>NC_138656.1:56610447-57810447 GCF_964273445.1 Streptopelia decaocto
CCTATACCAACAGCAAGTAGCAATATTAATTCACCAGCTTTATTGCTCACTCAAACCATTAAACACTACAAACACCTCTCAAAAACATGGGGGATATAGAGAAACAGGAAAAGAGAATTGTCTCAATATACAGATTACTGCTTGTTGTTTACCTGGCACCACAGGTCCTTGTTGTAGCAGCTGCCTCAGAGAGCAAGTGGGCTTAGGTTCTTGATGCAGTTGTACAAATCAGATTTTGGGTTGGTATTGTTTCCAGCTGAAAGCCTTTTCTTTATTCTAGTGGTAGGAGACTTTCTTCCTATTAAATGCTTCAATGGTGGATTTAAATATTTAGAGGATCCACATTACAGAAGAACTGTCTGAGAGCATCACAAAGAAACCATTAGTTAAATCCATTAAGGATCTACTTAAGTGGAATTCCCTGCTGTTATCTACATGATAGCCACATAAAAAGATACTGTGCAAAGAAAATGTTGGGGAAAATATTCCGCCTCACATACTGTCTCTGTGAAAAATCCAGTCTTACTGAAGGATCCCTTTTTTATTTTCTCAAGATTTCAGCTGGGAATTGATATTATTTCAGCTGAATTAGAGTAGGGGAAACAACATGGCTTGGTTTCAGTTGTGCTTTTGCCCCCTCTCCTTTTCAAGTACATTCAGTTCAGACAAAAGCTTTTGTTACAACAGAAGGTACGGTAACTCTTTTGTTTTGGACACGGCATAAACCATCAAAGTTATATTCACTGTGTAAGACACATCAGGAATACATGGGCTCTCTGTGTTGTCTATTTTTAAATACATGTAAGTGGTAGCAGTATGGATAAGATGTTCTTTCCTCCAACTCCTAGAGAAAGGCACTTGAGCCATTTGAATTATAAAACTTAAGCCATCTTTCATGTTGCTCTTGTTTTTACAAAGGAGAAAAAGCTTGAACTCGATGAACTTGTTTTTCCATTCTCTACAATCACGGGTTTGATACACGCCCAAGAAGGCAGTTATATTCCTCAGAATCTTTCTATTCTTTCTCAGTTATGTAACATTTCCTACTTTTGAATGCTCAGGAATCTCTGATGTGATGTAGGCTTATGGATAAGATGAAGGCACCACAGACAGTATATACAAGGCATAAACATGCATATCGGTGTAATATTTATATTCCTAATCTATCTGTAAATCAGCATATAGTGTCTCAGATCATCGATTTTCTCTCTGGCCCCCATTTTGAGTACATTTTACAAAACCCAAGAGAGAAAGCCCTGTTCTCTAGTCAGAGTAGTATAGAGCTATTCTGTAGACGTAGGAAATTACTTTCGAAGCGTCAAACAAAGTGCTTTGTTTCCATTGCAGGGTGAGATGCTCAGAAGTCTTTGTCCATCCATAGATGTAGATGTATGCACAGAGGACCATGCAAAACCGGAAACTCACTTTGTCCTCTCAATTAGACTGTACCTGACGGGTCCAATATAGAAGAACTACCTAAGCAAATGTGTTACTTCAGGGATCAGCAGCCTACAGCAGGGAAGGAACAGCACATGGGCATTTTATGAATGGCACAAAGCAAGAAAAGAATTGTGAGCCCTGAGGATTTGAGAGAAGTGTCCATGCTAGGCAGCAGCAGCTCCAGTTTTCAGAAGTCTGGACACTGGAGCGTCTGCTATGTCCTGTAAGGGAAGATACTATCGATCAGCTGTCCAGGAGCCTCACACCACTGTGAGCATCAGCATGTTCTTATGTGCACGGCACACCTGGCCACCACTAAACTAGGATAAAATCCAGTGTCACTTAGTATTGCAAACCCAAGAAATTACAAAAGCAGGAATCAGACCCCATCCCCAGTCCAATATTATCCTAATTATGAGACTGAAAACCAAAAAATTACTGTCTATGTCTTCTGGCATTCCAGCCATTGAGAGGTGTATTTCAGTAGCATTTCCAAGTCTGTCACTACAAACATGGACACTTTTTTTTTTTTTAATAAAAATTAAGATATTTAATTTCTCACAAGACTGCAAAACACTGAGTTGCTATGAAAGCATCACCTGTCAAGAAGGTCACTGTAACTTTACAGCTAACTTAATTTCACAGCGGCAACACAGGACAACACTGTCTTGTGGTGCAGTGGTGTCATGACTTCTTCCTCACCTGCTCCTAAAACCTGCATCAGGAAACAAACAATGGCCACCAAACAGGGAACGGAGCAAAGACACACCGCAGCCCTTCCAGATCCAGGGAAAAAATTGTTGATTTCCACAGGGCCACACAGTATGCTGAGAACTCTTACTATAGAGTAGTAAGGTTGCTGTATATTTACAAACTGAGCATTCAAGGTGTAATAAAACAAATACTTGTTTAATCCTTCTAATGATTTCCCATTGGTATTTGTAACCACAGAACCATAGAAGGCCCTGAGTTGGAAGGGACACACAAGGATCATCGAGTCCAACTCCTGTCCATGCATATGACAACCCATGTGTCTGAGGGTGTTGTCCAGTGTCTCCTTGAACACTGTCAGGCTTGGGGCCGTGACACCTCCCTGGGGAGCTTGTACTCCAAATAAAAATGTAAAGACTTTTGCTGTTTTCTCTATTTATACTCCTTCAGAGTAGCTGTGTGGTTTATATTAACTCCCACTCCTACTCGCATTTGTCTACAGACAATAGGTTTGCCAAGACCCATGATGAGGAACTTACATGGTGTATCTTTCAGAAAAACGCTTACTTCTCAGTAGGACAAGAGGTGCGTGTGCAGGTACAGGGGCACACTTCACCCCAAAACCTCAACCCTGGAAGCTAGTGTTACCACATGAGCAGGTGGCAGAAGTCACGGCACAGCCCCACAGTCCCGCTGACGAGGGGGAGGAGCCGCGGGAGAGGCCCCTCCCCTCCCCGCCCGCCCCACAGCCTGCGGTGCGCGACATGGCGGCCGCTCCCGGCAGGCACCGCGCCCCGGCGGGCACCGGGCGCCACCGGCCCCGCAGGCGTGCGGCCACCAGGTGGCGCTGGGCGGGGCAGCGCCGCGGCCGCGTGCCCCGCCAGCTCCTGTGGCCGGCGCGGCCGTTGTTTCGCTTAATTTATTGTTTTCATAAAGTGTTCTGGGCTCATTATGAGTAGCACCAGATTCAGCGCAGTTGTGTTGTGCTGGATTGAATTAATTTAAAGATACATGTTTATTTACCCACTAAACGTAGGATTCCACATAAATCATTCTTCACATATTAAGTGTATTACGACAGCGTGGGATCTATTTTTTTTCACACTCCCAAAAATCTTTGTGCTGAATTAAAATCTTTTTGTGCAGCAAATTTGCGATACATTAATGTAAGTTATACTTGAATTCACTGTTTCACCCGTTGTGGCTTTTATTTTTTTTTTTTTTAATCGCTCTTTTGTATGCCAGCAAAAGCCAACGCAGCTCTAGCCGAGAAGCACTACCATTTCTAAGAACAGACTCTTGATGCCCCAAAAACCCGCTCCTGGCTGCGGTGCCTCAGAGAGGGGCCGCACGGTGCTTGCAGCCCCAGGTGGAGGCTTTTGCCCAAGGAGGAGTCCAGCGCAGCCCTCTCTGGTGTCTCCCTCTTCCACCCCAGAGCTGTGCCCAGCCTGATCCATGCTGGGGGCCTTCAAGCCGCCTCTGGTTCAGGGTGGGCTGTTGGTGCACACCTTGCCCTGCTCTCGTCTGTGCTGGCTGAACCAAGCCAGGCGGCATCTCCCTTCCCCAGGGGCAGTCCTTCATCGCTGCCATGGCTGGCCACACACCAGCCTCTCCTGCACTGCTCCTGCTGCCACTGCCAGCTGAGCCCTTCTCCCCTGCATGTGGGAGCCCAGATCCCTCGGGAAGGGCAAGCGAGAACGTGTGGCGACTGAGGTGAAGAGAGCAATTCACCATTCCCCAGGATCCCGTTCCCAGCTGTGTTCATCTCCTCTAGGTGTTCATGTGGTTTTGAACACCTCATGGAGAGGAACAGGGCCCTTCGGTGTTCTCCAGGTCTTCTGCGTGCCAGTGCCATCATTTCTGAGGTGGCAAGGCACAACCTTGGAGCAGAGGCTTTTATCTTTTTCCTGTTCCTCTGCTTCTCCCAGCCTCTAGCTGCGCCTGCCCTGAGGTGTGCCTGCATCCCCTCAGCTCCCTCACCTTCTCCCCCTCGCTGCCAGTCCTCCGTGTTTGCCCAGAGGAGGCATGAAATGAAGGAGTCCTGCATGGGATGTCTGCGTGCGTGTGTGAGACTAGCAGCTGCTGCAACAGGGGTCAGAGCAATGGGCGATGGTGGGATGGGCGAGAGAAGAGTCAGAGCTGCCATGCTGGAAATAAGGAGAATGAAAGCCCTGTGGTGGGTAAGCGCTGTGAGCAGCACCATGGGGCACAAATGGCACAACAGCGCAAGAGGGAGAGAGACAAGAAACAGCAGCCAAGGCACTTTGCTTCCCCAAAAACCTCCCCACATGCACTGCCTTGCTTGAAAACACATTCCCAACAATAATTTCCACATCATCTCCAAATCGTTTCTGAATGCCCTGAGGTTCAGCCTTTAGGTCTTGTTCCTGGGTGAGGAGAAGGGCTGAGATGTGAGTGGTGCAGATGCAGTGGAAGTTCTAGAATACAGCCAGTCACCATTTTGGCCAGGAGAATCATTGCTAAAGCTACAGAAGCAGTGAAGGAAAAAAGCTGCAGCAGAGTACTAGAAGGTTTCAAGAAGGTTATTGGAAATGAAAAAAAAAAAAAAAAAGTATAAGGACATGGAATATTGCAAAACTTTATTAAGGTGGAGTAAACTTTTATTAGTGGCCATACCCTTCCAAGATATGCAACGCCTAGACATGCACTGTGAAAAGCAAGAATTGCACTTTTGAGCACTAACTCAGTAGAGACTGCATCTGCTAGGCTGATATTAAAGCTGTGCACACCCACGTTCTTGGAAATCCGTGGAAATGGAGGCTGTGAACACTGCCGAATAAAGAATAACACCCACACTTTGCACAGGCAAAGCTTGAGAGTGGATCACACAGTCCGATCAGGGCTGCTCTATCTGGCCTGCACTTAGAGACCAAAGTAGCGATGTTCCCTCCTTGTTCCCTGCTCCTGGACGGAGTGCTGACTATTATCACCCTTCACCCTTTCCCCTAGAGTCTTTTCTGTGAGCTAGTTTACACCACAAAGAATTTTCCAGTATAGCTGCAATTACTAAAACCACAGGGTCAGTGCAATTTATTCCAGTGTCATTTTTGCCAGTATTGTTAAACCTTTGCTTCAAGTGACAGAAACTCTTTTTTAAAAGAGAACTTTTTCATTATTCATTGTTTATTCCAACTCCGACAAACCTATTTGGGCAACAGATTGAGCCTGGACTTCTCCTGAAACACTCTCCCCTTATTAAATGCTGTCATGTATGGTACCACACAGCTGACAGTTGCTAGGGCCAGTTGCATGCCCTTTCTCTGGCAGCACCAACAAAATTGATTGGTTTAGGAATCACTGAGGGGAGTGTTTTGCTGTGAATAGTAAAATCCTCAGCAGTTTAACATGAATACATCTGTAGTAGCAAAACAATATTTTCTGCTACTAGAATAAAACCATCTCCCAACACTAGCACATTATTGGTAAAAATACTGTTTTACTGGTACAACTGTGTCTCTACCAGAGGCTTCTGTTGACACAGCTATGCCTGTCAGGGCTGGCATCTTTTTACAGCCATGCTAGTCAATGTCAGTCCTGTGAGCAGGATCTTGCTCTCTCAGAACACACATTCACCTCTTCTCAGCTCACACTGACAACTCCATTCCACAACTGCATTCAGTACAGTTACTCTTAAGATAGTAAATGCAAATGAAGATGCAAATACATGTTGTAATTCAAATCAGTGAAACACCATCCCATTCTGCCATTCCTTCCTTACAGCCACTTAATGCAGATTCATAAAATTTAAGGTCAGAAGATACCTTTAGGTCATACAACCTGAGGTATAACACAGGTCAAGCAATTTTATGTAATTAACCTTCATGATTCATAGATGAGCAAGCAACTTCTAGAAATAATTTTTAAGTCAAAGATACCAAGCGAAGAAGTCACCATTTTCCTTTCTAGCTTATAACTTTTGCATCACATTACTGAATCCAGAGCCATAACAAAATCTTTTGACCCCTGTGATGCCCTCTTCTGTCTGGGTGCCTCTCCTTGGAGTTCCTCCTCTCTCTGATCCTTTCATTGATCATTCTTTGACTCCTTGTAGCTCCATTCTTCTAGCTAACACTGTAATCCCTTTTCCAGCAGCAGACCTGCCATCACCGTTCCAGAGCAGCATAAACCATTGGGTTGACTCATTGGAACATATCCCCTCCTCACCTTTTGGTGTCCTCTGCAGGGGGCAGGAGAACACCCTTGTGACAGAATTGTGTTCAGTGGGTACTGTCAGTTCTGTGAGTGGGGTTGAAATACCCTTAGCTGGGTGATGTATATTTTTATTTTATATTTCCTGGCAGCCAAGTGCTCCTACCGCACTGGTCTCCATGCTCTGCAAAGGTAAAGAGCACGCCTAGGCAATAACAACTCAGCATTTGCTAGGTCTGGGGATATTTCACATATATAAATCTTAATAAGTTTATTCCAAAATACAGAGAGTAAGGGTTTTGACTGATGCATATTTGTAGGTACAAAAGTACACTTCATATTAAATTCATATTATTAAAGCCCTTACAAGAGAATCAGCCAAGCAGAAGATGAGAAGCTTAAAAGAGATACCATTGTGATTACAGAAAGACAAGAAAAACAAACAAAATTCCTCCTCACTTTCATTCTTTCTATCCCATAAAGTGTTTATGAGTAGCTGGGTTTAACTATTCCTACCTTCACTGAAGTAATCAATAAAGGAACACCTTGTATAGAGAACTGCATTTTCTGCAGCTATAGCTAAACAGAACAGATTTGAACAGATTCCTAAGGATCCACTTCCATTACTAAAGGAGAGTCCGAATTTTTAGCTCTGCAAATAACCAGCTGAATAGCCTGTAACTTGATTTTTATTAACATCCAGTTGTCTGTCACGTCCCTCAAAGTCCAAGTGTCCCTATGCAGAGTGTTCCTGAGTACTTGACATCAGACAGCTGGCAATTTTCTCAATATGATGTATAACAAGTGACTTTATTGGAGTAATTTAGGACAGACCATGTAGAACATGTAAAAGAGTTCTTGGCTGGGAGCTGCTTCTCCAAATCTATCTGAGAAATGGCTTGCAATCTTACTCATCTTCGCAGGTTTTTGATATCATTGATTTACAATTCTATATTGCAATTCTAACAGGTTAGCTGAAATAGAGCATACACGTATGAAGGACATTATTGAGTTCAATATCTCCAGCTCCAGAGAATGACACAGTTCCCTTTCCTGTTTAATCATAAATGTTTCTTTAGTGGGCAATAAAGAAAAAGCAATGGCTTTATACAATCACCCCACAATGTTCTGAGATTCAATGCTAAGGAATAAGATTTGCTCGGATAAAAAGGAATCTCTAATACAAATAGATTTAACATCAGACTGAATAAAGGAACTCCTGAACTGGAAGTAAAGATGCAAAAAGAGAAGTCTAGCATGTTCCACCTCTGTTGTATTTCTAAGTGAAACATAAATTTGTTTTTACTGAAGGGCTGAGAAATATTCCAAATAACTGAAATAAGTTGTTTCTGCAGTCTTTCGAGAAAATAGGAGCAAAATACACAACAGACTTACAAAAAGAGGCAGATTACTTATACAGCTGGTACAGACATCACCCCAGGAACAGAGAATGTGGGTTCAGGTCTGGTCCACCAAAACTGTAGTTTTCACACCTGCCAACTCATGATCCCTCTGTTTTCAAAACCTACCTAGAAAGTCAGTTCCCCTCAGATGAGTAATGAGCTGGATTTATACATCTGTAACAGAACCCATCATACTAAAGAGGCTTGCATGGCACTTTTAATGATTCCCTTTCCTGCCCAAGTAAAGTTAGTAATAAGTCTTTTAAACAGGATGGAGCACTGAATGGGGTGAAGTTCACAATAGTGAACTTCAAAACAGACTTAAAATAGAGCTCACCTAATTCATTCATACTGAACCAACCTAATTAATCAGCAGTGCTCTTCAAATACATGGCTGTATTGAGCTGTGCAAATGAGATCCCTGTATAAAAATGATACGTATTAAAATTAAATCGCCAAAGTGTTTAGTACTGGCCTCACTTTGCTCCTTCTGAACTTTAATTCTTCTGTTACAAGGTACTTTGAAAATTCCCATTCAGTGGGACCAGCCCTTCAGTGAAAAGCAAAAAGGATCAGATGATTTTGATGATTTTACATTATGTGTCCTTTCCCAGAACAAGCACAGTCCCTGATTTCTAGCTGGTGAGAATCACCATGGATAGCTGTTCTCAAATTAGGCTCCTTTCTTCTTGGACATATGCTTAGTAAGTTTACACCCCGCACAGAATGGTGTGGCAATTTAAACTTAGATGTGGTTAAATGAAAACCACATTTGTCCAGTCCTCTGGATGAGAAGAAAACTGCTGTAACATGGCAAAATGATATGCGCACCCTTCATCTTTCTATGAAGTCCACTGAAAAGACAAAATCAAGATCAGAAAAATCTTAATAGCATTTTCCTAAAATCTACCAGAAGAGATAAAATATTAGGGATGGCCTGTTTGGAATGAAAAACAAATAGCAAAAAATTAATTAGTGTACAAAGCAAGCCTATTGTCAGTCCCTGAGCCTTTGCTGCTTCTGACTATAGCATCTGAATTTGTTAATGCAGATGACTCACATTGTTAAGTCTTTGTTAAATAGCTAGATTATATTTTGGATTAATAAAATGGTTGTTGTAATTTTAATAACATTTCTTTTTAAATATAAGCAAGAAGAAACAGATGTTTTAGACAGACCAGTCCTCACCACGTGATAGCTACTCAAGTCTGTCAGTAAGTTTCATGGCTCAACAGGAGCAAGGACTGCATGAATTATTAAACATTTCCAGGATCATTTTTTAGATTTCTTAGAGCTGGATAGCTTGAAGTATACCTCCAGGATATTAAAATAACCCTTCTCTTAGGTTACTTTAGCTCTTAGCTTAACTGAAGCAAGGAGCCAGCCATAGAGGATGCTTTTCTTGAGAAATATTTTGCCCTCGCAACAAGGATTTGATTGTGGCTTTGACAATCAGGCATGTCGCAGCAGAGAGGATGTGAAAGTGAAGCACCCGAGTGGCAGTTGGTGGTGACGTCCTGTTTGCTGAGGACAGGACCGAACTCAGCATGTCCCTGGGGACGGCGTGTGTAATCCACAGCTGCTGCACCCCTCTGGATTGCAGCCTTCTCCTGCACTAGCTCCCTGAGCACCAAGCCATTGCTGCACCTTCTCCAGCTGGTGTGTGGAGCATCTTCATCCTCTCTCCATGAATCTAGAGATCACAGGACTTCAGCTGCCTGCTGCACAAGGAGCCTTCCCACCTCATACACACAGGCAAGAATTGCTAGCTACTTTTGCAGCTTAGAGGCTCCGTGGAGCCACTGTATGAGCAAAGAGGATGGACCAGCAGTTGTAATACAAGCCTGGAACTCTGGAGATGTACATATAGTTTGGCATATGTTTCACAAATGTACATACCCATGATGCAATAATAGTAAAATAAATAAAAGATAGTAAACCCCACACCCTAGAGTTTTTACTAGTCTAGGCCAGACATCCAAAAAAAATGGATTATCTCTCTTCCCTGACATATTACTGTCTCTACATCACCATGACCAACATTTAGGGTCTACATGGATGGACTCCCTCAGTACATAAGAAGTTGTGCTTATCGAAGAGGTTACTACTACCTAACAGCTATTTCTTGTCCCTCTGCTGGAGTCTGGTGTCTCCTCAGATCTGTCGGCTCACTTTATCCTAATCTTATTTAGGCAAATGGGTCCAAGCTAATGCAGATAATTTAAATAGTCTGGTAACTTGGCTCACTTAATCTGAAAAAAGTTGGGGAACACACATACAAGCAACTGTACTGGCAGATGTGAGGAGCATTAATATCTAGCAGGGGTGATGCTGACAAAAAATGGGGATAGTAACTTCTTTCACTGGCAGAGCTGGGCTTTAGAAGAGAGCACCTGTTTTAAATCTCAGGACATTTCTTTTGGCAGTAGTGTTGGCTAAACAGGTCCTATTCATCTCCCCCTGCTTCCAAACCTCCTCTTTGGTCAAACAGTAAGAAGCGGTAACAGCCTCATATTGCTCTGCCCCTTCTCTTCCCCCTTCCTGTTATGCCAACACCACTGGTTGGGCCGTTGGGTGAGTCAGTGCAAGGGTCCGGATAAAAATAAGTTTTCTATCTCCCCCCTTGGGTTACTGGCACACCATGCAGCTGCACAGACCGTTGCATCAGCACCCCCAAAGTCCATGGCAGGTGATCATGGCAGTCACCCGGAGCTGCTGGAGCTGGTGCTGCAGCTGAAAGAAACAATAATGCAGTCACGACATTCCTCCCTTGTGCCTCATTTCCTTGACAGTGAAGTGGGAGTAACTGGACTTCTCAGTTTACAGGAGTGTTCTGAGGATAAATGTATCAAAGCAACAGCTCTCAAACTCGGAAGTTGTCCCCTTGGGAAGGCACAGCATCTACCAGGCTGGGATGGGGAAGGCTCAGGAAAATTTCATCTGGCCTCTCCCACCTCTCTCCACCCTCATAGAGTCATAAAATGCTTTGGGTTGGAAGGAACCATACAGATCATCTAGTTCCAACCTCCCTGCCATGGACAGGGACACCTTCCACTAGATCAGGTTGCTCAAAAGCCCCATCCAACCTGATCTTGAACACTCCCACAGAAGGGGCATCCAGAACTTCTCTGGGCAACCTGTTCCAGTGCCTCACCATCCGCATAGTGAAGAATTTAGAATTTATTCCTTATATCCAATCTAAATCTACCCTCTCTCAATTTAAAACCATTACCCCTTGTCCTATTACTATATGCCCTTGTAAAAAGTCCCTCTCCATCTTTCTTGTAGGTCCCCTTTAGGTACTGGAAGGCTGGAGCCTTCTCTTCTCCAGGCTGAATAACCCCAACTCTCTCAGCCTGTCTTCACAGGAGGGATGCTCCAGCCCTCTGATCATCTTGGCCATCCTCTGGACTTGCTCCAATAGGTCCATGTCCTTCTTATGTTGGGGGCCCCAAAAATGGCTGTAGTACCCCAGGCAGGGACTCACCAGAGTGGAGTAGAGGGGGAGAATCACCTCCCACAACCTGCTGGCCACACTTCTTTTTATTTGGCTTTCTGGGCTGCAAGGGCACATTGCAGCTCATGTTGAGCTTCTCATCAACCAATACACCTAAGCCCTTCTCCTCGGGGCTGTTCTCAATGTATCTTCCACCCAGCCTGTATTTGCACTTGGGATTGCCCCAACCCATGTGCAGGACCTCGCACTTGGCACTGTTGAACTTCATGAGGTTCACACAGGCCCACCTCTCAAGCCTGTCAAGGTCCCTCTGGATGGCACCCCTTCCTTCCAGCATGTTGACTGCACCACACAGCTTGGTGTTGTCAGCAAACTTGCTGAGGGTGCACTCAATCCTATTGTCCATGTCACCAACAAAGATGTTAAACAACACCAGTCCCAATACTGACCTGAGGAACCCCTCTTGTCACTGTTCTCCACTTGGACACTGAGCCATTGACCGCAACCCACTGAGTGCAATCACCCAGCTAATTCATTACGCACCGACTGATCTATCCATCAAATCCATGTCTCTCAATTTTGGAGACAAGGATGTCAGGCGGGACAGTGTCAAATGCTTTGCACAAGTCCGGGTAGTCCTCATCCTCCTCCAGCCTTTGTGGTTTCTCCTTCTCTTCATTGAGAGCATTCACTTTGTGTCCCCTGTGCAGAGGGGCTGAAGAAAGTTGGCACAGGGATAAACTTTGCCAGAACTGGGAGAGTAGGATTCATTTGGAGAGAAAACAACAGTACAAGTGATATTCACTATGCTTCGGGAGGCTCCAAGCTGGGCTTCAGGAATTTGGGGTTACTGAAAGAGCAAATGTGCACACATGTAAAAGGTAGAGAATGAAGATAAGGTGTGGGAAGGAGGGAATTACAACTATTACGGCAAAGAAGAAATGTGGGGCTCCAGCTAAAAGACACAGAGCTGCTGTATTAGAGACTGTAAATGGTTAAATACTGCAGAAATGGGTCAGAAATACGAGTGCATCGGGCAAAATCATAATTTTGTCACCCTTGCAAATATTCAGAATTGCATATACACTATAGTTATGGTAAATAAATTTGGTTTGCAAAGAACCATCTTCTATTAAAATCCGTGCATTTCTGGCTGTACATAAAAATACCCTACAGACAAATTATTTTGCTTGGTGAACACATGGAGGCCACAGTAATCTGTTCCTAGAAACAGCAACTGATAAATACTGCAGGCTATAGGTAATATTTGCATTGGGTTAGACAAAATGTGTAACTATACTGCGGAAAAAGTTTAGGAAAGAAAACTAGAGTGGTTTTTTTTGTTTTTTTTTTTTTGAAGAACCAGCATGTTTACAGCTAAGGTACTGATCTCGTTTATTTTACAAGTGTGAAAGCTGTGTATTGTCAGTTTGACTGTTTCTTCGATGTATCAGTCAACCCTGCATGCTACAACTGATGATAGAAGCGACCTCCAACCAATGTGTAGCTAAACAGCAAATATTTCCTTTGGTTTCCCACGTGTCTCTTCACATCAGCAAATAAAAGATTTTTAAAAGGCAGGAGAACAGGAAAGAATTGTTGGCAGAGAACTCTGTGATTACAGTTGTACTGAATGTCATTGAAATGATCTAATTTATAAATCAACAGGACCATACACTATTAATTCCATGGAAAGCTGGCCTTTTCCTAGATTTCTCCAAAATGCAATGATGTTCCCAAACGATGAAATAGGATACAGAAATATTAGGTAATTCAGTTTGAAGGCTCAGAGTTCACTGGCAGGTAAACCCAGAAATCAACAACCCCTACTATTACTGCGAAGTGGAAGATTTTGTTTTGATTTAGGTAATTGGTTGGGCTGCTATCTCACCAAAGTACAGACTCAAGAGCTGTTTTTTCCTAGAGGCCTCAGTCCACAGAAGCACTTAATCAGGGCTTAACTTTAAGGAAGTGAGTGATCTTATTGACTTCAATGGATGATTCGCATTTGTAAAATTGAGGTATTTAAACATTCTATTCAAGTGGTCTAAATCCAGGAAGGAAAAAAACTGATAATGTTGCATTTCGATAATAAAATTGTGTATGACATTCTTAAGATGGAGATGGTGATGTTTTGAAGTCCTTTTGTTTACACATTGCCAGAAGAAATTGATTAAATTGCCCAGGATTAGTAGCTGCTAAAGAATGGATTTTAATTAAATGGTTGAATGTGTCACTCTCTACAGGTTTTAGGCCACAATCTGTTGGCATAAACCCTGTTTTTTCAAAGTTCATTATGACCAGCTAAAATAAAACTATTACACTTACCTACAGGCTTTACACCTAACAGATTCTGGCTTATCAGCTGGATATCAACCGAAATAGTTTACATATTACATTTGTGACTGAAATGTAAATATTACCTAATAAAGAAAGCACTACTAGATTATATTTATATGTTGACCACATAAAGGTTCTCATAAAAGCAAAATCCTATTACTATAGCTCCAAGTAACAAGCTAAAGCATAAAGCTAAAGCTCTGAGCTGGCTGCTTACTTTTCTGTGATCTGATTTATGCCTTATTGAAATCAATTAAAAGATTTGCACTGACTTCAGAATGATTTCGATTGGATGTTTAAATAGTAAAAGAAGTGATAATTTAATAAAAGCCCGCATACTTCTCTCTTTTTTCCTCATTAAATCTAATGTCAATCTAAAAGAAGGAAATCGAGAATTCCCGTGAATTTGACAACTGTTTCATCAAACTGCGCAGTGAATTGAAACATAAAGCATAACAAGAATCAACTAAAAGTGGTGTTTTTTTAACACAGGGATTTTTCAGACTCTCGGGGGTAGCCAGGTCAGATGCAACAGGTTCTTGAACCTCTGACTGGATTTTTATCTCACCGAAAAAATTTAAGATTGCTCCCCACACCTCTAAAATAACACCTCAGGGCTATTACAATATTGGTTTGTTTTCTGTATCTCTCCTTAGTGTTACTCTCTGTATGATTTAAAAGCCAAATGGAGAGCGGCTGCTGCACAGCTGGGGAAGGCGCCTCACTGCCATGGGGCTGAGCCACAGCCGGGCGGCCTAGGGGTCTGCATGGATGTCGTAGCCAATGGAATAAACACATTACCAACAGTAAGTTTAGAAAGTGATGTTGTTTATGCTGGAAAGGGGTCCCAAGAGCACCAGAGTTTATAATTTATCAGAAAAAAAATCAAGAGAAAGAAGCCGTGCTTGGACAACATCGGTTTATAGAAAATAATTAAATTGAAGAAACAATGAAAATGGAACTAAAGTTGAAACTGAGCACTTGTGATATCAAATATCAATGCAATCATTTTGCGGCAGATAATATGCATGGCAATTAGAGCTTTTTTACATTATATTATAATAAATTCATAATTCATGCATACAATGAGAGCGTTTGGAAAGGAGCATTTGAATTTAACAAACACCACCACTCATCATCTGAGCAAAGATGGCAAAAGGAATTTCAACACTATTTGCGATCTAAAAAATTGAACCATGGTTGTTGCTTTGTGTTGTGCTTCCCTTGCACAGACTGCAGTGCCTTCTGTCTGCTTTAGGGTGTGGCATCTGCCATTGGGGAGGAAAAACTGGCATGTGTTGCCTTTTATAGCAGACTGATTTCATTGTGCCGAGGGCCTCTATTTTATAGCCTCTTAGTTCCAACCTTGTAGCCAAGTTGCTGAAATAAATGGGAAGAAAAGGAGTTAATAGTATAAATTCTTCAGTTTAAAGGCTCATCCTTTTTTTTTTTTTTTTTTTTTTTTTTTCCTGGGGAAAACATTTCAAAGTAAA
Organism: Streptopelia decaocto; assembly: GCF_964273445.1. Taxonomy (NCBI): domain Eukaryota; kingdom Metazoa; phylum Chordata; class Aves; order Columbiformes; family Columbidae; genus Streptopelia; species Streptopelia decaocto. The sequence continues at coordinate 56,625,462 of NC_138656.1, forward strand.
TCTGCGTTAAACTTTGCGGGTTGTTCTCCTGATCAGGAAGAGTTGTGGAGCACGGGAGGAACTATTGCGATCTGCAACCAAGGCGCTATCAGTACATCTTATCAGATTTTCAAAATATGTATTATTGCTTGAATATAAATGTCTTAATGTATAAACGTGTAATTGATTTTATATTTTATTTTGGAGTACACATGTAAATAAATACACACAAGTAGACATCTATATTTATATTTGCATATGAAAGACTTCAAAAAATCAACTCATGTGGTTTAATGTGTATAATTAGCGTGCATTTGAATATAGAAAAGAAGAAAATCCAGGAGAAAATGTCAAAAAGGCTCACTAACAAAGATGTAGTATTCTCTTGGCAAAAGCTGATGAATGATTTGGCATGAATTCATCTTACAGTTCTGTTATTCTCTCTCCTACAAAGATGATATACCCCTTTCTAGCAGTTTGCATAGAATTGCGATTTGTTGTTGTTACGGACTGTAATGACCCTTGGGTATGCACCTGATTCCCCCCACTAGAATTACTCACCATTTTTTTCCTGCTCTATGTTTTTTTCCTGGCCATATAACATCTTTGCATTTGCAAAGAGTAGGGGGAAAAAAAAATAACAAGAAGAAAATACAATTGTAACAGAAGTATTAGCAAGATGTACTTGATGAGCACTGATACTTTTCAAAACTAACTCCATAATGGAAATCAGAGTATTTCTGTCTTTTCAGACAGAACTCAAATTAATAGACACTGGAATCACACTGTTCATTTATCAATAATCTTTGCATGTAATTCAACATTATAGCATGAAGCTTCTGCTCTTTAATGTTTTCACAGTGGATTCAAAAAAGCCTACCTACCCATGACAGCATCTGTCTTGATATGCTGCGTTTTTCTCTACCGTTATTATTGAATCTCATATTTATCCATTTTGAAATTTGAAGACGTGCTTACCTTTAACAGAGTGCATAAATATATTCATTTAAAACAGCATGGTTTAGACCCTTACTATATTGAAAACGCTTGCTAATATCCCAGTTTTCTATATTCATAGCTAAGTATTTTATCTCCTGAATGCTTTTATTTGTTGAATATAGTGTGTGACTGTTACCTTTTCTTATACTAGGACATAGTTTGTATTAAGATAGTTATAAAAAAACCTGTTCAAACCGTTCTGAAAGATCGCTCAAAAATGTAGGTCATCAGCAACAGCTTCCCACTTGGAGTAAGAGTTACTCAGATTACATATTTTGGGTTTTGTGTTACTACGTTTTCACAAGCGTCTTGTGTGTACTGTAAATTATATTGTTTGGCGAAACAATTATGAGGCCAAAAATGTCTTGCTCTCCTTGATCAGCTCCTGTTGATCTGCAAATAAGTACCTAGAACATATTGAAAACAGCCCTATATATAAAAGCATCATCAGTGCAAATGATCGTTAGGATTCGGAGACAGCTGGACAATGTGGACAACTGCAAAGATGCTACCGCTGCAGAATTCCAGGTTAAATTTTATAACCGTCTGCACACACAATATAAATCTTTGGGGGGATGGAGAGTGGGGGGAAAAAAAAGCTTATTTTTCAGTGCCATAGAAAACGTTCTCCTGCCCTCGGAATACAACGAGGAGTCTTTTGAGCATGACACAGGGGGCTGGGGGGCAACATGTGGCCCCCGAAAGTTCCACCGATCCATCTGCTCCAGCACATCTGGCCACGGGACTCCCCGTTTGCGGCTGCCCCCTCCCCTCCCCCCGCGCTGCGGCCCGCTCGGGACATCGCCGCCGCCACCCCCGGCCCCGCAGCAGCTGCGGGACCAGCCGCGACCCACACCCCACTGCCCCCCGCGGCATTTGGCTGCCCGTGGCGCCCGGCCCGACCCTGCGCCTCGGGGCAACCCCCGCGCAAGTTCCGCGTTTGGCTGCCGCCTCCGCGGAGCCCGGAGGGAACCCCGCGCCGGCCGCGACACTCGGCGCGCACACGAGTGGGACCCGATTGCGAGCAGGGGCAGCGGAGGGGGTCCACGCCCCCCCCATCCCGCCGCGCCGCTGCCGGCGGCGGGGAGCAGGAGCCGGAGCCGTGCGGAGTCCAGTCCGCGTTTTGCGAGTGCGCGGGAGCGATCGGGGCGGAGGGGGCGATGGCTGCCGGCGCTGGCTCGCTCGCTCGCTCATGCCATGCTGGGCCAGCGCGGCTCCGGCAGACGTGTGTTTACCCATATCCGGGTTAGAGAGGAAAGGAGGAAAAAAAAAAAAAAAAAAAGTTTCATTTAAACCTGAACAAAAAACTTTCAACATGAAATCACACAGCAGGAACAGGCACAGACCGTAAGGCGTTCTTACCATTTCTAATCGCAATCACGGACTCGGGGAGGGAAATTTCTGTAATTTGGTGCGTGCGGAGCGGTCCGCAGGGGATACTCTTGGCTCAGTCAAGTCCCTTCCCCGGCCGCTTCGCTTTCTGCCCCTCTCCCTCCCCCCCCGTGCTCGCCCTCCTTTTTTGAGGGTGGGGGTCGACTTTTTTTAATTTTCAATTTTTTTTTTTTAGTAGTTACTATTATCAGTACTAATTTCTCCGGACTCGCAATGTTGCGATGATCATGGCCGCGCAAGTCGCAGCGGCTCCGGCGGGTGCGAACAACAGCAAGGGCAAAGCCCCCAACCTGCCGGGCGGCCTGGGCCCGGACCGGGGCCCGGGAGGGGCCGGGGCCGCGGCCGCCGCGGGGGCGCCCGGGCCGGTCCCCGCGCTGGGGGTCGGAGAGGGGAGTCCGGCCGGCGGCAGCAGCAGCAGCAGCGGCGTGAATAATGTAGATCACCATGTCCTCCACCACCACAGCGAGCCGCTGAACATGGCCAATAACGCGGCTCCCGCCGCTGCCGCCGGTAACAACAACAACGCCAGCGGCGGCTCCTCCTCGGAGCCGGCTCTGAAGGAAGGTGGAAGCTCCTCGGCGTTATCTTCATCTTCTTCGTCTTCTTCCTCCTCCTCCTCCTCCTCCTCCAACCCGGGCTCGGCCATGGAGACGGGGCTGCTCCCCAACCACAAGCTGAAGAGCGTCGGAGGCGATCACCCCGCCGCGCCGCCCCACCACCACCATGCCCACCACCCGCATCACCATGCCCACCACCACCATGCCCACCACCCGCACCACCACCACCATGCACTACAGCAGCAGCTAAATCAATTCCCGCCGCCGCCGCCGCAGCAGCCGCCGCCTCAGCACCATCCCGTGCAGAATAACAACAGCAGCCTCGGCGGCGGCAGCGGCAGCAACAACAACGGCGGTGGCGGCGCTGCTCAGCCCAGTGCAGACATGGAGCAGCAGCAACATGGAGGAAAAGACAGTGTTTTGGGCGCTCAGGCCGAGCCCCCCCAGCAGCCGCAGCAAATGCTGAATAAAGGCACCGACGAGGAGGAGATGCCCGGCAAGATGGGCGAGCCCATCGGCGGCCGCTACGATCACCCCGGCTTGGGACCCCTGGGCGGACAGCAGCAGCCCCAGCAGCCGCCCCCGAGCGCTGGGAGCGGCGGCGGCGGCCTCGGCGGCGGCGGCGGGAGCGGGGGAGGCGGCGGCGGCCCCTCCGCGGTGGGTGTCTCGGAGTTCAATAGCTATTATGGCAACGCTGCCCCTGCCAGCAGCGCTACGGCGAGCCGCGCCGGGCCTTGCTTTGATCAACATGGCGGACAACAAAGCCCCGGGATGGGGATAATGCACCCCACGGCGGCCCCCAACAGCATGGACCCCCTGCAAAACTCCCACGAAGGTTACCCCAACAGCCAGTACAACCACTACCCGGGCTACGGCCGCGGCCCCGGCGGCGGCGGCGGCGCGGGAGCCGTGGCGGCGGCGGCCGCCGGGGCAGGCGGCGGCGGCGGCTACGGGGGCTCCGCGGCGGGCTACGGGGTGCTGAGCTCCCCGCGGCAGCCGGGCGGCGGCATGATGATGGGCCCCGGCGGCGGGGCCGGCCTCGGCAAGGCTGCTGCCGGCGCGGGGGCCGGCGGTTTCGCGCGGTTCTCCGGGCAGAACCAGCACCCGTCCGGGGCCACCCCTACCTTGAACCAGCTGCTCACGTCCCCCAGCCCCATGATGCGGAGCTACGGCAGCAGCTACCCCGACTACAGCAGCCCCAGCGCCCCGCCGCAGCCCCAGCCCCAGGCAGCGGCGGCCGCCCCGGGAAGCCAGCAGGCAGCGGCGGGCATGGGCATGGGCAAGGACATGGGCGCCCAGTACGGAGCGGCAAACCCGGCCTGGGCAGCGGCACAACAAAGAAATCACCCGGCGATGAGCCCTGGGAACACCGGGCAGGCCATCAGCAGGACCCAGGTAAGCCCCCGCTCTCGGTTAATGACGGCTCCCTGCCACTCGTGTTGAGGTCTTAGTTTCTTTATCATTAACTTTCTTTTTCCTATCCTTCCTCCCCCTCTTTTTTTTCCCCTCTCTCCTCCCTCCTCCGGGCCAGTTCTCCTCGCTGCCTCCGTAGCAGGGGTGAGCAGCGCACAATGCGCGGCCCCGCTGGGGCTGGAGGCACCGAAGTGCGGGTTTCGCTGCCGAAATTAGGTTGTTCTCAGACCCAATTAATATTTTTTCCCTCCACTTTGAAACAGTGGAGGAGAGAGGCAGGGCCCAGAGGACAGGCAGCTTGGGACGGGGGCGGAGGGGGGGGGTGGTGGATTTTGTAACCGGAGTGTCGGATCCGGGGCTTCCCGGGGGATAAACGTCCATTATCTTCCACGGTGCCTTTTTTTTTTTCTTTTCCTCTTTTTAACCTGTTAATTTTTTTTTTTTTTTAACAGAACGAGTTGCGCCGTTGCACGCTCTTAGCAAATTAGTTTGTCACTGGTGGAGTTACCGCAGTGAGATCCACTGGGAGCAGCCGGGCTCCTTTCGCTGGGGGGAGAGTGCGCGTGTGTGTATTCGTGTGCGTGTGTGTGAGCGCGTGTGCCCGCGCCCCTGTCCGCGCGGCGCGGGCCGGGGCGCGTGGGACGCCTCGGTCCGGTGACCTGAAGGGGACATGCCCACCAGCAGAAGCGCGAGTGGGTGCGCGCGCGCATAACTACGTTTCTATCTCCAAACACACGCGGAAATCAAACTGGGAGAAAAAAAAAAAAGTGCTAAAAAAAAAAAAAAAATGAAAAGTCCTTGGCGTCAGTAAAGGGACGCGGGCACCGGGCGGGCCGCCACCCCCGCCCGCACCCCTTGCGCCAGCCCGGTAACTCCGCCGATCGATGGGCAGATAGGCGCGATGATGGCGGGGCGGCGGGCCGCGGCGCAGCGCCTTTCCGGGGTGGGCGCGGCGGTGCGGGGAGCCGGCGGGCCCCGCCGGGCGACCGGTGCCCGAGGAGCGGCCGGGTCCCCGCCGCCAGGTTCGGAATTTGAATTGTGGAGGTAAACTGGCTGCAACCGTCTCCAGACAGCTGCCTCCGAGTTGACATCTAATCTGCCATCTGATTGGCTCCCCGCTCGCCATTGGGCACCTCGCGCCGCTGATGTAAATAGAGGCGCTGAGCGGCGCAGTCACAGAAGCCCCGGCACAAATAACGCGGGCGGACGCGCGGCGGGGACGGGCGGCGCGGGCCCGGGCAACGGCACCCGCCGCGGGGGCCACCGGCGCGCGGAAAAGCCAGGGGCACCTTCCCCTCTCCCCTCCCCCGTTTCCCACCCCATCCAGTCTGGTTAGACGGCGTGGCTTCTCTGGGCATCGATCTATCTGTTTATTTATTAGTTTGTTTCTTTTTGTTGTTGTTTTCTTTCTTTAATTCTTTGCTAATTGGAGGCGGTAGGGGAGTATCTTGTAATAACAGCGCCTGGACGAGGATTCGGGATTTCAAGTTGTGCTTTTGTGCCTCTAAAAAACCATTTTTTGATGTTGCAGCTTATTGATACTATGCGGGGGACTAGATTTTTGTAAAAAAAAAAATAAATCCAAATACTGATTTTGTTACATTTCTGCTAGCGTGGTGCCTAACCTGTGCATGCCTCTTAAAAAAAAATCTTGTTTGCGTGTAGCTGCTGTAGGTGAGAAAACGCCGTGTACTGTACAAAGAAGGGAAAAAGGAGCTCTTCTGCCAGAGGTTGCATTTGTTTCATCTCTGCAACGAATCCCGATATTGGGGGGGGAAATGTGCTTTTGCGTTTGAATACTTCAAGGAGCATCGGGAGTTGTTGATCTCATTTTTCTACACGAGTGTGAGATTAGGCTTGAATTCTCAGTAGGAAAGTGAATTGTGTTATATGGAGTAGTACATTAGAATTTTATGGGTTTCTTTTCCCTTCAACAACATCTTTCTATTAAGAACTGTTAAATCTTTTAATAGCTTTTAACAGTGAGGAGTGACAGGAACAAATGAAGGTGTATGCTTTTGGGGTCCTCAAATGGCTGGATCTCTCCATAAACTAATGAACAGAACATGGAGAAAACATCGCTTAATTTTGTGAACAGTGCATTAATCCTGAAAAAATAATAATAGAAACCCTGGATGGACTGGCTGTGTGTGTTTTTCTACTTCCAACAGGCCACTCTTGTCAGATTTTTAGTTTTTATTCTGTTTCCTCTATTTTCTTCTAGGGAAACAAGATTTTTTTTTTTCTTTTTTTTTTTTCTTTTTTTTTTGTGAGTGTTAATTTTTAGCTTTTTTTAATTTGCTCTGGTGAAAGGGTCACTGGAAGCCATAAGGTAATGAGGCTTCATATGCATAACTTTTCATAGTTAATTTAAAAATATTTGCATTCGCTGCTTGCATTCGAATACAGTTCAGAATTTATGGCTTCAAAAGCTGGGAAAACCATTGTCAGGTAGACATAGTACATATTAGTTCAGAGTGCTGTTTCTGCAGAAATAGTTTAAAGTATTTTATTTTTATTGGAGGGGTGAGAGTAAATTCATTATGTCCTCGGTATGGCCCTTAGAAATACTTCCTTATGTTTATGGATTTACATCCTCTCTTACAGATTTCTTAGTTTCATTTTTTTGTAGCATAAGAATTAAGATGCAGCTTCAAAAGAGCAGTCTGGGAAGGGCACAATTTTTCTGATCTTTTAAAAAATTATTATTTTTTCCTCAAAGTAATTGTCATAAAGGCAAGTTATGAGTGTTCTTAGTATTATGATTTTTCCATCTAACCAGAAAGTTATTGAGATAAGACATTCTTAGATTTTAAATTAATATTTTTAATGTATAAAATACATTGCGTCAAATAGAAAAGAAATACGAAACACAATTATTTTTGTATGATTTTTTTTATTTTTAATTCCCACATGTCTATATATGTTAACTAGAGAAATTGATTGCTTTTTGAAAGAGGAAAAACATTAATATTAGTCCAGCATTTGAACAGAAGGCTTATCTTTATTTTTTAAAATAATCATCTGTGTGTATACTCTGTGTATGTGTATACACATTTTAGAATATACTCACTTGTCATGTGTCTTTGCAAAGCAGATGATGATTGGCCCCTATGCCTATAAGAAACTACTGTGCTATTAACAGAGAAAAAGGACCGTCAGCAGGCTACAACATCCGAGATGCTTGTTCAGGAAATACTTGCCTCAGCACGGGTAATTTTTTGTGATACGCAGAACTGTGACATCTCACTCTGAACTGACTTGTGTGTTTGTCCAGCCTGTTAAGTTATTTAAGAAAATTTTGCTGCCATTTTATTTAATCACCTTACCCAGTCGTGAGATGTAAGCTCGAAAAAGAGGCCTCTTGTTTCTGAAGAAACACATGTTTTCAAAGCAGATGGATATCGCTCATGCAGATACATTGATTTGATCGTGGAGGAGTTCTGTAAGGCTAGTACAGTACCTTGTCATTCAGTTATTTTGATTATTGATCAATTCTTTGGCAGTGTATGGATATTTAGAGTCCTGAGGCTCCTTTTATTCTTCACTTCTGATTTGCACTGCAGTATCTTAACACATTAGTTGCTCTCTGTGTGTGTGTGCTTTGTATACATCTTTCTCCTTTGTGCACGTGTGTAAGATTTACATAGGCTTACACACAAAGAGAGAACCCGGGTCTTTTCAGGAATACCTATATAGCATAAGGTATATATCAAGTGCTAGAAAAAATATGTTGAGCTGCTCTGAGTTTGTGTGTGTATGAATCTTTTGTTTTGTAGCAGAGAAACTCGGAATATTCCTGATTCTGCAGCTCTTTTTATGCCGAATAGATTGCCTGTATTGGGAGTTCTGGCTAAGCCAGGGCTGCAGAATCATGTCCTGTGCCTGAAGGCCGTTAAACAGCTGTTAGTGTGGTGAATAGATTCTTGATGTCTCAATGGGAGAATAAAATATATTTTTCCCTGTGCATTTTCGAATAAACAGTTTAGTATTCACATAGCTTCTATTTAGAAGTAGCAAATAGCAATATTCTCAGTTAGTAGCATCTATATATATATATGTAACGACTGTATATTGGACACTTTGTGGTTTGATGTTCAGTTATTGGTTTCTGTAGTAGTGCTTATGACTACATGTTGAACAGCAGGACCCTGTGTATGAGATACAATAAAGAGAGATGCAAACCTGTCTGCTGTATTACTGCCTCCATCGTTTAAGGATTCTACAACTAAGCAGTCGATTACTATCTTTTTGGTATCCTGATTCAAATCTCTAGGGATAAAAAACTAAGGCAAATTGGTAAATTTTCTAGTTATATATGTATCATAATTTTTTTTAAATTATTCAGCATGGTTTGTTAGGTGATGCTATTTCATTCTGAAATAGTATCTTAGTTAAAACTAGATGAAATTTGTGTGATGAAAACAAGTTTCGATAGCTGGTGATTGGTCTTTCTTACTTTTGCACCTCAAATATTTTGTCATAGGTATTTTGAAATTCTCATTGTTAATGTGTGAATGGCAGCAGTTTATTTATCCTTATTTTCTTAAGAATGTACCTGTGTCCTAACTAGTTACATTTCAGTACTTTTTCAAAATGTGCCATTTATCGAGAGGCTTTGAAGATTCTCTGTGGATATGTAAAGTAGTATTGCCGCACTCGCTGTGCATGCATGCTCAAGGCTGCAGAATTTCAGTAGCATGTGTTTGTGTTAGGCTAACTTGCTAGAATATATTTTAGAATTGTGATTATTAAGGTACTTAGGAAAAAAACCCTTTTTTCTTTCAATTTTGGGGCTATTTACATAGTGCTAAATACATGTTTTGGTAGGACTGAATGAGGACTTTAATTAAACTTAAATTAAAAGTATACCTTAGTGGTTTTCAAATTTGTTTTGAAAACTAGTAATAGAAAAGTGGTACTAAGCAGTGTTGGTTTTGTATTGCTTGGTGCCGAGAGAAGCAAATAGATGTAATACATCAAAATCATGTGGAGCCAATTGTATTAGAGTAAAATTTATTTTAAAGAAGGCTTACCTGTCAATAAATTTAAATATTATTTTTTAGTAAACTTGAAAGCTTTCTATACATCAGATCTATGTTTTGTCTGTCAGACCATAAGCTTACCTTTTCAGTTTTTCTGTTATCCAATCCTTCTTGTTCATGCTGAGTTATACACAAAAAATGCTTATGTGTGGGCACAGTGCTGCAATGTTTCTGTTGCAGGTGGGCCAGAGGATTTCTGTTGTTGTACTTCTGAGAGTATGGCATCCAGCGGTCCACCAAGAGCACGTCAGTTCCACAAGGGCCAGAGTCATCCAGTCAAGGAATCCTCAGTGATAAATGCATCCCAAGATGTTGATGTAATTTGTGAACAGTGCGCTTTGGGGACAGTAGATGGCTAATTTGTGCAAGAGCAAGACTATGTTTAACTAAATTTTCTCAGTAACAATGTTCCAAGCATGTTTGATCTTTACACTGTCTTTGTAGTGTGCCTTGCACTGGAGTAAGAGACAGACGATTCTTCCTGTAGTAAAAGATGGGGAAACTGAGGCATATTACATACACCTTCCTTCAGGCAGGCACAACGGAAAACAGGGGTCTCTTAGACAGAAATAGAATCTTGGTGCTGTAAACTTCGGCTTTTGAATAAATCTAGTCTTGCTGTGAACACATTCTGTTGTGGCAGAATTTAGGGGTTTTTTTTCTGTTGAGACGACTGAGAAGACAAATGACTGAGCGAAACGAGGGGTTTGTCTGCTGTGTCAATATAGTCACCTTAAACTAAAAGCACTGTCATCTAAAATTCAAGTACTCCTTGCACTGTTTTATCATTATGTACTCTGTGTCATCCATATCAAGTCACTGGATTTCTCACAGAAATTAAACTCAATGGAAAATTGAGTTGAACAAGTGCCCAGGAGGTTAGCTGGTGTTGCAGGACTTGCCTTCTGATGAATATGATGCACAGAGCACAAGTATGTGCTGGGGGCTGCCGGGGTTCATGCACAGGCTTCCTTAGGACCAAGTCCTGTTGTTTAGTCTGGCAGATAAATTGTCTTCATTTTTAAAGTGAGCAAATTTGATGCAGACATTACAGTTGTTGTGTCTTGTTTAAAGATGACTTTTCATATGGGAATTGTTCTTACTGCATATATAAAGTACCTTCAGCAAACTTTGTATTCCCTGAATAGGTAGCTTAATTCATCTGAAGGCCCCTGCAACTATTTAGAAAATTGTGTAACCCAAGAACATTATCCTGATGCTATTATAAAAATATTTCATTTATGTTTATTAAAACCAATGTGAGATCTGTGTAATAGTTTTCAGTCAGTAGATTTGAAAGGGTGTTGGTATGTTGCGCATTTATATTCTATGTATAGTGGAAGTGTTAATTTCATTATAAACTAGCAAGCTAAGTAATGAGGCTGCTGAATTTCTGAATGGATAGTGGCCAGTTTGTGGAAATATAACAGAATTTGATGGTTCTGCAGTGTGTGAAAGGAATTGCTTTCAGTACTGAGCTGTCAGTGTTTTATCTACTTGCATATTACTTCTTGCATGTGACTCATGGTGGTGTTAGTAACTATGTCAGAAGGAGTAAGCATAAGAAGTATGTGATTTGTTTCCTTTCTCCAATTTCACTAAGTATTAGTTAGTTGATCTTTTGCACCTGAAATTCCCTAATTGCCAAATGGTGTTCTGCATTTAAGAATTCACTGCTGTGCTATGTCTTCCCCCTGCTTTGTAATAGCATTCTCAGATTTGAAAATATACTCAATTTAGGTTTGTGATCTGATAATGGTTTCTGAAGACTCCTATCTGAGTGATAGGCCCTCTGACATTTCCATCTGTAGGGCTGTGTCACTGAACTCCCCCTGCAATCCCCCTCAGTCTCTTTCTGACTATTGGGGGGGGTGGGTAAGGCATTTTCTACTAATCTTTTTTCTGCCTTTTTTGTTTTTTTAAATAAATTAGATATATGTGGGATTTTTTTTTTTTTTTTGGTCACTTATTTGCTTTAGCATTTTTGCTGAAAAAAGGAGAAAACTCTTTAATGTATAACCACCCACCTTGTTTAATGGGGTAGTGTTAGTTGTGTTACTAATAGAATCTTGCAAGCTTCTGAACTGTTACACTCAGGATCTTTTTTGCTTTGACAGCTTTGTTTGGAATTTATTTTAGTTATCTACTTTCTCAAAAAAAAAAAATCTTCAGTAGCAGGGGTTTGTGTTGGATGTTAGTCCTTTTTCTAGCTGTGTTAGTTACAAAATGGTTTTGATTCCTCCAAGTTACTGAATCAAAAATTTATTTTCCCTTCAAAGACCATGTGGCCAGGTCCACTGTGAAGTTCTGCTGTTGTAGCTACATAGTTAGGCTCAGGGAATTAATTGCATCCTTGACTAATAAGAGTTGCGGCAAACCCTTTTGTATTTAGCTTACCATTGGGGTGGTAGTGTATCTGCACTGGCAAAGTAACAACAGTCTCTATTAAGTAGCCCCTCCTGAGGGGTTTACAGGTATGGCTGTTATGATAGAAGTAATTTGCCGAGTTTTTCACAAAGTAGACAGTTGCGTGAGATGTTTTGATCATGTTTTAAAAGCACCAAGTGATCTGTGTTGTGCAGGACAGACTCGGCTGCCTTGCTGTGTAGCACAGCCCCTGGTGCTGCTGGCTTTCACAGGAAGATGTGAAGTTTGTTTGTTTATTGTTTGTTTGAGTTAAAGAAAGAAAGTTGGTTCTGAAAATCCCAAAAGGAGACATGCTGTTTTAAAACATAATTGTAGTCATGTGTGCAGTTCCCAGTGTGGACATGGCTTAATTCGTAGACTGAAGTGGAAAAGGCCTTCTTTACACAAGCAGTGAATTCAGCCATGGTGGGTCAATTATGTGACTTCAGGAAAACGTTATTAGTGGAGGAGTGGTGCAGGAATTCTGGAGAGTTGTCTGCTGCCTTCCTGATCTAAGTGTAGCTGGTTTCACTACTGAATACCTCAGTTTCCCTATGTTAAAATAAGGATAATATTTGCCTTATTTAAATACTTGAGTTTGATGTGCATTTTTAATTCTGATGTCATGCAGAATAAATAAGCAGCTTAAATTCTTACTTTATGTGAAGGTATCCAGTCTGCACTGTACCTTCTGCTCTCTGTTTGTTTGAATGAGATCTGAGACTAGGTGTTCCCAACATTGATCATGTTATTTTGTTAGCTTGTCAGACTTACTTGTTTGTAAACAAGACACTGAAACATCAGCTCTGAAAATGTCTTTTGAAAGCACAAGGACAGGATTTGTAGTTCTTAAATTTTATTCTTTTAAAGTTAAAAATAAAGATAAGGAGGTTTGTTTTGACAGCATCAAAGGAATATGCTTCTTTATTTGCAGCCTTTGATTTGGGTGGAATGTACGGAGTTCTGCGTTTTTTTTGTGTGTGTAGCAATTTATGTTGTGAATATTTTGGATAGTCTCTGTTTATATGAAATAGAAGTATTGATGTCTTACTTTCAGACATAATTTCTGGAAAATAATTTAGCTTTTGTGATTTTTCTTTTTTAAATTCAGTGTTTCTAAGTTGCTTAAAATTCCCAAGTCAAGAAAAATGAGCATGTTCTTTAGAGCTGTTCTTGTTTTAAGATGTTTACAGGTGGTCATAGATAGAGGCTATTTTAATGTATGTTTCTGGGAAAATACATGTAGGTACGTTTGAGGATGCTTTAGTTTTGTACCAGGAATGGCAAAATAATTTTATTTGGCAGTTTTACTTGTATTTGAAAGTTCTCCCTTCCTGTAAACAGGAAGGGAGATTTTTGCAAGGTGAATAACTTCATGATGCCGTGTATTTCGTAGTCGTGAAATGTAAGAAGAATATATATATATCTATATATATATATCTGGCTGTTAGCTGGTTGCATTCTGTTTTCCGTAATTTGTTTTAAACCGAAGTTTTGCTTGACCGAGGGCTTTGCAGCCGGCAGAACCGCTGGCTGGCGGCAGAGGCTTCCCCCGGGGAGGTGGGGGGGAGAGCGGGGCCGGGTTCTGGGGCCGATTACAAACGCGGTATTTGTAGCGTCTGTAAAAGTTTCACACATGAAGCAAACTAGTTAGCTTGTATAGCGTCACATGATCAAAATATTTTTCCCCGGGCCGCTGCCAGAAGCTATCTATTGCCTTTCAACAATCTCGCTGGTCGGGCAGCGGGCCAGGGTGTGCGGGGCGGCCCCTTACGTGAGCCGCTCCATTCTTCACCTCCCCGGCTGGAGTGCCCTGACCTTCACATATGGAGATTAGCCATGTGCTTCTCAATGGAAACGTGCTGCCTCGGGAAGAAAGAAGGGGGGGTGGTGCGGGGTTTTGTGTGTATGTTGTTTTTTTTCTTTTCTTTTTTTTTTTTTTTTTTCTTTCCTCGGGGAGTTTGACAGCCATTCATCCCTGATCTGGACAGAGGTAATGCGAGGAGATGGGATTCCAGGGGCGTGCGGGGGGGTGAGCGGCACCAGCAGAAGGAAACACGCGTGGAAAGGGAGAGGTGTGAGGAATGCTTTGTTTAGTTCAGTTTTGGTTTGGTTTGTTTTTTTTACTATTTGTTTTAATTCTTGACTGTGTGTCACTTAGCTCCCTGTCGAACGTGGTTTTCTCCTGTGTCACCCTCTGCCTTCACGTCTTTGAAACAACGTTATGCGGGGTATTTCTAGTGGTTGTCTTCAAGTGACACTTTTTTACATTTAAAACTGTATTTTTGCTAATAAGTGCAGGTTGTATTTGTTTGCGTTGTACGTTATATTTTGGTTTACAATGTATTTTTTTTTCTTTAAAATCCTGACATCAACACATGTCACTGGATATACCCCTCCAACATGGCACAAAAGCATTTTTCCTGTTAACACAACGTAGGAGCTACTGCTTTAGGGATATTTTTGAGACTTCTAACTTTGTAAAATAGTCTTTGTTGTTGTTTAACATGTGGTATGCAAATACAGGGGAAAACAGTCCTACACAGTATTTTGTTGTGGGTTTTTTTTAGGTATTAAAAACACATTTTGCTTTTCTAATAAACCCCATAACCAGACCTTTTAATGTTTTGATATAAATAGCAATTACACTAACTGAGATCCAACCACAATGAAAAAACCCATTTAAAATCATTCAGAAAAGTTCCCAACTTAATTGAGCTCTTCCTCTAAAGAAGAGGGGATGATTGAGCAGCATCTGAAGCAAACGGTCTTGGGTTTTACAACAGTCTTCTTGAAGTGCTCAATGTGTTGGCATAGTTGCCAACACTTAAAAATAAAGATTTTTCCAAGAATTAGCTTGGGATCTGAGGGCTACCACAGCCTAAGCTGTCGAGATTTTTATGTGTGAATGCTGGTGATGAACGCTATGTTTTATGGATGACTTGACACCGTCAGTAAATTTTAGGTTTAGGTACATGAGTAGGCAGACACATATTGGGGTATCATTTAGGGATTCGTTTGTTCATAAGGAACTTGCCAAATGCAGCACTTGTGGACAAGCAGAGGAGAGGGATTGACTGCCCCAGGGAGACTTTGCATAGCCCCCCATTCCTCCTTTTAGTTTTTTCAAAACTCATTTTAATACCACTACCACCACACTTGGATCTTTTGGGGGGGAGGGCTGGGTGGGGTGATTTAAGCTGAGTGAGCTGGTGCTTTGCTAGAGTGTGGCTGGCAGAATGGTAGATGCATTTGTGTACTTTTTTTGGAGGTACTAACACTACTGTGTGTCAGATTTGTCGTGAGATATGGTTGCTCAAGGCTTTTCCTCTGCTTTTTTTTTTTTTCCCCTGCGGGGAGGGATTTATTTGTGGCTTATTTGCTTATCTTTCACTTCCTTCCCAAAGTTATGCAAATGTCATCATCTTTTTTGCTCCTTTTTCTTGTGATTTTTTTGTTTTCCTTCTTTAAACGTTGTCTCCAAATTCCTATCTTTCTCACTTTCCAAATCATCAGGGTGATGGAACAGCCGTCCTTATTGTCTTCTGCCATTTTACAGTTGTATGATGCTGAATAGTGTGACCATATATCCGAGGAGAAAATAGCTCTTGTGTGACCCTGGTATCCATCTCTCCCTCTTACTTGTATTTGCACCTCTCTGTCCTCCAAGGCATCTATGCACAAAAGTTGTTGGGAAAGAGTGACAGCTGGGAAAGTGCCTTCGTTCACAAGCCAGCTTCCTGTGTAGGAACTTACAGTGACTGGAGGTCAATTTACATTAAAAAAAAAGGCAAGCCCCCAAATCCTGGCAAGGCTTGGCAGTATGTTAGGAGGAATCATATAAGTAGGTATCTGGGTGATAATGCTGTTTGTTTGTTGTTGTTTTTTTATTTTTTATTTTAGGTTCCTGTAATGCTGATCCTCTAGGTATTAATAATAGCAGACTTAGAATAGAGGGGAAAAAAACAAAGGAGACAAAACCAATCTGGAATGTAAATGTGATGTGCACAATTTATTTCCTTTTTACCTGGCATGGCAGCTATAATTAAAAATCTCTCTTTCTATATTTGCCCAAAAGATATTTGAAAAGATGTCAGCATGGAAATAGAAGTGTGGTGTTGCTGAGTATGTGCAAAGTAGAAAATACAGTAACCGAGGAGAGTAAACACTTTGCATGTAATTGTCTATATTAAGTAGCGAATGCGATGTACTAGATGCAGTCTGTGCAGTTTTATAGTACCTGATATTTCATTTTGTAGATTTCCTTTTAATTGTCCTCAAGATTGGGAGTGTGGAGAGAAGCAAGCTGCCAAAGATGGTTGTTTGTTATTCTACTGCGTTGTATTTTCTTTTGGGGGATGTAGCTGGTTCAGATGGTGAACGAAGCCTGTGTAAAAAGTTAATTAAGGTTCTATTGTTCTAGGAAAATACCTTAGGAATTCAAAGAACAACAAAAGCCAGTATCTTCTCGCATGGTAGTCTCCAAATTCTGTTGTTTTGCCTCTAAGATGATCTAGATGTTTATTTGCCACAATTCTTGTTTCTTGAAAAAAATTCTCAGATTTACCTGTGATAGTTGCTTGTCGTCTTAGGTTTGAAAAAGCTGAGTCTGACTTACCCTGTTTGTTCCTTCTCTCTACTCCTGCTTTTTAACATTCAGTTTAAAGTTTTTCCTTGCTTGGTGTTGATGTCTTCATTGAAGAGATGAAGGAAGAAGTTAGGTGCTTTTTGTTAAAGGCTGCAGCTGGTCATGGCATCATAACAGAAGGTTCAAATAATTATGATTTCTGATGACATTTTTACTTTCCTGAAGTCCTTGAACTCACATGTGGTTGTCTTACTCTAGCAAGTTGTCTCAGCCAGCGTGCCAAGAATAGGTGAAAATGTAGTCTCTGGAAGTGGGGTTATATATCCTATTGTAGACTGAAGGACACAATGAATGTTATTCATTCCCCCCCCCCGCCTTTCTAAATGTTTATCTGATACTGAGAATTCTGTGGCATGTTTTGTCTATCATTTTTAGATTAATGCTTGGGAATAAGTAGGGAATTTTTTTTTAAATTGAGTTAATTCTTTAGACATTGATCAGAAGATCCAAGTGGGTGTTCTTCAAAAAGGCAGCCTTTTATTTTTCTTGGGTTTTGAGGATCAGAGGCTGAGACAAAGAGCAAACGAACAGGAGAAAGGTTGTTACATATAAATTGTATAGGAAACTATGTGTTGAACTAAATGGACATGTGGCTTTTGTGTAGATACCAAGCCAGAATTTCTTTGGGGAAAACCAAAGAAGACTTGAAAACCTAATTTGGTTACCTCTGCATTTTTCTGTAGCCTTTTGTTACACTCCTTGGATACTCTTTTATCGGGTTTTCTGTTGCGAAAACATTTTACACCGAAGGGTGAGTCTAATGGTTGTCTGGAGCTTATGTAAGACTTCACTTGTGCTGAAAAGACTAGTCCCACCGTTTTGTCAGCTCCCTGCTGCTTCCCTTGTGTCGTAAGGTGAGTCGCGTCAGCTGGCTGATTTGTCTGAAAAGTAATCCTGCCAAATAAAACCTGTGAATGGTTCACTTCCAGCCAGGTCATTGAGCTGGTCTGGCTTGCAGGACAGAGGCAAAGCAAGGAAGAGTGTGGTGAGGGTGGGGGTCAGGGCAGGACAGCCCCTTTTGGTGATGGTACTGGCCTGTGTCAGCTTAAACTCATCATGAGGCTGTATCTTGAGTGTAAAATTACTCTCTAAATCATAGCAGATATATAGTTTCTCTGGAGCAGGAAATCTGAGGCAGAAAGATAAAAGGTATATATATATATATATATATATATACATACATACATATATGTGTATATTTTTCCCCAAGATGATAATTTTATACAATATGCTGATTGCAGTGGCCAAATAAGCCTTCAGTATCTTTGAAATACTAGATTTCACAGGTGGGACTCATCTAAGCATCTGTATTGTAGGCATTTATACCTGATCTTTTTGTGGCGGCTTTTCACTTTGGTGTAAAGAAATAGTATTTTCTTTAGTGTGAATCATCTCATCCTAAAGTAGATACATAATGCAGATTTAATGAATCATGCTCCTATTTTTCCCCTTGCTCTAAAGAAGTCTAGGCTGATAAGCTCAGATGTTTTTGTCAAAGGGCAGGTGAAGTTAATTCCTTCAACGATTTACAGTGTTTTCAAATCATACGGGCAATGACTCCAGTCTTCTGTTGGAGTTCTGGACTAACCTTCCTTCGTTATCTTGCTAACCCATTAGAACTAATGGTTTTAATACCCATTTTCTGTCAAGCCTGATAGTTTTCTTTTTTTGTTGTCCTTTTTTATAATACCTATTGAGACTTTTTCCTGCTGTTGCTTTTCTCATGAGATGTTAAATTTTGGCATGTAAGAACTGTCAGTGTTTCTTTTAAAGCCTGTTTGCAGGCATGAGGCATACTGGCAAACTTAAAAGTACGAGGATGAATTTCCAGATCAGTTGACCTTAACACTTAGGAACACAATTTCTGCAGAGAGGTGTGAGCTTTCGATTTGGAAATGGGGCAGCAGTTTTGTCACCGTCCATTGGAAGCTCTTGGCCCGTTGCTGGCGTTTCAGCTGTGGCAAGCGTGGGCACCCCTGGGAAGGAGCTGCTGTGAAGGTGGTGGTCCTCGCTCCGCAGCCCTCCTGCTGGTCTCTCCTCTGGGTCTGTCTGGGGGGCTTTGCTGGGTATGGGGGGGAAAGGAGGGACAGCACAGGCGAGGGGTCTCTGCCACCAAGGGAGATGGTGTCTGTGGGAGCAAGCAAGTTTTGGAGCGCTGGGGATGTGTTCCAAAATGAAAGCAATGAAACCCAGTGTAGTGCTGAGGGATGAAATTGTTCAGAAGTCCCAAAGAAACACAGGGGTGCCTAACCTGCAAAGAGCTATTTTTTGGGCAATGCATTTTTTTATGAAACAGTTAAAGAGGAAAAAAAAATGCATTTTGCAAAAGGGATTTACCTATGTGTCCTGCAAAATGGTTACTGTAATCCTTAATTATCTCTAGGGTCATTTAACCTTTCTTAGTAGAGTGTTTTAAATGCCCAAACTGAAGTATTATTGCTATTAATAATTTTGCTGACATCTCTGCAGCAGGTTTTCGGTGTTTTCCACTTTCTGGAGGCTAGTGTAAGCAGTATTTGTGTTTGCTCCCTTTTTAAGGGATCTTTCTCATAAAAATTTACAATTTATTTCACTTAAGCTTGGGTTTCTGAGCTCAGTATCCTCTGGAAAGTTGCTTGTTTTCAAAAGATTCTGAAGAGTCTTTTGTAGATCTTTTATGGTTCTCTTTTGTATTTTGAAGTTCAGCTAGTAGCATGGTTTTTAGATGTACTTTTTCTCTCTGCTTTGTGTACCGGGATAGGGAGGAGGAAGCGTGGCTTCCTCAAGGTTGTCTGAAATGTTTTAACTTCTACAGCAAATGAGGTGAGAATTAAATTGTCAGAAAGATAGAGACTAAATTATTGAAGCACTTGACTGTTTAAAGTAGCAGGGGATGTACTATAAAAGGTGCGAGTCTAACAGTCAAATGTGTAAACAGCACCTTATTCCTTCCTTGTACCCGATTTCTCACCACTCGCTTTATATAATGAGAGCCTAAATCAGTGTGGGAGATATGGCAGCCATTCTAAAAGTGTTAGTTTATGATGCTTCCACCAGAAGAATAATCTATTACCATATAGGATAGCAGAGAGAAAAGCATTTGCAAGGAAGATTAATTGAAGTAATTCATCACTTCAAAATGAAGAAGATTCATCAAACAAAAATAAAAGCTAAGTATTTTATGCGCCTCTATTGGAATTTGATAACCATTTGTTTTGCTAGAAAATGTATGTGGACTGGGCACCTAGTGCTTGTCTACACAAGGAAATTTAATGGTACAACTATGTGCTATAATTATATGCTATAATTATACCAATATAACTGCCTATGGAGACACTCTTATACCAGAATAAGAGTTTTCATGGTTTATCTTATTCTGCTTCCAAAGCACGTAAGTTTAAGTGTGAAAGGGTACTCTTACACTGGAGTAAGTTTCCACACTGAGCTAGTTATATTGGTATAATTATGTATTTTTTTCCTTCAGTGTAGACAAGTCCCTAGTGCATTTTCAGCTTTGAACTTTAGTTAAGAATTTCTTGGTTGTGATAAGTGTCTAAGCATTTTCATAGTATATTTTTTTATAATGGGACTTGGGTATTTAAACCAATTACTTAGGCCAATTAACAGCTTCCTGGGTTGTGGATAACAATAGGATATAAAAAGGGATCAAAAATAATATTCCTAGCTGCTTGGATGTATCTGCCTTTTTTCTTTTTTTTTTTCTTTTTTTTTTTTTTTTCCTCCCCTCTGTGGTTTTATGAGTACACAGTGTACAATGATGCAACAGGTGGAATAGTCTGTGGCTGCCTAGTGAATTCTGTGTTGGACACCTTTTGTCTCCTGCTTCTCATTATTCCTTGAGTTTGGTTGTGCTGTTGCTCTAATTGCATGCATCTCTGGATCACAGAAAGAAGGTTCCTTGGTGAAGTTGGAGGGAAAAAAAAAGACTTCCAAAAATGTTGATTGTTTAGGGAATTGCTGAGGTTTATTGATCTTCACACAAGACAGTTGGGACCATAGTTGATGTTACTGGGCTCAAGTTGTACAAGGAGCAGCTCAAATTGGAAACAGAGGGAAGGGAGGGTGCAGGTGCTCTTCTGATGTGTGATGCCATCAGAAGACAATGTAATGCTCTGTAGAAGGTAGGTTTGGTAGGGGTGATCTCCCTTGTCTGGTTCAGTCAGAAGTGGGTACCTAGTATCTACACGGACAGTGCTTTGATGTTGGCCACCTTCTCTTGTTCTCTTCTGCCCGTATCTCCTTTGCTGCTAGAATACAGCATGTCTCATCCTTATGTTTGTGTGGCCCCCAAAAGAAGAATATGTAAACACCTCTTCACAGTGTTTTAGCAGTTTCTGCAAATATCAACATAAATTCATTAGAAACAGTTTTTCTTATGTATCGTTTCTACTTCTTGCAAAATGGCTGGTTTGAAATCATAGGGGTTTTTTTTTGTCCCCTTAATTTTCTTTTATTGGTATTTACATTATATTTATAGTGTTATGAAGTCCATGTTGTCTCATTGTGTCAGAATTTGAAGATTATGACTTGAAATGAAAAGCAAATTGCAGAAACAGGAAAAGTCTTAAAATAAAATAGAGATGATGTAATAACCTCTGAATCATAGAAGAGCAAGGCTGGGGGGGACATCAAGAGGTCATTTAATCCATCCCTCTGCTCTAAGGCAGGATAAGATGGACCTAAACCATTCACGACGGATGCTGCTCTGTCCTCTAGGAGTTACGGAATGAGCAAAAAGGAATTATTTATCCATATGCTTCCCGCCACCCAAAGCTTTGTGCAGCTGAACTTGTCATAGAGTTGGTATGAGAGGATATGTGGATTCATACAGGATTATTCAAGTATCTGAGTAGTTGTTTCTCGTTTTTGGAAACTTAATGCTTTCTGTCAAAATAGTCTAATGATGCTTGTGTAGTTTTGAGTGTAATGTCTATTTCTAATTTTAAGTGGTAGTCTGCTGTTCAGGTGTGTTTCTTCCTGAAGTGATTCTTTTTCTGTGTTTTCTTTGTAATCAGTGTCTCATCTTCTTGGGCACTGAGCAATTTAGTTTAAAAATGTGTAGCATTTCCTTTTGATCCTTGACAGTATTTCTGGTATATAATCAGTTTCACTTTTTTAAAATTCAATTTATTTTTCTTTGTGAAAGAGCTCAGCAAAAAAAAACAAAAAACAAACCCAAACAACAACAACAAAACACAAAAAAAACCAAAACCAACCAAACAAAAAACATGCTGACAGCTAAGGGTAGGAGTTTAAATGGAGAAGGGGAAGAATGTATTCAAGAGATCATAGTACTTGTTAGAAGAACTGGGTTTAGCTGAAACGCCAGGTTAGATATGAAGTGAGTAATGTGGCTTCAAGAGAAGATCTTTTTTCTTTGAAGAATAAATAGAATGTACGTTTCAGAATTTTACACATGGTATCTGCAGCTCTTTAATCCTAAATTGAAGTTTGCAAATGAGTGTCGGATGAATAACATCTTTCTAAATTGAACAATACCTAAAATTGGAATTGCAGATACTCTGTTGCTAAAATGAGTCTTTGGGCTTGTTTGCTCTATTTTGCCTTTTTAGTTTAGTTATATTGGCTGAGAAGCATCTGTCTTTGCTGCTAAATGACCTCCTCTGACTGGGCCAAGTGATTTTGACAGAATGAACTGTCTTCAACCCTCATCAGCTGCAGGAAGAGGCTGCTGCAAGTTGCAGCCTTGGAGAAGGGAGAAAGGTTAGATGTAAATATACTCAAATTGCCGTTGTCCTCAGAAATAGCTTACTCAGACATAAAGGAGAGATTCCTCGTACCTGTACTACTTCAGTGCTTGCGAAGGCCGTCATTTCCCTCTCTTTCTTCCCGTTTAATCTGATAGTTAATTTTAATTCTGTTCTAGATTTAGTAATTTTAGGAAGTTGGGACTACTGCATTTTAGGTATGCCCAAAGGAGGCTCATTAATTCTGAATGTCCTCTCTAGCAAAAAAAGGAGTTTCTTTGAAGTGATTTTAGGAATGCTGTGGTGGTGTTTTCACAGGATGGCTGATGTGGGCGCTCTTAAGGACTGGGAAATAAGAGGTGGGCATAGAAGTGGAAAGAAGCCAAGAGTTTTCAGGCAGACGGAATTTGAAACTAATGGTTTCTACTGTGGGAGAGGGGAAGAAATTCTATGAATATGGCATAGTCAGGTTTCCTGTGAGATGATGTTTTTTGGATGAGAAATACTGAAGAAGTGGATCAGCTTTCCTGCTTGCATATTTCTCAGACGAGATATGTCTTGCATGTTGATTTTTAATTTAATTTTAAATGGTGTGATATTAAAAGAAAATTATGATCATATATTGAAAACACGTGCCTTCTTTGTATAGAAACCGACAGTTCTGCATAGGAGTTATACTAAAACCATGCACTTCATTCTGAACATCCAGGATAATATATTGCAGAGGATAATTAATCCTGCTTCCCTATTTCTGCAGTTACCTATGTGCATGTGTTATATGCATGTGTTTCTTTGTGCTGAGGTGCTCTAGGATGTTTCATAGTCTGCCAGTGTTGAAAGACTTCACAGAATCACAGAATCGACTGGGTTGGAAAAGACCTCAGAGATCATCGAGTCCAACCCTTGGTCCAACTCTAGTCCGTTTATTAGATCATGGCACTAAGTGCCATGTCCAATCTCAGTTTAAAAACCTCCAGGGACGGTGAGTCCACCACCTCCCTGGGCAGGCCATTCCAATGCCTGACCACTCTCTCTGTAAAGAATTTCTTTCTAATATCCAGCCTAAATTTCCCCTGGCAGAGTTTAAGCCCATGCCCCCTTGTCCTATTGCTAACTGCCTGGGAGAAGAGACCAATCCCCACCTGGCTATAACTTCCCTTCAGGTAGTTATAGAGAGTGATGAGGTCACCTCTAAGCCTCCTCTTCTCTAGACTAAACAACCCCAGCTCCCTCAGCCTCTCCCCATAGGTCTTATGCTCAAGTCCCTTCACCAGTCTTGTTGCTCTTCTCTGGACTCGCTCCAGCACTTCAATGTCTTTCCTGAACTGAGGGGCCCAGAACTGAACACAATACTCCAGGTGTGGCCTCACCAATGCAGAGTACAGGGGAAGGATCACTGCACTTGTCCTGCTGACCACGCTATTTTTGATACAGGACAGGATACCATTGGCCTTCTTGGCCACCTGGGCACACTGATGGCTCATGTTGAGCTTCCTGTCAATTAGTACCCCCAGGTCCCTTTCTGTCTGACTGCTCTCCAGCCACTCTGCGCCCAGCCTGTAGCGCTGCAGGGGGTTGTTGTGACCAAAGTGCAGCACCCGGCACTTGGCCTTATTGAACTTCATCCCATTGGAATCAGCCCATTTTTCCAGTCTGTCCAGATCCCTCTGCAGAGCCCTCCTGCCTTCCAGCAGGTCGACACTCCCTCCCAACTTGGTGTCATCAGCAAACTTGCTGATGATGGTCTCAATCCCTTCATCCAAATCATCAATAAAGATGTTAAATAGGACTGGACCCAACACCGACCCCTGGGGAACACCACTAGTGACTGGCCGCCAGCTAGATGCAGCCCCATTCACCAGCACTCTCTGGGCCCGGCCCTCCAGCCAGTTCTTAACCCAGCGTAGAGTACACTTGTCCAAGCCATGGGCTACCAGCTTTTGCAGGAGTATATTATGGGAGACAGTGTCAAAGGTCTTGCTGAAGTCCAGATAGACCACATCCACAGCTTTCCCCTCATCCACCAGGTGAGTCACCTGATCATAAAAGGAGATCAGGTTGGTCAGACAGGACCTGCCTCTCCTAAACCCATGCTGGCTGGGTCTGATCCCTTGTCCATCCTGAAGGTGCTGTGTGATTGCATTCAGGATGATCTGCTCCATAACCCTGCCAGGCACTGAGGTCAGGCTGACAGGCCTGTAGTTGCCAGGGTCAGCTTTGCAGCCCTTTTTGTGGACTGGGGTAACATTGGCCAATTTCCAATCATATGGGACCTCCCCAGTGAGCCAGGACTGTTGGAAGATTATGGAGAGAGGCTTGGCAAGTTCTTCTGCTAGCTCCCTCATCACCCTAGGATGGATCCCATCTGGTCCCATTGACTTGTGAGGATCCAGATGGCTCAGTAAATCACCAACTATTTCCTCCTGGAATACAAGGGGCCTATTTGGGTTCCTATCTCTGTCAACCACCTCCAGACATGAGTTGTCCTGAGGGCCACCTGTCTTACTGGTAAAAACTGAGGCAAAGTAGGTATTAAGTACCTCAGCTTTCTCCTCATCTTTGTTAACTATATTTCCCTCAGAGTCCAACAGAGAATGGAGATTTTCCTTGCCCCTCCTTTTGTTGTTAACATATTTGAAGAAGGACTTTTTATTATCCCTGACAGAATTGGCCAAATTAACTTCAAATTGCACTTTTGTTTCCCTGATTTTTTTTCTGCATGATCTAGCTATTTCCATAAATTCTTCATAAGTAGCCAGCCCTTTTTTCCACAGTCGGTAAAGTCTCTTTTTATTTCTGATTTCATTCAGAATCTCCCTGTTTAGCCAAGCCGGTTGTCTTCCCCGCCGGCTAGCCTTTCGGCACACTGGTATAGCCTGTTCCTGTGCACTCAAAACCTCCTGCTTGAAGCATGTCCAACCCTCCTGGGCCCCCTTGTTTTTAAGCATTGTTTCCCAGGGTATGCTCTGAACTAGACTTCTGAATAGGCAAAAATCTGCCCTCCGGAAGTCCAGCGTAGAGGTTTTGTTAATGGTTTTCCTTGCATCTCTGAGTATTGAGAATTCTATTATTTCATGGTCACTATGCCCCAGGTGGCCTCCAACCACTACATCTCCCACCAGCCCTTCTCTGTTTGTAAACAGTAGGTCTAGCGGGGTCTTGCCTCTGGTAGGCTCATTTACCAGCTGATGAAGGAAATTGTCCTCTATACACTCTAGGAACTTCCTAGACTGCCTCTTCTGTGCAGTATTGAGCTCCTAGCAGATATCCGGCAGATTAAAGTCACCCACAAGAACAAGAGCCGTCGATTTTGAGACATCTGCCAGCTGCTTGTAGAATAATTCATCTCCTTCATCATCCTGGTTGGGCGGTCTATAACAGACACCCACGAGGATGTCAGCCTTGTTGGACTTCCCTCTGATTCTGGTCCACAGGCACTCAACCTTGTCACTGCTGACTTATTCCTTTTGGAGTGACTGCGCAAAGAGCGGTGAAGACTTAGCAACTTCTACTGTTTTGAGTGAGAAGTAGGTGAAGGCACAAGGGTTAAACCAGAATTTGACCTGGTTTAAACGCAGGTCAGAATTTTTTCCTGAGTAAGCCATGGGGAACTTTCTGTTAGTATCCAGATATCGTTGTAGGTCTGTTCTGTAGAATTCTTTGGAAGTAATTCCTAAATCTCTGCAATTTTTAAAGTTTGTTTAAATCCTGTAGGTGTTAGAGTTGATAATATTTTAGAATCAGTGGAGCTTTTAATTTTTTTCCTATCATTATTTATCTTGCTTACGAAGTATGGCTGTATAAATACATATATGTTGATCTAAAGAGCAATTTTTTTCTTGTAGAAATTAAAGTTTAAAGCTGAACAGATCCCTTAATGCTTTTGAGTTTTTGACTTGCTACATGTGTCTCTCTTAGTATGGCTGCTACATGTTAAGTACACTAATAGTTCTGTTTGGAATTACCCTGTTGCAGGGTGGTTTTGCCACCATCAACTTTAAATAGAAATTTACAACTCTTGTAATATTTGTCCTTTCAGTTCTAAAATCCAGATGAAGCATAATCCCACGAGTGTTGTTTTGCTGTTGCAATGTAATCTTTTTCAGATGATACATGATTTAGTTGGAAACAAATTAGCAGCTATGCATGCCTAAAGAAAGCAATTTAATAAACAAGATTTTTGTAAAACCTAATCAGAATTGTAAAACGATACTTGGGAATCAGTTACATTATAGAAAAAAGCTGGTGTGAATGTAGGCATGTGTGTGAATTCATGGTTTGCAATCACATTGTTCTCTCAAGTAATACAGAGGCTTTGACCTTCAGTCTCCTGTTTCTTCTAATTTATTAGTTATTAAATGTTTTCAATCAGTAATGAAAATTTTCACTCAGAACTGTAGTTTGTTCTGGTGATTGATTTAAATCCTAAAAAAAGTTAAAATTTAGGGTCTTTTTTATTTTAACTACTGAAAAAAAAGCTATTTTCTAATGCTTTAAATCACCTGGTGCTGGCCAAATTTTTTTGTTTAGCTCCTCTGAGAAAGTCAGTTCCCTGCTCCTGACAGTGTCCATGTTGATGAAGAAGGTAATTATAAATGAAAAATAATCACAGGCAGGTACTCACCAAAATTCTGTTGCTCCAGCTCCACAATAGGGGTGTCTGTCCAGCTCCACAATATGTGTGTCTGTCCCCATATTTGCTGTCTGTGTCTAGTTGGCCCTTGGTCTGAGCTGATGCTGCTGATATGTCTCTAACTAGACAGTGGATTTTTATGGTGTTCAACCAATAGGATACAGAGACTGGTATGGAACAATGGTAAAAAGAAAACAAACAAACAAGATAAACTGGTTAGTTTCCAGGTTACTATTAATATTTTGCACTATTTAAAACCAAGTTTTTTTCATCTCATACAGGGCACAGTTTTAACGCAGAAAATATGTTACAAGAGAAGCAGTTTCTTGGCAGTTGAAGAAGTGATAGGGCTTCTGTTATAGAGCTGACTTTGCATTCCAATGATTCTGATCGTATATATATCCTTTAGGAATTTTGCATGTATTGGCTCTAGCTAGGGGCTTTCCTCTGTTTTCATATTTAATTAAGACCATATATTGCATAATAATAATGATAATAGAAAGTTTGAGCTGAAAAGAGAAAATGCTAGATTAATGGGTAAGCTACCTGCTATGAGGCTAGAAAGCAACAAATACAGAAAGTCAGTGCTTTACACTTCTTTTTAATGTCCCGGTCTGCTATCACTTGGTGTTAGTAGGGTGACTGATTTTTCTTCTTTTTTCTGAGCTTCTTCGCTTCTTGATGTGGCAGAGGTATATATCTCTCAAAACTCTTTGGCAACCATTTCTCAGCATGTCCAGAACTTTCTGAACTTCTCTTTGTTGCAGTCTCATGTTATGGCTATGAAAAAAGAAAACAGTTAACCTCTTTTGTTTGTCTGGTGGAGTTTTCCATTCTGTTACCCTTTTATGCCTCTTTATCCCAGTATCCTGTCTATTTTGTAAGTGTTTTTTTGGTTTCTTTAGACCTCTGATTTTATTCAACATGAACTCAGTGACCTGCAAAAAGAGAGAAGAAAACTGTGTCAGGAGTCTTCATACCAAAGCAACTTATGCTTTGACTGGAAGAGAGTGGCGGGGCACTTTGCAGAATGGAGTGGAGGAAAATATTTCACAGCAGTCAGGGTTGAGAGTTAAGATCTGAGGGGGTGGAAAGGGACAAAGGGCTGTGTTTTCTAGAGTATCTGCTAGATTCCAATGTTGTCTGGACTCTGATTCGTTCTGGAATTGCATTCTGGTGAGGTCCATTACGAATGCCAGCAGTAGGTATAATTCAGTTTTTGAAAAGTTGTCATTTCCTTTTTTTTTGTAATAGTGTAATCTCAGAGCATGGCCTAGAAATTTTAAATATGTTTCGTTCAGGAGTACTTGATGACATCTAGTGCATAAGGTTGAACTTGAGATGTTCTGGGGCTTATTTTTGCACTTATCTTAGAAATAGGTCAGTTTCTCAAAAGCATTAATACTCTTCCAAGTGATCTAGCAGAAAATGAAGTGTGGCTTGTGGGTTTTTTTGTTTTGTTTTGTTTGTTTATTTTTAATATGTTTCCAGACACCTTTTTTCTTTTGAAGGTAGATTTCTGAAAATTTAAAATATCTTGTTACAGCCCGTGATGCAGTTTGTCTTTTTTAAAACCTTCAAGAGGTGGGGTTTTTGTTTGTTGGGTTTTTTTATTTGTTTGTTTTTTGATCTCTTAGCCTACCCATTTGTCACTCTTAGTCCTGTTTCTTGTTGGTAAAAACTAACGTCGGTCTTCCCAAAGTCTTCACGTCTTGTTGCTTGTTAAGAGTGCATATAATACTTGTTATTGTGCGAGTGAAAATCCAGTCGCAGAAAGGTGAAGTGTTGTGCTCGTGTTTGCAAAGCAGGTCAGCTGCTGAGCCAGGAATAGAAGCCCTGTCTTATGACTCTGCCTTAACCGCTGGCCTGCGCCGCCTCTCCCCAGCACTCAGCTCTTCCAAGAATGTAGTAGCAATAGGCTGTAGAAGTAGCCACAGCAAGTATAGGAGCTTTGCTTCCAACTCTGTCGGGGACTTTGAGGCTTATACGTAGCTTAAAATACTGGGGGAAGAAAAAAAGCTTCCTAAAGGAGCTCCTGGATAAGTTTCATAAAGTTATGGTTTACTTTGCTCTGTTTAAAAAAAAAAAAAATCTAGTTGAAAATAGCTTTCCAGAAGGTTGTGGACGTGGAAAAAAAAGTTCTACATGTTTGAAAGTCATACTCTGCTCTATAAATAACCTTAAGAGTGGCCTGTGATTAAATCTTTTGTATATTCAACAAACAACTCATTTTATGCAACCGCAACTATGATAAAATTGAATTAAATGGACCTGCCTCTAAGAAAAGAGACTGAATAGCTGAGTACCGCATTATTCAATGAATGGAAAACGGGGAGGCTGGCTGAAACGGCTGGGAAATGGTTTAACATTCTATCGGGCTAAAGAGCAATTCTGTGAAATCACTGTATTTGTTTCCCCCCTACCTCCCCGCCCTCAATTTTTAAATAGCAGTGCACTTCATACTGTCAGAATTCAGTGTTGTGACACCCCTACTCAAAAGTTATGACAGCAGTGTAATGACAGCTACTGCCTCTTGAGAATCAATCAGGCAATTAATTTTGTAAATGAAATGCTGATTATACAAAGCTTCACATGAGAGGCCCAGTGATTAAAATCAATTTAACAAATTGTTTCAGGTGGGACTTGATTAATAATTTGCCATAAATGCTGAGGCTATATGACCAGCATACCTTTTTTTGTGTGTGTTAATATAGAACTATATATAATGCTTTGAGTGGAAAAAATCTGCAGCTAACTGTATGTACTTCTGGCCTGTGACCTAGTTGTGATGGGTTATACTTTTTTGTGGGTACAGTGTCCTCCCCAGTGTCCATCACATCACTTTCTCAGCTAATGATCTCTCCAGCAATTAAATACATCTAACCTTTAATTTTTACTTTTGCTAATAAAATCAAGTAACTGAGAAGGTGTATTCAAATCTGCTTGAATATTCATTGGGTTTAGGAAGATTTTTCTTTAAAATGTTTAAAATTCCAAGTAGATGTGGGGTTTCTTTCATTTATCCCCTCTCCCCCTCTTTCTGTCACTTACTGGTTTTCGGGACTTTCTGTGTTTCCCCCTCTTACTCCAGTATTCTCTGCAGGGAGCCTTCCTGCAGCGCTCCTCTCCTTCCATTCCAGGCTGCTCTCCGCTTCTTGCATGACAGACACTATTTTTAGAACATCCATTTCTGTCCATCTAACCCTGTGTTTGTGTAGGAGCTGTACAAAGTGGGTAAGGGAATTTATTTCAAGTTCCAGATGGCAGCCGTGCACAGTGAGTGAAGATGTGTACTTGTCTGGGAAGCTGAGAACCTCATTGCCAGACAAAATAGAAGTCACTGGTATTCTGGGTGGGGCTTTTCTTTTTTTAACTTACAGTTTTCTGGGTTTATGAATGGATTTTCTCTTCCTTGTTGAGCCATAGCGTTGGCTACTGAGGCAGCCTTAGGGCTGTGAGACATCCTCTGGTGAACCTAGCCTGACAGCTTAAAGATGCTGTTTTTTTCCTCGCTATCTGCCTTGCTCCCCTGCCGTGGGTTACTATTTCAGTAGCAGAAATGGCAGAATTAGAACTGTGCCCTGTCTCACATGCTGTACTGCCAAAGATGTTGTATTGGTGCAAAACCACCCTATACTGACAGCGTTAATTTAAGCTCAGTCATGATCTGGCAGCATGTAGGAAGAGCAGCTGGAATTGATGCTGTATTGTGTGTGGTTGCAGATAGGTTTGCTAGAAGATGTCTGTAAGAACCCCCGAATTCTGCTGCACTGGAAATTACCACTAACTTGCCAGGGAACACTTTTGCTAAGAGACTAGAGTGTCTGCATGCCTAAGGGAAGGTGTCTCCTCTGTACAGAGCATCCAAGTTGGAGGAAACAAAAATGAAGACAGAAAGATAATTCCTGAGTTCCCCTGGAAGAAGCTGGGAATTAGGACAGTGGGTTACAGAAGAAGGCTGAGGGTTTGAGTGTGTTGGGGACAGATAACACACCTTCAGTGGACTTCAGAGCAATCAGGGTATTACCTATATATCAGTAGTTGACAGTGACGAAGGCAGTTTGAAGGGCAACAGTTCTGAGATACAACTTGTCAGAGGATTATTTTGGCCATCAGGTGTGATAAATGGGTATGATTCCTTTTTGATGTCGTCTCAACCTTTGCGTGCACTCCTAGTGGCAACACGAAGAAGTCAGTTGCGTAGCTCGTTAAAAACAGGTTCATTTTCTTTGCTGTGTTTATTGTGGTTTGTTCTTTCAGTAGGCATTTAGGTTTATCTGTCTACAAAATAATAAGTAGAGAGTGGCTGAATCACTGACTTTCCAGTTTGCAGGTCGTGTTAAAGAAGACCCAGAAGAAAACGGGAAAACAGGCATAACAATGACCTTATCCCCCACACCCAGAGACAGTTTTTTGTATAATTATTTGTAAATGTTCTAGTGGAGACATAGTTGATTTTTTGGTTGGGTATAGCTTTGACTTTCTCCTCTTCTCCTTTTTAATTATGCACTTTCTGATTTGAGTGAGAAATTATCTTTACAATGTCTCTCTGCAGCTGAAATCAGACAGGATGTAGAGCCTTTAGGACAAGGAAAATTGATATTATTGTTAAATCTCTGCTAGTATATGCTTCTTCATTCACTGGATTTTCCCTCATCATAGGCATACGTTGAACTTGGCTCTTTGTTTTTGCAATGGACCTTTTAAAGTTTTAATAGAGCACAGACAGTGTGTTTGCTAGTCACTCTCAGATTTTAATATTAATGCAAGTTTTAATGCTGTACATTAATACTTTTTTAATAGTTGTTCACATCTTTCTTAAAAGGATACTTAAAACACAGGTAATGAGAGTTGTGTTTTGATACTCATGCTTTTGTTGTGTAAAGACGTTGGCTGAGGAGGCCTTGTACGTGTTCATACAAATGATTAAATTATATAGGAATGGATTATCTTTTCCCCAGTTGCGTCCTTATGCCAGCTGTGTCATTGTATTACGGTGAATACTTGTGATTATCTCTAGCGATAAATTTGTAACTTGGTGCCTGACCTAGAGCTGAGAGCTCCATGCCCATCTTTCTTGGAATGTCAGTAGCTGATTGTCAGCTGTCTTTATTATGAAGTTTCAAGGCTTTGGTATTAATAAAGAGACACCTTTTTTTTTAATATGGAGACAGAAGCTTTGGCTGCAGATCAATGAATAAACAAAGAGTTATTGTGTTCAGTAGCTCTAGGAGTTTGAGGGCAAGCCTACTTGAGAGTGTTGAGTTCGAGTTGTTTTCTTGTAGGCGCAAATGATGTAGCTTTAGTTGTTGGGATGTGCTGTGGCTTATAGTCCCTGTAAATTGCAGCATTTGCTGTTGTCAGCCAAACCAATGTTTCTTTCATTTTTTTTTTTGTTTGTTTGTTTAAACAAACAAAAAAGGACACTTTCACTTGAGTAGTTACATCATGTGAATGCTCTTGCCTTGTAGTGAATTGCTCTGTCTGCCTTGTATAAGAGCTCTGGCGTCACATCTGAATCCCACTGTGACCTTTGTTCTTTGTAGTATCTTTAAAGAGCTAAGTTGCATTTTGGGACTGTTACCAGTGTTGTTCATATTGATAAATGTCTTTCAAATAAAGATTTTGTTTGTTAGATGTGAAGCATACATTGATAACTTTTATAACGCATATATAATGTGTGCATAGCAGCAGTGATGTCTCAAAAGGAAGAGCTGATATATATTGGTCAGACTGCTGCTCAAGTTATTCTGGTGTTCACCCTGCCTCAGATCTTACTGGACACGAGATACCCAGCAAACCGCTGGTTAAAAGATAAAACGGTAGTGTGGTTTTCCTCTCGCTTTAGAAAAGGTAAAATTGAATCTCCAGGTACTTCAGGGTGAGATGATTTGATTGTTTTGGCTAGGAAGAGAGCAGAAGTGGTGGTGATACTGAGTTTACAAGTGGATGTAGAATATTAATTTTTCCTCTTCTGCTTGTGGCAGGGATGCTGAGTTTATGCCTTCTTCTACAGGAAACATTGCAAAAAGGAGCAGGTAATAGAAAAAGGTTGTCAGTTACTATTTGTAGGCAGCGTAGGCTTTTTTTTCTTTTTTAATGGTTGAACTGTCAATTTGAAGACTGGGAATGAAACCTTGGCCATGTTGCAATCATTAGCAAACCTTCTGTTGGGTATTTTAATGCATTCACAAGGTATATAACAGGCGAGGACTCTTACAAAATGCTCTGTTCTTACAAAGCCTGATAGTACATGTGCAAATGAATCTGATACTGACACAAGATAGGCACTGTAATAAAGGGGTTATAAATTATAATAGTACTGTGGACTGAAGCAAAGAATAAGACTGAGGTATTTTGAGGAACTGCAGGTCTATGCAAAGTTTAAGTTAAATGCAGCAAGTCAAAGAGGAGGTACAGAATCAGAAGTAAAAGGCTAAATCCATTCAGGCTTGCCTGGCAGAATGTGGAGTGAAAATATGTAGTAAAAATACCATAAGCAAACATTAGCTAAATTGATGAAGACTTAATGTGTATTTTGGGAGTAAAATAGCACTAGAAAAAAATTGGACCCTTCTGTAAAGGGAGGTGAAGGAAATAAATGGAGATTGATAACTGCAATGAAACTAGAACAAAATTTAAAAAGTAATTAAAACTTTATAGTACAGCATGTAAAGAATTAAGTAAAGGCATGGAAGGTGCCATCATCCATTCATGGTCATGCATGCCCACTGGGTTTTAGCATGTGATGCAGTTACAGCAATGCTGTCAATTTCAGTGTTAGGGAGCAGGTGTGAAGGGGTTGGTTGTTGGTCCCTACAACATGATAAGGTTAATACTTGTGATCATCCTGTCACCAAAACTTGTGTTTGAAAACTGTTGGAACCAATGTTAAAGAAGATATTTGAACTTAATAAATGTTAAGGGAACCTTCAGATAAGATTATAATACGTATTTTTCAACCACGAACTCCTCCTAAATAACTTTAGAAAATGTGGATGAAAGTAAGTCTATAAAAATGAAACTTTAAGTTTAAAAGAATACTGAAGCTGAAAACTGTGTATGTGTTTAAGTTGGGAAAGGTTATAATTACATTTTTACTTCCGCCGTATGTGAGACATGGTACTGGATGAGCAGCTGTTTTTTTTCTGTTAAGTGTATGGCTCCAGGTCTTTCTCACCGTATGCCGTTCTGAAGACAAAATTTGTTCTTTTGTTACAGAGTTTTCTACAGTATTGATCACGGTCATATTAAATTCTAAAATCACATTTCTGGTGAAGAGATTTTTTTTTTTTTTTTTTCTCTCCATTTTTATTGTTGGGAAACTGAGGCATTGCTGTGGGAAGTTTAAGTGGCCCGTTTATGATGGCTGTAGGTTAAATTTTCTGGAACATACAGCTTCTGAAAACACGTTCAAAGCACACCTCATCAAATTAAAAAGTAGTTGCAGCTGCAGATATGTAGCATTTTCTGCAATTTAAATTCTGTTATTTCAAATCAAGAAACGAGGAATGCATTGAGTTGGTAAATTTTGAAAATTTTTTGTTTTAGTGAAAACCCGTGGCAGATGCAGGGTGGACGCCAGTTCTGCCTGAGCAGCCTACGGCTGTCTCAACAGTGAGAACATCTTCT
Source organism: Streptopelia decaocto (assembly GCF_964273445.1). Lineage (NCBI taxonomy): Eukaryota > Metazoa > Chordata > Aves > Columbiformes > Columbidae > Streptopelia > Streptopelia decaocto. The sequence goes on from NC_138656.1 coordinate 56,659,874, forward strand.
GCTTCACCCGCTGGCCACGAGACAAGCGATGCATTGCATCCTGTAGCACCCAACAGCCCCTTCACTGCGCTGCTGCCCCCAGGTCCCTGCAGCAGGGGACAAAAGCGTGACCGTATTTAAAGGCTGATACAGTTATATCTCTGAAGGAGACGTGTTTAACGCTGCAAGGGCAAACTTAATTCCGAGAGCTCTAACTGCTGTAGTAGTAATAGCTCTTAAACCTGGGGAAGAGCTCGCTGTTAGGCTTTGTTTTGCCTTGCAGAAATGTGATGACAGACACTGAGTCCCTCTTAGGTGTCATAACATTCAGCTGTGCTGTGCACATGATCAGGATCTGATCTGAAGGGAATCAGGGATGGCTGTGGTGAGTTGCCACCTGCCATAAGGGACCTGCCAGTGCATGGGATGAGATGTGCTTCTTCATTGGGTCTGTCTTCTCCATCCCTAAAGATGATCAGAGTGCTCTTCTGTCCTGTTTGTTCTTTCCCTGAGACCTCAGAGGGAGTGGAGAACAGGCAGTATGGGCAGCCTGGGGCAGGTCTCTTGGGGTTGTCCCAGTAATTCACCTGGGCATATTCACCATTCTCAGTCTCAGTCTCTTCCTCCCATATTCAGTATCTCCAGTCTTTGATCCTGATGCCTCAATTGCAGTGGCCACAGTGAATTCTGAGTATGCCTATGTCCCTTGCTCCTCATACCCCGTGACCACAGCCCCCTTGGTTTCAGGGTTGTGTGTGTCACCTACAGACTGGGATTACAGCAATATCTCAGGCTCTTTATCCCTCCACCTTTCTGAAGTGGAGGGATGTCACCTGTGGGAAAGAGGAGCCTCGGTCCTGGAGAGGACAAGGGGAAGCAAAGAGACAACAGCCTGGTGAGAAGAAGGGAAGGAAGGATGAACTGACAGTGAAGCTTACTCTCCTAGCACACAAAAAAAACCCTCTCCAGCACTTGGAGGTCACTAGTCTTCAGCCTGTGTCCATGTCACCTCCTGACCTTGTTTCTTCTCCTTCCCTTCAACTCTTCCTGCCTCCCTTCTGTCTCTGTTGCTTTTTTTAACCCATTGTCCTTCTTTCTTTGTCCAGCAAATTTGAGGCCACCTCCATCTACCTTGTAAATCCTCTGAAGCCATGTGTGTGTTTCCCTTTCTTCCTCCCATGCTCCTCATGGTCTGGTGATGTTCAGGTGCTCTCTCTCGACAGGGGTGCACACCTTGCCGTTCCTGAACACGTAGTGTCACCCTGGCAAATTAAAATTCTCTGCCTCAAAGCATGGTACTCAAGAGGTATTTTTAAGTGTTTCATGTAAGAACATAAACGATGTATTTTTCTGTGACCTCATTCTAAGACATAGCTGAACTGTTTCTGCTGAATTTTCCAGAGAATTTCAGCCTCAGGCATACATATGGCCTGGAAAATTTCAGCCTAAATACTTGAAGTTTGGCAAAGTTTATATGCAGCTGAAAGTAGTCTTAATAGTGGCAAGTGTCAGGCTGTTTTAGCTGCGTAGCTATCTGCATTGTTTACAACTACATTTAAGTATTGGATGCTGAACAGAAAGTATTATGCTCAAGACTAATTAAAATTAAATTTGAGTCAATGTTGCTGTTGGAGTTGAGACCTGGAAATAACACCCTGAGACATAAAATGGTGGCACTGAACAGTGCCGTTTGGCTTCATGAGAATCTCACAAAGGAGGCTCAAGACTTGCTTTGAACAAGGATTTATATTTGAGAAGATCAATATGACAGGTGATGCACAAGATGAACATTAAAACACCGAAATAAACGTAGATAAAGTATCTTGGTCTGAGGATGATATTTATTTTGGTCTGAGGATGGTATTTATTTTGCTGGGACCCCATAAGTAGGAATCTCTAGTCCATTTGCTGAGCCTTCGTGTCTATGTTGTTCTTAGTTAAAAGTGTGTTGAGAGTGCATGACAGCCTAAAAAAAAAAGAAAAAAAAAAGGTGGTGTTATGGGTCAGATGGCCTCAAGGGTTTGGGGAACCATTGATTTTGAATGTGTGAAATATAAATAGTAAATTACACGGGGACATTTAGTGGTGAAAAATAGAAACTTCTGATCTGGCCACAAAGAAGCCAAATAATAGAGGGAAAATTGCTGACTAATACTAACCCCGAATTAGAAGTGAATGTGCAGTTTGTTACGGTGTCAGAAAACGGCAGTCCTCTTTCGAAGTGAATGGAGGTGTTGTGGGAGGAGGAGTAGAGGGTTATCATCTCTGTCTCATCGGGTGTCATGTGTCCACATTCAGAACATTTGTGTTAGCTGACATTCCTGTCAAATCAGTATTGGTAAGGATGGGGAGCCAGTGATAAAAATGAGAAGGTTTGAGTTTTTTACTTGCAGGAAGGAGCAAGAACAACACACAATGGTTCGTTAAACAGTGACTTCTTTGGAGAGTACATACTTTGTATGTATAAGGGAAAAAAGCCGTAGTGTGTTAGTAGTACCAACAGCAATAATGAGAAGGAACAGGGATGGGAGGGGGGGAATTTAATGTCTTATTGTAATAACTATTACATCAGAATATAATTGCCAAAAAGGACTTGCAGAAACAGTGTTACATAGGAGGCTTTAAAATGAAACTGGTCAGCAGTACATTGTAGGAAGACACGTACAGAATATGCTATGGGAAGGAATCCTGCTCCTGGCGGGAGGGTGAATTAATAGGTCTTTTTCCCTGGGAGGAGGCGGCGAGGGGGGATATGTCTCTCTCATGAAAATGAGATTGTGATAGGCTTTTTAAAAGCCTTTTTCCCCCCTCTTTCTTTTGTGAATATAACTGGCACTCAGGAATTAAAAAATGGATGTCATATTAACAATGCAGTGCTGCGCTTGACAAAATATGATATTTTTTCTGGTTCAGTTGGTCCTCAGTAATAAAACATGAGAGTAATACCACACAATGGTTGACACCTGTCTTGAAACTGTTACGGTGCTTGGTAAGTGCTGCCAAAAAGTCTAAAAATAAAACTTCTCTCCCCTCCCCCTCCATGGGTGATTGCAGTTTGGATTTTCTAAGGTCTGTTAAGGAGGCACATAAACTTTCATGTAAAATGTGGGTTATGGCTTGCCTTTTGATCTGGAAATTTATTAATGCATGTGATAGTGATAGGAAAATGTCGAAATACAGTGTGTTCTTGGAAACTTTATTTTCTTTCCACTTACCCTTTTTTCAGGGTGGGAAAACAGAGGTTTTCTCAAGGTTAAATGGTTTGTCCACACTGCTTGTGTGTCTCTTGATAGACATGGTTTTATGTTTAAACATCAAAGTCAGTGTTGCTAATCAGTTTACAACAATATACTTGATTATTTCTTAAGCTGAAATTTATTGGGCAGTTTTTCTGCATCTTCTGTAGGTAAGAGAACACCGAGTACAATTTTTTTTTTTAAATGCAATGGAAGTACCGAACTCGCCATTCAAAAACTCGTCTAATTAATGTGAGAACCAGAGTATGGTACTTCGTTTGTATGTCAAGTCAGTATTTGATGTATAAAGCATTGAGAAAAGACGCGTACATTTTGCCGGCGGTGAGCGTGACTATTCTGACCTTTTCCTTTCCGTATTTAACGTATGCATTTCTGCGTTTGTGTTTCACCCCAGGGCAGTCCGATGGATCCCATGGTGATGAAGAGGCCCCAGCTGTACGGCCTGGGCAACAACCCTCACTCGCAGGCCCAGCCCAGCAGCCCCTACCCCGGGCAGCCCTACGGCCACCCCGGCCCCCAGCGCTACCCGCTGGGGATGCAGGGCCGGACCCCCGCCATGGCCGGGATGCAGTATCCGCAGCAACAGGTCGGTGCAGGTTCGCTCCGCGCCCCTCCGGTTTCCCACCTCCCCTTCCCCTCCCTCCTGACCCTGATGTGTCCTACCAAGGGTGCGGGAGAGAAAAATTCAGAAAGAAGCGTTGCTCATTGCAAGAGGAGGGTGAAGGACTGTTTTGAAAGTAAATATATTGTGCTGGTGGCGTAATGTTTTCTGAAACCCCATACAGTCAGAAAAAAGTTTGCTTTGTTGCTGGCATCTTTTTGGAGAGAGGAGTATGTCAATCGCCATCAATTTTCTTTTTTTTTCCAGTTGACACCGTTTAGCCTTGTATGTGTATATATATATATTTTTAAATTCTTTTTGTTCCAGGCTTAGATACACTTAAATGTAAGGTGAAAACCTAGAGCTGACATAAGTGTAGCAAGATTAGTGTTGTCCAGTGCATACAAAAGTGTTACATATTTACATCAGCTCTTTTTTGTAGAAGTGTGAATTTTTTGTTTTGTTTGGGTCTTTTTTGCTTGTTCTGGTGGAGTTTTTTTACTTTTTTTTTTTTTTTTTTTCCTTTCTTCTTCTCATTTTGGTAGGAGCCTGCAGCTTTGCTTTTTTTTTATTTTACTTTTTTTTCCTTTACCAACTCTTTTAAAGTCAGTATTTTTTTTACATAGAAATGTAAGACTTTCCTTTTATCTACTTGGATTTTACTGTCAATGGTGACTTCTTCTGCCTTTTTCCGACCCTTTGAAAGATCAGTCCCAATGCTTGTACCACATATTAAGTAGTACAGTAGTTTTCTAGAGGGGAGGATAAACCAAAGTTATCAAGAAGTTACATTTTACTAATTTTTTTAAAAATTAGTAATGTGAGCGTAGGCAAATGGGAGCTCTGTACTTTCTTGTGAGCACAACAGAGCAAAACTTTATCATTAATGGGAAGGAACATTTGTTTTGTACAACTAACTGGCTGCATGTTAGCTTTTTTTGTTATTTATTGTTAAATATAGAGAAGAGGAGAAAATTTGGATTCCCTGGCAGATAGGTGCCTGGCTAATTCTTGTTATCACCAATCCACCAGGACAGGACATTAATCAGGCAGTCAATTAAATGACAGTTTCAAATATAGTAGTTGGATGACTAGTACCATTATCAATAGTCTTCATTTTTATTATTTTCTGTTGTTAAATAGATACTTACTTGTAAGGAAGAGATTGTTTTGTGTAGAAGTGTCAATGTACTTGGTTGCTAGATCCAAACAGCAAATGTTTTGTCAGCTGTAAAAGGAGGAGAAATTGAAAAAAGGCGGCTTTATTTTCCTGTGTGGCTGTAGCCAAATGAAGTTATTAAAACATATTTTTAATTTTAAAATGAGTTATTCTGCGTTATGTGGGGATGACTGTTGAATTTTCACTTCATTTGCTAATTGCTTGATAATTGTAAATTACCCGTCAGCAGGCAGTGACCTGGCACAGCGATTGGCTGCTGGCCCTATCCGTCTTCTCACAGCATTAATATAATTGGCTGAGCAGCAGCACAGTTCTGAGCACTAATGCTCTTTGGGGAAAAAGTGAGAGGATAATTATGACATTGAATTTTTATTGAACGGACATCACCACCTAGGCATGATTTTGTTTTGGACAGCCTCCAAAGCTTCGTGTGTTTGGTTTGTGAACCTCTAATGATCTGAATCCAGTTCTTTTCATATTGCTCGTATATTACCACCTTTCTACAAAGGATTAAAATGCAGGAATGCAGGTTTGTAAATTGAATTGCCAACATACCAGCTGAGTGGTAAGTTGTCTTTGGCACAGGATGCCACAGTTTGATTCCTGGCTGGATTTTTACTCCTGTGACATGAATATTAAATAAGGAGAGCCTAGCTATGCTTGTTAAAATTGGCTGTGTAGCATATACCTACTTCTAGATATAATATATATAAAATAAGTAATATTGCCAGAAGTTTTAGAAGATGAATCTCAGCACTTTCTGAAAATTGGAGTCCTTTACAGTGTCACATTTAATTTATCAAAAGCACAAGGCACTTGCAAGTACTTGATCAGTTAAAAATACTGGGCCTTAAACACATACAGTGCTCAGATTTAAGTCTTGTGCAGAGGGAGCATTGGGTAGATGCATTATGAGGGTGGAAGTGCCACACTGTAGGAAGGGTGGGAAACAGCAGTTGGAAAGGTTGTTCTTATTTTAAGTTAGTCTGTTGTTGCCCAAAGATAGCTGAGGGTGTCAGCGTTTTGTTAGACTGTGAGGACTTTGGAATTTTGAAGAAGACTTTGAAATGTTAAGTCTGGCTCTTTGTCAGCGAGTGTTGTGGCTTGAGGTTAGAACTATGGGACTTGACATATTTTAACTTGCAGGCTCTGCTGCAGGATGCTGCAAATGAAGAAATAAAGATGAAAAACAATGCCCTAAAAATGCAGCTAAAATTAATGGAAATGGTAGAAAAATTGCCTAGATGTAGTTAGCTGGTCTGTGTCACGTTCCAGCCTGCAGCCCAGAGGTGGAGGAGAGAGCTCGCAGGAAGGGAGGCCTCTGGCATAAGCAGTGAAAAATTAAAGAGGATGAAAAAGATGACATGTTATCAGGTGCAGCCATTCTACGTATCTGCAGCATGGGTGTCAAGCACAGCCTGCTAACCCGTTGAAGAAGTGGCATCTATGTAACACTGCAGACATCCTCTTACAACTCCTCTTTGGTCTAGGTGTGCTTGATACCAAACAGGAAGGTGCAAATAAAACCCCAAATTTTCTTAACATTCCATGTGGAAATGGCAGGATGTTGAAGAGAGTACAGAAGGTACGGGGTATGTGCTGTGATGTGGCTGCAAAGGGTGCTGTGAAGAGAGAAACCAGATCTAAGCATTTGAGCTTGGAACTCATCTCTCATGAGTTACGATGACAAGCCCCAGAACAAAACACTAAGCCTTATATAAGGAGCAAAATTTGAAATGCAGACAGTCTTTTTGCATTACTCACTAATATAACCAGAGATAAAGGGGTTGAGATATATACATAGGCATGTGGGAAAGAGAGGTAAAACTGTGATGAAGCTAATGGTAATCTGAGGTTTGCTTTTTCTTCTCCAGTGCTTGACAACAGAGATCCAAATTTATCAAGTGGAGATGGGTGATAGCTTGTTGTGACAAAATGCTAAGCAATTTGAAGAATGCCGCAGCATTTTGCTAGATTTTAAGGGCATGTCCGGTTAAGTCAGTGTGAGTCAAATAAATATATAAAACATTTGGACTGATTTGTGCAAAATTGTCTTAATGGGTTAGGAGATCAAAAATCAAATTGATTGTGTACCTGTATAAAAGGGGAAGTATAAGAAAGAAAGGCGCTGCTAAAAGAGTCATATACTTAATTTATAGGATTGCAGACTTGACAGTTTGTCTCTCTTGTCAGTAGGCATAAATAGGTATGGTGAATGAATTACTAGCAAAGAGATTTTCATGTTAGGAAACTGTTGGTGTTTTGTCTCTTTCCTGTCCTCTTTCAGTGGGAGGGGAAGGAGCCAAGGGAAAACTGGGGCCAGGTTGACCTGTGCCTGTGTTGTCAGTTTTCAACATGATTGAAACACAGGTTGTAGCAAGGCTGGTGTTTGCATCCCAAGGTTTTAAAATGCTGGTCTTGCATGTGAATATTAATACTGCCACCTCATCATGTCATGTACTCTCTCTCCTGCTTTGCATGGGATGAATGTAATTTTAGGATTATTAGTGCTCCTCACCCAAGACTTCAGGGAGATTGCAGTGTACATGTAAAAAAGAGAAAGCAGAAAAACATACTTTCAGGTTTAACTTTCAGTTTCTTATCTCTTATATATTTCTTGGAATTAAAAGAGAGGTAATGTCAAAATTGAAAAGCCTAATACGCAGGAGTACTTAGCACCTGCAGACTTCAGGCTTGATTTTGCAATATGTTTCACTATAAGATGAGTAATAAGATCTGATTATAAGGGCAATAATTTCCTTCTCACTTTTCTCCCCCTACTCCTTTTGGACCTCAAGCAAGCTATGATCATCATAGCTTCTGGCTTTGGTTCCAGTGCCTTGTCAAAGTGTTTCTGTGCATTAGTACTGCAGGAAAGCCTTCTGCTACTTTGTAAAAAGATTTTTCCTAAAACTAGAAATACCTTGGTATACCTATGAAAATAAGTGTGGTTTGTTTTTTTCTGCCTCTGTCTGATGGTGTTGCTTTTCATGTTAATGTTATGTAGTACTTTATTTTGTGCTGAATTTCATTAAGCTTAAAAATCAGCTCCTTGAAATACTCACATGTAGGTTTCAGAAATTTTCAGCAAAGTCTGAAGGTTTGGATTTATGAACATATTTGGAAGAATTGAATGGTGTGATGTGCCTGTTTAATCAGATGATCATTGCCTAATTGATTTTTTTTTTTTTAGGATGCATTACAATTTCTTGTGTACTTGATGGACTGGAACACCAACTTATTGTGTCAATAGGATCGTGTTGCTATAATGCATAGTAAATTCTTTATGAAGGACAGTTGTGTGAATATATACAATAGCCATTCATAATAGCTGTTTAAATTGGAGTATTTCAGTACTTTTTCATTTCAGTACTGGTCATGCAGTTGTCTTAGTGCTTTGAGCCTGCTTGCAGTAACTCAGTTACGAGGTTGGAGCCTCAGTCTATTCTTTCTCCCTTTTTTGCTACAGAAATACTCTTAAGATGAAAGGGTGCTAATCTTTTGTCCCTTTAACAGTTTTTATAGTCTTGATTTGCAGAATTAAAGAATGAACATTGTCAGTATCGTCATAGTTTCAAGAGTGAAACTGTAAATATTCAGAGAAACTTTTTTTTTTTCCTTTTTTTCCTTTTTTTCTTCTTTATTTAAAAATACAGATTATTTTCAGGATTAAGAAAAATATGCTGGTTTTTTTTTTTTTTTTTTCTTATGTGACAATGTTTTTTTAAAGGGGCAGAGAAGTTGTAAAACCTCTGGGAATGTGCAGCAAGGATTTATTGTAATGGAAATTGCAAGTCAACCAGCACTATAGCAGCACCAATGTGATTACCTCATTTAGGAAAGGCTTTACAGTGCCTGTGTTGGGTAATGTCCTAGAATGGAAATGTCAAATTTACGCCAAAGAAATCAATTGACTGTTGGCTTGGCAGGTAGAGTTTTAAAGCTAGCAAACACAAATATGTGTACTACTAGGTGGCTGGTTGTGCTTTAGTTTCTGAAATAATCTTAATTCTAGAAGATTGCGTTACAGTAAGAAATTGAGGCTTTCTGTAATGTTTTGCTCTGAACTGTTAACTTAAAATGTAGCATATCCATACAGTGAATACTAGTCAAGTGGTAACATCAGTCTTCTGTGTGTGATTGCCATCACCAGCTAGAGAGTATGGTGTAGACTGTGATTTTTTGTGCTTCTAAGCAGCTTTTAGTGCAGTTGATGTTAGTGTTGGTTAAGGGAGCAGACACAGAAAATAAGCAAGTTTTAATTTCTTAGCCTATTTATTTTGCACGAACAGAATGAATCGGTGTGATCAAATCTCAAGAAAAACCAGCAGAAGACAAACATTGAGATGTGTTGCTTTTTCTTAAAGATGGATAGATGCATTTCATGCACACACATAAAAAGGGAGTGTGAAGCTTTGATCAGTGTGTGCTTCAACAGTATGTTTTTCCAGTTTTTTGTTTGGGTGGCGTGGAAGGGAATTTTTTTGCAGGGTGTTTGTGTTTTATTTTGGGTGTTTGTTTCTTTTGTTTATTTTGTTCTGCCTTTCCCCCCTGGGCATTTAGTTAGAGCTCTCACTAGTAGATTATAGACCTTCTTCGTAATTCCTGGAAAGCAGAGTGGTTGAAACTCTTAAGGATAGAATCTTTTCCCAAATTCCTCCTCAATTAAAAACTTTAAAATACTTTAAGTGAAAATAATTCCTCAGTAAAATTTTATTTGAATGATATATCTGCCATCCTGTTGAACTGTTATAAACTTCCATCAAAAAGCCTCTGTCAATAAGTAGAAGAAATGCTTCCTGGAGAGTGTAAAGTTTTGAATCCTTTCTTTAATGAATCAGAAAAAGGGATGAGAAGTTACAGCTATTTGTCTTCCTTGTAAGGTCACCTTTAAGAATGAATCTTTTTATGGTCAAGTGTTAATAAATGTGAAGAAAAGTTGCTGCTTTTTGTCATGTAAAGAAATGGGATTTTTAAATTTCAGATTTAGGAAAATGCTAAATACTGTGCTTGTGCAGACTGTAGGAAAATGTTTAGCGTGGTTCTTTCTTTTGGGTATACTAAGCCTCATTGACTAAATTGAAAAAAAGGCTGCTACTTTAGTTCATGGCAGGATAAGGCTTTATGTTGTATTGTCTCCTTTAGAATTATCCCTTCTATTGAGTGTAATTCATTCTATAGAGGGAGGTGAGCACAGATTACAGATAATCACAGAATCAAATTTGACATAAGTTTGGGGTCTTTATGGTAGCTTAGCTCTTCATCTTAATGCTGGTCATCTGAGAATGTTTACCAAAGAAAATCCCTAAAGTAGCAGAATTGCATTATTATGGTAAATAGAAACATTTGAGTAGCTTCTATCATTTCTTTTAAACTGTGTGGAAAAAATGTAGGTTGAAAAGGAAAAAGAACTGATCCCTCAGCTGGTGAGAGAGTGCTTGGAAATGAGACAGGGTCGACATTTTTATATGTTCAATTACTATGTACTGATGCTCAGTAAATGCTAATTTTTGCCTCCATCCTGGAGTAAATGGCAGTCTACATTTGTATAGAAAATATGTAAGAATCATCAACCTACTATGCCAAATAAAATATATTTTCATTACTGCTAAATGATTGTACTTCAGTTGGAATATTTAATAGATTTAATAGCTGTGATCATATTTGTTATTCTGCTTGGAAGTGGGGGCATGAGAGAGGAAAATATGCAATCCGTGTGTGTTGGTGTTCTGAAAAAGGTCGCTGTTAAGGAAGCAGCGGTTATTTTGTTTTTGAAAACTTGGTTTGCTGAAGTATTAGCTGTCAGTCTACATGGGAGTTAGGTAGGAAATAGATTTTGGTGATCAGAAGAAGAGAACAGAGGGCCGTTTGCTGCTTTACTAGGAAGACACAAAATCATTTACTTATGAACAGCTCATTTTAAATGGCAACAGGAGGCATGAGTTTATTTATGTTTGAAGTAAAATAAACATCTTTATTTAAGAAAAGGCTGCTGTGTTACTCTGTTCAACAGCTGCCATGTAACGACTGTGCCAGGAGGGTTTTAAAGGGTAGGTAAGGAATAATTATCTGTTACTCCTAATATTATAGTTATAGTAGTTTTCTGTTAATAATATTCATCAAAGAATAACTGGAACACCAAACTACTGAAATGACATCCAGACCACCATGTGTGCACACGTTAAATTTCTGTAACCATACTTTCTGTAATGGCCCCACGGGGCAACGCAGTGTTTTGGGTTTTTTTTTTTTCAAATCTTGGTAGAAATTTCTCAGAAGATACTATCAATTGTCTATAAACTTGAACTTGCTCAGAGGAAGCAAGGGAGGCTTTAGAGTTTGCTTTTTTAAAAATAGACACTGTGTTTCCCACAGCTGAAAATAGGGCTGAAGATAAGGTGAAACCTGCCTGAAGTTAGTGAGAAATTTGCTGTGACTTTAGTGGCGCTGCAGTTTCACTTGGGGGCCACGTGGTTGGGGTTGGGTGACTTGTCTTCGGTTGATAGCATCATAGGCAGAATCAGCCCTCTAAGTGAATTGTAGAGAATTTCAGAATGAGACGGGTCAGTACCCTTCACTGTGGTGACCCTGGGACAGAGTCAGGTAGCTTGTTTCTTGAAACAATAGGCCTTTCAAAAAATACCTGATATTTCACTAGCTCAGGATTAGATTCCTGTTGCTACCAGCAGCTAGCTTGTTTTTTTTGTGTTTTTTGGTTTGTTGTGTTTTGGGTTTTTTTTAGCAAAAAACATGTAAGTTTTATGTTACATTTAGTTTCAGCAAAACTTAAGGAAAAATTAGATTTACAGTAGCATAGCAAGTACTGCAAAAAATCAAAAGCATTTTCCACACCTTTTTTACGTAGTCAGTCTTAAATGACGTGGGTCTCATACAGTGTAATCAAAGCTTACTCAGTGACCTGCTTCAGTTTTGCATGTTTTATCAACTAAAACATTAAGACTTTAGTGGGAGTAAATGAGTTATAAAATTTAAAAAAAGTTTAACATTTTCTGTAGCTCTTTTTTTCTAAAACTCTCTTTATGTATTTGATTGCTCCTTATAACTGTAGTAACTAAGGGCTTATAAAGATCCTAATGTAAATACTTTAAGCTTTTGGTGTTTTGTTGTTTTTCAAGACTGAGGAAAGAAAGATTTCAGAACTCAAGGAATAACTTAAAGCTACAGCTCATTTCATTTTTGTAGGCTTTTATTCTTCTGCTACCTTGGGTGACCTTATTTTGGGTGCTTTGCTGATACTGGTGCTTCTTATTCATTGCTTTGCCTAAAATAGAACAAATGTGTTAAATGCTTGCGTCCTTGCTGGTAAGTATTTGATCTCTGAATCTTATAGTGTCTTTTGGGTGTGGGGAAGAGGAGCAAAGAGAAAGTCAGTGTCTGTTTTATTTCATTCTGCACTCCATTCTTTTCCTCCTTTTCTGAACATTGTTTCTTAGTAATGCTTTTTGCGTTTGCGTGTTAAGAAAAAGACACATAACAGTAATAATCAGTGACTGGACAATATTAGAAAACATATTTGAATCTTATATTCAAATACACCTTTTGGAAAGTGAGTGAATTTGGCTTCGGTATATACATCAAAGGGACAAATTACACTTGGTATTAGTTTGCTTCAAAGAACAGTGCTGAAGAGATTTCTGTGTATTTCTTGGCAAACTGTAATATAAAATTTGTCTTTTAAGACAAGAGTCCAGTCAAAATAAAAAAAAGTTTATATAGCCGCTTAGGAAGGATGATGTTTTAATTACAGAAGTGACATGGCTTATCTTGGATCTACGTACATACCTGTGTTTTACAGGCCATGTTGGCGAATACATGTTTTACAGGACAGCTTAGCAAAGCTGCCTTGTTCTTTTCACAGAATTGTCTCTTTCCCTGGACTGTTTCAGGCTGTGTAAGTGGTGCTCAGTAGAAACAAGTACCTGGGAGGCTGTGCGGGGTGGGAGCAGGCCGCGGGATCTCGGCTTGGGGCTCCCCTGCCCCTGCTGAGGAGCCCCGCTCGCCTCTGCCCTCCCTCCCGGCTTTCCCAGCTTGCAGTGGTGAAAATTGGTATGTGTTTTGGCTCTCCCACCCTGCTGGAGAGTGTTTAAAAGGACAGATGCAAATTGACTGGTTTTGTGTTTTTCATTGGTTTTTATTTTATTGCTGGTTGGCAAAACTGAAGAAAATCAGAGGCCAAGATATCCCCCTGCAGATTTGGGAACTGTGTACTTAGTAGATTTATGGCCCTTTTACGTTTGGAAAGTTGTCCTAGAGAGGAAACTATTATTTCTAAAATGGACCTTAAGTTCTGCAGGAGATGATACTTTAGACCTTGCATTCACCAAGGAAAAAAAGCTTACCTGATATTGGAGAGAAGGCGGGTGGGTTTTCAGTCCTCTGAGGTGATGCTGTGAGAAACCCCATGTATCCTTCTCAAATAGAAGATTAAGTTTTATGACCTGAGTAAATTTGCAGTCTTGCAGCAAATGGTGAAGAGTAGATTTAGTAAATGCCAAGACTGTGTGGGTACTTGCCTTTTCCTTTTTTATTTTATACATTACAAGAAAAATAATGTTTTCTAATATTGCTTTAGGCCTATAACACAGGGGTTACAAGAGGAGCATAACCACAAAAAGTAATAGAAGAATATCCAGGCAAAGAACAGATATACTTTGGGTGTGTTTGGTGTAGGCTCTTCTTTCTTCTTTCTCTCTTATGTTTTGTCATCCCATTTTTGTCTTTCATATATATATAACTATCTAAAAATATGTTCCTGTTCTTGGCATGTATTAAGATACTGTACAGAAGAACGAAAACCTGACTAAATATCAGAACCCTGTGTACGTGTGAGTTTTTGTGTTTTTGCTGGAGTTGTTTTAAACTCGCTTGCAGGAATTCTGAAACTTCTGCTTTATGTAAAGCTGGGGTTTTTTTTAAGAAAAAAAAACCAAACATTTTTAGCTCAGAGGATAAAATCAGTTATTGTTCTGAAACCTGGTTGTAAGGCTGTTGGTTATAAGAATATGGAAAGATGCATGCTGCATGTAGTGTTCTGCTTAGTGGAGAAAATACATTTTTACTTGAAAAGCATTTTTATATGTGGACCTGAACTTAGGTATTCCCTTCCAGACATAGGCAGGAATGATGGTGACCTGAATACTTCCACATAATACATTTAACCGTCTTCTAGATTTTTATAAATACTTGCTGAGAGAAAGGAAAACACACTTTGGCACTTGTTAATCCTGTAGTAATAAAATGCTGCAAATGATAGCTTTTAAAAATGGAGTTGTGTTTTTGTTGGGCATTTTTTTACAGTCTCAGTGATGCAAAGTTTTACCAGGTTGTTTGCCATTTTTAGTAGCATCTCAGAAAAAAGGGACGTGCAGAGTATTAAATACTAGAGTTTGTTAAAAGACATGAGAAGGAGCAGGAAACTACTATAGTAGAGAATCAGCATCAGCAGTGCTAGTGCTGATTGTACAAGGAATCATCATCCACTTTCTGTATGTCAATAAAAATGCAGGAGAGCACCTTTCTTGACTCAGGAGTTGTTGAAAACATCAGTGCTGTCTTTTTTAGTAATACTCCTGTGGATGTTTTTGCACAAAGTGGTATCTGTCAGAGCTTGAAATATTCGTGCACAGTTCCCTTTGAACAGGTAGCACAGGACAAGTTCTAGCACATAGCTACTTGACATGGGGCCGCCTACCACAGGGTAGGAATGCCTTGCTTACTGAGCTGATGTGCTAAGAACTTTGCCAGTCTTTTTGCTGATTACATACTGGGCTGTAAATAATTACTGAATTCCATTTTGAATCATGGCTTTTTCTTTTCTTTTTTTCTCCCCTGTTAAAGGAAGACAATAGCAGTGGGAAATATTGAGGATGCTATAACAGTTTGTGATTAGCCTGGAGATATTTTTACAGTGAATCTAACATAAATCTGCATGTTTTTATTGCTATGCTGTCATTGTTTTTGGAATGCAATATTTGCTCTCCCTGTGTTGCTTTCAGTAGTACTGTTCATCTAGTAACACACGTGGTGTGGAGTATGTCAAATTACAATTGAAAACAAATATTGTGAATGGCTCACCTAAAGCATGCAATAAGAATACTAAGACTTAATATCTTCCTTGAAGAGATGCCTTTTTGTTGTTATTATTTTCATACAACTTGGCAAGAGATTGTGGCAGATATTTGAACTGTGGTTGAAAAAAGTGTAGCGTTGTTTTCATGCACTTGCTGGAGTTCTTTATCTATGCTGTTAACATCTTGTTTTGGAAATTGAGATATGCAGACACTGGAATGTGATACGCTGTGAAAATCCCAATTGTGCTGAAAAAAGTAGAATGAATTGGGTGATAGGGCCTCTTGAAAGGATGTGAATTCACTCTTGTCCTATAATTTTTCCTGTGGTTGAAGTCAGTGTAAGTGCTTTGGAGCAAACAACCTACAACAGTATATTTGTGTGCAGTTGCCTTGAGGGATTTTTCTTGTCTTTTTTCCTTAAGCTTTCCCTGTCTTGGGGTAACTTTCTCTGTTTAGCTGCAGCTGAAATGAACCTTGCAAATATTTTTGTCACCTTGGGCAGAGGTGTACATGTTTGCCCTTATTGCTACATTAATATTGTTAGTTACCCTATATTTGCTCATGGAAAAATAAATGACTAAAGGAAGCCTGAAACATTGTGCTGGATAGAGGTCTTAGGGATGCTTGGTCAGTCTTCTGTTTGCTTTCCCTTCTAGGGGAGGAAACCGTATTGCTGGGGGGGTCCCTCTGTGTTCAGGAACACCACTGCTAGCTGTTAGCTCTCCTGTTGGTTTACATTATTATTATTATTATTATTATTATTATTATTATTATTATTATTAATAATAATAATAATAATAATATATATATATTTTTTTTTTAAGTGAAGTTGGCCTCAGGTTGTGCTACACGTGTCACTTTTGCCCTTACAGCTGTCGTTTCCAACGGGAAGCTCAGGAGGCTTCCTGCTCCTTCCTGCAGAGACCTATCCCTCCTTGGAGTTACTTAGTGGAAAACTGCAGCGGTTGTGAGCTGATCTGCCTCAAAAATCTCCCTTCTGTTTGGGAGACAGTCGAGGTCAACATAGTGACAGTAGGGCTGTGGAAAAAATCTGGACCTGTATTACAAAAAGTATGTCTTGATGCAGCAGTCATTTGGATGGAGATAGGTTTTGATAAGTATTGAGAAAAGAGTTACCATGTGAAAATAAGCGTGCAAATGCAGATCTTAAAGAAGAGATAATAATCTCTCTCCTGAGTGAAGCCAGTGACAGTGTGTGACTGGTCACTGTGGTTTAATGTCTTCACCTGTACTTGACTGCTTGTCATACCTTTGGACACCCTACAGTACCACTAATTTAGAATGTTAGAATGTGATATTTGCTGAAACCATCCTGTGTATTGGAGCAGTGGCTTCTTTTTTTCTGGTATAGAACAAAATGGCAGAGTATCTCAGAAATTTCAAGGTAGAAGAAATAAGTGGACTCAATCCATGCTAAGGATTGGAGGACTTTGGAGTTGTGGTGCTTGAATTGCTCCACTGGCCAGAAAATACACCTAGACGGGCATTTTCTGGCCTAAAGAAAGGAAAATATGGCTCACACTCATGAGGCTGCTGAGACTTCCGCAAGATTATGTTGGTCATTCCCAAGTCTAACAACTTCCCAAGAAATAGAAGAAAACCTGCCTTTTTGATCTAGAAACCTGGCGCCCCCCTCTTCCCATGCCCCCCAGCCACATTTGGCTGTCCTGTCAGTCAGCTTGGGTGGGAGAATTCACCTTAGTAAGGTAGGGTTTGACACTAGTTGCCAGGAGGCTTTTAAAAGCTTCTTTATCCAGATGATGTGCTTGAAAAGCCTTTCTTCCTGATAAGGAGGACAGAAACAAAGATTCTGGAAGTGACCCGCTGATGGAGTGAATAATTCGGTGTAGAAGCTGTTGGTGTTTTGGAGAAGCTGTTTATCTTCTGTGAAGGGAATGGAGGGTGTGCTTTGGCTGGGCTCCCTCCAGTAGCCAGAGAAGTGATTTGCTGGGGGGCACTTTGGCTTGGGTGGGTGCAAGAGCTTTGAGCCGGGGCAGGGCGGGTGGAGGATAAGATTACAGGAACATACAAGCACACGTTGCCATCTAAATCTTGCTTTTGTGAACAAAAGTGATCAAGGTACTCTGACATGACAGGAGGGAAGAAAAAAAAAAAACACCCTTATTTAATTGCCTGTACGCTAATGCTGGCAGCCAGGGTAATAAACAAGAGGAGCTGAAATTTCTCATTTACGATTATAAATTTCATCTACTTGGTATTACTTGAAATCTAGTGGGAAGCTTCACAGGATTGGAATGTTAAAATAAACGGTTATAACCTATTTAGAGAGAATTGAATGGGTAGAAGGGGAGGGAAAGTGGTACTCTATATCAAGAGCGATATTATGTATTTCTGAATCACTGAGTACTCAAAAGCAAATGATATTAAATGCTTCTGAGTTACTGTCCTGGCAGAGAAGGCAGGAGATGAGGGTACTAGCTAGTACCTGCTAGATACCACTGAAATAAATTAGAATCAGGATGACCAGTCCTTTAAGAATAATACTTGCAATGGGGAAAGTGGGAGGAACAGGGACTGAATGCCTTTGCTGGCAGGATTTAAATCCTTATGAATTTCTGTTAAAAACTGTGTTAGGGCAGGTGACAGTTTGTTGGGAAAAGCATTGTATCTGACACTGAGGAATTCAAAGGCAGATGAAGAAGAACTGCTCAGAGAAATAAATTAGTGGTTTTTAGTTCTAAGGACCATGGCTTGATTTAACTGTTTTATGTGCAGAAATAATTGAGCTCAAATAAGCAACAACATAATATCTGTGACCATGGTAGTATAGAGATTGGTAGATATATTGTGTACACATACAGACGTGTCTATTACTGTCAGAGAGACAGCAACACAAACATGGGAATGGTCAGAAGCTAAATGGGTTGGGAGGAATTTTTTTTTTTTCTATAGATGGTACTTGGAAATGGCTTAAAGGTTTTTTACTAAATGAATAATTGAGGGGAAACTTAATTCTCTCCTGCTGTTTCTGTCTCCAGCATCTGTCAGAATTTTAAAACTAGAAGCTTCACTTCTTGAAGCTATTTCTTGTTTTGTTTAATAAGGATATTTTGAATGTGAGTCAAGTTTATTTTCAAGTGGTTTTCTTAACTAGCAAAAACCCATTTTAAAAGGAGTCAAATTCCTTCAAGTATAAATGAGCACTAATTGTGAATTTAAAAAATGATCTGGTAACAAAGAAATGTCTGTTTGCCATTTTTCTAATGTACTAAGCATGTTAAATTTAAGAACTGAATAAATATTTGTTTAAGTACATAATTGCTTAAATAAGTGTGTGTGGACATTTAAATATGTTTTTCTGGTTAGCAAAAAGACTTGCCAAGTGTTCTGTGAAAGCTAGAACTAATAACAAGACAAAAAAGAATAGTTACCAATTAGTGAGACTAAACCTTTTTTTTAAAAAAAAAAATAAATAAACTATGAATGCAGCACAGATTAAAATATATTACTCATACCAGATTTTCCTGCTTGCCAATTTAAATGAAGATAAGACCAGACTGATAGACAATACTTTGATTTGAATAAATCCACTGTGGTCTAGGAACTAAAATGCAGGTCTTGCTTTATGGGATACCACTGTCTTCTGGAAAAGCAGTGACAGAGAAAGCTTTGAAGGTCATGGTAGGTAATCAGTTGAGTGCAAGTTTCTTGTGCAGTCCTGCAGTTTAAAAGCATTAATATGATACTTGGCTGAGGAAAAGAAAGTGATACTGGAAAACTGAATCTGGTTTTTGGTCTCTCAAAATGACTAGTGGAGATGGAGCTCAGATGAAGAATTAGGATGACTGCAGTAAACTGGAGAATGTGATTGATTGTAAGAATTCTTAAGAACTGAGTAACCTGTTAGGTTCTCAATTAATTAATAACCTTTTAGGTTTAAAAGAGGTGATTCAGGTCTCTTGGCCTGAATCTATGTTTAACTAAGTGGAACAAGAATTTTAAAGAATATTTTTTTCAATCCAGCATACAGTTATGTAACATGGGCTATACTTCTGCGGACAGGGAAAACACGTTGACTGGAGAACTGTGGCCACATGTGGATGCCATGTAAGGCTTGCTGCATCCCTTAAGTGTTGCAGAATATCTTCAAACAATCAGAATAACCCCAAAGGATCTGGAAATTAACTTGGTCTCTAAAGTTTTGGGTGACACAAATGTGAAATCCCTTTGCTTCTGCATTATTGCAATCAGAGCATTTACTTTTCTTTCTCTAGTGAATCTCATATTCCAACAATGTGATCAGTCTATTAAACCTGTAGCACGTTGTTACGTGTTCAGAAACTAGGAACTCAAATTACTAAAATTAATGTGGTTCTCAATTTTGCGAAAGTGAGTGCTTTTTGTGGAGGTGGGTTTTCTATGCCTGAGATGTTTGTCATCCGGCAAGTAATCTAAAATCCATGTAGAAGGTATGAAAAGGCCTTTTAGTGATGGAAGGTGTTCTGAAACACACCAAGTAAACTGTAAGAGTTCAGAAGACACAGAAATGCTATTTTGCGTCTTGCTTGGAATCACAGACAGGATAATCATAGAGTCATTTAGTCACTGGAAGAGATCATTAAGATCGTTGGGTCCAACTGCCAAGACACTGCCAAGTCCACCACTAAACGATGTCCCTAGGTACCATGTCTTTTAAACACCTCCAGGAATGGTGGCTTTACTACTTTCCTGGGCAGCCTGTTCCAATGCCTGACAACCCTTTTGATGAAGGCGTTTTTCCTAATATCCAATCTAAACCTCCCCTGGCACAACTTGAGGCCGTTTCCTCTTGTCCTATCACTTGTTACTTGGGAGAAGAGACCAACACCCTCCATGCTACAACCTCCTGTCATGTAGTTGTAGACAGTGTTAAGGTCTCCCCTCAGTCTCCTTTTCTCCAGGCTAAACAACCCTAAATAAATGAGCTAAATAACACCTGCATCCTCCAGAGAAAAAAAGAAACCTTTGAGATGGCAGCAAGCTGGCCGGCTGGGCTGTGGGCTGTTGTGGTCTCTGCAGTGTCGGCGAGCACGGCTGGGAGAAGCACTAACCAACTCGTAAGGAGGACTTCTGAACGGGAGACAAACTGAATGGGCTACATACAGGTTTCTCTCCTGAATTTTACTGGGTCCAGTTGTGTAAAGGCCCTTTAAACTGTGAAGATCTTAATTTTTTTAGTGTTGTTTTTTGTTTGGTTGGGTTTTGTTTTGTATTTTTTTTTTCCCCAAATGTGTCCCACTGAAGATCATTGAGTTTGGGTGTGGGCTTGTAGGTTTTACTGTATTTGCATGAGGCACTTCTGGAGAATGATTTTTGCATTTTGTATGTTGGTTAACCATCCATCTTGATTCTCACAACTTGTTGTGAAATTGTAAATATACAAATAAAGAAAAGCTTACCTTGCTAAATTTCCATGTGAGAATATGTGGAAGTGTTGCATACTAAGCACTCTATGTGCTCTTCTCTGTCTTGGCATGATTTGGGAGTAAGGGTCTTAATAGTGTTTCATTAACAGTTTACTTTCCAAAATCGACCACAAGGAAGCAAGCTAAACAAATTCATAAAACTATACAGTAGATTAAACTGTGACTTAATCATATCAATTTAGTCTGGCTCTGTTAATAGCTATTTTTTTTTAATGCCTGGGAGCCATGTTACAGTACACTCAAGTTATTATTTCAGATGATAACCTCTAGTTCTTCTAGACAATGAATACATAGTTATTACTAGTTTTTGTAAAAAATGTAATTCTTCAGTTCAGAATTTTTGGGGGTATTTTGAAGAATAAATTAAACATAATACACAATTTGTTGCAATTTGATATGTAAGTGTTGCTTTTAATAGTTCAGTTTTCTTTCAAATTTCTGTAAACCTAATAAAAATGTAACTGTAGTTATATATTTATGATAATTTCATTTGTGTGTGCTTTTAGTAATGCATGTAGAATACATACTAATGAGTTGGAATATAGAAAGGATCCTGGTAATTAGGATTCTCGGGTACAAATTTTGACTCTGCTGCTGAACTGTTATGCTAATTTATTATAAAATGCATGATACTTGCAAATAAATGATAAAATACCTACCTGTTGCTGCATATTCACTAGCAGTTTACCAAATAATGTTCATTGAGCAGAAATCGTGTTCTTGCAAAATATGGGAAAAAATATCCAAGTTTTAAATGTGCTGGAGTACTAACACACTTTGAATAAATGTGCACTTGCACATCAGGTGGAAACACTTGTGCTGTAGAAGCAGCAATTAGTTGTTTTTATCTCAGCTTTTTTTTTTTTTTTAATGCTGTTAATACAGTCTTTAAATCATTTAAGTCTACATGTCAGGTCAAAAATATGCCTTGTTGCCATCATGAGAAGCTGCCCCCCTCTAGCGCCAGGGTTCTAGCTTTGTTAGAGTCGCAGGTTTGCTGTCTTGTGTGTGAGTTCATGCCTAAGTCGGTAGCGTTGGAGAAGGGCTGGAGGTGAGCTGGGGAGCCCTTTGAAAAAGAGGGTGAGGAGGAGAAGCTGAAGTCAACAGAGAGGTACAGAAGGGACAATATGGCCAGTGCAGGGAGCCAGGTAGGTGTCTGCAGGAGTGCGGGTCAGGGGGTGACCACACTGGTGTGACCGCAGCAGGGAAGAGTTTATTTAGACATGATTAGTTTTAATTTTTCTTTCACAATTTACTGACATGTTACTGTAACCCTGGAAGATGGGTATAGTGGAGTGGGCATGTATACGTGTGTGGCATTTTAGAATAGTATGTGTAAAAGCAGCTTTACAAGTTTTATTTAGTTAAGTGGGCAAACTCTTTCATTTTTCTTAAAAACACAGCAACTTAAGCATAAAATTTGTAGCAGTTTCCATGTAGTTGTCAGTGGTAGGTTGTAATTTCCTCACCTTTCAGAATAAGTGGCAATCCTGCAAAAATGATCAGCCAAAAAACTCTTGGCCTATTGTATAGATTAATAGAATTTGGGAAAGGTGTGTGTGGGCATCCCCTTCCACCAGATGTACTGGTGGTTAGTAGATCCTTAAGAGCAAGTGACCATGTATTTCTGTCCTTCATCTGGTCCCAGTTTTGTTAAATTCTGTCTTTGACATAGTATATACACACACGTATACATATATACATTACATATACATATACACATATATAGTGGTATGGATATATCTATATCCAGCAATATCCTGACAGTGTGGATTCCTGAGCAGTGGCAGCACCACTCTTAGTAAGGGTGTTCTTGGCTCTGTCAGCTGTAGTGATGCCTTAAATCTGGGATTTGCTATGACAATTAAATACAAACCATGTATAGCTCACAAATCCACCTCGCCATGACCCCAGATACTGATTTATTTGATTAGACAGTTGGAAAACTATTCAGAATTATCTGTAGAGCAAGCAGCATTTTGAAACCAGTCTTTATTAATATTAAAATGATTTATTGCTTCTTATCGTCAAAATAATTTGGAGTTTGAGGGTGCATCTGATGTTGAATAAATCTCTAGATAGTGGTAGCTGTTTGAACAAGTTTTATGCAGTCTACTTATTCACTTAAAATTTTCAAAACAAGTATTCAAAAGCCTTTTCCTTTGAAAGGACAGAGTTTTCACAGCTTACCAGGCTGCAGATTTAATACCAATGAACTTCAAAGCTTTTGCCAGGACAAGTGCATGTATCTTTGTGTTGCTCTACAGTTTAGCAGTTTAGCTTAGAAATAAATTTTAAATGTCAGATCTGAAGATGGGCTTGTGAGACTATAAATTTGTGTGTGTGGTAGTGGTGGATTTTTTTCCACAGCTACATTGGTTAGCCTAGTAAGGCGTTCCCGCTACACATGCTTTGCTTTATTTATTCCATGTGTGCTGTTATTTGTTTATTTATGTATTTATTTTTAAGTATCGTTTGTATTCCAGTCTAAATGTGCTTGAAAATTACCATCTGCTCTCCTGCTATTTAGATAGGGCATGCTACAACTGAGGTGAAGAGCTGTCACATCAAATATTTTCATTCCAGCTTTCGCACCTTTGATATAGAGTTACATAATTGCAGTGCAGGACCATTTCCAGGAATTCCTTATTTTCTTTTTAACCCTCCTGTGCCTCCCCCAAGGGTTACTGGGTTTTGCTGCATTTTGAGAGTGTTTTCAGGGCTCATGAAGGTTTGTGGGTGCTAGGAGGTGAGGGTTCAACCCTTCAAGGAGGGCCTCTCCTTTTGGTTGAATACTAAAATTTAGTAGAATGAGCAGGAATGGAAAAACAGAATGTGGATATTTAGGGTGCAAAATATTTATATACAGTTAAAACATGGTAGGGGTGGGGTGTTTGGGGGGTGGTGATGTGGGGTATCTTTAGTTCGGTTTGTTTTGTTTGGTTTTGGTGTGTTGTTTTTCTTTTAGGTTGGGTTTATTTCCCTTTTCCACAATTCATGTCTTTTCTGAAACAAAGAAAAATGTAAATGGATCAACGACATGTGCGGAATATATTTCTTAAAATGCTGAGGTTTAATCTAATAGTGGTTTGGTGTTTGTTTTGGAGGGGGGTTTGGCTAGCCTTTTAAGTTCAAGGAATAGGGGAGGTGGAAATTACTCTCAAAATTTGATTATTATAAGAATGAACAGACCATCTGTATTCACACTGACAGTCGCTTTGGGTTGAATGGGAATAAACTGACAGAAGATGGTATTTGGAAATGAAACATGACGGGAAAGCAGCACAAACTGCCCAATAATTTCTCATAGTCAGGAAAAGAAGCACCATTAGAGAGCGGGGGTTGTGCCAGCAAAATAGCTGTAAGATAAATTAATGGTCTTACAGTACAGGCATTATATTTGCTGCATGTCATCTGCCCTCTCCCCACTGGTTAGTTGGATAATGGTGTGGGTATGGACACAGGCACCAAATTCCAGGTGTGTCTATCTCCAGCATGGTAGAGTTTATTATTCAACTTGTTTGGACCCACTGGGGCTCTGGTGGGACAAAGTGCTGTTGGCCGCCTCCTGGTGAGACCCCTTGTCCTCTCCGTGGAGTGACCGGCGGTTCCCTTGTGTGTTCACCAAGCCATCTTCTCCTTCACTTTTCCAGAGAGCGATGGTGGTCTTCTGTATGATGTGGGGTTTTTTTTTTTTTTTTGGTTTTTTTTTTTTTTTGGTTTGTTTTTTTTTGTTTTTTTTTGTTTGTTTTTTTTACTTCTGCTGCTGATTAATGGATGCAATACATGTAATTAAGTTACTTTTACATGGTGGTTTGTGCATCCTTGTGGCTTTAATTGAAGGGATCTTTGCTTTCCTTGGTGAATAGGTGCGTCTTTTCTAGCACAGTTGGACACGGTGGAGGCTTCGGTGGCAGGTTGGTGTTGCCAGGGCCTCTTGTGCTTACAGGGTGTGGGTGTCTCTCTACTCCACCCATTGATGCACCCCTTGGCTTGCCTGAGCTCACGGAGTGGGATTGAGGAGCCAGGCAGTGGGACAGAGCTCAGGTCATGAAGCTCAACCAAACCATATGATGGGGATAAAACACTTCCACCCCCACCAGCTCTTTCCCCTCCCCCATTTAACCTTCTGGAAAAGCCATGCATCAGAGATGTTTCAGCTGAAGTTGCACTCTCTGTTAGCCATAGTGTATTCTGTCAAACCCTGGTGTGGTTGCTGTGACCTCAGGCCTGGGAAGGATGTGCATCTCAGATGATATCATCCATATGGACGCACGCGTGCATGTGCCATGCGCGTGCTCACTTTTACAGCAGTAGGTGAGATGTTCTCCCTGTCTGTGACTCCAGAGCGCTGGCCCATGGGTGCAGCTGTAAGCTGAGAGGGGAAACATGGGTCTGTCCTGCTTTGATCCTCTTTTCTGAGTCATACAAGGAAGTTTTGTTCCTGCTCACAGGTGCCACTTCATTATTTCAGCTTGAGTTTTGTTTCTTCTCTTGGTCAGCTGAAGCATTTTGGGGGATAGTGGAAACCCAGTAACACACACGTTTTCTCAGTTTGCTGTTATGATACCACATACAATTGTGTAGAAGGCATTGCCAAAACCTGTTCCAAAAGCCGTTATATATTTGCAGTATCACCTTGAGATTGTTCTTCCACAGGAAACCAAAAATATTATTTAGCCTCTCTCTGTTTACTAATTCTCTCTTTCTGCAAGAGGCATAGAGCATGGGAAAAAAAATCATGCCCAGTCACTAAGACCTGGGAACTGCACAGCAGAGCGAGGTTGGTGTTTTCTTAAAACTAATCCACCTCGTCTTAGCAAGGACAACTGTACTTGTGGTAATTGAATGGGCTGCGGGGTACACCGGGAATTGTAGTTTTGCAGTGTTTTGTGCTCTCAAGATTAATAATCTTACAACCCTCTGGGGGAGATAACTATTTGTCGGAGAATATCTTCTCTTTATTTTGTATTTTAGAACTGTGCTTTGAGCACTGAGCATACCTTCAATTCATCCTTTCAATTTTTACCTTGATATCCTTAGTAATAGCAATATTTTAGACATCTAAGCTTGTGTTTCTCCCTCATCCCCACTTGTTTTCTGCAAGAATTTTGGGTCGTTCTGGAGATGTTTCACTTATGAGACAGTTGCGTCTTTCAGAAAACTGTTCTTGAAATTGGAAAAAAATACCAAAAATGTTGTTGTTTGGGGCTTTTTTAAACCATTTAGACATGCAGGACTCAAATTGAACAATTAAGATGCCGGTCTTTTATGTCTGGAGAGGACTGGCAGTATCCTAATAACAGAGTTTTAAAGAATAATCTATATAGTCTCTAAGTTTCATATAATTTTTGGCTTTCCTCTGCTAGTGCTTTCAGCAAGCTTTTGTTAGAAATTTGTTGAGTTTGTTCAATATTGGTTTTGGTTTAGCTGCTGAAGTAAGTTGTTACTGAAGAGCTTAAGTAGGCCGAACACCTGAATCCAGTGAGCAGTGAGAAGGTGACCGGCTTTCTTCCTCATCTCTTACCCTCTGCATGTACACCAGGGAGCTACGGAGGTTTTCATGGCTTACAGAAAAACTACAAATTCTTTATTGTTTCTGTGCTTTTAACACATACTTAAAAGTGGCTAAGAATACATACAAGTACTTAGAAAAATGTAACTTCAAGCTGGTTGGCTGAACTAAAAACTCTTGCTGCCTTGTTTATTTTTCTTAACACCTTTCACATCCCTCAAGGCACATTATGACTTTGAAAACTGGATTATGTATGTGCATTGACTACCCAAGTGCTTCAAAAACTACAGTGTGCTAGACACATTACAACATATTTGGAAGAAAGGAAACGGGAAAAATATTTAGCAAACTAAATCGGTGGGAGAAGATGAACAGGGAAAATGTAATTCTGTATGGGGGGAGTTTGTTTTAAAGTGCTGAGAGAAGTGGTGGGCTTCATCACTCTGCCATAGACTTGAACAAAAGATTTAATATTCTGTCTCTGCTAAGGTGATAATATCTGTCAGCCTTGCCAATATGTTTTATTATATAGTTATGAATTGCTTAAGATTTTCAGATGAGGGACTAATTACTTACAGAATTCAATGAGGATGTCTGTGTGAAGTATAGATGTGTATGTGTATTTAATGTGTCTTGGATGTTGGAGGTATTTTTTAGTGCTTCTGAGATTTGCTAATGCTTTGCTTGATGCCAAATATAGCATGCATCAATCACATCACTGTTACGTGCGTTTTGCTGGTGTTACAAATCTGAGTCAGAATCAGGGGGGTGGGGGCAACAGTTTCCTTAGTTTTGGACAGTTTTCTGTTCCTTGCGGCATGCTGATTCACTTTGGATCTCGGGCTTTCCCTGTGGATCAGCACGGTGCCTTGCTGATTTTAGTGGAGCTTAGCCATGATTCACAGAACAGATTTGAGACTTTCTTTTTTTTTTTTTTTTTGTTGGGAAGGAGGGGAGGATATTTAGTTTTCTGCTGGTTTAGTGCGCTGAAATGGCTCAGCTCAGGGCCAGGCGGGTGCCAGGGCCCTGCAGAAAAAGAAGCGGTGTGCTGGGAGGATGGAGAGGAGGGTGGATCTCTGGCACTTGGCAGTCAGATGGGCTTGCTTTGCTGCATTGACACAGTCAGAACAATTTCAAAATAAGCAGTAATTTGCTAGTTGAGGCTCATGTGCTTCAGTAAGGTATCTTGGGCCTGCAACTGCCAAAGCTGTGCCGCGATGCCTTGTGCTCTTCTGTCCAGCAGTTCCATTCTGGACCTAATAAATATTTAAAAGAAATTGCTAAGTTTCCATTATATTATTTTGGTTTTATAGAACAGCCTATTGCCAAGGTGCTTTGTCTTCTCAAATCAGATGCATTCAGAAGGACGGCAACTGACTGGTAACAATTATAAAATATATTAGCATAGGATTTTTCTTCAGCAGTCCCATTTGTGAGAAGCAATGATGTCACTACACAAGAAGTTTTGGGTTAATTTGGCATGTTTCAGCAGCCTGTTAGAAAAGCACTGTTTAGGTAGGCACTCCTAATAGAGTAGCTAGTAAATTTTTTTTTTTTTTTTGGTAAAGATAATGTGCTGTCGGTGCACTCTTACCTTGCAAACTTGGTCTCTGTGCAGGAGGTCCACTCACCAAACTCCATCTGCTCCATCCTGCTCTTTGAAATGTTGGTTTGCTGTGGTTGTGTTTGTTTTGTCTGTCTATTTTTTTCCTTCCTCTCTTTAGTTCCGGTAGAGGGAAGAACCTGTACAACGTTGATCAGGAAGGTGAATAACAAAAGTAAACCCCCTAGCAGCTGATGCTCTTGCTACTGTCTTTGTAGACTTGTAGTGGCTTTTGTACATGGAAAAGAAAAATTGCAGAAGTCACCCTGATAACAGAGATCTGCTACCACTGTATGATTGCCCCTCTGTGTATAACAGCACTAGGCAAACATGGCATCATTTCATTAAATTCATGTATCTATTAATTTTCTTCTATGATATTGTGTGCACTAGAATCTTGAGTTCCTTAAGCTTAATTATTTTTCTTCACGTTTCCTAAATAAGTCTTAAGAATCTAAGACTGTTATTTGACATGAATTTGTTGTCATATTCCAGATTTTTCATACTATCTCTTCCTAATTCTTTTTAAATGGCACCACATCAAATATTGTCTAAAATCTGACTCACTTGTGAAGTATGTCTTCAAAAAAGACAGATGGAGAAAGCAAATGTTGTTAAAAATTTTGTCTGAAGTATTGTATCTGTGCTAATAGTCACTTTTTTATCATAACCAGTACACAGCAGTTGGTTGTTTTTAAATTTATTCTTTGTTCTTCATTGTTTTTCTAAGAGAGAGGTAGCATATAGTTGTACCAATATGTTCTCATGGAGTTTCTCAGCTAAGCAAAGTAAAATGAGAGATTCTGTCTTGCAGGAAGATAGATTTAAAAGCATTTTTCAAAGAGATTTGAGTTCCTGTGCTAGAATTTTGGCCTTTTATTTATTTTTTTTTTTTTAACTGCAAGCCTGTATATTTTTTTACTGAAATTTGTGGTTATCTTTAAACAGATGTAAAAATTCTTGACTAAGGCATCTCATAGATGTACTCAGCGTAGTTTATATTAAATTCACAATACTGTGGGGAAAAATATGACTGAGATTGAAAGTGTGTGTAGAGGAAACTGCTAAGACTTTTTTGTTCTTGTTGCAATTTGTTTATTAGTGTGTCCAAACTCTGTACATATCTGTCTTATTCTATTGATTTTTAAAGGAAACACAGTAGGATTTTTCTTTTATCCATCCAGATAGTATTTTCAGTCAGGAATGTTTCTCAACAATGATGTCCTTTCAGTTACAAAATAGTATTCTCCTTTTGTAGCTGAGTATTAAATAAATTTAAAAATAGGATCAGCATGAGTGAAATAAGATAATTTTTGTCAAGATTTATGTGTGCGCATGCAGAAATACTACATTTCTGAATATGGCAAATAATATGTCAAATCTGAGCCACAAAATAGGAATGTAGATGGATCCTTGCAGCGCATGTATTTTATTGTTACTTTCCCAGTGATTTTTCTTTCATGTAGATTGACATAAAGACAAATATGTACTTTCCTTTAGATATTAAACCCTCTATCTCACCTGTGAGGGATTGTAAAATTATATCCCTTTAAAAGAGAATACATCAATCTACAAAAAAATTACATCTTCAAGACAAGGTCTTTCTTATTTCTCTGTTCCTAAGCGTATTCAGAAACAAAGAGAAAGCTACAGGATTTAACTCAGTCTGAAGATCACATCAAATACTGGGAGTCCTCTAATTTTGCTATAAAGTTATGTAGCATATTGACATTATTTTCACACTCTCTTTTGGGCATACAGTAAAGAGGCATTTGTTTTGTGAGTATCTGTTCAACAAGTTTTTTTAAAGGACCTACATCAAAGGAACTTACCACAAATATAAAAGCGTGTAAAGGTTTCTACGGTACCATAAGCAGTATAACAAATAATTTGTTGTAGAAGCAGCTTCTAAAATTGGGTCTTTGGAGTGGGGAGAAATGTTTAATCTGTGGATATAGCTGGTAGTTCTTAATAGTAATTAGCAGCTATTGAAGTAAGAGTTTAGGTAGAACATTAATTAAAATAATCCCATCCAAGCCTTGCAGAAATGGGCACTGACTGCCATCTATCCATGTGTTCTTTTTAATCAGGTCTATCAAACTATCATTAACCCTCTGCCTAGCCTGTATTTTCAGTGCAGTTTTACATCCTAATATCTGAAACCTTCCTCCTTCTGGATCAATGCCGAAGACTTATTTATCTTCCTACAGGACTTTGGTGTTTATCTCGTTGTCTCTGAAGGCAAAAATAGAGGCTATTTTTCTAAGTATACCCTTAAGCTAGAAACAGCTTTATAATGGAATATTGGTCCTTACAATGAATCATTTTTTGGCAATTTTAAATTTAATATTTATAAATTTAATATTTAATTTATATATTTTGAAAATATTTTGAAGTACAGGCATCATTGCCTTGTTAATGTGCTTCTCTCTGTCCACTCCCTCTCCAGTCATTGTCTTTCTGTCACTGCATTAAGTATCGCTCGGTCATCAGTTGAAAAAGGACTGAAGATGGAGCGAGTGCAGTCCTGACTTTTTGTGTGTCTTTGTTCAGCCAGATGAAGGATGAGGACAGCTGTTCGTTTTTGCAGTGCTCACAATGGTGGAGCTCTTACCATTTCCATCTATTAACACAGATTGGGTCAGAGTAGAAGGGGATGCCAGCAGTCAGATATGTCCTTAAAACTCAAAAATCCTTCTGTTTTTTTAAGTGTGCACTGGTGAGTGTTAGGTGAGCCATGTTTATTTATTGTAATACTTATTTGGTCGGGACTTCAGATGATATTTGCACATGGGCTTTGCTGCCCTGGGGTGTGAAAAGCAACAATTTGTGAGGTTTCATTCCCCTGCAGAGCTCAGGGTTCGGCTGAAATCTCCTTGTCTTGGAAAAACTCCTGAGCTGTGCAGCCCAGACATTAAGCATCAAGCTGAATTACTTTCTGACCTGAAAACATGTGAACTTTTTTACTAGTGCTACTCAAGTCTTTGGTGCCTTTGGTTTCAGCGTAATTTTGGAAAGAGAGGGTACCAGTTGATTAACTTTGTGAGAATGATTTGTTTGTTTTACTGATGTCTAGTTGATTATGTTCCACAGAAACAGAATTAGAAAAGGTCCATTGATGTTTTGGGTCTCTGTAGTTGGGGACAGCATTTTTCCATGTTAAAATTATCTTAATGTCCAAGAAAGTCATGTTCTGTTCAGAGTTTAGAGTGTGTCTGCCTACAGGTTTATAGACACTACATAAAACAACCTATAGTAAGATGTATAAATTTAACTCAGTATGCTTCTTTGTGCTGCCTAAGTCTACTCTTAAGTCCATATTAATTTTTTCTCTATTAAGTGCTTATTAATTCTGAGTATTTCCACATTTTACCTGACTAGGATGGTAAATTGCAATGCATTAGTTTTGATAGCTGTTAGCTGTTGGAAAACGTGGTGAGTATAGTTTTCTGCCTGGCAATTAATTTTTGTTATTATTAAAGCATCTGTGAAATAAAATTTATTTCAAAAAAAGTGTTTTGGAGAGGAGAGGGAATTGAAAAGTTCTTTCTTAATTTTTTTTTTTTTTTGCATAATGTTTTACTGTTCAGTGATTTTTTTTTTCAGTTGTAATTTTGAACTTGTATATTTTTGACAATTATAGTAAAATCTAAATATTCACATTTAAAATTTTTTTCAGTTTTGTTTTGATAGACTTCATTTTTGGTTTCTGTATGTACAAAAGTTGCTTTCATTCTGAGTTGAAAACTACTAAAACCAGTCTTAATAATTTCCGCTGTGCTTTGGTACTGCACTTTATTTAAAATAAAACAACAAAAAAACCACAACACCTGAAACTAAGCCTGGCGAGTTTTCACATCACCATATCAGCATCAAAATCTGTATCCATGTAATTAAAATTTTTAACTTAGTAGAAAAGGGTGTTATTCACATTTATTTTGATATATCATAGACATCGATTTCATTTTTCCCCCTCTGCGCTGCATTTTGCTGAGCTCTGACGATGCTATTAATCTTCAGCCTCACTTTCCACATTTTCTGAGCCTTTTGGAAAGCTCCCGCATTTTTGAATTGGGAGTTGTGTCTGGGTTTGCCAGCCCCCCTTAGTGTGGAGGAGAACGGCGAGGGGAGCGATGCTCTGCCTGCGGCTTGGGGGGTTTCTCTCCATTAGCTGCACTGCTACCTTTTTCCTTGTCTGAGGTAGGGCTGGCGCTGATGGATCTTGTAATATGAGCATCATCTTCCAGCACAGAGCAGGGGAATGGATTAGCCTAGAGGGTATGAGAGTTGTTCTGTAAGATAGTATTTTAAGGAGGACATCACTGACAATACTGCTTCACATCCACTTTCCTTGTGTTTTGCCAGAACTGTTCTGTGTGTGTATTGGTAGCTTTGAAATAGTTTTCCACTGTTAGATGTTAAAATAGCTAAGGAATACATTTCATAGTCTTTGATTTATTCGCTCTTCATCTTGTCCAAGTGACATACTGCTTGCTTATGTGAAGAATAATCAGGGAGATATTTAAATTGAATTTTTTTGGTGTTTTCCTGAGTAAAAGGGGCATTTTTTGGTGTTTCAGTGTACATAGTCCTGAAATAGGTTCTTAGTAATCAACTGCAAACAAGAAGGTGGGAGGGTACTAGTTGCGTGCATTCAGTTGGAAGTTCAGTATGAAGTTCTCAGGCAAAACAAATTCAGAGGTGAAAAGACACTGCTGGGATTAACTTTGGGGCAGGGCTTAATCTGTAATATGGTTTACTGGAAAATACCACATGATGTATCTGGAAATACTGAAAAGAAGAGGTAGTAGATAGTAGTGTTGTGCTGGACTTTTTAAGGAAAAAAAATGGTTTTGTTGCTGTTTTTCCTAGCAACTCTTTGTTGTCCTAAAAAGCATTTGGCTTTTTTTTTTTCCCCCCAAGAAAAAGCAAACCAGATTTTTGCATGTACAGTACAAATTCTACTACTTAAAAAATAAATCTTGTGTGATTAAGTAACTCTTAATATATATTACTATGGATTGATCTTCTTGTTGGGTGGTTATTTCTTGGTTGGGAAGAGATTGTCGCTGACTTCTGAGTTGCAGTAATTAATCAGGACCCTTGACCTGAACAGCAATTTTTGAATGGATGCCTGATGATAATCTTCCCTTCTGGTCACTTCGGTTGATTGTTGGAGAATGTTGTGGATCCCAGTGAAGCCTCCCAAGTCTTCTGCACAGCCAAGACGATAGCGATAGTACGGAAAGGGTAAAACAAACACAAGAGGGAAAGAATACAGTACAAACAGAAGAGGATGCTGGTGTTAGAAAACAAATCTAAAGAGACCGTGTCTAGAGAGAGACTTGTGGAGGGGAAAACAGAGCACGGAGAGGCTGAGAAGAAAAGTTCCCTTCAAGTCAGCGGAAGGTGCTGTGGTGGCCACGTAGCAGAGCTGGGGAGGGCAGGGGCTGGCGTCCCCACTCCTGCTCACCCACGGAGTTCCCTGCGACTGAGGTCTTTTGCTACTTTTGCAAACTGTGCAAGGCCAGTGTTGGTTATATATGATGATGGTGAACTTTTTGACTTGTATTTATTGACTGAAGCCTGAAAATCGTAGGATAGTTTGGGTTGGAAGGGAACTTTGGAGGTCATTGAGTCCAGCCCCCGTGCAATGAGCAGGGACAGCTAGCTAAGGTTGCTAATGCAACCTCTCTCAGCTCCCCAAAGTCCGAACCTTTCCTGTGGGTGGGTGTCCTCATGTGGCTCCCCTGCTGCTCCACCACCCTGTGCAGGGAGGGGACAGCCCCCGTCTTGCACAATGTCCAGTCATTTCTGGGACTTGGGTCAGGTCTGCTCAGAAAAGAGAATTTCAAAGGATGGTGAATTGCCAGTTGAAATCAGTCCCGTACTCTCCTGCTGCGCACTCGTCTGCAGTTCTTTGGGGTTTTTATTGGTTTTTGTTATTTTGTTTAGGTCCAAGGTGTTCAATATAATCTCTTTACCCTTCAACAAGCCAGGCTGAAAGCACTTTTTTGTTAATATTACTGAGGTGTTTTACTGCTGCAGCGGCAGTGATTACAAGACTACTACATTTTGGCTAACAAATGCAATAAATGTGATGAAAATCCCTCTGTGTTTTACATTTCACTGCATAACATGTTTATATAACATGTTAAACACTTCTGTCTGAAGAACAGCTTTCCGCAAAGGTAAAATGTATTTTCCATGGCGCTTTTTAGAATTACTGTGGGAAAAGGCAATTCCTGCTTGGTTCTCTCTCCCCGTATACCTCGATCTGCATTTCCCAGTGTTTTAAAGTACGCTTTTTCTTATTTTCCTGCTGCCCTTTGAAGTCCAATTTTCCAGCATGTCTTTCAGTTTCGGGAGGTGCGGGGCTGTTACCTGGAGGATGTGGCTCTCCCGGCAAAGGGGCGAGTTGTGGGGAGCAGCAGGTCCCTGCTGGAGCGTGCCGCTGCGCCAGCGCTAATTTGGCTTTTTGTATTCTCGTCCTGTCTGTTTGTGGTATTTAATGCTCTAACATCTCTCTGGTTGGGTGAACCCATATGTCATTCAAATGGGAACCTGTGTCTTGCCATTGGCCTGACAGCCACTCAGCCGTGGAGCACAATGATAAAATTATGAAAACTGTGTCTCTGCTCATCGGACCAGTGGAATTTACAAGCATTTCTCCTCCATGTGCCTAAACACTGTGTTGCTGTGCCTTGGCTCGCATGACAGATTTTTCTGGATTATAGGCCTTGTCAATACTGTGAAAACTCATTTGTGTTTTTCCCCCCACCCCCCTTTTTTGTTTTCCTCTTCCTTAATTTGTAGCTGTGTGCTCCTTGCAGACAGAATTAAGAATCAGCTGCCTGAATGCTTTGATGGTTACAGAAATATTTTGGTTATATATTTAAAGTAAAAGCAGAGGTATATTTTTACGATAAGCAATGTTTTGCTGCTGCTGCTTGCTTCTGTCAGTGTATTTAACAGTCAGTATGATAATTATTGTTTATATGCAGATTCTATTTACTTCAGCATTATTTATAAAGCAATATTTTTTGATGGTAAGGCCATGTCTGTGGAGTCATGTTTTTGCTCCATGTCTCCCTTTTTGTGGTATGACACATATTACAGATACATAATTCAAACAGAAATGGTATTTGACATAATGGAATAAAACTATTTTCAACTTATGTAAAAAACCCATTTGTATAAACTCAAGAACCTCTTTTCAAAATCACTGCTGTTGAACTGATAGTACGTTTCTGCTCTAGTCTATCTGTACTTTGTTGTGTGTGGTTGAAATGTCATAGTAATAATCAGTTCATCTTACAAAATTAGTGAAATATACTTTCTAATACTTGGTAGAGAAACCGAACTCTGCAATATTAAAGTATTAGCAAGGTATAACTGAACTGGCCTTGGCTTCTGTTTCTTGCTTCCTTTGTTTACCTTGTTATTGGTTTAGAAACTCAAGACAAGTTTCTCAATAATTAAAATTATCAAGGTACTCCTGTACTTACAATATCAGAGACTTTGCTGCGTTTTCCACATAGGAAGGAAGGATGTATTTACTGTTTAAGCCTAGAAATAGTGTTGAGTGTCTATTGCAATATATTTACTGAAATATCAGAGGAAAATTCATTCCCAGGTTGATTATTGTTTGTTGTTCTGATAGTGAATTTTATAGTGCCTCTGTATGTAATTTTACCCTTTTTTATTAACTGAATAAACAGTAGGAAAAATGTAATGAAGGAACAGTTAGTGTAGTTCAAACTGGTTTTGGTTTTGCATGTGTTTGGTGTGGTGGTTTGGGTTTGTTGTTGGTGTGGTGGTGGTGTTGTTTTGGTTTTTTTTTAAATAGAAGTAGTATAGTCTGCTCTTATTTTATTGGAACTCCTTTGCTTTTGACAAAAGTAGAAAAAGATACCTGAAAAGGGCCAGCAGGAAAAATTGGGCGCTGATTAGTCTTCCAATTAGTCATAAAGTGCTTGTACCATAGCTCGTATCGTACCTTTCCTGACTGTTGTCACTAGGCAAACAGATTGTAGAGATCCTTTCAGTCTGACACAGAGTTTTTTCTGGGCTTGTAGGTAATAGTGTAACAGTGGGTTTATCTTTTACATAATGATTTATGAAAATTTTAAAATTGAAATCTTTATTTCCTGTTTGCCAGCAAAATTATGGGCTTCTTTATGAAATGCAGACAAATCCATATTCCTTGCCCCAAGACTATCGCAGTATAAATCCCTCAGCTCATACATTCATGTGTGCATCACTAGTTAACGCTGGTAGTGTTGGTCCAGTTAAGCTCAGTGGCTCTACTCACATGATTAAAATTTAAGAATGTGTAGCAGTTTGTAGAGTTGGAACCTGAATAACATGCAATGGAAATAAATAAAGATGTGGGTGGGAAAGATGTATAGAAAAGGTTGAAGGTTTTGCTGAGTTTGTAGGGCATCTTTGGAAATGTATGCATTTCAACTGGGACTGGCTTCCTGGTTTTATTTAGAATATAAACTTTAATAAATTATAAGACCTATATAGCAAGTACTTTGAATTCATGTATTTCATGAAGCCAGCTGTAATGTGCACTGCTCTACATTGTGTTTCTGCCCTGTTCATGTGCTGAATTTCTTTCCTAGTCCTTTTATATTACTGCACTTGAGAGAGTTTTCACTTGCTAGTTGGAACAGAAGCTGAAGGGTATCTTTAGGAAAGCACAGTCAAGCAGACATAATAAATTTTGAAAGGCATAAAAACCTACCTCCCAATTGAGGGAGGTAAAGATTTACAATACATCATAGAAAGATTTTTTTTTTTTTTTAATAGAGCAAAAATCTTCCGGCTTTGCAAAGCTTTTCTTACTGCAAGGCACTGGAAGAACCACTCGCAATGTAACAAGTTGTTTTCTTTTTGACTTGGAAGATGAGCAGATACAGGCAACAGAGTAGAAGAGGCAATGCTTTTAAATAAGTGCTTGTCTAGGTTGTTTTTTTTTTTCTTCTGATGCACAGAATGGTTATGTTGGATGCTAATTATTTGATTACATGCCTTTTCTTCTGGAGAGACATTCAGATATGCTGCATTGAATCAGCTGCTCTTTGCTCAAGGGCGCAGGTCCTCAGTGAAGTGCTTCCCGGGAAGAAGAGCAAACATTGGTGAAGCAAACGAGCCTTTAGGTGAAGACAGGATCTAGTGTTGTGTCTTGTGTGCATGGTGATGTGGGGTTCTAAAATTAGCTGATTTGTAAGGGTCCTCAGTTGACAGCTTCCTTCAGAAAAATCCAACACCCCTCCCCCACCCCCAAATACCACTAACCCAAAATGTTAAAAAAAATATTTTTAAACACTCCCAAATTTCCAAGCTAAACAGAATATATATCTTCAAGTTTGAAGACAGCTTTTTCTCTTAGATTGGTAATTTAATGACATTCATCACATATCGGAGCTGTTGAGAGAATTGGATTATGAAGATTTGTAGATGGCTTTAAACAACATAGTCTATTAATTTATTTTACCTTTCTAACATTCATGTTACTTTGAAATCTTTCTTTTTAGAGAGCTGTTATATTTTATCATAAAGCATTCCTGCTTTCACTGCAAAAGGGTATTTATTACTGCTTCTCTTCTGGGTGCAATGTGATGACATCATCTTTTTCTATCTATTTTAAATGTAGTAAAAGGGGTAGGTTTTGCAAGCACACTGCTGTGTGTGATGAGAGGAAGAAAACAGGTGGACGTTAGAAGTGTTTTGTTAATGGGATCTTACCCAAAAAAGATTTCTGTTACGGTAATTTCATATAGAAATGTACTCGTTGAAGTGTGAGTTGCCAATTTCACCTTTTAAATTCCTGAATAAGGCTGTCAATGCTATTTCCTTCCTCGGTAATACTTTTTTATAGACCTTTGAAGGTATTTGTGGCAACTATATTTGTGTGAGTTGTTTGGCTATCATTACTGTTTTGAATGTTGATCTTCGTTTTGATTCACAAATGTTTTGCAGCTTTCTTAGATTACTACATTTCTTGAAACATTGTGATCTTGGCAAGTAAATAGTAGCACATGCCATAGTTCTTTATTTTACCTATTTTCTGTGAAGAGTCTTGATAAACTGAGGGGACCTCATTTATTTTTACCTCTGGACATGAAAGAAAAGCTGAGTAGAAGCTGAAGGACTAGACTGAAAAAGCACGAATTATTTAATGTTGGGGGGGGTTGGTTTTTAAATTGGTGTTTGCTTTTAATTGGCAGTGCTCCTATTCTCTTCTTTTCATCTTCCCCACTCGACGCCCCCCACCCTTTCCACCCCCCCAATTTCTGTGCTGAATATTTAAAGCAGAGGTCACTTCAGCACCGTGTGTTGTTTAAAATATGCTGCAACTGAACTGCTAAATGGAACAACAGCATCAGCATAAAATGCGGGGATTGTATTAGGTCTGAGAGGATGGAAGTGTGCATAGGTTATCAATAAATACTCAAATCAAAGTGAGCTTACTCTATAGATGTATTTTTTTCATAGTGAACTAACAGTGTTTTGAGCTCCAGTCCCCTTGTCATCACAGAGTAATAATCCCAGTTCGTGCTGTTTGTGTTTTCTCCTTTTCTTTCTTCTAACTCCCATAGCACAGCTTTTTCAATCCAGCATTCACTGCACATGTTCCAGTCATGAGGTTACAAAGCTGACATTGCAGTCTCAGCAGAGGTTATCTCTTTAAAATTCCCTAAAATTCCCCTTTGGCACATCCAGTTTGGCAGCTGGGTTTCTGTAGGAAACTGATGGAACCACCCCCTCCCCTTATGTCCTCTATAAAAATAGAAATCTATTAAACCTCTGGCCAGAAGGGCAGATGGGTAAGTACTCCCTCCAAAGCAGACAGTGCTGCTTCCTAAGCTTTTCTCCCTAGTTTTGTACTCTCCAGAAAATCAGATTTATATACTTCAGACCCGACTAAGTGGTGAAAATATCTGCTTTTAAAATTAAAATGTAACTTGCCCATTGTCTGTCAGGACATATGAAGTCTGTGCTATGGACGGTATATACAGCTGCTGAGAAATATTGACCTGTTGTTTGAAATATTTTAAGTAGCTATGCAACTGCAAAATCAGCAGCTTAGTTTAATCTTAGAAGTTCACGCCTGAACAATGCTGTAGCTGGTAAAGTAGAACTGGTACTTGGAGAAAGATTTGCCAAACCAAATGGGAGGCTTAAATATCTAACTACCAACATAGAAAAGTGATCACTGACCTAATAATATTCAAGAACTAATCTAAATGGGCATTGTCCACTTGCATTTTCATGCAAATAATGTCCCTGAAATGTATTAGTTATTGGTTTCTGCTCCCTGCAAGGAAAGAAGGGAGAGAGAATTGTGTGTGTGTCCCCTCCCTGCATCACTACTTTCCCTTTAGGTGTCTTTCTGGGCAAGAGCTGGAATGACTGCTTTCCCACTTAAAGTGGGTTAAATTTTATGGCAGAATTTAAGCATCTGAGTTTGAGGAGCCCTTAAAAGCCAGTGTCCTCCCTGAAAGACAAGGAGAGAGGCTACTTTTTGTAGCTTTACTTTGGGCTGCAGCTTTCTCGTGGCGCTTGTATCTTAGATGTCTCTGCATGTTCTCTTCTGTGGAGAACTGGAAGCTGTTGCTTTGCATATGAGGTGCTTTTTTGGAAAGAGAGAATTGTGGATTTGGATGCATAGGATGAGGAGAGCCCAGATAACCCAAAAGCAAATACTCTGCAGTTCCAGCTGTAGCCAAAGCCAACCCCAGTGGTAGCTGCAGTGCCACTTCTCTTGCATCACCTCTGGTTTGGTTCATCTGACCATGTTGAGTTGTCTCTGTGCGCTAAACCACCAGAAGGCTGTCCCTTAATCTGCTGGTTTAGTCTGGTGGAATGGCTTGGTAGAGGATCGGACCAGCTATGGAGGACTGACAGGGTGGGTGAAGAGAGAAGCCAGTGGGACTTGTGGAGCAGCAGATGCATTGGCTTGGAGCTGTAGGTCAGCCATCGTGGTGCTCTAGCCTCTGGAGCATTATACAAAAGCTGAACAGCCCCCTCAGTGTCCTTTCTTTCCAGAAGAGGCAATCCTCCTTTTTGTGGTGCCTGCTGTCAGGAGACCCGTTTGTTCCCCAGCCCCTTCAGCCTGTGGAGGTTGCTGCTGGGCAGTTGTGGGGCAGGAACCACTCAGCGGAGCAGATGAGGAGCTCAGGTGCATTTTTGCATGGAGCGTTTCCTGTAGAACAGCTTTGAACGGCTCCCTTCAGAAAACATGTGCTTTTTCCATCACCTTTGGAAGAGCTTAGCTCTTTCTTGGCCTCTCTGGAGAACTGCAACAGCAACTGCTATTTTGACTCCCTGTGCCTGGTGCTTGTGATTTCTCCTGGAGTACTGTGACCCCTAGATAGGCTCTTCTCATCTCCTTGTTGATGGTCAACAGCAAGTGACTACATATACCTGATGCTAAATCCCCTGAGAGTTGCATAGAGCATTGCATTTTCTCACTGTAAGTTACCAGTTCTGTTTTCTTGATTTTATTGAGGAAAATCTTTGCTAACATGGCCTCACTATTTAACCATCTTTGATTCAGGCTGAAGCCCTTTTCTTTTTATGTTGCTTTTTAATGCAGTGAACTGTCTACTTTCTTGTTATGTGTAAAATTTTTGCCATTCCTAGTTCACCCACTTCTTATTTTTTAAGAACTTCATGTGTGATTGTCATAGGAAACAATAAAAATAATCTCCTTATCTTCTTTTGTCCACTGGAGTTTTTTTGGGGGGGAAACAAAACACAACACAACACAACCCCAACAACAACACCCTAAATTGTTCTAATAAACTAAACAATGCAGGAATCTGCATGTTTTTCACCAGCCTGGGTGAGAAAGCATAATACATCACATTAGCATTTGCAATATACTTCAGTGCAAAGTCAGATGGTTTAACTTAGATTTCCCATCTTCACCGCATGTGTAGTGGCAGCTTCTTGACAGTATTTTGTAGGGAGAGGTGAGAAAGCAGAGGACTGAATATTCAAAGAAGGCGTGTGGGGAGCTGCCGTTACCTTGGGAGGGGGATGAGGAAGGTGTGGGGTCCTCACCTGTGTGCACACATCCTTCAGCACCTTCCTGAGCAACCTGAAGTCTGGGCCCCTTTTGTGCTTCGTGCTCGAAGACAAAGTCTACCTGGGACACAAACTCAGTTTCTGGCTCCTGTGTTAGTTTTGGCAAAATGTGCTGCACCAGGCAGCTCCTTCTGTTCTTTACAGTCTGGGTGTCTTGGAGTAAAAAAGATAAAGTTGGTTTAAAACAAAAAACCAACCAACCAACCAAAACCCCCCAAAACCGCACAAAAACAAAACCCAGAAAGATATCCCTGTAATGCAGCTGTTTTGTCAAAAGACTTCCCTCTAGACTTTACAGTTTTGGAGGTATTGAATGTTCCTGATGGATCCTTTAAAGTGTCTTAAAGTGCATAATTGGGGCACTTGAGCATAAAACTACAATTATACACTTGTGTGTTAATTTTGTGTACAGATAGATATTACTTCAGTCTGCCCATAAATGAGAAATAAGTATTTTATTGTGAGCGGAAGAATTTGTTTTGTGAATGCTTAGGCAAAATAAGTGTTCAGATAATAGCCCAAAACGCCCAGACTTGAGGGGGAAGGGAAGTTCAAGCTTTCAAGAAAGGAAAGGAGCCTGCATGGATATACCAGAGATGCTTGGATGCTTTGAAAGAATAGTAGGTATTATAAAGATAAACTGGTGAAGCACAATTAAATTAAGTTGCAATATTAATTAAGGAAAAAAAGAATTCTTGTAGATTGGCAGAATGAATGAGCTTGATGGTTGTTTTTTTGTAAGTTTTTAAGGGGGCTATTTTTGAATTAATCAAAACAGGTCATTTTTAATAAGTGATGTTACGACTATAAAGGTTCTTGTTTGTTTTTCTGTTCCATTTTGAGGATAATGTTATGTGAACTGGATTATCTGTATTCAGATACTACATTTAGCAGATGTTTCCAAGGCTTACTTGTGACTGATATGAGGAATAATTTACAATAATCATCTTATTGTGAGTCTAATAAAATTGTAATTATTTAAGAAATGATGATGGGCTATATGGTTTCAGCCATGAATTTGTAAGATCGATGTCTTTGATGTTTCTGTCAAGGTTCTTTTGATGTTTTCCAGTGCTAAGTAATAGGTCAAATTAAATAATAGGAATGGAGTAATTCAGGGATCTAAACTCTCTGACTACAAGGAGGGGTTTGAAACTTTTCTTATAAAATACTTGCAGCCGTATTTGAAGTTATAGATGTATTATAGTTTGTAAGATAGTGTTCAGACCATTATGTAAGTGCTCTTACTTAAGAGGTTGACTTGTCTTTTTATCTGTTCTCAATAGAGAAAGGGATGGAAAAGCCAGCACAGAAAAGATAAACATCTTCCTCTCTCTGTTTTTTTTTTTTTAATTGCTGACACTGTTCAAACTCTTCAAAAAAAGCAGGGAGTTGAATTTTTTTTTTTTATTTTAAGCAAGCATAAGTACTCCAGAGTATTTGCCTATGTCTGTAGGATTGCTGTTGTTGAGGGGCTGTACCACAGGAATGGGATCCTGGTTTTAGGCAGTTAATATGTTGCAGCATAGCATTATGCCAGGCTGGTATAGATGTAATCAAATTTTCTTATCCACTTGGTTCAGCCAGTTGTTCTGTTTGCCTCACGATTCCATGCTGAGGGGAATTTTTAGTGTTCAGACGAAAAGTATGATTTTGATCCTGCTGTAGTAGAAGGAACTAGCAGAATTTGGACTGTTCAAATGACTACATTTGTCACAGAAATTGCTGAACCTAAATGATAGCTGTGGGAGGTCATGCCTTTTTCTTTTGTGTGTTGACCTCTTATGTTGTGGATACTATTTGGGGATTGAAATCCATAATGAGAACACAAAGAGCTGTAAATCTGTTCTCCTCCTGTATGTGCAGGGAGAGTTTTTTCATTATAAAAAGTGTGATATCTCTCAGAAAAGCGAAGGACTGGAACTGGAGGGTGACTTGCTGTGTAACAGCAACCAACTGCTCTGCTGTGCCAGGGGACGGAGCTGGGGGGCTGACTCAAAGCAGCGATCTCATTAAACGTGTTCTGGGCCAAAACCAGAGGGCGTCTCTGTTCAACACCAGAAACTGGGTGTGCCCCTTGGCTGTTAACTTTGTACCGAGACACTAAACTGAAGTATGTTTAGCCCCTGCTCAAGCAGGACCACGGAGAGCTGGTTGTCCAGGACCATGTTCAAGCAGTTTTTGTATATCTCCAAGGATGGAAACTCCACAGCCTCTTTGGGCAACCTGTCCCAGTGCTCAGTCACCCTCACAGTGCAAAAGTATTTTTCTGATGGTCTGAGGGAACCTAGTGTGTTTCAGTTTGTGTTTATTGTCTTTGCTCCTGTCAGTGGACGCCACTGAAAGGATCCTGGCTCCATCCTCTGTGTACCCTCCCTTCAGGTATTTAAATGCATTGACAGGATCCCCTGAGCCTTCTCTTCTTCACGCTGAACAGTCCCAGCTCTCTCAGCCTTTCCTCATATGTGAGGTGCACTAGCCCATTAAATAATTTTTGTGGCCTTTCATTAGACTCACTCTACTATGTGCATGTCTCTCTAGTACTGGGAAGCTCAGAACTGGACACAGTGCTATGGGCTGGCTTCACCAGTGCTGAGCCCAAGAACCTCCCTTGACCTGCTGGCAACACATTGTCTAATGCAGCCCAGGATACCATTAGCCCCCTTTGTGGGAAGGGCATGCGGCTGGCTCGTGCGCAATTTGGTGTCCACCAGGATCCCATGGTCCTTTTCTGCCAAGCTGCTTTCCAGCTGGGTGGCCTCTACTGTATGTTGATGCACAGGGTTGTTACTCCCCAGGTGAAGACAAGAGAAGAAAAGGAGCGAAGAAGGAAGAAGAGAAGCAGCTGTCGGGGTGAGAGTGTGAGCACCGTGAAGGGCTATGAACCCAATAGTCTGGTGGAACTGAGGAGATTTGGGTGGGAGGAGGAGAAGGGCATGGCTTGCTCGAGAGTACATTGTAGAAGATATTTTATATTCTTCTCTTGCCATTTTTAAGAGGTACAGTGAAGGGTTCTGAATGGTCTCAGATGATACAGCTTTCACATCAAACTTAGGAATGGTAAAGACAATCAAGATTGGTACCTTTGGAGGAGCACATGAATGAATTAAAAAGCACCCTTCTCTCTTGAAAGAGACCAGAAGAGAGAAGGAAAGCTTAAAGTTGTATAAGATTTTGGTGAAGCAATGGTAAACAGGGTATGTGTGTATTCTGCCTTTTCTCACTACTGCAGTTAAATAATGAAGTTTGCATTTCTTGCAGCCACCAAGATGGTGTGCCAGAAGAAATGTAGAGTGAAAGCTATTTTACAGAGGGATTTTTCTGTCTCCG
This sequence comes from Streptopelia decaocto, assembly GCF_964273445.1. Classification (NCBI taxonomy): domain Eukaryota; kingdom Metazoa; phylum Chordata; class Aves; order Columbiformes; family Columbidae; genus Streptopelia; species Streptopelia decaocto. Next base: position 56,703,981 of record NC_138656.1, read on the forward strand.
GTAGTTAAGTGTTGGCAGCCTCTCTGTGCATAAATGCATAAAAATGGAGGATTACTCATGTGGTTAGATTACCTGCTATTCAGACTCAACCTATACCTTTCATTTGTGTCCCTTGCTTTGGAAGGTTTGAATGGCACTGCAAAATGTGTCTGAAGAAAAAATGTTTATATGTGTGTATTTTCTTCATCGTATTTTATTTTAACCACCATTTCAGAAATAGTGGTCAAAGCTGTCACCAATTTCCTGGAGAAAAACTGACAAATACAGGATTTGGGGACCAAGGACTGTTGTGCAGTCCATTCATAGACACACAGGAAGTGCTCTGTGATAAATGATTTGTTATGATTAAAAATCAGGTTAAATACAGGCTTTCACATTTTTTTTTCTTTAACTGATGGCTGGCATTTCACAGGTGGGGTTCATGCTGTTAGTGCAGTGGGGGGTAAGGTGTCCTGTGTGCATTTTACTGAAGCGCCAGCCATTGGAGACACCATAGGGATCAGGTGAAGCTTCCGTTGGTTGTGGCAATTCTGGTCTGCTGTTTCTTACCTTGGTTTGTAAAATGGAAATCAAATAATTAAGCAGATTACATGATCCCTTATAATTGTTTTGATCACTTTAAAAAAGGAAAGGAAGGCAGAGTATAAGAATAGATACCTTATCTGACTCATCATTTAAGTGTGTCTTTATATACAGGCACTGTGATTTCTCTCTATTTTTAATTTGATATATCAAAATAGCTCTTCCGAAAATAATTCTGTTGCAGATTCTCAGTCATCTCTATGATGTTGGTCTGAGTGCATGGATATAACAATATGAAAATCTCTTACTGGAGATTATCATATTTTCATTCTTTAATTTGCAGGAAGGACCAAATGTTGCATTAGTTCAAACCGTAACACAGTGTACAAATCAACACTATCAGGCTCTTGTGTAGGAAAAATTTCTTCCTATTGTTTCTAGTCTCAGCTGTTTACCTCTCCCTTGAAACTAATTTTAGCTCATCTAAAACATGCAAATTTTTTATTTTGTTTGTTTGCTGTTTTTAGGGGAAGGTGGGAGTTGGAGGTGGTTGCGATATTGTCATAGATTTAGCATTTACAGCAGAGGTAGTTTTCATCAATTTCTGACAAGGGAATCAAAGTGTTCTTTTTTGGAAGGAGAGATATTGCTTTTCCTTATAAATGACTGACTATTTTGTGGTAGTAGTCTTTATTTATTTGGCTCTCATCATGAAGAATAGCAAACTTATTCAAAATCTCAGTACATCAAAAATATGTCAATACATAAAACATAAGTACTATTCCATACTACAGTCTATGCAAAAAACTATGTTAATAAGATGTGAAGGTTGCAGAGCTAAGAAGTCAGAAAACATAAATGATAAGATTCTAGCAGCCACATTAACTGAGCTACATTTCACATCTGCGATATTTTATGAAATGCCTTTGACAACATAAATCAGAAAGAGAAGGTGCTATATATGTGCAACATGACTCAGTTAATGTTGCTTTTGGAACCTTAACATCTATATTTTCTGACTGGAGAGTTTTTTAATCGTGTAATCTTACTGGTTTTTTACATTCTATTTTTTATAGTTTCTCTTTTTTTAAAGAGAGAAAAATTGCATGTAGTAATAATGGGTTGGTTCATGTTGCTTTTGTTTTAAGCTACAGTAAAAGGCAGTATATAGAGAGCACCTCGTGACAGGTATATATTTGATGCCATATACATTGCACTGATGACTGCTGTGCACTTTTTGAGGAAAAGGGGACTACGGGCTTGTGCCCAAAGTCCTGTCCTTTCTGTCCTGCATGTTACCAGGAGCACCGGGTATGACTGCATTGCAGACTGCAGTATGTTGCAAAGACACTCGAGATACCTTTTTAAGTGCACTGGCATGTGTACAAGAAGCAGTCTGTCTACGAGAGCGTGCATCTCACTCTGACCTAGTTCACCCTTCCGTGGAGCTCGGCAGATGAGCCCAGCACGGCTTTTGGTGTGGGCTCCTTCCAACATCCGAGCTAGTTTGCAGATCTGTGTACTGCACTGCAGTCCTCAGCGTAGACACACATTTAATGGCTCTGCAAAATCCACTACCTTGCACGTTCTGGAATGGGGATTATTGTGCTGTGACACAGAAACATGCTTTTTATCCTTTCGTTTCCTTGCTCTGGGTCACAGGGTTGACCAGTATCAGGCGCAGTGTTAATATTTTAGAGGCTCTTAATAGGATTTTAAAGTTCACACTTGAGTGTAAAGGCAAGCAGTCTAGCAAAGACAGTAACACAGGTGAACGTTGTGACCCATACACTGTCAAAAGGTCAAAGATAAGTGATAAGAAGTTATAGAATGTATTAATATAATGCCTTAGCATCAGGATTTCTGATTTACCTCTGATTAATAGCCTTGATGTTAGTACCCAGCTTTTTACTTGGTTTCTGCTTAGATTTTCTTTTTCTGTTGTTCATTGAGAAGGACGTGTACCCTTCATTAAGACTGTGGGTGCACAAGCACATTGGGGTTGGACATGGTGAATTTGAGAAAGGAGACCATACTGCACCATCTGCAATAGAATCTTTACTGCTGCTGAATGTGTGCCAAAGGATTTCCCTATGCTGTATAAGCATGTTATATATTCTTTCTGTAATCCAGCTAAATGTGAACTTGAACGTTCTAGATATGAACCAATCTTTTTTTTTTTTTTTTTTTTTAAATATGTCCAAGTCAGAGGGTTACTTTTCCCTTATAATTTTCCATTCAAAAGTATGGAGAAATGCATGGTTGAATTTTTTGGGGGAAAATACTTATGTTTGGAAGAAGTCTGGCTTTGGAAATCTAAGAAGTAAGGAGTAGATGTTTTAGAAAATCACAAGAGTTTTACTTGAAGGTTTGGGAGCTGTATGACAGCTTTCTTTATAGTTATTACTGAAGTGACCACTGTAAAATTAAAATAATTATAATTAAATTTTGCTAAGTCAGGGGTGTCAGACTCATTTTCACTGGGGGGCCACATCAGCCTCGCGGTTGCTTTCAAAGGGTTGAATGTAATTTTAGTACTGTATAAATGTAGGAGTAGTTATAAATGTATGCTGTATATATATAAATGTAAGAGTAGTTATAAATGTATACAGTATGGCAGCCCCCAGTGAAAATGAGTTTGACACCCCTGGTCTATGTCTTGTTGACTGCAAGAATGTGCTGTTTTACTCCAGGTGTGAAGTACCAGGTGGTGCTGTTGGGGTGGGGTTTTTTTTGTTTGTGTTGTGTTGGGTTTGGTGGTGTTTTGTTTTCTTTATTTGTTTGTATTTTCTTCCTTTCCTGGGAATCTCACTCTACATTTTGTATTCCAATTTCCATGTAATTACAGTGTTATAGTTGCTAGGGAAGTGGATTGTTACTGATGGTTACATTTCTGGAGGTGGTACTTGTATCACAGTGTTGAGCTCTGTTTCCCTGCCTGCCCTACTTTTGGGGCATGGAGTAGATTGCAGGGAGAAGCAATGACCAATGTTGCTAGGACTCTGCTCCATGTAGTGAGCATGTCATGGTGACTGGCATGTTCAGGTGGGTCCCAAGTGACTTGGCAGGGCTTTTTGTGACAGGGGGCATGTAAAGTTTCTTCCATTATTGACCAGATCTAGCCATTAGGATGGTTTAAAAGTGCAGTAGCTGCCTATTGCTGGTATTTTTAGTGTACCTATGCTAACATGCTAATTCTGTTGCATTTTAATTTTAAAAAATATTATATAACTGTAATGCTGTCTAACGATCCTTCTCCTTTGACACTAGCTATGGATTATGCGTGCAAAAATTGCTTAAAACTTCCATTACTATCAAGGTATTACCTGGGCAAAGAATGTCTGCCACAAGACCCCTTGTTCAAGCAAGAATTAAAGATAATGGGCTAAGTTATAGGTTTAATTGGATTTCCCCCACCTTTTCATTATAGCTGCCAGTTTTGTTCCTCTTTTATTCTCACCCAGCCTTTGTTAGCGGTCAGAGTGGTCTCATCACTGATGATCCATCATACTTCTCCCAAAATAATGCTGTTTGTATTGTGCAAGTCAGGAGGCAAAGTAGTTATTGCAGTTTCTGTGCTTGCTTAGAGATAGATTCAAACTTTGTTCTCTTCTCTCTTGAACTGTCCCAAGAATGTGTGTTACCACAGGCATGCTGAAGTTTCCCAAATTCACATCTCCTGCATTGTGTAGCCGCAAAGAATGTGGGTGTAAGGGAGAAAGGGAGGGAGGGTTTTACCTTATGAAAAAAGAGGATGCTCAGGTCATTCACTTCAAGCATTGTAAGTAATTGGCTTCAGATTTGTTTTGTTCTGGGGAGGTTTTAATTAAGCTTTTTTATATGCTGTTTAATAAACATTTGTCCATAAGCGGTATCTTGTGATCCCCATCAGTAAAGCAGGAGGATTAATCTGCATGTTGTTGTTTGTTATTTATTTAAATAGCCACAGAAATTACACTGAGTGTTTGGCTAAGGCAGTGATTATGGGTCTCTGCACTGAAAGGTATAGCATCTGAAAGTACATGTAGCATCAGGATTATTGTTGTGGTTTTGTTGATTTTGTTTGTTTGTTTTGTTTGGGAGAATATGGAGGAAAGTAGTGACTGATACATAAGGTCAGATGAAGAGCCCGGTACCTTGTTTTTACACCAGTGTCTGGAAGCAGATTGCTAGGGAAAACCTTCACAAAATTGAAGCAGTCTCCCAGCTTCTGACAGTCAAGGTGTTATTGCCTCTTCACGTTGCTTACATGTGTTACTTAGCACCTCGCACACTAAATTTTCAGTGCTGTCTCACAGGACACAAACACATACTGCAAAGAGGGGGTTAGAACAGAGGCACAGCCGTATCAGGCCAGATCAAGGATTCATGGAGCCCTCTATCTTCTCCAGCCAAGGCTTTAATTGGACACCTAGAGAAGAGCCAGAGCAAAGCAAGTGTGTGGTACTTCCCCCAATACTCTCTGAGCCTCCAGCTGTTTTCAGTTCAGGGGCTTCCTGGGCCAGATGTGGCTCTATTTATTGGGTAACCCTCAGAGGATGTATCTTTTGTGAACTTCTCCAGTCTTTACTTGAGCCCACATAAGCTTTCAGCTTTCAAAATATAATTTGTCAGGAATTTTCAAACATCTGCTACCTTTGTGACTAGAGTACTCATGTCTCTCTTGTTTCAAAGTTTTCTTCTACTAGCTTTTACCATTTAATGCCTCCTAATTGTTGCATTGGACAAAATGGTTTTGTAGCTTTCTATCGTATTACTACTTCCTGGCATCTTTTCCATACTTAAAGGGTTATAGTTTCTTTGTATGGAAACTGTTCCACACCTTCGATAATTCTCATTGCATTTCTCTGAACCTTTCTGTTTGACCCTCCCTAGAAAGTTCAAGAAGTCTAAAGAGAGGGATTTTCCTTTAGAAAAGCTGTGTTAATATTTCCCAATTCTGATCTTCGTTCTTGTCTGCCCTGATTTATCCACAACAATCATCAGTCCTTTACAGTCTTAAATTACTCAAATCTCTGCTTTTTATTTTTATAAAGCCGTACTCAAATTCTTACGCATCAAGGCAGCTCCAGGTTAGAGGCTGTGTTCTGTCATTAGTAATTCAGCTGTTTCGTTCTTGGATTTGCTCAGACCTTTGGGGTGATACTGTATGGTCTTTTAGCATTTCTTACCATTCATTTGTCAGTTTGTTCCATGAATAGTCTCACCAGATTCAGACACATTCATCGAGTCCCTCACAAAGGAGGACTCCAGCATGGGAACCTCCCAAGATTTTTCCGAAGTGCACACTAGTGCAAAAAAATTGTTAAGCTTCTATGTCATGGCCCTGTTTTCTCTGAATCTCCTTTTATACCGTGAGCATCACTTAGCACTTGAGATTCTCTGGCAGACCTCCTGCTCCTGATGTGTTTGAAGAAATGATATATTACTCATTTGATTCCCTTTCCTAGCTGTTTCTCCAGTTCTTTCTGGCCTGCCTCATTACATTTGAAGTGCCAGAGTTTACAGTCTTCTCTGTTTTCCTCATTTGTACTTGGTGTCAGCTTACTGAAAGATGCCTTTTTGCTTCTAGAAATCTGCGATGAGCCATGCTGATGTTCCTTTGCTCTTTCTGAATAGGTGGTGAATATTGGTTCTGTGCTTTCCATGTGATTGTTGTTAAGCATCTTTGATGCTGCCAGTCAGATTTTATTTCTCGTAGCTGTCTGTTAGAGCTTTTAACAAGCTATCTCCTTTTATGTAGTTACACTTTTTGAAGTTAAGCACAACAGTAGTAGATTCCTTGGTCTTCTTTGTTCCTGTAGGGATGCTCAAGTTGCCTGTGTTGTGGTCACTTATGTGTAGTGATTCTGTAGGATGTAGAAGCAGATGATTCCTGCCGCTCAGGACTGAGCCAAAGGCAGTGGCTCCTTGTGCAGGTTCCCTGCCCAGCAGCTCCGTGGAACAACTGTTGTCAGTTCTCTGATACTTCGGATCCCTGCTTCATAGTCTGCTTGCTCACTCTATATGGAGGAGTTGAAATCTGCCCCTGTACAACCTTGTGCCGTGCCTTGCTGCTCAGGCTCGCTGTGCTGCTGGCAGCATTGCCATGGTCTGGCCGTGCCTGCTGGTCCCAGCGCTCGCCCTTCCTGCCCTAACCAAGCTCCAGAGCTCTGCTGCTTGGTGAGGTGCAGTTTTGATTTGTTCTTAAATTCTTATGTACCGTGTAATGTTACTTCATCGTCAGCTGTCTTTCCTATGTATTTGTATCCTAGGATGATGCAAAATAGCAACTCACAAATTGCCTCCCTTCTACCAGATTTCTGATATGACTAATGCTAATGCTTTTCTTTGAGGCTTGATGTTCCAGTGTTCCAGTTTTAATTCTACTCCCTCCCCTTTGTGTGCAAGGCAATATATTGTTGAATTTTCTTCTTGCCTACCCTCTTTACTCTGCAGTCGTCTGTGTGTCTGTTTTCATTCTTGGATTCTTCTCAACATCTTCACTTGATGACGCAGAATCTCCATGTCTTCATTTGTGATAGAAATGCCATGCTTTTTAACCAGGTGTTCTTCTAATCCCCTCTGTTAGCTTAAAATATCACTTTCTTGATCTGTAGGTACCAGCAATCAGGCTCCTATGTTCAGGTGAGCTCCAGCCCTCCTGCATAAATAAATTCTTTATTATAAAAGCAGAATTAATTCTGCTAAATAAAGTCTTTATTCTAGAAATACTCCGTTTCCTGATAAATCTGATCTTTTGCTTTGTCACCATCCTGTCAACCAGGCATTCAAACGATCTTTTTATTCTTTCTGGAAGCCTGTATTTTGCTGTCAGAATATCTTTCCTTCCTACCATTACTGGGACCCAGATGGACCACAACATAGGTTTCTCCTCAGCATTTCCTAGGAACCAGTCCAGGCTCTGTGACCTTTGCAGCTGACGGGCAAATCACCATGTGGTCTTCTGTCAGATCCCAGACTCCAGCTGTCTGTTTGCTTGATGATATTCCAACGCACCCTTTTTCGTTTGCATTATAACGGCCTCATTTATGCATCAGCAGGGAGAGGGCATTTGTCAGAAAGGGTTGTTTTGGTCACAGAAACATCTTACTGCTTGCAAAATGATGGTGAAGGAAGTGGAAGCACAAGCGAAGTGAACAAGTGCAAGAAGCGAGGTTGGAGCACTGACCTTACAAGTTAGCAAGAAGTAGGACCAGCAGTTTCTAGGAGAAGTACCAGGAGCAGATCAAGTTGTATTAGTAAAAACAACCAAAACAAGGGTTTAAATTTGACTTTGTATTATTATCATCACCTAGTCAATATTACTGAATGAATGTAGTAAGTTAACTTCAGGTAGAACAGGTGTGTGTTTACATATTGAGTAAACAGATTTATCAGTGTATCAGAAACTCAGTGGGAACAGTTCAGAGATCAAAGCATTTCAGATGTCAGATATACTCCGGTATGTGAGACATTTGCTCAGGGCAGGGATGTGCAGGACCAGGAGGAGGTCTGTTCTAGAAGGGAGAAGGCCTGTGTTGCATCTGTCATTCGTCTGAAATGGTACTAAATACCAGTGTTTGGGGGAAGGCATGGGTACCTAAAATTTGGGCAATCTATACACAATATCAGGAGTTTCTTGAAAATGTACTCTTTCGAATATCTCAAGAAAATGTCAGTGTCTATTGATACAAGGCTTACAGACTAAACTGATGCTGAAAATTCCTGTGACACTGTAGTTGACTTGCTTTTGCTTATAAATGAAATTCTCAGTGTGTGGGGGTTCTCAGTATATGACACGTGCTGATTTGTCCGTTAATAGGCCCTGTAACAGCTAATTTTGTGTTGCACTGGTGTTTTGTTTTCATTAAAAAAAAAAATCTTATTAAAGAAGAGAGAGAGACTGAACTTGACAAAACCAAAAGCCTGCCAAACCCCAAGTTTTTTGTGTAAGGCTTAAACACACAATTGTTGAAAACCTGAGGGTTGTGGGCAAAACATTTCACAAAATTTAGTGCTTTATTGCTCCGATTTTTTTTTTTTTTTTTTTAAAGAGCATTTCTCTTTCCATGTCTGTTTTAGAGTTGTCCTTTTTTTCCACAATTCTACTTTTGGGTCAGTGCCATTAGAATGATTCCTGTGTCGATTTGCTTCAGTAGCGTGCCCATGGATAGCAAACATTTAAAATGACCGCTCTTGTATTTTAAGGCTGGGCATTATGGGATCGTGATGTTCAGAAGCACAGCATTTTCCTTAGAAGCTCTTCCTGAAAAGAGTAACTATAGAGAGTGCTCAGGCTGACAACTCCTGCTCGGGCGAGAGGATCTGAAGGGCTTGTGTTAACTGAACAGAAGAGCGGGACTGTTGGGATGGGTGTGTAGCTGAGGGATATCTATTCCAATTGGGTTGCCATACAGATGTGACACCACTGGATTTCATGTCCTCCTGCCTCAACTCATGCATTTGCTTTGCTTGGCTCTTCCAACAGATTCCGCCCCAGTACGGCCAGCAAGGTGTGAGTGGCTACTGCCAGCAGGGCCAGCAGCCCTACTACAACCAGCAGCCCCAGCATCTGCCGCCCCAGGCACAGTATCTGTCGCAGGCACAGCAGAGGTACCAGGCTCAGCAGGTAAGCGCCGTCCTCCGCTACCGACAATTCCAGTGAAGCTGGGTGTGTAAAAATTGGTCTGTGTGACATGAACAAAACCCACCTGACCCCTATTCCTGAGAATGGTGTTATAAACAAAATTGAATAAACATGGAGTCAGACAACATCCGTCTGAAAAGTCTTTTGGGATAGACACACAAGTACGTCTGCAGACACTTACTTTCGGGCTTTCTTTTATATCAACTTTTTGAGTAAAGCCAGTGTAAATACCCCAGCACCTATTAATTCTGCTTTTAGAAAGAAGTAATGGTTTCTTGATCAGATATTAGTGGAGGCTGGAGATTTTCCTTGCTTTTGTTTGGTTTTATTTCCCCCTCATGAGACAGACATCACTGAGAGCTCATGCATCTAACGTGGTCACTACTGTTTTGTTTTTCCTGTTAGTTCATTTGAGGGTAGATGACTTAAAGGCATTTTGAAGCTGCTTTGTCAAGATAGCTTCTTAAGAGGTATTTTAAATTGATATTACAGCTATTAATTTGAATGTTGTCAGTTTGTACATCCAGTTAGTGAGACTACATAATTCAAAATCCATTGCTGTTCTTGAATTGTGCTTTATATGTTAGCCATTAACGTTAATTTAAAGTGATTTTGTTTTTAACTAAGTTCAGAAGTGATAGTGTATGGGTCTGCTTCCCAGAGCTTGAGAAACATCCACATTTTAGATACTGAACAAAATGGATGTGCAGAGCTGATGCAGCTGAACATGTAGGTTCAGTTCTATCTGCAGTCTCAGCTCTGTTAATCACAGAGAGGTAATCTGGAAATGGAAGGATGAAACTAAAGCATATTGGCCATCCTGGGAAATCTAACCAAAGTGAGTTGCTGAAGACTGGGTATTAGTGGAAGCATCAGTGCTTGCTGCAAATCACTGGGGAATTTTGTCAGGCATGGCTGATTAACATTTTGGGATAATGCTGGTGTGATGTAGAAATCCTAGCTTGAAATAAAAAGTGTGTAAAATAAACTAACAAAAGATGCTGTAAGTAGCAAAGATACAGGAGGCTCCCCTCCTTTGATTTTAAAATAAAGCTATGATAATTTCACTGCGTAATTACATGTTAATTTTTCTTCATCTACATTTTAAAATTCCATTGAGAATTAACTTTTTTCATTAAAATGCTGGATGCTTTATGAAATAGAATTCTTAATTGTATCTATGATATTCTTGTAAATGTCACCACTTTCCATCTTTTGGATTATGTGTAACTGTGACTTAAAGATTGCAGTTGTGTCTTTAAATTTAATTTTTTGCCTTTTTACTTTGGCATTAAATGCTTGATTTTTCTATTACTTGAAAATAGTGTTCATAAGCATCTTGATGAAGTCTTAGCAGATAAAGTCCTAGTAATACAGCCTATGAGATAGAAGACACACAGCTGCTCCAATGTCTACATATCACAGGTTGTGAAACTGAAATTTTTTTTGCTTCCTCGGACACCTCGTCATATTTTTAAATCCTGACAGTTGAATGGATTTTAGTTTAAAAAAATATACAAAACACACCAACTATACAGGACTTAGGAAGTAACAAGATACTGATTTATCTGTTGATACATGTTCCAATTACATAATTAGCTATCATAGCCAGTAAAGTGGAGGTTTGTGCAATGAAGTGAGGGGTATCATAAAAGAGGATGAAGGCAAAATGAGAGTAAAGCCTTCCATATATTATGGACTTCAGAGAACTGAGATGAAGAGAAAGGCAGGAACGGATTCACTAGTAGAAGATATCAGCCTTGATGTAGCCAAATTTCTTTGAGGATTTGAGGGTACATTTGAACAAGTGTTTAACTCCAGGCTCCAAGGGTGATACAGACATTTCAAGGTCAATAGGCATTTTTGCCTGAATCTGCAAATTCAGATGATACATTAGGTGGTCACCAACACAGTCTTGCAGCTGGTGAATCCTTACTGTGAGAATCTCCCCTGAAATTCTTTGTGGTTTCTTACGGGCTGGTGGGTTATCCTATTCTTCAGTAGTGGTCAACCTCTTAAGTCTTCAACTCTGATGCCACGTTTTGAATTATACAGGCTTTTCCTGGAGTATTTGTGTGTAGATGGGACTATTTCATATAAATAATAAGTAGTCTTTAAGACTTCAGGGCTTGCTCCTTTTCTTTTTGCTATATCCAGATTGGTTCCATGGGTGCTCTTCCCCTTGTCTCAAGAAGGGTCATCAGGTGAACACCTCCTCTCTAACATTGCTCTGTTAAACCTCACCACTTTGTTCTTTCCCATTCCTTGGGAACTGCTAATATAGAAGAAAAATTCCCAACACAAGAAGATCAAGCCTATACTTTTGACACTTCAGCATCAGTGTTCTTTCTCTGTTGCTGATGCACAGTAGTGTTACTGTCAAGTGGTAACCAGTGCACAATACAAGAATTAATACTAGCATGAAAAAAACTTGGGAGTGGATGTCAAATTCTGCTGCTGAGAAAAATTAGAGCTGTGATTATTTAAGTATAAATGTCTCTGCTTATAGGAGACTGACTATCTTTTGAAAATAATTTATAAATTAGAGTTTACTTGATGTAAAATTTTTGCAAGAAAAATAGGAATAGGTATTTGTATAGTTTTATGAGTTTTAAGTGTAGGCTTCTCAGTGATTTGGCTTCTTTTGCCTACTGTATTTTCTCTATTTCCCTTTTAGATTTATGTCAGTCTACTTGTTTTGGAGATGATCAAGCCAAAAGTAGCGTTTATTCTGGATGGATGATGGACTTTTTCTTGCCATTAGTTTCTTTTAATGTAGAACCCTGTAGTACGATGTGCTGGGTATTCCGTTATGGGAAGAAAACTGATACGAAATTTCATAGGGATAATGTTTTATTTTTGCTCTTTCAGACATAATGTGAGTGAGCTTCTGCAGTCAGGTATAACTCTTAGTGTTGTGCCGTGGAACTGGTACTCATTTTTATTTCCCATGTGTTGTGGAAGTGTGAAGCCATTCCTCCTTTTCCTTGCCTCACTTGAATTCAATATGCAGTCTTGTCAATAAAAGTAAACAGATAATTTCTGGGCCTGTTCCAGTGACTTGTGACTTTCCATTCTTCTAATAAGCTTAGAGGAGAAGGAGGAGAATGGGATTTATTTGAATGTTTGAACTGTAAGTTGTTTAGATCTTTGTTAAATTGATTGCATGGTGGGCAGAAAGGGAGTTTCATAAGAGGTGATTTGATAGTGATACTGGCATGGTTTACTATAGAGCCATATTGCAAGGCAGCATCAGTCATCCTCTCTTCATATCAGGAGCCTGCTGTGTAAAAACCATTAAAGGAAGAGCTTTGTTTTAAGCAAATTTATTGCTGTAGCAGATTCATTGATCATTAGATATTGCCAGTAGATGCAGATAACTCTTTTCAAAAAACAAAACCAAACCAAAACACCCTTCTTTTTACCTTTACTGCTCTTTAAAAGGAAAAAAAAAAAAGGGATAAAGAAAGATGTGCTACAGTACTACAGTGTTGCCCTTGGCAGGGTTTTTCATCTTGAAATGGCATATAAATGAATAAATGCTTCAGTTGTTTTTGCAGTTTTAAATCTTTTGCCATAAGTAGAAGTGATATTTTGCTCAAGAATGTCATGTAATTGCAAACTTAAACTGTCATCACTAAACATTATTTTGTTAAGATAGTGTGATGTATATTTTGGGTTATTATGCTTTCCAACTGGCTTTTAAACAGCCATGTTTATATATTTTCTTGTTTTATGTAGCATGTGTTCATATGTATCAAGAGACGATCGTGCCTTTGAGGTTTAATGTGTTATTTTATGAGTTGGGACCATATCGCTTTTTGACAGATGAAATGGATCTGGGAAATAATTATGGTCTAACTCTTAGTTAAACAAACAAAAGTCATTTTATTCTACACCTGCTACTGTTAACCTGAAGTCATCTTTTAAGTATTCCTGGAAATTTTTCTGCTTGCAAGTTTCCAGAAGAGAGTGGGATTATGCTGGAGTGTTGATCCCTTTTCTCATGTGCAGGCATGGGATTCAAAGGGGAAAAAAGTGTGGTGGGGCACACGTGTGCACTTTTCTGGGGCATCGATCCTTCTGGTTAACAGTGTTTATCACACCATTCCTGTGTGGTTACCATTATTCCCTTTGAATGCCTGAAAGGAACAGACAAGTAGTTCAGGCTTAGTCTGTAGTCTGGTTTTATTTAAAAGGAGAAAATGTTTTGTAAACAAGCAAACAAACAAGACTCCCTCTCGCTGTCAGGGTTGATTACAATGTTCTAAAAGCTGGCCAAAACCTTGTTTTCCACACCAGTATAATACCTCACCTACTGATGATGACAAAATTTTTTTCAACCCAAATTGTCATTAGACAAAGCAGAATAACTAGTGGTGTTTGTGTGGTGGTGGTGTTGGTTGTGTGTGGAGGTTTTGGGTTTTTGTCTGTTTGTTTTTCCCTGAGAGTGGGCCAGGGGGACAAATGCAGTTCAGGTCAGTAAGAATATGTGAAGTGTTTTAGTAGTCCCAGGTAGAAAGGCCTCCCAGGCAGGAGGGCAGCAGAGGTGGGGGACATGCCTGGTGGTGCCTTGGTTGGCCTCTCCAGATGGACATCCAGGGACCACTTAGGCTCCTGCAAGGGGCTGTGGTTTCTCTCTGGCTCCCTGAACTTGAATCAGTGGAAGCCATAAATTTCAGATTTCTTGCTGAGCTGGTGACAGTGGTTTAAGCTACTCTTAGTTGCAAGCTTGAGAGGATGGTGGCTCTGAGAATGTTCTTGTGAAGACATCTGTTTATAGCATTGAGTCAGTGCAAGGTAGGGCAGATAAAACATTCCCCAATTTGAAACAGTCTTTGAAAATGTGAACAACATGTGAAACTAATTAATCTGTTTTCATGTCCAAGCTGTATGACTGTCATGAAAACAGAACAAATTGTATTGTGGCAAAATGCATCAAATTATTAAAGTGATTTTGGTACAATGAGGATAAAGTGTTGTTTTTGAATTTGATGCGAGCTGCTGAAGTTCTTTTAAGAGTGTAATAAGCAGCATGTTAATTAATGCTGTCAAGCTGTTTTGGGGTGTAACACTGTACAAAAATACTGTTGTTGTAAGTTAGGAATAGTTGCGTTACATGCAAATAATGAATTCATTAGTGATACAGACAGTCCTCAGTGAGTTGAAATATAAGTTTTATACCTCAGTGCAATTATTCTTTTTAATAAAATCTTCATTCCAAAGTAACTAGTAACTGGCACAGAATTAGCAGTTGGCTGTGCTGTAGTTCAGTCTCCTGCAGAATTTAATTTAAACTTTTTTTAGAATATACAGGGCCTTGCAAGTAGTGTAGAACTGCTCACGGCTTAAAGTTGTAATAAAAATTGTTTCTCCTTCTGCACTTTTAACTCGTGTGTCTCTAATTTTCTGACATTAGGTGAGTGGTTGCCCTTAGTATTTATTGTGTTATGAACCACAGGAAATCTGGGAAAGAACAAGCTTCTGTGTTAATCTGACATTTGCTGCCAGGCACATAGGAAAGCATTCTTTGTGGAAGTTGCCTCTTGAAGTTCTATGGGAACTCATCATCAAATTTAATGTTCAGAAGAGATGGTTAACCTGCCATCATTGGCAGTGGCCGACACCACCCTTCTTGTGTACCATAAATCCTTCATGGCTTCCATCTCAGCAGGGGTGCCTAGTGCCCAGCGTGTATTCACACTGTCGTGAAATGCTGGTCTTGTTTTTAGGTAGAAGTGATTATTTTCTTTCCTGGGTAAAGAGGTAGAAGTGATTCCTTTAAACCATTCAACCTCAAATTCATGGCACTGAGAACTTCTGCTTTGATGGGTGCTTGTTTGTTGGCTTTTGGAAGCCAGGGCTGCTTGTACGTAGTGAGCAGAGAAATGCCTGACAACAAAACATCTAGGTGGAAAACCTCACGGACAAGCCACCAGTGACCAGCACGTCTGAAGGGCACTTGTCACCTCACCTTGCTGAACACAGAAGTGATTTAAAAGCAAATGAACTGTTGAAATACTTAGGAACTGTACTGATCTTGTAAACAAAACTGATTTTGAGCCTTTCTTAAAGGCGTGATGATTTCAGGAAGGGCAGATGAGGTTTGGACCTGCGTAGGTTCAATGAACACTTAAGGGATTGAAGTCTTTGCCTGCTAGATTTCTGCTTTTGTAAAGTCTTACTTCATAATCATGATGCTACTATAATAGCAAATAAGTGTTAAGCGTATGGCTGTTTATCTCTGTGGCAGAGGTTACTCAGCTCAGGAGTTCAGTGAAAACGTGACTCCCGTTATGCCACATCATCTCCCAGTAGCAGGAACAGCTGGTTGTTGTCCATTTGGGGAATGCTCTGTTTGCTCAGCATTGCTTATATCATTCCGGGAAATGTGTCGAACCTTTGTCTTTTTCCCTCAGTGATTTATGTCTGTATTTATAAGATTATAATAGGTGCTAGCTTGTCAGACTTGGAGAATGATCTTCCTGAGCCAAGTAGCTGGCAGGAATAGAGTCAGGCAGAAAAAGCAAGGATAATTGTCTGTAAACTCACACCTGAGCACAAACACAAAATTGAGGGCATAGCATGGAGCAGCACTCACAGCAGCGCAGGCTTATTCTTGCTGCAGGCGTGTTGACCAAACCCAAAAATCCTCGCTTGGATTTTGAGAAGAATTTCTCTGCCTTGTTATTTTAAAGTGACTGTTTACAGACACAGCGACTCATTTAGCCAAATAAAAATCAACTACAGACTATCCCTGAAGGTATTTAAAAGACACAGGTGAGGTTCTTAGGGGCATGGTTTAGAAGTGGACTTGGCAGTGTTAGCTTAATGGTTGCACTCGATGATCTTAAAGGTCTTTTCCCAATCAAAAAGGGTTTTATTATTCTATTAGGTCTGAAACCTTTGAAGCTAGTATGTGTAGTTACCCCTTACCTGTATCTGTCTTTTTAGTAACTTGGATTTGTGAAGCGATACTACTGGGAAAAGAAATATTTTATCTTGCAAAGCAGTACTACTGTTTATATATAAAATGTAGCAAACTTCTTTATGCTTCCATTTTATAATTTTCCAAAGGGCTGTTAGTGAAAGTATTTGTTTGCTTCTGCGTTGTCTTAACAATTGTATGGCATCTTCAGTTTCAAGTTCCCTCATTGTAGTTAAGAAACATTTTCCCAGTCTGCATGTTCTTATGCTGTGTTCATCTGTTAATGGTTTTCTGCAGAAAATAGGCTTTTCGGCTTGCAGCTCAAAGGAGAAATTCTGAAGGTCGCCTTTCTTCTCCCAAGAAAGCAGCAAGTGCAGCTCCTCAGGCATCTGCTGCTGACAGGGTTTGATGGTATCTGGCTGGGTAGTTGGAGGAGATGGGTCAGCGCACACTGCAAACCTGTTCATGGCCACCTGTATACCCTGCTGGGTTTTAATTTTTAATTTTAATTTTTAGCCCCCGTTTTTGAATTAGATCATTGCAAACCTAGTAGACATACCACAGCTTGTAAGATGAGCAATGCAGAAATGCTGGAGCCCTGATGAGTTATTTCATGTGCTGAAATGAAGTTAGTGTACCATATCATAAAGAAACTCTGGCAATGAGAGCCTCCTTTCTGCTAAATTGGAAAGAGAGAAAATTTAGTCTTGAGAGAAAAAAGGAAGTCCTGTTTTGCTCCTTCATTTTTAAGTGGTCAGTTATGGACGTGCAGTCAGTTTGTAGATTCAGCAGGCAGTGTCCCACATCGGTAGCAAAAATCTCTGCAAAGCATTCCAGTGCAAAAGGTGGTGATGCAGATAATTTTTTTCAAAATGAAAACTTTGGTATTTATAAGTTAGTAATCCTGAAAGGGAACATTTTACATCTCAACTGCAGAAACTACATAGAATCTATCATGGGTTTACTATGTTATGCTCAGAGGAAAGTCTTTTAATGAGTTTAGAAGTTCAGTAGGATACGTGTTCAAATGCATTTCTCAAAGTTCTCAAATCGGTGGTTTGGCTTTGATCCACAAAGTATCATTATTGTTGTTGATACCATGGTGGTATTATTTAAAGTTCCTAAATTCTGACTTCTCTCAGTACGTAAATCACAGAAGGTTAATTAAAGCAGTTCTTTATTTTGCGATTGCTTGGGAATATTAACCTCACAAAGCCTGCATTAAATCAGTGAACTGATAGAATTGCATTTGCTTTATAAAATAACTCTACAAGAGCAAAGACAAAGCCATTTATAGTTCAGTGCCACTAATTGCTTGGCATTTAGATATTAGTGTAGGAGTCAATTAATTAACTTGATAGTAAAACTATTGGAATGCAGGCTGATAAAAACTATTTTGTTTTAGGAGATTAGTGATCATAACTATTGTTGTTCCCCATACCACTCTCCTTATTACTCAGAGGTGATTTTCTTTTACTATTATTCTGAGAGCAAAATTAATATCCCAGAAATAATTTTTCCACACCTTTGAAGTTTAGCAGCAAGTTAAACAGAATAGTGAGTTTATCAAAAGATACCTGATCGTGTAATAGTAATTTACATTATTATCCATTAATCTGATGGCTGTGCATAGACGAAGTTGTCTACACAAATGAATATAAATGCACAAATCCTGTTTCAAGACAGAATTTAAAATGCAAATAGTATAATACTGTGAATGAAGTTGTAAAGTCTGAAAAGTACCGATAAATCTGAGTGATAGTTTTTTGTTTGTTTTCTGTTTGATTTTTTTTTTTTTAAATTTCTGTATGAGCAGTATACGTTCCAAATTTTAGTGGTCTTGTAAATTACACCTCATGGCCAGTTGCAATGCAAGAGTATTCTCTTATGGCCTTTAAATTAACACACATTATTCTCCTCAGAGGTTGGGCAAATAAGTTTGTTAATATTTCCCAGCATAAAATTTACCGCTGTATTTTTTTTTTTGGCTGCCCATATTTTCTTTAATAATTGAAGATGTTCAGTGTACATATATTTAGTTTTATTTTCTGTATTTCGAATTGAGAATTTGTTGTTGAGACATTGTATTATCTGAATATAGGTCAGGATATATTTTATATATATTCATGATCCTTTCCAGTATTTCCCTTTTACTGCATTTCCCTCCTACTGTAGTAGGATTTAGAATAGATATTGGAGCGTGCAGCTGAAACCTTGCAGGGTGTTTTGGTTGTTACAATCAGATATGGACAACAAAGAATAAAATAGCAAATCAAAGTAAATAAGATACCACTTTAAAAAAAACACGTTTACCTTTACATGTTGACAAAACTGCTTGGTGTTTTTGTTGTGGGAGAGAGGAGAACAACTGTTGGTTTCTTTGAGCCGTCCCTCAATAAACCAAGCTCTGCAAGAGCGCAGCCTCTCTCTTCATGTCTTTTTCACGCTTCTCCCTGATTGCCAGGTACCCATCTCACGTGTCTTCCACATGCCTGGCTTTGGGTAGAAAATTAAATAACTAGATATACATGTTTGGTTTTTGGGTGCCTGCCTACAGAATTTGTAAAGATAGTGCTCCTTCATACTCACAAAAAGAAGGTTTATTGTTGCTTTATTAACTTAGCAATCCTTTACCAACTTGTAATGAAAGTCACTGTTTTTTTGTTGCTGTATTTAAGCATATTTAGTGGTCTGGTCTCATGGTTTTTAAGTTTTCATCGCTTCTTTCACTTGTTCTCCACCCTCCTTTTGGCACTCCCAACACCAACGCAGTTGGGAATACTTTATTTCAAAAAATTCATGGTGGTGGTGGTGAAGACTTGTCTACCTCAAAGATTAAATAAATGGTTTGCTGCTATTGGTTTTAACTGTTGTATGGTGATGTCCATTTAATTGATTCTGTTGCTGGATGCTTCCTTCTGTAAATTATTGTTCTCTTTCTGTAAATTAATGGTTCTCTTTCCCCTCCTTGGACTAAGATATTTTTCCGTGCGGTGGCTGGTTTTAAAGATTGTTGTGCAGATACTCTGTGTCTTCACACACCACAGAGAGATGATGGTATTGCAGCTAATCATCTATTAATACCTCCAGCAGCCCCAAATGTAACATGCTAACCCTCTCATGTACTGAAAAATTAAGCTAACCTAAATAGTGAAGTCCAGTTGAGAAATCTTCTTTGCCAAAATTACGAGACACTTGTTTGCATCTAAACTTCAATTCCTTCACCTGTGATTCTGATGTTGATAAAATAGTAGGTAAACCTCATTTCAGTTATTTCATTTAAGGGACCTTCGTGGTGGAGGGTTAGGGAATGAGTTAACAAGTGTCACTGAACTGTGATATAAATGTTGTCTAAAACATAATATAGCTTTATATTGCAGGTGGGGGGAGGAGGGTGAGGAAAAACACACAACAAACCTCACCATTCTGTGTGTGGTGGTGGTGGTTGGTTTTGTGATGTGGTTTTTGTGTGGGGGGGAGCGCGTGTGTGTGACCTCAGTGATGTTTTAGGTGTTGCTTGCAGCCCTTCCTCACAGATTTGCAGATGTTCGTGAGCCTTTAGATGAAGACCTGGCTTTTACCTGCAAGCACAGTTAAGACATACCCCTAAGAAAACACTGCAGAAATGTTTTGCGATCTCCAGCGAGGCAGTCTCATCCTTGGGTACCCAGCTCCATTAGCCTGGAGGTAGCAGCTGCTCTTGGTGCAGCTTTTCTCTTTATTCTGCGAGCCGGCTTCAGGCTCGCAGTGCTGCTGGGAGCTGCGGGCGCTGCTCTGACCTCCTTTCTGCCGGCGAGACGTGTGCTCGGGAGAGACAGAGCTTCCTCGGGGGCAGCAGGCTGGGGCAGGCAGCTGCCCTCTTCGGGGGCACAGAGCCCCCCGGCTCCCCGCTCTGCAGCCACCTCGTTGAAAGACATGGCAGGTTTTAAATCCTGTCACTGCTGCATTTTGATGGGGTGCAGAGCTGTAGGAAGGACTAGTTTAGCAGGGCTGTGTGCTGGGTGGCACAGAATCTGTAAGTCAGCACAGTAATGTGGTTGTCTGTCCCAGGTGACTCTGAGGAATAGGACTCATTGCCAGGGCTCATTTCTTTCTTTTATTTTTATTTATGTATTTATTTTTAAATACAACCTTGTCAGTGAAAGGATGCGCAGGGAGAGGAAGGAATGGGTATAGAAAATGAAAGCGTGGTTGGACTGCCCAGCCTTGTGGGGTTTTTTAGGAAAAGTCCAAAAAGCTCTATAAGCATGGGAAAATTCGTGGAAATAAAAGACTTGTTTTACCCCTTATTTCCAAGTTATATTTCTCAGATTACCTCTTCAGGTTTTCTCTCATCTCTTCTTTTACACTGGATCTTTACATCTGTAGAACAAAGAAAAACTACCTTTTTGCCTGTAAATGAAGAACTGACAGCTGTTTATCAGGCTGTGCAATGTGCAACCATCACATTTTAATATAAACATCAAACTGGTGTATTTTTTCATGTGGCATGTTACAAGTATGAGAGAAGAAAACCAGAAGAAATGTCTTGTTTCTGATTAAATCCACTATTGATATGCTCTGTGATCCGTGGAATGCAATAGTGGCAGAAAGAGAATAGCAAGATAAGGGTTTCAGGGAATTATTTAATCTTGGAGTTCTTCCTGTGTCTTTGCCTTAATGTGGCTCCTGAGGCCATAGAGACGAGACACATATGAAAATGGACTAGAGAGACCCTTCTCTCTTGCTAGTTGGCTCAGATTACCTGATAGGTGACTGGGAGCTCTGCTGGCCAGACAGTGTTCTTCCTGTAAAATGGGGGTAGCTTTTTTTGACCCTGGCTGCATTTAAAATGCTTTCAGTATATTCTGCAGAGAAAAACCTTCTGTAGTGAGGTAGGCTGAATTTCTAGTAATTTCCTGAGAGTTTTGATGGCCCAAACCTCAATAATGTATTTGCTTACTTAAGTTAACTGTCTTTTGCATCAACTGCTGGCTGCTACATAAAGTATTTTTTTTTCCTTCCCCCTCCAGTGTTCTAAGACTTAACTTAGTTGTTATTCTATGATAACTGGAATCCTGAAGGGACAAAATGGTGTTCTAATTTTAAAGGGTTTTTTAAATTAGCTTAAAAAAGAGATCTAAGAAATAGTAAGTTTTAGCATGAAACTGCAGATACCTTGGAAGGCAAGGTATTAGTAGCGTTGAAGAAGATGGGATGTCTTTCTGACAATGACTGGTCTACACCTGAGGCATCCAAACTGGCAAATTTTCCACATTTCTCCAGGTACACGGTAGGATTTTTCTCTGAGTATTTAGGTGTGATTTCTGGATGAATTACCTCCTTTTGGAAGAGGAAAGGTCTGTGTTGCTTTGGCACGTCTCTGAAACTCTTGACTCCCTCTCATACATGTAATGAAGACGAAGACTGAAATTTAACTTGGTGAGGCAAACACCTACCTGTGTCATCTTTGTTTCTGAGGGCACAGTCCTGCCCTGGCTTGGCTGTGGGGAAATGATAACCACCCACTGCAGCAACAGTCAACAAATAGCATCACCATGTTGAGGTCGATGCCGGGCTGTTCCTTGCCGGACTTGGGGACAGCTGCTTTCCTCATCTCTGTTCAGGTTTCTGTTGTGGTGCTAAGGGATTGGCCTGAAATGATTTACATATTTTGGTTATGAGCAGGGTTTATTCACTTCATCATGTAAACACAGACTAGCGTGTTGAAGGGGATTACCAGACTGCACTGGTAATCCGCCTCTGGTGGTTAGCTCTCTTTTCTGTTGGTGTAATAGGTGCTGGGAACTACCAAATAATTTTTTTCCTGCAATCACTTGCTCCCTCTGTGCAGTAAGAGACTTGCTTGCCGGCTTGTGCACAATGCTCTCTGGTTGCATGGTACCAATTTCCTTTTCTTCAAGGCTTTAGAGGGGTTTGTTTGTTTTCATGTTGTGTGTTTTGGTTTGGTGTGGTTTTTGTTTTTGGTGGGTGTTTTGTGTGGGATTTTTTGTTGTTTTTGTTTGTTTGGTTGGTCGTGTTTTTTTTTTTTCTTTTCATTTCTGATTCATAAAATTCAAGACATACGTATTTTGTCTTCACCCAGAGTCTTCTGCAGGAGTCCACCCACATCCTGCAGGACCTCTGCAGACCATCTGCCCAGGATTCAAGCAAACCCCTCTCCTTTTTTGTCCTTAGTGGATTGTTCCCCACAGGGCTGCATTCTGTTGATTGCTTGCATGAAACTTAGTGCTGCCTGTGCCTGTGGGCATAACATTTTTTCTGAGTGCAGCCTTACCTGCAGTGTTCCCCTAACAGGTTGGCTGTCCTTTGGTGTCAGTTTTGTGCTGCCATAGAGTGTACAACTTGGGAGATGACATGTTAGGTACAAGAGCTGGACTAGAAGCTGGCTCTATAGGGATATGTCCCCATTCTGGTAAATGATTTTTTTTTTTTTTTTTATTGTAGCTTTTTATTGCAGAAGGTGGAAAGAGGGGAAGTGTGTTGCTATGTATTTACCTACACAGAACAGATACTTGGTGAAGTGATAATAAGGTATTTCCTTCTATAGTCCCTAACATACCACTTGCCTTCTTTCTGTTCCATAGTACCCATTCAGAGATCACAAAATCACAGAAAGTTGGGGATTGGTAGGGACCTCAAAAGATCGTCCAGTCCAATCCCCCTGCCGGAGCAGGAACACCTAGGTGAGGTTACACAGGAAGGTGTCCAGGCAGGTTTTGAATGTCTCTGGAGTAGGAGACTCCACAACCTCCCTGGTCAGCCTGTTCCAGTGCTCTGATATGTAAGATATGTAAGATGATCTCGTATTATTGGGCTCTGTGCTCCTCTTGGCTGCTGTACTGGGACCTGACTTTCCATTCTCAAGTGGTCTGGGGAAAAAAAAATAACATTTGCTTTTGGTTTTGCTGTTACACATTACCATAGAATTCATTGCTCTCACACTTGAAGTCTTCTAAAGATCAATGAACTGAATCAAGAACATGAGCTAAAATAGTTTTTAATGAGTTTTTTCCAAATTGAAGTCTAGTATATTATTTTCCATAAATTATTTTCCTTCTATTTAACCATCGTGGTACTTATCTTTCTGGGTGGTCATGTTATCCCTCTGAAATTTGCTGCAGTAGAAACAGATGAAGCTTAAATGATATTTCTCACCCAGCCCTCCTTTAAATGTGGTTTTCCCTGAACATTAATGTTTTCACTATGCTTTCATTTTCCATTAAAAATAATTTAAACTATTTAATAATTAGATCTTATCTTCTTTGGTAGAACTTACAACAAATGTGCATTTCATCTACATGGTTTCAAGCATTATCAGCACCATATTGATTCAGGTTTGCAGGGAACATGTAAATGTGGAGAGACTTGTTTTAAATTAGGTCCAGCTAGAGAATGAAAGCACAACAGTAATTAGCATTGCACACCAAAAGGGAAAAGGTGGCAGCCTGCACCACAGTGGTTGCAGGGCAGCTGAGCTGGGCAGCCGTTTGGGAAGTTTGACAGAATCACAGGATAGTTTCACCAGAGTTCTCCTTCCTCTCTTTGCTCACCCAGCCCTTCCCGAGGGCAGCTCTGCTCAGCAACCCATGATGAGGCTGGGGGGCAAGGGGTTACTTTTCTGGCGAGTTCTAAGTTGCACTGTTTCACAAGGTGGTCCAGTAAAGACAAAACTAACACAGACTAAGGGGTGGGGTGTGTGTCCAACTGCAGGAATTGAGGAGGCAGGAACAAGGGGCCTTTGACTTTCTTGCAGACTGGTACCTTGGCTTATTGGGTTGCTCTAAACCTCTGTGTTAGTGAAATCCCACACCAGAATTATAGACTTTAGAAGTTTGTAAGATGAATACAGTAACAGAGAATAAGAGGGAAGAAAATATCCTGTTTTCTTCTTTACTTCTCAGACTAAACAAATCTTGAGCTTCATATACCACAATTCATAGAGCAAGCTAGAAGTGTACGTGAACAGGAGGTGAATAACTAGTCCTGGCTCTGTACACAATAAGCATTTGGTTGCTATTATTATTAACCAAATCTATTAACTGTAGATGGATTGACATCTGAACAACTTACTCAATACAGAGGTTTTAGGGTGTGTATACACAGGCATAGTCCCTTTTTTTTTCCCCTCCACCTGTTTCACAGTATATATGTTTTTTGAAAAGTCTAAACTTCAGCTATTTTGAGTAGGTGTTGGTGACTTGCTGATTATTTGTCCCTGTGCCTTTTTGAAAACCTGATGGGGGAAACCCTGCTTTTAGTTATTTTACAACTTTGTTGACAGTTTGTGCTATAACAGCTATGATATGATTGGGTTTGTGCCAAGCTGGGAGTTCTGAGTGGAAACTTGTAGCCTTCTGTTTATAAAAGCCTGGATTTCTCTCTTACACACGTGCTCCTTTTCCATGGGAGCAAGGATTTTCTGTGATTCATAAAAAATGATAAGCTTTGCTTTGAAAGCCAGTGTCATTGATGGATGAAATATTGGGAGTCAAAAGAAAAAATCAGGGATCCCAAGGGAAGATTGAGCCCTAATGTCAATGGGGGACTCCTCAGGCATGACTATAACACAACACATGGTAACATGTTCCCCTTATGTTCCCTCTGTTCAGTCCCAAATAAATCCCTTCCTAGATGCTGGAAAGAAAAATGACCTTTCAAAACTGAAAGTGAGAATTGC
The DNA here is from genome assembly GCF_964273445.1 of Streptopelia decaocto. Lineage (NCBI taxonomy): Eukaryota > Metazoa > Chordata > Aves > Columbiformes > Columbidae > Streptopelia > Streptopelia decaocto. The sequence continues at coordinate 56,728,740 of NC_138656.1, forward strand.
CAGTTCCATGCATTTCTTCAGCGACAGACCATTTACCCTGATACTTCAGTCCTTATTTCTTATTTATCTCTCAAAATCTGTTGGATCTATTCTGTAATATATTGTATGGTAACAAAATTTCCTAATGCAGAACTGAGGAAAGGCAGTAGGGATTTTCTCTCCTCATTTTTTCAGTGAAAATGATACTAAGCACTATTTGGGTTATGAAGCCAACCTCTTAGTGAAATGTGCTATTATTTAATCATCATTATGTTTAGTATATAAATGAACTGTTTTTATTGGACAATGCATATGTATAAACCCATAAAATTATACACACAGCCCCATGCATATTTCATCTGGGAGATTCCCATGCCTGTAACTTACTGAGAGTGAACTGATTCTGCACTTCTCAAGAGCCCCTTTCCAAGGTTAGAGTGATCCAAGTATCTAAACAGCTTTACAGAGAATATAAAAAAGAGCATGTGATCTCAGTCCCATTTGGAGTGCAGAGGTATCTGCATTTTAACAAACGTGGGTGTCTACAGTATTTGTTTCCAAAGCTAATCTAGAATTGAGCAGAAAGATTTGATTTTTCCACAGTCAGAAAGGAAAGCATTATGAAAATGGCGCATTTAAAAAGACAAAGGGTGTCACGTCTTGGGTTTTTAATGTGCTCTTCACTGTGTGGAAAGACATTTCATAGATTGTCTCAAATACCCAGGTAAAAGTAAATTCCATTCAACATGCGGTATTTCTCACGGGAAGTAGTGCTGTTGCTTCCTTGTGCCACTCTGGTCCCCCTGGAAATTTCAGTAGGAAGCGAGGTTAAAATCTTGCAAGCATGTGGGAAAAAACATGCTTGGTACTTTGTAAGGAATTAGTGGCTCTTGATTTTTCAAAATATAAACCATCTTTTGCTCCCCATCAAAATCCTGTAGGGTCTGGAAAAAGGAACAATTGTGCTTCTAAAGTGACGTCTCCTAAATTGAGTATTCCATTTACCCTTTTTCACCACTCTTGGTATTTCTGGGTGTTTCTTTGTTGTTGCTGTTTTAACAAGTGGTTCTTATTTGGTGTATTTTTTTAAGAATTAAGAAGAGAGTCGAACACTGAACTGGAAGTTGAAATCCAGGGTTGCTGGGTTTATTACAGAAGCCTACGCACTGACAGCCCCTAGCGTGCATGTGCGTATGCGTGTGTGTTTTTAAATAAAAAGGAAAGCAGAGGTTTGCTCATTTGTTTGCCTATTGTGAAGCTGTCCTGCACCTTTCTACTCCTTTGTGCTGGGGTGAAGGCTGCTGAATGGAGGCCTTGTGCCATTTGTTGATTTTAAACCTCCCTGTTAATCCACAGGAACCTGCTGGTGTGCGCAGCAGGAGAGCTGTGTGACAAGTGGAAATCTGGGCGGGGGGGAGCGCGGGGGGTCACAGGGGATAATAATCATTCAACCATCAGCCTTTGTCACCCTTAAGCCTAATTGTTACCCTCTGCTGGCAACCACATTGAAGTGCTGGCCTTTTAAGTGTTTCTTGATTTTTTTTTTTTTTTTTATTTTTTTTTTTTAACTTGGCACAGGCTTACGGATAGGATCGTTTATTGCCGGGTTAGCATCGTATCAGGTTTGCTGGGGTTTGTTTTATTAGCCCCATTGAGTTTTCTGCATCCCTTAAAATAATTTGGGAGAGTCAGAAGTGATGGAAGGGGCCGAATGGAAAACAGTCCGGTTGTTAACAAATTTCCCTCTGTCAGGAGCAGGGCTAAAGCCAGAAGCAGCTTTCCCACCCTGCCAGCTGCCTGCCGGAGCCTGTGCGTGAGCAGCAGCTCTGCCGGCGGGGCCGCGGGAGCAGCAGCCAGGTGATGGTCGGGCTGCGGTGGGGTGGAGCAGGAGACAGCTGCCCCTTCGTGCCCGGAGCACCTGCCTGCTCGCAGGTACGCGTCCAAACTGAAGCTGTGAGGTGGCCGAAGCAAATTGAACTGGTAGGAGACTCAGAAGGGGAAAGAGGAGAATTAGACCGTTTAGAAACAACAGAGAAAGACCTTTAAGGTGTGATACCTTTTTCTAGCAGGCAGGAACTGGTTCTCCAACTTTCCCTGCCAGTTACACATGCTGCAGTCACTGTTGCACTTTCTGTTGTTTTCCTTGGAGAAGTCAGTGTAGAAGCTGCTACAGCAGCTATAATTAAGCCTGAATGTAAGGCTCTGCAGTGGGCAAGTATCTATATATGTGTGAAGTAAGCCTGTGCTGTGGGATGGGGGTTGCATGGAGGAGGTTGTTTCGTGTCTCCCCCTGCCCCTGAGTGGTGGGTGTGGTGTTAGGCCATTACCTAAGATTGCTTGGGCTTGCATAGGGAGGAACATCCCCAGGTTGCTGGTATGAGCTTTGGAGCTGCTTTTGATGAAATCCACTTTCCTTCCAATCCATCAGACATAACGTGCCTCCAGCAGATGCAGTGAATGTGTTGTGTGCTATGACCCGATAGCCGGTGTTTGAAAGTTGTGCCAGTAGTAGTGATGGTAAATCCAGGGTTGTTACGGGAGTCTGGTTACACAGTGTGATTACAATCTTGCTTTTAAGTCAGCCTTCCACCTGGCTCAGTACTTCATCAAAAGGCTTGAGAATACATCTCGGACTAGGTGCATGTTTTGACCACTTTGTGCTTGCTACTCTTTTACAGTGAAAGGGGGTTGTTCATTTAGCAGGTTTGTCTTTCTGTGTTTTGCTGTGTTCCAGCGGTATTCCCTGCTGCTTGTCAACGTGTCAGTCTGGTCCTTGAATTTCTTTATGAACAGCACACGTCATAGTGGTACCTCTGTGGGCTTGATACTTCCATTAAGAAGGTTTAACTAGTAGAAATTTCTGATCAAAACAACATCAGCAGTCAGCTGTTGGATTTCCAACTTTCTGTGATGCAGACTTAATTGTAATTACTGAGGTTAATAATTCTGTTAAAACTGTTGTTGCAGGACATGTCTCAGGAAGGCTATGGAACCAGATCTCAAGCCCCTATGGCCCCAGGAAAGCCTAACCATGAAGACTTGAACCTAATCCAGCAAGAAAGACCATCGAGCTTACCAGTAAGAAACTCATGTTTGTTTCAGTATTTTAAAATGAAAGCACTTTACATAGGATTTCACTGCATCTAGGATGAGCAGATGAGAAATATTGAAAGAAATATTAAAATGAGGTCGATCACAAACTGTCTTTAAAAATGTGTTGAGAAGAAACAGCTTGTGTATGAGTGGACTTAGCTTAGGCTTGGTTCTGGTTCAAAATAGCACTATTTATGCACATGCATGTTTTGTGTTTGTGCACATGTGTATTTGCATAGAGGAAATGGATTGATTTTTTTAGCTTTAGGAATTCCATACTCGCACAAAACCATCTGGTGAAGAAGAGGCTTTTTCTTCTGTGCCCTTTTTGAAGGATTTCAGTAGATTCTGGTTTAGAATACTACAACCAGGAGTTATTTGCTCCAAACACAGAGCGTCAGTAATGAGTTTGACATGTTAATTCTGCTACTGCCTGTTGCTACAGAGATGTAGAAGTGGGAATGATAGTGATGCATGGGCTAGGCTGATGTTTTGCTAGGAGATTATTTTGGACTAACGTTTTTTAGTTTTTTCTGAACTCTGTGCATTCTGCTGTGGGAGAAACAGCACAAATATACTTCACAAAGACATTTGCAGCTACTGGTATTTTTGAAGGTCTTACTTCTTCATAATGGACAAAGTACTCCTTGGCCTGGTCTCTGAGTTGCCCCTTATGGTTTGGGGATTTTCCTGTTAGTAGTAAAACAGCATGAATATAAACCAACTAAAATATAGTCAGCTTAACTGATGAAAACTGTTTATAAACTATGTGACCTCTGGCTTGGAATAATGTATCACAAATATATAGGGTATTTTCTGCATTTTACTGGGTATGTATTCATTTCCAGTTCGCAGCGGATCTCTCTGAACAGAGTTTACCATACCAAGATACACAGCACTATTGTCAGCCCCTATAAACACAGCAGTAAACATCTTCATAGTATTTTAAAGTTATATCTTTGTCACCTAGAGTATATGTGCCACCAATTCTTTACATGACATTTGAGATGTGCACGTCTCAGGAGAATCTATGGAAACTGGTGTGAGAAGAGATACCCATTTGCTTTGAACTAGTATTAATTTGATATTTTTTCAGGAAACGGTTTTTAAAAGGACTAGTTTCTCTGAACAGGTCTCAAAAATGAATGCTGGCAATTAGTTTAAAAATAGTATCTACTGTGGACATGGAACTGTTTTGGCAACAACTACCTACTTTAAAAAGCAGTGATATTAAAAGGGACTTTTTACCGTCCCAGTTTTTAGTGAACAGTGTTAGGGCAGAGAGAAGTGAAGTTATTTATCAACTAATGTTCTACTAATTTGCCTGTGTTTATTCTCAAATACTTGTCCCACTTTTAATCAATGCTCTGTGCTACCTACATCATCATGATATCTAAGCAGGGTATCGGATATTATCTGTGTCCCTGAGTGTTTGGTATATTTAGTAGCTCATTATTATTCTAGGTATGAGTAAGCTGGTAGTATTAACAGTGAATGTTAACCATTTTGGCCACATAGATTAAATGGTGATATTGAAACACTTCATTACTGAAAAGCTTTGATACATAACCAGAGAGCACTTAATATACTCAAAAACCCTGCTGTTAGATATGGAGGGGAATGGAGCTATTACGTTTTTCTATTTTGTTTTGGTTTGGGGTTTTGGTTAGGTTATTTGTTTTGTTTTTCCAATTTAAAAACAACTGCAACCCTGTGTATGTGGTGACGATGCTTATTTTGCAAGTGTAAGCAAACTCCCCATCATCTCACTTTCAAGGAAAATGTTTTCAAAGTTAGGAACAATCCATACATTCAAAGTACGGTGAGCATGGTAAATGCTTTAATATAACTCTATTTGGGGTATGGATGGCTTGACCATATAAACATGTTTAGTTTGTTTTTGTTTTTTTTCCCCTGGAGCAAGCGTTCTGTGTTCAGTTTTGGACTGCTTATGAAAACCTGTGATCACTATCCCTTGTTTAGTATTCCTAGTTACAGTGTCATTTTGGGGTGCTAAATGTGGCTCCTTTAGCTTGTTTTCAAGATAATGCTGTTCTTGAGCGTAGTCAGTAAGTCGTCTTTGTATAATGAAGCTTGAAATGATAGCAGTGGTGTTACGCTTTTAATAAAATTTGGCTATTTTTTTTCCATGGCATTCTGGTATTTACACAATTTGCCCTTTATCTTTTTATTTCTTAAGGGCATTGTGTAAAATCACGGCTGCTACATAGCAAGTTTATACAAGTGTCTAAAAACAACAAAAGAGATGTAATACTAAATGGTGAATGGTGTTCTCTGATGTGGCTTTGAAAAAAGAGAGTTTCCCTTTGATGGATTTGAAGAGGAGCTGGCCACTTTCTGCAGCACTGAATGCTGGCTTGTGTCATCCTTTGGGGGAGTTTTTTCAGCAGGTTTGTGTCACAGTAAGCGCAGCTAAACAGCTCAATAGTTGTTCCGTTTCCTTCACACATTGTATATAAAAGTCCTGGCATGAATGTTCCCATAAAGTTCAAAGCAGACAAATTTGTAATGCGGGTTGGTAACAAACGGCTACAAACAAAATATGGCTTTATTAGCTACTTCTAATGGCCTGTCAGATTCTAGACAATGCTTGCTTTCCTTCTCCTAACTGCTCCTAGATCTGGAGGGTTTGACCTGTGGGTCTCTGACCATGTGGAGTCACTGAGAGCCCAGATGAAAAGTTGCACAGAACAGTGCTCCGAGCACTTTTGTTGGGGTCACAATTAGAAGGAAATCCCGAGCTTTTGAGAAAACGTGGGAGTTCGGTGCTCTGTGAAGGAAAGGAAGTCATAAACAGAAACTGGTCCCTATTAGAGTGGCTGAATAAAGGGGGAGAGGCCTGAATGAAATTATCTGCACAACAGTTACTACGGAATGCATTTATTGAGACTTAAGGGATAAAAGCAAAATACACACTTCTATTGTGAGAAAGCTAGAGCAGACCTACAGGAAAAAGATTTGAAATGATACATCTGCAGGTTTGTTGTTGCAGTAAAAAGAGCTTGTGTCAGCAGCAGGCTATGTGTGTCTAGGAAGACTAAGCCTCTATTTTGTCTTTAATGAGTAATTTTGTAAATGTTCATGTTGGATTGTATTGATAGAATGAAGAGCAGAAAACTTTTTTTTAATTGGAGTAAGTATGGAAGCAATTTCACATAGGCATTGGTGCTTTTGCTGTTACTTTGTTTTGTTTTAATAAGGTCCTTTTTTGTCTACTGTCAGGTGTGTTTGTTTGAGGTGTGAGGTCAAATGGCCTACTCAGGGTTGCCATGCTTTTGAAACATGGGTTCTGCTAATTTTCTTCTGTCGCAACCTACAGGTGAAGTTCTGCAGCTTCTTGAGCTCTTGTAAGCCAGGGCTGTTGTGGTCCTACAGTGCTGGGGAACTGAACCAGCTGGGAAATAATAATCACACTTTTTATTTCTGGGTTAGTTTTTGATGAATCACGGTGTAATTGCGTAGGCATCAGTGGTACCTCAGAAGAGGAGACAGGAATCAGAAGCTGTGATGGGTAAGGGGACAGTGGGGACAGCAGCAGCTTTGATTGTAGCCACATCCTAGAAGCCTGTATGGCCTTGCTGTAAGGGCTTAAGGTGTCTGCTGAGACATCGGGGCACAGCAGATCTCAGTGTTCCCAGTCCGGCCTTTGGCAGTCGCAGAGCCCCAAACAGACAGAAGACAGTTCACCTCTTTTTGGAAGGTAAGTTTTCTGCCAGTTGACATCCCTGAGCTGTTTAACACCGTCGGTGAGTGCAGGCCCAGCAGTGTGAGCCTGTGTGACTGGAGGCCACGGGCAAGGGGGCTTGTGGCAGCCCTCGGCCACATCGGTGTCAGCTGTAGGGACATCATGGTCTTAGTCTTGTCACTTAGCTCAGAGTCATCTTGTGTTTGTTTGCTGGAGGGCATGCAGTGTTGAAGGGGGAAGGTTGTATCTGGAGTTGAGGGAATTGGTGCTTAATGAGGTCACCTAGAATTCTTGAGTTCATGGATTAATTCTATTACATCACTTATTCACTGGGTCTTTTCATGGAGGCCGAGCAATTTCTCTGCAGAACAAAATAGTAGCCAGCAATGGAGGTAGGCGGCTGCTTGTGTCTTGTGCAATGCCATGACCTGAGAAATTTGATTGTGTTTCTACAATGTCCATAGTTGTATGAGCTTCAGGGCCAAGTTGGTCTCAAATAACACATATTGTTCCTTGGACAGATAAACTTTATAAGATGATGGTTGCCTTGTTTCATTATTCTTGGTACTATGGAAAACAGTACATCAGCAATCCCGTCCTGATATTATTAACTGCTTCACAGTTCTGTTTTACCTCATTTTAATGAGCCTCTAAAGTATGTCTCAAGTGCTGGACTGTCATTCCTCTGGCTGACACACTTTTTTCATTGTAGAAGGAGGGGTACTCAGATTTCAGAGGACCTGTTTTGAGAACAAGTAGGGAACAAAATGCAAGACTAGATATACCTGGCTCATGGAACAACATCATTTCAGATGCAGATTCTTTCAGGTGCAGACTGTGAGGAAAATACATGGGATGGTCTGGGAATCCACATTCCCTGTCTCACTTCTGTCATCTCGAGAAACAGCATTCCCTGAATGAATGCCTTTAATGGCTGAAGTCTTAATAGATCAGGAAAACAGTTTCCAGCGTTATTTGAGAAACTGTGGTTGAGAGTTAGCAGGAGATACCTTTTCTTTTCTCAGAGGTTAAACTCCTGGGACAAGGGACTCTGGTGACATTTATCCAGAGCTTAGTCCAGTAAGCCTTAATCATGATGAGGGTTTTGGGCACTACCATAATGTAAATATGTATTACCGCTCTGGTAAGGACAAATCAGTACTAAAGCAGAGGTAGTGCAGCAATCCTCTTTTTTTTGGGAAACTTTGTTGGATTCTTTGCAAGTAAGCAAATTAGAAAACTTCTTCTAAATTTAAGTAATATTTTAAAAATCCAGAAGATTGCTTCTGATTTGAGGAAAAAGGAGGAAAAATAAAATCTGTACATAGATTCTTGGTAATTCTCGGGAGGCAAATGCAGTTGCCAGTTGATAGATGCATGTGTAGTACATGATAGCAATTCTGTCCTGTCGTTATTCACTTCTATTCTTGCCTCCATCTGAAAATAACTGTTTGGGAGTATGTTAAACCGTGAACAAGAAGGAAATGTGAGTACGTAATACTTGTGAATTAAATTTTCCATTGTTTTTACATCAAGTAGGATAAGACTGGTGTGCCTCTTCGCCACGTTCGTTTTTTCTGCTCTGTTGTAAAATAACTGAATGATCTTGTTTTCCTTTGTTTGGGTCAAGAAATTTTAGCTGAAAATTGTTACTCTGTGAAAGAAGATTATTGACTCAACAAGCCTTCAATTTTCAGTGAATAACACTCCCACCCTCTAGCTTCAGGAGCATGTGGTGCATGCATTCTATTTTAAAGTACAGACTGTAATTTAAAACTGAGGCAGTTTGATGCCCCACTGAACTTTGTTTAAGCCTGGAATAAAAGGAAAAAAGCTTCAAGTTGCAAAGAAGTGACTAAGCTTTCTCAAAGGCTTTTCTTAGCCATTATGCACAGAGTTGGAAAAACGTGCTATTTTTTCCAAGACATCTTAATTCTAGAACAAGTAGTATGTGTGGTTTTTTTTAACTTAGCTTTCCATGTAACAAACCTGTAGCTAGAACAAGTGTCATACGATACATATGTGTGGAGATGTCAAGTGTATGTATTTCAGTGTGTTTCTGAGGTGCAAAATATGTTGTGTTGTTGGTGCTGGTGTGCACAAAGGTTCTGTACGTGGCCTCCTGTTTGTGTCCTGGTGTCGGTCAGAACAGTGGGTCAAATCCAGTGTGAGCCCCAGCAGCGCTGCTGGAATAGGTGACGTTATGTGCCTTATGCTTTGTGTGTGTCACTGAAAATCATGGCCCACTCGGTGTTTTGCACAGTTTACATTTGACTTCAGTGGAACCAGGATTTCATGTAGCTGATCAAACAGATTAATTGTCCGAGAATCAACTTGTACATTCAGGTTAAGTCCCATTTGGGGGGGAAAAGTACAATGAAAGTAGTGCAGAGCAGCCCTGTGCATATGTTTTCCATGCAGGGTTAAACTGAAACATTGAAACTAAAACTGTTGATTCTTGCTGTTAAAATCAGAATTTGTAATAAGAAGGTCCTGTTGTTACTCATTTGCATTTTGTGCTTTACAGGTTTACTTGGTTTTGCTTGGCAGATTGATCATATTTATTTAAAAAGCAGTTTTAGATTATTATTGTAGTATAAAAATTAATTTAACTAAGTACTGTAAAAAAGACATTTGGCTATTCCATCACCTTTTCCATTTTCAAAATACCTTTACAAGGTTCACAATATTCCTGTAATAACAAAATTACTAATTTAGGATCTAAGAAAAATTGGAAATGCAAAAAGAAATATTTAGTCTGACCTCTACATGAAGCTTACATAGGAAACCTGCTAAGGGATTATAGATCCCAGTAGTGGTTAAAGTTGCAAAACCTTGTATTTAAATAGGCCAATGTTGTCCTAAGTGGAATATTAAAGAATTAGTAGCTTTTATCTGGCAATGTTTTTTTAAGCCATGAGGAACTGTGCCAACATAATTTATACCTCCATATAGCAGGACAGTATTGATGTTGATTAAAGAATTCAGGAAATTAGATTTAATTTGGGTGCTTGAAGCTTTCCCCCCACCTCTAGTTCCCTCTCTAGAAGCTGCTGCCCCCATAGCCAGGGTGACTGAACTGTGCTTGTGGTAGCCCCCGAACCACCAAAGCCTCCAGCTTGAGATGAGAGGCAAATTGAAGGCCCCAATAGTTACTACTTCAGTGTGCAAGGCCAGAAACCGTAGTAGCGTGGATGGCTCTGCAAGTGTGGCACAGATATACCTGCTGCAAGGGTGGCATCTTATCTGATTGTTTGCAGTGTATCTGTAATTGCTGGGGATTTCAGGTATCTGCACTAGCTGTCCTCTTAATCTGCCTAAATTTTCCAAGTCAGTGCCTTTAGGTTCTGCGTGTCGGAATCTAACTCTAAAATTGTAAGATTTGCTGGTTTGTTTATTTTTTTTTGAGATTTTTTTAAAAAACATTTTACACAATGTGTGTATAAAAGCATGTATGCCTTGTCTACTTGGTTATTTGTGAATTTTGAGTTGATAGCATACTGTAAATTCCAAAGCTTAACATATTCACTGGTGCATGTCTTTGTTCATGCCTGTGTGAACACTGGGATTACGATGCAGAAAGTAAGACAAAAGAGTGTTACTCACTTGAATACCATTTCAGGAAGTACCTGAGACACTTTAAATGTTTTTTCTTTATTTTTACCACAAGTATTCCTGTACGATAGGAATTTTTTTTCCAGAATGACTCCTTTGCTTGCGCTCACCAACCATTGTGAAGTGTGACCTCAGCTTCCTAACCTTGACTAAACACTCATTCTGACCAGCAACATCCGAAGCCTTAGCAGTAGATGTGCCTTTTCTTTTTCTTCTACCATCCATCGCTGTTTGCTGGGAATGTGTTGGTTTCTGGTGCTATTGTTGCAGCTTTCGTGTAAAGAAAAAAAGAAAAAAAAAAAAGTGACCATTCTTTGATGTGAAGCTCATTTCCGAGGGGTCCTGCTCAGCTTGCTGTCTCTGTGTAAGCAGATGTTTGTGCAGTCACGGTCAATAGTGTTAAGATTAGGCCAGGTTTCACAGTGCTTTGTCTGATTGTTTATGGTGTATCCATAATTGCTGGGGATTTGGGGGTATCATCACAGTGCAAATGGGAAGTGTTTGTAATGTATTATTTGTTTTGTAGTACTAGGTTTGAATCGCAATAAAGTCAGTCCTGTCGTGTGTGTGACTATACACGTTTTGGTTTATTTTCTTGAGGTTTGAAACAGTTTTTTGAATTTATCTCAAATGTGCTTTCTGGAAACCTAATGTCTTGTAATGCTAAAACCTCTGAAACATTACTTCCTTTGCTGGAGCCATACATCTTAGATTCACTAGGAAGTCTTCCCTTGAAGACAGCGATTCATTGTGGCTTTTTTGAATCTGTGCTATATCGTGCTTCTGAAGGGTGTTACATGTAAATAGGCATCCATTATAAATTTACCTTTAAAAAAAGTGTGTATGTATATATATGCACACACAAACATGCACACACTAAATGGGGGTGGTCTCTGCATTTGTCTTTGGAAAGCACTAACACTTTAACTGATCGCATCAGTTTTCCTTAACGTCATGCAGATTATTCTGTGCCATTTCTCACACAATACCACACACAATTCTCCTCCCACAGGGCTTTATAAAGAGGGTCCTGTTTGAATCAGTAGTGTAATTTCGGGGGGTGAAGCATCATAGTGTGTTGAAATCAAGGTAGAAAAGCTGTTAACATCAGGAAAAGGCTACTCTAAGTTCCCAGTAGTTTAGGCTTTTGATCTCTTTCCTTCCATGCAAGCAATTGCAGGTGACCCTTTTAATCAGCTCAACCTGTGAAATGAGACTTATTGTGTTAAATTAGAATTAGGACCTGAGTTTTGAGGCACATTTGAATAATTGCATTAGTATAGGGAAATATGCCATTCTGGATCATTTATTTCACATCATAGTTAAGTGGTATGAATGTGTAACTGAATGTGTGGTGTTGGGTTTTTTTTTTTCCCCTTCAAGATGGAAATTCCCTTAATAGTTTATCTTCCACCATGGTATTGAAGTAATAATTTTGGGAAGTAATATAAAGATAAGCATACATGAGAGTTAATATGTTTGCATGTAGTAATACACTATGGATCAGTAAGGTTTGCTGAATGTGCAGCAGTGGATGTAGTTAAAAGAACAAAGCTTGTTTCATGCCATAGGATAAGGTGTGCACTCACATTTATAGTATCAAAGATGATGAATTTTGCCAATGCATTTTGCAGAAAAAGGTAATGAAAGAGATCTAAAACATTTTTATTTTTTAAACTGCAAACTGTACAATGGCCAGTGCTTGTTTTTGAAGAGTGTGGAAAGAAAGGCACTAGAAGTGATCTGAGACTTTTAGACTCACTTACTAAAACCAAAATAACTCGCAAGATTATATATAGGTAGATAAAATGGTGTATGGATTGACTACAGACATTGGCCCTAGTGAACTAAATCATTATGGCACAGGATAAAACTTAATGCAAACTGTGATCTTTTGATTTTAGACATTTATAGTAAACTGAAAGCCTTAGCAGTTTTTTGTATGATACTGTGGTTGATATGGAAGAAAAGATCTAGATTATCTCTTTACAATTTACAGACTGTCAAGATTTTAATAATAGGGCTTCATGAAAGCTTCATAAAAATCTGTTTTTTTTTCAAGCCTCTTTATTGTATCATTAGGTGCCTACATGAAAGTAGGAAAAAAGTAAAGTTGTTTAGTGGAATTTTCAGCACAGCTCTAGGATTTATTGAAACAAGGCTGTAAAATTTTAGAGTCTGTGCTTGGTTTCTGTTTGTTTGTTTGTTTTTAATAAGTAACATCTCAGAGTTGTGGCTTCACTTGGATTCTCTCATAGTCTGTTTTCTTTCCATCTTCATTCCTTTCCTTTGTTTTGATTGTGCCATTAAAGAAGACTTAGGAAGACTATATATACACACCACTGGTGTTTTTAAATGACTGCTAGTACTTCCTGCATGGCTTGTTAGACACTTTGCCCCACTGGAAATCACAGTAACAGCCTTTTTGTTCCTATTCTGAGGTACGATGAAGTACAGGAATATATTTTCGCTCTGTAAGTCTTTGGCTGCTTCTGGCCAGAGGGTCATTCCAGTGCTTGGATGGCAGCTTGGTGTGAGAGGGGCCATTTGGTCTTTCTACAGAGTTGTCTGTCTTCTCTGCAAAGAAACAAAGCTCGGATATCAGATCCTATGAAATGCTGAGAAATGCACCCATGCACATGGTCACATACACTTAGAAACATTTTAGCTCTTTAACTTTTGCTGGTTAGAAACCAGTGCTTTCTAGTGCTTTCTTTTTAATGCCCATATTCACAGCAGTACAGGTCAGATTGAAGTCAGTCCTGTAAATCCTTTACCTTACTTCTGCCAGAAAAACAAACTTTCCCCTCCTGTATAATAATTTTGATCACTTGACCTCCATTTCCATGGAGATGTGATCAGAGGGCCATAGTGAGCTAGCCACACAGGCTGAGAACTGTCTTTTGTCACTTACAGTGTGCAGTGAAACTACAGATTTGAAGAGTAATTAAAGGACCTATAGATTGACATGTTTTTTTTCCCCCACCACCCACATCCACAAAAAATGTAACTTGGAAACAAAATGTGATCAGCTATACAAAGGTTGGTTGTTTTTTTTTTTTTTTAATGCTTATTTAAAGGAAAAACCAAACAACAAAAAAACCCCAACCTTCTCTAACTTTAAAAATTTCTTTTCTAGCAGTCTAAGACATTCTGTATATCCTTCTGTGTATATCTGAATTTCCCACAGACTTCTGATTCCTGTGTGCTGAGTTTAGATCACGTGGACTCTGTTTTGTCGAAAGCCAAATGTTGTAGCCCACAGAACTCAAACGTTCATGATTAAACAAGCGCAGATCAGGCAGCTAATGCTCCTCCAGGTTCAGCCTGGGGCTTTTGGTTCAGGGTCACTCACAGGATCGCTGTGTACCTCCCATTCTTATCAGGGTGAGTGACAAAATCTACCAGCAAGTGCTGGCCCGTGTTGCGGCTGGGACCAGGAGAACATGGTGCAGGGACATGGTGTGGTGGCGTGTGCCACTGCTCCATCTGGGGCTGGAGTGTGTGTGTGGGGGATGTGTTAGTGTTTGCTGGCCAGCTATGTATGTTCTGTACTGCTGTATTTGGGGTTTTGGTCTCTGAACACTTCAGGGCTCTGTCAGGTGAGAAGCGGCCTTTCTGGTGGGGATACTAGAGCTCAATGGTGTTTCATGACCTGGCAAATAGAGGGCCAAGTGTCTCAGTTTCTGCAGAACAGACTTGGTTTTTCATCAGGCTAGGTAACAGTAAGTTATGGATGTAATGACATTTACATTATATATCTGTTTACATTAACATAAAAAAATATACTTCAAGGTGTTGGGTTGTTTGAGGATCTATCCTTTCTGCGGCTCCTCTGTCTCCTTTCTAAGGGGTTTGCAGGGTAACCCAACTTTAGTAAACAGAAAGGGAGTATATTACTTTTCTCTTGGTTTATGGCATATGGCTGTGATGCTGTGGGGGACATGGCACCTAGAAGAAGAATTGTGTTACCTGCTGAAGACTCACTGAGGTGGATTTAAAAAACAAAACACATCGGAGCTTGAATTCTTGGCTTCCTGAGCAGCACATGGCACTATTGCTAGCCTACAAAGGCCCAGTCTGTAGATTGATTTCTCAGTGGATATTTTTGTCATGCCTAATAAGAGCATATTGATGAGACAGCAGTGTATAAGCTAAGTTAATGTCTGTTTTTCTGCACTGCTATTACTCTTTATTGCCAGTATCCACATAGTGGCAAAACTTGAAAGTGAGCTTTCTCCTTCCCTGGGAGGGTTTTCTCCACTGAACCAATCTTGCAAGTATCCCTATGCTTTTCATGTAGGACGAAAAACTGAAAACGACCGGGTTTTTTTTTGTTGTTGGAATGACTCTATAAAATTAAAAGCGTGTTGATTTAGCAAGCTCAGGTTCTCCCAGCTGGCCGGGCGCAGGGGCCCGCTCTCCCCTGGCAGAGGCAGCAGTGGCAGCTCTGCGAGGTGTTTTGGTGAGGGAGGCCCCGGGAAGGAGCGTCCTGCCCCGCGGGGGCTGAGGGGGGCTCCCCGGGGTCCGGGAGGGCGGGCGGCGGTTCAAGGCCGCCTCGGAACCGTCCTGGGCATTTTTCTAATTGATCATCAGCTGCCACCGCCCGGGCAGAAAGCTCTCACCGCTCCCTCTGGCTGCTGGAAGTCTGAAATTACATCTTTGTCTTTGAAGTCGGGCGCACTGTTAGCGTCGCCATGGCGACGGGGCGGTAATGGCCTCCGCCGAGCGGAGCCTGGTATTTAGCGCCCAGCGCGGCCCCGCACAAGGCCTCGCTCTCCAGAGCGGTTACTGAACTGTCCCCTCTTAGAAAATGTTTTAAAATCGCGTTTTTACGTGGCCTTACCAGTTTAATAGTCATGGTTTATTTCATTTTAACTGCAAGGATAAAAGCATTATTCCGTTAAATGGGTAGCTTTTTTCCCCCCTCCTTTGGTTTATGCATTATTAACACAAGCTTTCCTGTTTTGCTTGTAACACTTTATAGGCTCTTTCAAACATGTAGTCAGATTTGCTCTGTTGCTCTTTTATTTTTCAGGACTTAACTCTTTCACTACTTGATCGTGTCTTTAAAAACTTGGAGGCAAGCCTCTAGCAGTTCTGGCTGCTCCTGTTTAATGTATTTAAAACAGAGAAAGGCTTTCTTTAAAGAAGTTTAGGGTTTGTTTTTTTTTTTTTACCCTTTTTTTAAGAATTCTTTTTTAGAGCTTTCTACGAGGTGATGCAGATGGATCGATCTGTTCCTGTCATTTAATTGAAGCAGATGCTTAAGTCGGCATACATGAGCTTTGATAGGCTTGTGGACGGTTCGAGTCAAGGAAGTAATTTGCTCTTGCATTTTAATTTTTTGCCAGCTTGTCTTCTGCCCATAGCCTTGTCACCTCACTCTGTACATGTAGCATTTTGTTGACAGATTTCAAAAAAGATGCACCTCATGGTTGAAGGACCAAAAAATCCCACACAATCCTGGGGGGACAGTATTTACCTCCACCATCTTCCTCTTTAACACGGAGCCAGTGAAATTCCTCCAGACAAGTACAAGTATTGTTATAAACACAAGCTGCAGGCTTTGTTTCACGTTTCCAGTGCTCCAAAATATAACTTTCATTTTAGTCTCTAGTAGGAGGCGTATATCCAAGCGCAGTCAAGTGCTGTGGATACAGGGATTCAGTCATCCGACACAAATGGATTCTCTATTTAAAAACTTGAAGGCTAACAGGGAAATCAGGAATTCATAGTTCCCTCCAACCCCCTTTTAGATTTTTTAGTAATGAGTTTGTTGTTATTTGGTGCTTACCCGCACCTCACTTTATCTGTCTGTATCTATGACAGATCCTACTCTCTGAACACTTCCAAAGACATCTCAGGAAAAAGGCAAATCTTCTTCAATTTTTGTCGTCTTCTTTTTTTTTTTTTTATTTAATTGATGTTGTGTACCGATGTTGAAGTAAATGGTATCTTTCGTGGGATGGACTTTTACCTTCTGGACAGTGGTCCGAAACCTTTATTTCACCTATGCAGCTGGGCTGTAGACTGCGGTAGGGTCTCTGAGCAGGGAGGTTGTGTGCGCAGGGCTCCTGCTCCACACCATGTGTCCATCTTCAGCTCTTGTTGTCTCAAAGCTCAGCGTTTGTTCTGCGTGCAGCTGTGACTCCCACTGACAACCTTCGGTACATAGCACTGCTTCTAAAACTCGGGTGAAATCCATTTCCTACCTCAGGGAGGCCCTGGGGTGGGTGGAAGATGGATAGTTAACCCAACTCCCCAGCCACCTGAGACCAGCACAGGGCCTGCCTCAGCTCTTGGCCAACAGCAGCTGCGGGCTGTACTGCAGCCCAGCCTGGAGTCTGTGTGTTGTGTATCTGCTTTTTAAAATTCAGTTTAAATATATATATGTATATAAAGGCAGTACTGGCAAATCTATTCTAAGTGTGGATACAGTATTGTATAACTGTGTATATTAAATGGGCTGGGCTAGAGGTTTACTCTCCTCTCCTGTTTCTGTGTGTATAAATTTCATCCTTTGAGTTGCTTTCCCCTTAAATCTGCAAATTCTTGGAAAATTAGACAAAACGGTTTGCATTCCATTAATAAGAAGTTACTGATAGCTTATAAAACAGGCATATCTTTATCTGCACAGGGCTTTTTAAAGTTACTGCTTAATCTTTTTTTCTTTTTTAATCACTAAATAAACATGTCTCAGCAGCCACTGCATGTGAAACCAAAACCTGGATATGGACTAAAAGCAAACACACTACACTAATTTTCATTAGCATATCCTATCTCCCAGAACATTTATTTTTTCATCTCCTTGTAAATTGATTTTTCACGTGCTCGTGACTGATATTTGAACTGTGTGTTTGTAGTAACTGACTTATGTAAAAGCCAGGTCCTGGATCTCCCAACATGAATATATTATAGAGGTGACCTAGTGGGTCCGTAGTTAAGGTTGCAGAGTTTTCACTTAAAACGATGTTTAAATCCCTTAATTAAACATTGAAACTCTCACGAATTCTCAAACATGGACTGTTTCAATAAAGAGGATAAACTTTAATTATTTAGGTACTCAATATTCTTGTTAGCACTGCATTTGCAGAGTTCAGAACAACCTAAAATTATTCCTTCCCCTGCTTTTTTCCAGAATTCCTAGTGTTTTCACTTCCTCTGTTCTTTTTTAAATCTTTTGACTAAGCCTTTCACTGCTCCAAGTTGTCATATCTCTGACTTCATAAAACTATGACAGTTTACATAAAACAATTTAACTAAAACCAGTTCAGCTGGAATTATAATAATGCATGATACAGAAGAACATATAGAAGACATAAGGTGAAAAAGGTCTTTATATTATATTAGTTTTTGCCATGGGGGTCAAACAGCGTATTGGTTATGTGTAGCTGATACCAGTCTTAGACACCACTGATTTGGAATGACAAGAAAAGACTAGAGAGACTTCTAAAAAGGGAAATACCACATGGAAGCAAAATCCAGACTCACACTTAAAATACCAGTAGTATCTCTTCTTTGCAGGTGTTTTTTTCCAAATGAACAACAGGCACAATAGCCCCAAATGGGTATAAACTTCTGTCTGCTTTTCTCCCTTTCCTTATTCTTTGAGGGCCTCGCTCAAACTTTGTTGAAATCAGTCTTTTTCACTGACTTCAGTGAGCTCTGGTATGGGCCCATTAATTCTTATGTTCATTCTCCCCAGTTGTCACCCTGTTCCTCCATATTAACATCTTCACGGAACCTTTTTCTTCAGACAGGGTCTGTAAACCTGTTGTGCACAGCTGTGTATGCTGTGCCTGTAGTGACCAGCAAATACAACTCTCCATGGTAATGCTTGCAGCCTTCTGAGCCAAAATCGCATTTCAGCACAAGTGGAAACCTTGCTGGAAACAATATATTTGTAAATCATACATAAATGAAGAAAAAGTCCTTTAGAAACCAATGTTACATGTCTTTAGTATATGTATTCAGACCCTTTAGCCTCTAGCTATTCCTCTGCCTAGCTAGAAATAGAGACAAAATGGAGAAAAAAAACCAAAACAAAACAACCCAAACAAAAAACAACCAAACAAAAAACAACCAAACAAAAAACAAACAAACAAAACAAAAAAATCCAACCCCCTACTCCTCATTAGCTTATGGTCTCTTATGGTCTCAGGAAAGGTTTTTCAGTCTTTTAGGTCAAGATCTGTGTTTTCATATCTCTTTCAGCTGACTGCCACTGTGGTCATGTATGCTTATTAGTTCAGGTCTCCTGTCTGTTGAAACACTACAGCTATCATTTTTGAAAATATTCTTGTCCTGTTATTGGCAGGAGACAGGGTCTACAAAAATACTTATTACTTGTATGCAAAAGCATTGCTTCAGAGTGGCTAGTTTTTGAATTCTGGAAAACACAAGTACTGTATCCTGAGATTTCAAAACAATACAGTAAAGATTCAAAATTCCTTATTAATCTGAAGAATTGCTTTTTGCTTTAGGCATTGTATGAAGGGTGGAATTCACAGGCAGTTCTTGTTGGCTCCAACCTGTGAGTGGGTTCTCAAGCTCTTCCAGAGTAGGGATTGAAATGCTGGCAGTGAAAAAAGCCTTGTTGGACTTGCACACTGCAGGGTTCATATGGAAAGGCGTGTGAACAGAAGCTGCTGGGCCTGAAATGTTCCTTTGTTGGTGATGTTCTTGCATTTTACTGACTCCACTGTGTGTGTACTTGAGCAGTGTGAAGCAAAGCATAATGAGAGCAGCGAGTAGTGGAATAATGTGGAGAGTCTAGTTTGTATGGGTTGGAATCTTTCACAATAGTAGTGTATTAGTGGTATTTTTGTAATTTTTTGATCTTGCTAGCCTGTGCAAATTCTCATCATTCTTGTTTTTTTTTTGGGGGGGGGGGGAAGGGGAAAGTTAAACAGGTCTGAGCACAGCGTATACATTGTGACAGCAAGGGGTTAAAGAGATGTAATTATGCATTCTTCAGTAAATGTTCTCCAGTCAGCAGTACAGCAAAGATTTTATAGAAGCTTAAAAATAAATAAATAAATAACTAAATAAAAATTGGAGAGAAGGTCAGATCCGAGGATTCTCCTAGGGTTTTCTCATGTTTGCTTTTTCCCTTGTGGCGTATTTTACTCACTCTTGGTAGAGAGAGAAGAAAGCATTATGGACTGTTGGTTCCTCCTAGTGATAATGTACACTTGATCCCTTTGCTTTATGGTAGTGGTAGAGGGGAATTTATGGATTTAGTTTTTGAAGGAGTTCTGAGCCATCCCAGTGCTTGCCATGGTCCTTGTGTATTCCCCAGCTCTCAGTTACTGCAAGAAGTGGCTTGCAGCCTTGTGAACACAGCATTTCAACAAACACTGTTTCTCAGCTGTGGTTCAACTATTCCGTTTGGGAGGATTTGAATTTCCAGCAAATCCGTCTACTGGAAATAGGTTATTTTGCACCTTTTCGGGTGATTTGGATGGATGAATGGAAATTCTTGTACAGTCAATATTTCAGGCTGACCTGACTGGCAAAGGTAGCCTTTCATCACTGCTGACTAAGCCTTTGCGGGACTAAGGGGAAAAAATGGATTCCCCCGCCCCATCGCCCCGCCATGTGTGATCCTTGTGTTGTTCTTCACAGGTGGAATAGGAGGTTGAGGAGTACTTTGGATCTGCTTCAGTAACAAAGCAAGCACATGAAATGGGCAGGATATCTGGGATGTGGACTGCCCCCTTAACTTTCCACCCTGCGAGCTGGCCTGAGGTCTGACTTGCTGAGTCACTCAGTGCACCAGATCCTTCTTTGTTATTGAACTAATTTAATTTGCAGTTGGATTTCAACATAACAGCAAAGCATTTCTGGGAGATATTTGTGTGTTTGCTAATACGGTACTCTGCAAAAGTGTTCCTCCCCCCTCCCCTTTTCCTTTCACATGGTACAATTTTCATTTTTTTCCTTGGGTACTTTCCCTGTTTAATTATATGGAAAGAAGTGGAGACAATTAAATGAATGGGATTTCTCCTTTCAGCCTTCCCTTAAACAGAAAAAAAACCCCACTCATACACCCCCTCAAACAGCTCTTCTTTTGGGATAGATGTCCTTAGCCTTGCCACTGACTTTATGGGGACAGGCTCTTGCTATCTCCATGGAGAGAGAGAGGAGGAGAAGTTTGTCAGTTTATGTACTGCTGCGGAGTTCCTTGCAATAAGAACTCTTAGTTAATTGCACAGATCTTCTGAATGCAGCATTGGGGAACAGTCTATGAGCAGGTTGAGGGAGGTGATTCTGCCACTCTGCGCTGGTGAGACTTCAGCTGGAGTTCCGCATCCAACTCTGGAGCCTTAAGTACAGGAAAGACATGGACCTGTTGGAGAGGGGCCAGAGGAGGCCACAAAAATGATCAGAGGGCTGGAACACCTATGCAATCAGGATAGGCCGAGAGAGTTGCTTAGCCTGAAGAAGTCTCCAGGGAGACCTTATTGTGGTCTTTTAGTACCTAACAGAGCCTACAAAAAAGATGGAGAGGGACTTTTTATAAGGGCATGTAGTGACAGGACAAGGGGTGATGGCTTTAAACTGAAAGGGGCTAGATTTAGGTTAGGTATCAGGAAGAAATTCTTAACTGTGAAGGCGGTGAGACACAGTAACAGGCTGCCCAGAGAAGCTGTGGATGCCCCATCCCTGGCAGTGTTCAAGGCCAGGCTGGGCGGGGCTTTGAGCAGCCTGGTCTAGTGGAGAGTGTCCCTGCCCATGGCAGTAGGTGTTGGAACTAGGTGATCTTTAAGGTCCCTTCCAACCCAAACCGTTGTGTGATTCTAATGATAACTGAAGATTTTCCTCCCACCCTCGTTAAACACCAGTTTCAAGCTATTGATTTCCTTCCCCAAGAAAAATAAAAGATAATATCTGTCATGCTGCTTCTTTCTTTCTCTCTCTCCCTTTTAACTTTTTTGGTTCTGGTTGGTTTTTGGTCCCTGTGTCTTTATCATTTTAACTCCGCAAAATTGTGAAAGGATTGCTGCGAGGAGGAAGGATAGCCTGATAAGTGTATTTCCTAAAGCTTTTGGCCTTTCAAGGTTTCTCTTACGGTAAGGTTGAACTATGCCAATGACTTAGATTGAGACGACAGGGGAGCAGCGTGCAATACTTTCTGTTTCCGATAGCTCTTTGTTGATCTAAGAGAGAGCACTTAGAGAGTGGTAGGTCATTTATGTGATTATGAAGAGCACTTGGTTCTCTCTTATTCAAGATGGAAAAATAATAGTTTTTGAATAAGAGGTCGCTGTCAAGATGACACTGAATGTGACTTCTCTCCCGTCCCCCACTAGAAGAAATGTGTCACTGGAACTACTCAGGATAGGGCTGGATTTTTCTAACTCCATGTGACTTTCTCTTCTGTTCTTTGTTCATTTTATTTCTCACCATTTCCTCTGTGTGTAATGTTTATACTTCTTGATGGTGTCTGGATATTTTTGGTAACTAGAAATTTAAAAATGAAGGCAATGCATGTAAGGCTCTATGTGTTGTTTTAAGTCTTGTTTTTCCACTTTGCAGAATTAAGCTGCAAATGTGTGGATGTGGTATCTGCTTTGGGTGACAGATGTCCATTCCTGAATGATGCTGTGTTGCCTTTGCGCTTTATTTATGGAGTGATTTGCTTCTAAAATAATCTCTTAATCTTTTCCAAACTACATTTCTGTATGTGCTCTTTTTACATATGCCATCATTTAGGGTGTAACGGACTAAGAACTGAAATTGCTCCTAAAAGCTTTGTTTCTAAAGCTAATAATCGTGATGTAACACTGTCATTTTTGGTTGGATGTGTCCTTTCAGAATTAGGTTAAGTGTGTAGTTTGGTTTTGCTCTGGTGGTTTTCGTGTGTTTGTTTCCTGTAGCACTGCCATAATGAAATTGTATTTTAATTTCATTCACTTATCAAATGAAAAGAACACTAGTTTGTCCTTTCTTATGTTAGGTTTGCTTTTATACCTCAGAAAAAGGTATATGTTCCAAAATTAAGATGCAGTTGCTCAGAGTACAAAACATAGTAATGTATTTTGTGAAAATAATGAACAGCAACTTTAGAGTTAAGTTACTTAAACCAGCCCTGAAGATCAGTAAACAATCTACTTCATCACAAATTTCCTTTTAGTAGACTTTACCAGATGTGGTTTCAGCTTGGGGAAGAGCTGATCGGTGGATTACGTAGAATTCCTTACAGCAAGGAAGACCTTTTTAGATTATTTTCTTTGCAGTCTAAAATAAAGTCTTTATATACTGTGGTGAGATTTTGAAGTTTGCCTGTTGACACTTTTAAAAGAACTTAGCTGGAATTTTGAAATTTCAATTTTTTGGAAAACCAAAACTGTTTTGGAGTCACTTTGGGGAAACACAGCAATGGGATATTTTGTTTGTTTTCTTTCTGAACTTTTTTTTGCCTTTTTTTTTCTTTAAAAAAAAAAAAAAATTCTGATTAAGACACCTCAAATTTAAATAAGAATTGCTGAGAACCTCCTGAGGGCACTTGCTGTCCTGTGGCCCCTGAAGTCCATAGTTTTTTTTTCTGGAAATCTGCTCGATTCCTCTTAAGATCTTTGTGATAGGACAAGGAGTAACGGCTTTCAACTAGAAGAGGGGAGATTCAGGCTAGACATGAAGAAGAAATTTTTTACAATGAGGGTGGTGAAACACTGGCACAAGTTGCCCAGAGAGGTGGTAGATGCCCCATCCCTGGACACATTCAAGACCAGGCTGGACGGTGCTCTAAGCAACCTGATCTGGTTGAAGATGTCCCTGCTCATTGCAGGGGGGTTGCACTAGATGACCTTTGAAGGTCCTTTCCAACCCAAACTATTCTATGGTTCTGTGATCTTACTTCAAAGAAACTTGGCCCTGCTTCTTCAGTGGCCGCTCGAGCTGTTTGATGCAGGAGTGGGACTATGTTATTTTGGTCCATGTCACGGCCGGGCTTCTGAAGCAACTCTCCCAGTTGAGCCCCGTTACCATACTTTGATTCACATTACCCAGCAGACAAGGAGCAAGCTGGATTCCTTTCAGATGAAATGAAATGGAAAAACGCACCCCAGGAGCTTGCCTAATGCACTGCAGGAGCTAGCGGGCACTTGGTTCCTGGGCTGGCCCGAAGGACACAGCCTCTGACGGGGTATGGCGTGGGTGCTGGGCGCTTGGCACCGGGCTCTGTGGCAGAGCTGCAACACCACGTGGGCAGGCACCGCCTTCCCCTTCAGTGCGGGATGCCGCTGGGCCACATCTGGATGTTTTACGTAAGGTCTGGATCCAAAGTCCTTTGAAGTCTTCTGAATGACTTCCATTGACTTTAACAGGCTTTGTGGCAGGCCCTAATGATTTGGTTGTGATCTGAAAAGGGATGTTCAGAGATTTTTCTATAATGAGAAAATGTTACCTTTTAAAGAACAGAGTTCAAATAGCCTGATCAGTGCTCAAGTGGAAGTGAGCTTCTTGCTCTCTCCTGGAATCCTTTTGTCCTAGTTGGGGGGGGCGGGGGGAGGGGAAGGGCGGAAGTCAGAAAATTAGCATCCAATGCTTAAGTAAGGTCCAAAATTGAAATTAGCAGAGGAGTTTTGGGTCATGGGTTGAATTGCACTGACAGGCAGTGGAGAAGTGTACGCAGTGCAGCTGTGCTCCTCTCAAAATCATGCCGTAAGCCCCTCATTCTCACCAACAGTCACTTTCCTCACAGTTTTGAAGTAAAAAAGGCGGGAAAGCAGAAGGAGAAACTCAATTTTCATTTGTACTAACGTTGTTCTGAGATTAGTGATACCATAGGTCTAAAACCAGTGCTAATTAAAAAATCTCAAGTTTGTTTTTAGAGACGAGGATGGGATAGAAGGCATTTCACTGTCCTACTAATTGATGAGTAACCTACGAATTCTTTCCATTGCCCTGGTTCTCACATGTTTACCTCAAAATTTTCTCTCTTTGGGAAAAGTGTCTCAATTTGTTTTGTGTGCAGTTACTTTTTTTTTATTACATAAGATGTTTGATCAGTATCCAGAAAAGCTTTTCTCTTCCCACTTCCTCTGACTGCTTTCATGTGAGGTAGGAAATCAAATTACTGCTTTAACAAATTAATGTGGACAGCTTGGATCTGTTGAACTTCTTTATTTACTGTATTATTTTGTTTACTTAGTCTTCATCTTCCATAAAGTACAAAAATCTGTACTCTTTATTTTTCTTCTTTCCAAAAGAGGTGTA
Source organism: Streptopelia decaocto (assembly GCF_964273445.1). Lineage (NCBI taxonomy): Eukaryota > Metazoa > Chordata > Aves > Columbiformes > Columbidae > Streptopelia > Streptopelia decaocto. Next base: position 56,753,359 of record NC_138656.1, read on the forward strand.
TACTATAATAATGGTATTTGAACAATCTAGGAACAAAGCGTAGCTCCATTTCATCTTTGGATGCGGGGATCTAGTAGAATGTGCATTTACAATTATATGTAATTGTGTGTGTCTTTCTGTAATGGTTTGTCTTAATATTTTTATTTGTACGTGTGCATGGAAGAGTTCCTCTGAATTTGCACTGGGGCTGATTTATCACAGTTATCCTTGTTTTACATCTGTGTAATTACTTTGAAATCATTGAACTTACGCCGATACAAAATTGCAGTAGTGGTGAATTAGGGTTGCGCTTTTGATAGTGCTTTTTATTCTGGTTGAAATACTCTCCTGATCCAGGTGAGGATGAAACGTTGTACCAGGCTGTCAGACGTTTTGCTGATTGGGTTCATGCTGCTTATCTGTCAGCACTTCTGTTCTTAGTAGCTGTATTTAATGCAGTTATTTCTGTGTGCCTTGGAAATGTGAAGGAGTGGGGAGAAAAGTTTAAATCAAAATTCAGTGGTTTTCTAGTATTTATGCATCAGCTGTAGCCAAAGTGGTCCTGAGGGTCTTGTGCTGTATTTTTGGTAAAGATATTTTTCTGTCCTTCATCTTCGAGTGCGTTAACTTTAGCAAAAGAAGAATACCAGAGATCTTCCCATTTTTCCCATCTGCTTTGAAGCAAGGAATTAATTTGTTAAAAGGAAAGCATAGGATGGTGTTACTAGATGGTGGTTTGTGTTATGAGAAGGTAGAAGGTGCTGCTGGTGTTCAGAATTAAAAAAAACAAAACAAAACCAAAACCAAAACAATAAAACAAATGGACAGGACATGCCAGTGGTTGTGTCTCCATTGGCAACCCCCCTGTTCCTCTCATCTCTTGGAAGTGATGGAAGGAGACCAACTGATGGCCCTTGAATGAGCCAGCCCTGCGTACCCTCCTTGGGTTTCATTTTGAGAAGCTTGTCTATCGAGGGGAGCAGTGGCTGAGCCTGTGTGCTGTCACGCAGCTCTGGAGGACGTTGTGTGGCACCATGGTCTTGGCTTCTCCGCTCACCACGGCACCTCTGGCTTCCCTGGCGGGGAGCTGGCACCGCGAGCCGGTGCGGCTGGACGGGGTGCTGCGCCACCGCTGAATCGGCTTTTCCCCCCTTCCCTTCCAGATGAGGAAAGCAGGTGTTAAGTCTCATTTTAAGAATTTATTGTTATCTGTTGCTGACACTTTAGAGACCACTCTGCTTACCCGCCTAATAGCCAAATACAAGCTAATAGTCTGTACAGGCCATTGAAGCCTAAAATCCTGCTAATTCCTTCCTCTAATGAATAATCCCTGATCTCTCTATGTGCCTTGACTACGGAAGAGCTAATGATGAAATTCATTGTAAGGAAAATTTCGAACTCATGGTTTCTGTGCCTGGGATTTGTAAATAAATAATGTGTCTGCATGTATACCATGTACAAAGTATAGCTTTCATATGTAAAGTTACATATCCCTGAAGAAATTTTGTTAAAGTAAATGGGATTGTAAAACACTTCTTTTGCTCGGTGGATTAATTGCTCCTAGTTTAGGGAATAGGTTGCCTGTTCTGTATGAAGGGTCATTCATTTTAACCCTTAGGAGAGTCATCCTGCATTGTGCTGGTGAGTGAATTTGCTAACAGCTTGGAAGAAAGGAGCTTCTTCCTGCTGCAGGATGGGAGGTGGGAATCTGCCCTGGGGTGTGCGGGCCCCTGTTGCTGGGGCCTTGGAGAGCCTCCTGCTCTCCCCAGCAGGTAATTCGGACAAAGCTTTACATGTCTTTGCCTGGAAATGGATGGGGATGGTAAGTCTGGTTCCTTGGGTTTGAAGAATGCTTATAAGAAACAAGTCTAGTGATCTTTTCATTTTAAATATTTAACAAAGAAGAAAAATAATCTAAGCAACCAATGTATTGGGGTAGAGATGTTGCATAAATTATAATGAGCACCAGAGGACACAGGATGTGTTCGTTCCCAAGCTGCATGATTATTTCGTGTTGTGAAGGGTTAGCTTTTCAATTGCAAAGCTTAATCACTTTTCAAATGAATATTTCATAACAGTTATTTTTTCATCAAATATACAACGGCGTGCTTATTTTGTGCCTCATGTGGTAGACATTAGTTTTCAGCAGCTTTAAATTCCTTTTATTTCCCCTCATCTCCTATTCTTGTTTCCAGCCATGGATGGGCAAGAAAATATTTGTGAATGTTTCCTGATGAGTGGCTAATCTTGTGGCTGAGAGCTAGGAAGAACCCAGAAGTTCCAGTAAAATTAGTCCCAAATTCTTAAAACATTCTAATTTATTTCATGCTGAGTGCAGCTTACGTGACTGATTTAAAATATTTTAAACTTAATTTAAAATGAAAACACAACTGTTGGAGACCTCTGTCACTACTAGTAAGCCTGGTATAGTGATACAGCACAGCTGTAGTACTCTCTTATTACTTTTTGTTACTGGATGATGGAAGTTATGATAAAAATGCAAGCAACTGATTATGCTTAGTACATCTTCTTTTTGCTAAAAGAGTTGGGTGAGGGGGATCTATATAGTTGTGTATATACCTCTGTTGTGATCTCTGTAGGTATTTGAGAATTGCCCTGCCTTAGGGCAAATTTTGGATAGCAACAAGGTGGTGCAGTTGCTCCGTTATCTATCCTTCAGACCCTAAATTGGGGGAGTTTTGTGGCACTGCTGACTTGGCTCATGACTGCTTTCTCATCTCTTGAGCACTCTGGCAGATGGATGAAAATTAAACAAACTCAGAGGTTTTGAATTATACTAACGGGCCAAACTGGCTTGAAAATAGGAGAAATGCAAAACTGACCTTAAGGCATCCTTACGTCTTTTTATGTTCTTTTATTCAAGAATTCCTTGGTACTCACCTGTCCACTCTTTCAGAATTAAAATATATTTTTCTTTGAAGTATACAATAAAAGAAAGATGTATAAAAATATCAAGTTTTGTTTTGACTAGACAGACTACTTATTTTTCTTGTCTAGTTATTTTATTCTCATACTTTACAATAGATTTCATAGTGCACTTTAAAGCCTACAGAATAAAGTATTTGTCTTTCTTCCCTCAAAACAAAAATAATAAATCTCTAAAACTCATTTAATCACATATACAAGGCCCAAGAGAGTCTGGAATTGAGAGCAGTGCAGTGCATTGTGCCTCCTGCACCTGCGTGTACTGAACCAGCAGTATGAATGTAGAAGCTGCACACATTTGATGCTTTTTCTAGGAATGTTCTAGGGGATTTTCCAGCCATGTACTGGACTATATTGGACAGTGATGTTCAAAATTTAAGCATGCTCAAATCTTGGGGAGGCTGTTTAATGGTAGGTAAATATAAGTTCTGGTTTGTTTGCTGCCTTTTCCTTTCTCCTGTAGTGATGCCGTATTTGCCAGGATGGCCTGGCCTGCATGTTTGTGTGTTTGTTAATCAAGTACAGGATCTATCAGCTCCTCATGACACAGTTGCTTATGTCTTGTGTTCCTAAGTGCAAGTCACTTTCTTCTGTCTTTTGTTCATGAAGCTGAAGTCGACTGTGGGACCATTTAAAAAAACTAGTCTTTTTTCCTGTTTTTCAGTTCACACTTAATATAGAAACCCTGGAATTACTGGATACTTTCTGAACAGCATAAAGTCCATACTGGAAATCCTCATTATATGCCTGCTTAGAAATTTTTTCTTTATCTCTCTGATTTAGAGGTTATTTTCTGGCAGCCACTTCCCTTGTCTTTCTGTACATGTACGAAAAACAAGATTCTACATGCTAAATCTACTTGTGATCTATGATTTTCTTCCTGCATGTTGTGCCCTCTAGTTCTTTGGTTATTTTTTTCCCACTTTACAGTTATTGTTTAAATCTGTGATTGTCTATACAGTTAAAAAGTTTCTGAATGTGAAATACAGAAATCTCCTGGATGCCGTGAACACAAATGATTTTCCAGTCAAGCACATAGGTGATGAAGGCCTAGGAATTACTGACTCTTTTAACTTATTATGTGTTTGGTGGTCATAAGCTCCAAGTCCATAATACACCATTATTGTACACTTTCATGTGGAAAATTCAGGTTTCTTCAGGATTTCAGGTTCCTTAATGCATAAAACAATCTGCAGAAGTAGTTGCCTTGCTGTTTGAAATCAGGTAGTGTTGGGTTGCTGCTGTTAGCACTTCGATGTAAACAAAATAGAGTTAATCTATATGACCTGAGAGGGAGGCAGCTGGCCTCACAATCATCAGTGAAACAGTCCTGAGAGGTAGGAAGTTGTATTATTACTATCCCTGCTGAGTATCTATGGCACAGAAAGATTAATTGATTTGCCCAAGGTCATGGAGGAAGTGAGAGGCAAAGATGGAATTGCGTCCCGGTCAGATGCCTTAATCACAGGACTGTAACCCCTCAATATTTGTGATTTTGTTTGATTAACTAGGTGCTCTTACAATCCTTACCCGGTGTGCCTTTTGTCCTGGTGAAAAGGATTTCTAGAGACTTGAGGTTTAAGTGCCATCTGTTCTTTCATATATATTAATTCTAAGATTTTAGGTGGTTGCACTTTGTTTCATTGAGTAAATCAGAAGCTGAAAATGCAATATAAGCAATTTTTTTTTTTTTAATTAATGTATTTTTCCCCCAATGTTTTGTGGGAGAGAATTCATCACAATAAATGATTACACTGTCAAATGAGTATTAGCTGTTAGTGGTGTGTCGATTCATTATATGCCTTCGTGTGTGTGGAGTCATTGTGCTCCACAGCGAGCAGGAGATGGGGCTGTCCAAGGGGAGCACTGCAGTGACCATTAGCAGTTGATTAAGAGGGAAGTATATGCAGTGAGGAACCGCTCATAAATTATGCCCTTCCAGCTGGAGTTTTTCTGTGTAAAAGGAGCTGCCAGCATCCTTATTTGTTCATCTGACATCTAAAAATGTGTGCGTAGTCTCAAAGCATGAGGTAGTATTCTGTAATAAGTGTCTGCAGGTGCTTGCCTGGTACATGCTACAGGTAGGTAGACTGCTTGTGGGGACATGGACCCACTCTGAGCCCCAGGAGAGAAGTAGACGGGGAGCAGCCGGCACAACTGGCCCAGGCGCTGCTCTGCCCCTGAGGTCCAGCTGCTTGTAGGACCGTCCAGGACGTTCTGTCTTTCCTGTCCCGTGAGTGATTTGTCTACGGAGAAATCTGAATTCAGCCTTGGCAGTTCGTGGTCAAAGTGGGTTTTCAATCACTAGCCCAAGGCACATGCTTAATATATAGAGTGCCTTGATGTGGTGCCCTGCTTTGCCACAGACACGTTTGAACCTCAAAGACATCTTCTAGCTCTATAGATGTTAGAGAACAATAATGTCAGATGACTTTTCTTTTTTTTTCCCACCCCTCATTCAGTATTTATATTCAGTTTCCCTTTACACTAAAAAGAAAGTACTGAAAAGTTACATGAAGTGAATTCAAGTCAAAGGTGTTTAACGTATGTGAAGGAAATGAAGCTTAGATTTCAAGCAGTGATCAATGAAGTATAGTATTGTATGATCATTACCGAGCAATAAAGCAGGAAAGGAATTATCACAAGGATGTATATGCCATTCATCATACCCTTTTAATACCTCTTTTTCTTGCTTGCTTTCTTTTTATTGTCTCCTATGTTTTATATGCTTTGATCCTATATATGGGAACGAAGTTCCATCCTCCTCTCTGACATTTTCACCTACTGTTATACAATGCTAGCTTAGAAGAGTACTTCAGAGGAAGAATGTCTATATACTCTGTGCTTTAATACTTTGAATAGAATTAAAATAGCTTATGTTTCAGGTTTTGTAATTTTGGGGGGAAGTACTGCTATGTTGTGTTTATTCTGAGTGCCACCAGAAAGTCAGTGGCTTTGCTGAAAAAGGAATGTACTGAAAATTAGAATAAAATGCAACACCATATTTTTGCTCTAGATTTGTTGAAAGTGAAAAATATCCTAGTATTGAAACATATAGTACATTACTTGCTATGGGGGAGGTATCAGGGTTTCTTTAATTCTGTTTTCTTTGTGCCCTGATCAGTGACCAAGATTGCCAAGTGTTTATCCTTGTATATCATACAAAAGTAATTAACTACCTGTGAGTCGTATATGTGAAGAGGCTTGAGAGCCTGAGATGAAAGCAGCAATGCTGTAAATGTTATCTTATGGCTTCCCAGGCCACACTTTGCTCGGATCTGATGTTGGTGTTGTCATGAAACTGGACATCAGTCCAATGATACATCACGGCAATCCTTCTGTGGGGCTGTATGGTTAATAATAATCAATTTTGCCGCTTGCAGCGTCATCTTAAGCAATGCAAACTGAAACGTAAATTGTTAAAGTTTGTCTGACAGTGAGCAAATGCAGAGGCTCGTTCTCAGGAGGAAGGATGACTCAGCCATATTCTTCAGTTGATGTATCAGGTTTCAGTGACATCCTAAGATTTGTCGACAGATCTATTAAGGAGAAAAATAGTAGTTTATAATTTCTGGGATAAATTAGTACTTACTATTATATCCTAGAAGGTTGTTTTGGGATTTTTTTTTTTTTGTGGTAAATAGCATTTAAAAGATATTTACAGCATCATTTCAAATGAACAGAACTTGGAGGAATCTGCCTTGAAATGTTCTTAATTAAGATGCAAAGCAATTTTTTTCATTGCACTGTGTAGATATTAATCAGCGTAGGTGGAAAATGAGAACATACATGATTAGTGATAGTATTTTACCTTCAAACCTTGAAAACGGCTTAAAATGAAACACTCTTAAATCCCTTGTCACCCCCAAACAATATAACACCCCATTTTGACTCTCTAATTACCAAGCCTAATTTGCTAATTTCAAAGGGGAGCACAGCAGCCCCATAAAGGCTCGCAGGACTCTTGAAAAGAGCAATGCGGTATAATTAAAATGATCAAGTGGATCTAATTTGGGGGGGGGAGGGGGAGGCAGGGGTGATGTCTTTCCTCGTAAGGTTACTTCAAATTGAATTGGAGTTGGCATATATAGCCTTTAATGAGGTAACATCCCCAGATAAAACATCTGACTTGCTGTTTATTTTAGTCTACATTTATTTGCAGGCTTTTATAGCAAGAGAGCTCTGTCTAATGGTCCTACCAACCTGAGTGCTGCTTCCATTGTGGCAACTGGCCTGGCTCTGGGAGAGCACTATGGTTAATGTGTGTTTCTGATGCATCCATCACGGTGACAATTACACTTGAGAAAAAGCGAAATGCAGAATGATGCTCCTTGTATCCCTTGCCATGGGTAGCAGTGGTGAAAGCACTGAAGAGGACGTTCCCTTCCACTGTTGGCCTGCACGGGGTAGCTGTGTCACAGCCAGAGTTAAGCTTCAGTCAGATTTTGGCCAGAATTTTCTGAGTAAATATTTTCCAGCCATATTTTTCTGGGCTAATACAGATCTGATTTCCCAGTGGACACACATCCTCCAAACTGTTAGTGTTCATTTAGGGGCTGATAGTGCCTGGCTGGGGAGCAGGTTTTGGGGGTGGGGTTGGTTATTTGTTGGTTGCGAGGGTATTTGTGGGGTGAGGGGTTGCTGGTTGGTTTGGTTTAGTGTTTGCCCCACTCCCCCAACTTGGATTAATGTGTAAACATAATTCTGGGCTTTAAAATCCTGTATGAATATAGTTGTGTGTGTGTGTGTGTGTGTGTGTGTGTGTGTGTGTGTGTTCTGTGTGTGTTCTGTGTTAAAAAGATAAATACCTAATCTGGGTAACTTTGTAATCAAAACACTTTAGATTGACTACAGTAAGAGGTTTCTTGTTTTGTTTTAACTCTTCTGGGTGTTTTATCTTGTAAAGCCCTGTAATAATAAAGCCATATGAATCCTCAGCTTATTATTCATATTACTCCGTGTGTCACGAAGGAGGCATTATGAAGCCTTGCGTTTTAAAATAAAACATTCTGTGAAGAGGATGAAGTTTCTCCAGCGAAGAGCCCCGATGGTGAATGCAGATAGCAGGAGGGGAGTGGGAGGATGGAAGGAGTGGCCACCCTAGGGGTGAAGTTTGGAAGGGAGCAGCGTGGCTCTCCTTTTGTTTCTGAGCAAACACCCCTGCCCACTTCTGGCCCATCTCCTGGTGGAGTGGGTAGGCTGTAACTAATAGATAATTGAGCACTGAGGAGGCAGAAGCAAGTGCCTGACAGGTGCTGCCCTTCTTAGCTGAGTGGTGGTTTTGCAAGGAAAGGCGGGTCTCATTCTGCGACCAGTCGGTATCACCTGGGAGAGCAGAGGTTAATGTTTCAGAGGAGGAGGAAAAGCTGTTTGTATGCAAGTGACATTGAAAGGAGATATGAATATTTTAATACCTGTGGTCAAGGCCAGTGGGTTGTACTACGCGCACATGTTCCATTTTGGCTGGCCCCCTTCGGAGCGCCAGTTGTCTGGGCTGTGGAAACGGAGCAGAGGTCTACATTAACAAGTACATTATAATGCCCCACTCCTCCTTTTCTCATGTACATGGTAAAACTTGTATAAAAGAGGTGGCCAGAAAGAATTTGGTAACGATAACGTGTTTTTTTATTGTAATCATCTTAGCTAGCCACTGTTGCCTGTGATGTCTAATGTGATTGTAAAGTAACACTGTACTTCTTGTGCAGGTTGGCAAATGCACATCAGCAGAATTTCCAGCAACTGTAAGAGTGTTAAGATTGTTCCTAATATTTATTTTTTTGTTTCTGTTGATTTTGGACGATATTACCAGCATTTTCAACACAAAAAAGGGAATTTTCCTGCTTCTGTGGTGTGTTTTTGTTTGGTTGGGTTTTTTCCCTTTTCTTGGCTTGATTTATTAAATCACACTTAAGCTAAAGAAACAGTGAGTCTGTCTACAGCTTTCTGAAATAATTACTTTCCCACTACTCAGTAAAAAGCTGAAATAGGTAGCTGCCATAAAACAAAAGTAAGGGGCAAGAATATTAGTAAACATTTGTAATATGCTAGTTGTGCATCCACCAGGCATTTATTAGAAGCCTTTGATGTCCAATGTTTTCCAAATTATTTATATAAAATGTTTGAAAAGAAAAGCAGCACAGTGGGACAGAGATGGAAAGTGCAAATTATGAAACAAAAGTATGAAATATATCTGTATAATTCAGTAGATACACTATTCAGTGGATTTATAATTTGGCTGTAGATCTGTAATTCAGTGCAAAGTAATTATTTTGTGCATTCTATATTTTTTCATTTCTTGTGTGCAATTGGATGTAGGTAATAACAAGAATAATGTTCAGAACTCTTGCTTCTTAATGGTGTAAAGCTGGTACTTGTTGATATGAAAAATGCCATGTAAAACGAGTGGATTACAGTAAAATTTGAAATATCATGGGGGGGGGGGGGAATTGTTTCTTTAACATGTCTAGCAACTACTGAGCCAAATACGTAGAAGCCTTTACTCTCCTAGGTCAGATTCCAGCAAAGCCATGTTGCTTTTATAGAATAATGCCATATGGCAAACTGACTCAGCTTTAAGCACTGCATATGGTCCCGAGGGGAGAAATTACCCATCCAAATGACGGGTGGATGGCAGGCAGGCAAGTTTGGATGGAGCTGCAGTGTGCTCATGTTCTGTTTCACTAGGGCTGCAAACATTCAGAATAGCTGCTTGGTGTATTTGAATTTGATCCTCATAACAGTAAGGACATGAGGGGATTGGAAATAAAAGAAGAACAATAGCTATTTCTCTTTACGCTGCTTCTGTAAAGTACTTTTGATACATTGAAGAGAATTAATGTCTTTTGGCATGGTTTATTTCATTTTCCAGAGTGGATGTAGTAAGTGAATGGGAATCAAATACAATTATAATAGCCCATTTCTCTTTCCTAAATAAAGTTTGGTATGCTCATATTAACTCATATGTCAGTACTTGCTTAGTTCACATGAGTAAAAGTCAGTTTATAATAGCTAGGAATTTGACTTTTTCTTACACTGGAGGTTTTCTTGGGAGCCTACAGCAGTAAAGAATCCTGGTTGGGTTTCGGTCCACATCGAATAAGTAGAATAGCAGAAAGTTAATTTACACACTGTGCTTTGAAAGAAAAAATAAGTAAATATCAAGCACTAAATGAGGTGTTCCAAACCAGAACATTTTGGGGGAAAAGCCAGCCATTTTGTTAATCTGACAATTCTATAGCATATACTGTAATTACCAAGAAATTTGAGTAAACCCAGTAATGTTGTTTGATAAATTCATTAGCTAAAGTGCATTAGTGGTAGCTGCCGTGCAGTCTTCTTGTGCTCAAACAGCATCGCTCATCCTGCCCATTTAGTTTTGTTGTTGTTGTTTTGTTTTTTAAATAACTGCTCAGCCTTCTTAGTGTGCTGACAAGGTGCTTACTGGTTGCTGTCTTGCTGTCTGAAGGAAATTATGCTTCAGTGAGCGACAGAGTCACTGGGGTCGCTGCAGGGCTGAGGCTGCATTTGGGGTGTTTGCTGGAGGGCTGATGCCTTGCGTGTGAAGAACTCAGTGAAGTTCTTCCAGGAGGGCTGCTGAACTTGGAGAGGTTGTGTAGCGGCACTGCAGTTTGTTCTCCTCCATCTCATCTGGGTGGCTTTTCTTGCCTGGGCTGGTCCTCTGCAGCCATCCGTGGGGCAGCGTGCAGGAAACCTGCGCCTCAGTGCTGGGCACTGGGTGCCAGCAGCTCCCCGCAGCCCCACCGAGGTGCACCCCATGCCTTCTCCGCATGGTAAACCCTCATGAAGCTGTGAGATGGATTGTGCCGGGTCTCCTCCCATCACAAGCGTGACAAAGGCTTTTTGAGTGATCTTTGCTTTGAAGAGCAGTTTGCTGAAGAACTGATAACGCTGCTTTGTTTTGCTTGCGTGCATTTTCATTTCCTGCGCATCAGTCTTGTTTTTTATAACCAGGCACACTGACAAGTGAAACCCTTGGGTTCAGTTGCGTGTATAGGAATGTTGACTCCTCCCAAAATCTTGGGAAGTGTAAAAACAGTAAAATACTCTCTATACCGTTCCACATTTTTAAGAATTTGGATGTATGAGTATTGTTGAAATGCTAAAGAATTTACATCATCCTAATCTGTTGAGGGACAGTATATAACATGCTAGTCATATTACCTTGCGTTTTTAACTAGAAAATCACTTCTTGCATTCCATATGTGGCATGGAATACTGATCTTGTCAAATCCTAGAATTAACTGTGATTGAAGATACTTTCCTTTCTAAAGATTTATACTGAAACGAGAAATGTGTAGGCATTGTATAAAGTAACATAGGTTTCAGTGCAAGCTGAGCCATTGTTGTCTTCATAGTCTTGAGTAAACTCAACCATCCTGGAAACTTTGTGAAGAAATGGATCTAATTGAAAAAATATTGTGCATTTGGACCAGCTTTCTCAGTTTTCACTATTCATGAAGGTAGCAACCTTTTTTCCCAAACTTTATATGCTATGTTTCCAGTGAAATAAGCAAAATTCTGAAATAATTCCATTGTAGGCAGAATAGATTTTTCTTTTTAATTAATCTACTCAGAGAAATGTTGTTTATTTTAATAAGCAGGGTCTTCTAGCCACTGAAGTATCAAACTTAGGCTGTAATAATCATTCAACAGCCTTTTTCCCCTCCCCAAGTTGCACGCTGTATGGTTCTTTCAAGTGCTTGTGGTACGTATTATTGTGACTGCAAAATATTTTAATTCTTTCCGTATCTGTTGTTGCATTGACCTCCTGTATTATCTGTGTTCGTTCTTTTTTTTGTGGGGAAAAAAAAAAAAAACCAACAAACTCAGTTCTCTAATTTCAGCACCAGCCTAAAGTAGTGTATTTTCTGCTTACTGAAGTAAGGCTAAAAGCTGATGAGAGAAGTCTTTAAAATCCTATTTTAGACTGAGTACTAAAATTATGTGCTTGAAAGGAAGTGAATAGGTATCTTTTACTGATGACAACCAGGACAGATGGAATTCACTTTCTAGGCTAACCTAGTTCTTCAGGTTGCTCTCAAAAAAGTACTGCACTTGCAACCATTTAAAGATATTACTGACCAAATCCATGGAAAGGAAATTATTTGTATAAAAGGCACAACAATAAAGGAGTGTTAGAAAAATAATGCTATTGAGGTTTTCTATTTTTTTTCCCTTAATTTTATTTCATTTACTGCATAAACCTGCCACACTGGAACCTTAAGAACATCTCTAGACTGTCCCGGGCTCTTGAGAATCTTATTTAAATTTTAAACAGATGGTGGAGGGAGAGGAGCAATGCTTCCTATATAAATTGCAGAATGAGGTGGAGGAATTTGCTGTTTCTGGTTTAATATCTGCTTTGAAAACCTGTGTGTTTTAATTTCCAAGCATTTTAAAGTTCCATTGGCTTACTAAATATCCAGTACCGATGCTTTGATGTATTCATAGAGCACCTGATGTTTGTATGTACCGGTTATCACGAGCACTGGGTGACTGGTAACTCCTATTTCTCACCTTGAGAGCAGACTGGTAATTGTCAGAAGTTTTCATTTGCATGTTCCTATTTCCAGTCAGGACATACCTAATCAAGATTTTTTTTGTGTTTAAGTTACATACTCCCACATTTCTGAAGATCTGGGTACAGTTAGCATTGCACAAAATGCATTTTCTGTTTTTTTTCAAGAGACACTGCCTTTTCTTTCTGGAAAAGGATGGGGACTGTTTGGACTCTGAGTTATACCGTGTGTCTTTCTCATTGTTAGTAGGAGCTGGAAGAATGCTATTAGTCTCTGTACTACATACTTACTGCCTTTGACCTTTTCTAAGGCTGGTAATATTGAAGCCTGGTCTTCAGGAAAGCTTGAAATCACCCACCTCATTCCTGAAGTGTCTTGCGTGAGCAATAAAGCTAGGCTATTGAGTGTTTTCAGGAAAGATCCAGCCTGGAAAAGCACATCTCTGTCTACACATCTTCTCATTGTCTTCTGACAATCATTGTTGGTGGATCTGCTTGATTTCTACCCCACCCTACTATATGTGGTCCTTATCTTCAAGTTGTTCACACAAATGCTGGACAATTGTGCTGCCAGACCTCCATCAGATGATTTTTAGTATGTGTTACCCAGAAGATGTGATCTTGAGCGGATTGCTTTGATGGTCAAGAGAATTAAGAGCCTGATTGTCTGGGGCTGGTTGTGGATTCACAAGAAAGTTCTTATGTGTCTGTTTGTGGAGAGCTCATTTATTACCAATATTAGTAACTCCCTTTTGGACGTACATTATGACTATTCCCTGAAACACAGGTGTGCTTTTCTGCTGCTTCCTCGTGACCTTTCCAAGCCGGTGCTTCCTTGGAAGATTTGGTACCTCTGTCTCAGTGTTATGTTGAGGAAGGAAAAATAGTGACTGACTGGCACCCAAACTGACTTTGCAACAGTCGTGACACAGTTCTTGAGAGAGGAATATGCTTTTGTGTAATGTGCTTTTCTTACCAGTGGGCTGAGAGAAATTATACCTTGAAAGATAGATTTCTGGTGCATATGTTTTACATTTAGCTGACCACAGATTTCAGTTTGGGAGGCTGAAGAGCTCATCTGAGCTGAAGAATTATTCAGTGTCTCTAAAGCATATGAGGAATCTCTCTCTTGGCATTCGCAAGCTCAGTGCTGCTCAAAGGATCTTCCTTACCTTAGAGCAGGGATTGCGTGAACACCCTCTCTTGCTCAGTGTGGCCATAGTGTCTCTATGCAAGTAAACCAAGCAAAAGTCTAAGAACATCTTTCCTAAATTGGATTGCTTCTCTGTATACTGGATAAATTCGAACATTCCCGTTCCAGGCAAAGAATCAATAACATAAAATCAGGTAATCACCTCTTTTAAAGCTTAACTGTTTAGTTGATAGCATGTTTGGAAGAGCAACCCCCCCCTCCCTCCCTAGAAAAAAAACCCCAAACCAAACAAAAAGCTCCACGCCCCAAGGACTGAGAGGAAAGGGACAGGGGATCGTTTACAGGCATAAGCAACATCCATGTTTCCACTGGTAGTTTAAGTAACTTAGCTGTTAAACTTATTAATGATATAGAAAGGTGAAAAGGCTGGGACTGCTGGTAAAATCATATTCTCTCTTTTGACCTCTTGAAAGAAAGGTTTAGTAGGCACAATTTTGTTTCAATCAAAAGACAGTCCCCCCATGCTGTGCCGTAACCCCAGTGAGGAGCTCTGACACGCTTACATGTGCATAGGCATAGGGCCCATAACGTAAACTTACCCAGGACTCTGAAGTAAATGGGCAGAGGGGGAGGCGGAACAGAAGAAAACAAAACCAAACAAAACCAGAAACCCCAAACATGCAAAACCCTCCTTTTTCATTCTCTTTTGAGGGTTAGGAAAAAAATCAGGTTTTATGTTATTTAAATAGATAGCTGGGTCTCCCCTAATCTTGTTAACAGAAAATAGCTTTCAGCTGTATCTGTTTCACCTCCCATAGGCTGAAAAAAGGGAGGATTTATATTAAAATAAAATATCTTTATTTTTAAAAAAGAGCTTTTTCCACTGTTTGATCTGTGTTTATGTTCTATGAGAACTCGTTATTGCTGACATTTCCCTGTGTGAATATTTTATGTGGGCATTGTACAGTGGCCAACACTTAACTTTGCTTTCCTGTAGTTGGTATGTTTTATGTCTTACCCTCAAATTGTTATTTTTTCCAGGATAGGGGAAGGAACAGCACTGTTGATGGGTGCTGCAGCAACGGGCTTTCCTGTGAGGCTATGGGGGGTTGTGAGAGCTGAGTGTAATCCCTGTAGCTGCTTTGCTGTTCCCAGCCTCTGTATTTTTAGGCTGTGGCCCTCTCTAAATTCCATCCAGGCAGTATCACTCAGAGACAGGGCACGAAAAAATCTTCTTGCCAAATACTTTTTCCCCCCCCAGACTTCGATTTTCCATACAAGGACCTTTTTTTTTTCTTTTAAAAAAAAAAGGTCAACAAAACACTGAATTTGTGCTAATGCATATTGTGCCTTTTGTGTTTCAAGATTTTAAGCTGTGGTATTTTTAGAGTGAAGAGGTGGATGAGAGCTTTGTCTCCTGTTTAAATAGAGAGGTTAAGCGTATGGTTTCATTAGTTACAGACTTACCATTGGAAGAGGTAGGCAGGACTATCAGATCAGTGTTAGCATTCTCCTAAATATTTAGAAAATTAAACGGCAAAAAGGATGAAGAAATTCTGGGTGGCTGAGTATTTCTATAAGGAAATTTAAGCTTCAGAAATGTAAGGAAACTTGCATGTTTGCTAGAGACAATATAAGCCCTAGAAAAAGCAGAAATAAATCTTTGAAGTGTAATTGCAAGGCAGTCTTTTCCCACTTAATTGATATTTAAACATTGGCTAACATGGATCTTTGCCATTTAACTGACATTAACGACCTTGGTTAACTTGGTTTTGAGCTTTTTATTTTATTACACTGGTTTGTTTGTTTTGTGTTAATTTCACTTTAGTGCTTGGTTCCTTGTAAAATACATTTTTTTCTTTTCAAAAACAAACATAAACCATTCAGAATATCTGTTTTGTTTTAATATTTAGACATTTAAACACATCTTGGGCATAATTGTATATGCATTTTATAGCATGAAAAAGCGAACCATATTGATTGTAAATCCTAAACATCTGCACTGCAAACGAAAACCACACTTTTTTTGTGCACCTTGCTTTTTTCCTAAGTTTTTCTTCTCATCATATTGTAAATATTTCCTCTTTATTAAGTAATCGCTGGTGTTACTTTTGGCTTTTCCCACACCTTTTTTTTTATTATTATTATTTTTGTTTTATTCCTTTAAACAGTTTCTCTTTTTGCCCCATCTGTTCTCTGCATCAGTATCTTGTTTGGAATAAACAAAGCTTAAGCTGGGGTTTTGACCTCAAGCCTTTTGCTGCTGTGGTCATGTAGGTGCCACAAGTGGCATGTGACAGCCAGGGGGGTTCTGCTGGGAACGAGCGGCCTCCGCAGCATCCATGCCCCCCCGTACCCAGGTTGGGCACACCCCGCCTCGCTGCAGGGCATGACCCTCCCATGGGTGCCCAATTCTGTAGTTACTGAGGCTGGACACATGGTCACCGTGGGTACCTGGCGCTGTCAGTGCAGCCCTCAGCAGAGGAGGGAAAATGACTGCTGGGAGGTGGTAACTTGTTCACACACCTGTGCTCTGCTTCCCGGGGCTGGGCACTGGAATTTGGTGAGCTGGCTTCTAATTGTCTTTGGAATAGGCAAAGAGAGAAATGCTTTCTGCCCTGAATGCCCTGTACCACCTGTACTGCATTAACATCAATCCAGCTGTTAATGATACTGGCAGCTGTCTTTTAGATGCATTAGAGCACCGTTGGCAAAAGGTTTCCCCCCCACACGCGTCAGTATTCTAGTTTTTCTGTAAAGCAATCCATATGTTTACTTCTCCTGGATTTAGCAAGCTTTGAGATGGTCACAGTATTTTAATCAGTTGGGAAAGTGTTCACTGCAAAGGAGAGGATTGCACATAAAGCTTCTTCACATCAGCAGCAACATTCTGCTGCCTCAGGACACCTGGATATGGTGCTCATCATGCTCTCCAGTGGGAAGAAATGTTCCAAAAGTTGTGAAGCAGAAGAACTAAGCACAGCCTTATTTCTTTTCTCTCTGTCCAGTCATTGTCTTGATCCATTGGTAATCTCAACTGCATTGAATTTCTGATCATATATTTGCATTTTCATTCAATCTTTTAGCAACTGTTCTTCATCCAGGGTTTTTAGGGGATTGGGTTTTTTTTTTTGGTAAGCATGTGTATGGATTCTTGTATACAGCTGTAGTTACAACTTAAATTGAGAGAGAACATCAGTGTGTTGCCACTGCTCGTTTGTTGTGCAGTTTTGCTTGTGATGGAACATCTGATGAAGTTGCCACACAGTGGAGCAGCGTTAGACCTGCCTGAAGAAATTTCATTCCCTGCCATTTCCTTTCCTCCTTCCTTGTGATCTTCTGCAAGCTTAGTCTATTGAAATGTTGGAAAAGGCTGTTTTGATCTATTTAGGCGTTCAAGCAGGAGGACATCATGTTTGGACATGTTGAACTGGCTGTTGGAGCAGAAGAGCGATGGAAACCAGGAACCACTGTAGGCAGGTAGATCAGGTGGGCCTTTTCATAGATCGATTGAGCTCAGTCTTCAAACTGGTTGCTGTACCTGTACCTGCTCTGCTCTGTTGGGATTGCTGCTCCAGTATTTGCCCAGACCCATCTCTTCTGTGTCTTTGCTTTTCTTTCTATACATTTGTCTTTGAAGCAGACTGTCTGCAGCCCTCGCTGAGCTAGTGTTTGTCAACACTAATTAGGCTTCTGTAACAAGTAGGAATTAGAGTGCATCTGGACTTCGGGCACTGTAAGTGATGCAACTGTGTTGGTCCACTTTGGATGTTTGATGTGTCAGTGGGTGAGAGCTACTGTATTTTTTGTTGTTCCTCTGTTCTTGTGTCCGCATGAAAGGTGTGTGTTCCTCCTCTGCATTTGTTGGCCGTATTTGTTAATGCTGCCGTCAGACTTAACTAGGTCAGTGTGCTACAAATAAACATTGCATGGCATGAAATGTGAATATACAGATGTCTCCTGCACATAACATGCCCTCTCCCCTCACAAATCCAAAACAAAAACCCCAAACCTTTCCATTTGAAATTATTTGCTTGGCAATATTCATAAATTCCTTCAATATTTTGTATCGTAAAATTTAAAAGTGAATGACTGAGATCTACAGATGACACATTTCTTCAGATGCGTAGCAGAAAATAGGTTTATAAATGACACACAGAATTCATAAATATGTTTATAAAACATGGGATTCAGGCTTAACTGATGAAGTCCCACAAGTGTAACTGTGGAATCCTAATGATTGTTTGCTGTCTTTAACTGGTCTAGAGTTTTGGGTTGGTTTTGTTGGTGTTTATTGGTTGTTTGTTTTTTAATAAATAAGTTCATGTGTGGGTTTGGGGTTTGTTTTTGGTTTTAAATTAAAACTTTTTTGTGTTGAAAACAACTTTCGGAAGACTTTTTAATATAAATACAGTATTTTGAAATGCTCTTTACTTACAGTTTAGATGCCTCTGTTTTTATTTAAGTGTTGATTTTGATTTTGAACATCACATAAAGAATTTTGCTGTCTCTGGTCTGAGACTTAGAGTTACAATAAAATATTTATTCCTTTATCTTGATTTTATGCTTACTGGAAATCCTTAATGAGAAATAGGGTTTATTTTTCAGGAGGTACCTGGTACATTTTGTATACATTTTCATGTAATTTGCTGATGCAAAGTTGATCTGTCCTTAGAAGTAGGTACTGGCTACGTTTGTTTATGGGGGTGGACACTGCCTGAATAGATTTGTAGTCTTGATTTCCATAAAGTGAAGACAGTTATTTAATTTGATTTTTGGAAAATGCATTATAAAAAAGCTGTCCTCAACATGTACTTATATTAAAGAGCACAAAAATCACAGTGTTTGAATTGCAGTATTTGTTTCTAGCTTTCTTAATTTCTTAATGTTTAATTTTATGCACTAAATACGTTTTTAAGTTAAGGAAGTTGTGAAATCACTGGCAGAAATCAAAAGTACTGATATAAAGATTTCTTGGTTGGTGTCAGGTTGATTTTGAGTTCTAGTAGGAATTTACCTATGCAAATATAAATTAAAGTTGATACTGCCCATGGTGCACAAGTGTAAATTGTATAAATAAAATTCTGGGTACTTAGTTTGCTCTGAGCTAGGCAGCTTTTTTGAGGTGCAAAATTTTTTTTCTCGCACAGTGAAACAGCTTTAAACTTAGGTTGGAATATACTTTCATGTGACACCCCTTTCAAGGAGCAAGAGAGGAGGAAAATTGAGGCTTTTACATACCAGGCTGGCAAATTGTAGCATTTCTTTCTAAATATTGTTCACATTTGTGCTCACAGAAAATGAAGTCAATTGTAGACTCATGAGATATTATACGAGAGAAACTATGTATTTTGATATGTAGTGTCTGGTACAGAGTCCCTAGCAATGAATGCAAAGGCTGCCATTGACTCTGCTGGGCTTTTATCTGGCTGTATAACAATCTGTTAAGAGAGTTTCTTTCTTTCTTAGATAGCAGCAATGTGATTTGCTTTTTTTGTACTGCTGTGCATAAGTGTAGCAGGTACTTCAGTGTGGCGTAGTCAACAGTAAAGTGTGGTGGTTATTTTTCTGGCAGTAATTAGGTATTTTCCTTTTAAAGGTGATTTTCTGTTCTTTGATTTTTAATTTTCCTGAATATGAATTGCAGCAATAAAAACTGCCAGTGTTTTTGGTCTTGTTGCAACCCTTTGTCTTGGACAAAGTACCAATAATTCTGGAGTAGGCACGTGCTTCAGGACTTACAAGTCAGATGGACGGTACCTGCCTTTCATGTCTGAGACATGGAAGTCCCAGTTTCTGCTAGATCAAGTTGGGGTATGCACTGTTTTCAGTATCTATAGAAAAATAAATTAATTTTAATTAGTCTCTACAGTTTGTAGTAGCTTCTGTCTTTTGTGTGTCTCTTACTACAGTCCTTATATATGCAGTTTTAATGCCATCAGATAATTTGTTCTGGTGGAAACAAGTGTCATCTGCTAGAAATCCTACCAACTGCAAACTCAATAAAAATGAAGCATTTTACTGCAAGTAGCTTCACTGCAGTAGAAACCAGCTCTTCCTTCCAGGGTGACTCGCTCAGTGTTGCTTAACCTGAGCAGCATACCAAGCTGGGTTCATGTATTTTTTTAAATGCTTGTTTGCCGCTTTTTGCATATTTTTTACATGCTTTCGTGTCGGCAGGGTGAGCAGAAGGGCCGCGAGGGCTGGACCAGGAGGCTTTTCCAATGGCCCCCATCTGTCGGGGCTGCGCACTGATAAAGCCTGTGGCAGCTGGCTCGGCTCGCCACTAATCCCTTCATCCCGGCTGCGGATCAGGAGGTGGCCTGTCCCTTCTCAGAGGCCTGTGGACCTCGGAGAGTTGCCGTAGCCCCCGAGCTGTCGCACCGGAGCTGCCGGCAAGTGTAACCACGGGGCGCGGGCAGCCTGAGCGAGAGGCCCATGTGGCAGCTTGAGGACATTGCGCTGGGGACAAAGCCGGTCCCTCGTCAGCAACATCATGTTCACAGCCCAAGTGCCAGCGATGGGTTGGAGGTGGTTATTAACGTGTTACTTGGGAAGGAACTGCGAAGTTCTGAAATGTTTTCCCGCACGCCGTGCGAGGCGGCGCGCACAGGCTGCTGCTGCTCGCAGCTCCAGATGGCATCGGCGACTGTGAGAGACCACGGCTGTACCTGACCTTTCCTTCTGCTCTTTAGTGTAGGCGTGTTGCTGTTACAAATAATTTATGAGTATAGTGGTTATTTAAAACCATGTAGTAGGTTGCATTTCCCTCCCCTATCAAGGCTACATAGCTTGTTAACTAACAAAAGCAGCGAGATAATTCCTGCCCTAAAAATTTACAGCCTTTTGTGCACGAAATCTGCCGTTGAGCCTGGAAGGTCTGAGAGGAGGATTGCTGAGGAGGGGAGATGCAGCAGAAGATAAAAAGTTCAGAGATAGAACTAGAATAGAAACATGCCAGGGAGTGTACGCGTGGCAAAGCAGCGTAAGAGCTGAAATGCTGTAAAATGGGCCAGCAAGGTGAGGGATGCGAATCTTAAATCATCTGTTAGAAGTAGTGCTTTCTTTCTGAATATTTTGGGATACTTGTGAAACATGTGATCACCAAGCACCTGAACAATAAAAAAATGAAGGTGTAGGCAGGGAGTGGTGAACTGGCTGATGCAGTTGCAAGAGATGCAGCAGCTCCCTGGTCAGTAGAAACAGCACATCCTCAGCTGCTGCATCTCTTGCAACTGCATCAGTAGATGCATATATAGCTTTGTTATTTATTTGACTTCTCTTAAAAAAAAAAAGCTAAATCCCAGAAGTCACAAGGTAATTAAACAGCTTGGAAAAAATTGGTTTTATCTGACAAAAGAAGTGCCTGCAAGTTTAACAGACTCTCCATCTGATGATTGGCATTGGTTGCAGCAAACACCTTTGGGGCAGTCCAGAAGCAAAATGGACACACTGCTACTTGAGTTGATTCCCCAGCTGATGGTTGACATGACTGTCAGTGCCTGCAACATGTTAGAAGATTCAGGACACAGCAATTGGAACTGACGTGGAGGATACAGCATAACCAAAATGAAACAGAAACTGCTCAGAGCTCTGTCACAAGCTTTTTACACCGAAGTTTTGTGGCAGAAAGTTGCAGAGGCTACAAGCAATATAAAAGCAATATCATATTCAAAACTATCTTTATTTGAAATGAGAGGTGGCTCATCTTCACAGATGAATTGCTTTAAAAGCATATTTAGATGAACACAAATACAGCAACAGAGAATAAATGGATTTTGTTCTCCTCTTTTATGATGAGACCGCTCTTCAGAAGGTATATTTTAAATGAATCCCGTTAAAATCCTCAGAAAGGAAGACTCAGTTGTACAGAAAACATAAACAGAACAAGCGATGCAAAATCTCAGCACAGAAACGAGGTTAAGAAAATGACATTCACAACTCAGTTGACTAGGCTTCCTGGTTTTGTAGCTGTGCGATGAACCCAGCTCTGGTTTGCTTTGAACATGGAAATCTATCAAAAGTAACTACACTGTAGTCCAGACTTACATGAACAGTTAAACTCTCAATACCTTAAATACTCTCTGGAAACATGGATAGATTAAACTGAATGTTAGATAAAATTGGATTTGGCATAGTAAATTTATAGACTTTTTAGGCCTGTGCTATTTCTGTGGGATGCTGTTCTGTTTTGAATCTAATTTTAGTTTGGAGAGCTCGTTTGATTTCCTTTTTCACATCCGTATGTGCTCATATGGTGAATTTATAGTCTTTTTACTAGATTTTCATTATGTTAACTCTAATTATTATAGCACTGTGGAAGCAGTGCCATAGTTCATACTGAGATACAAGTTCTTGTGTTTAATCAGTAAAAGTATTTTTTGTTTTAGTTAAACATTCTGATATCAGGACTTGGGAGTTCAAAACAGTAATTTTGGGGGGGGTATGTAAATGGATGCAAGAAGAAGGCATGGTAAAGTTCATAACAGAATTTCTTTCTTGATAAATCATTTAGAATTTACTGAAAGTCAAACCGAGCACGTAGATAGAATTAATATGAATATACTCTGCAGATATTTAAAGACACTATGTAAAAAATAAAAAAGGTTAAAAAAATCTGAAAATAAAATCCTAAAAATACATGTGATCCTGTTCCCTTTTAGTGATTTGGTGGCTCCCAGTACCTCTTTTCATACATGTTCATGATGTCTTTCCCTCTGGGCATGTCCCTTTTCCATATTGGTCACTATCTCCAGTCTTTAGGGTGTAACAGGAATGGTAGCAGCAGCTCTGACAGTGGTTTTTATTTAGATATCAATGTCAAGGATTACATTTCAAGTGTTCCGTGAGATGAGAGAGGCCGTTATGAAAAGTGCAGGATTTATACAAATACAGCTTCCCAGTTACGAGGTTCTCTGAAACTCCTGGCTACCTTCTCCTTCCTTTAGTTGCCTTCCTGGCTCAGTGGTGTTCCTCTCCCCAAGGTGTCCCAGACTCATCCATCTCTCTAGGAGAGATGGCAGAAGATGGGAAGCGGCTCTCCCAGGAGCACACAGAAGGAGTCACTGGTGGTGAGGTCAGCACTGGTAAGGGATGGACACCAGGAAGCCATGGGAGAAGGACTCAAGACAAAGGCTATCAGGGTAGACAAGGGAAGGTGGGAATGTTTGGGGCTTTGGTGAAGCCCAAAGGGCTTCCTGGAGAGAAGGGTTTGAGCAGAGATCCAGCAGCAGAAGTGTATTTAGAAAAAGCAGAGAGTGAAGATGTAGGTGAGGACATGGAAAGGCATGGTGAAGCACACTTGCTGATCTTGCTGATGAAGCAGAGGTGGGAGATGAGGTGTTTGTTGATGAACTTGTCCAAAATTTTATTTGTTTCCCATGTTGTGGGAGAATAAATTGCATGTCTGTTGCTGAGGACTTCTGTATGATTGCCTTCTAATATTGGATAATTCTTCTTCATGGTCTCTGGCCTAGCAGATGTTTCTGCGAAACCTCTCCCGGTTGTGCTGCACCAGCACTTGCATCCCAGAGCTTTTATTGACTTGTTTTGTGACCTGCCATAAACCGGCTGTGTGGCCCAGCGGTGGGCATGCTTGAGCACTGATTCCCACCAAATGTAGTGTGGTGAAGACTGATTTCAATAAGAAAATGACCACGTGTTTGCAGTTTACATCAAGGCAGAAGATAGCACTTGTCACATATTTTATAGTGGTGGTTTGTTGTTCCTGTGTTTGCATGGGTCATTTTTATAGTGAAATTCTGGTTTATGCAATGGACGAGCATTTGTGTTTAGTGCACTTCTGTGCCACCACAGCACTCTCCTTCTGGCCTTACAGTCACTCCTTCCTCAGCAGTATATAAAAAAAAAAAAGTCTTTATCATCAGTTTTTCATTGCCATGAAGAAGTAGGTGCAGGGAAATAAAACATAATTGCATCATTTGGTGGGCAGGCTTTGACCTGAGCTTAAAGGCTTAAATCACTAGAAAACCCTACCTATTGCTCTGTGTGTTTGGTTTTTAATTAAAAGCATATGAATGGAAGATGTATCCTGTCCTGCTGCATAATTAACAAAATGCATTTAACCTGTAATATAACAGACAACACAAATGCATGAACAAAAGCAGAAACAGCACGTCTTACAAGGAAGTCACCCAAGATTTGTGGTTTTTATTGATATTTAGAAGGAAACTGATGCAGTAGAAATAGATCCGTTTTTTTAGCCTGAGGCTGAAGCACAGATCTTTTCACCATTCACAACTTTTTAGAAGGATCCATTTGTGTCTGCAGCATGGCTTTGAATAAGGAGGAGAGACAGAGTATCATTTTTATATTACTTTAAAGAAATTCTCTGTAGACATATGGGCAGCCATATTCTGTTCTGGGGGTAATATTTTAATTCATGTTGTATGGGTTTTAGGCTTGCTTTAAAATGTCTTCTTAGCTTGTCTTTCCTCATGCCCTTTTCTCTGCCACCTTCTTACTCTTCCACCTGCCCTCCCACCCCTAACAAAAAGGGAAAAAGAAGAGAGAAAAGGAGAAACCAAGGAAACAGAGTTAATTTGCTAATGCTTGTACATTCACTCTGAAATGCACATTATTACAAGGTCAGCAACACACACAGGCACACTTCCTGATGATGGAATAGCTCTGCGCCTGGGACAGGTGAGGAACCTTCAAACTGCAATCACAGAAGATCATACAAGATCTGTTACTTGGCTCTGCAGGTGGTCCATTGCGTTCTCTCACTCCGAACAGGGACCTTCTTGCATTTGGTTTGCTGACTGGAAGTACTTAGGAACTTTTTCTGACTTCCAGCCTAAGTGCAGTTATTGCTGGGAGTTTTTAGCAATTTCTGCTCATTTAGCTGTCTTTCCTGTCATGTTTATCTTCCGATTGTTTCAATTTGGGTAGTTTATTTTACCATAACTTTTTTTTAATAGGTATGCTTCACCTGTAACTAGTGATGTACATAAAATACAACAGTGCAATTTTTCTGCAGATCAGGAGTAGCGCTCTCTACAGTCATAGTTTCAGAAACCATTCATAATACAACATCCAGTATTTCAGAACTGGGCAACTTCTGACATCCTTTTCGATGTCCTTGATTATTATGTTGTTTTCTATAGCATCTGATTTCCAAAATGTTAAAATCTATTTATCACTTTGGAAGTGATGTGGATTACATGTGTATAAATACATTTTTATATATAATCTTATATCTTCCCCTGCAGTGATACTGTTTAGTAAGTGCAGACCAACATTACCACTAGAGACCTGAGTTTTTTGAGGAGCACATGCAATGTCAGGCTCATGTGTCCAGCACACCATTACCAGAAGTTATTCTGTATGTGTTGTTCCCCCAAAACTTTACCTCCTAAGGTTATTTCATTTGAGTTACTTCATATACATAGTAAATACCTTTGTGATGCTAGGTTGCCCTACAGATAATTTTCATGCACTACAAATTGTGTGAGATACCTATATCAGCTGTTTCATGGAACTGAAGAGGAATAGCTGATTTAAATTTGTTCTATGTTTAAGAAAACTAAGCACTGTAATTCACAAGTTCAAGTTCAGGATAGTGATCCTGGCTGCTGTGATTCTTGGCTTTTGAGGTAAAAGGCTGGTTCACATCTTTTGATCTTGAGGTTTCTGGTTTCATACAGCTATGAGAAGATCCCACAGATGCTTTGTCTTAGGATGGGCAAGACCATTTCTAATTGCAAATTGTCCCCTTGTCTATTACAGTGAGCACCTTAACAAAGCTGTTCCTACCTCAGGGCAATTCACTATCTTCTTCACTTTATCTGAACAACTGCTTGGTGAAAGAATCTTATGGTCTTTGTGTAGCAGCATTTTATGCCTTAAGAGCTGGAGGTATAAAGATGAATGCCGAAAAGCTACAGGTTAGCTCCGTCCAGGCTTTAAAGGTCATTGTAGTGAATCTGGATTTAGTGGCTCAAAGGTCTTTGTGCAGTAGCATAGGTTTTAGACCATGTGCTGTTTGTCTTGGCATCCTGATTTTTTTTTTCCCCCCAATCAATATTGCTCTGTTCAGCCCTTCTAAACCATGTAGCTTCATAAACAGACACGAAACATAAAATCCTGGGTTTAGACTGTTTCCTGATTTGTGAGGAATGGTTGGTTCCTTTAGCAAAATAAGCTACAGTATCTTTATCTATCGTTCCATCAATTGCACTTAAATCTACTTTTGCTCTTGACTCACAAGGTGAGGCAAAGCATTAACCAAGTGTCTGAGACATCTCAGTTTGTGGACAACTGGTTCACATCCCAGCAAGGAAATACGTTCTTCATGGCCGGACAGCCCTGACACTGGAAACCCATCCTCTCTGGCTGGCTGAGATTCGTTGTGAAAGGTACTTCATTTTTAATGAAAGAGCACATTTTGGCTGTGATCACAGAGGGCTGAGGGAGCAGAATTTTGTTATCCCTGCCTGTGATGACAGGATCAAGTGAAAGGGACAGGCATTTCTAGCTAATTTTTAAAATTATCTTGGTGGTGTGGTGATGGATAAACCGAACTCCAGGATTCTCTGAGTTCTCTTTGGCCTGACCTTCAGTCCACAAGAACCTGTAGCTTCTTTCACCTTACTGTGAAGGTGGCATTCCTTTTGCAATCACCTTTTCCAGGACGGTGGAAGAAATCCAGGCCCTTATTGCTGATCCTTCCGAGACAGTGCTCTGTCTGGACAGGGTGCTCCCGTGCCGTGTTTGGCGCTTATCTGAAAGGTGGCTTTTTAATTCCTCTTAAACCCAGCTGTCAACCTGCCTGTTTTTAGCCAAACCACTTGCTTGCAGTGCGTTCATGTTTTGCATTCCCCTTCCTCTCTCCTCCTGAAAGTCTTTTTGAAACTCCTGTCTTTGGGATAGTGCACTCAGACTGAAAACTGGCGTGGCACGGAGCACGCTCTGCTTTACATGTATGGAAGAGCAGGGAGGACCACGCTGGTGTGACAGATACTGGTACAGGGCATCCGAGTGACAGTGTCTATCTGTATCTGCCATGGCAAGCATACCTGTGAGCTGTGGATATCAAAGAACTGAGGTTACAATATATAACCTTTCTTTTCCTCTTTTCCATTATCTTCAGTGAAGTTTTTTCTGCATTTTAAGTTCAGGGAAATCTGCCATCAGTTGTTGGAATGTTCGGCTGATTTTAAAACAGTTCTTTCCTGTTCAGAAACACACTGTCCCATTTACTCCAACATGCCTAGCCATGTTTTTAAGCTTCGCTCATGTTCTTCTAAATGAAAATGTCACACTTCCTTTTCTAGCGAACTTGTGAAACTAGTCAAACTAGACTGACACAGCAGCATAATACTACACTCGCTACTTCTTTAGCTTTGTAGACAAAATGCAACCCTAACAATGCCTGTGTCTGGCTCAGGGTAGATTAAAGCGTGTGCTTTCTTGTAGGATAAATCATGTGGAAATCTAACTCACCTTGATGTGTCCTCTCTGTCTTTTTCTTTCTCTTTTCTTCCCTCCCTCTCTTCTTTTTTTCCCGCTGCCCCTCATATCTTTTAAAAATAGTGGAGACAAGTTCAAAGAGATGAGACTGTCTTTGCCATGTGGAGTGAATAAGGAGTGATAGCTCTGGGGATGAAGACAGAAAAACACAGCTCAAGTATTGATGTTGTGATGGCAGCTTTCTTGTCTCCGGGTTTTTGAGCCTGCAAAAGGTGGGAGGAGATAGCCCATTTCAGGAAGAAAAATCCTAGTATGAGTCACTGGAGACCCAGTGTACTCTGGAGTAGTTTAGGATCTTCAGATTTGTTGCATTCTTGCTAATGGTATTTACACAGTTTTCCTTTCTGACTGCTTTAGGCAGGAAGGTGAAGGTCAGAGGAGTGATTATCATCTGCAGCCCCCTCATTTCCCATTTATGTGATAGAGCAGAGCAATTCCTGGATTCTAAAAGCTGATACTAACCCATTCTCAACAATATATGTTGAATTTCTTGGTAATCTGTCTTATTGTCTTCCACTCTCTCCAAGGCATGTATTTAATGTACCTTCATGTTTCCCTTTGTCCTCTGCACCCAGTGATAACGTACATTACATGCACATTTGTGTAACATGGCAATACGTTAGAAATAAGTATTAGTGATGCAATGATAAAAGGCTGATATGACCCTTTTAATTACAAATATCCTTTGTGAGCTTAAATATTTACAAATGTAAAAAAAATTGCTTGCTTAGCTGAATTATAAGCATAGAGATTAATGTTTATAATAATATAAAAATGGTGGAGGGGAAGGAGCAATGTGCAGTTAGGACAACAGACTCCAGAACAAGTTTGCAAGTAGAACAGTAACTTCTCACATGTGGTGATCAAGTGGTGATGGCAGTGATATGACTTACTTTTAGTTGCCTGATTCACAAACTGAAGAACAACCATGAAAAATGTCTACTAGGATTATGAAGGCTACTGCAGACATCCCTTGTGGATAAAAAAAAGTTAGCTTTTTGGCTAATGCCAGACTGCTTAAAAAACAAAGCCAACTCAAAAGGATGGGCAGGTGGGAAGTGTATTGAATGGCAAAAATGGTATATTTATATATTTAAAGTAAATGCAAATAAATATTTCAGGGTAATAGTAAATTAAAAATATTTCAAGCTTTCAATCCTGTGTTTTAGTTTATTAAAATTTATAAAAGCCAGATAGTGTTTCTTGCCGCTTGTTCCATGTTCCCAGGGCTGGCTTGTTTATCCCCAGGAAGAGGTGGGAGTGTCTCTTGGGATGCTGGCCTCATGCTCTGATTCTGGGAACAGATTCATGTAGCACAGCACTCTGAAATTAACAGTTACTGGTTGGTGGTTATGGAAATCTGTTTAGGTGAAGATATACCACAGAATCTAAATTTAATTTGGAAATTATTATGGGCAGGCATAATAGTGCTAATATTCAGCGTGTCTGACATTTCCTACTGTAAGAGCTTGTTTTAAATTGCTTACAGATAGTTTTCAAAATTTTTGAAAATTTCACAAGAACAGCTCATCTTTTTTTTAAAGAAACAGGTCTAAAGAAAAATTATTTTAGACATACAAACACACATACACAAAAAAAAAACTCACACAAGACATCACAACCCCTTCTCTTTAAACAGACCTTGCAGTCCCGTTGTTTTTAGCAGAAACTTAAAACTGAACTGCTGCTGCACTTGTCATGCAGGGTAGGTCACTTACATTGCTGTGAATCCACCCCCGTTACCCACACCTGTAAGATCCAAGTCCATAAAGATGCCCACTGCCTGGTCTGGGAGTGGAGCTAAATTCCTCCAAGAGCCTTTCCACATCACGCTCTTGGCTGCGGCAGCAGCTGCGCCCAGCGATGGACAAAGGCTGCTCTGGAAGCAGAGGGGAGGCCCAGCACCTGGGCAAAACCCCTTGTGAGGGTGAGAAATGAAGATGTTTGGCTGGAGGAAAGGGCAGAATGGGGATGAATAAAACCGAGGTCGGATGAGGAGCCATGGGGAGTCTGGAGCTGCTCCCTGGTAGGGCAGGAGTCAGTGCTGGAGGGGATGCTGGTGCCAGGGTGAAGCAGCAGAGCCTGGACACTGAGGAAGAGGAGGGGCAAGGGCAGGGGGAAGACGGTGCCTGGGGAGGGGCTACTGCAGGGGGAGCAGAGGCAAGGAGCTGTGGAGGTGAA
The DNA here is from genome assembly GCF_964273445.1 of Streptopelia decaocto. Classification (NCBI taxonomy): domain Eukaryota; kingdom Metazoa; phylum Chordata; class Aves; order Columbiformes; family Columbidae; genus Streptopelia; species Streptopelia decaocto. The sequence continues at coordinate 56,782,650 of NC_138656.1, forward strand.
CATTCAGAGGACAGGAGAGTGAAACCTCTAGGTCTGCTGTGAGAGTAAGAGCAAGAGCTTCACACAGGAAAGGCAGCAGGTACTAGGCCATGAACAAGTGGGAGGTGACAGGGAAAGAAGACCACATCTGAGTTGGTATCGGCAACCTCAGTTTTCACTTTTTAACTTTTGATCCTATTTTTGTGACCTAATATAATGTTTCGTCATACAGGGCTCTGTGCATAGGGGTGTTAAAAATACCTGACATTGGAAGAATGTAGAATATCTGTACTGTATGAGCATTTGTAAAAACACAGCCTGTATTTCATGAAGTACATACTTCAACATCTGTGACCTCCAGTGCTCATATTCCAAACAATCACGACATATATTGAGATTTGTATATATTTTTTTTAGAGGGAAGGATTCATTGAAATAAGCTGACTGCAATCTGAAGCAAATAAATATAAAATTTTCCCTCAGGAGAACTACACATCATTTTTATATTGCAAAACTTCAGTTTTGGTTGGCTGTTTCTATGAAGTGTGTGTAAACTGACGTAGAGGCTTAAGTTAGGACAAACCAGGTTACCAAAAGACTCTTTGAAGGTGGGAAAGCTGGGTGTTCAACATGGTAATTGGACATACTGGTTATGTTTTCAAAGCTAACTTTGAAAACATGGTATCTTCCTTGATAGCATGCTCTTCAGCTTTCAGTATGGCTTTGGCATATAAAGAAATCTTTTGTAAATGAGGTAGGATTTTGTGCAAGCTTTTTTCCCTTCCAGATGTTAATATAGCTCCTTTCACTTCTTAATAAAAATTTTAAATATCTTAAATATTCTACTGATAGGCTGTTATTCATAGTGGGAGCCAAATTAATCTGTGCTCCCGAAAGCTCATTTGAAGCAAATGCTTCTATCAGGAATGAATTTGGGCTCAAGGATTGAATGCTGCCTCTGTTAACACCTGTTATATAGAGCAAAGGGAGAAAACTTGATCAGTTTCAACTACAGCCTTTTATATAGCAAGAAATTCTGCCTTTTTACAGTTGGTTTGTTTTTTTTTTTTTTTAACCTTTCAAGTACGGACTTTAAAAGGGATATCCAAATGTCTCTCTGTGGAGACTTAAAACAGCCTTCGTGGAAGTGTTTTGAGCACTGCTAATAACAATGGTTTCTGCCAATTGCAAAATGGGCTCTGACCAATTTTAGTAAAATAGTGACACTAAACCCACAAGCTTGCTTTTGAAATGGTGTTTGAGTTTGAGCTGTGTTAAAGTGATGTTTTAAGAAATAGTTTTGCACCTCGCTGGAAATGACAGACAGCTGCTAGACGAGGTAATGATCTGTCTTCATGTTTGATGCCTTCTTTTATCAGTCGAAGGCTTTTCACTGAGTCAGATCTATTGATGAGCATTCGTTTATTTCTCAGGAAGCCTGCTTTGCATTGAAATGTCATGGGCTTGAGATACTAAATGCATGCCAAGGAAGAGCTTGAACTCTGTCTAATGCTGCCCAGTAAATTACATGTTTGCTGAGTATTTAGCAAGGGTAATAGCTTTGCAGCCGCCCCCAAATGTTAAATGGGGTCATTTTTTTCTCTTGTGAACAAATACTGGGGGAGAAAATAATGGGGTCATAGGGGAGATACCCTGAGCTTTGCTTTGCTGTAAGAGTTTATGGAGTTACAATCTCGAGTCAAACTCCAGGAAGTTTGGCGTAAAACCTCTGCTTCACATTAACTGGTGTGTCTATATTCAAAATAATGATAATGGGAGAGTGGGAGGAGAAAGAAGATCTACATCATTACTATTAATGAAACTAACCTCTTTAAAAAAATAATGAAAACACAGAAGGAACTTGGGGAGACAGGAATTTGGTTGAATGCAAAGTTTTAATCTAAAATACTAGGGGGCTTTTGTTTTCCCTATTTTGCTTGCAGGGTTCCAGGTGCAACACTCTAAATATATATGGTCACTTTGAAAGCAGAAGCTTAAATATAAAGCTGCTCAGTAATTATGCTAACTACATTGATGGGGGTTAGCAGAAAGCTAATTGTAACCTTGGGGAGGAGGAAATAGTCTGGATATACTGAACAGGATTTTTAACAATCCATTCTTTTATATTTGTTTTAACTTTTTCAAAAATATATTGAAAATCTAGAATTTTCCTAAAAGTTGCTGGAAATGTAAGAAAGACTGGTATGTCAATATTGATATTCAGTGATTTAATCTGATGCTTAATCTTTATTGTCGTTCTTGTGTATTTTCCAGGCAGTTTGTCCCTTTTATTCCCCTTCTGTGTTTTCTCTAGCTTATTTTTCCAGAAAAGTTTTAATATTTCACCATACCATGATAAACAGTAATAGATTGGGTCAGTGCCTAATATCTACTTTCTGTACTACCTGTAAATAAGAAACCAACAGTTTTCCACCATTTTTGTTGCTTTCACGTTATAAACACAGAACGTATTGTGTTTAGTTGGTCATTTTAAGAGATTTACTTCAGATACGCTGTAGGTGATATTGATTCCTTAAGATTTCTGATGCTGTCTGATTCCACCCCCCACTCCTCCAATCCCCAGGATTAGAATTTAGAACAAATTCAGAACACAGGTTCAGGGGGAGCGGGTAGAAGGCCATTTATGGTAAAGCAGTTATTTAAAATAAAATGGCAGTATCCTGTGTATGCAATCGGGTTTTTTATGTGTTTGTACAATGTTTTAAGCCATTTCCAATAAGAATGTTGTATGCTGCACAAATGTGCAGTAATAGCTTTACAAAAAATGCTTGCTTCTGTTTAATACCTAATTTTAAATAATGAAGGACGTAGTGTTATTAGGCTCAGAGATAACATCATCTGACGAAACATGGCCATTAATTTCAAAGAGAAGATGTGATGAAAATAGGGGAGAAACGGGGAGGGGAGAGCATCTCATGATGCTTCTTGAAAGAAGATGCATCCCGTTCTGTGTATCTGTGGAGAAAAATGAACTGCAAGCGCTGAAATTTGCTAACAGTTTTAAAGTAGCGCTAATGTGTGGCATGCCTTGGCAAGCTGTATCTTGCCAATTTTTCTTCATCCCCTCAAGCATATGCCTTGCTTGCATAACCAGTTTTTTAGCCACATGGATTCACTGTTCCACGCTGCATGGAGGCTGTACAGATTTATCGCTAATACTAAAAGAACATTCATGTTAAGTTGTTTTTAGTAGCAAATTCGATCTAAAAAAAAATCCTGGATATTGCTTAAAAAAATAGTGATGCGGTGAGCAGTGTAGATATGTCACTGCGTGTGTTACCCATCTCTGCCAGATTCATCAGCTCTGCACTCTCACAAAGAGAGATCTTTCCGTTGTGGTGAAACTCCCTCCACATCTCAACCTACCCCTAAATGGTCTTAAGCTTGACCAGATTACTAAAGGCCATATGGCCCTATAACATTTTGTTAATGTTCTTCCAAATCTCAGTAAAAGCCTTTCTTTCCAGCAATACTAGTGTCTTGCCTAAATAAAATTAAATTTTAGTTCCTTGAAAGAAAATGTTATCAGCCTTCCTAGCAGCTGTGAGAATTGTGCTATGCTGATTAGATGTGACACATAGAAGAAAAACTGCTCTAGCAAGTGGTATTTGTCATTCAGTGGGTGACACTCTTCTGTCTCAACCCGTGCTGAGGCAATGCCCCGGCAGTCTGTCAGGGGATGGGACACCTTTTGCTGGCCCTGTTGTTCAGATGAGATGTAAAACCAAAGTCCTGGCCACTTGTAGTCATGACAGGTTCCACAGTAAACCAAAACAGAAGAGAGGAGGTTGCCCCCACTTCCCAGATTTATTTATCGATGAATAAATGCGATGGGAAATGTCCCATGACAGGTAGGTCTGGTTCTCTTTTTTCCTTATGCACATTGTACACGTTACTCTGTGCTGCTGGACTCCAGACAAAGGGGTTACCACACCAGGAGACTGGTAGTAGCAATGCTGCCGAGCAGTGTCTTGATAGTAGGCTGAAAATCCTTTCTCATGTACTTACTTTAAAATTGATAATAGACTTTGCATGAACTTTAAAATTTTTGGACTGTTATATGGAGTGCCACAAAACAGTTTTGTCTTTGTTTTTTTTGACTGGAAAATGTTAAGTGTTAGAATGCTACTAGTTTTAAGATATTTGGAAACTGTGTACTGAAGTAGAGTCGGTAGTATTTGCAGAATGGCAAAAGACAGATTAATTATGTATTTTTTAGGAAGCTATTAATCTCCCTTGGGAATACCATGTGCAAACATGAACACTTCTAAAAATTAAGCAAAATGTACATACCATAAGTCAAGAAGGGAAGGCTAGTACGAGTTAAAAACGTATAATGGCAAAAAAGATTCTTACAGAAGATTACATTCTCACATATTACAATATTTGACTATCTCAAAGATTAAAGCTTATTTTGTATTCTTTAATATAGAGCACATGTGACTTACAGTAAATATAAGTCTGTAAAAGTCTCTTTAGAAATGCAGTTTAGTGGTGTCTCAAAGAATTCATCAGCCTTGTACTTGAATTTCCAAGGACCTTATTCCTTTTTCTCCCACAATTTGATGCTGCTAAGGTTTTTTCTGTAAAGGAGGATGAGTGGACTCTTTATCCCAAACCCATTGGTTTTTTTTGAGTTAGGCTTGAATCTGGCAAACAACACAAAGGGCACTTGCTGAGCTGAAAATGATTTTTTTTTTCTTTGAAATATATTATTGCGGAGGAGTAACTGTAGCTAGTAATGAAAAACTGAACATTAAAACAGAGAGTAAGCCATAGCGAGTGATCTCCTCTTGAGCTCTGGTTCCATAGTCATGGAGGTTTTTCAGACTTATTTCTTACGTACCTTCTGAAAGATATTATAATAAAATGTTCAGATTTTGCAAACTGGACTATAAGGGATGCATGGAAAGAGAGAACAAATGAAGGGGGAGGAGAGGGAAAAGGAGAGAAGGTAAATTATGTTTCATGTGAACCAAACCTGACAGTTCAATTTGGGCATGAGTAGCTCCATTTAAGTTGTTGGTGTTTATTAAAATCTAAAAAGGGAAAAGAATCAAAGTATGTTGTCTTTCTTCTTCCACCTCCAGACACACTTGCCACCCGAGTTTAATATTATGGTCACAGGATCAGATGCTTCATAGTAGGCGACTGAATAAAAGCATGGTTACTCTTCCTGGTTCAAATTGAAGTCCTAAATTGCTGTCTGATTCAGAACAACATATATGCAGTACCCATCCTCTTGTCCATCAGAATAACCATGCATTTCAGATGCAGCCAAGCTTCCCATCAGTTTAGTTAAAGCAGCTTGTGCAAATTTATCTAAACCAAGGGTGTGTATAAACGTGTGCATGTGTGAAAATGAAAATCTTTTCTCTGAGCAGCTAATCCTCAGTGTGGGGGACTAGGCACGGTTTCTGTTGTTATTTCTATGAAAAATAATCAGTGGTGTTTCCCTATAGGCCATTTTCCAAATGCTGAGAAAGAAAGGAAACATCATATTCCTTTCCCTACTGTCTCTTCTTTTCCAGTATTTTGTTATTGCTTCTGCTGTTGTTAACAAGTACAAATAACAGTATTACATTATTAGGCTGCCATGGCTTTTTAGGAAATCTGCAAATTATGAATAATCTCTGTTCTTGAGCATTAAAAAAATAAACAACAGGAAAAAAAATCCAAACCCCAAACAAGCAAACAAAACATGCAGCTTGGTTATCTGTTAATTGCTCTGTTTTTTCCAGGGCCTGAGGAAGGCCCCAAGGCTAACATGCCACTTAGGAGCTAACTTTCTACTTGCAATATGTGTCTTAGAAGCCTGTCTCCCTATTCTCTTTTCATTTTGTTGCCTATTTGCTGATACAGCATAACTATTGAGTTTACTTCTTTGGGGGCTGTTGTGTGGGAGATAGCAAGGTGAGAAATTTTTCTGTTAGTTTTTAAGGTCGTGGAGCAATGAATTAAGCTTTCCAAAAGACTGATAAAGGACAAATAAGCTTTTCTTTCCACCCCCTGTCTCTGTGATTTTTGGAACAGGGAGGCTTTAGAAGCCAAGGCATAGCAAGACACTGATTTACCATTGGTTCTTCACATAGACAGACAAAACTGGAGTTTAGAACGGAGCTCTCTCCTGAGCCCTCTGCCCAGCAAACAATGTGTGTTACTGTGACTGGTTCCATAGAAGTCTGTCTGTTGCAGCTGTAGGTAGAAGTCACGGTCAATACTAGTACCATTTAGCCCTAAAGAATGTATTTAATTATTGCTGTACAACCAAATATGTAGAATAGGGCAGGCTTTCAGACACAGAGATTGTCTGAATATTGAACTATAAGGGAAATGTTGTTCTTTGGCACTTTGGGAAGAGTACTTATACAATTCAGAAGAGAGTTACTTCCAGCAAGTTTTCATTTATTAATTGCATATATTTACAGCTCGCATATCCTGGTTATACTATTAATTCCAAAGAGAAACAGAGCCATCCAATAGCCCGTCATTTTGCACAAAATGTAAATAATTTGTCCTGTTTGTGATACAACTTTTAACATATCCCTGTTTATGTGAATATATATTTTCTAACAAACGTAGCTAAAAACTGACTATGAATGAGTTGCAGTCTTAACCTTTTCTCTGTATTCTTTCTCTTATTAATGGACTGCCTAACTGGATGCTGGGTACTGGTCACTTGCGTGCACCAGCTGGAGAGTGTGTGTGAAATGAAAATTGAGATGTTGACGATTTGAAGCAAACCGGATCATTAGCAGAACTTTCCCTCCTTATTTTACTCTTCTTCTAGATGTTTGTGTGAAAGCAGAGGTGAAAAAAATGAAGTTTTCTTCACACTTTACTCACTGAAACCCTGTAACTGTACAAGTACCATTGAGTCGGGGAGAAGGGAGAAGAGAGAGAATGTGTATCTGTGTGTACACACACGTACAGAACTGGACAAGAAAGATGGAAAATTCCTTATCACATGTCACAAAGCTGTGTTCCATTGCTTTAATACATATCAAAGCATGAAAGCAATGCAGGTATTAAGAGATGTAATAACATTAAACCTTTGCATCTCATTTTGAAAATAACCATTTATTTTAAACATAACAGCTTTTGTGAATAATTGTGAAAATCAGTTTTCCTGTCTTTATGACTGGATTATATGATTTGGGGTCTTTTTGATTAATTGGAAACATGCTTTTTCCCATATTACACAAACAAAATCTGTTTTTACACAGGTTTACATTAAGATCATAGCATAAAAACTCTATAGAAAGCACGGTGTTTATTTGCTGGGTTTTTTTGTTAAATGCAGCAGATCTAGTGCGGCCATCCTAATTTTTCCTTCTGCGGAGGTGAGTGTGGAGCACTGTGTGCTGGGACCCACACGCTCTGCAGGCTACAGCTTGTTGCTGAAGACGATGCTGTCTCCCTTGTTGAACTCTGTGGATCTCATTTTGCTCACTTCTGGTTTTGAGATTTTGCTGGTGTGATGGGGAGGTTTGGGTGGTTGTTCAGTAAGGTAACATGGATCTACACAGTTGGTACTGAGAGACGCAACACAACTCTGAGCTCTTGAAAAGGGGAAGATTGTACATCACCTTAATTGAGGTCTGTTGAGAAGAACTACAAATATATTTTACCAATAACCTGACATTTGCTATCATTTGTGTTCTGATTGAGCTCAGAATTTGCATTGAAACATGGGTGCAGCGAGGCAAGGGAACAAAATCCAGGCAGGCCAAATGGAGTTAATTCCTGTAATTGAGACTCAAAGAGCCTTGTATTGGGAACGTTAGTGTCAGCTGCCTTTTGTGAAGACAAGTAAATTACATGCTCTGTAGAACAGAGATGATTTTCCACTGAAAGGTAGTTTGTGAGATCCAAAGCCAAATTTAATGTAAATCTCCCTCACCTTTGTAGTCATCATCCTTCCCTGCCTAAAATACCCTCCAACTCATGAAGTGCTTTGAACCGTAGTTTTTGTTAAAGAAATGCATTAAGAAATTATTTTTAAATGTGTATATATAGGCACACACACAGATGCTAATGCTGTGGAGGTGAGAAGACCTGATAGCTCTGAGCTGTTGTAGTTGGATTTGAATTAACACCATTTCCATAGTAGGTTGTCTTGTACTTAACTCCTCTTTTGAAGAGCTTGTCTTCATTATTAGCCCAAGAAGTTTGGCTGCGTAGTGCAGTAGTTATTTTACCCCTTTAAAATAGGATTAGGGTAAACTCATTGTCTTGATATTCAGGAAGCCTCCTTCCTTACAGACAAGCAACACAAGAAAGAGCCAGAACAAATTTTCTTCCTATTTAATTTGACCTGTTAAATTAAAAAGTTACTGCAGTTACTCTTGATACAAGTATAACTGAGATGGGGGCAGTGAAGTTTGGTGTTTTGTTTTTTTAATATTTGTGAACTGTTTATAATAACTTCTTCTCCTCTACAATGTCGCTCCATGGACAGGACTGGCAATCCCATGCATTTTTTTTCCTTTTAAGATTATGTTAATGGCTTCAGTTTGTCTGAGAGTATTTTTGTCTGAAAAACATATTTTGTAAAGGAATTAAATACTGGCAGTCATTCCAAAACTTTGGTAATACTTTAAGAGGTATTTACCTTACCTTTGAAATAAGGCTGACTTCAAATTTTGCAAAATACCATGATTTAAACAAATTGTATTTTGCACTTAGTTGATAGTCCATGTTTAACCAAGGTATTCCCAACAAACGTTCTTCCTCTGGTAAGGCAAGTGTGAAGTAGTCAACGTAACAAGTTCTATTAGTTGTTCATTCCTTCTCCTAAAGCAAAACTCAAGATAGTTCTTTTATCTCAAATGCCAAAGTTACTTAACCTTTCAAATGGTGCTTTCCAAGACTGAAAGGCTGGCTTTTCACTAAGAGATTTCACAGACATAGACCTGGTCCAACAAAGAGCATCATCTTCACATACCCCCCAACTTCTTGGCATGTTTTTTGGGCTATGTTAGCTTGTAACAGGAGCACCAAAGTGTCAAGAGTGACAGTTCCAGTGTTTGCAATTGTTGCTCTGGCTCAGCTCAGTAATGGAGGCAAGTGATGGGTGCAGGAACTGTGCTGAACCTGGAATCCTCTGATTCCCATCTCACGTCTGCACAGGAGCAGGTCCCCTGCTCATAAAAGGTGTGATTTTATGTATGTGTGTGTGTCTGTGTGTGTGTGTGTGTGTGTGTGTGTGTGTGTGTGTGTGTGTGTGTGTTAATACATCAATGTCAGTATTGGGTGGTTGGCTTATAGGGGACATTCCTGAGGGAAGAATATTGAGTGCTTTAGAGCTCGTGTTCTTGCAATCTGGGACCAAGTGTGAATGTGCAGAAGCCCTATCTTGTGGTGCCATTTCAGAAACACCTGTGAAGTCCAGTCTCACTTCTGTCTCTTCCAAAGCAAGGTAGCATGCTGAAAGTAAACAAAAAGAACCAAATTAAGCTGTCGATGTCTATGCTGCAGAATGTTGCAGATGCCAAAAAAGTACATGGATTTAAAATAAAGATTGGACAAATCAGTGGAAGAAAACTCCATCAAGTGTTACTTAGTACAAAGATGTGTGACCTCTGATTCAGCAAGTCTTGAATTTCAAATCACTGAAGATTGGGAATGTATCTTAAATGGATGTATATAGCCAGATAAACCACATTTTCAGCTTGGTGGGTGGCTGAAAATGTGAGTGAACCCATATGCAAGCACAGAAAGCCAGAAAATTTTATTTCCTCAGCAGTATCTGCAGAGGAACAAAACAAACATGACCCTGTTTCAGGTTGCTCTGCCCAGGATTCTGGATTACTTGCTTGAGCGGAAAAGAAGCGGGCCTCTGTTAAGTTTGTTCAGGTTGCACTTGCTCTCCCTTTCTGCCTGGAACTCACAAGTAGAGATTTTCTCAGTGCTAATTCACCCCACCCTCTGGAGATCCCACAAGGATACATGCAATCTCTTCACTGGCTGAGGGGTAGGTCCTTTACTTAAATGTCAGTATCGGCCTTGCCTTCTGGATTATTAATCTGTTACAGCCAGAGTCCATCTACCCTCTCTGTTATTTTTGCAGAGAAGACTATGATTGTCTTCATGTCATGGCCAAAAGGAAAGGAGAGATCCAGGGCCTTGTGCTAGAACCATGATTAAGTACTTTTCAGGACAAGGTAACTTCTAGGACAAAAGCTAAGTTTTCCCCTATGGGGCCACGTCAGAACTCCATTTGAGTCTCCAAGGCTTATCTGCTCATGTTCTGCTTTAAGGGCTTGAGGTTTCCTTGTATGTCTTACATGTTTTGTGATCAAGACAAGAAGAAAAAGAATATCCAGAGGATTCCCTCAGCTTTCTGGATCTGTGACTAGAAACTCTTAGTGCCTGGTGCTTGCAACACAGAGACTGTCACAATGATGCTATGAAGGAAAGTGGAAGTTAGGAAGTGCGAGTTAGGGAAGTGGAAGGCATGTGATGACCTGGGCATGCTCCACCATAGCTCAGGCAATGCCAACAGATTTTCTCTCAAGTTTTTTCCAACATATTACCTAGAGGGTTTTTTAAATATGTTTACCAAGCTTTGCACCCTCTTGGAGCCTGGCTGATTGATTCTGGTTTTGGGAGGGCAGAGTTTCGATCTCCCAGAGACTCTGGAGCCCTCCTGTAGGTAAATGGTATTTTGTGGGAAGTACAATTTGGAGCTCACATGGAGAGGCATTTAAAGGAGATGGAACGGTTATTTACTCATTGACATTCTGCCTCTTAAGGTATGTTGTTATTCTACATTTTCATAAACTATCTTGTTATCCTTCTACTTGTAGTCCCTTAGAAAAAAATTTCTCAGTTAGGAACTGAAGGTGAGGAGCACACGCCATTGATTTCATAGCTGTATGCCCGCCACGTGGAGCAGGTAATGTTTGTCTCCCTTTGCAGATATGGCTGAGAAGATAAAATTTTTAGGCTTTCCCTGCTTACTTATGGTTTCACTCCAAATGAAAACATACACATAGACAATATTTATACAAGAACAGTTACCTGTAACTGTAAAATACTGTTAAAAACAATTATTGAAGAATTTTATGCTTGAACATTTTCAAATAAAAAACATGTTTATGAAAGGTTGTGGGGAACCTAATATGAAGGATATTTCATTCTGGTGGAATAAATTAGCTTTGTTAGAGGTTTCTTGTTTCAGAAATTGGTCCCATTGTGCTATGGAGCATGTAGAGAGCTCTGTTTGTAAATCTCTTGATGCATGGTAGAAGAGGAGAACTTCAATAGGTTGTTGAATTGCTATGCTGAAAATTCTTTGGCTTTCCTGATATTGATTTGGATGCCTGGCTTTTGTACAGTACTGAAACAATTCCAGTCCCTGAAGAAGATTCAACTCCATCCAATGATGATGAATTCTCACTTTTGCCCACATCTACTAGAATAGGTTTCCTTGCAGAGAAGCCTGGTTAGGAGAGTGTGTGGACCATATAAGGATTTTCCTCACATACAATGCATCAGCAAGTATGTTGGTTTTGTTTTGGGGGTGTTTCCCACCCACATGTGGACAGTGGTGATGACAGTCCATCAGACGGGGGAAGGGAAGAGAAATACCCAGGAGTGGTGGCAATTCATCTCAATGTTAGTCTCTTAAGAGCCCAAGGTTGTATCTGTGGAACATAGCTACTGCTTGTCTACTGATCATTCATTACTGAACAGTTTTTAAATACTTGAACTGAATAGTAAATAACCTAATTTTGTATTGTTCTCATGTTTCTTCTTTACCCATACTGTTACTGGATGTAGGTTTTCAATGTTCTGTATGGTGAAATGAGTATCTTGGCTTTTTTTTTTCCTCAAGAACCATTGTCCAGTCTGTTAGTTGCTCCACTAGAAGCAGCACCGTGCCTTTCAAACAGTTTTCTTCTGATATGGGTTGCATTTGGAAGACTGCATTAACTGGCTTCGTCTCCCGCTTCAATCTTGCTTTATTAAGTTGATGGTATTGGGACTGACACTCTGCTAATGACAATTTCATTTAGGGGTAAAAGGAAGGGAATGGAAGGCAGCACTCATCTAATCATGTAGGCGTTCGTCTGGGTTGGCTCCTTTCACATGTTCTGTATTTTCATAAGTTTTAAGAGGATTGGACCAGTATGTCAAATATTTATGCATCTATACCTTATTCTCCCTTTCAAGTGTTAGTTCCACGGCATGGAAAAGGGATGTGAATAATTCCTATGAGGCAGTATAGGCTGTCTTAGAACTTTCTAAAAGCATTTTTCAGAGCTTTGTGATTGTGTGTGTGTGTATTAAATGTTGCCATTGGATTTTGGAAGATTTGGAAATAGAGATTTAGTTACCAGCAAGGGAATTTTCTTGCTTTTCTAGAGTTTTGGAAAGCTTATTTTCGGGGAATTGGGGTCACTTTCTGTTTAACAGACACTGAAAAAGATTGCATTTGGTTTCTATGCTTTTTATCTCCTAATGGTCTTGTTGGCAGTCCTAGAAAATCATACGTACAAAGCATTAGTGTTTTCATTTGAAAAGGTCGTACATAGATTTTTTTTTTCAAGTATAAATAGACCATTGGCTTTCTATATGTGAACAGTTGCTGTTGTTACTGCCCACATAGTGTAAGACTGAAAAAAGTATCGTCTTCCTTATTTATGGTCTCATCTGCTGCTTATAAGTCATTGTACCTGAACTTGTCCATATTAAAGTACTGATAAAGTGTCCGTGTTCTCTTTGAAAAGAGAGTGGCTGTTCATTTGTGCTTTCCCCCATACATCAGAGCAGCTTACTAGATATTTCTTCCTCCATATCTTTCAGTTCCTGAAGCTTTTTTTTTTTTTCTTCCCCTGGCCCTTAATACTGACCATTACTTGAAATTGTCTTAGCCTGCAGAGGCATATAAAGTGACAGGTCATCATTCCTACAGGGCCTCCCAAAGCTGTTATGGGGAAAGGAAGAACAGTGGGTGAGATTCTGCACTGTGCCTTTAAGGGCTTGTCATCAAAGAGCAGCATTCTTAGCAAGTTAACTACCATGAGGTAATATGATGAGGATGAGATAATTTAGGTTTTTCAAACAATTTAGCAGGTCAAGGTAACCCTTAGGTTCCTCTGAGGATTTCAACTTTGTTAAATCATCTGAGAACCACACGACTGTGGCTAGAAATTTTACCTTGCGCTGGCCATCCTCAAGGCAGTGCACAAGTCTTCCTTGCTTGCCCCGTTCCCCAACTGCAGTAGGGCTGGGGCAGGATTCCTGGAAGAAAACCATAAATTGTTTCCTGCAATCTATGTGCCTAGGAGGCCTGTTAACAACAAGGAGCTCTAGTACTTTTAAAGCCACTGCAGTTGATTTTTCCCTGCATGAAGGACCTGGATCAAGCTAAAGATATTACCTAATGATTACAGCAGGGCACTGGGTTGACCTTTTTTTGAGGAACATGGCAGAAGGAGCGATTGTTGCTGCTGCCCTGGATGGGGGTGAGGCTAAGGCAGAAGGCTGGCTCCCCGCTCCCAGGGCAATCTGACTGGGAGTTTGCTTCAGGGTTTGCATTTCAGGTTGGAGGGGAAGAGATGAGGATGGAACAGAGACTGGAGTATCATTTCTTGGATTAAAAAAAAAAAAAAAATAATCAACCACACACAACGACAACAAAACTGTTCAGCCTCTACATTCCAGTGCTTGTAGGGGGGCATTTTTTAGCTCTTGTAAAATGGAGGAGGAGGGATGTGAGAATAATGATCGTAAGTACCTACTTCATGTTCACAAACTAGAAGATGCATAAAAAGAATCCAAAGTTGTCTCTTAAAACTTTGATGTTTTGTAAAGTTTTTTTTTCTCCTTTTTCTGAGCCGAAACATAGGATTTCTGAGTGCTTCAGCTTGGTAAAACTGACTGCAGTTCTGGCAGAAGGCAAGAAACATGATTATTTTGGTATTTCTCAATAATCTTACTCCCCCCCCCCCCCCATTTCTAATACTACCCTTTAGAGCCACCCCTGTGCATTGCTCAGACCTACAGAAAAGTTCATTTCAAATTGTGGGAAAAAAACCCCTTGTACAGTTAGAAGTAACAGTTAAATTACATTCAGTGAGGTATACATGCGCATGCAGTCCTCACCCAGTTTGCCTTTTTCTCCTATTTAAAGCAGAGGTGATTTTTTTAAATTCAGTTCCCATGGGGGAAAATGTGTGTTAAGTTTGATTAATATGGCCAAATGTGTTGGTTCAGCCCTGACAATTTGTAAATGTGGGCTTTGTTTCCTGTTGAGGTGAAAGTTGTTCGTATTTTTTTCCACGGCAATAACTGGAACCAATCTAAGTATCAGATTCAAATAGAGCTTTGAATATTTTTAATGCAATTGTCAGGTAGCTTCTGTAGCACTAGATACCACTGCCAAATAAATACATATTCCCTTTCTAGTCTCTCCATATATGCTGTTAAGTAAGTATGCCAGTATTTGCTTGTAATTCACTTTAAGAGATTTTTTTTCCTGTTTCGGAGATACAACCAAAATTTTCAAACCTAGGTCAAATTTAAATATGTAATGGCCTCATTTTCAGAGATGTGAAATTAATTGAAAATGTGAGTGCTTATAATTTCTGAAAATTAGGCCAATTATTTCAGTGACTAAATATGAACATAGGTACCCTAATAGTAGGCAACCAAGTTTGAAAAATTTGTAACATTAGCTTTCATATCTCGGAATCAATTCCTTGCTTGTCTGCAGTGATCTCAAGTGCTTAAACATCAGTGAAATTAATTTGTTATGCTGTGTGCACAGGAAAATGTTTGGACATTTTAAAAATAAACAGCTACAAGGGATTTTATCTGACACTTTTAGTATCAGAACAAAAAGCACAAATGTTTTTTATCTTCCACCTTTGCCTATTACAGTCAATTAGTACTTTACCGAACTTAGCACAAGTCTTTCCATGTGTATTTTATCTGTTTTTTTTCTTCTTCCCGTCGTTGTCGGAACAGCAGTAGTCTCTGCCCTCCCCCCTAATCTTCAATTTTCGTTATTAGAGGGTTTTATTGGGGGCGGGTAGAACAGGGGAGCCGAAGCGCTGCGCTCGTTTTTAACTTGGAACATTTGATCTCGCCTGGCGTGTCCTTGTTGGCCCCGGGTTCGCTCTCCGGCCTTTAAGTTTTAATTAATTTCCGTCTCTTTTCACGACGCAGGTAGCGCGGCCCTTACAGAATAGGGTGTCGAAGGCCCCCTCGGGAGGGCGGCGGGGGGGGCAGACACGGCGGCGGTTGCTGCGGGGGGCGGCGGTTTGCTGCGGCGCGAGCCCCTCCCCGCGCGGGCCCCTCGCTGGCCGCACCCCCCCGCTGTCCTCCCCCGCCGCCCGGCCTGCGTGTCAGCGCCGGAGTTAATCATTCAGCGGGACGGGAATTTTATCTGTTTTTATTGGTTGCCAGGGCCGAGGGTTTTTTTTAAAAAAAAGGGGGGGGGAGAGAGAGAGACTGGGGAAAACGCGAGGGAGAGAGGGGAAGGACAACCCCCCTGCTCAGATGTGCTCATCCCCTGCAAAATGTTATCGCTTTGGAAATCTGCCGCCTATTTAAATAATTGGAGCGGCTTGAATTAACCGTTTGCCTTTCGAGAAGCGGTGGGGAAGTAGAAGGGGACGCCCGCGAAGGGGAAACCGTCGAAATCCGCCCCGCAGGACCCCAAAGTGCGAGGACTTAGTTAAGCGGGGCTTTTTCTTTGAATTTTTTTTCTCCCAAATTGGCAGGATTAAAGGGATTTTTGGCAAACGGTGCGAGACAGCCCCTGACAGTTTTGAGGCCTCGCGCAACAGTCGGCTACAAACGTTGAAGAAGAAAAAAAAGCACAAAACACGCCACCAAACCAACAGCCGAGAGCGAGCGGGATTGCGACACCGAGAGCCGCCCTCGGAAAGCGGCCCCAACCGATTCCCGGCAGGCCCCGCGCGGCGCGGCCCGCCCCTCCCCCGCCGCCTCCCGAGGCTCCGCTGCGGCGCCGCCTCTCCTCCCCCCGCCGTTCCCGCTCCCCCTCCCCCGCACGTAGGCGCTTGGAACGGGGAAAGGGGGGGGGGGAGAAAAAAGCCCTTCCAGCCTGACTAGAAAATCAGCCTTGTTTCCTCAGAAACCGCAGCTGCTGCGAGCAGCAAACACGTCAGGCTGGCCCTCCAACACGCACAGATGTGCCTTTGTAAATGCACATAAACGCTGAGGAGGATTGCGTGCTGAGGGCAGGCACCCGCCCCGCCGGGGCCCAGGCAAATGGCAGGCGGCTTCTCCTTGCCCAAGGCCGCCCTCTCTTCTCTCTGGCTTTTAGTGGCCCTTGTTCAATTCCTCAGAGTGGCTTAAAGAGCAGCGAAACCTGGAGGCGGCCTAAATACGGAAACTTGGGAACTCGCGGAGAGGGGCCCGCTCCTCAGCGGCCTGCCTCGCCCTGCCTGCGGGGCTGAGCGCAGGTGGGGGCCCGGGGGTCTGCTGGGCCCTCGGGGCTTCTCTTCCCCCTTTTTTTTTTAGGTGGTGTTTTAAAAGGATAGGCACGAAAGATACTGATCTTTTTCTGAGGAGCCTTGGCAGAGCAGGAGAAACATGGAGAGGGGAGTTTCTGCTGACCTTGGAGAAAGCTTAAAATAAAAAGTTGCATTAAAATTTACTGTAAGGAAGGAGCCTTGTTTATCATGCCCTCCCCGGCCCTAACTCCACCCTCGACTGCTTTTTTTCTCCCGTTTCCATCTCCCTCTTCCCTCCCGTCCTCTTTCCCCACACTCGCTCGCTCTTTTTCAATATAACTTTCAGCCTGGATGAGTTGCAACTCGTTCTGCGTAATTAAAGCGAGTGGCTGATGGTTGAGCAGGGATGGAAAATAAGGCCGGGGGGGGTGTGTGTGGGGAGGAAGCCGGGCGGGAGCGCCGCTGACTGAGGCAGACAAAAACAGGTCTGGTCGCGCGGCGGCGGGGGAGGGGCGGGCGGGCCGCCATTGGCGCGCGGCGGGGCGCGGGCGCAGCTGCGGGCGCGGGGCGGCGGGGCCGCGGCCATTTGTTCCCGGTGCGGGAACGGGCGCCCGAGCGGGGCCTTTCGCCGCTTTTTTTTTTTTGAAGCCACGCACGAAAGAGACTCGCAGAGCGCCTCCCTTCCCCCCCCCCCCCCTTTAACCCACTGTTGTTTACTTCCTTCTCTTAACAATGGCTTTACAGGATTGTTTTACATTATTTTGGTACTTCCTGCAAATCTGACCGTGATGGCTTAATGGTTTACTCGGGAAGATACTTCTTCGCTTTAACAAAATCCGGCATAGCCTGGTCAGCACGAGTTATATACAGAAAGACATAACCTAGTTCAGTGCTTATTTTTGACAGTTTAGTTGTGAGCTGGCCCAACTGACACTTTTTTCATTTTTTTTTTCTTTAAATCCACTTTTCCGGGGTATGGTTTTAAGGGCAGAGCTACAGTTGTCCCTGTAGCTGCAGCAGCCGGTAGTCCGTAATCTGCAGCTTGGGTTGCTCTTCACTCAGCAGATCATTCTGTTTATATTAATAAAAGGCAGCTGGGTATGTGAGCACGTAACTGCTGGGGTTGTCGCCAATGCACAGGGACCGGGTTAGTGCAGGGAGCTGGGCAAGGGAAGAATCGGTACCTGTGTAAACAGCCATGTATACTTTTGTTGCTTTGGTGGAGAAAGACTCTGAACCAGGTTATAAATGTAACAACATTTCAGAAGACAAAAGTTGCACGTTTAAAACTTCAAATGCACGTTATGCATCTAATTAGACTTGAAACTAGGGTCAGTGGTTTTTTAAGCTTGTTTGTTTTTATGGTTAGTAAAAATGAAGGGTTTTATCACTTTGACAGAAGGATTTGGTTCAAGTAGTTCTTGATTTCAGGAAGCCATTGCTTGCTGGTAGGGGAACAAGTTTTCAAATTGAGCTCTACCCAATATACTTTTTTTAAAACCCAGAGCTCTCCTTTTCTTGCCCTCCCCGTGTGCTGTACTTCCCCTCCTCCCCCCAGTGAGTAGGAGGGACAGAAGTTGTGACAGGGCAGGTACTGATTAGCTGCTGTCAGTCTGCACAGATTAACACCTATTTTTAGGTTTTTGAACCTCTTGAGTAATACTAGTTAAATTGGCACAGGTTAATAAGTTGGGGTCCACAGAGCCTCTTAACTGTTCACTGTGAAATTTCAATTAAAGAGACAGTCTCATTTCGTCAAGACGATGGAAAAGGTTTATATTCCAAATGCTTACAGTGTGTGCGTGTGTGTACGCACACAGAACATACATAGGCCTGGAAAACAAAAATTGAAATTAATTACTTTGGGCGTGTTAACACAAACACATGCAAAGTTAGAGAATTTTTGTATAATAGATCAGCAGTGAAATAGGCTCTGAAAGGAAACATTTTCTCCTTTTTTTTTTTTTTTAATAAATGTAGCATGTAAAAAAACACTATCTTTGTTTTTTTTTTTCATGTTTTCTCCCTGTCCTCCCCCCATTATATCATTACACTGTTACACTGACACCCACTGGTAAAAGTTGTTCTGAGATCATGATCGTAAACTGAGCCTGTTGAAGGGACAGCTACTTCTCAGGAACAAAAAAATATAATAAGCACCGAAGAAAAGCTGCTTCTCCTTCCTCCACTGTGGGGGGTGGAGCTGGAAAGCTTTGCAATGTTCTTCTTTTTTATTTTATTTTTTGAATTATTTTTGGAATTAAGTGTGTGGATGCTCCAAACATAAGAAGGGAGGACGCAGTGTTCTTCTCTAAAAACATAGCAACAAAGAAATAACTGCATTAGAAGGAGTTTGTTTCTAGATACTTACATGTTGAGCGACAGACAACAGGGTGACACAGAGGAGAACAGAAGAAAGTAATTAGTATGATAACAACTGCTGTATTTAATGCTATTTCTCAGGTAAAACAACTTGAAGAAAGCCAGAAATAATGGTCGTGCTAGAAATATATTTGTGTGGGGCACTGACCTGATTGTATCAAAGCGGAGATGAATGCCAGTGCTGTGCAAGTCTTGTTTAGTCTTTTTACCATTTAATTCAAAGTTGTCAGTGGTCTTGAAAGCCACTTGTGTTGGAGAAACAAGGCTCATTTTATTGAAATCTACCATGGCACCAAAATCTGGTTTGTGAGAGTGTCGTTCCATAGCCCTGCCTAGCACAAGAACAATGCCATGCAATTACACTGTTTCAGGCTCTGAAATAGGCTTTCTTCCAAAATACCCTCCCCGTGTATTATTAGATGTGTTCCTATTAATGAAGTGATTGATTGAAAATCTTCCTGTGTTTATGCTGTTTGGGCAGCAGTAGCTTGGATTTCCTCTGTCTAGACTAAAATTGTATCCAGTGGAGATGCCTGGGACAGCTGTTTGTAAACTCAGACATAACAAATGGGCTGCAGCAAAACCTGTCCATGACTGCCTTCCTTATAAATACAGTGATATATTGTTTGTTTTAAGGGAAAAGGGGAAGCTTAGTAGAAATATATACAGAAACAAAATGGACTCCACCAAACATAAAGTGTTGAAAAGACCTGCCAGGGCTGCATAGTCCAGAAATTAAAACTCTTGCCTTTCACCTTTGAGACTGTAGTTCAAGTATTTCTTTACATTCTGAGTAAAATGAGCTTAAAGTGAATATAAAAAGCAGTTTCCAGGGTTGCCAGCTTATCGTTCTAATTGGTGTGGATACTGTACTTGGAAAACAGGGTGAGTGCTGGGGTTTAGTTCTTCAGGAAAAGTTGCAAGAAAAATCTTTGCTTGGGTACTTGCTGTATCCTCTTTTAGGCTGACCTGTGCAATACATATGTGCATAAAAAATAAATCTTTACAAAAACAGTCATTGAAGTTGAGGATTTATACAAGGTTCTCGTGCCTCAGCATGTACTGCTGCACTGAATATTACCTTATATGCACACCGTTGTGCAGAAATGCTAAGTTTAGAAAACTGCACGTGGCTGTTAGCAATTGATTTGTTTTGCTGTTTTACTTTGACTAATGTTATAGTAAAAGCATGAATGGGGGGCTTACTTTGAAATTGAGACAGGCTGGAAAAAAATGCTGGCTTGTATCCTGCAATTATCCAGAAGCACCCTTGTAGACCCAGAATAAAACTCACAGAGCAGGCAC
The DNA here is from genome assembly GCF_964273445.1 of Streptopelia decaocto. Lineage (NCBI taxonomy): Eukaryota > Metazoa > Chordata > Aves > Columbiformes > Columbidae > Streptopelia > Streptopelia decaocto. The sequence continues at coordinate 56,802,770 of NC_138656.1, forward strand.
ATAAAGCACAATGAAGAAGCAGAGTTTGCGAGGAGGTGGCGAGTCAATAGCCTGCCACATCCTCTCTTCCTCCTCTCACCCGGAGTGGTGTTCTGTTTGCATGAAGAAACAGCAGCAAACAAATAAGGGGGACTAGGGGGGTGGCAGGGAAAAGTGCATTTGTAGTTCATATTGCAGTATTCAAACAAAATACTAAAAATGCTATAAACAGTTTTATAGTCATTGTTTATGGACTTCAGAGTTTTTAATATTCTAACATGTAACCGAATTCTGAAGCCAAGATTCTGCAATTAATCAGGCTTCTATAAGTGAGCTGCTATTTGCTTGAAGTAACTTGGAGAAGAATTTGGAGTTAAATCTTTTTGTTGTTTATGGGTATAGCAAAACAGTGAAATGCTGAAGTGTTCTGCTAAATTTTACATTGTGCACTTGCTTTGGTGAAAAAAGTACCAATTTGTGTAAGTAGTTCAAGTATTTGAGGAGACCTCACCGTTTGATTCCTGTATGCAGATTGGGACTTTGTTCATTTGAATCATGGAATGTGTGCTTTTGGAGGAGGATGTTTTCAGGGCTTGTGTTCATTTTTCTCTATTAGAGAACTCAGAGTAAAATGAAAAAGAAACAAAACACAAAAACTTTGTCAGTTTATTGAGGCTTTTATTATTATGCACCCTACTAAGGACTGAAGTGACTCTCCTAGGAGAGTTTGTATTTTTGCCTGCCCCATTGAAAGGTTGGATGTAAAGCTGGACTAGATTTGAGAGGTGGTTTTTCCTTCAGTTCTGAGGAATTGTGTTGCTGTTGTGAGCTGGAAGAGTGTGGAGGAGTTATGGCACTGACTGAAGCACTTGTTCTTTCCCAGTGAACTCTTAAATCCTCATACCGGAAGGGTCAAAAACGGGCTAGCTGTGACATCCGAATAATTTTTAAAGCACTTAACACACTCAGTATTTATCAATCTTTGTGCCTCATGGGGAGGCAATGGGGACACAGCCTAAAATAATTCAAGAGAAAAGTTCAGGTCATTAGCAAAAATAATTCAGTTCAGCTGAGTCTTGTGCCACAGATTTACCTTTTCAAGTTACAGTATGAAATACAGAACATTACCCAGGGGATTCCTTCTGCTTGACTATTTGGCAGGTGTGTTGATACTTTGTTGTGGAAACCATCCCTTCCAAATCTGTGCTCTGGAAATGACGATGCCCAGATGATGCCCAAGTGAATTACCCAGACGTTGCCAGTATTAACCACCCCCTGTATTTGCATAGTGCTGATACGGGAGAAGAGGGTGTCAGAAGAAACTGTCTAGTTGAGAAAGAGGGGACCAGGTTCTGAGAGCCTGTTACATCCCTGCCGGCAATTAATTGCCTGCGCCATTTCCCCACGTAATTTACTGTTGCGTAGACCACCGTGGTTCCGTTGTCCATTGTCCATCATATTACACTCCTATGGCAACTATATTAATTTAGCTGAGTGTGCAATATCAGACATGTGTTTAGTATGTTTTAATTATCTTCAGAGAAATATGCTTCAGTCTTTTCTTTAATAAAGGTGGAGGCTTTCCTTGCTTTTAATTGTTGCACATCTCTTTTCTGATCTGTTCCTTTTTTTTTTTTTTCCCTTTTTTTCTGTTGGAGATAAAGAGGGTTGTTCTTGTGTTAACCAGTTTTCTCAAAATCATGCTGCAGAAAGTCCCACCTCACCAGTCGTGTGAGGGCAGGTGAAGAGGAGGAGGAGCATAGGTATAATGAAGAATTGGTTTCTTCTGCTGGCTCAGAACTACGTTGTGAGCAAGTAAAACCATATACAGTCTATGAAAAATAAGAACATGAGCTGTATGTAGGGTAGGTCCTCTGGTGAAAAATTTTGCCTGTGTGTGACTTTTTTGCTTATTCGTGTTTTAATCTCAAAAAGTACCACTTCTTTCAGGTAAAGCAAAAGGAAAAATGAAGCAATCCTTGTAGGGCAGGAGTTGAAAGTACTCTGGAGATTGTGCTAAATTACAAAAAGGTGTTCAGAAAGGTGTTCTTCTTTTCCCTGTTACTTTAGAGATTCAGGTATGTTGTGAAAGTTACCCATTCCATTAAAAGCAGGAATAGAGAATGCAATTTATGATTGGAATTGGTTGTGAGACACAGTAAAGGTTTTGAAGTTAAAGCCATGTTTCTGAAACAGGCTGCTCTTGACATTGTGTGCTTGCCTTGCCTAAAAAAAAAAATCTTTTTAACCCGCATACCTAAAATACTGTCTAAGGTGCAGGAAGCTTTTTCTCCTGAGCACAATAGGAATATGTTGAATCTTTTGGAAACAGTTTCTGTTTTTCAAACACCTTTTCTTTTTCAGCATAGATAATTAACGCCGCCTTCACAGTGCTTGGTGCCCTTGATACATCTGTTACCTTTGACAGATCCTTTCTGTTTGCCACCTCTTCCTAACATGCTTGCAATATTTTCAGCACAAAATAGCTTAGTATCTTTGATGTTGGTTGTATGCGGGCTCAATTAAATGAGAAAGCTGCTGACAGAATGGTGTGGAGTTGAAACTCGAAGCTTTGTTTCTGTAAAGATTTTGTCCTTGGTCACTTCATTTTTTGCTGTGGATTGTTTGACTTCTTTTAGGCAAGATTGTTAAGGTAAGAAGTGCAGTTTTAGCTAAGACTGTGTTTATTGTCACGTCTACAGGTGGTATGTGCAGTAATTATATTGAGAGGGAGCAGGGAGGGTACTCTGTAGCTGCGGCCTTAAACAGAAAAAACCCTCCCTGCTGGTGAGGGCAGCTTTAAAACATGCTTTTCTGGAACTTTCTGGAATATTTGAAAGCATTATGGCACTGCAGATGTTCGGTACCACCCCCTAGTTGCTGGTGGATGGCATATTCTATTTAGAATTTTGTCTGAAAAGGGCTGTTGGGGGTGTTCAGGTGGCCCCTTGGGTGCTGAGCTGTGGCAGTGGGAACCTCCAGCACTGCAGGTAGAGGGCAGAAACATTTTAACCTTTTCTGGCGTGTGGTCGCCCACAGAGGTGGCTGCTGTAGAGACACTTTGCAGTGGGCTTCAGTAGACGAGGTTTAATGATTCCCAGTTTTGGAAGTGCAGAATGAAAATGAGATCGCGGTGTTGGAATAAGAGAGTGAGAAATACAAATGGGTTAGAGAAGGGGCAGACACAATACCTAAATAAAAGGCTCACTGATGGCAGTAACTGTTACTGCTTATGTCATGTGGTATGATGACAGTTTTTCAGGTTTTCCCATATATTAGAATGTGTGAGGATGAAAGGCTGGAGTTTTGTTTTTATAATATCTACCACTGTTTTCTTAAGGGAAATTAAATAGAGACTGCTCTGAGATTTCTGTCTAAGTACAACAGTCATTTTGATCTCTACATTGTCAAACAAATAAATATCGAAAGCTAATTTGCAGTGCAGTTACTCTGTTTCACGCAGCGTTCTGGTATGAAAGAACTAACTATGTTACACATCTTTGCATATATATATATGAAAAACAGCATGACAGAAAGATACAAAAGAATTTGTCTGCGTATTTGCAGAGGGAAAACATGTGCATGTGTATGTGTGTATTTATATCCTACCTGTTTCATCTCCTCGTGATAGTAGCAGATGAGCATGTTACTGTCAATAATTTGCTGCTGGTTAACTGTTTATATGGTATCTGAGGAGAAATAAGTTACAGCAGAATTGTAAGGGACAGGATTGTGCTCACAGACTGGTCTCAAAGGTTCCCCTGCAGTGAGCGTGCCCTGGGCAGAGATGTACACAGTCTCAAATGTCAGTTTATCTGAGATATGTAATGGTTGTTTCCTGGTGCAGACCTAAATATGTTTGTACTTTTCGGTCTTTTTGAGGTTACAGGAATTGCCTCCCAATTTTTTCTCCCAAGTTACATCTAATATATGTAATTCTTTTGTAAGTATTACGTCTCACAAGGCTGATGGTAATTGCTTTTAGTTAGCTAATATCTAGAGTCTAATTTTTTTTGCTTCTTAGGGATTGGCCTTGATCCCAGGATTCTGCAAAATATTTGCAATGGGAGACTAAACCAGCAGGCTAGTCAATAGCATGTTCAAGAATGTGTGATGGGCACAATGTTGAAGATGAGAATGATTTTTTTTGGTCATTGTAAATCAGCTTCCCCCAAAATACGGACATTTAAGAAACAGTTTAAAAATATGAACAAGACAGATCTGCTCTACTAAACAGCTTTTAAGAACGTGAGGCATTGTTGTGTTTTATCTCGAACACCGGCTGACCAAGTACAGAGCTGCCTCAGCGAGCTGTGTCCTTGAGCCACTGTGTTGTCTGTACATGCTAATAAGGAGAATGAGGAGAATTAATAAGCAATTCAAGCTGCAGCATAGTTTCTTGAAACATCTTTTCAAACCATTTTAACACAAAAGTAGCACACAGAGTTATTCTGTCTTTTAAAGAGAGATCGTTTTGTTACTTAATTTGTATTTTTGGAGGTAAAAATTGTGGCTTCAAAATTTAGAACACTGATCTTTATTATTGCTAGACCTGGTGAGCTACAAGATAAATGACTGATACCACAAAGAACAAACAAATTAAAGGGAAAGTCTAAGAAAAAGTGGATGCCAGATTTAGTAAATAATTGTCCTGAACTGGGTCACATTGTATCCAGTTTTTACATAGGTCAGGCTTTGAGGAGGTGGCATTTATAATACTTAACCAAAAGGCCTTGAGTATGTAGTCTGAACGAACTTTGTATAGCAAGTGAGGAAATCTCAGCTGATCTGTCCTTAATTCACGAGATATATACCATGTGACTGCCATGCCTTTATTCCAGGCATAGATTCAGGGTCATAACAAAGGCGTGTCTTTGATGTGTTTGTTCAAAGATTGCCCATGGAACATGCCTGGTCCTCGTTTGCTACAGACCTGAAACCTAGCCTGAAGTACACGCATGATTGCCATTAAAAAATAAAACTGGTGGCAGGTAGCAGACAATAAGTGGAAGGGAGGGCTGTCGCAGTTACCAAAGTTTATTCCTGCAGTACTGCATGCATTAAAAGCTGTGTGTGCCTTCAGTAAGTCCTCGAAGAATTGCCAGAAACTTGTGTGGGTCATTTAGATTTGTCCCTGCTCCAAAGAGAAGAACCATCTTCTACAGTTGCTGAATACTCAATTACTTTAAAAGGAAGGCAAAGAGAGGATATAGTGCAGCTAGTTAGGCTGGATTTTGTGAAGATATGAATGACTATAGCCATATTCAATCTTTGAAAGAAACTTCCTAAGGACTTTGAGAAATGAAAACTGGATTAACTTCTTGTCACCTTTGTTTAAAAAAGATGGGTTCAGAACTGGTGGTGTGTGGTTGGGTGGGCTGAAGGAAAAACCTTAAAAGCTGAGAATCTGCACTAGAAAGGTTTGTGAGGGTATACCTGCGTCAAACACTACAGCATCCTCCGTGTTTCACGCTGTCCAGGGTATTTTCTATAGACAGCTCAGCAAGCTTGTTGTGCAGAAATAGTAGTTGGAGTTGCATTTGCATTGCTCTGCACCAGGACAAATGCATCCAACTTTTAAGTTGTTGGGGGTACAGAGCCTCCCCCAACCTGCCATGAGCTCCTGTGTAAGTCAGAGAACAAACCATGGGTACAAGAGCCAAGTTTGGTTAGGAACTGGGCAGTGTGATGCAGTTTATCTTATCATGATTGAGCAAGTGCACCCCAACAGCGAGAGGTAATTTGACAGTAATTCACTGAAGCACCTGTATTTCCTCATTCTTTTGGGATTTTGTTATCACAGGGAAGAGAGTCGTTTCTGATCTGATTGATCTTTACCAAACAGAGAAAACCAAAGGACTACAAAATGCAAGTATTAACATATACATTTATTTTGTTTTGAGCATATTTTAAAAGTGCCAGAGGCATGCCTTTTTAGCAAGCAGGCAGTTGGCAAAAGCCCTCTAGGTATCAGAGAAGCCCCATGCTGTAATTTTCCTAGAATAATAATGTCAAATAAATGACAATAGAAAGCCTATAAAATTTGCAGCCAGCTGGGCAAATTCTCGTGTGTGACCCATGGAAACCGTAAGTGCCTGCGCAGAATATTTTGTCTGGATCAGAGCTGCTCCAGGCTGCTGCGTTCCTTGCCAGAGTAGCTGTCACCCCCTCACCTGCCAGCTGCAAAGAGCGGCTCTATTAGATGAACTCTGAGGAGCTCCGACCCCCATCTGAGAGCAGCGTTAAGTGTGTGTTGTATTGGGAGTTTTTGCCTGGGTAGTTAAACATAGATCGATGATCCTTTTCAGCATTAATTTTAACAGGATGTTATATGGAAATCCACATGCATCAGAAATTATTTTTAGTACTTGTTTTCAGATTCCCCCCAAAAAAGATGGAGAGTGGTTCTGTGACCCGTGTCTTTTTTGAGTTAATTATTTTGTCCTTGCATACTTACTGCCTCATATTCTGTTGTTTGGATAACAGTCTGGGTACTAAGCACAGCTGTAATTTCTCTTGTTAACGGTATTCCACTTCCTGTGGCGCTTGCTCAGTTCCAGCTAATCCTATCTCAAACAAAGTCTTGATGAGACAACAAGGAGCTGGACTGAGCTGAGGACCAGATCCGTGCCAAGTATGGCTTTGGAGAAGACTAAATTATCAGAGTTCCTTGTCTCATCTGATCACTAGGTTGTACAACTCTGTTCCAAAAACGTATTGTTCAGCATTGCTTGTTAAGGTTTTGATCTGTGTTTAAGTATTTTATAATCTGGGCTGTCAGGGTATCTCTTTAAACAAGGAGTGATTGAATGGGATAATAATTCTTCACCATGAGGGTGGTGAGACCCTGGAAGAGGCTGCCCAGAGAAGCTGTGGATGCCCCATCCCTGGAAGTGTTCAAGGTCAGGCTGGGTTGGGTTTTGAACAACCTGGTCTAGTGGAAGATGTCCCTGCCCATGGCAGGGGGATTGGACTAGATGATGTTTAAGGTCCTTTCCTACCCAAACCATTCTGTGATTCAACTCATTGTCTTTTTGACAGGTAGGTTAAAATGGCTGGGGAGCCCACAGGTTTTCTTGGTGCTGCCCCTGCCGGACACACTTGCTCCAGCCGTGGGATTTGCGTCTCCTGTAATAGATCTGCAGTGTGTGGTTAATACACACTCTCTCTAGAATACTACTTCATCGTTTACCCCTTACCACTTACAGTAGCCTTCTAGCCCAAGATACTGTAGTGTGGTTTGAGTTTGTTTATTAGAAGCAGAAAGGCTTTTTGATTCTTTAGATAAACTGGAAAAACCACCAATGAACAGTGATTAAAAGTTGCTTTTACATAGAAACAAAAAACAGGGCAAACAGCCCCATTCAGCTACAACACTGTACTGTGGGAAGTGGGTTGAAGTGGAGATGGAGAGGGGCATTCAGCAAAGATTCAGAGCAGTGCCCAGGGCAGAGCTACTGTACCTTGCTACAGATAGATAGACACAAAATCAACAGCACTGAACTTGAGAACCAAGTCGGCTTTTTTTTAATAATGCAGTGATTTTTTCACTGTAAAATAAAATCACCCCCTTTGCCCAATATAATATATTTACATATGTACAGTCAGACAACTGAAATAGGAAATGTGTAAGTGCCACAAATAAGTATATAATGAGGAGTTCTTAATTAATGTCTGATTATCTTGAAGTAATAATGAATCTCTTGCACATTTTTTTTGTTTATTGGAATGGAAATGATATGTTTTAAAGATGATTAAGAGAAATGTGGTGCTTGCCTAATACATGGGTGCTGATTGAAGTACACTCTCATTCCCACTAGAGGGGGGTCCGCTCAGCCTAGGTTGTAATGCATTTAAGCTTGTTTTTGTTTTGTTTTTTGAAACTCAGCATGAGGAAAACGTCACCTTGTCCCACATCTTGTTTCAGTACTTCATATTGTGTATCTTATGGTGTCAGCAGCTACTTGTCTCTTACTGATCTTAACTGCCTTTTATGCAGAGAATGGTCTAACACACTAGTACACTGGTAAACACAGTAGTAACAAAAAAAACAGAGGATGTTTTATTGCATCATCTGCAAAGTGGGGACGAGTATTTATCACAGAAATGGTGTGATCCCTCTTGGAAAAACAGAATTGGCATTATTAGACCTGATCAATAGCATTTTTTATTAGAATTATTACCTACACCAGTAACTGCATTCCAAACCGTTTTTATTGTTTCTGCAAGCCTTGAGTTTCTAAGCATAAAAGAAGATATTTTTATATGTGAAAGAGACTAACAGTAAGTTATAATACATCAGCTTAAACTTCTGCTTTACTCTTTGATGTCACAGTTTGTTCCTCTTCTCAGTTTCTCAGTGAAAAGGAGGAGGATTGAGCTTTGCCAAGGTGCTGGTCATTGTGCCGTGTTAATTCATGTGTTTTGAAACTATGGCAGTCGCAGGCAGGCTCTTGGCCCTGAGCGAGAGCTTAATTACCACAACCCATTGTGTTTGCAATGCCACTGTGCTCTGCAGCGAAGGTCCCTGCGTGGTGAGGTGGCCTCTGCAGGTGAGACAGAGCTTGGAGCCCAAACAGAGGATGCTCTGCCTGGCCCGTGTGAGTCTGTGCAGGAGTTTGTGCCACCCGCCATGTGCTCCTGCAGCTGGGAGCCTTGTGGAAGCCCAGGGCAGAGGACAGGAGGCTCTGGACAGGCTTGTCGTGGCCATCAGCCCAACTGGGCTGTATCTGGAAGGAGAGGAGGAGGAAGAGGAAGGGACATCAGGCAAGGGAGGCAGGGTGGGCTGGGGCTGGCAGGGAGTCAGCAGCCCCTCTGGGTTCAAGGAGGGAGTCAGAGAAGAACCCGGTGACACAGAGGAGGCTCCAGTTTTGCTGATGGATCTCCACAAGAGAAGTGCAGCAGAGTAATAAGCATTAACAACCCAGGAGGTAGCATCTAGAGTATGTGACTGGCACAATACTGGACAGAGAAAACTGAGTAAGTTTTGAACCAGATTGTTCAAGTTTTGGGGGCTGTCTAGGTCCGATAGCCGGATGTTGTACCAAAACAGTAAGCCTAGTGAAAATGAGCGCGCACAGTTTAACTGGGTACCACATTAACCCTAACCAGACTGCTTCTGATATTGGAATGACTTTTTTCAGAAGCCACTCAACATCTGAGTAGAGCACTGTATTGTGACAGGCAGTCATACTGTTATTTGCAATCCAGTGGCTGATTATTCTCTTTTTGGCCCTGGGCAAGTCACTTAACCCTCTGTCTGTTTCTTCATCTGTAAAATATATTATGGATATTTATCAGTCTCACCAGGACTGATTGTTTAATATTTATAAAGTGCCTAAAGGATTAGAAGCTTAATATTAGTAGCTAATACATATCATTTTAGATTGATTTTATTTACTTGGATTTTTTTTTCCTACCTCCTATTGAATGAGATGCTATTTTGTAGACTCTTACTGCCATTCCTAATCAGCTGGACAGGTAACAATTGGGTAACTTCAGATTCATTTTCTTCTTTTATTCCTAGTTCCTATAAATGCTTTATCTCCTTAGCCTTTTTTTTTCCCCCTTTTTTAATTTAGAGATGAAGAGATACCATATGTTACTAGATCATGACATAAATATATTTAAGTGCTGCCATCATTGTTAGTTTATCAGCCTCTCCATTATAAACCCCCTTATTCAGGGGTTTATAACTCTGGCATTATAACGTGCTTCAGGCTGAAACTTGACATTCATTTTTTTTCCCTCTTGATTTGCTTTAAATCCTTCACTCTTCTTAAGTTAAACTGGAGATTAGATACATTAGTTATAGTTATACTAGTTGTATAAATTACAGTGCAGCAGTAGGCATTTTAAATAGGATGTAAATCAGAGAAATAGAGAATTTCCTAGTTGTTAAACTGTGAGCCTGGGAGTAGAAATCTGGGATTCTTTTGCTGAGCGTGTCCCTGGCTTGGCACATGACTAGTAAGAAACTATTTAACCTCTTTCTGCATCACTCTTCCATCTGTATATTGGGATGATGACATTTCCTACTTCACTGGTGTACTGGGAAGCTTAATTAATTAAAATGCAGAAAAGCACTGAGATTCTCATGTGAAAGGTGCTGAAGTGTGAAGTATTTGTAAGGAGCCTAATGAAAAATCAGTGTGCCTGCTTTTCTGCGTCTCTTGCCTGTTGTTTCGGGTTAGTGCATCTCAGCCCCTAGAGCTGTGTGGTGCGTGGCAGCCAGCAAGGAGTTTGATTTGGAGCAGCACTGGATGACCCAGCAGCTTGCTTTTCTCCAGCTTTCAAACATTCGCTGTATTTTGCAGCTGACTAGTCTCAACCTTTGCCTGCGGAGTTTGTGTTCCCCAAATTCTACAGTTTTCAAAGACTTTGCCATGCTCAAGACAGGGCAGGAGCCTGCAAGCGAGACCTCTGCTGCAGAGTTTCCCATTAGTGCTGTTCCAACTTGATGCTGGTGCAGGAGCACCCAGCCTGGTTAGAAGATGATGGGAGGGGAAGAGTTCAGAAATTTTCAGCCTTTTTTTTACAGGGAGTTATCATGGTAGATGATTCTGCTTGTGCTCAGGCAGCTTTTTGGTGTAGCCAGGACATCATATGGAGAACAGCGTTCCAGCTGATGTACAGTAAAATTTGGGACACTGACAGATAATCTTTCCATCGTTTAGGTTGAGAAACCTTGTTTGTGTTGTGAGGCATGCTTTCTGAGTTTCCTCTCTCAAGGTTTTCTGTTGTCAGCTGTTGGTTCCGCGTGTCCGGTCGTATGTAGGTTTCCGAGGGCTGACCCAGCCTGGCCTCTCTCCATGCAGATCTCTTCTTTGCCTGGACTGTGGTGCTGTGCTCAGGAGAGAGAGGTTCTTGGTAGTGGCTAAATTTGAAATTATCTTTCTCCTTATGATTTCAGGTTGAAGTCTTGGCCTCCGAGGATGCTACATTTGGACACAAGGTGTGTAGTTTGATGCAGTTTTGTTCTGTAGGTCCCATCAACTTAAATTGTTGGACGTGATGTCACAGAAGATGACAATTTTCAACCTGAGAATTGAGGATCCTGTGACTTACATCCACTGATTCAGAAACTTTCCCTAATGGTAATCTGAGAACAACACGCAGGCTCTCTCCATCCTTTTTATTTGGTATAAAACCTGTGAACAAATTTTACTTGAGGAAGCCCATGTGGAAACATGGGATGTCAGCTTTGTAGTAACTTTTAAGATTGGAGTTGCCCAAGTGCCGGATTTGTTCTTGTTCCATTGATTTGCAGCTCAAAAATTGTAGTTGTTATCCGCTTTGTAGTCTGTTGAGTAAGCCCCTTTGTTCATGTTCCTTTTTCACAGTGCATCTTGAGTAGAATGTTGTACATTGAACAGCTGCATCACCCTGTGTTCAATTGTAGCTCAGTGTATAGCAGGCAGTACGCGTGTTGGAGAGGCCAGTGTAGATCTGCTCTGTTGCTCGGATAGGCTGTATCCAAACTCTTGCTTGAGTTTCTTTGGTTGGTGAGCATTATGGTGGCGACCACAGTTTTAATTGAGCGCTAATAGCAGATGATTCTAAGCAGGGCATATTGTGTGTAGGCTATATCTATTTAGCTAGGAAGAGAGTGGATGGGGAGGGAAAGCAGAAGATAGTAGGAGCAGTAGGCTAAATCATGACAGTGAAGAATTTCCTGCTGCTGAAGGCCCACATGCTGTGATACTACTGCAGGTGAGAAAATAGCAGTGCTATTACTATCAAGGTAAAAAAAAAAAAAATCAAGAAAAGATGAAATAAGTTATCCGAGTTTGTACAGAATGCCATAAACAAAACTAACCCACAGGAGAGAAAATTTTAAAAAGCTTTAAAAGCACCTAAACATTCATAGAATATGAATGATGCCAGAAATTACATTGTGTCCGTATTGTACATTTTTGTGTTGATATGTGATAAAGTGATTTAAATAAATTATTAAAAAACAGAGCTACTCCAGTATTATTTGAAGCATTGTTTGTTTGTTTTGGGGGTTTTTGTTTTGTTTTGTTTGTTTGTTTTTTTATTCAATACCCAGCATGCATACAGAATATTTATTGAATATTTAATAAACCTGGAGGGTCAGTTCTTGTGAACTCATCTCCATAATCTTTCAGACTACTGAAGATTATTGTAGCCAGTTGCTCTTAGAACTAAAACACTGTGGAGGACGCTGCTTCTTTTTTTTCATGGCTGGACTTGCAGGGTGGTTTTCAGTCTTGGAATCATCTTGATGGACGTGCTTTGAAACTCCTTTTTATTACCTAAAGTTTTAAGAATTTGCTATTGCTAAGCTTCAGTTTTACAAAACCAAATCGGTACGGCTGCCAGCTCTTAATGGCGTGCTCCAGAGTTCCAAGCAACTTTTCTGTAAGATTCTGCTTCAGAACCAACAGGTCTTTTTACTTTCTTAAAATAGTAGCTTTACATTATATAGTGAACTATGTATGTCTGGGAATGTCGTGTACTTTTTATCCATCGAGAAGAAAGGCACATGTATCATCCCGAATTTGTTAATCTCGGAATTTATCTTAGCTGTCTATTTAGGCATGCTGTGAAAGCACTTTCTTTCCTCCTCTACCTTAAGAAATGCTTCCTCTACTGTCTGTCTCAATGACAAATAAATGTTAGTGTCTCTGTTATATTAACAAATCAGCTGGTATGCCCACAGAGAATACACATAAGCACAATTTTTTAAATTAAAAAAAAATCTATATAAAATTTTATAAATTAGAAAACATGTTTGTATGGCAAATACCAGATAGCATAGTTGAGGAGGATATAAGGTTAGCGTTTGCACAACGTAATGCTTTCCTTGATACTAGTTTTTAGCCTGAATTTTCCTCCAGGTCTGTTGGAGACTCTACGGTTTTGAGTGTGGCATATGCCTCAGCTTGAAAGGTACTAGGACCCCTCTGTATGCACAAGCAGAAGCATTATTTGCTGCAGAGGGTGCTCTTCTTTTGACTGTATCCATTCCACCTGTCCTTAGACACCCCTTAGTTTAAGGCTTGGTGACAGGTCGTGTTGCCTGTGGATACTAGAATACTGTGGGATTTGGTTTTGTTTTGTTTTTAATATTTCTAGACTGCTGAAAGAGCTTATAGTGTTATCTGTTAGTCTTAAATTCTGCATTATTTTAATCTCAGGGTAAATATGCATACTGGCAGCAAATGGGGCTGTTTCCCAGGAAAATGTGCTGAATGAGACGACAGAACATTGTTCAGATTCACTGTAGTTATCGTCGGTGAAGTGAAAACCTGGCTGATGTATCTGCCCCTTGAATAGCTGAGTCTTTGATGCTGATGATAAGCGCATGTATAAATCAGGTACAGGATGCTTTTGATGCAAGATATGCACATTGATTTCAACAAAATAATTCTTATTTTAGAAAATAAAATTAAAAGCTATTGTTTCACACTATCAAAATACCCAGGGAAGAGGCACTTTGAAGTGCCAAATCTTATCTTTACTCTGTATGCACAGAACAGGTGCAAATTGCAAAGCATTAGCAATAGTCCTTCAAAATGTTCTGTCCACATCACCTTTTTAATAAGAGTCTTCCCAAAACAAAGGTAAAATATAAAGCATTTATTGGAGTAAAAATTGTATTTTTAATATGAACATTTTTTTCGTTTTGTGCATATGTGAGACCAGTACTCCTTAATGGGCCATGAAAGTGTAAGCAGTTTTTCAGTTTAAGTTAAAGTTGTTTTTTGATAAGTATAAAGACACCCAGATTTGACAGCATGGCTGTCTGAACCCTTCCTTTGGTTGCATAGTAGGAAGCAAAACCATTCAGCTTCCTTTGCAACTAATTTTAGGTAAAGGGGAAGCTGTTAGGGTGCTGTAGCAGCTTTTTTGAAGATGGTACACGTAGTGTTCAGTTTAATTTACACATGCATCTCTGTGTGTGTTTGTGTTCACGTTTGTTTCTTAAAGAAAAGAGAAAACCAAAATATCCGGCTTTCCACTGATCCTTCTGTTTCAATATTCAGAAGGGTTGTGATATGTGTGTGGTTGTGTATAGAGAGATGTCAGGGAAATGACCACCTTGTGAATCAGAACAGCTGATAGATGATCTGAGACAGACTCAACACCACTTATACCTGGTTCCTTCAGATTCTGCTGAGGACAAACCTACACATCTAATAAGTAAGTTTCCTCAAAACCGTAGGGGCCAAGAAACTGACATAGAATCTAAGAGTGAATTGATAGAGCAGTATCTGCCCAAGTCTGCAGTCAACACACAGAAATGTTTTTAGAAGTTGGAAGCTCCTTCAGTCCCGTTAATCTTATTGAAGCCTAATAATGACATGTAAAATACTATCAGTACCAATTTATTCTAAGTTCGTTTTAGCTGAAATAGGAAGATACATTTTAGCATATGGGATCAGTGTTCCCAGATGGTAGAGAAAATGAAGAGGGATGCAAAGATGTGAAAGAGAGAGAGAAAAAAAAAAGAATAAGGTGTGCAGAACTGAAATAAAAGGTTAAAAGGTTTAACCATTCTGAGTGATGCTGATTTAAACACTATAAAGCAATGAACAAATAAAAATAACAGTGCCTGAGTTTTTTTAAATCCTCCTAAGAGATTCAGATGCTCAATTTCCATTAGAACATTTTAATCCCTGAGGTCGAATTGAAAATCTTAGTCTGAAAGGTTGATTATTATATAAAGATTTAACCCACATTTTATGGTTGCAGGAGCCGCATATTGACATCAGTTGGAATTACGGTGTTGAACGCAGTAGCACATATTCCAGACAGGTTACAAATGGTGTCTGGCCCTATCTAGAGAAGGAGCTGCTTGACTTTTCGAATATTTGTGCTCCTTTTACTCTCCTCTCCTTTCCCTCCCTTTCCCAAAGGCTTTTACTGTCAGCACCTCCCTGACCCAAATATCGCAGGCTGGAAGAGGCTGGGCTCAGCCTAAGCAGGGTGAGATCACCTCGGCCACGTGTCTCAACCTGCCTGCGGACGTGCCAAGTGCCTTCAGCCCTGTGCGCAGGGACGGCCGCCGAGCCGCCTACCGCAGCTAATGCCGAGCTGCCGTGATTCCGGCTCAGGGCAGCATTAATATAAATAAGTTTGTTAATGGCAGTCCAGCAGCTACATGTCAGAAGGCTCACAACTTTGTGCAACAGGAAAAGAGACACTTATGTTCCCACAGTGGGGGAGCTCCACCGAGAACAGGACTCTCTTATTTGGTAGTGAGCTTTAATCCTTCCATTGTGTGCCGTTTTAAGCTGTGTTGTGATGTAATTGGCTTAATCATTACTATTATGTTGCTTTGCACAAGTTAAGATTGTAATTTGACATATGGAAATAAATGGCAACTGGATTAGTGATTTGCAGGTGTCATTTAAAAACGGGGCAGGGAAGAAAGCCTTTCATATTTTGCAAGCGGCGTGTTTGCTAATGTACAGAGGCAGAATTAACTACGCCACTGCATCTCGGGCTGTCTTGAAGTAGGAGCGAGCTTCACCTGTTTGTTTCTGGGACTGTACTGCTGGGGCTGAGGAAAGAGAATCTGAGTCCCAATGGATGTGTTCAGTTTAGGAGTGATTTTACATTTCCTTTGCAGAAGACAAATACAGGAGAAAAGCTTTTCTCTTTGATCGAGACATGAGCATAATGGAGACACAGCTCTATTAAAGAAGTGCAGCAAGGGTGGCATTTCTGATGGGGCTGAGTCTGCGTGGTGGAGCTTTCAGTATTGTTCGTGGAACTGGCTGTATTTTTGTTCTGTGACACAGCATAAAGTGATGACCTCAACTCCATAATTTATTAACTCTGGGAGTTATTGAGAGACTCTGTTCCTAAGTTCTTTTTAAAGTGTGTGCTGCTGAGATGCATTTTTTTAATGCTTTTTCTCTGATACAGGATACATGGGTTTAAAAATCAAATGTGCTTAGGACTAATATACCTTTTTTCCTCTCAATCATGCTACTTTTACTTGAGTTTATTAAGAGGATTTTTTGTTTGTTGTTGTTGTTTGTTTATTTCTTCACCTTGCAAACACTGCTTTATTGCAACCCTCAGCACATCACGGTGCATCTTCTGTAGCCCATGCATTTTCACGGTTCCAGATACCAGAAGATCAGATCCTGAGGGGAAATTCAACTACACGCTGTAGCTACGTGTCAGCTTCCCGGTTTGAAGCACAGGACATCAGGGTGGCTGACTGTGAGTTATGACTCTGCAAATCTGGAAAGAAACTGTTGTTCTAGTGGTATCCTTAACACAGAAGGCTTGAGCTACAAGATGGAGTAGAGATGCCATTTGAGAAGATCAAGAAAACTTGTTCTCAATATATTTTATTTATTTATTTATTTATTTTAAAATTTGTATTAGCTTGCTTGCAACAAAGTAATACTTACTTCTGGGAAAGAAGGAGAAGAGAAGACACGAAAAGAAAAAGTAGGCATTCAAAATTGTTTTCTTTTAATGCACGCCTTGTTTAAGACGGCTTTCTTTTGTTGAAGACTCTAAGCAGCCTCTGCTTCTGCCATCTGGTGGCTGCTAATAAAAGTTACATCTTCAAAGCCAAATTAAATTGTTTTAAAACCAATTAATGCTTTTCAGAAGAGGATGTTTTCAAGAGTCTGAATTATCTCTGTCTTGATATGTTGACACTTGGAGTGTCTGTGTGTGTACTTGGTTTATGGGAAGATACAGAGAAATGAGTCATAATTTACATCTGTCTGTGCACTGTTGACTTAGGTAGGATTCTGGGGGTAGTAAATAAGTTTTTGGATTTGTTTCAGCTTAAAAAAAATAGATATTCATATTAGCCTCCAGTAACTTCTGTTTTGCTACTCAGAGCAGAGTTAGGATTACACATTTCCCCCCCGCTTTTTTTTTTTTTTTTCTTGTGTTCTGTGTGGAGTTGTTTTACCTGAGGTGTTCAGATAACTAAAAGGATTTTCCAGCTTGCTTTCTTTGAGTAATTTTTAAAGCTGCTGTGTTTTAGGATTGCTGAAGTCGTCTGAGCTCCCTCTGCGCTGAATGTTTTCTAAGAGCAGGGAGTGGCATTATAGCAGGGAACAAGGTGCTTTTTTAATATTCTTAGGGACCCCTTAAAGATGTGTCAAAGTGTTTTGAAATAGTTATGACTAAGGAAGTAGCAGCAACATGTTTCTGCCTGGACCTATGCATATCACCGCTATATTAATCAGGACCATCCAGGAACATGCAAAATGGAGCATTTGTGATGTTTTAGAAATTTCACTTACATAATCCATAGTTCTGATGTTTGGTAAGTTCAGTCTCAGTAAAGATCTCTGTGGTTTGTTTGTTTGTTTTCCCTATTAGTTTTATAGAAATTAAGAGGCACACCAACATATTTAAAGCCATAAACTCCTCTCCATCCATTGTATAGTCCTGACTTTGGTCCAAGTTTGTCCCAAGTACTGGGGGCTGCAGAGGAGCGTATCTATAACAGTACAGAGGGTGAAATCAGAACATGAATGTGGTACCTCATCAAAATCTATTTCAAACAGCACTTGCTTGCTGTGGCGCCCCACTCCTCACAGCTCACTCCCACTTCTGATGTAGAGAGGATTTTAAAGCTCTGTGTGAGTATGGGAAGTGAACACTTCTTAGAGGTCCTAGTGACTCTGTGCAGTGGAGGTAGATCTGGGCAATTCCAACATGATCTTGAAGAGAAAAAAATGAAATTATATGTAGAACAGGAAAAATAATCATACGTTGGCTGTGAATGCCCAGATGTGAAAATGCCAAGACACACTGTGTAAATGGCAAAGTAACAGTTGGTTCTTTCCTCCTTGTGCCCTGTAGCCTGTGCTCCTGGCCTATAGTCTCAGACAGGACAAGGCTTCAGGAAGGGCTGCTCTCCTGTGGCAGTGTCACAGTGTGGGTACAGCATGTCAGGCTTCCTTCGATATTCCTTTGTTTCTTTCTCTAAACTAGAGATAAATCCATGTTTAATGCTCCTTTTCAGTGTGAAGCATCTCATGATGCTTGCAGAATAAATACTGATGGCCTCAGGGTTAGACTTGGTCAGTCTGCATGGGCATGTGGTAAAATTTGTTTCATAGAGCTGCGGAGCACCCTGTGGCAAGCTGGTTTGAGCACAGCTGGTGAACATCGTGTTCTTCTCAGCACCCTTCAACATCGCTGGCCTGTGGTTTGCCCAGCGCCCTGCGACCAGCTGGGAGTAGTACTAAAAACATGTAAGCTGCTGGCTTTCCTCCTGCATCGCCTCTACTTCCAGGCACACACAGACGTGATGGAAAGCCTTCGTCTCCAGTAAGGCACAATCGATGTTGTAAAGGTGTGGATGGGGCCACACTTTGGGGTTTTGACACAAGCTTAAAGCTCCCACCGCCTTTCCCAAAGTACCAGGGGACAGAAATCAGTGTGCAGTTTTCAGAACATGCGTATGTGATTCAAGGCATCTGTTTAGTATTTGCTCGAGTAATGTCTGTAAGTAAGAAGGCTTGGCAACTGGTTTTGCTTTTCTGATTGATAAGTATCCCTTTTTGGGCAGTTCTGTGCCAATTTACATTGCCACTTCGTTGTAATTAACTGCTGCAACCTGGAGCCCCCCCAGTTCTTGTGGTGGCGGCAGCAGCAGCAGCAGTCTGTACTTCCCCCTGCTGCTTTTTTTGAAGAGACAGACTGTAGTATGGTTTGCACTTTGCAAAGTGGTACTGCTTTCGTGATGGGAACGTGCATCACCTTGAGGGTTTGACTGAACCCACCATTTCACACCAGTCACTATGATAGAAGTTATCACGAGAAAAAAAGATAATTTGTTTTCTCTGTCTTCCTTCTGTTACTCTCCACGTTTTTAACGGGTGGGCTTACTTCGGTGGCCCGAGCCTGGTGTGCCTGAGCTGTCTGCCCGTGTCTGGCCGGGTGTGCTCTCAGGTTCCCCCCTCGCTCTGCTGCCTGGTGACGTGTAACCGGAGTGATGCTGGCCTGATATGGTGGGTCATTTGTGGTTCTTTGTGGCCCCTTTGCTTTATACTGCTGGTTTGAACTTTGAGGGAGTATCAGGTTTACCAAGGAATCATCTAACAATGGGAACACAATGTTTGCTTGTAAATACCTGCACATTTTAAATAAAATGTTGAGGCAGGTGGTCTCTTTGTTTGGGGGTGGGAAGGGGACAGGACAGAGTATTTGCAAGTAGTTTGCTGTTTGTTCTTGATTAGGAAAGCAGGTTAGACCAGATTTCTTTTTCTGCTGTAAATTCTACCTGCTTGCTTAACTGGTGGGACCAGAACTGCTCCCTCCAGCAACCAACCCCACCTTGCTGCAGGAATCATGCTCCCATTCACATCACCATTTAAAAAACAACAACAAAGAAACCACAAATATTTATTTTCCTTAAACTACTATTTGTTTGCTTTTTTTATATATCATTCTCTCTTTTTTTTTTTTTAATAGCATGAAATACATATATAGAAAAAAAGATTCAGATTTCTGCTATGTGGCTGCTTCCCCTGATTGTGCAGCCAGCTTGTTAAAACTAATACTAGGGTTGAAGAATAGGAATTGCAGAGAGGATCGTGAGAAAGTTGTTGGGTAGACAGATGTGATTTACCTTTTAATTTCCTCTTGTTTTTTTCTGAGACAAGGTCAGGTGTGTATCATGGTTCGGAGCTGTGCTTTCCTGGAAAAAGGGCTGTTGACATGTTGCAGGTTTCAAAGAGGAAGAAAGCATTGACAATAATGCAGAATCTTGGGCTTTTTACTGAATGTACATTTCTTTACATAAAACATCGGTTTGTAATTTGAACCTTCAATTACTCCGTTATTCATTTTTTAAGAATTTCTTCTTGCGAGACAAGGTTTTCTAGTGAGTTGGGATTTTGATGGATAATTTTATTGGATTAGAATGACACTGGGAAATCTTGTTTTTCAAGGTCATTTATTTGATTTTCTTGGTGAACAGTTAATTATGCAGGGACTTAATATTTTCTTATGTAGGAAGATCAAGATTACAAATGGTTTTGGCATGACTTTTATACTGCTGCAATGCTTTAAATTGTTTAATATTATACACATGTAAACTATTTTGATATATTTCTAATGCAGCAATCATTCTGTGTGTTCTATGATTTTACTACTGAATCCTTCCTACTGCCTGAAATAGAAGGCATAGATTTACAGTCTCTTTAGTGAAACTTGCCTTAACTATTTAATCTGAAGCAAAATAAGCATCATTCGTACTGTTCAATTTAATGTGACTGTTTCCATTCCACCGGCTGATTCCTCCCCCCCTCCACCGCCCTTTATCAAGATCTGTTTAAATCTCCCTGAGCCTCCTGTGAAACTTCCTCACGGTGTTATTCCTTGTGTCAGAACTGATGTACGATCACCTCGTAAATGTAATGTATATCTAGAGTGGGTTTACAACTTCAGTCCCTGTGCAAGGGCTGTGCTCCAGTGGAGGGATGTACAGCTCAGAAGCACTTGTGGGAAGAGCAGTTAGAATACATACTAATTTAAAAATTAATAAATGTATTTTTGAGAAATGTGTTAACTGCTGTTTATGAAAGAAAGCAATGAAGTGAATCATGTGGAACTGGCTTTTGTTGCATCTAAGTAACTAAATATCATTATAACACGTATGATTGCGTGCAAAAGCTTTACAGTAATGTAGGTATGGCTGTTTATATGCTTATTAACTTGTAGTTTTCAGCTGTGGTGTGTGCAGAATGCTGCCAAGGTCAAAGTTGTTAAGCAGCCCCGCACAGTACTGAGGGAAGGAATTATTTTAGCTAAAGCTGCCTCTCTCCTTTTTTTTTTTTTTCCTTTAAAGTAAACTCTCTTTTTACCAGCAGTGTTGTGGAGAAGGATCTTGAAGGAGAAATTTGGGGATGCTGGACTTGGAAATGGCATGAAATTAAGGAAATTAATTAGGATTAGAACAGGTGTCGTTGGTAGAACAAATGTTGAACATGATGAGGATAGTCTTAAGGTCCTGTGTGTTGCCTCGCTTAGTTATACAGAGGTTCAAAAATGAGAAAGAGAAGTTTGAACTTGATACAGTGAGCAAGAGAAAGCTAATGGAGCCCATTAAAAATGCAAGCTGACCTAGATGTACTGTTGAATGGTGCCATGTGGTGTGCAGCTTTATATGGCAGGCTGCAGTGTCTTGTTAACCAGAATAAAGCTAAAAACGCTGAAAATACTGCACTGTTTACAAGTCCAAAGACAAGATGGAAGAATTGGGGCATCCTGTTCTATGTTATAGGTGATGTTAAGAAAAACAATACCAGTAGAGGTTTTTCACTATGAAAGCAACTATTGATTTCTGTTAAATGTATACAACATTTGTTTTAAAAAAATCTACAGAAATTACTTATGGGGAATGATCAATGTCCATGCTCCATTGCCACAAGTGTGTGTCTGCTTTCTGTTCCCTTCCGCCCAGGTTGCATGTACCCAGAACCCTGAAAGATGAGCGAAAAAATAGTATTAAGAGTTAGTTGATCAGAGCCAAATTCTTTCTTTCTGGAATATAAAGATATTCAGTATGGGAAAGGGTAGCAGCATCCAGCCGTTAATTTTATGGTACTTTTAATTCTAAGTTAGCTTTGAAGAACTATTTTAGAAGGTGTCAAAGAATCAGAAAATGTTAATATGAGATATTGTTCAGATAATATTGAAATAGCTTTTAGCTGCTGTTTGAAACTTGATGGAAAATAATATTTTTTGATACTGAGACAGTTTCAACTTGCAATGATTTTCTTAGTTTATTTATTAAGAAAAAAAAGCCGCACACACAAAAGCTTTCAGAGGAAATGCTGACTTCTCCCTCCCACCCTGCCCTTGCATCTGCCTTAGCTTCTGCTCAAACTGTATAAATGCAGGCATATATGGTTGGGATATTATATATTTTTGTTGGACTTGGAGGTTTAAAATTAATTATTTTTTTCCAAGACTGTAAGTTATAATGTGTTTTCAGTTGGTACAATAATAATAAAAAAGGCTTGCATGTACCTGTGATGCATTTGATTCCTCCCTGCAGTGACTCATTGTGGATCTCTCTTACAGCTAAGTGCTTGTTCCTTGTGATCAGAGGAAAATGTTACACACCTTCTGCTTCGTGCCTATTAAATTCAAGTTTCTATTGTAGGCAGCATTACACAGCTATCTTTGAGAATTAAAGGGGAAAAAATATAAAGAACAGTAACTGTGAAGTGAAAATTTTAAAAGCCAGTTTGTTCCCCCTCAGCCCTAATGTTGATTTTCAGCGTGGTTCTGTTTCCATGCTTGCTTCTTCTGATTTTTTTTTTTCTCCCTATTCAGAGCACCTGTCTATGGTACCCTGTTGAAATTAGTGACCATAATGGCAATTGCTCTTTTCCCTCTTCTGAGATCTAAATGATGGATACCAACCTTTTAAAATCTTGTTATGTTAAACGTAACGTATGGTTCCTTTATCCAGACCAATATTTTGAGTTGAAGAAGGGATTGTTTTCTCCAATTTTATTATCATTTTCCCCCCTCACCTTTTTCATTCCCCGAGGGAATGGTCTGGAGAACAAAGTGTGCGTGTTCCAGGGAACAGAAATAGATTGTTCCATTCATAATTCAGTGATCTATTTCTGTTTGGCAAAGTTAAGCTCATGCTTAACTTCAGGTCTGTGATTAAATCTCACTGACTCCAGTATGACTTAAACGCTTTGCAAAACCGTGGCTTTTATTCTCGTCTCACCATCGCACCCCTCCTTCTGTCTTATTGCTCTTTTTTTTGTTCCTGTTTTTTCTTTCCTCCCCTCCTCTGCCGTGCTGCAAGTTGACTGTGCTTAGTGTCAGCAGTTTATGTTCTGCATGTTTAATGAAGGCCACGGCTTGGCTCAGCATAGCCCTTCCCCTTACGCTAACAGAATTTTGATAAATGAGATTTCCTTGTGTGGAGAGCCGAGAAGGGGCTTTGACGGGAAACGGCAGGGCATGAAATCAGCAGGTGTCAGGTTGTGCAAATTACAGGCATTTAAAACCAAAAACAAAATAAAGAACTTGTTATGACTAACCGTCTTGAAAATGTGTATCTTCCTGTGAAACACACACAAAAAGATTTAACAATGTACTTGCAAAACAAAGGTAAATTCAGTAAGCAGTAATCTGAATAAATGTATTTCTGCCTTCCTTTTTGTTCCACGTTGCCCGTGCTTACCACCTCAATTGTCAAAGTATGCTATATAAGCAATTGGATTACAATTATCATTGCTGAATTTAGCACAAGGAAATACATTTCAGCTGTGGCTTATATCCTGTTTTGATCTAAACCATTAGAAATTCTCTATTTTTATGCCCACTCAAGTTATTGACTGCAATAGAATAATAGAGGGAACTGCTTGCACAGATTAAAAGAAACCGCCAGAAGATACTGCAAGAAACCTTTTCAACTAAGGTACATTTCTATGATCCTTTCTCAGTTTTCAGTTCTATTTTCGTTTTTCTGATGCTGCTCGCTACATCCACTCCCTCCCTGCACTTTCAGTCTTTTCTCCTTCATGCAGATTTAGCTTGTTCAGTGACCGATCTCCTATTCAGACTATATTGCTGTGTAATTAAAAAAAATCTTGTAGTGTGCTCACATGTGCCGGTGAAGTATTGGATTGTTGAAATAATATCAAACTCTTCACTGGAGATTATAATCTGACACGATTGATCGAAGGCCAGAACTGGATCCTGCAGACCTAAAACTAGAGCTATTTTATTACCTTATGTAACATTCCATAAAAGTTTCTGCAGCTGTAGTGAATTAGAGATGAATTGTTTTTATTGGACAGATGAAGAGAAAGGACAGTTGGTATGGCTGTAATAATTAATAAATAACACAGTTAATTAGTGTGCTGGCTCTCCAGTATGTTCAGAGATTAATTTAAATCAATTTGTGCTCGCTTCTATTAAAACACTCAAAACTGTATTTTTATACACGCACCCAGAGAGAAATATAAAATGTATATACAGAGAGATGTATATTTAAATATATATGTATAATTTTGTCTCTTACATATCTATACTTAGTTACTTAGTTTTTTTTCTCCTTTTTTTTGGCAGGATTTTTGCGTGGCTTGAAAGCAGGGATAATTGGAGATCTTGTAATTTTTTCATAAGTTGGTTCATACCATACCTTTGCGCTAAATCTTCCAATATGCCTGCAGAGCTTCTCTGGATTTTCTGCTCACCTCTGAGCACTGTCCCTTCGCTCCTGTTAGTCAGGTGCCACTGGGGCCCCCCATGGTTTGGAGGCTTGGGGTTGCACGTGGTCACCCGCTGATGTGTTCTAGTGTACAAATTTTCTCTTACAGAGAGTATATTTTTCTTAATTATTAAGATACACTCTTGATTCTAACGCCATCTCATCCCAAGTCTGTGTTTTTAAAAAGCAAAACAAAAAACAACTAACAGTTGCTTTTTTTCTTCGGAATGGTTTACAGCAAAGCAACTGCAGTTGTAGAACTTGGGCTATATTTTACCTTCTCCGTATTTTCCAGTGTAACTTGTAATATACCCTTTTAAAATCCTGAATTCCAGGCTCTTAGTCTGCCTTGATCACAAGAAGTATTTACAGACTTGACTGGGAGTTGGTGGCGACTGGATTGCAGGCCGGCAGAATTCACGATGCCTGTAAATGGCAGCCAGAAAAGGCTTTTCCACAGCATCTGATTGGGCATTTCAGGCCACTGGCCAACTGTCATGGCAGGTGGCGTTAGTGTCCCTTCTCTTAGGCTTATTGTGTTCAGGGCAGGAGTGTTTGGGGCGGACAGCAGAAGAGCTCGCTGTGACTGCAGCGCTCCTCTTTGCAGGAAACCGGTACCGACGCTCGATGCCCCAGCACCTTCTGGGAACTTAATTTCATGAGTTTCATTTTTGTGCCAAAATGGCAGTCACAGTTTTCAAGTTGAAATATAGGAATGCGTAGTATGGATCATGTTATCATCAGGTATATGTATACACACATGCGTGTTACGGCATAGGTCCAGTCGCTGGTTGAGATGTGCAGAACTGTTTGATTTGTAAATGCCGTGTTCCACAGCTCTTCCATTAGCTTTACCAGGGAGTCAGCATTACTTGAAGCAACTAGTGGG
Source organism: Streptopelia decaocto (assembly GCF_964273445.1). Lineage (NCBI taxonomy): Eukaryota > Metazoa > Chordata > Aves > Columbiformes > Columbidae > Streptopelia > Streptopelia decaocto. Next base: position 56,827,846 of record NC_138656.1, read on the forward strand.
CTCTCAGGGTTCATTTCAGATACCTTTTTTCTCACAGCAAGTGAGAGTTGAGCTGAAAATCATCTTTGATGTGACTCTGCAGAGAAGCAAGTTGGTGCTCTGTGACGAGTGAGGAAGGCAGCGCGGGGCAGCCCCCACTCTGATTTTGGTGAGATGCAGCTAGGACTAGATACACACCACAATACACCCTTCCTAGGGTGTGCCCTTATTTGTTTGAATGATGGTTATAGCATTTTGGGGTTACTGGAGAGAAGCAGTGCGTGGGTAGTGTCCTACAGCTGCGTCTTCATCAGATTTGAAATAAATTGTCTTAGTTAAACAAAGAAAACCTGTGTTAAAAGGGAAAAAGAGAACTATGTCAATTCTGTGTTTGAGAGTTAAACCCTGTTTATTTTGCCTTAAAATGTAGGGAATTGGGGGAAAAGTGGTTACATTTTTTTAATCCCTCATCACTAGAGCCCAGTAAGTGAGGCCAAAGAAGGTTTCCTTTTGCTCACTGCCAGGCAGAATGGAATCTTCCATCCAGAAGAGAAATGTTTCAAAAGTATGTAATACAATCTTTTTTGCAGGAATTCCTACAATATTAGATTATATTGTGAAATAATTACAAATAATTATAAACAACAGTTTATGTATAAACAATGGTTTATATGGTATCACCTGTTCTTTTTTTTTTTCTTTTCTGCTGCAGGTATTGCCACAGTTTCTTGTTGTTGATCTTTACTGTGACTATATATTTTACCAAAGAGCATTGCTCACTAAGGTTTGGAGATTAGTTTATGATATTTTACTGTGAGGTAGAGTAATTATACTCTAAACAATGACAGACAGTGTAATTTGGAGATTGCATTCCATACATACCCTTCCATCGTGTTCTGGCAAAGGCCATCCTTCTGCTAAATCTGATAAAATCTAAATTTAAAATCCCAAATGTGCACACGCATACAAAACGATCATGCCTAGGATGCCTGACGCTTTGTGGTGTTTGCTGGGATATCGGGTGCTTTAACTTTACACCATCAGAATGCAAATTATTATGTGATAAACTGCAGCATCAGCCTTACCCCTGGGGGAGCGCTGGCTGCTCTGAGCACACCTGGCACTCTTGGGGCTGGGTGCCACAGCTCTTTCGAGGCCAGGGTGCCACACGGGGCACTTTACTCCTGATTAACCTTAAATATGTCAACAGCCCTCAACTGGAGGTATTTTTCAAATGCAGTGTTATGTGAAGCCCTAAGTCTCCCCAGAATTGGGGACGACAGTGTGCAAAATCTGAAACGGGCTTTTGGTGAGGCGCGGGCAATTGCTGTGCTTCAGCAGGGGAGAAGAGTTAGCTTCTTTTTTTCTCCTGGTTAAAATTGTCTCCTCTTATTTTAGTTCTGCACTTCCAATTTTGCTCTACAAAGTTATTTGAGTTCAGGATGTTCTAATTTAGGAGTGAAAGATGGTTTTTGCTACACTCAAATACATGCAATCATCGTAGCGCGGTCTCCTGGCATACTTGAGCAGACTCGGACCATCTCACTCCAGGGCTCGCTTCCCTCCAGGCTCATCTCTGTTTTGATAAGGAGATGAAAGGTACAGAGAAGGGCTGCTGTTGAGTGGAAGTTCATCATCTTGGTCTTTGATTTATCCCTTTATCTAGATATAGAATATCTTACGCCTAAATATTTTAGTAACTTGGAGGAAAGAACTGTGAAGTAATACGTTTCTCTAAATTTAATTTTCCAAATGCCAACAAGCTGAGTATGTTCTGGGACACGTAACCTCAAAGCACAGAAAGTCTGAGTGAGCCGCTTGGCTATGTAAATTGGTCAAACATCACTCGGTAGACTGAAGTGTACATATTTGCATATGTACACTTGTATGTGACACTCGGTCTGGAAGAGAGTGGATTTGCTTTTGTGGAAAGATGTTTGGTAAAAGTGAATACGATCATTTTGACATCAAGGCTAATGAGTTTAAGAGCAGGTTGCCTTATTTCTGTAATTGGTTTTGCCCTCTTGTCATTTTATTATTTAAAAAAAAAAAAGGAAACAAGGAAACAAAAGCAAGAGACACCTCCAAATAACAGGAAGTACAGTTCGAACGCAATGTTATGTGTTAGTATTTCAAAGTTACAGCTCCCCACTGTACACTACAGTTTGTTCTAGGAAACATATGTGGAAAAGCTAAGTTGGTTTTCTGTCAATTTTCGTATTTCTTTATGCATACACTCTGAATTTTCATGTTTGCATTGAGAAGATCTTGTGAAAGGCTTATGTATATGAAGTTCAGGCTGTGTATCTGTAGAGCAGATTGGAAGAGCTCGGTTGGAAGTAACAAAATCAAAGACTTTCCTATACCTTGTGTCTCTTGTACCTACTAGCCGTATGGATACTGGTAATATTAAATTCTTCAGAAAAAATAAAATAACCCTCATATTGTCCCTGTAGATTGCCCACAGCTCTGCTTGTTGCTTATGTGTCAGTACTAAGCTGTAGGAAAGAGCTATTTAGGAGAAGACAAATTTAGGAGAAGTCTTGCAGGTTCCAGTCTTCAGAGCTTCAGAAGGGCTGCACAAGCTTCTGCTGCACATCTCCCTCCCAAAGTTGGCACCTGCCATAGCTGAGCAAAGGAGAAAAGCTCCCATCTTCCAATTACTGTGCAACAATAGAAAGAGATTTTTTTAAATTAATTTGGAAAGTTAGTTTGCTAGTATATTCAAAATCAGAATGTAGTGTTTCTGGGTTTCAAAATGCTTTACTCTATAATAATTCATATTTATGTTTCCCTAGTAAATTGCCATCAAGGAATTATTATTATTAAAGGAATTGCAAATGCTTTCTATTCTCACATACATATGAGCTTGCAAATTAGAAAGAAGGCAATATTTTAAAACAGAAGCTGTTTTAAAGGGAATCTATGTTAGCATTTTTGTTCTCTAGTTTCATATCATCATCCCTGACCAAAAACAAACAAACAAACAAACAAACAGAAAACCCTACAAACAACTTGTTAATTCCTGGAGCCAGTCTGCAAGGGAATTGTAAGGTAGCTAATGTGATGAGCAGGTGTCTAATTCCAAAATACTATTTGGACATTATCCAGGTTTTGCAATCTTTTCAGGGAGTCATAAGCTGTTTTAATAATTCCATTTAGAGAGAACACTCTTGTGACCATTCTCTGAATTCAGTTACTTTATTGATTCATCTCATTTCTTTAACATTGTGTGTAGAAGAAAACAATGGAAAATTTGCTAACCTGTATTTAAGACTATGTAAGTTATTTAATAACGTGGATTTTGAAAGTCCTAGATAACCAAAGATTGCATCATTTCCTTGATAGCGTATGTATACTAAGACATTAACTGTAAGTACCTGCTTTCATTCATGCACATACAGAAGGAAAATGAGAACATCTATGCGTAGAACTGATTGCTTTCCCTGTATTTAGAGTCATTCTTGTGATAAAGGGAACTCTAATCCTATATTTGAGACCATGTACGTTTTTCTTACAGTCTTCCAAGCAGTACCTAAATTGCAGAGTATTATGTTCTCAAATAAGATCTCAAAACAGCTGTATTTTCTCTTGGATGGAAAATGCTGTTACTTTGGAGACACTTGTATCCCCATGTCATAGGTGTGGTTGTGCTGAAAGATCCGTGGAAAAAATGAGCCATCATTCCCATTAATGGTATAATCCAGCTAGCATGGGAAGTCTTTTAAATTAAAAGAGGTTCCCATCGTTTCTAACCCTCCTCTCAGATTTGAGGATTTTGGGGCTGGAACATAGCGCATATTTTCCCTGTTCTGCCCCACCCTGCCCCCCCCCATCCCCCCCCCCATCCCCCCCCCCCAAAAAAAAAAAAAAAAAAAAAAGGAAGAGGAACATTTGTTTAATTCCCATTTGGAAAACAACGTTTTAGGGAAGACATTTATCCTCCCAGCTTTGTCTTGGTGCTTCTGTTTCGCTCAGGAAAAGTAGTGACTGAGTGTTGCTACGACGTTACATCTATGCAATTTATCAAAGCTTATGGGATTTTTACTTGGGTTACAGAAGGCTCATTAGTTGTCAAGTGAATTGAACATAGGTCATAATTATTACACTATTGCAGCGTTCTTGAAAAAGATAAATAAGTGTTAGGGCTGTAAGATGTTGGAATAAAAGAAAAGTATTTTAATAAAAATGTCAGTATTTTAACATTCGTCAAGTTCTACAAAACAAATGCAAACATGACTTACAAATAAATTATGGTACTACAATGATGATAAAAGTTCAGTGATAAAGGGATACTGCTGCCTAACTTGTTAAACAAGAGCCAGTGCAGTTGTGAAGGAGGCGATTGTGTTGGTGTCTGTTTCTGTAGAACTGTCCTTAGTGAGGACATGAAGAGTTTGCATCCAGGAGAGAATTGCTGTGTGACTAAACTTTGCACATCGACACGCTTTCAGTAGTCTTTAAGTTTTAGTTTGAGTAGTAGGTAGTGGTTCCCTACTGACCACTTACTCCAGAGAACACATCTTCCCATCATTTCTTCGATTTATGTTGAGTTCCTTTTCTGCAGACCGTTCTTTTGCATTCAGACACCATGGTCATGTCCACTACCAGCAGGGTAATCTTTGGACAGATACACAGAATTCTCCATCATTGCTGTAGAGCTGAGGTTGGTGATACACTCGTACTTCTCCCCCACCACCCCAGATACTGTTTTCTTGACTATGATGTATAGTTTATGTCTCTCTGTTCTTCTAGTTTGGCCGACAGGCATTGTCCAAGAGTATGAGAACGTGTTTCATAACATACAAGGCAGCTGCAGCATGACACATTTGCACTTTCTAAACCTTGACACAGAAATTCCCTTGCTGGATAGAAATTTGCATGCAGCTTGAAGGCATTAAAATATTGCGTCTCTAGGAAATCTTGGTGGAACTCGATCCATTTGTTGCTTACAGAATTGTGGTCGCGGATGAAAGGAAATGTTGTTTCTGAAATTCAGTTGTTCCAAAAAATGTAGATTTGGAAATTTCTTTTTAAGCTGTTTTTCGGTCCAGATGTTGGTGGTGGGGTTTGTATAGCATCATCTTCTGCCTGAGGTTCTGGGACCTTGTCTTAACAGCTACTATTTGTTGAGACTTTCGTATTCCCTGTGGAAATTTCTTATGTGCACGTGATTTTGGATGTTGTTACTAGATGAATTACCCTTTTCTCAAAAATAGGAACTACAGTATGTGCCTGGATGTGCCATCAAGTATATAATATGCAAAACTTAGGCTAAGATTTTGATGATTCTGCTTCCTCGGATGAGCTGAGATGGGTCAGGGTATAACGTAATGTTGTAGAATTTGAGTTGTGTGATTTTAAGGATCATCTCTGCATTCTTTAGATTAGGTGCTTACCAAGAGGCCCTTTGACAGATGTTATTGCAGAAGGTGGTAACTACCCCTAACTGTAATAGTTACCAGAAACTACCCACCTTATAACAGGTGAAAGAATACCGCAGTAGTCCAGACAACCGCAGATCATAGTTTAAAACATGAATTCAGTTTGAATTTGAGCATCTGGGTGCAAGCTTACATTCTCTTATCATGATTTTTCTGTAAAAGCAGCTAAGTGGTGAGGTAGACAGGTCGAACAGCCCTAACCTGCCCCAGTTCCCTGTTGGAATTGGGCTGTAAAATCCCTTGGTCCCTGTAGATGAAGCAAATGAACAAGGCTGCTTTGCACCTCAAAATACCTCCCCAGTTCCTGGGAAGGCTTTCTATCACAGGCTGCCAAATCCTATGGTTTTTGTTTTTCCCAGATATATCCATTGAAAAATGGGCTTGCATACTTCTGCAACGTTGGATTGGGTCGTAGCCTGCTTCTTCACAGAGAAGTTGTTAAGTTCATTAAGCTGGATGTTGGTAAGAGATAAAAAGGAAGAACAAAAGCAGAGCAAATGCATTTCTTAGCGCAGGGTGATGTGAAGGGCAGTGCTGGCGAGACGTGTTCAGTGATGCTGTGTTCCTCTTATATTGCAGAAATGAAGAAACCTTTTCTCAATAGCTATTGAACACATTTTGTGAGCAGTAAATACACTGCAAAAAGAAAAGTAATAGGTGTAGGGCTTTATAAAGGTTCCTGTAACAGCATCTAACTTAGTGTTTCTTTCAACATAACCTGTTATGACCTAGCTGACTGGCCTTCATTCAGCTTGCTGGGGTTTATACAGAACTGGAAGAGTGAAATCAGCAATCGCAGGAGAGAAATTAAAAAAAAAAAAGGGGGAACGAGAATTTTTAAAAGCTTGCTTTTTTTTTTTTCTTCCCCAAAGTCTTTCTATCAGTTCAAAGCCAAGATTTAAAGCCAATTTTTAATGGCTTTTTTTTTTCCCTGTGACTGGCTTCTCCCCAAGTCACATCGTTTTCAGTGAATCTGTTGAGAGTAGCACAGTGCCTGACGTTATAAGGAAGTAATAAGTTGGAATCTGGAAAGAGTCTGCCATTTATCTGTATGAAGTAAAGCAGGCTTGGGAGACGATGCAACAGGATTTTTAACCAGGATTTTTAAACCAGTGAAAATGTTATTTGTATAGCTATTCTATACTCTTTTTCAAAGCAGAAGTGAGAATGAGAAACAACTTAAGATGAAAGGAGTTGGAGAGATACAATTGGTATGTCTTTTGCTTTGTGACACTTAGCAGAAGAAACAGGCTTTGGCCCCAGGGAGCTCCTCAGTGGCACAGAAGAAAGAAGCAGCGCAGAAAGCTGAATAATCGCCGTATCTTTGTGGAAACTCAGCTCCTTTGCGGGGAAGGTGACACAGATCCTTCAGCTGCATTTCCAGTGTCAGCCTTGAGCCTCGCTTTCCCCTTCTTATTTGTGCTATGGCTGTAGAAAGAAGGCGTGGATCAGTGTTGTGTGTCTTACGGCAGGCATGGGGTTAGGAAGGCATTGGTCTTTGTCTTACAAGTACACAAGCTTTTGTTCTTCCTTCCCCAGCTTCGCAACACTGGTTTAATACCAAATTGTTCATGCGGTTGCACTGCAAGAACAGTGCTGGCACACAGAGCCGTATGATGGGACATTATACAAGGTGAATTTTAAAATAATTAAAAATAAAAGTCCATATCTTGTTCAGCTCCATGTTGGGAAGCAAGGATAGGAAGGTCACCACTGATTAGATGTATTTGATGTAATTCTATTGCTAACAAAGGAATTACACCAATGTAGAAATCTGAAAGTGGTTTAGAGTTATTGGAGAGAAGAGGTTAGAAAGAAGATGAAACATTAAAAGCTGGTTCAAAATTGTGATGTGTTCTAGCTAAAGTAATGAGTAAAGTCTCAACCATTTAGTACAAAGAGGTGATAGCAACCCCCTCCCTTTAGATTAAAACAGGTACATAACTTGTCCAAACTCTGCATCCAGAAAGTCTTAATTTTCCTAATTTTATGCTATTTAACCTTATAGAGGGTAGAACTTGCATTTACCCTATCCAAACAGCAGGAATGCACCACACTGATGGCCTGGTTATAGGTCTATACACTGGTAAATGGCAGAGGAGTCTTCCAAATCTGCGCAACCAAAGTCTGCTACCGGGGATGGTGACAGCACAGATTTAGTACATCTCACTTGGAGTTTCAGATAAGATAATTTGGCTGTTGTGTTTCAGACGACCTTTCCCATGTTTCTAATACATTTGAAAATTTTAACTGTGCTGAAGTAGTATTATCAAAAATTGTCTTTTAAATGCATATCCTGATTTCCCAGGGCACTTTTTGTGCCCTGAATTTGAGAAGATCCCGGTCTGCGTAGGGCTGACACACACCTGCCCCGTAGGGTAAGCAGGTCCCAGGAGCACACGTAGGCCTGGGATGGTCCCACCACCCATCTGGGAGCTGCTGTAAGAGCTCACGTCCAAGAGTGTGTTAGTCTTAAACTGGTATAATGGCCACGGAGAATTTCTGTTGGTGCTCTCGTTTGCTCAAGTTTAGCACAGGAGACAGCAACCTGATGTTAATTTACTTGTGTTTCTTTGTTTAACAAATGAAACATTTGTTTTATGTTCAAATATGTATATGTCAGATTTTAATCTAGATGTATTAAACAGACAACAAATAAAAATTACGCTTTGTGGGCATCTCTCTTGTGTTGCAAAACAAAAGGCAGTCTGCAGTAAGCAGTACCATCTAAAGCAGTACCTAACTGTGTTAGATCTCGTAAATCCTTTATACTTGAAGGAAGAGAAATCCTGCTTGCTCTAACATGAAATGTAAAACTTTCTACCTCGAGCAACAAACCCATCTGTCAAAGCAAGTCTGTAAAGCAGGGCCCAGCCGCATGATCTGAAGGGCAGAAAACAGCCGCGCTCTCTTCCAGGCTTGCATTTGTTAGCAAACAGGCTCTGGGTAATATTTATCAATGCGCACGGTCTTCCTTTAAGAAAAATGAAACGAGTTGCATGTGTGTGTGCTGGGAAGTTTAGCCCCGAAGAAGAAGTTTGAAAAGGCAGAAGGAAATGGAGACCTGCCAAGCGCGTTGGCTGGAGTCATGGGCAAGAGCAAGGCCTGTCTGAACTGCCACTCAGTTTTTATTCTGCGAGTTTGCAGGGTTGGTGATTAGAGTGGCTTTCGCCCAATTATGCTGTGATTATTCCGCTGCACTGTAATTGACTGGGGAGATATGCTAATACCTGTCATTTGGGATGATAAAAGATGAGCGGAGGACGCAATGCATTATTTAGCTGGCTGTGTGATAGATGAGGGATGCGCAGAGTGCTTTAATTGCTGAGAAGAGAGGTTAAGCTGAACGAACGGATGAATTAGAAATGAGTTTTTTTATGGCTTGTGGAAAAGTGAAATAAAGGCAAATGTGCTTTAAAACTGTGGCAGCAGATAGAAGCAAACACAACAAGACAAGGTCTTTTAGGCAGCTTGCTCTCCTAATTTAAATATATAAGACAAAACACGGTTTAGTGTTCAGTAAATAATCATAATAATGATAAGAAATGCTCGGTGAGTTCATATCCTCACCAAAAAAAAAAATTGTTGTTAAAGGAACTGTTTTTATTTGAGGTGATATTTGATGATTTGGAACCTTTAAAATTTCTGTTGCAGTTCAGACCTTTAAAACCTCATTTCTGAGGGCTGCAGTACCACTGCTGAACAGCGTGTTTTGCGTGCATAGGTCAGATATAGATTTACATAAATAATGTCATGCACACATATACATATATACATACACACAAAATCTCTCGAGTATATGTGTTATACAGTTAATAAGTGCACAGAGAGAGAAGTGAGATAAAATGAATATTCATAACGGTTGGAGGAGTGTAGCGATACAATTAGCAAGAGTATAAAAATAACTCACAAGTGACGAAGCTCTTACCCTTTGGGTGGGAAGGTCATTAGAAACTGTATCTTCTTTTTTAAAAAATTACCTAGTGAAAAACAGTGAAGACGACAAGCAATTTTCCCATTGTGTCGTTCTTTTCATATGCACGAGTCTTTGCCTGTGGTTTAGAAAAATATTGGGAGCCTGTTCTGTGAAGGCGTGTGTGGGATGGTTTTTGGGAAGGACTTCCAATGTGCAGTTTGCTGTGCAGAGCCTGCTAGCATGGAGTTCATCGTCATGATCCAGGATTTCAGTCACAAGCGTGACCTTCTCACTTTGGTGAGAAGGATGCGTAAATTCAGGCTTTGCAGAAAGGGTGAGGCTGCCAGAACTGTTGTCTTAACAAACCCTACAGATTCATGGAGAACGTTACCCTGCGATCGCCCCGTTGCATTTCGGAGCTAACGTTCTGCAAAAATAAAAGCCGTCTGTGTGTTTGGAGACTGAACCTTTATAAAATGGAGAAAATTACCTCTGGTGTGGTTAACTTATCCCTGGACCCATCTAACTGCTGGGAGGCTGTTACTTGTCCATTGGAATTTGGGTTTTTTTAAATTATTTTTTCAGAAAATACTGTCTCTCAAGACATTGTTATTGAATGGTAATAGATTGGTCTAGAATATCATGCCTTGTGAGCTGGATGCCAGCTTGAGATGGATGCAGTTCTCTGCCACTGAAGTAGAGTCTGCAGGGCCCAATAGCTCCCCCAAATATAATCATCACCTTGTTCTTACTGCCGTTCACCAAAATTTCTTTAATGGCTGCTTTTCATCATCTTAGTTGGAGACTGGCAACTTATTTTACAGCTGTGCAGCCCATTGTTAACTTAATTTTTTTTTTTCTTAAGTTAGTTTTAAACGAGCAGTTTATAAGGCAGTTTGCTGCTTTTATGGAGCAATTTATATTGCTATGTACTGGTTAATATAATTTTTGTAAAATGACCACTTGGATTTCAGAATGTGAGTGCTTCTGGTTGTACCTTGGCTCCTTTCCATTAGCTGAATGGATGCAGCTCTCAGAAAAGCTGTGCATCTTCGAAGAAAGAAGCAGTAAAATGCTGTAATGTTATTGTTTTATGGAGTGTTATATAGAAAAATCTGACTTTTAAAAATCCCTTATTAACCATTTTTAAAGATGTTACAAGAGAAAGTTTATTCTACATGGCTTGGTTTGTAATAACATATTTAATGTGGAAAAAATGCCTTTTCCCACCCAGAAAGAGACCCAGGCGGTTTTGCTTCTTGAGGCGGGATGGCCCTGATGGCCACCAGCGTTGGGGAGCGTGGCCAGTGCTTGGCGCGCTGCTGGGGTCTTTCACATCCGCACAGAGCCAATGGGGGATGATGTTGTAAAAGCAGGGTCTAACGTGGGTAAGCTGCAGTCCTAGTGTATCTGGCAGAATACAGATGATGAGAGAGGGGTTATGGAGAGGGGCAGAGGAGCTACTGCTCACCATGTGTCCCAGGTGGGAGCGGGTCCCTCCATCATCATGCAGATGCTGCAGGACAGACCCATGCGTGGCATCTGCTTGGGATCTGGTAACATCTGACAAATACGCTTTTCTTTTTCGGTCTAAAGCTTTCTGCCATTTTTGTGGTTGTGGCCTTTCACAGTTTTCTCTTGCTCTCTGGGTTGTGATGGACCCCTGTAATTAGGAAGGGAATGGGGCCCAGCCCTGCTCCTTTGCAGATAGCGTTGGCACCCTGGGAAATGATCTTATCCAACTGCGTGTTTGCAGTCAGCCATTCATTTGCTTCTGTGTAAATACAATGAGGATAAGGGTACTAACTTTTTTTCAGTCTTTTCTAGTCCAAATTCCCTGCAAAGTGCTATTTTCACTATTATGCCTTGTACAAAGCATCCAATGACTTTCAGCATGTCGTAACTCTGAAATCAGCATGCAGTATAGAGGATTTTCATACTCCTTGAACAATAAATTTTAACTTACCCAGGAAAATAAAAATCACTTCTAATACAACAGCAAAATATTACTGAGAGTGAGCCATTTTTCAGTACCCAGCCTTACTGATTAAAAGATTTGACATTATATGTATTGTGTGTATATATGTGTGTATTTACATAAATATGTAAATGCATGTAAATACATGTGTAACACATGTAAGATTCATCTGTTACATGAACACAGAATGCAAATGCCTGTGCAGCAGAGAATTTTGGCTTATTCTGCTGTGCTTTTAGAGGTACCTATAGTAGGTACAGTTGGGAAGACTAACTTAAAACGAAAAACAATATACCTGAACTAAACACCTTGCTTATGATCAGCTGAAATGAAATACAGGAAGGATCAGTGTGTTAGTTCATAATAGTTAATCTTTGTTATTTTTTTGTTTAATATGTTGTTAGGTCAATTGGAAAATATTAGCCCTCAATTGTTGCTTGGCTTAGTGCTATTTCTCTACGTGTAGTATCTATAATTTAGGTTCTGAGGCAAAAATAACTTTGTTTTGTTACTGATAAAAGATGAAACGTATTTGACTGACATTGTTGGAAATAAGCGATAAGAAACTTTAACAGATCTATCAATCAAAACAGCAGTTTTATTTCTTGTATTATTAGCTCCTGAGGCTTTGCTGCAGTGAGCGAGAGGTAATTTCTTACCGTGGGCTTTTCTTACGGTGCATTTGATGTACTTCTGGGGTGGGTGGTGAAAACTGTACATTTTATTTTGTTTTCAGTGTTTCAGTCATAAGGTTTTGATGATCTCAGCTTGTTCCTTTAGTAGTTATGTTTGGGTATGATCTAAGGCATCTTGGAAACCCATTAAGGCAACAGGGAACAGAGGTCAGGAGAGAACGGAGTAATGTTTTAGAGTTAAAAACATTGGGGGCGGGAGGGGGGCAGAACTGCTCTTATAATGCTTTATGAAAGCAAACCAATAACAGATCTTGAGAATTTCAAAGCATCCTTTCCTTTTCATAGTTTTCCATCAGGGCTCTGTATACATTTTGCGGCGCTGCTCTGGGCTCCGTTTGTGAAGTATGTTCCGGATTATGTGAGTGCTGCTTGTGGTGGTTTTTGATCCCTAGATCAATCCCAGTGATGGGAGTTTATTGAAGCCTCCAGTGGGTGAAACACGGGACAAGGCAGCAGAAGCTCCTTTGATAGTGCCTCGGTAGCTCATTAGAAGAGGTGGTGGTGTCATCCAAAAGAAGCTATTGGGGAACCACAGAGTGCTGTGCTGGGGAGAGCACTTTCCTTGACTCATCTGGCACGGACATGGACCTGGCATTGATTTTTATTGAGAAAGAGGGAAGGAATTCCTACCCCACCCCATTTCTTTCCAGTAATTTTAAACAGTGTCAGCCCAGAGCCCTCCAACTTTGAATTTCAAATTATTTAGCGATATAAAAATGAATAGACATCGCTATGTCTAAAGCCAGGGACTTGATTCCAGGGCTTTGATTTGAACAGAAACCTCTGTGTTCATGTAACTTTATGTAAATATGCACATGCACACAATATATGCACAATAAGTTTTCTTATCACCAGTAGAAAAAGGCTTTTTGTGTTGCCTGAAGGAAAAAACTAGTATAAAGTAGGCTTGGGATAGAGGTGTTTTTCTGAATTGGTAAGAAAACTGTAAATTAGAAAGAAATTTATAGGGAGAGTAAAAAATAACCATTCATTTCCAGCTAACATTACCATTTAAAAATTTGGAATTTAGAGGACAGTGTAGCATCTTTCTATCCAGTGAGAGTGCTGAATTGTGAGTGACTTTGCTTTATACTTTTTAAAAATGTATTTGTTGTTCTGTGTTAAACGTATTTCAAAGATTACTGAGTTATTTGATATTTACCGAAAAATGTCCATGAGCAGTAATTGCTGAGTCGCAATGCAGAGTTAGCATTTTGGTGGGATTTTAAAGGGGAGTATGACCGGCATTGTATTGTCAGCTTCAAAAGAGATGTTCCAGCAGTTCTAAGCGGATGGGTCTCTGAAGCTGGGGAGCAGAAAATGCTGCTGTTTGGAGGTCTGAAATTCTGAGTTCTCATTTATTTTAAATGTTTCACAGGTAATAAAACACTTTCTAGGAGTCTAAATGAGATGTAATTAATTTGATTTTAGGGGGAAGGGAATTTATTTCTGTGGTTGTTGCTTAATCAACATCTACTCTGCCACTTCACATCAGCTTCTGTCCTTTCCAAGTGAATTAGTTCTGTGGGCAGCACGTTAAGAGGAAGTGTATTGTTCTTGGCAGGGCACTTGAATTTCTAATTACCAGATTCCTGCCTTAATTGCAATTACCTGGACACCCAGGCAGGGTGAACTTTTGGAAAAGAATGTAATTAGTGCAGAAGAAACCTCGCTGCCAACTGCTTGTCTGGATATCTACGCCAAGCAGAACCTTGATAAGTTCACATCTCTACAGACAAGCTATCAATCCATCGAGATGCTGCCCAAATGTTGTTGTGCAAGTCTGTTGCAATGTGTGTGATTATTGTATGGTCTTAGACCCAGTGTGAAGTTAGAGACAACTATTGGCTTTTGTCTTCCCACCTGCAATAGTAAATTGTGGTCTGTGTGAGATAAATGATGTGCACACAGAGTAGTTTAATTCAAGTAAAAATAAACAAATTAGATCATTTCTTTGCAGTGATGTTTGTAGTGAGCCACTCTTTGCATACAACTACAAAAGCAGAATGTTGCAGGCCTAGCAAAAGTCATGGAAAACCACACTTTAGAGTAGATGTGGAGCCAGGTAGCATAACCTGATTACAAGCTGAAATCACTTGGCTTGAGCGCCTCCAGAAAGGTTTGCTTCATCAGGCTTTTATTGTCATCTCTCTTGTGTTGACTCACACAAAAATTAAATTAATTGATGAAAAATTAGGAAAAATAATTAAATAATTACTACTTTTTTAAAATCCCCAAACCTGAAAATGGTTTTTCTGTAATTGCGACCTTTTAGTAATTCCACTTTCAAATACTGTTGCTGATGAGGAAATTGAAAAACTTTGTGTTAAAATGTTTTTTGTACTGGCGCTTGAGCACTCTGGGGGAGGCTTTGTTTCTTTCCCTGATCCCTTTTAATTAAGAAAAATCCCAAAAAACACAACACAGAAATACTGATGTGATTTGATCCTTATGAGGTCAGGGATGGACGGGCTTTGTCTCCACGGTGGTAGCCAGTTGTAGTGTACCGGTGTCACGTATTGATGAACTGAAAGTAAGAGAAGCTCTCATGTAAGTGCCTTCTGTTTGTATAGAGTTATAAAACTGCTTTGTTCTTTGAAAAATGCAGTTAAGAGCACTTCAAATGAGCTGCTCAAATGCTTCCTGAGCTCACCTAATAGTGGAAGGGCGGCGGTGGTGTAACACCCTTCCAGTTGCTTTGAAACAAGGCAGGGGTTGAGGAGATGAAGGAGGTGGGCTGATGAAGCCCTGGTGACTAGTTAACTGGTTTAAATTCAAATAACTGGGGTGTTCAGGTCATTAACAAGTACATCAATATGGTTTTTATTAACAAAAGTTTTCCTGTCATATATAGTGTGGTTGGCAGCAAGAAGTTATTTTCAGGCAGCCTGATTGGATAGACAGACCCTGTTAGATCAGATCCCAGGGGCTGTTGCCCGTCCCTCACTTTTGCCAAAGTCAGACTGAGAATACTAAAGGCTTCAGGAGGTAATTCACAAGATTCAAGGTCAGCAAGCTTGATGGGCTCATTACCAGGGGTTTTACAAAGCTTTTCAGTTTTGAATTTGTGAAGAAAAAGTGTGCTTTAAAAAGTTTGGCTGTCACAATGCTTTCATTATAATTTTTTCTCTCTGCTGCCTGTTTAAATTTGGCTGTTCTCAGTCTTACCAATCATACTCTTTATTTTTTTCCAGACACGTATTGTTGGAGAAAGTCACATTAAAGAGGGTATGGGGCTTGGTGGTGGTGGTAGTTGTTTTTTGTTTGTGGTTTTGTTTTGTCTTGTTTTACTTTCTCTCTGTTTTAGCCAGGCTCAGATTTATATGCCTCTTGTGCTGGAGAATAATAGAGACAAATTGGTATTGAGCAGAATATTAGAGAGACCGTGAGTGATACTTGTGTGCACAGGCAAAAGTTTCAAAGGCAAGCAAAGATTTTCAGGTGCTGATGTTGAAACATGAAGAAGTTCCTCTTTTCCAGGTTTCTTGGAACTCTTGGAAAATTAGAGTATTTCTACAGGATCTCGATCACTATTGATTTTGAAACACCTCAGCAAGAGGCATCATAACAAACATATAACCAGTTTTCCCCTGTCCCTTGAAAATTAATAGGGAAGGGAAACACAGATGTATTAAAAGCATGGCATAAAAAGAAGACAGTGTCACTGTAGGATTTTTTCTGTTTTAGTTTTGATGGTCTTATAACTGTAGCACCAGAAGAGTTGCATGTGTGGATATAGCTACACTCCGTGGTTGTTACAACTAATCTGGATTCACTAGACGAGAGCTCAGTGACCACTAGCCATGGCCACAGCTTCTGCAGACCAGCATCTGCCGAGCTGTTAACATGGTCTCACCTGCTCACTCCACACAGGAAAGCAGAGACCTTGAGTATTCTCATATCTTTTTAATTTGCATGTTCACTGGTAATAAGGGGCATAATTCTCTCCCCCACCCTCTGTCTTTCACTAGAAACAAGCACAGGGTCTCTTTTGTTTTCTCCAGCGTTCATATTTTTATGCCCTTACTGCATCTCCTTCTGTACTACTCAATCTACTTCCTCATACCTTTCTTTACAAAAAAAAAGCACGTAGTGCATTTCAGTGTTCAGGACCACTGGAAAAAAAGGAAATTAGCACTGCTTTAATATATGCATGGCGACAGGTGGATGGAAAAGCAGTACTTGTAACTGGTAATTTTGCTGTTCCCTGTAAAGATAAATTAAGGCACAGATTCCAAAAAGTGTAAGTGTACCTGAATAATCTTTTACTTCTTAGTTACAGCGGGTCTTAAAATTTCTGGTTAGAGTCACGGTGCTTATAATATCGAAGCACTGAGATGTACGAAAAGCTTGCTTGGAATCAAACAGTGAATCGCTTTGCCTTCCCAGTTTCTCAGAGCGAGCGAAAGGCTGTCTCTTCTGAGGATGAATGGGGACTGTTTGTCCTGGGATGATTGCCACTCCTGCACCTAGGCTAGAATACATCTCGTAACGTGTGTAGCCGTGTGCCGCTAAAATGAGCAGAGTAGACATTATGATTTGCACTTTGCTTCCTTTTGTTTGGAATTCAAAGGCCATCCCTAATTGATGGAGGTTTCCTTTACGATGCACTTACTTCCAAATCCATCATGCGGTGCTCGTGCTGCCCCTTGCCTCCGTGGATGCGCTGGTCTTTGACCCAGAACTGGTAAATGAACCCTGCAGGGAAATCATTAGAGAATTGGAACGGTTGTGCTGGAGGGACCAAGGGTCAAACCATTACCTCCCCGCAGGACCGTCAGCTTAAATTGGACTTCTTGCTTTTCGGAAGCAGGTCAAGTGTCAGGGACGGCTGAAGTGGTCAGATACAAACTGATACAGATCGTGGACACAGTTTAGGGTTTTTAGCTTAAAAAATCAAGGCTAGGCAGGGTGGATTTAGCCTAATGATGCCTTCTCTGTTTCTCTCTGCTTTTCTCCCTTTAAAAAGCAAAATTAAAATCCTGAGACATCGACGGGAACCAACATTCTGACATTAACACGCTAGTTTTGATCTTTTGGCACATTCATAATTTTTTAGAGTAGTTTGTTCAACCTTTTTAGTCTTTCCTTGCAGTTTTCTTTGATTGAAAAATAACAAATGATATTTTGTAACAAGAAAATACGTATATAATTCTTATGAGAAATATATGTCCTGTGCTTTTTTCCCTTCCTCAACTGTTCTTTGCATAATTTTTTCACACTCTTGAAAACTGTAAAATTACCTTTTTCAGACTGTACAAAATAAGTATATTCTACTCCTAGAGGAAAAGCTCCATATTAGTGCATCTATGGCAATGAAATATACTGCTGAATATGAAAAAGTATTTAATGATTTAATTTACGAATCTGAAGCCCTTGAAACATTTTTATAATGTTTTGTATAATTCCAAGTGTGTAACTGTGTAAAATAAGTTCAAGATATCAAAAATGCCAAAAAGCCGTGGGTGTTATGCTACTGAAATATGACCACAAGCACTGAAGAACAAAACAGATTGTACTAAAAAAAAAAAAAAAAAAAAGAAAGAAAAAAAAAGGATGAGCCTGAGAAACCTAAAGTGCTTTTCACTTTGAGTTCAAAGTGCTGCATAGACCCCTTAGAAACATCCTTCTCCTCAGCCCTGTCCACTGCCACTCATAGCACTCAGCACTTGGTAGGTTTAAGTCACTTTCTGACTTGTGCAAGCAATTCCCTTCTTCTGAAATAATTTACAAGATGCAGGAATTAGCACAAATGCACGTTTGAGTGAGTAGGCTGAAACCTGGCTCTTCTTTTGAAATCAGTGTCAGAGAAGTGTTTCTACAGAAGTAAATGTGTTTTGATCAGAGGAGCTAAATTCATTGCAACATGTCTGATAGGTAAATCTTTTTAAAATTAATAAGAAAAAATGAGGGAAAAATATGTAAATGCAACTTTGACTGGGGTTTCCTGCTCTCAGAAATACCTATACTTGGAATCGACAAGTCAAGAAGACTTGGAGACCTCAGAAGTCAACGTGAAACTCTTCCCTGTCTCCAGCTGGGGAGGGACAGATGGTGTGAGGAGAACTGTGCTGGATCACAGAGGGCTTCATGGCTTGCCCAGTCTGTTTCTCTTATGTCTTGCACTGGGAGTAAGGAGGAATACAAATGTTTTGTGCATTTATCCTTTGAATGTAGTTTATTATGGGCCTTTTTTCCCTTTGCTTATGCATTCATTTTTCTGTTGTATGGAGGGTTCTGGTGATTATGATGATTTATCGTCAAGAAGGAAAAGAGAAAATTTGAGTAAGAAAGGGATTGTATATTCTCAGAGAAAAATTCCCTTTCCGCGGGGTGTCTGGAGGGTTTGCGTCATGCCTGTGCCGGGGACAACGTCTTGGGAGCTGCGCAGCCCCGAGCACACGGGCACAGGGGCCTGCTCGAGAGCTGGGGAGGCTCTGGGGCCCGGCTGGGCTGAGCTCCTGCTACCAGCAGCGCCGTGGGGAGCATCTGGTTTTACACAGAGCTCGCTTCTGTTCATTTATATAGATATGATTATATATAAATAGATAGGTAGGTATGTGTATGGGAAGGGTGAGATGTTTTCGCTTGGCTGTTTATTAATTTTTAACAGGAGATGAAGGAAGAGCGCTTGAAATCTCAAGAACTTTTCCCTCCCTTCTTTGCATGTTTGTACCACTGCAGTCAGTGGTACTGCCCTCTCTGTGTTGCAGAATGCAGTGACAAAAGAAAGTTAACACTACATGTCATTTTATAATTGCAATAATGATCACACAGCTGTGCTTTCCGAGTTGTGTAATACACGTCAGGATCAGTTTAGGAGCTCAGCCTCGTTTCCTGCTCAGATGTAATTCCGGTGACCATTATTACAGTAGAAAGGCTCTCCTCATTCATTGTGACCACAGTCTGATGGAGGCCTGTGTGGCGTAACGGAGGCTGGGGCAGGAGGATGCTGCAGCTCTGGGTTAGTACACAAGCTTTTGGCCAGCGTGGGAAGCACGCGTGGGCGCCTATGGACAGGATGGCTGCAGACAGCATGAGCAGCCCATGCGCGTTTGCTCCTGTGTGCACAAAAAATAATAATAAAAAATAACTTAGGTGTGCCTTTCTTTCTTGAGAAATGTTGTCTTTATTTATGAGCATGTGAAATTCTGAGGAGGAGCTCGTACACTTAAATGAACCTGTGAGCAGCCCATAGAAAAGCAAGTGCCTGCAGCGCTAATAATGAGAACTGACAAGGCGATCCTGCTGTGTTTATTTATGACCTTCTGCCTTTGTTAGCTCTTGTGAGAAATTCCTCTCTAACCATAACAATATTGCTGGAGCTTGGCACTGCGCTGAGGAATCCTACGGCGCCCTGAGGCCACTCACTGGCACGGGTACAGCTCGCAACAGATTGGCATGGTTGTTGAAGTTTTCACATGTTTTCCCTTTATTTATTTCTTTACTTAATTCGTAAGGCTGTTTGTTCCTTTAGTGCATTTGTTTGTTCTGACAAGCACTCTTCAGAAGTGTTTTGAGACTTTGTGACGATCCAAACTTACTAATTTGCGCTTTTTTCCTCTTTTTTTTGGTGATCTGTCTAATGAATAATTCAGATGATGAAATGAGCTGTGGTTTGGTAGTTCATCAGTTAGATCTTCTTAGAAATTGTGGGATAGGTAGGTTTGGGTTTTTTTTAAGAAGGCAGTGTAGAAATGCTCGCTCTATTTGAAGTCTTCAACGTGGAAGACTGCGAATGGGGGACTGGGGCAGGTGCTCAGGCAACACTGCAGCAAAGCAGCAATGACCTTACAAGCCACGCTGCAAAACTTTAATCAGGTTGAATTGGTAGTTCTGTGCAATACCAACAACCTCCTTTCAAACTAAGGAAAATTTTGGACGAAAAACCTACTGAAAGCTTTACCTAAAAGATCTTGGGACTCCCTGTCTTCTCTATGATAGACAAAGCTGCAACTTTGAAGCATTCCCAGCAACTCAAACTCACAAAAAGCTGGCTTTCACAATTCATCTTGGAAGTCGTTTCTTTCTATGTCTTATTAATTAAAGAACAGTAGTAATCGGTATATTGCTTTTTTCTCTACATTGCATAGTCTACATGGTTTAACACTTCCATAGTGAATCTTACATGTTTCTGCTTGCTTGTTGGATTTCAAGAGCGCACCTGAAATTATGAACCTGATGGATAAATATTATCTTAATGCATTCAAATGGTCAGAACAACCATGTTGTTATCTTAGCCTCAAGATACCTCTTCCCACCCCAAAAGCAAGGTTTGTAAGCTGTGGCTGGGACAGCATGCTTCACAGTAGACCAGGGAGGGTATTGGGCTTTCAGAATTTTTTCTTAAAGCTTCATTGAAGTACTACAAGTTATCCTTCCTACTAGGGTAATCAAGACATTATTTCAAAAGAAATCTGAGGCTGAGACATTTTTCTAGGATTTCAAAAGCCTTTTGAAATTTATATAGAGGTTTCTGAAAGGTGAGTTCTACACAAGTCTGTTAACGCCGTATCATCGCAAAATATCGCGTTCCCTTGCCGCTCAATTATATTTCACACAATGGTGTGCCCAGCCAGCACTGAATTACTGTGAGGCAATGTGAACTTCAGAACCTGGGGTGAACAGGGAGTCTGGTCTGGTTCTAGCCGGCATGCGTGAGAAACGATCTGAAAGTTTATTTTCTGCTTTATTACCATCTTGGATTTCATTTCCCAACATTTTCCCAGGTTACTGGAAAATGAAGAGGTGAGAGGGGTTGAGCGAACAGCTCTTGCAGTGTAATTGTTTGGTTTTGCTGCTGTGGCCCATGAACCTCAGAGAGGAGTAAGCAGTTTGTGTCTGGGTGCGGAGCAAAGTGCGTCAGAGCGATCACAGCCCCGTTTGTTTGTGCTCTGCTGGTTGTGGAGCTACATGATGCTGGGGTGCACTGGATTCAGAAGGAAAGAGGGTGGAGTATGAGGGATTCCTGCGTGATGCTGAGAGAATGAGTCTAGAGTTGCAAATTAAGCTGCATTCATTGCAGTAAACATTGTGACACTCATTCCTGCCTGGTGCCCCAATATAACGCTGTATATCCAGTTTGTTCTGGTTAAGTAAGAATTAATTTGTTCTCTGAGGCAATTCTCCTGAGTTCCTTAAAAATGAACCCTTTCTAACATTTATCACTCTTTTTGGTGTATACATCTTTCTGCTCCTTTCAGCTTCTGATTCAAGAAGAAGAGATGGAAGGTTATTGAAGCACTTGTGTTTTTGAAGTGTAAGATGTGTCTGTGGCTTATTTACCATCTCATTGAATTGTGGTATTTGGTTACAGGGTTGTTGTGGGAGAGAGAAGAAAGAGACGCTGTATGATGCATGGACAAGCCCTAAGCTAATGAAAAACAATGTTTTGTAGATCCTTATTCTCACGGTAACCTGCTGGGACATCTTCTTTATCAAATCATAACTCTACAAAGTGCCAAAAAAAAGCCAAAAAAAAAAAGGCGGGGGGCAAGTACCATAGATCAAGAGTTTTTAAACCTTGGGTATACAGGTGTATAGGTTCATCAGTTGGTTTAGCCCTTTATCATGGTCCACACATACGTGGCCTTTGACTGTCAGAACAGCTCACTTGTTATCAACTTGCCTAATTTACTGTGGGATGAAAAGATTTGCTTTCAGTGACCAGTGGGCGATTGATTGTTGGACCAACACTTTTTCTGTTCTCCTAGTTGCAGTCTCCTAGTCAGATAGTATTGAAGGTCCAGCCTTTTTAACAGAATAGCTGATGCCTTCTGAATGCAATATGGAATAGCCTGAGAAGCACATGTGGAAAGATGTTAACTTATAATTGCAAGGTAGGTGTGTTGTGACTCAGGGTATGCCTGTAGTAGTAAACAGTAAGGTATGTTAAGCTATATGAGGTTGTGTGGTCATGTTTAAAGAGCTTGTCCTATTTGAGCTACGCTGCATAAACCTATTGAGAATGTGTGCGCTGCAGTCACATGTGGATGTACTGCAGGATAGACATGGTGTGACTTTTACCACATTTCTTGTTACGGTAGTCTGAATTGGTGTTTGCTCTTTTTTGCTTGAGCCACACCTGCAAAATATCAGGGTTTTGAACACGTAGTCTCAAGATAGATGGTCTGTGTCTTACTGCACATGCTGCAAGTTTCTGGAAGTAGGATAGCCAGAGTAGAGGGAATAAAGAGAACAAGCAATAATTTCTAATTTGTATCACTGCTGCTCCTGCTAAAATTTTAGGTCTCTTTCAGGTCTACTGGCCCATATGTTCTCTTGGTAATGTCTTGTTCTTCTTTCTCATATGCTTTTGCCCAAACCCATTTTGTCTTTCTTATGATTCGATACTCCTCTCCTTGCTTACTTGGTCTGATTTCTTTCTACACTGGCTGTGAAAGTAGAACAAGTGGGCAATGGGAGGGGGAATAGCAGGCACATGGAGTTTTCTTTGTGGATTTGTGATGCTGGATTCAGCATGACCAGAAGCACAGCTGGGAATCCAGGCTGGGCTGGCGAGCAGGGCAGGCACCCAGTGGCCATTGAGATCCTAAACATACTGCAGAGAGGGAGGAGGATAGTGATCCCCAAAATAACAAGCTCCAGAGAGCCCGAAGGTTCTGGATCAGTGTGTTTTCCTTCAGTCAGCTCCCTCTCTATTTTATCCTGCCAGTTTCCTCTGTCTTCTCCCTGGGGAGGCAGCTGCAGGCTACATCATCTAGAGAATGGTTGTAATCCAAAGAGACACCAAAGAAGGAGGTTGTTGTGTCTCACCTCATTGTTCTTTTTATGAAAAAACCTTAACAGAAGGGATTTCATGTTTAGTGATGGTTAAGATTGGCACTGAGGAAACTATGGATGGGAAGTAGTATGAGTCCGGCTGAATTTTATTAGCTTGCGGTTATGCAAACGCAACTTTTCTTTCTTCTTTATAGGCACAATTTGTTGTGGTTTTCATTGATTTGGTTGTTTTAAATGTTGATGATTTATTGATGATAAATAGCTGATGCTGTAGCTACAAGAGTTGTTGGCTGAGAATTTTTCTTTGCCACAATACTGAGGAAACAAATGGCTCCTAAGGGTTCGTGGCTTTTTGTTTTTAAATTTTATTTGTAGAAATTCTACGTGCTAAGCATTCTACTTCAGAGATAAACAGTGAAGTTTGTATCTTGAGAGACACTGTGTTATTATTTTTGTGTTCTGGAGATTCGCTGTTTTATTTTCGATATTAAAAAGGTATTGTTGTCAGACAAGCTGTATGTCTTGCCTGTTTACAGTCCTTGTTAGACTTTATCAGTTTGTCTTGATAGCACGTTGGTCATGAGTACTTAGCGTTCCATACACAGGAGTCAGTTTGTAAACCAGCGACTTTTTTAATGCCATTAGGAGATTTCTCAGTGCAGCTGGAGACTTCAGGAGCTGCATTCCTGTTGAGTGTCGGGGAGCTGCAGACCTGTAACGCGCGGCGCTGAGCCCAGGCAGGGAGGTGCAGGGTTGTCTGGGCGTCCATCTGGTTCCTCCAAGCTACTCTGTCTGTTTTGAATTTCTAATTGCCCTAAGTTGGTTTTGCTTTAAAGCTCTTGTCTGGACAAGCAAATAAGACCCTGTCATGGATCGCTGTAAGCACAAAAGTGCAACTATATCCATCTTCGCAACTTCTTCTCATCCTGTGTCTGACAGATAGGGGCATATCATGTTCCGTTCTTGGACACCTGTATACACAGGTCAACAGTTTTTATTTTTAGTGAAGGTTATCTTGCAAACACAGATGCTTTGCTTGTTTAGCAAATATAGTACGAAATTACTCTTTCTTTAAATGAACTGGGAATTGAATGCTACTGTGAGGTGCCATATCCAACAGAACAAAACCCTATTCCTCATTAGGGTGGCAGTCCCACCTGGGCAGCCGGGAAGGCCGGTCGCAGCTCCTGAACCTCGCGAGCTGTGCTGTCGTGGTGGTGTTCACTGGCGATGAAGGTGAAAGCCTGTGAGGAGGTGTTGTGTGAGGAGGTGTTGTGTGTGAGGAAGTGTGCTTTCAGCCACAGCCTCTCCTGCACAGCCTACGCGGTTCTCACAGCTCAGGTCCTTACTCGGGGATCCAAGCCAATGACACTCTGCACCATCTCCTCACATGCACTTCGGTGTTCATATTGAAGGACCAGGAGTTATCTAAAAGAAAAGGAAAACAAAGCCGGGGGAGTGGGAAAGGGTGGCTGTTTGATTCTGATTTTGCAGCGAGTCCACTTAAGATCCATTACATTTGACAGATGAAACATTCCCATTAACTTAGTGTTTGGAGAAAAAAACAAGTCAGTTAAAGTCAAGCAGCAAAATTCACACCAGCTTTAGTGAACCTGTTTAAAAAAGAAAAGCTGGAAAATGTTCCTTTGTTCTTTCCCCAGTCTTGGAAAGCACTTATTTATTAGGACTAACACTTTTCTTAGAAAGAATGTTTTCTGTGCACTTTTAATCAGGGGGATTTTTTAAGACTGGGAATGAGTTTCTTACCCAAATTACAAGTAAGAACTGTCCAAACCAGTTGTTTGCTTAGTGATTAGGTAGTGAACTGTGACTTGAATCTGTTTTTCCAAGTTGGCTTTTTGTAGATTGTTTCTTGAAGACTGATGTAATTCCAGGATCTCATATACTGAAAAGCCAGCAGGCAGAGCCCTGGCACTGCATTGTTTGCTTACACCTTTTCTTGTTTGCTTGAGTGAGTACAGGGCTTTTGGAGAAAAGATTTTGCATCCCTGGGGACTTCCCTGTGTAACTACTCAGAGAGAGTATTTGATACTGATTGGAGTCCTTGCAACACAGTTCAGTAACTGAATTATTTTGGGGAGTATGTGAGGTCTGCAGAATGAAGGGAATGTGTTTCGCCAGCAAGTGATGCTTTGTCACTAAATCTAGTGCAAGGAGCTAGCATTTTTACCGTATACTTAGAAATTCCTTAATCTAGAGCATTGCATGAATAGTTTACCACATAGAGGTTAAAGTTAAAAATCTGGTTGAAACCACTAAAACATTTAGAAGTAGAATGGAGTAAGACTGACAAATACCATTAGTAACTAAAAAGTGCCCCATGCCAAGTATTTTTAAAGTGGGCATTTCTCTTGCGAGTAAATCTTTTAGTATGAAACAAATCCTCTCTAGCATTTTCTGAGGTAGAGTTACACCCATTAATAAAAATATAGCTTTTTTTTCTCAGGGAGGTGTTTGAAATGGAAGCAATCTTGCCTACTTTTCCTTCTCCAAAACCTGAATTAACAACATTAAGAGAAGGAGCCTTGTTTTCTGTTCCCATATTCATTTCAGAAAGGGGTGTAAAAGGCACTTTGGCAATAATCTAACAGCGGCCTTTCTGACTGCTGTTAAAAATATCTTTTTAAGGATGTGCGTTAAGTATGTTTGGCTTGCTTGCTGAGGGTCATGGTGTACTTGGTGTGGAAGGAAGGTGCCTGTTTAAGGAATGGCAATCTTTGAACACAAAAGGATTTTCCTCGTGGTCCCCATCGTTGCTGTGCCTGTGTGCTTTTCTGGTTGTGCAGGCGATAGGAGGCTGTTAGCTCGCTCACTGCCTCGACAATGTGACCAGCAGGGCCTTTGGAAGACTGCTTGAAACATGCTATTATGGGCTGCTTTGTGATGAAAAGAGGTCTTACAAATATCTTGAAATTTAAACAGAGCTATTGTGGGTTTTCCCTTTGTGTGCGTACGTGTGTTTGTCAGCCAAATCATTTGTTCAAAGTTAATCTCAATTACAGAGCATATTGTTCATAATCCCCCATGGCTCCAAAACAATAGCAGAGTGTATGTCTGTTTGAATATATATTTACATACTTATATGTAAAATATGTTTGTGTGTATATATAATTTCACTTCTAAAGTGGTGATTCGTGTTAAGGAGATGGATATTTCATGCAGGATCCTGTCTTTTGAGCAGCACCATCCTCCATCCTAATAAAAATACTGCAGGAAGGCCTGAATGGAGTGAACAGAGCTTTGATCCTGCAGCCAGGCGGTTCCTGCAGTTCCCTGCACGTGGCGCTGGGATTTGTGCTGGCAAAACGGATGGTAGGGTTGAGTCTGGGGTTTTCAGCTTTTTGGAGAGCAGAAGGTTTTGTGTGTCTTCAATTTTAATATCTACAGAATACCTCTGCTTTTCTTCTACTCCCTGAGCATAAAGAAACCAGTAGGCATTAGTTGGGAAGTTTAAATAAGCCCCAGCTTGTATATGCTCCGCACAAGCCCTGTAGGAAAGCCCCGAACTGCAGTTAACGTGTCAGTGAACTTGGGGTATAATTTAGCGATGTAGGAGCTCAGTTAGCAGGGTGCTCCACACTTACCCTTTTTACTGATTTCAGGTAAGGTGCTCATCATTTTCCAACTGTTTGTACTTAGCAAGGCATCCCTTTAGTAAAATCTTGTTTTCTGTCTGCTGAGACTCTCAAGCAAACTACATGAAGTGTTGGCGGTGTAAATTTTTGCTCCGTGGTGAATACTTTAATGCTGTCACACTTTGTGTGTAATGATGTGGTGGCATTATTGAGTGGCTATAGTCTCCTTTTGTTGTTTATTTGGTTTAGGTGTATTCCTTGAGTAAGTTAACATTATGTTATATATGGGTGTTTGTATTTTTTCTTGTGCTCTCTTTGTAAAGTAACTTTGGGTTTCCTGGCTCTATATAAGCAGTTTGCTTCCTTCTACCCCTTGTTGACTGTGTTGCGATAGTATATTGGTGTGCTGTTTCAAGACTGGCTCTCCTGTCAGTTTGATAAGATCGTACCACCAGGAAGGCATAACATTATAATCCCAAGCACAATGTGATCCTGTTCATTTTAGCTCTCGTGCTTGTCAGAGGGACAAGAATAGAGGTGCATGGGTGGAAGGTGAGGCTAGAAGTGAAGATAGTCGGAGATAAAACACTTTGCTAAAAGAGATAAATCTTGCGCAGGGACGTTTCAGTTTGTAATCAAGGTGTTATCTAGAAATGAACTTTGAAAGCTGTTTGGGAAGTCCTGAATAATACAGGATGTAAAGCTGGTATAGAGAGTACAGAACTGTGACACGGATTTGTGACGGGGGGAAAAAAAAAAAATCATTCATTTTTTCTTACATTGGCTGTCACATTTGAAAATATAGTCAAACCAATACCATAGACAAGAATAATAAGATTACTCTGCAAGAAACAGATCTGTACAACAAGAGCTTTCTGATAATTCTGGACTTGTGACATTTGACTGAAAGAAACGAGTGCTTTCCAGAAAATGCCTCTGAAAAGAGGCAAAATTTAAGGCATGCCTTAGGGTAACAGGGACTTCAGCCCCTTAGAAGAATCCCAGCAATTACCGAACCTGCCAACTTTCCAGCAAGATAAATGGAAGCACTGTAGCTTGAAGGTGCCTTGGTTTGAATGAGATGCAGTAAGTAAGGTCTCTCTGTTCTTTACAGGCATCATAGATCTGATAGTACTTAGAAAAGAAGAATAGAGTTGGTGCCCTGCTGACTAAATTGTCCTCTAGAGCAGTATTAGTTACAGAGCTTCTTTGTTAACTAGGCTGTATGCTTAAACCACTGTGAATTTCTCTTATTAGTAGGCTTTTTAATAGCTTTACATATGGATATGCCAAGTAAATGCAGGTATATCCATGTAATTTACATATACAATGTGTACGTGTACAGTATTTTATATATAAATAAATGTTTGTGATGTGGAAATAGCACATGACTTCATTGCTGTTCTGTTTCACCAGGGTAAAAGCAAGTATTAAAATACTGATAATAGAGGAACAGTAAGTCAACTTCTGCTCTTTATTTCCAGGTGCTTCACATAGAGTCTTTCTTCTCCTTCTCTTTAATTTCCCAATTAGCTTTTGTGGATAACAGAGGTGTTTCTAAAGCCTTTGTGTGCTGGAAGTTTCCCAGTTGCTCACCTACTCAGGCTTTCTGCTTTAGAAGACTGGGAAAGGCCACCAAGTATATGTTAACAAAAAATACAAAGTAATGATCTGCAAACCACCCTGCGCAGAACAGCTGATATTTCTCATTTTAGCCCACTGTAACACAAGGTAAAGGTTGTGTAGCACCGCCCAGGCATCTAGAAGGCAACAGCCTTTCAAGCCATGCTGAGAGCAACCTCATTATCACCTTTCTTGATGGTCTGACAAATGAATGCTACCATAGCATCCTCGGCAGGTGATTTCGGTGGATTTTGTGCAGTTCCCCAGCCCAGGGAGGAAATCCCGGTGCTGAGGCTGAGTACGTGTGGGGAGCACAGGGAACCCCAGGTGTGCCGAGCCCACCTGGCTGGTCCCTCTGCCTGAAGTGGGGAGGCCGGGGCGGCTTTGCTCTTAAATAGACTGGCGTGAGGCAAGCTTTCCTCTTCCTTTCCTTTCCACTTGTGTGAATGGGTTGCATCAGGCTAGTGAGGAAATCCCTGGAAGGCAGGCACCTGGGGAAGCGCCCGGGAATTGTCAGTCGCTCCGACTTGGGAGGCTGGAGAAGTAGGATGCGGCCTGATGGGAAAAGCGAACTTCAGTCCTGTCCTCAGGTTCTTCTCCACACATGTGCTTGGCAAGCTGGGGAGGTGCTGTGGGCAGCGGTCACATTTTGTCTTGGTCTCTGAACAACAGATAATTTCATCACGGACAGTCCTGACTGCTTTGCGGCTTTTCATTATTTTGGCATGTTTGTTTTTCAAGTACTTCATGGCTTGCTGCAACAAATGAAATCTTTAATCCAAACACCCCTTTAAAATCTTGGTTATTCTAAATGTAAAACCCTGTGTTTTCTTTATCTTCTATCAGCTGGGTGCCTATCTGTTTTTTTAATGCAGGATTTGTATTCCTTTAGAATAGGCTCTATTCTGCTATGTTCGGTTTTCAGGGGTTTATTATATGCTTTTCAACAGCATTTGTTTTATCAGCACTTCCTGCAGCATTTGTTACACATCACGACAGCAGCGATTTGATTCCATTTAAAAGAATACCGTATTATGTATGGGAAAGCAGTAATTGCTTACCTGTTTGCCAGATACATTCTACTATGAAAAATCTCTAGCATTGCTCTGTACAGTATCAAATGGTGTTATTTCTTGTTTACATTTTCTACAGTTAATAGTTTTCAAAAAGAAACAATGAAAATAGTTTATTGCCCATTTCACAATTTAATTTTCCATTTGTAGGGATTTGGAAGTCTACTCTTGAGTGAATGCAGAGTCCACACATAGACTGAAGTTTCCAACTTAATTGTTGCTTTTCATATGCATAATGTACAATTTTGTGCTTTTCAGAAAAAGCAAATTTAACCTGTGGTGAGAGTTGTGCCTGAAGTATTTGTGTGTAATTCACGTTTGGAAAGAAGGTCCTGCAGAGACCTAAGTTGGGTGGGTTGTACTTACTACCTTTATGCACGAGGAGGAATAACACGTAGTGTTCTAGGTGTCTTCTAATGAATGGTATTGGTGTTTAAACTATTAATTGTACTCTTTCCATGCCTTGGAAGACTGGCTATAGCTGCCTGTTAGGGGAGACTGGCTGGGAGCCTCCCTTGCAACAGAGGTAGTCAGAATCAGACCAGACTCTAAATAAACCACTTTGCATTTCATCCAAGTTCTCTAACTTCTAAAAATAACTTTATTTTTTGTTATGAAAATTAGGGAGGGTGAGGCTGTGCTTCCTGAGCTCTTTGCCCAGGCAGAGCCCAGTTCTTTTTGTGCTACTCAGATGACAGATCTTGTTGTCTATGGTGCAATCACTTGCATGAGCCAGACAAGTGAAGTCAGTATCAGCCAAAGTAACACACTCTGTAGCCCCAGTTACTGGAAGCCTCAGGGGTCATTTAGTGACCTGTTTTATATGTGAGGTAGCTTCCTGCCTCTTGTATGCATCCTAATTTGCTAATAAAAATTGCAATGCGCTCCTTAGCTTGTACCTTGCCAGTAGTCACAGAAGCACAGCTATCTTTGCGCTCTTCTGTTTGTATTAGATTTTTCTGTGATGCTTAGGAATTAACATTTTTCCTGATGATTAAGGGCCACACATTTGCCTTGTTACAGCATTCTTGGTTTTTCATGTCTAATTTTACAATGATTTAGAAAAGCAAATTACCGCCACAGATCCAAAGACCAGTATAACTCCTGTGTTACAGCTTTAGGAAGCATGCCCAGCAGTTTGTAGTTAGAATTTAGATGTGCTTTGACCTGTGGAGGAAACTTCTCATTGAAAATGCAGCAGTTATGAAGTGAAATGCAGCAACTATTTTTCAGTGTATTCAAATGAAATTGAAGAGAAACTGTGAATTGTACACTGGTCAAACTGGTATTTGATGGGAAGAGAGAACAGCCTTCCTTGCTCTTAGGTGGCCAGTGGGTCCTGTGCTGCTGCCGAGGGCAGGGCCACCTCTTGTGTGTCTTCTGCATGGTGAAGGAGCTGGGGATGTTACCAGGTGTCGTGGTTTAACCCCAGCTGGCGACTAAGCCTCACACAGCCGCTTACTCACTTGCCCCTGGTGGGATAGAACTGTTACTTAGGAAGACAAATGCCATCAGTCTGAACATCCCCTCCTTCCTTCTTCTTCTCCCAGCTTCATATGCTGAGCATGATGTCATTTGGTGTGGAATATCCCTTTGGCCAGTTGGGATCAACTGTCCCAGCTGTGTCCCCTCCCAACTTCTTGTGCACCTGGCGTGCTGTGAGAAGCTGAAAAAGTCCCGGACTGCTTAGCAACAACTAAAACATCAGTTTATTATCAACATTATTCTCATTCTAAATCCAGAACACAGTGCCATATCAGCTACTAGGAAGATAATTCACTCTTTTCCAGCTGAAACTGGGACCCAAGGGCTGCATATTTTAAACCCTTCTTCTCTCATTTTGGTGATGGTTTAAAGAGAGAAGTATATAAGCTGCACTTGTAATGGTAGCAAACCCCAAAATGAAATACTCTGTGAAATCGAAGCTGAAGTTTCATTTTCATTAGTTTTAGTAAGCTCGAGCAGAATTTGTGGGATTAATTTTGAAAGCTTAATCCAGATGGAAAAGGTTAAATTTAATGTTGAGTGAATTTGGTTCCAATTCATTTGTTACCCTTGCTCGTTCTTTTTCTCAGAAGAATTAGAGATTAATCTGAGAATTGTACATAGTATCCTCGCTTTCTGCCATCATTTAACTACGTGAACCAACATTAAAGACAACCTCTCAGCTATCTGCTGCAATAAGTAAACAAATGGACCTCATCACTGTGCCAGGTCTTGAGTCCTGTGGCCTGAGTATTACTTAGTACAATGACTTATGTTCTTTTTTCCTTTTTCCTCAGGATTTATCTGGATCCATTGATGACTTGCCGACTGGAACCGAAGCAACCCTGAGCTCAGCCGTCAGCGCATCAGGCTCCACGAGCAGCCAAGGGGAGCAGAGCAACCCTGCACAGTCTCCGTTCTCCCCTCATGCTTCTCCACATCTCTCTGGCATCCCCGGGGGCCCATCGCCTTCCCCTGTAGGCTCTCCCGTTGGGAGCAACCAGTCAAGATCTGGTCCCATTTCTCCAGCGAGTATTCCAAGTAAGTTTGTTCCAACAAACAAAAGTAAAAGGATGGACAGGTTTATTAAATAAGGAAATACTCCTGTATTCCAAATGAATTTATTTTATGAGAATCATGCATTTGCAGGGCCTTTTTCTGGGGGGGGGAAAAAAAAAAAAAGTGTTCTTAAAGCAAGGGTAAATTCCATCTAAATTTTAGTTGCCAAACCCTCGGAGTGGTCAAAAATTCTGAACTTGATTCCACATATGTGTTTGATATATGTCTTTATCATTGACCAATGTGAATAGGTGATGGTAAGTTTTGTATTTGGTTCATGCATCTGTCATATATTACTCTATATTATTTATAGGACCCCTTTTTTGTTTTTACTCTGTATTTTTGTTGACTGTGGCTCTTGGACTTGTATGGAGGTTTCAGACCAGTAGGACAAGGCGTGGTTTTTCCAACCCTATATTGTGATAATGTAATTTCGGACATGAGTACAGAATATTGTATGAGATATTTCTTAATTATTTCCACAGGCCAAGTTATTAATACTTGGAAGCCAGCCCACCAGTAATGATTGAAGTGCCGGTGGCATTCTTGCCACTTGCTCTATTGTGCCACAGAGAGCATGACACATAGTCACTCCTGTACATTCAGAAGTTTGTGGAAATCTGTTAAAGACATCCAGAACAAAGAAAAGCATGCATTAATTCCAGTTCCTACCTTGTCCCCACCCATCTGGCATGTTACTTGCAGGGGGTCAGGGAGCAACATGTATTTGGTTTTTCAGATGAGTTTATTCTTTTTCTGATCCTCAAGTTTTTTATTATTTTCTGACATTGTGAATATTAGGGGAATTCCTAAGAGTAGGAGTCTGCTGACATTACCCCAGGGATAACATCAGTTGCTGACAAAACCACAAAAATATCAACGTGGAGCTTAGTTAAAAGAAATAAAACCAGCGATGCCTTTTCATTAGATGTGCTGTAAACCAAATGCAGGTTAAAATCCAGTGAGTGGCATGTGTTTTGGTATTCAATACAAAGGTATCTGTGTAAAATGTGCACGCCTGTTTGTATACAGAGGTTAAACTAGATAAGCAAAGGGGAGCAAGCTCAGTGCACGCAGGAATGTTGTGTACTCACTGTGGCCTGAGCGTGTTGAGCCCTGATGCTGCATGTGTGCCCTGCAGTCATTTCTTCCCTCTGCTGCCGCTCTGGCTGGCAGCACATGCTCAGGTGGGGCAGAAATAGAGGGGATGGCAGCAGGACCGGAGTATTTGCATTATCTGCAGTATGGTAGCTTTGTGTTTGCAGCATATTTGCCGGTACATGGCACAGAAACCCATCCCTGTTGTTGAGTGAAGCCAGATAGTGCACCTGGCTGGAAAGGAAACGTTTTCCCACAGTTGGACTTGGGCAAGTAAATGGATCTGCATTTAGCAGCCTGACTGCTGAACAGGGAAAGGATGTTGTGACGTTGAAAGTAGCTTTATTATAGTCATGGTAGATAAGGATTGAAACAGGACAGTGCGTAGGGGAAAGTAATAACTTTTATGAAACCAGTGATCCCTCTGGGGTAAAAATAGAAGGGGTGTGGGCCCAAAGGTCAGGCTCAGAGTCACTTAATCACTTCAGCTGAGCCTAAAAGCTCATTTTTGTGACTGGCCTAATGAAAAAAATATTGCCTCTTCTTACCAACCATGCTACCGTTTTGCTTGGTGATTTTCTGGTCTGCTGCGGTAACACAAAAGCAGCTCTTCCTCAGGAGGGGTTTTTATGAATGGTGCCAGATGAAAATCGCCCGCCACTGTTTCCCTGGCGTGGGCGAGCTCCCGCTGCTGAAGGTGAACTCCCAGGCGTGAGCGCGCGCGGATCTCTCCAGAGGGAGCCGGGCAGCTGCCGTAGCGTTGCTGCTGATGCTGCTCCTGTGTTTCTCGAGCTACAAAAGGACACAAGTGAGGCTGCTATTTAAAACCCTGTGACTATCAGGACACCACCGGGTGCTGGGGCTTTAAAGCCATATGAATTAGACTGTGCTTTCACCTAGGCATATTCCCATCGTTGTGCTTCATTACTAGGACTTTGGGAGCTTTTTTCATCAACCTTATTCACAAGACTCTGTGAGAAACTAATACGGAGCTCATCTGCGTTTCTGTGGTTGTTTGCAGCGTTCAGGTTGTGGCCGGTTTTAAACGTAGATTGTGTAGTACAGCGTCTCGCCTTTAATAATTTTGTTCTCTGCTATTTTCCTCCCCGTTCTCACCCTACCCTTGTTTGTTCTGACCTCATTCCTCTCCTATTACCTCCTGCAATGTTGTGCCACAGCTTCTCCATGTGACATAGATTGGCTCTTTCAATCATTCCCTCTCCAGCAAGTCATTGTAAAATGAGCAGCTGTTGTGTTGCTGATAGCTATGGCTAGGGAAAGCCAAAATGTTGCAGGGGGTTCTTGGTGGGAAGGCCGTTAAAATAAAGGTGTTGCTTTCCCAGGGTTTACTGAAAGAGAAGCATCCTTTTCCCAATGCCTCCTTCCTTGCAACAAAATTGAAGACTAATTTAACATCAAAAGGGCAGACAAACAAACAGCCCCCTGTTAAACCTCCCAAATGGCTGATTCTCCTCCGCTGCCTGTTTAAACTGTCTCCCCACCCCACCGCAAGCCTGCCACCCCGCGTTGCTTTCTGCGTCATGCCGTGAATTTCTCGGGAATGGACTGGCACAGGCAGCACTGACATTGGCACGTCCCTGGCTCAGTGGGCATTTCCTTCCTGTGCTCTCTGAAATACTGGACGGATATTTTGTGTGGTTTCACACACATATACAGACTTTGTTTCCATTTGCCTTACTGGAATAGACCAGGGAGATTAACCCCTTAGAGCAGTAAAAAAGCAACTTCGATGGGTTTTGTTCAGAAAGATAGTCCTTTCTCAAAATGGTAGCACTTCTCATTCACATGCACATTTGTTACAGGACTGAAATCCTACTGATTTTTAGGGATTCAGAATGACATTCTGGTTTCCTGTTAAGTAGACCATGATTCTGCTGTGCCAGAAATCCTGATATTTTTATTTTGTAGCCATCTTCATAATTAGGGTACATGTTCTTCCAAAGAATGAGATGTGACGCCCTGCACTCCTTTGGGTCTTGAACTGTGCCTCATTCAACCCTAAACCATTAGTGGAAGCTGACACAGCACATCATCAAAATGCGCTGCTGTTGCCAGAAGATTTAGTGGCTGTTAATTTTACTTTTCTCTCTCTTTATTTTTCTTTCCCGCCTTCTCCAACCATTCCAGTTTACTAACAAAGCAAAAATGTAAATAAGCTAAACTCCCCTTTCTGCCCCCCATCCCCAGTTTTGATCTCACCGGCCAAAGGCTTTTGTCAGCTCTTTCTCCCTTGCGGTGTAAGCAGCAAAAAATTTTAATATTAAGAGTTCTGTGTAAGATTGCTGATAGGCCAGGAATCCCTTAACCCATGATGGACAAGTAGATTTTGTACAAGTTGATAGATTCTAATGTTTTTAAAGCTCTACAGCAATTTTTATCTGTATAGAAAATAAAGGTACACTATATTAAGAATGAATTGCAAATGCCGTCTTTTGAAATATGTAAAAGCTTTTTTTTTCTCATAGATCAGTATTTTGATTTGTGCTTTTAATATATGTTACATTTACTTTCTGAACAGACAAGAGTATTTTCACTCTGTTAGGCATCAACTGCATTGTTGTTTTTATTACAATTGTATTGATGTCTTCTTTTGCCAAAGAGCTTGGATACAGCTGGAGTTGTAATTTTCAGGAAGAAATCCATGTGTGGGTATTCTCACTTAGGAATATTATTGACAGCCATCTTAATTTATGCTGACTAGTGATTAGCACCCACCTCTAATTAAAAAGAACCCAAATTTTTAATTCTGATAATGATATGGGTCAATAGATGTGTTCCATTCAGTGATCTGCAAACCGGAGGTCTTCCCCTCCTGTATTGATCAGCTAGCTAGCTTGAAATCCAGGACCCATCAGAATTACAGCTGGCACTCCAGACAAAAAAGGAGCAAGAGGAGAATGGGCTGCCCAGAGCTGTAACGGGACATCTTGCCTTGGTGGGCATGTTATTCAATGTGAGGATAGACTACAGTGACTAAAATGCTGAGAGAAGAAAAAAAATGAGCTATAGTCTATCATAGTCCAAAAGGACTATGAAAAACTTTGAATAGGAGTGATGCTTGCTTTCATGCCTTATAAAAGGAGAAGCCTAAGAGTTGAACCGTTTCCAGAAGTGGCTGCAGTGAGACAAGCTGATCGGACAGATTTTGTTTTAAACAGGAGTTTGGAAGAATCTTTTGCTTGGGATTGAGCTAATCCACATACTTAATCTATTGACCATGACCACTGGTATGTTTATACATTATGAACTCTTTTCAAAAGGTATTTGAAGTAGAGAAGACTACTATATGAAAGTGAATTTGTAATACTGTATTTTTTGTTTGAAATTTTACAGATACCCTAAAATAATTGTGAAACAAGAAAGGGGATGTTATCCTTGTAAAACGGATATGATACCCCTGTCTAGAAAGATTATTTTAACACATATATCAATATTTCCCCCTTAGCTTCTCCGGAGGCAAAAATCTTGCAACAGCTTGTTGCAAGGAAGATGCATGCTGTTCGTTGGCATCCAGACCTGAAAAAAACAAAACACAAAATGCCATTGACGTAGCTATGTTCTTAATCACTGCTAGCGCACAAAACATCTATTCAGCAGTTTTGCAAATCTAGAATGCTTACAAATGAAATATGTGGATGTTTCACATAGCAATAGTTTCAAACCCTTTCTTTTGAAGGGTTTCAACAACATTTAGGGTTTTTCTGTCTTTTGACAAGAAGGAAAATAAGCAAATTGTGAGGCGCTCTAGCTCGAGGTATTCTAGCGTGTGGAGCTTCTAACCTGTGATATCTGTTAGAATTCAGCCCAGGTCACAACTGATGAATAATCTGTTGTCTCAAGGCTTAATGAAATAACTAAATAGTCTTGATCTAGTTTCTTGAGGAGGGACCATGTTACAAAAGACACTGTCAAAACTGCTATGGGACTTGCTGTCTGGCCAGAGAGATCAGGGAGCTGTGTTCCTCTGCAGAGGTGGTCTTCCCAGAACAGGTGCAGGAGATAAAATGAGACAAGGACACGCTGTTTGAGTTCCTCCTGTTAGATTTTCCTGATGACAGAGGGTCTCATATTCCAGCACCATGAACCTGCTGTTTTTCATCAGCTCTTAAGTTAAGCATCAGATAGAAAAACAATCAGTCACCAAAACCAGCATGCCCTGTGTGGTTATTTTTAGGGGTAATTTCTGGGGTTTAGTCTTAAGTGTTTTCAGTTGCTTAATATCTGGTTTACCAATGTTTATATTTCACAGTCACGCATTTCGGTCTTGGTGTTTACTTGCTGTGTAAGCCAGTGGCGAACATTTCTGCCCCATGGCCTGAACACCCTGCGGGGTCTGGGGGGCCCAGCCCTGAGGGTCACCCAGCACCCTGCAAAGGCTTCGCATGAACCTCTCCCACATGGGCAGCGCTCACGTTCCCATCGCCACGCTCTGCATCGTGCCTGGTTTGTCCTTGTCGGTTCCTGCCAGGCCCGATTTCGCCGTCTCGGCGGGGCAGCCGGTGCTGTGCCCCGTGGCAGGACGCCTGCGGCCGCCGCTCTCAGTGGCTCCGCCAGTCTTTGGCAGCCCCGTGCCGCTGCAAATCCACCTGGAGTATGACGGCTGTCGAAATCCAATTAAAATCTTTGCATAACCGTGCGTGTGCTCTGGTTCACGTAACAAAACTCAAATATACTTAACCACAGCTGCCAAGATTTGACAGGTATGTTTGTTGTTCATTTTAGGTGTATACTTTAACGCCATCCTTGGAAAATTATTGTTTACATTTCATCATTAACCTGTGCATTTCTTTCTAATTTTTTTTTGTTCAACCCACTTATGTGTTTGTCAAGAAATTTAGTACAGTGTATATTTGTTTTTGTACATTTGGGATTTTTTTATTCTGTCGTTATTTGGCTACACAAACATAGATTCCCTCTCCTTCTTTGTGTTGCCAAATAGGGCATTAATTTACGTATTATCATAAATTAAAATGTTGTCTTTCACTTCCTCGTCCTTTGCAATACTAAGCAGTGATTGATGAGGGAAGGGGAAAAGTCTCTTACGTTTCCATCAGTATGTTTCTGTTGTTGTTGACAGATCGTTGTTTCATCTGGATAAAACAGAGCATAAATGTCATAAGTGGTTTGATTTCTGTGATGGAATAGGCTGTTGCAGTTTTCAGTTTGTCAGTGGACTGTGTACTACTGCCATTAGAGATATTTAAAGCGACCTTCGTGCTTCACAGTTAAGTGTCAAACTTGACTAGACCGATATGCGGTGCGTCCCTCCTTAGAAGAAGGAACTTGGACAATTGTAAATATGGCAAGAATTTATTCTGGTCCAGCTAGAAAATAGCCATTTAGCCTCAAAAGAAGAACATTTTCACTACCTCCAGATAATATGGGGTTTCTTAATTAATGAAAGGCGAGATATTTTTTTCCCTCAGGGACAGAATTCGTGCAGGTTGAGCTGCTGCTTGAAAGATTCGAACGGCCCTTCGACAGCATCACTCTGTCAGTAGATATGGAAGTCAAATGGCAAAGTGGGTTTTTAGAAAGCAAACACAAAAGAACAACTCTGACAGCAAGCTTTTCTGTTTGTTCCCCATCTCCAGATAACAGTGGACTCAAATTATTGTGATGTGTTGATTGATTACAGCCGTTAAGTTTCTTAGTAATCAGTTTCATCACTTATTCTCAATTCATGCTTGCACCTTTGATTTCTCTTCCACAACAGGGTGATGTGGGTTGTCGTTGACTAATGAAGAACAGAATTGGTTTCGGCGTGAGACAAACGGAATGCCGACACCAATCCCAAAATGCATTAATCTTTAATAATCCACATCTGCATGTTTATAAATGATATAACCAGGGGTTGCTAGCGTTGATACTCCCCCTTCCAAACAGAAGGTGACATACAAGTTGGCGTTTGCAAACTGCATGAGAGGCACATGGCCGTGCGTGAGGTGTGTGTGACCTTGTGGAGGGAGCTCGCGGGATGAAAGTTCTCAGTTGATTAAAATTACATGAAGAATTGCTCTGCTTCTGCGCCAGTCTTTGGAGCTTATCGTTGTCAGGCGAGATGAAATATGGCATGATAGATCTTGTCTTCAGGAAGATCAGACCCACCAAATGGTTTTTGGAAGTGAGTTTGCCTCAAGGTGCTTTTATACTTTACGCATTCAACTTGCACTTTTCTCCCCCATCCCTGAGAACTGTTGAGATCAAGGCTGCATAATATGCAATATAATGCAATAAGAAAATATAGATTATCTAAGAGTTTGTTCCTTCTGGGGATAGGAATAATGAGAGCACAAACATTTTGCTACTGAAATGCTTGTTAATCA
Source organism: Streptopelia decaocto (assembly GCF_964273445.1). Classification (NCBI taxonomy): domain Eukaryota; kingdom Metazoa; phylum Chordata; class Aves; order Columbiformes; family Columbidae; genus Streptopelia; species Streptopelia decaocto. Next base: position 56,866,882 of record NC_138656.1, read on the forward strand.
CAGAAATGGACTAATGTGAGAAGCAGCAGGCAGGACTGGCATAATAGTTCATTGCTACATATTGGTGCTGCTCCCATTTCCACCTGCCTGCCTGAACTTGAGAGAGTCAGGAGGAGCAGGGAGGAGTGAAACTCCATCGCTGCTGGTCTTTCAAGTTAATGCCACCTAGTGATGCATATTTATTCTGAGCAATTCTTATGTGTTGCTGGATCAAGGGAAAAGAAATATGTATAAGAAACAGCAATTTCTGTTGACATTCACCCTTTCTTTGTCTTGCATGTTTTCACACTGCAAATATTATAAATTAAATTTGACGTATGGTTTTGTTAGAATTTGGCAATGTTAAAATTAGGAGTTGAGGTTTTTATTAGGTGGCAAATACCAGAAGTATATGTCTGCTACATTTGTTGTGCTTCTCAGGCTCCTAAAAACAGTAGACACAATGAGGAACTGGCCCCTGTAGTTATAAATCCAGCCTAGAGAGTGAGCATTGATAATGAAAAATTCTTGCTTTTGGAACCTGGATTATCTCCCTAAATGGAATTCTGAAGTTTTAAGTTTCAGGTATGTGGCAGGATATGTTTCATTTCTGGAGGGAAGAAATAGGCCAAATGTAAGGAAGAAATACTACCCTGTCCTTTGTTAGGAGATTTTAGATATTTAGTACTTGCATCAATTACCATTTTATATTCTGGTTAATTGACATTTTATGAAGAAATTGAGAATGTTTTTTCTCTAGCCGAAGAATGTGCTTTTTGCATTGACTAACATGCAGTGTCATGTCCCAAGTAATTACGAATTATTAAATCCATGCAACCCTTTGCAATCTTCTACTTCAGTCTAAATGCAAGCAAAACTATCATTTTTATGAAAGGCTTAAAAGGACAGAGTGAAAATATGGTATCATTGGAGGATTTGGATCGTTCTCTAAAAACAATAGACACTTTTTTCCCAGTGGTTTGTAGAAATTTAAGAGAATATAATTTACAAAATAGAAAAGCAATTCAGAGGCCCTGAAGAGGTGCGAGAGAGAGCGCTGGGCAAGCTGCAGCCACAGCCCCTCTCATCCCAATTCACACCGTCGCTTTGGAGGGATGCGGTGACACAGAGTGCAAAACATGTGGAGGGGCAGTTAAATGAGACTTTAGAGAGGAAAAAATATGAAAAAATGGAAGTCAGTGCCTGAGCTTTGAAGAGGTCTGTCTAGTGCAGAGCTGCGAGCAAGTGGGGAAGAAAGGAGCAAGCGCCTCATCTAATCTTTTTCCTGGGGACCCAGGTGGACAAATTGGCAACCCTGTTCACAGCCCTCCCCCCCCTCCTTTGTAGCGTAAGAACTGCTAATCGGATCCATGCTGCTGCAACTGTGGTTAGTTATTAACAGAATAAAAGCAGATTTCTTCAAAAGAACGGGTTGGGGAAAACGGCTATACAAAATTGCAAGGTTGTTAGAATCTTAAATGCACAGCAGTTGGTTTTTCCCTATTCTGAATTAGGCGATGAATACGGCCTTTCATCTGTCACTGTGCCCATTTCTTCAGAAGGCAGCCAAACATTAAGCTTCTCAAACAAAAAAAAAAAATTGTTTGAAAGAGGAAAAATATTGGGGAGCAGGAAGAATAGGAAAACTAGAAGGAGAAATGAGGTTTTGTTTTTATTAATTTGGCCTGGTGAGAGTAATACAAGCTTGCCTGCTCTATTCAGTCCCTGCATGCCAGCCGCCGTGAGCCACCATTTCTGAATGCAGGGATTAGAAAAGATTTAACTGGTTGCTATCCTGGGCTGCGCCATTCTGGATCGGCCTCCAGCAGACATACCCTGGGCTGGGAACTCGCCCCAGCTTAGTTGAAGTAATGCATTAAATGAACACAGACTTAGGCAGGGGTGAAAGCAGAAAGAATTTGATCCCCTAAAATGAAACTTCTCATAACAGTAAAGTGAAATTACAGATCTGGGGTGGGTGTTACTGAGGATAGAGAAGTAGTGATCCCTAGATCTAGACTGACTTATGCCTTAGCTTATATAAATAAATAAGTGGTGCATGCTTAATTTCGAGGAGCTCTAGTGCCTTCCTGGTTTGCAGCAGGATTTTGAAACTGGTTGGAGAGGAATAGCTATCAGGCAGACGGATGCTTGCTGTGGCCTTCTGGAAATCCGTTCATTATTGGGGTGAGTCACAGCTTTTTGAAGATTTCCATTGACAGCTTGCTTTGGGCTTGTGGCCAAAATCTCAGGAAAGAAATGCCGTGGTGCTTCACTTCGGTCCAAATGCAGAGGTGGCTTCGGGACAGGGCGTGAATGAACAGACCCTCTTGCAGAGGCTGCTGCTGCTCGCCCTTTCTGTCCCAAGCAAAGTGAGCTTTGGCCTTGGAGGGCAGTATATTTGCTTTCCTTCCCCTTACCACTCAGCCCATCGTCAGTTTAGGCAATACTAGCAATTATTTCACTTTGTACTCTGAATATTTGTTGAAAGTCTTCATACCTTGCTCAGAGGTTACACAACCTGGGAATAAAACTTGGATGTCTAATTTGGCAGACCCCAGGTTCAGCTACTTATTAATAATTCTTTTTTTTAAAAAAAATGCCCGTAATATAATGAATTATTCCGTAGTAAGGATGACATTTGGATGATGTTCCATAAGTAGTACCTTGGGACTACACGCTGAATAATGAGGAAGAAACAAAATATTGAATAGCTACCTCATCCTGTCATTGTCAACTTTGCTTTGAAGTAAATGTTATATCATGTCAAACAAGTACCTTCCGGTCATGGAATTAAGATGTTTATGCTATTGCGTTTGTGCAGAGAAAAGTCAGAGCAAGGCTTGTTTCTGTAGGCCACACTTGCTCAATGTTTCATTTTTTAATGGAGATTTGAGAGCAATTTAGCATGTGACATCTCTGGAACCTGCTCACAAGCCAGTCCTTGATATGGTAAACATAACACAAATACGAACAAGAAGATGGAGTGTGACTTTCAAGGATTAGTAGTCTAAGAAACGCATATTTTCATGAAGAGTGGTTTTTTTACATTTTGTTGATTTTATGTGGATTGGGAGTGATACTCATGTGTGTGTTAGGAGCAGGATGTATTTGTTTTAAGAGGTAATAAGGAAAATCAGGGCCAGACCTAGCAACAATCTTGATAATTTTTAGCAATACGTAACATCCAAAAGTCTGGCTTAAGTTGATAATCTGCATGTTTACAGATGCTTTGCATTGCTGCGGCTGGAACAAATCAGCCAGTTTGCGATCTTACCTTCAGCAAGTCGCACAGGCAGCCACCAAAAGCATCCCGGGGTGAGAGGGCTGTGGGCTTGGTCCTGAGCTCAGGTGGGAGGGGTGGAAACGGTCTGGGTGGGCAGGCAGCAGTGGGTCACCAGCATTGCTGTTGCTGGCGTGGGGTTATGAGCTGCAGTGAGGCGCTGAGCAGAGCCAGAGGGCTGGTTCCAGCTCACCTGACTCTGTGTATCCCCCCAGTGGGGTTCAGCAGGGCCATGGCTGCCCTACTACACATTGGGAAAAGGTTCTTAGACATTAGGAACAAGTTCTTCCCCCAGAGGGTGGTGGAGCACTGGAACAGGCTCCCCAGGGAGGTGTCACGGCCCCAAGCCTGACAGTGTTCAAGAAGAAACTGGACAACACCCTCAGACACATGGTGGAAACGTGGGGTTGTCATACGCAGGGACAGGAGTTGGACTCGATGATCCTTGTGGGTCCCTTCCAGCCCAGGACTTTCTATCCGAAAGGGTCCTCATGTCATTGGCTTTTTAAAGCATCTGTGCTCAGGTTACTGTATAGATATGAGGAAGGTTTTAATATTTTGCACGTCTTAATTTGGGGGGATATGCAGGCAACCCTTGCTTTTTACTCGGATGAATAAGTCATTTAAAAGTACTCTTGATGCAACAGGAAGCTTAGTTACAATGCATAAATTAAGGAAGAAAATAATCTTTCTTCTTAAGGGGTCACAGACTCTGTAAGATGAAAGAGATAACACAAACCACATGACCAGTTTCCCTTTTTGCTACCCATAGAAAAATTTCTTTCCTTTGAGGTCATTTGCACCTCACTTCCAATTTCCTGAAAAGCTCATTTAAATCAGTCCCATACAGAAGCCTATTTATGATATTTCATTTCTTATGTGGGGATCTAAGACCCAGAATGTCCCTTCCGGTCTGTGAGCCTTTACTGTCACATTGACTGTGTGATATAATCCCATTATATCAATTTTATCAGATCTCTTCTTAATCACTAGGTTTCCTGAACCTCATTATTCCTAAAAGGAAGTTGTTTTAAATTCCAGTAATGGTTTCGTTATCATCCTAAACATTGTGCTCTTTTTCTTCCCTGATATTTAGTGCCAAATACATTTTTTAAAAGAAGTCACACAATCACAGCTTTAGTTTTTGTGATACTAAATAATATTCTTTCAGCCTCCTGTCACATCATGCTGGTCGCTGCCCTTGGTTCCCATTCCAGTTAACATTAGGCTTTCTGGTTTTGTCTGTGTGAAGGCTCATCAGTGACACGTCAGAAATGACGCTATATTTCCTTACCTCTACTGGAAGCAATTCTCCGAATTCATCCTAATAATAAATGTGTTTGGTGCAGGGTGACACCCTACAGCTCTTCACTTTGGAAAGGCCTGTTTCTGGTCTGCGAGTATGGATTTTCATTACTCCAACCCAAAAGGTGGTCCAGTTTCCTAGATGGTATTTTGATCATCTTCTGTATTGACTAAGATTCCGTACTTTTTAATCAGCCAATGTCATTAATCCGGTCCTAGATCTTAATTCCTAAATTAGATTGAGAATTGTCCCAAAGACAGCCCACAAGATCTTTTAACTTCTGCCTGTCCTGCAGCCTTACGTGCCCCTTTCAACACAGGCTCTGATCAGTCCCCCGCCCTCCCATTGCCCAATTCCTCAGGGATCTTAAAATTCCGCTGCTGATATCCCTCCTTCCCTCCTTAACTAGTAATTTCCCAGGGGGGACCAGTTCTCGCTGAAGTGCTTTCTTGATTCAATTGTTCAGGCACAATTCTGTGAGGTATTGTCCAACTGGCACAGGGCACCACTGCGGAGCATCCTCCAATGTCATTACAGTGACGGGCGTGGAGAGCGCTCAGTGTGTTTCAAAACGTTACTGATTTGGGCTGTAACTCGTCATAAGGGCCCCTGCTCAGCACAGCATCAAAGGTCTGCTTTTTCTTGCTATGTTGGCTCTAATATATTTACTTTTTACACTTCAGCTTCAGATTTCATGGCGGTCGTCATAAGGCAATCGCCATTTAGTACTTCTCTTAGTCCAGCTTTTCCAAAGGTGCGCCACAGTCTCTCCTGACTATTTCAAGCATAGATTTTCAAAGTGACATGCAAAATGTTTAAAAGCATTTATAACATAATGTTAAAAATAGAAAAACAGCCTACAACTGTGTTATTAAGCATTTTTAAATTCTCTCATCTCTTCAACTTACTTTTTTTTTAATGGTAGACATCATATCAGGTAGGTTGCTAGGTCTGGTGTTTTTAACAACTAATTTCACAAGATAGCTATATAGATTTGAATACCATTTTGCTCCTCTGTTAAATGTAGGTGAAAGAACTAGTGTGGTAGCATCAATCCTTTTAACATGCATTGTTGTATTTGCTTTGATTTTGCATAAGAAAAATATTGTGAAACATCTGTAGCACTCACTTTGCCTAAGTTTTGGCAGGTGGAGTATCTCACCAATGTGGCAACAATACTATACAAAACATGGGAAGAGGTTGTCCCTGTTTAAACTTCCATCTGTGTATCATTGGCTCAATGGAGGCAGTAGTCTGTGAAAATAATTGCTGGGTTTTCTTCCTCTCTTAAGTAGCTGTAGAATTTATGTTTAAAAAGGAAAGAGGTTGTTTTGTAGAAGTTTTCCTTCCCTAATAAAATACAGAAGTCTGTTCATGTATTATTTAAAGTGTCTTCCAAGAATCCCAACTACAATACTGGTTGAAAGAGAGAAGGATTAATATCATTTAAAGGAAAGGAATGGAAAATCTTTAAGGTCATTTCTTTTCATGACAAAGAAACTTAAAAAGCATGGCAGACAGGATCTTCAAAGGTTTTTAAAGTCCTGTCATCAGCTCCCAATCAATAGGAGTTAGATACCCAAATTAAGAGTTCAGTTCAAGTCTTCAAAGGTACTTGTGTGCTTAACCTCCTTCTGCCTTTCAGATCACCTCTAAGGATAAAATGCCATTTGACTGAAAAAAACATTTTGGTGTGAAACTTTCATGGCCAGCATGGGGATCATTTGTAGCACCCACTGTTAATCAGCATAGTGGACACTTCTCTTGCAAGTTTGTTATTGGTAGAATATGTGTAGAGTTGGTCTTGTTTACAAAAATGTTTTCCTTTGTGAAACAAGAATTATACTTTAAATACAGAAAAAAAACCAAACCAGAAGTAGACTTTAAAAAGTTAACTAATCATATAGTGTTAATGTTTGCAGAGGCTGACAATTTCAGTGAATTTCCAAAAGTCCCGAGTCTGTATTCCCAAAGGATGCAGATGAAAATGATTTCTTTGTAGCGTGTCGCACATGTACGAGGCTTTGAGCTTTGACTTTCCCGGTCCATGGTTGCACACCTGCCTGCGCAGGATAAGGCTTCTGCCAGATAACTGAAGTTAGTATCGATGTATAAAGCATGTATAAATGTATTCAAAATACGTTGCCTAGCATAGATCTTCCATGCACTATTAATGTCTCTCGAAGTTTGCCAAGCCTCCACCTAAGAGGGGATCCCACTGGGAGTTGTGGGGTACAGTCAGCACTACCGCTTCCTTTAGGGTTTTGGGGTTTTTTTTTAAGAATTTGTTAAAATTTAGATGGTTCGGATCTACTTCAAGTATTCTGTCTGATAGCATTGCCTCAGGCATACACAGTGGAAGTGGCAGTGCCCCGTGTTAACATGGAATTGCTATTTGTTTACAGTCTTGAATCACTGAATCCTTCCTGTCAAGCAGAAAGCTTTCATTATAATGCAGGCACTTACCATCTCCACAGCCTACTCTTGAGTGACATCAAAACATAAGACAGAATATTATTGTCGTATGCCTTCTAGTTTGTGAATGGGCTGTGGATCCCGAAGCCTCAGGCACTGAGTGGCATGTTTGGTCTTTTGGAGGAGCGATTCTGCCTCTGGTCCAGCATTTACATCTCTGAGACAGTTGTCACAGCTGCTCCCGGTAATGTTGACTGTCATATTTCTTAGCGCAAATGCACCTCATCTGAATAGCCACGCAGTGGTTACTCTCCACATTTTATGGATTTTCTTTTTGTTCTTTACCAATCTGGCCTTTCTTCAGAGTCAGTGCTGAGAGCCAGTTGCTTTGGTGCTGGGAAGTGGACGGGGCAGGGCAGACACGTTTGTTTCCCTGCATTTACATCCAGCTTGGGGCCCTTCATGACTGTAAAGAAAGAGCTGCCCCTGTGGCCCCCCGCCTCATCCCGGCTCCCAGCGCCAGGACCGGCGGTGGGACTCTGGCCCCCACCGCTGCGGAGGGGCGGCTGCTGAGCGGGAGGAAATGAGTCTCAGCAGGCACAAATCTATTGCCTGTGTTTTTATTCTTTCCATTTCTTCCAAACGGAAAACAATCTGAGCAGTTTCAGAGGATGAGGGGATATAAATCTGTCTGCTGCTATTTATACCGTGCTCGTCACTACAGCCTCCAAACGCTTGAAGTCTGTATTGCTGCCTCACCTGAGGTGGTGCTCAAGCCGCCCGGGCTGTCAGGAGCAGGCGTGTCTCAGGCCAGTGGCGGAGGGGGGTCCCAGGAGACGTCCCGTCTGGTTCGCTCGCTCACGCTCCTGCTCTGGCTGTGGCAGGTTGGCTGTCAGGCACCAGTCCCTTGGGGTGTTGTGCTGTGGGAGGGTGGTAGCGAGCGTGGACCTCCCTGCTTGACACGACGTCGCATGGTGACCCAGAGGAGTGACTTGCATCAGTGCGATAAGCACCTGCTTTGCTGTCCAGTAATATTGAAAAGCAGCGTTTCATGTCCTGAGCCCCACAGACGGCACAGCAAGTGCTGTTCCTCTTTGGGTGGGCAGGCAGCAGTGGATAGACTGTGTGGGTGGCTTTTGAATGAGGCCATAAAATGGGTCTGTCTGTTCTGGGTGGATATTTTAATAAGCAAATATCTTCCCTTTGCTTTTATTTGAATAATAAGATACCATTTTTCTGTTTGATCTCTTTCAAACATTCTTCGCTTTCTGCCACGTGCACCTACATCTTATTCTTTATTCCCGTATTCTACATGGGCATTCAAATAACATTAAAACCACTGATTCATTGAAATACTTTTTAAACTGTTGTTGTTAGTCATTTCTGTATTGACTGAATTTTTCATTGGTAATATTGTTGGCAGCAGTCCATGTCTGCCTGGCTGGAGGCCAGTTTAAGCTCGGCAGGATGAGCCCTATTGTTCAGCAGACTTGGATTTTGTTAAACTCTCTAACAGAAATATGTGTCAGGAGATTTGCAGCTATAAATTGGATCATGTCGGTGAGGTTGGGAACTCGCTCAATACGAAATTGAACATTTCACCATGCCTGTTGCTAAATATGTTTATGCATGTTTCCTCCGTGGGTTTAAAAAAAAAAAGTTAAAAAAATAGAAGAAAAAATATAAAAAACCCCTGTATCTTCTACAGCTGGTACTTTCTTTGATGTTGAGTGGTTGAAAAGTGCAGCGAGCTTGGTGTTTGTGCATTGTAATGCTAAAAGCAAGTCTCTTCTCCCTTTTTCCCCTGTGTGTCACAGGCAGTCAGATGCCACCGCAGCCTCCTGGCAGCCAGTCGGAATCCAGCTCCCACCCTGCCTTGAGCCAGTCACCAATGCCACAGGACCGAGGTTTGTTGCGTGTTGGGGCTTTTTTAGTTGGTGCCAAATGTTTAAAGTCACACATTAGCCATGTGAGATTTCCTGGTATTTCTTTTCTTTTCCCAGGGAAAATAACTACAGTCTTCATTCAAAAGGCTCAGGGGGTTTCCTTCTCTGGGGAAAGAGCAATTGAACAGCAGGTTTACCAAAATACAGTTGGAAACAAGGCGTTCTCAAAATAGTGTGAATGCCCAGAGTATCAAGGCAGTTTTCTGTAAATACCTGATTCGTGCGCTAGAGAATTCAAATTTCCATTGTCTGCCTTGGAATTAAGATGTACAGAAATAGTGCTAGCTAGGAGCACTGCAGTTTTGCCACTGTTATTAAAGCTCTCATCTCTGCTGTCTTTGCATGAACTCTATAGCTAGTTCTCTAGCCAGTTGTAGAAATAAAAATATCTTTAAATATAAAGCAAAATCAAATATTTAGGTCAAATGGTTCAAAGATGTGGAAATTTTGCAAGGGAAAACTTTGCAGGCAACAGCGCTGTTCTAAAAGAGTGCTTCCTAGCAAGTGCTCACCAAAATAAACAGTGATTTTTTTTTCCCTTATGTTACTGTTTATAAACTTTAAGCCCTTTTCCTTTTGCCTCCTTCCTCCGTAGCTCATGAAAGATGGTTGTCACAGCTTTGTTGCGTGGCCATATGATCAACTGCCGTAAACCGGGCATCCTGTCCATGCAGTGGTTAACATGTGCCAGCGACAAGCTTGCAAAACAGATACATGATAACTGTGATAAACATGGAGTTATTTATGAAATGCCCCTCCTAACATGTCTTGCTACCAGAAATATTCCAAGTAGCACCATATGGGGATACCATAAATACTAGTAGTTTTCTTACAGCGAAACAAGTTGAACTCGCAGAATGACAAATTTCTGGGATGGCATCCAGGAAGAACTTAGGAGGACTTACAGAGAGAAGGAGAGAGTCTTAATTTTTGCTATTTTCCCATGTTGGGTGTTCTCTCCTCCAGGAATGCTGATTAATGAGAACACAAAACACACAATTCCACACTCCACTTGTTTGTTGGGTTTTTTTTTCCTTTTCAGGTCATTCTTTATACATAGCTGTTAGTGCAGGAACTTATTTTCCCATTTAAAAAAAACCCAGAATAATGTACGCACTGGGTGAAAAAATAATGGCCTCGGTACCCAATACAGATATGTTTTGCAGGTTAGAATGTCACAAGGCAATGGGAACAGATCAGATTGAGGCTTTGAAGATGCACGCATCTCAGATGTGTGCATTATCTGGCACAACTGGGTCTTGGCACAAAATGTTACACTGCCCAGCAGTAATTATTTCCGGAGTGTGTGTTCCTCATCTGGCTTTGGGGGATGTGTTAGGCAGGTCTGACAGAGCTGGAAGGATCGAACCTCTCCATTGCTGCTGTAGAATAAAACTGGGGGTCATTTTATGGTTGGGGGAGGCAGAGGAGTATTTGAAAGTAAAACAGAAGATGGCTGCCATAACTAGGAAGTCAAACAAGTAAGTAACAGAGAAAGAAATAAAATTTACAGATTGATTTAGCCTGGTTCTTTCTCATTGGGGGCGGGTGGGAATTGTGGGTATGTTCTTAGAGAAAATGTGTTTGGGAATGTTGCAATTTTTGCACTCTTCATACGCAAAACCTGGTGTAATACACATGATCCTCATGACCCAGCTTGTACAAGCAGTCCATGTGTTTCATGCAGCAGATATGAAATTTGTAACTAGCCAGGTCATATTGATTGTGCAGAACATGTTCCCTAAAGCTTCTCTAAAGTCTGTGGTATAATACGCGCATAAACATGCGTGCATTCCCTTCTGCGCCCTGTCATTGATTAGAGGCTCCTTTGAAATGGAAAACTTCACCTTTTAAAAAGGCTGTTACATTAGTTGATTCCTTTGCTTGCTTGAACTGGTTTCCACTGAACTTGAAGAAAGGAATGAGGGGGAGCGATGGGGACTCAAAGGGAAGGTGCTTGTCATTTACTGATAAAAACCTGAGCAGAAAATCGTTGCTGCTAAGGACACCTGATCCATAGGCATCTGTTATTTAAACTCTTGGCTTACTGATACACACATTCTCCCCCCAAAAAAAAGAAAAGAACAAAAAAATTAAAACAAAAAGCACAAGAGACCCTCCATAGGATAAGGTAATGTTGTTTGGTTTAGCACTTTGTAAAACATTTCTTTCCTTTTTTAGAGAGAGAATTGAATGAACAAAAGACTTCTCATAATTTCTTGAGCTGAATCCTCTGCTCTCAATACTTGAAAAAAATGTTATTTAACAGATATTGTGAAGCTTGATTGACAGGTGAAGTCTGAGCTGTAGCACTTCTGGATGCTAAACCTCTACCTTGAACCATTAAGTTTACACTTACATATTTTATTATGAAAGTGTTTGATTATATTTTACCCTACTTTCCATGGTTACTCAGCACCCAGCTGGGATTTTTATGTTTGCCTGCCTGAGGCTATACATCCTGTGTCATACAGTGCAGCGTGAAGCAATGAGCATATTTTTACGCGTACATTCTGCATGTGGAAGGAGGGAAGTGGTAACATAAGTACCTGTGTACAGTAGCAGGAATTTCTTGGGGAACTGGATTTCCTGTGCTCTCAGCTTGATTATTATATAGCTTATTTCATACTTTTTGTAATATGTGTAAAAATACTTTTTGAAGAGTAATTTCAAAATTTCTCACATCCTGCTCAAGCCATAGGACGTTGGGACCTGGGTCAGCATAAATGGAGAATGCTGTTCTAGGCAGCCCACTTCAGTTCTTGTCCCAGAATCAGTAACCAGCCTCTGTTGTTCAGTGCCCAGTCAATGAAAGTTTGTCAGTTCTGCCGACACGTCTTGTGTTCCTAGGCAGTAAGAAGTTGCATGTACTTTCACATGCATGACCTGTGTCTCAGCTCACAGGTCTTTGAAAGTACTGGGCCCTGAAGTAAGGCCCATTTACCTTAACAGGCTGGCAGAGGCAGCAGGAGCAGGCTGCACAGGACGGGGGGCAGAAGTCTCTTGGGGAAGCAGGAGCTGCTCACCTACACCTGCAGTTCACTGCTGCTGAATCCCAGCAATTACCATGACCTGGAGTGGAGGATACCGCATGAAAATGTAGTCTAATCAAGCTAGTCATTGAAACTTGCTATGCTTTTGAGGGGAAAGGGAATGCATGTTTTGCTCTTTGCTTCTGATGTAGCTACTCCGGGTTTTTCTTTGCTGTGATCAAAAGTAGGGGTTTGATTTTGTGTGTTTAATGAAGTCAGAGCTTCTTATAAACTCTGGTTACATCAGCCCCCAGAGGTAGGGCAGTGGTGATACCACAGTTGTCATAACCATTTGGCAAATAATGGAGGTGTATAGGCACTTGAGGATGTGCTTAGTAGCCAAAACTGCTGAATGGATTAGAAGTTATTTGTGTGGATCAAATAGAAACCCAACGTATCCCAATTGACCCCCTAAATCAGTCTCCTGAAGCTGCAGTGTGAAAAAGCAGCCGTCCATCCTGGCCATTAGTTTATATTCTTATTTCTGTAACCTAACGGAGAGGTCTGTCTGCCTATGTGAATACTCACCTATGCAAACAGTAACAGGAAAATACGTGTCACAGTAATTATTGAAATATGCACTTTTACTCCTGCAGAACTGAATGCTTCCTTACATAATTTTGAAAAAGCTTAGAAAGCCTACCTACTTTTAAGTGGTATTTTTCATGCTTATCCAGTTGGATATGTACATGTCAGGTTTTAGTCTTATATTAAAATAGTGAATTGGGAGCTCCTGAAAACCATTGAATTTAATGAAACCAGTTAATGACTTCACATTATTACTCTAGTAAGCACTCTCATAATGGGGCTACTTAAAGAAGCCTTATTTATTAGTGCAAATGTATATGGGTCAGAATTAATTTTAAAAAATTCTTTAATTGTTTTCCCCTTATAATTTTCACAGCGGTATGTAGTTAAATATTCATGATAATGCTGATGATATGCTAAAGGTCTGAAATAGATCGGGAGTCTCAAAATCAACACAGGTTATTTAACCCTTTTCATCTAATGCACCATTGGGGACTTGCTCAGTGAAATCCCAGAGCACTGGAATAATTAGAAGATAGTAATGAGGATTTAATTAGTCCTTGAGATATGCTGAAATAGGACCACTGAGAACTTTTCTGTTTGGACATGGATTGCAAGCAGAATTGATGCCGTTGCAGCTGCTGTGATGTGCTGGAAAATGTATTCTATTGCTGGAGGCAGTTTTGTGGCACAATTCTGTGCCTGTCAGATCTATGTGCAAAGTGCCCAGAGTACACACCTCCAAAACTGTTGAATTAGTAGCCTTCCTCTTCTCCATCACTTCCTCCCAGTACCTTTTCTTTTTTTCCTTTTTTTTTCATGTCATTCTTTCCCTTCTAGCTTTATTTCTGCCTGTTGTTGACATGATCCAGCTTTTGAGGATTGTTGTACAGTTGAATGCTCTATTAAAAACATATCACAGACAGGAACAGGGAGTAAGAAACTGAAGGCTTGTAGGAGTACAGGTGTTATATTAAGCAAAATCTGGATCTTTTTGACACAACGGCTTGTGAGCTTTATCCTCAGATCTAGTCCTCACTTAGTATTAGGTCTTCACAGAAGTGATATTTATCAGTAGCTGCAATGTAGTAAATTTAAATAGCTTTTTTGGCAGCCAAGATGTTATCCAGCAAGAGGTAGTAACAGATGGGATGTGATCAGGCATCTTGATGTTCTCTTTGTGCTTCCCTATAAACACTAAGCAGCAACTGAATTCCTGCAACTACAATTTCCTAATTTGCCCATTAGATTTCATATAGGTATTTTTCTCCCCGTTAACTGTTTTCTGAGCTTGCTTATTTGTACTCTGTCATCACATAAATTCCACTGTCATGTGTTTTCTTCTAACAAAATATGAGTGGTTTTGCAGGTGTGGAAGGCACAGAATACCAATCTAGTGGTTTGCACCTACAGTTCCTGATCAGATTTATGGCTTAATACTGACATTTGGTGGTAGAGAGTCTTTTCCCTGAAATCTATTTTCTCCTTAAAAAATAAACTAGAAGGAAGAAAATAGATCCAAGAATTCTTATTGCAACAAAAAAGATACTGTAGCTTGCTTTTAGATTTTAAAAAGAGCTTTTCCCTGAGAATATGTCTTTTGCTCTCATTTGGGGATTTGGGATCTATTCAGAGCACTGAGGAACTAGAGCAGGGTCAAATGTATAAATATATGTATATATGTATAAATATATATATGTATAAATATATATATGTATATATAAACATAACTACTCCTACATTTATACAGTCCTAAAATTACATTTGGCCCTTTGAAGGCAACTGCGAGGCTTATGTGGCCCCCGGCAAAAATGGGTTTGACACCCCTGAACTAGAGAATAAAATTATATTTGTCATTAAAATTCTTCTGCTTGCTATGTTAACGATGACAGCACTTAAGGCTAAATCAGATTTGGTAATAAGTTTACTTGGTGTAGACTGAAGTGTTTCAGGCTCTTAAAGAAAGATGCTTGAGACATGGACTGAGTGCAGAGACAGGTATGTCTGAGTGCCTCTTCTGCACATCACGTTCTCCAGGTGGGTCAGTGCGGAGGAGCCGAGCACCAGCTGGTATGCAGGAACAGTGTGCCAGGCTGGAAGGAAATCTTCATGTTCAGAAAGCTGGGCTTAGAGGAATTGTGCCCTCAAAAGCCAGAGGAATGTGTCACATAAGGAGGAAAAGCAGGCTTTAGCTGAAGCTGTCACATCTTTAGAAGGAGTTAATTCATTGCAAGGCTAGCTCTGTAAAACATCCATTTTTCATCTCAAGTCATATGATAAAACAGGAACATGATGCATTGGAACATCCAGAGCTGATCTGCATGAGAAGACAGAGCCATGCAGTACAGACATGCACTAAACTTCTGTGGTGACTCAAAAAGTTATGTTAGTTTCTCAGGTTAGTGAGCACCAAGTTTATCAACAGTCTTTAAAAAAAGATCAGGCCATCATTATTTTTTACCACTGTGTTTTTAATTTGATTGTAAAAATGGAAGTGTAGTGCACTGAAATATAGTGTTGGTGTGATGAGCAGGCTTTTTAAATGTATGCACTCTGTTTTCCTTTGCTGTTTTAATTGCAATAGCACTCAAGACCCCCATTTTTCTACCTGTTTGTAGTGTACCACATCATGTAGCAATGCACAGCAAAAAGCTTACAGTATGTCTACTTTGACTAGTAATCGAGATCTTTGGAATGAAAGGTTACTGGTTCTCACTGTGAGCTGTGGGAGTGAATAGTTTTGTCTGTCTCAGGCATTGCAGGAAGACCTGCTTTTCTTGCCCAAAAGTATTAGAAATGATGTTACTCTGCCAAACCAGGTTAATTCTTAAAGAAATCAGTTGCCATTTCAGGATGCTAGTTTCAGACTGTCCTTGGATTTTAAACATACACGAGCCAGTTTCAGCTTTAGGTTGATCTGATTATTTGTGGCCTACACTAAATCTACAGCAGTATTGGCCATCTGCAGGAAGAACTGAAAGAGGAAAAGGTATGATTTACATATGATAAGCCATGCTGGGGGAGTGAAAACTGCAGAAGTAGGATTTGAAGTAGATAATAATATCTGTGCAATCAAAACCCAGAATCAGGTCTCCCAAGTAAATTTTGTATACCAGTAGCTGGTCGTTCCTTTCTTCATGCTGATGTGAAATCTTGTTATACTTGGTGATAAATCTTTATTTCATTTTTTTAAAACTAAATTGGGGATTCTCTTTTTGAGATTAGGGAGCAGAATTGAATTATTCTGAGAGAGTTTATGTATTTGCCAGCAGAGAGACTTCTCAGTAGAAAAGTTTCCACTGACTTCATTAAGCAGCCATCAGATTCCCTGCCTCTGGGCTCGGAGCAAGATAAGCCACAAGCAGACGCTGATGAAGAACTTGATGAAGTGACAGTCGACATTCCTGTTCCCAGGCTCCATGTACAGTTCCTGGGGACGATCCCTGTCCCTGGGACAGCTTCCTGTCACGGCCTGTAAACCAGGAGTGCCGGTGCTCTGCCTGTTTAACAGCACAGTCGTTTCCAGGCCGCTCTGCTCCCTCAGCACCTCAGTTACACTTTTTATGAAGCTTCTCTAAAAATAAAGAACTTCTGGTCTCAGACCCTTTATGTCTTTTTAATTTAATATATAGGGCAGTGAGCTGAAATCTATATCATGTATATATTATAGCTATCACTGGATAGTTCCCATACCAAAGGATCCCAAAAGGCTGCAGAATAAATGCTCGTCAGGGAACAGCTGCAAATCGAGGAAGGAAAGAATCAGTAAATTGTAACTCGTGGTAAAATAAGAGCAAGACAAAGGCATTTTGGAACTGAGGACAACATGCTGATTTTGTATTTTTGAAAAAATATTATTATTTATTTTATGTGTGCGCAAGACAGAAAAGACACCATGTGTATTTTAGTCCTGTTCACAAAATCTATCTATATATATCGTGGTATCCAATATATTAATTTCATTAAAAGGAAGATCTGAGTTGATCCATGGAAGCTTTGAATGGGAGTCTCCAGGGAGGGTAAATTTTTCAAACTGTAAATTTAGACCATTAAGTCCACAGGCCTTGCACATTACACTCTGAAAAAAGCCATTCCTTCTTTGCTCTCGACCATGATTTTGGCAAATATATGTGTTATTGGGGAAACTCAGACAAGTGTCAATTGTATACAGCAGATGGATTCCTCATGTTTTTCATGTTGCTGCTCATATTAATTCCAACAGCCCAAGCCACCTACTGAAATCAAGGATTCGCTTCCAGAGCAACTGGGAGGGCGGCGTGTGGGGCTTTTGTACTACAGTTCACTGTTACCCTGATTTTCTGAGCGTATAGTAAAAGCATCTTGTGTAAGGCATCATACAGTAACAAATTACGTTTAAAATGGTGTGGGAGCAATGTTTTTTTGTTCTATCTGTGCATCAACATCTCCACAAATGTCTATACTTCTCTGCCCTCGGTGTAGCACTTAAAATTTACATCAGAGAGCGTTACGCAAGGTTTGCATTAGGAAAGGCTGGATATTTCTTGCCCAGCTACCATCTGGGTAATCTGTCTGATCCTTCCCCAGATTCTAATTTATCAATGATAGATTATACGAATTTCAAGGCTAGGCAGTAGCAGAGGGAGGTTTAGGGGTGGGAAAAATTTAAACATTATTGCATGCTATACATAGACTGGGTTTTGTAATATCAGAGAGAGAGGCAGAGGAGATTCAGCCAGTTAACCTAATAGCACAGCTGGTAAAACACTAGGGGGTCTGGGTTAAAACCTTAGCTAGGTCATTAGTTTCCATCTTCCCCAAAGCTATTCACATTGTGAAGGGAAGCAGTCAAACAAATAAACAGTGTGGAGACTCTAAGAGAGATATTAAGGCATAATAAGAAAATACTTTAAAAAAAAAAAAAATAAAACCAATCCAGCACTTTTTCTTAAACAGAACATTGATCCTTGTGCGAAAAGAAGAAATACTGCAGTGATCTTTGCAGGAAGCCCCGATTTTGCTAAGGCGATGTTTTCTGTAACTGCTGTGTCACGTAGTCAAAGAAACATCCTTTGCTGAATGAGTGTGAAGAAATGTGTTGGTCTTTCTGCAGATATTGGTAGATGCCAACATGAAAATGTCCGAGTACCAAAGGGAAACCATGTCACTGTTACTCTGGCCCAGACAACTTCAGATGTTTTTAGTGACACCCTGATGGACTTGGAGAAGACAACGAGGTTTTTATGTGGGCTGAAGAAAGAGCTCAATGTAGAAATTAATTTTTTTTTTCATGGTTAATGGGGAAACAACAAAAAGCTTTCTCCTAAAAACTCTTTGGTACTTTTTTAAAAAGTAGATTGTGATTGGACAAAGAAATGAGAATTTTTGAATTATTATTTTTTTTTAGCTTTTGTATGAGTAAAAAGTAATTATCAAGAAGATTGTTAACCTTCTTGTTAGAGGCTGAAGAATAAGCCTTTTAATTTCTTCGATGTCAGTGGTCTCAGTACGTTTTCTTTTTATGCTGTTACCCTTCAGTTGCCGAAGTTGCTTGTCAGCAGAAGCGTTCTCTCAGTACCAGGGATATTAGCAAAGATCTAGTATATTTAATACCAAAGTATTACTCATGTCAGTGGGGCTGCTTGGAACAGGTTCATACCAGAGCCATCCGAAGATAATGTATTGGTGCAGTGCTATAACTTAGCTGTGCTAAATATGGATCAGAATCTTGTTTGCCATCTGTTTGTGAAGGCGTTTTTTTGTTTTGTTGGGGTTTTTTTGTTTTTTTTTTTACCAGCCTATTAATTGGACAGGAATACTGAGAGTTAGTATTTGCATCATCTAAATGAGGTTTACACTACAAGCTGATCTACTCATGCTCAGCAACCCATCACCTCGTAGTGTATATTACTAGGTCGGATGTTCCATGGTATGACAAATGTAGGTTTCATATGTGCTGCAACCAGTCCAGGTGGGCATATCAAGTAAGGCTGGCTTCTGGAAAGTGAGAAGAAGAGCTGAGGAAAGTACATTATCATGAACGTAAAGAAATCTTGTGCTTGTTACTCTGGAGGCCACTTTTCTTATGCCACCTGCAGGGTTTCACTTTATTTACTTGAGTTGTATTCTGGTACATGGGTCAAACCTTCTCCAGTTTCTTCATTCCTGTTAGTTGTTTAGACTTCTATAAAATGTTTGGCTCCTTAGATTTTTTTTTTCCAGTATTTAAATCCCTCTCACTGTGTCGTTTGAAATGTATATTTTAAGGAGGTGCCATGGCATTCTTTGCCAGTGACAGTAGTTTGTGACCAGGTAGCACTGTCCCCCCAACAAGCAATGGCCCAGTGGTATTTTCTTATCTCCTGCGGTCTGTACGCTGCTCATCTCCAGGTTCGACCACACCATTTGGAAATGTTTGTTCCAGCAACATCAACAGTCCTTACAGTCAACCTGGTTGCATATTTAGGGTCCTGGTACACCAGGTTTATGTGAGAGTAGTGAACTCGTTCAATTACTAAAACACTTTATGAACATGCGAATCTTGTTCTGTTGGATGTTTCCTTTCAGTGCTCTGAGGTGCTGACTGGGGACACGTTTAACTGGGCAAAAACCCAGACATGGGTCACCAGTCCAAAGACTTCCTGAGCTGTCCATGCCATGCGAGACGGGTGGGACGGGCAGAGTTTCAGTCTCACTGTGACCTTACTGAGCATCCTGCTCTGCTAACAGGTCGCCAAATTTTATTATATCCACTGCACGGAATATTGGCTTTTGTTTGCTCAGCTTTGCCCTGCCATTTTTATCTCAGCATTGTTCACCCATGGACAAGCTACATTTCGGAGTTGCCATTTTAGATCCATCTCAATTCTGTTGTATTCTCTGGTGGAAATCGTGAGATAGCGATTGCAGCCCAAACAGCATCCGAGGAAGGAAAGTCAGCCAAAAACTGTGTCATGGGTGTGCAAACATTTGCTCTTTTTTCTCAAGGGTGCTGGCCAGTGCCTTGCTGACATACTAAACATTGGAAATTTGTGTGATTCCCCCGCACACAAGCTTTTCCTTAATAGGTAGTGGAAAATATCTCTTTTCACTTTTTTTTTTTTTTTGAGCTGATTTGTAAGTAGGTAATTTCATGTTATTTTTCTCTAATTATTTGATGATTAGCAAATGCATCCAGTCTGTTTCTGCTTTCCTTATCCCATGATTTTCAGAGTAATAAGCCTGTCTAGCCCCTTTTTTAGCCCTTGAACAAGGAAACTTCCCTATTCCTAACTCAGAAGAGCTCCTCAATGGCTTTGGTCCTGTGCTCTGTCATTAAGCTTGCCTCTCTAGAAAGAGCGATAGCCTGATATACTTTATCGTACAGAAGTTCTTTTTTACAAAGTACTGTTGCAAGTTGTGTCTTTCCTCATGTTTTATTTATCAGATGTGTAATCTAATTATGATCTGCTATCGCTGTAAACTCCGAAGTTTTCCTGAGCTTAAAATGAGTAAGTGTTCCATGTGTTTTCAGGTTTAATTCATTCATGAAAATCAATGCACTACTCCTGGCTAGATCAAAAGACCGCGGGTTCAGTGTGTGCCAGCAGACAGTTGCTGTGCATCAGTTGATGGGCAATAACTTGGTACTTTGCTGCCGCTTCCTTTGTGTTGGAGCTCCTGCTTTCCTGGAAAGGTGTTTGGGTTTTTTTTTTTCATATTCAAGCCAAGTCTTTAAAATATCAGAAGAATCCGTTTCAGATTTTGCAGCAACACCCAGGACATTCGGTGGGTGTTTTTCGTGGTTGGTGCTAAGGAGATTATATTCAGCAAACAGATGATTTTGTGTTGGTCGGTGTGCAAATGTAATTAAGACAACTTTAGTGCATAATTTCATGAAACTTTAGTAATTTACTGTTGTTCATCTGGTTTGTATATAAATATGATAAGGGAAAACCAAGATTTTACACATCATAAATGGTATTAGCTATTTGATATGTATTACCCGATATTAATACTATATAGGACAACAGAAGCTTCATTTCTGTGTTTTCCTTTATCAAAGGAGCAGAAACACTTCTGTCATAAGCCTTACCTATTTAGTAACATTTCTCTACATTTTGCTAAAAAGAAAGAAGAAAATAAGCTACCTGACCATCTTTAAATGTTGTACATGTGTTCTATTTGAACATGCAGACATATTTTTTTATAGTTCTGGTGGTAAATAGTATGCTACTGTTCCATTTAGACCTAAGAAGCACAAAGGTGACTCTACAGCTTTAAATTGTGTTTTAATAAAGACAACCATTCTTTAGGTATGTAAATGTAGTATAAAAAAATAACGAAAAAGGAAGAGGCTTTTGGCAGGCTCACTTTATTCAGCCATTCCTGAAATAGCTTAGTTTGCCAAAATCCACTCACGTGTTTTTTCAATAAGTAATCTCCTGTTGTGTTGGCAAGTAAAGCAGCATCTGTAGCTCTTCTATCACTAATATTAAAGGAAGGGAGAATATTTGTTCACTGATGAACATGTTGCCATTGCAATCTTTAAAGTCTTAATTCGTGGCTGTTTTGCAGCATTTTATTTGAAAGACAACCCCACCTTGTTGTCATCGAAGAAGTTGACATGTCAGATGCAGTCTGGCTGTTTAATCACTCCACCAGCTTTACTCCAGTGCAGCTCTAATGTAATCCTGCTTCCCTTCTTTACAAAAATAAACTTTATCTTAGATCTAATTTTCTGGAAAGAAAATTTATTTCTTTTTGTATGTCTTATAAAACGAACACTAGGGAAAATGTGTGTAAATAAGGAAAAATGAGTGTATGCCAGCTGCTCCCTTTCATTTCTGATAAGATTTCTAGGAGTGATGTTGTTTTCTCTCTATGATGCAAGAATGTTAATGGTTTGGCCAGGAACCCCTTTTCTCTCTAAGACATCTGAGCTTTCTGCAAATATTTGAAGCACTTCAAGCTCATGCACTGATCTCTGAATGTTCACTGGGCTCTCACGAAGGTAAATGAGAATAAACTTCTCTTTCTCATGATGAAATTCAGATCCCAGTAAGAACCTGATCTTGCTTTCTTCTCCATGTCACATCTATAGCTGAAATTACTCTTCTGCTCTCTGGAAGGAAGCTGGAGCAGGTCCTATTTTAAGGCCATGCTTCAACATACCGTACAGACAGTGATAGAAGGTGATATGGCACAGATATTCTTCCTGAATTTCAAGCTTCTTTTTTTCTGAATTCTTTACCTGTCCATGCTCAAGAGAAGACAGCAAAGCCAACCTCATTTGAGGGATCTCATGCTCTCTGAGATGATGAAACTCATGCCTCACATCAAAAGCTGTTAAGGAGCCCGTTCCATTCTTCTTGTGTTAATGAACATCTCTGTAAACTAAGACCGGAGCATGAGTTTGAGTAGTTTCCCACAGCTATCTCTGCTGTTGAATGCCTGGCGTGCCCCATGGCATGGTTTTGACTGAGCCCCAACCCCGGGCATGGATGAGGCAGCACAAGGCACTGCGCACAGGAGTCATACAGACTGCCACGACTGCGTGGGAGGGTTTAGCTGGATGGACATGAGGGTGGCACATGGCTTTGCAGGCCAGGGAATCATCCCGGTGTGTTTTATTTATGACTCTACACATAGCCACACAAGTCCGCTCCACAAAAACGGATTAAGAGAAGTTTCCTGAAGAAGAGGCCATTTGAGTGGAAACATCTATTTCACTTATTGCTCTAGTCCCTTCAGGAGCCCTTCTGACACAGCAGAGCTGGCTAAAACTGATATTCTCCATTAGACATTAGTCCATATTCTCCATTAGATTCAACAACCACGGGTCCCTCTGCATCACTACTGGAAATCACTACAGCCCACGCAAATGATAGCTTTTCAGCACGTCATCTATCGTTGTGGTATTAAGTACTGCCCGCAATAATAACTGGGCCAAAAAACCTTTATCGCTAGCACAGTGTTTGGAAAGTTATCTCATATAGATTAAAAGGCCCACAGTGAACAGAAAACCCTCACTTCTGTACTAGATACAAGAGTAACTTTACTATCTTTATAATAAAAAACTTAGTGTGACCAGTACAAAATTTTTCATTTAAATGGATCCCGCGAGTGTGATGTATATGGTGTATGTGTGTTGGGAATGTGAGCATTTATTTCATACAGACATACGATTGTATTAGGTTTCTAAATTAGTTACAGCACTGTCGGCAGAAGGCATAGGCTTTGTGATAAGATTTGTGTGCAGAGTTTGAACTATTCTAAAAATCGAAGGGATTTCGATTTCAAAGTAAAGTTTCAAAGTAAAGCCAAGTGGAGAAGGTCATGTGAGCTTTCCATTGCAGAAGTGTGGACTTTTCCAAACAGTACAGGCCAGTTTCCAAGCCGCCATTTCACCCTTGGTTCTTTGCTGTGCCACATGCGTGTGGCCCAGCTGCCTCCAGAGCCGCTCTTTGAGGGGACTTGGAGGTTCAGGTGTGATCAAATCCTGTGTCTTGGGGCTTGCACAAAGATCAGGACAACTCTGTGTATATTCTGCCAAACCTTTCAGTTGTTAGAGTTTTAGCACATTATGGGTTGAGCTGTTCATAGCACAAAAGAACTGGGCACAAGGAGGTGCAAGATCATCTCACTAGGTCTCACTAGGTCTCTTGCTGCAGCTTTTGAACCTTAAATTAAATTTGGATTCATTACTACATTTACAAAAGGGAAAAAGGAGAGAATGCAATACAGGTGTGCTGGGCGTAGGCAAGAAGAAGGACCTAGAGCACAAATACATACTAAAATGACATTTTTTTCTGGCTTATATTAGAAGTCTTCACATAAAGGGAAATTTTAGATCCTGAGTGTTTGTGGGCAATAGGATTATTTACAGTGGATTTCTATATGCTTAAGTTATGCATTTTGGTAGCCACATATAATTTTGGAAGTTATGATACCACCACAATAAGTCATCAGGCAAATTCCATACTACTTATTAGGTAATGCAGATAATTGCCTCTATTTTTTTTTTCCTAAAGTTTTCTTTAATTTTAAAATCGGCAGCCATTTGTAACTAGGCAGGACTGCCCTTTCCTTTACAAGTAAGAGCTCTTGAGACCTGTATACAGGTTTTGATTGTTGAGATAGCTTTGCTGATTTGTAGATGGATTTGTTTCTGTTCATATAAACAATAGCAGTTTTCTGGGTATTTTTAGTCTAAAAATAACTAAAGAGGGTTGTTTTTTTGTTAATGCCAAAGATCTCTTAAATAAAGTTACCTGAATATTAATTTTTGCTTTGGCGCTTTTTTCCCCTTTAGGTTTTATGACAGGCATACAGAGGAACCCCCAAATGTCACAGTATGGACCTCAGCAAACTGGACCTTCCATGTCACCACACCCCTCACCTGGAGGCCAGGTGCATCCTGGAATCGGTAGCTTTCAGCAGAGTAATTCAAGTGGTACTTATGGGCCCCAGATGAGCCAGTATGGACCACAAGGTAAAATGCTTGCTGGTAATACAGATGATGATTTTAATTATATATATTTGTAAAAAATATATGTACATATAGTGTATGTAGGTAGGTATATGATTTCTTAAAAACAAACAAAAAAGAAAAAAACCACAAACAACAAACTGCCCCAGAAAAACACTTAAACATACAAAACTGTCATTCAGAGTTGGAGCTGCACGTTGTGGAAGAAGCTGCTTCTGTTATTAGCACCTTTCTCTGTATAAAAATAGCAACCTTAAACTGGGCAAGGAAATGATGAATCTGTTGCTTTGCCGGGGCCATTGTTTAGGAGCCCAAGCGTGTCATCTCTACGACAAGGCCGCATTTGACCGAGCATGGAATAAGGGTCACAGCACCAATCCCAAAATAGGACTTCTTTTCTTAGATGGAATCCCAAGGCCAATATGAAATTGCGTGGTGACTGTGAGGGTTAAAGTCTTCTAACGAACATAATAATATAGTGGTGACTGTGGGAATATAATATTGAGCTCTAATGCATACGGTTTGTGAATCTTAACTAACCCTTCAGAGTGAGAGAGACAGTTCCTTTTATTTTGCTTGTTTGACAGAATTGCTGGAAGACTAAAAAATAGCGTACACAATTTCTGCCCCTGGACATTGAACCCATACATCCTTGAACTTGTCTATTGTTTTGCCTTCAATGGATAACCTTTATAAAGTATGCATCTGCTTAGGGGTTTAATGAACTTGAAGTCAAGCCACAGAATATATAAAGGGCAGTATTTTCTTTAGAAAATACAGAAGCTTTTCTATTTCAGCACTTCCTACTATTGCTTTCTTACTTAAAATCCTCAAAAAGGATGGGAGCTAGTGATGGGAAATTCTGTAAGGGCTCGGTGGCTTGCCCATGCTAACAAGGATGGTTATTTTAGTCTCCGGAGTTTCTGAGAACTAGTTCTGATGTTTGTTTGCAGGGAGCCTTGCAGCCCTGTGCAGCGTTCCTTTCTGTTTCATCTCTGAGTCGCATTTGTTGTAGTATTCTGAGCACAGGGCTACAAGCCAAGATTTCCCAGTTTCTAATTTTGGCTCTGCCTTTTACACCATCTTTCAACTTAGGCGAGTAGATTCATTTCTCTGCTTCGCTTTCCTTAACTGTGAAATGGGGCTAGTAATGCCTTATAGCCATGTGTGAAGATTAATTACCTAACTCCAGTTGACTAGTGCTTTCCTTTTATTTGGAAAGCATTTTGTAGCCATAAAATGCTGTCCAAGTGCTTATTTTTATCTGCACTGTGAGCAACTAGCTTAACTGGTAAAAATCCAGTGGATTTATGACGTGCTGTCCTGACTTCCCGCTGTACTGCTGCTGCTGAGATTCCGAACCCTGGGAATAGTGCGTGTCAAGTGCAGTAAAACATTAGCCATCCACACTGATTGAATGGAAAGGTTTTTGTACTAAATCAATGCATTTAAGTAACACGCGGAATACCACTTTCTTTTTTGCTTGAGTTCAGCAGTTCTTTTCCTCCCTCTGTAGATGAAAGTGCCTGTGTAATGATTTTATGGGTCGTGGTCAGGAAGAAAAGGCTATTAAAAAGTGAACTTGAGGGGCAGGAAGAAAATGAGCATCATTGTCATTAACAGGCCGTTTCAGAAGGGTCTGGTGAATAGTGTGATGGATGAAAAGCGTGTTCTTCTGCCAGTTCTTGGAGAGTACCGGTGATCCTGTGCGCCGGTCATCATAAAATTAGGGCCCTGTAGACTTTCAGCTCTGCAGGTAACAAATAAAGCAGAAGAACACTACATTTTCACCAGGCTAATGTCACTATTAATAAAATCTTAGAATGAAGATGGTGTTATTTCAATGTCATGTATTCACCTAGATGTAATAGTGTTTTAAATTTTTTCAAGGCCAGGCTGTATGGGGCTTTGAGCAACCTGGGGTAGAGGAAGGCATCCTTGGCCATGGCAAGGTGGTTGGAACTAGATGATCTTTAAGGTCCCTTCCAACCCAGACCATTCTGTGGTTCTATAATTTGTAATTTCCTCTCTTCATATACCCTCCTACAAAGCACAATTATATGCCAGCAATGACGAATATATAATAATGTTACCCCATTTGCCTTTTATTGCCAAAATAGCAAATATATTAAAAATTAACTAGGTTGCAACAGAGTTCTTAAATTATTAAACTAAAATTATTTTCAAGGATTTTATTTGCTTTTTGTGTTTGCTTCACATAGGCCTTCTGCCAGAATATTGTTAAGCATAGGCTGAGTTCGACAGGACTGCTTGAATTTTTATATATGTGTCAAAGTATTCTGCAACATGAAGCTTTAAGTTTAAGTGCCAGATTTCACTGTGTGTTGTCCTGAAAACTGTTGCTCAGGGCTCATGTCCTTTCTCTGCAGTGGAATTGGTCACCATAGTCAAGACTACACCAGTAAGTTTGGGTTGGAGGAATTAGCCTGCAGTTCATGAGAGCAGAATGATCCGTTTCATGGATATGGTTGATTTATTTGGTTTTCATATGTTTACATGACACTTAGATCTATAATAAGAGTAGAATATATTTTCCCAGGAAGCAATTCTGTACTGGCGACCTAGTGCAATCCTGTGAAACCATTTCCTGCAAAAATGAAAAGTGGCTTTGGCTCCACGCTTCTGTGTCTGTGATACAACACAGGAGCATGCAGTACAGAACATTAGTTTTAATTTTGTATTAAATCCCAGCATTTTCCTGCCCTCAAGAATTAAAAAAAAAAAAGGCAGAGCGAGGATGGCAGTTGTTACAGGATAAAACAGTCTCTTTGGTTTGCATTTGGACAACATCTAGCCCAGGGGCTAATGAAGCTCTGGTCTATGACCCGAGCATCAAACTGCTGCCACAGTAAAATGTCCCTTAAATGCACTCTGGAGAGCAGTCAGATGCTGTAGTCAGTTGGCTCTTTTAAGACTGAGGCAGAGAAAAACTTCCTGTGGATCAGTAGAACGTATCAGAAATGCACCCTGTCTCCCTGACTTTTCCTACTTAATTCATAGAATCATAGAATTATTTCAGTTGGAAGAGACTCTCAGGATCATCGAGTCCAACCATAACCTAACCTAACTCTAGCACTAATTCAGCAGTAAAACCGTTGTGTTTGGGTGTAGCAAAGAGAGAAACCACTACTGAATATCTTTGAACCACAACCACAGAACTTCACAGTAACGTTAAACTCCCTTTTTTTTTTTTTGTGGTGAAGTAATATGAATTGGCTATTTGTGCTTTGTGATCTTTAATGTTGTTGGACTCATTTCACAAAAGCACTTTGCTTTCTAGGTCTCGCAGGTTTTAATCCTACTTTTTAAAGTGGTAGCATCTTCAGAATGGGATGCATTTAGTACCTCAAGGGTCTGGACCTCAGAATCCAGACCCACATACGCTACAGCCTGTGGAGTTAAGACTTAAATATCAAGTGTATCTACTGAAGTTCCCTAGGTAAAATAATTTCAGAGGAATTCAGAACAATACATTTCAATTGTCTGTACAAGAAAAACTTGGTTTTAAGATACTATTTTTAATATTGTGAATCGCACCTGTGTCTCTAAAGCAGAGAGTAAAACTAGCAGGTAGTTCGCAAATTTCCCTCTTTTGGGCTTGCCTAGAAATGGCAAGATGTCAGAGCACTTTGTTCAGCAAACCTGGACAAAGTGGACCAGAGTGTCAGCAACAAGTGTGCACATCTGTCTTTGGCAGGTTGTTAGTAGGCTTTTTTGTATTTTATCTTCATTACACTCTTGGTGTTTCGCTTTGTTTTGTTTTTTCTTCCTGATTCCATTTGCTGCTTTGGTTTTTGGTGTCATCTCTCTGGGTACAATTCTACTCTGCTGAGGGGGAGCTGGAACCAAAAATCCCTTGGATATGGAGGGGAGGAGTTGTTCAGCAGTGTTGTACAGCTGCTCTTGCCAGGCTTGTACCCACTTGAAAAGTGTGGGCTCTTGGACTTGGCTGCCTGACACGTCCAGCTGATGTGGGCTGGCCTAGCATCTGCTGCATTCATTGTGTTTAATGCTGCATCCATCTGTTTTCTGTCAAAGCCACTGCCAACAAATTACTAATCTATTAGAGAAACATGGAAATAAGATTGCACTCCTCATTCCTGGCAATTCCTCTCGTATTTTGTTTGGCTTTTATTTTGCCCTTTTTTTTGTGGTCTAGGAAAGGTATAATAATAGGTAGTTCTTGAGGTATTGAGGAAAGGCTTAGGCGGGGAAAAAACACGGAAAAAACGTTTAAACTTATTCTCCTTCCTGAAAAGATACCACTTCCCTGTGCTTTTGGACCTGTATCCCTGGAGATGAATGATGAAGAGCTATTTTAACTGAGTCACATATTTTTATGGAGAAGATTCCACTGTTTTTTCTGTGTTGTGCTTACACTGGAGAAGCCAAAACATGAAAGAAGAGACTTTTTTGTCCCAATTGAAAATAACATCAAAACAACAATAGTATTTAGCATTGGTGTTTACTCCTCCAAGCATGCGGCTGAACTGCACTTCACAGACCCTAACTGACAAAGAAAATTGGCTTTGTGTAAATTGGACTGACAGTAGCTCCCAGTGATTATTTATATCAGGTCTGCTAGTCCAGGGATGGAATTTGCTTCACTTCAGGAAGCAGCATTACCAATAGCATGTACATAAAATGTGTTAACTGGCCATGTATAATCTTTGAGCGGCACATATGCACCATCTTGCTGCATTACGTTTTTTCTTGCACAAAGCCACTGGAGAACCAGAGCAACATCTTGAGTTGTGTGTTAAACCTTTAACACTAGGTAGAGCAGTGTGGAACTAGTGAACCCTTCAGTTTGTTGTCACATACGTTGAATCAGAAGTGTGGCTTCTGATTCTCAGCAACCAAAACTCTGGCTGTGGGGGGAATGGCTAGCGGAACAGAAAATAGTCAGCTGCCAGCGGCCGAGCCTGGAGGAGCAGGGGGAGGAGAAGTGATAGGGCAGTCTGAAGTCAGCATAAAGCTGAATCTGGAGCCTTTCATCTCTGTTAAACCACATATTGCGGATCCTTTTGTGAAGACCCTCAGGCAGAAACTTGGTTTCTGAAAGAGAAGAGAATTGTTGCTCCGTTTCCTTGGGAAGCGTAAGTCTCACGCATTCTTGCTGCAGAGAACATGTAGCAGAGTGAGCAGCTGCCGGGTGGGGAGGAGGGCAGGATTAGCCAAAGCACAGTATCAGGAGCATATGAATTAATTATGTGTGCATTCAAATGATGGATGAATATATTTATTTTAAATATAAACAGGATTGCATCCTAGTGACTCCTCTGCCTGTTAGCTGAGGCCCGAGGAGAGACATGGCTGATCTCCACGTTCAGAGGAAGAGTCCAAGGGCTGCTGCCTTTGAACGAGCGTGGGAATATCTGAGAGTAGTCAGGAAACTCTGATCTGCGGCATCCCACAGGGAGGGAATGGGTCGCCTTTCCACTAATCTGGATGAGATGGAAATAAAGACAAGTCCAAACTGATGACTGAAGTAGTGTAATGTGATCTGTTTCCTAAAATACTTTCCTATCATATCTTTACCTTTTTTTTCCTCTTTCTCATGCTGCTTGGGTTTGTTTCTATAACACTGAATACTGTACACTCGCTTATTTTAAGCTTTCACATGGTAGGAAAATCAGCACTCAAATGAGTGAAGCTGCTACAAGCAGAGCAGTTTGCTCCCGTGACAACATAGATGGGAGTGAGCCAGGTTTTCGTGCCATCCGTCCTAGGGCACATGTTTACATTAGCATCTTTATGCTGCTGCTGATTACTCTTGTAATACTAGTTTTCTCAGAAGCGGTGCACTGTAAGCTACCAGCCCTTCTGCTGCCGTAGCCAAAGTTTGAACTTACGGGAAAGCTGGGTAAGGCGGGAGGGAACAGGAGTGTTTCTCAGGGCCCAGCAGCCATCCTCACCAGTCCGTGCCGGAGCGTCTCTGACACAAATGAGCAGAATGATTCGGAGCAGGAAGCCGCTGAGACTAGCCCATTGCTGAAATTGCAGAAAGATGAAGGATGAGAACATGAAATTACAAAAATAAGAATCTCCCTTGAGCTTATGTAATAAGTTTCTTACATGCCACGTATCTCTTTACTGCATAAGACAGTTTGGTACTGTGTGCTATGTTGTTAGCCCTCTGGAGACTGTACTTTTCTGTTTGCTGTTGTCCCATGACATATATTAGGCAGAAAATGTTTGAGGTTCACGTGATCATTCAAGTTGGAAGGCTGCTCAGGAGTTCTTCTTGGCTGACCTTGTATTCAAATCAAGATCAGATATAAGATCAGAGCAAGGTTACTCATGACTTTATCCAACTGGGTCGTGAAAACTTCCAAGGTGGGGACTCTGCACAGCCTCGTTCGGCAGCTTGTTCCGCTGCTTGTCTGTCACCATGGTGAAAAAGTTGCTCTGACATCGAGGCCAGCGTGGTTCGCTTTAGTTCACATGTGTAAGTTCTGCAGCCGCTAACTTCCTAAACAGAAATATTTAATGTTTTTTTCTCTCTGCTTTTTATCATTTTGTTCAGGAAACTACTCCAGACCACCGACGTACAGCGGTGTGCCCAACACAAGTTACAGTGGCCCAGGACCTGGCATGGGTATAAATGCCAACAGTCAGATGCACGGACAGGGGCCGAGCCAGCCTTGCGGTACCATGCCCCTGGGTCGGATGCCATCAGCCGGGATGCAGAGCAGACCATTTCCTGGAAACATGAGCAGTATGACCCCCAATTCTCCTGGCATGTCTCAGCAGGGGGGCCCCGGGATGGGCCCACCCATGCCAACTGTGAACCGTAAGGCACAGGAGGCGGCTGCTGCAGTGATGCAGGCTGCTGCAAACTCCGCTCAGAGCAGGTATGCATCCAGGTGAAAGGAGTTTAAATGAGTGGGAATGTTTTTCTTGTCATTTCTGAAGGAATGGCACTCTATATGTGCATGCGTATGTATTTATACGTATTCTGTCTGTGCCCTTATCTCTGGGAAGAGATGGCATGTGGGAAGAATATTTTTCCTTAAACATAAGGGGAAAGCATGTTAACATGTCTAAGTTACCCTCTTGAAAAGCAGCTGTGACAATGGAGATGACAGCCACTTCCAGTTTGGTTTTTGGCACGGTAGGCTTTAGGAAAACCCACAGGGTTGCAGTGACATTAGGAGTCAAAAACAAGCTCTCTGCAACTTAAAACTGATTAGCTGTATATGTATGTATAATTTCCAGTAGAGAGAGGGCCAACATGTCCTTGGCAGCTTGCCCCTGCCAGAGAGTAAGGGAGCTTATGAAGCTGCCCATCAACTCTGGCGTTTGCTGTCCACTCTGTGAGCAGCAGTGCTGATGGCACATCTGCGGGATGTTCTTGTTCCTAGTCAGGCATGCAGCAGGGAAGAGGAGGGCAGGCTGAGTGGAGCAGCTGGAGGGGAAAGGCAGGAGAAGGCATAAAAGCAATCTGTAATTACCTGGAGTTGATAACTGTCACTTATGCATCCCTAAGAGAGGACTTGCAAACAGGACTGTAGAGGGTGGAGCCATCACCTGTCTTCTGGTCTCCCCTTCGGGCAGCATAACTGCACATTGACATTTGTAGATGGATTTTGGCAAAGGCACTTTGTCGTCCATGGTTATTTTTAAGATACCTGAATACTTACAATGAAATCATATTTTCTGGGAAATTTTTCAGATTAAATAATTTCCACATTTCCCTGGACTCAAGTAGCTCCTGCTGTATTTATTTTCCTTTTTTGTTACAAGAAGTTCCATTACATTTGAGAATTACGTGAAGCTGTTTGTGCTGTTCTGGTGAGCAGGAGTATGTGGGGGCATGTGTGTTTATTAAGCATCTTGCATTTATTTATGCATATGCATACACAGATGGACATATGTGCATACATTGAAGACCAGTGTTTCTGGACACTAGGGTTGCTCTGATTCCACGATGCAATGTAAAACTAGACACGGGGCTAATGTGTCCCTGTTTCTGTTGCTTTCTTGTTTTGCAGGCTTGGAAGGCAGGTGGCTTCTAGTGATAAGCAATAGCAAACTTTAAAAACAATAAGAGTAAATTTAGTGTCCTTCATGTTATTCCTCAGTAAAATAGAACACACTCCCTTAAAACAGACCATATTCCAGCAGGTATCTGTGAACCAGCAGTCAGGTTTTTTTAACAGATCTGTCCAGGAGGATTTGCAGAAGTCTGCTTCTGTCTGTCTGGTTTAGGCTATAAGCTGATAGGTCAGGCACAAAGGAATAAATGAGTAGCTGCAGGAACAGTTCATAATCATGTAATGAAAGGAAAAGCTCACATTTGTTGGTCTTTACAGCAAGAAAAGACTTGATGTTAAGCGGAAAGTATTTGGTTGTGATTCAACTTAGGCTTTGGGCATAGCATGTGGTGTTTGATCGAAAACTAGTTTAAATGATTACTACTCTTATCTCAGACCTTCCTCCGAAGTCAGTTTTGTAAAACCGCTTTTGGTTTCTAGCTTAGCCTGGGCAAAACTGCACCGTTTCGGAGCCTTTCCATTCCATACTGCCTGTTCCAGTGATCCAGCATCCCTGGAAGTCAAATTGCTATTGCAAATACTGGCAGAAGGGCTATTTATAAACTGCAAATCAGGTGAAAGCTCTCACAGCCCTCTGATGCCAGGGGGCTGCCAATACACTGTTTTCCTCTTTGATCCCAAGTCGACTGTACGGGAGAAAGCATAATGTCTTTGGCTATTCCTGCAAATCCTCCATGCTTGCATATGGAAGGAATGTACTTGACGGTGATTCATATTTGCAATACAGAGGCTGTTCTTTTGGTCTACATTAGGCCACCACACATTAGGTCGCCTGCTTATCCAAGCCAGTCTGGACTGGCAGATGCCCCATGTTTTTCTTTGAATGTCTTGACTTTATAAGATTCAGCTGTGGGTTTCAAAATCTCTTGGATTTTTATTACTATAGAACACACCTCTCTATGTAGAATCGAGAAGAAAATGAAGTGGTTGTGTCAGAGTCATGGTTACACAGCAGTATTTCTGTACAAGTTGGTTGTGATCCCCTTCAAGATCAGCTTATTGAATCAGTAGCCAAGTATAAATAGGAGAGAGAAATTTATCTTCAGCTGTTAATCCACAGGATCAATCCTTTACCAGTACAGGAGTCTCATTTAGACATAAAAAACTGGTTTGCCTCTGCCTTGCCAAGCTACACCAAGCAGCTGTGTAAAATGAATTTAAATGGCATGCATCAGAATAAAATCACTTCCACTGGGGCAGAAAATCAATGTTCATTAACCTGGGCTGAATGATCAAGATCTGAGTGTCAGCCAGTTGTACATAGGTATCATTGTCAGTGCAGACCACCACCCTTTTGATTAGAGAAGATATAAAATCATATAAATAGAAGTGGAAGCTCTGGAAGATAGTGAGTTTACATTATTTGAATTAGCCTTTGACCTCACCTTGAGGCCTACTCTATGTTAACCTTAGATTAATTTCTACAGCTATGTGATACCTCCCCTGTAACCTAAAATCTTGTGTCTTGTGCATGCAGGCCAGTCTTTTCCAAATGAGGCTAAAGGAAAGAAAGGTCTTTTCAAGACCTCTTAATTGAACCAGCAGTATCTGTGGTTTCACACTACCCGGGATATTTAAGCTTGGTCTGGGTAACAGCTTAGAGCAGGCAATGCTAAATAACTCTCTAATACCCTGTACAGTAATTCCCCTTATTTTCAGGAAGACAGTGTGAAAGATCTACAAAACAGTGTTTTCCTTTTTGTATCTGTCTTGGTCTCAGCACACCCATTGTAAGGTCTGTATGTTGAAGACCTAATATATCCACTGAACTCCAAGGAAAGATGTTTCATAACTTAGGCTTGCGTTGGCCCAGCCTCAAGGGCTGGTTCTGCTGCTGGAGGTTAGAACAGAGCAGAGGCCTCTGAGGACCAGGTGGCTCCAAAAACTAAAGTTGTTTATCACACTGTAGTTCTTATAGCAATACATGTATTTATAGTGATAGATAAGCATTGATGTGTGTACAGACCTGCAACACGGTAAAACCTTCAGTAAAACCAAACAATTTTAAGCAAATGAGATGGTGTTTTTCCTGTTGATGTGAAAGGCAGCAAATTTAGCCAGTATCTTCTAGTAGCAGCCAATTTTGAGTTCCTCAGTTTGTAGATGTCCAGCTTGAAACTTTTAAGAACTGGGTGTTCACTGTCTGTGAGCTTTTCTTTCCATTAAGTACCCAGTACTTACAGTAAGTACCCAGTACATGCTATTGAAAATTATTAGGTTGATACCTGAAGTTAACAGATGTTTTTGGAGCTAGATGCTTGTCATCATTTTCAGCATCTCTCATGCTAGCAATGAGTGTCATTCTGAGCACGTCTTCTTTGCAGTTGAAGGTGTGACTGTAGTATATAGAAAGGTAAATATGTAGTTGCAACGTAGCCACCTTACATACTGTTTGCAGTGTGGCCTTAGGAAGACATAATTCAGCACTACGTGGCTGTAAAATACACATCCAGCTGGATGCTAAAATGAGGCTCTTGCTGGTGCAACTGTGGTTATCAATACCTGAAGTAATTACTATAAAACTATTTTTGATGTGCCTACATGAGGAGCAGTCCTGTCTTTGAAGGCAGCGTCTTTGACTTCAGTGTACTGTACCGTAATATGATTCTCAGGATTGCGTGTTGCAATTTTGTAAATGAAAGCAATTTTTTTTATAGATTGAATGAATTTAGAATTCAGTGTCATTGATTTTAGAGGAGACAATTTAGACATCGTAGTTCATTAAGCTGAGGAATTGGGACCCAGCTTAGCTATTTGCAACCTCTGGCCATTTAAAATCCTGGCCATTGGGTTGCTAAATTGAAGTGGATATTTACATTATCGTCTGCTGCTCCCCGTGCCACCTGAGAAGTGGTGTTCAGTCTCTGTAGTAATGTGCGGTGTTGCATTGCTGTGACATTCCTTTAGGCACTCTAAAATGTGGTTCTGGTTCTAAACTGCTTAGCAGCTGGATAGATACTACAGTCTCATCATGGTGAGGTCAGAAGAACTGAGGTAAGTTTTCATTCAGTCCTAAAACTGATCTATAAAAGCTGCACTGGTATTCGAGAATCTCTGTTGCACAGAGAAACAACTAAAAAATTAGTGTGAGTTAAAAATGTGCATTCTGTGTGTCTCCTTTTTAGTCTGCATGTGTGTATATGTGCACATGCACACTTAAGCACATACAGGCAGACTAACCTTCTATCAGCATTTCTCTCCTGCTATGTATGTATAATTCATATTCCATGTCGTTGGTGCCAGCAAAGCACTTTTTCCGTATTATTTTCTCCAACAGCAGGGTAATGCAGCACTGCTGATGGACTAGAAGGTACTGGTGAGGAAATATAGTAATGGACACGGTGCATTAAAATGTCAAAAGGAAAAAGAACGAGGCGGAAATGGGGAATAAATTTTTTTAAAAAGAATAATAATATAAATAAAAAACAGAACACTTATAGGTGTTTTACATGCTAGAGCCTGTCAATTTCTACTCAGTATTTTCCTGTCTGGCCCTTTTGATCTTGAAACTTGGGTTTAAAATTCTAACTGTGGTTTTAAAAGCTGCAGTTATGTAGCAGGAAGACTTGAAGTGCTACAGTAAAACTTATCCTCTATAATCCCTGGAGAGGGTGTATATTTTCCATTGTTTTCCCTTTTCCCCTTAAGCTTGGAGGTGCTGTTCTTCTCTGCTGGGAAGTGCGGTGGAGTGCAGGAAGGTTAAGTACTCATTCAAGTTTCTTTGCTTATTCAAACCAGGCTACTTCTAGATGAAAGGCTGCCAGCTGCGAAATCCCCAAAGTAAACTAGGCTGCCATAGGACTGGTAGCCATAATTGGAGCCAGTGCCGGGCCTTTGAAATAAGCCCCTCGCAGAAAAGCTCTTTTTGCTGGGTCTTTTATTTCGCATGCAGTCACAGGGGTGGGAGTTATTCCTGTTCAAGATCAGGCCATTCACAGTTCTCCAGTCTCAAGGTCTCTGGCCATTTCCCTCTGTCCTGCTCCCCTGAGCTCTCCCACACTTCGGGTTTCCTTTAGAGATCCTGATGGATCACCCTGGAATGAGCCCCAAGTGGCTTTCTGTTAGTGCTCCTTGAATACCCAGGCAGGTCATTGCAGTCCATGAAACTGCATTTGACTTCCCAAATAAAAAAAAATTCTGCGTGTCATTTCAGCTGGATGAAGTGGTTTTGCTTCTTGGCCCAAGTGACTGTGCAGTGTTTCTGTGAGCTCCAGGTATCTGCTGTGCTTGCTCCACCTGGGGCTGGCGGCGTTTCAGTAACGGCTGGAAGATTTTTCTCTTTACGCCAAGTTTCTGTGCAATTTGAGGGATTAAAGTCCAAATATTACTGCTTACTGTAACCGTAATTTCTAAGAGAGCTATCAAACACTATTGACATCTTAATATTATTCTTCCCCCTTCATGAGGAATAGTCATTTATATCAAGCTGACTTTTTTATTCTTTCTTCCTTTTTTTGAAAGGAAACGTCCTTTTCTCATGTTTTTGCTTTTCAGAGCACAACCATATATGGCTTTTTTCTACGATGTATTAGGAGGGATGAAGTACAGCTTAGCTTATATGCATTTATTATAGTAAAGGGAGAGCTGGAAATCGCGCTTTTGTGATTATTTTTTTTAATGGAGATGCGTTTTGTCAATCAGCTCAAATAAAATTGTGTAAGGATTGGAAGAAACTTCACATGCCAAGCTAACCAAAGGCATTTTTTGTGGGAGACTGAGAGAAATATATTTTTATCTAGAATTTTGTTTTGCTAAAAGGTAAATCCATCATTTTGGAGCCCTGAGTGTCACTGTGCTGCAGAGCTCATGCAGGCAACCCGTGATTTGGGAAGACTTTTTTTTCTTTTTTGGTTACTCATCAATCAAGTAGACTGCTGTATGCTGTTCGTGCCATGAGAGATTAACCACGAATCTCCAGAGTCCTATCCTTCCCTCCTTCAGAGAGTAACCATTCTTAAATTGTGAAAACAGGAGTCACGAATGAGAATTTTAAGTCATCTCAAAGATACTTCTACTTACATTATTACTGTGACAGGATTGTTTTTGGATCGATTTAGTTATTTAGGAGAGCTGTTGCCCTACTAATTATTTTGAAACAAAATTTCAGTGCAGAACTCTGTGTAGTTTAGTAACATTCTGCCTCAGAGTTGGACGTTATGTAGAAATTCTGTACTTCAAAATATGATCTTTAGGGCGTTAAGAATGCGGTCCTTCATCAATTGT
Organism: Streptopelia decaocto; assembly: GCF_964273445.1. Taxonomy (NCBI): domain Eukaryota; kingdom Metazoa; phylum Chordata; class Aves; order Columbiformes; family Columbidae; genus Streptopelia; species Streptopelia decaocto. The sequence goes on from NC_138656.1 coordinate 56,904,124, forward strand.
TATTTTAGATTCGGTACTCTTTCTTGGGTGCTGAGAAATGTTTCAGATGAGGGAACTGGATTTTCACACTATTGGGCTTTTTACCTATTAGCCAGAAGATCAACTAGTTTAAATCACAGCACTAGTCAGGGGGAGAAAAATAAAAAGACCAAAAACCAGGAGAATGGCCATCTGTTTAATGGGACTCACGAAGAAAGCTAATTCCGCGACTGCTGTGTGTGATTTGGCACATACATTGTGCAAGTACAAGACTGTGATTGAACAGCCTGAGATTTTTGTGACAGAAAGGGAGAGACATAAAAAATGGTGGGAGGGTTTCAGGGTTTAGAGGAGTTTAAAGGTTTTTGGTTGTTTTACAGTGGTGATGGTTGAGAGAAAATTAAACAATTTTTTCTTTTAGCAATGCTACCCAGGGAAATATGAGTGGGAAGAGCCCTTTCCTTTATTGATGGAGTTCAGATGGGAACATCGGTTCTAAATGGACATATAAGTAACCTTGTAAGAATCGTATTAAATGGTAACATAGCAGCAATAAGATCTTTTTAACGACGGCCAGCAGTTTCACTAACAGATTGAATACCTGCTGCAGTTTTCACAGTAGGTTTCAGGCATCTTCTGATACAAAGGTGAAGAAAAGAGCCAGCTAAAACCATACTGACGTATGCACCATGTTGCTCTTGTGAAGCTGTCTGGAGTAATAGTGGTGGTAATAATATTGATAAACATGTAACAGCTCCAGGGCAAAGTTAGGTAAGTGAAAATGTATCTGTTGGGAAATCCCTTTGGAGAGCTTCCTCGCCCTGCTGCTGCACATGCATGATTGTGTTGGGCCTGCTGTCAGCCGGGTGACGTTTCACTGTGAAAAGATACACGGAAGAGCTGCCATGAAACAAACAATCAAGATTTTATTAGGTTTTCAGTTGGTTGCCAGCACGGGCAGCTCCATGGAGCTGCAATGGTGCTCCAAAATGGTGTGGGGATGTGATTTAACATTGTAAGAATGTGGTGAGAGGTGGCAGGAGGTCCTTGGTCCCCTGTGGGAGAGGAGGGAGCTGAGGGGTCAAGCCTCCCCAGAGGCAGAGCCACACTGGAGGAAACGGCATCAGTGGCACACATGGTGTGTCCTTACCTTTCTGTAGCTTTTTAGCTCCACACTTCTTGTGACCTCTTAGCTGTTTGTGTGCTGGGAACAGACTCTTACCCGCTTTCAAGTAATCATTCTGGGAGAGAGTACATAGGGCCTTCCGACTTCTTGATACAGCTATTTATAACCATGTACAAAAATAGAAGGTGCATAGTGAGAGAGTCATATGAGTCATTCCCATTTTGATACCGAGTCACGCCAGGCTAAATCGCCCTTCTTGGCATTCTGGTTCAGATTGACGGCATCAAGCTCCTGCTCGCAGGCCAGATCGCAGATGCCCTCTTACCCATCACACGCCGCTTGGGCTGTAAGAACTCGGTCTCCTTTTAGTGCTCTGCTGTTATGTGTGGTGGGACAGTGCACAAGCAGCTGCCTTTAGAGCTGCTGCTTAAATCCCCGTTGTCAGGAAGGTGGGCAGGGGTCACTGAGAGCGGAGCTTCAATGGGATTACCAGCCGTTTAATGAGGCCTGCTTCTCAGGAGTCCTGTGTTTTCTGTGACACAGCATTGTAGTGTGTTTGTCCAGTACAGGTTGCACTGCGTACAAAGGGCTTGGTTTATTCTTATACAACTAAATTCAAATACGGAGGTCTTGCTGTGCTTGTAAGAATGCTGCGCAATAAAGGCATTTCAAGGAATCCCTGTGGGTTTGAAAACTGCGGTCACCATGAAGTTCAGACCAAAAAAACTTTAATTAACACAAAATGAGCATTATAAAAGCAAAATTAAATAGCTGCAACCTTTAAAAAACAAACAAAAAAAAATAAAACACAAAAAAACCACCAAACCCAAAATACCACAAACAAAAGAAAGTACAGTATTTCACTAAATATCTTTAGTGTTTTTCAGCCACACGCCCTTATATAATTAGAATCAAATGAAGTTAAGGACTTATTTTTCTGCAGGCTTATGCTATGCTTTCCTCACTGTATTCAACTACTTTATTATTCTGCTGGCCATATTTTAGACCATTATTAATCTTGGATCTCTTCCTCAGTTTTTGCTCTCTGTAAAATGTGATAGGGAGATTTATTCTGATCTCAGCGTGCATTCAGCAGTACGAATGTTGTGTACTTCTGTTATTAGCCTTAATACTTATGAATTACATGTGCCTCTTATGTTGCTCTTCCAGTGTTTGATGTGGTGTGACACTCCTGCGTTTTATTGGGCTTTAAATTACTACCAATTAGGTAGCCCATCAGGCAGATATTTTCATTGGAAAAATGGATAATGTGATGACAGTAGCATGCCAACAAACAAAGCTTTGGTGGCTGCTTTTCTGAGGGACTGAGCATTGAATCAGCCTGGTAGGAACAACTGATTTTTAAGTTTCTTCTCCCTCCTTGATTGTTTCTTAGTGAAGTCTAAGTAATGGTGATGATGCTAAAGGCACAAGTATTTGCATAATCAGAAAAAGAATATTTAGAAAGGCTATTTCTGTTATTCTTCCAAAAAGTATCTTGCACAGTAATCTTTAGATCAGCCAGATGAAGAGAACAGGCCGTGTGCTTGGTCAGACTGCAGTAGATTACAAAGTGATGCATACCATCACATAATTATGATGCTAGAAAATTATTCCTCATTTTAGCATTGCCATTTAGGCCTGTTCATTGGGAAGAACAGTTTGGTGTTCGTTCTGTGTGCCTGATGTCAGCAGACACATGCACCCCGGTACAGATCTGGATGCTTTTTTGTTTATGTTTCCTAATGTTTTGTCAGTGTCAGTGCATTTCAGAGCTTGGGCCACCCCTTTTCATGCATGCACACACACAAAAGTATGACATTTTCTTTTTCCTTCTAACCTGAGAAATGGAAAAAATGTCGTGGCAGACGTAAGACCTGTCACAACTCAGCTTTTGTGGTTGCTTATTTAAAACTTTGTTATTGCAAGTGGCGAGCTTCCCCACTGAGCAGAAGACGACATGTAAATCCAGGTTAGTATACTTATAGTAGCAGCTAATAAGACAGGGATACTTAGCTTTCAGATGTAGCGATGTTAAATTTGTTTGGTTTATTTACGTGGGAAGTGACTTTAATGCCTTTTTATAGCTGCTCAAGCCAATGTTCAGATTTTGTGTGTCTTGGCCTTTGCTAATGACACCGACACACCAGTCAACTTCAGTCAGAGCACAGTAAGCAGTGTTGGGGTTTATTTTCCCTTGCTTTCTTCTCCCTCTTCCAGTTCTCCCATATCCCCTGGTGACAGAAACTGTTTCACTTCTCCAAGGAAGCCTATAATGTAGCAGGAAGGAATATCCATAACAAAAGAGCATATGTATCTGCATGCACATGTTTATGTTTAAATTTTCCAGGGAGAAAGCATTCACAGGTCTCACTCCTGAATTACTCTCATTATAATAACCCATTTGGTGTCAAAGTATGACAGATTATAAACGCTTAAGGCTAGTCCCAGCTCAAGACAGATGTAAATAAAGTACTTCTGATTATTGTGCAGGTCAGTGTGTTTAAATAACAGCCCCCCAAATCATGCTTTGACATTTAAAAGAGAGAGGAAATATTGTCATGCTGCAGACCTGGCACAGATAAGCACAGGGCAATTTGGTCAGTACACGGTGATTTGTGAGTGCAGCCCAACGCAGTCATTTTCACAGTTTGTGATCAAGTAGCCACCTTAGCAGTGTGTCAGCATTAAAAAAAAAATGTTCCTTTTAAAATGTTTACACAAATTACTCCCCAGAGGTGCTGCAGTGCATTCGCTGCAAAACTGATGTAGGTTAAAGATCTGGAGCAGAAATGGCAAAATTCCATGAGCTTTTTTTTTCACCAGCCAGTTGCTCAGATGACCAGGTCACAGTACCAGGATAATTTTTCAGGTCCGGTGCCTGTGGCAAGATAACTGGGAGAAATCCCTGTGTTAGTGAGTGCAGTGGGATGTCTCAGAAATCACAGCGTAGAGGCGCCTAAAATTAATAACTGGTGCGAGCTTGTGGCCACCGGGATGTGTGAGGTGGGACTCAGTGGCAGCTCTTCCCTGCCTGGGCCATGTGCCCCATTCCAGCTTGTGTCCTTGCAGCTCTGCTCCTTCAGCATCGCCCCACTGTGCCACGCAGCTGGACTGGAGCTTGCCCCGCTGCTGGCCAGGGTGGCCACCTCGGAGCCTGGCCCTGCCTCACCGCAGTGTGCACAAGCAGAGGAGCTGGAGGAAGGCACGTTGCTGGTAGCACCCTGCTTCTGAGACTCCCCTGTCAACCCCTCTGTTTCCATGTTTTCTGCCCCAAACTCTCCTCTTCTCCAGCCCTTCTAGACTCTTCACCTGTGAACGTGTCTTCTGTTCTCTGCACATTTCTGTGCTTGACTTCCCCCATTGCTCAGGCTGCCACAGGGCTTGTTACAGACACTGGATCATTTTTTCTGGCTCTGTGAAGAGCTTTGCCCCAATGTTACAGGTTTAGATGTAGAGGCGAGCACAGAGTGTCAGTTGCATGCCAGAAAATCCACACAATGTGGTAGAATTTGATCCCTCTGCATAAAGCAAAAACCTGAGCTTTAACATGTTTCCATGTGAAAAGTTGTTTCTTCATTTCTTGTCCTGCTGAGAAGCATAATCCACTTTCATCATTGTTCGTAGCTAAACCACACCTGCCTCTGAACTCAATTTTGTAATTAGTTGTCTATTCAGATCTGAGAAAGACAACAGTAAAAGTGTTAATCAGATGGAAGCACTGAGGAGGTACTAAATCTCACAGGAGCGAGTATTAAATGTGAGGGCTACAGAGTAACTTCTGTGTAGGGGTCAGAGTCAACACACTGATCTACTGGTGGTGTCAGGTCCAGTTAAAGGAAGACACCTCAGTGTAAGAGACACTGCTTGGCAGCTGTGATCACTCATGTGCTTCTTTGTGTTGTCAGTGCTTTTCTTTCTTACAATTTCTTTGTTCTGCTTTTTAACGATGACCAGATCTCACATGTAATCTCCTCTCTTTAAATACATGGACTTCTGCATTAGTTCAGAAGGCACAATTAGATGCTACAATTACTGCTACTTGTTTTGCAGGAAAAAAAAAAAACCCAGTAAGTGCAGATTAAGCTTCAGGTAGATGTCAAACGAAGGAAAACAAAAGAGCAGAACAGGACGTTCTTAAAAGGGAATATTTTGAATTTGACCAGTTTTACTTTGGACCCGATAACACACCAGACTATCAACAGCACAGTGAGGCTGACAGTCTGGGATCATGGTGTCATTCAGTCTGGAAGGAGCCTCAGGAGGTCTCTGGTCCAACGTCCTCCTCAGTCAGCTCAGCTGGGAGGTCAGGGCTTCATCCAGTTAGGTCTTGAAAACCTCCAAGGACAGAGACTGGACAACCTCTCTGAGTCACCAGATCTAGTGTCTGACTGTTTTCACTGGGAAATGGGTTTCCCTACATCCAGTCTGAACTTCTCATATTTTAACTCTTACTTGTTGTGTCTCATCCTCCTGCCATGCCCCACTGTTGAGCACCCAGCTTCATCCTCTTACTGGTCTCCTTTTAGGTGCTGGGGGCTGCTGTCAGGTTCCTCTCTGTCCCTGGCTGTCTCTGCCCCAGGCCAAACTAGCCCTCGTCCTTCAGCCCCCTCCAGAGTGAGTGCTCAAGCCCTGACCATCTAAGGGGCCCTGTGCTAGACTCACTCCTGTTTATCATAATCTTCCTTTTCTGGGTGTTCCAAAACTGAACACGATACTCTAGGTGGAGGCTAATGAGTGCCGAGTAAGGAGGGGATTATCAGTTCCCTCCATCTCCTGGCTCTGTTCCTGGTCACCCAGCCCAGGATGTTGCTGGTCCTCTTTGCTGCCAGGGCGCTCTGCTGGCTGAGGCTCAGCTCCCTGTCTGCCAAGGTGCCCAGGGGCTTTTCAGCAAAGCTGCTGCCCACAGTCAAGCCCCAGCCGGCACCACGGCAGGGTCTCATCCTTCCCAGGTGCGGGACCTTTCACTTGTCCTTGTTGACTTCCATGAGGTTCCTGTCAGCACATTTGCTCCAGCCTGTCTGGGTCCCCCTGGGTACACCCCTTTCCTCAGGCGTAAAAACTGTCTCTGGCATTATGCAAGTGCCGCGAATTACCGAATTGTCAACAAATAAACCACAAAAAGCAAGGAGATTCCTCCCTTTCCCATTTTTAATCTCTTCTATTTGCTGCCAAATACTTGGAGATCTGCTTGTAGCAGTAGAGCAGATAAACGAAATGTGTAGACTTGAAGTATGGTGCTTAAATTGATAGCCTAATCCTACATTAGTATTAACCCAGCTGCTTTTTCTTCTTAACGGGGAAAAATATGTGATCTAGGATCATGGTATGGCAGGAGTTAGGTCACCTATTTAATTTATAATGCAGGATTTCTCTGACCACTACGTTTTCTAATGTGTTGTCTGTGTGCAGAAGTGTCAAATACTGGGATTTCCTTCACTTTCTTGAAGGGTAACTGCATCTCACCATGAAGACATTTTTTCATTATACTCAACATTAGTGTTTCTTCTCTTAATTTCTTCGTATTATTCCTAATTATAATTTGTGTCATCCCTAAGCAACCTAACCGTTGGTGTTTATGTGGTAAATATTGTAAAATCGCTCACTTAACTGGGTTGGTTCTGTTACAGAATTCATAGCCGGTCAGTTGAATTTTTGCCATTAGATGTCACTACGTGTACAGCAGACTGTTTTTAAAAGACTTGATTTTTATTTAGCCTCCCAGAAAAATCGAGGAGAGAATTGGGAGATGTTGGAGAGAGTCTGGTAGTACTCTTTGAGATAACTACTTCTTAAATAGTGTGTTGGATATGCTTTTACTGAAAGCAGCACAGAAGGAAACATAAGATTTTTGACTTAACTCCAACAACCAACAGATGATGCTGTGACCTTAAGCATATATAAATATGTTTAGCAGCTGCTGTGTAACATATTTATAAGTGTTTAGTGACCTGGAGGTTAATCAAAATGAGTTTGGTGATCTCAGCTCACTTCTTAATGGACTCCACTTCATATTATAGCACTGATGCAGCACAATTTGTCACAGTCGGCTGTCTTTACTCAAAGGAGGCCCACTGTGGAGTGAGAATTAAAGGCTGAAGTAATACCTGGTTATTTCTCCCTAAAGAAACTTTCCATTCCAAGCCATCCTAGAGCAGAAGAAAATGTGGAGGAGCTCTGTACTGTAGACTGCACCCAATCTCAGCATAAAATAACATTTACTGTTACAGGATGTCGCCTCCTCAGTGTTACTGAATTATCTTGGGTGCGCTGCAGTCAGCGCTTTGGTAGGGGACGGGGGAAGGACCAAGTTCTGCCAGGGATGCTGCTGAGTCTTTTCACCTGCTGGGCTCTTTCCAGAGATGGAGAGCTGTGTCCATTCCCAGTGCAGCATTACAGGGGAGGATGAAAGGGAAAGGTATTGCCTTGCCAGATTAAATTTTTGAATTAGGCTCTGCCATTCAGGTCTGTCTGAGTGCAGTAGCAATTTTTTTAGGCTTTGGTTGTTTTCTTGCTGTCCTGGCCAGAGCTAGTATATTCCTTTTATTTCATTTCTGCTCCCCGTCTAAACTGGAAATAGTTCCCTGCTTTTTGATTTAAAGCTGTCGTACAGCAGTGTGCTCTGATGAGATAGATGTCCACAGCAGGTAACATGAAATAGGTTGTATCTCAATTTGAGACAATGAACAGCACCACAGCTTAGAAGATACACATGCTATAGGCAGTAATAGTATTGAAATATTAGCAGGTCAGGACTAATTTCAGCTTACCTGCAAGGTGCGTATCTCCTGTGTATAGGTACCTGTAGGGACTTTGGTCTATTCCAGAATCCCAGCCATACTCCATAAAAGAACCTTTTAAAATCTATTAATTCTTTTTTAAAGTGTAAAAAAGCACTTGCACACTTCCTCCATCTTCACTAGTACCTTTACCCAGTAACAGAAAGGATCTCACTTATCCAGCATAAACAGAACTTTTCAGTTAGCTGCGTTTGTTGAAATACAGCAATTTTCAGCTAAAAAAAAAAAGGGGGGGAAGGGAGTTTAAGATGCAGTATTTACATAAGAAAAGCTTGATTGTGTGACAGAAATCTTTTAAAGTTGTTGCCACACAGTCCTGCTCTTCTCTCTTCCCTTTGTAATCTTCCCTTGGAGCATTGCACCACTGTGCATTTTAAATCTTTTCCCTCCACTGCTCACTGCAAGCTTCGTGAGGGAAATGACATTGTATGGCAGTTGTCTCCTTCATATCAGAAGAAAGCCTTTCCTTCTTTGCCAGAGTGAAGAAAAGTTTGTCTTCAGAGAGCAAAGGACAAAACTGACTTGGAAAAAGATGCTTTATTTAGATAACACGTTCTCTTTTCCTTTGAAGAAATTCACAATGTGTCAAGAAAAATTAGGCCAGATAGCGCTTTAATGGTCCTCCTCCTGTACCTCCTAAAAAAGAAATCTGTTTCTACCAATTGCGTTATGAATCTACTACTAGTTTGGAGAACACAAGAAGCTGCTGAAGTTATTCAGGGTTGTTGGTTTGGGGGTTGTCTGTTTTGCTTGAGTAGTGTATAATAATGAAAAGTAGAATTTATACCAAAACTCCGTCTTGCTACTGGGACATGCAGCTTTCCCTGCCTGTAGGATAAAATTAAATGCTTTGTTTTTCATGAGAAAAAAAAAGCAGACAGGTACCAAAGCTATGTAATAGAGTGGCTGCTTTCTTTCTTGCCTCCTTTATTTGGAAAAACAGCATAAATTTACAGGGGTTACACTAAAGAAACAGATCTGAGTTTTGTATTTTCCTATGTGGGCTATGAATATACAAGTAAGTATATTTTTGCGTGTGTTTTTATTTATGTATTTGGTTTTATATGTATAAGTCTATATCCATATACACATAATATGTGCAGTTTTCAAGTATACCAAGAAAAGGTAGATAATTGTATTATGGATTCAAAGAATAAAAGATTATTTTTGAAGTTGGATCAAGCGTTACATAGGGTGATTATTTTCTTCCTTGTGCCTCAGTTTATCCATATAATTGCCAAATCGAGCACAAAGTGTACTTAGGTACTTTTTAGAACTTAGGAGTAATAAGGTTTAGCCTTCCAAAATATTTGCTCTGAAGATCTTCACATCTGAAAAGGTGGAGAATTAGGTAAGGGCTTCATTCAGGGCAGTTTTGCAGAGAAACTTAAGTGTCAGTTATGAAATCATTACACAGGTGATTAATTTTTCAGAACCAAAACAGTTCTGCTGGGGTTTCTTGTTTCAACAAAGGGTAGTACATACGTCGTTTTTTGAAAGATAGAAGGAAAGGACATAGATGGCATGTACCACAAGGCGAACATTTTGTTCAATGCTGCAGTCACGTTTATGGTCACTTTAATGGTGTTAGCTAAATGACTATGGTTAGATCAATATTGGAAATGGGAACGTGTTGCATTACTTAAAGAAAAAAAGCGCTGCTTTGAGGAAGAAGAGAAGCAGGAAGTTACATGTATATGATTTCATTGGGAGTTGTGCGAATGCCACTTTCAGTCATGAGTAGTGCTCAAGATAAATGCTCACGTGCAATTGCATTTCTCCTGTGCGATGACATCAGATACAGAAATCTGAAACAGATTTCTGTAGTACCCATTTTTCTTCTGGTCATTGCACTGTCTTTTAAGCTATGGGCAGCAAGGATTTCTATTACATGGTCAAAATTGCAATTAACCAAAATTTTTTATGCCAACCCTAGGTTTTAATTTCTCTCCTGGTCACATGGCTGTCTACTCATAGGATAAACGAGTTGTATTTTTCTGCTGATTGGTCATGACATATAAAGACACTGTATACATCTCTTGAATTTTTTGTTCAGTCCAGTTCTGTCTTAGATATACGGTAACTAATTCAAGACTAATAGCTCCCCATGTAGGTAAAACGAACTAATTGCATGTCTTCTCCTTAGCTATTTGCAAACAATAGGAGATGTACTCTGTGACAAACCACAGCACCTTCAGCAATGAGGTACGTAATGAGACATGGTGTGTGTGCTCTTTCTTCTCGTAGGCAAGGCAATTTTCCTGCCATGAATCAGAGCGGTATTATGGGATCCAGCTCCCCCTATACTCAGCCGATGAACAACAGCTCTGGCTTGATGAACCCGCAGGCTCCTCCTTACAGCATGGCACCTAACATGGTGAACAGTTCCACAGGTAATGGTGGGTAACCTTTCAGCAGTGGCCTTCCTCCAGCAATCTGCTTGACACTGCCAGCCCTGGGCTGGGGGCCGAGGGGTAGCCTGCTGTATTTGATTCACCCCGGTGGGTGGTTTGGAGTGATTCAAAACTAGGCTAAGGCATTGGCGTTTTTTTTGTACAGTAACTCATACATTTTTCATTAAGTCCTTTTGCACAGCATGTAGATGGGTACAATGTTCTGAACAGTTCCAGCAACACTCGGACCCAGTTTGACATAGCTGTTGACTAGCAAGTATATGTATATTTGTGTGTATGTGTCTGCAAGAGACAGAGAGAGAAAAACCTCATCTTTTGAGAGGCTGTTGCTCTTGCTTTTCAGTGTGTTAGTTCCCAAGATTGCAATTTCAGATGTTTAATGTGGTCCTGGTTCAAAAAAAAAAGATATGCACCTGCTCTGGCTTGAAGAAGCTGTAAGTTGAGCGCTTAAAATAATTACTCTGTTCTGAAAACATAGGCCATATTTGCTGTTTCCAAAATTCATATAACCATATATAGGGTTTCTTCATTCACTTATTTAAATATCAGTGTATGAAATGTAATCATAGCTTCCTTTTGAAAAAAACGCAAATTCAATGTAGCTGCTGGATTTATCCTTCATATCATAACTTGTGAATATAGAATTCCGTGCACCTTTGTGTGTGACTGTAAAGACAGGTGAATGTAGTTCTGTGCAAATGTGCTTTATCGTCCGTATTCAGCTTGAACTCCTAACAAGTATCCTTCATCAAGATAATACTTCAGTAAAGATCAATTCTTTGATTGGGATCGCTTTGGATGGAATTTCAATGACCCTGAAGTGGATCCTCCCAAAAACTTATTGCAGTTATGAAGTTTCTGTGCATGCTTTACTGTTTTCATTAGACCTTTCTGAAATGTTTGGGGCTTTGAAATTTTTCCGAAACCTGGATAGGTTGTGCTAGGGTGACTTGATGTTGTTTCTTTATCTGGTTTTGTTTCTACTTTTGTTTATTTCTTTAGAAGTGCCTTACTACTTAAATTGTGTCTTACCGAGAGCCTTTGTTTCGGTATCTTCCTTTCTGCCTGGCTTAGCCTGCACCTTTCCTTCATCCTTTGCCTCCTTCCCTATCTTTCCTCCCTGTCACTTGTGTAGGTCCCTGCTTTCTGGGCAGAAAATGGTCACTGTGAGATGCTAGTGTCTAAGTAAGTCCAGAGGGTTTCTTTCCTCAACATAGGAGCTCCTGAGACACTTAACAGTGTCGTATTTTTCAATAATATTATGTTACATTTCTGGATAGCAGAAGAAACAGAAAGGAAGCTGTTAATCACTAAGATTAAAAAAAAAAAAAGTCACTTTTTCCAGTTCTGGCTTGGAAGCCATTGGTTAGTCCAGACAGCACACTTCACCGTCTGGATGAAGAGGGAAAAGCTATTGAAAAGACCATTAGAAAATAGCTTGCTTTTCCCCCACCAGAGCTGTCCCAGGTAATATTATGTTTTGTTTGTGTAGTTATGTGTTTTGTCTGGCTTACTGAAATAAAATTACTTCTGAGCATTGAAACTGTGCTATAAATTCTATTTTGCTATTAGCAGAAGTAATTTTTCCCCCTTTTCCTTTGGCCCCCAGAGCTGCGAAAATAACCAACAGCAAACAGATGGCAGAGTGCCCTGCCTAAGAAGATTTATGTATTCCTAAGGAATAACCAGTTTAAAGGAAGATTCACAGAGGCTTTTTTGTTCAGATAATTCAGCCATTCGTTATTTCATACAGTGGAAATCCGTTCAATGCAAGGCCATTTATCCTAGCAGTCTTTTGTATGGGGTAGTCATACTCTTTTTATTGTGTTATGCATTCTGAAATATTGGATTTTTAATAATTTAAACATTTATCAGGGGGTTTTTCTGCTGCTGCATTTGTGAGGTTTTCTTTTGTTCCAGTTTTATTAAGTCAAAGACTACCCAATGGAAAGTAAGTATGAGATGAAGTAGAGGAGTTCAGTGCACCTCTTCTCCTCTCTGTGTGAGCAGACATGCATCTGGATTGCTTTCTGCAGCTGGTCCCTGAGGGCACACAGAGATGACACAGGAAGGGGGGAACAAAAGGAGAAAATGGTGTGAATGTGGGAATGCTGCATGTGCCCCTGTCCTGGCTCATCCTTTTGCTTGGCTTAAAGAAATGAAGGGCTGAGCTTAGGACAAGTGTGAACACAGTACTTAAAATGATGATGTCTGGAGCGGGGGGGTGCTTCTGGGTCAGCTCCGGCCCTGCGTTTGATGAGGTGGAGACGTTGCAGGTGATGCCTACTTACGGGCTTGAAAATGGCATTTTCTGCGGCACAAACACCAGTCAGGGTCTCAGGGTCTTGAGCCTTCCTGCCCCACAAGTATAAAGTCACAGGTCTGTCAGATAAAGCAGGGTTCGGTCAATGTGTGGGGCCAAAACCAAATGCAGCTGAGTGGCCGCTGCGTTACTTGACTTGTTCACGTGCACTGAGCACCAACAGCTGTGGTTTCACTTAGAGGTCGGTGAAAAACTGAGGTAAGCAATAGGGAGAAGTCAGTTTATTTGTTGTCAGGTTTTTGGAGAGTGCAGTTGTGTTGCCTGTTTTGAGGGAGGAAGGTAGGTTTTGCTTATACTCATTTTAATCAAATGCACTTTAGGGTTTTACTCTAAAATAGAGGAAGATTGTTGATGCTAATGGAATTGTTTTCATATGGTTTTGGAGCTTCAGTACAGCTAAGTATAACACTAGTTTTGCCACAGGTTTTTAGTCGTATCTATAACTCCTTATGACCAAATGATCCTTTTTTCTTTATTTATTTTTTTTTAATTAATGTCACAATTGAAAGGAAAATCGTGTTGCAGTTATGCATCCTGGTACTTCAACAGTGACTGTGCATCGAACTGTGGATTGCCAGCTTCTTCTCATGTAGAGCAGTTTAGGAGCACTGAAATTATGAGATCAGAGAAGTCAGATCCTTCTGATAAAGTATCCCATCCGTAACGACAACAAATGCTTCAAGAAAAAGTGCCAGAATCCCTTCAAAATTACAGAACAAATTGCCATTCAGAAAAATTGTATAACCTCCACTGTGCTTTTTGTATGTGAGTTTACATTTCCCATATATATATTTTAGATTCCCCCCACCACCCCCCCCAGTTTTTTAAATTCAGGCCTTAAAATGTATATAATAAAAGGAAATTTACAAAACCTGACATAAATAAAATAACAATTTCCTACTGTGAGCCTGAGTAATTCCAGTGAAAATTATCTTTAAAAAGAAGTAATATGGAATTTTGATCTCACAGATTTCCGTATTGTGCTTGCACAGAAACTGGCACATATAATCTCTGCTACTTCTGGAGGTGAACAAAGCAATAAAAAGGCAGTAATCTTACTGCTACAAAGATTGTTTCCTGATTTCACAACCTCTGTCCTACTGAAACCTTCCATTTTCTGGGAATTATTATTCCCAACAAACTTTTAACACCATAATACTTTACATAAAACATGAAATTCTGGGATTCCTAAAGTTACTTGAACTAAAGGAATTAAATGGATGCTCTTAATTAAAAATAGATACAACACTTAGCTTTTCATTTACATTATATATATTTGACTTTGTATTTATTTGGATGAATCTCTGACAGAGAAAGCTATCATATTTATGAATGTGAAGCATTCTTTTAGAAATCTTTATTTGTTTTCTCTGGTTTGCAGCTTGGTTACATTTTTTCTGAAAAATGGAAACCTCCATTTATTTCACTATTTTTTGGCTTTAATGCATATTTGTGAATGAGCTATTATATAATGCACATTTAAGCAAACTTCCTGGAGGATGTCAGAAGTCGGTAACAGCTGATGTATCCCATCCCCTGTACCCCAAACAAGTGATGACCATGACCCAATGGTCATTGAGTGACTGCACATCAAGCCAGCTCCCGGCACAGAGATGCCCGCGTCTCAGACTGCGTGCACTTGCCATCCCTTGGCCGAGACTTGGTGGGCAGAAAGGAGGCGCGACGCTGAGGTCCTTGGTGTCCCGCTTATCCCTTTCGGATAAGACACCCAGGATTGTGCTTTTCCTAGAGGTGCATGTTCATTTGTGGCAGGACATTAAGCAATGCTGTAGTCCCTCTGCCATTTTTCCTCTGGGGGTAAAAAGCAGTGAGGATCCTCTTGCCAACTCCACGTGAGTCACAAATTTGCTGCTTTTACTTCTCTTTTTTTTTCGGAGGGAGAGTGGTAAGGGAGGAAGGAATGTCTTAGAAAGGATGTGATATTCTGTTTTGTAGAGTGTGGTTTGTTATTGCACTAGCAATAAAGTGAAAAACAACGTTTGTGTGTTGCTACTCCTACAGTATTTCATCGTCTTCTGGGACTGATAGAGCAGCCTTTAGCAAAAAATAATACTTTGCTGCAGTTTTACTCATGTCAATATCTGCCTTTGAGTACATTAAATTCAGTGTGGAATAGTTAATTCAGGACCGTGACCCATACTTGCTTTTTGAAATCATTCTAGCTCTTAAATTCTTATAATAAGCCAGAGGCTAGTACTTGAAACCTATTCACAATATGCTACAGTGCTTTTTGAGTGAAGATTTCCCTGTTAACCTTCTCTCTAAAATGTTTTATCCTTTGGTCTGCACTTCACACGAAGAATTATTAGTACCTGTGTAGAAAGAGACCATGTCTTATTTTAGCAGTTTCGTGACAATAACAGTATTTCGCTGCTCAGAAAGGGTCAAAACAATGTTCTTGCTGGACCACTTTGCTAAAAAAGCGAAGGAATGTCTGTTAGCAAATCGCTGGAGAGTACATTTGCAAGAAGTTACGAAACAGCATTTCAGCAGTGGATAGAAAAGTAGCTGTGGAAGCATCTTAGGTAAAAGCTATAGGCACACTAGACAACCTTGCAATTGCTCGTAAAATCCTTGCAGTTCTCCTCTTATAGGTAGAAAGAAAGGATGCACATGAAGTAAACAATTTAGAACAAAAAGTGAAAACACACTTTTGGAAATTTTTTTTTCCATAATTGTCCCAACTGCTGATAGTTGTATTTGCATATGCCAACAAGAAATATTCAAAAGCCAAAACGAATTGGTATTTTTACATTTCTAAACGTGATTAATACAGTCAGAATATGTGTGGTAATTTGCAGACTAGCATTACTTGCCCTTTACATGAGGTCTTAAATTTGACCTCTCTAGAAAAGAAATCTTATAAAGGAATTCTGATGGAAACAAGACTACCAGGAGTGGGCACAATTATTATATTCTTTGTAACAGAAATACAATGTGCCAACCTAGATAACAGTGAGATATCAGCAGAGGATTTAGCCATGCAGAATTCTGGTGAAGAAGCGTGATTGTTAACTTTGCTTTGTTTGACCTCTCTCAAAATGCTTTAGAGGGGAAGGGTCATCTTTGGTTGCCTTGAAACTAAAACTAAGACTTCTTTTTTAGCGCTTTCACAGGATGAAATCTGTTAACTGTTAAAATGGATTTTGTATAACAGTTCTGCATCCCAGTTTGAAACCAGACTGTGGCATACATTTGACCATTTTGTACTATATTTTTTTTAAATTCCTAAAAGAAAAAGAACTTTTTTTTTCTAAAACTGTGGAATTCAAAACTAATATGTGTTAGGCTGCCATCCTTCACTTCATAATGGTCACAAGCCGCTCCAGCTCCTCGGTGTAAGGGCAAAATGCATACAAATCAAATGCTTAGTGGATGCTGGCTTCCCAGTATCATATTGCTTGGCTGTTTTGTTGAGGTTTCACACACATACATAAAAATAACAGCATTTTTAGCTGATCCCAATAGATTTTCCTCTGCAGCTGCATCACTTGAAAAAGGCTTTTTGTTCCAATTCTTCAAGTCTTAAGTATTGCAAGAATATTTTTTTTTACATCTCAATTATGATTTATGTGTTGTGATGACTTTAAGGGCTTGATTGGGTTACAAATGTGCTTTTCAAAAAACAAGAAAATGTGCCTATGAACAACACTGGCAGTTCAAAGCTGAATATTGAGCATACAGTTGTAAACTCACATGGCTGGGTAGGTTTTTTTGGCAGACCCGTAGTCTCAACCTGCAGTGATGCGAAAGATATTAGCAAATTAGCACTGCAGAGCTTGCCAGCATATTCGCCAGAGTCCTGCTCATGCTCTCACTGCTGTAATTAAAACTAATTATTTTCTAAAACATAGTAATACATGAATATGTGCAATAATCGTTTTGTAGTGGCCAATCTGTGAAGTATTTTTAAAGCTTCTTTGCCCCCTCCTCTCTTTGGCTTGCTCTGCAGTGTGCCTGCTGCCTCGTGCAAGCCGGCATTGTTGTTTTGCAGAGAGAAACGCTACTCTGGTGATGATCCGATTATTTTTTTTTTAAACAAGGATGCTTTGTCAATTATTAAAATCTGTAAATTTGGGATCTGTATTTTTTCCCTTTTTTATTGCCTTGTAGGCTTTTCTGTCCTATGTTTTTCTTACTTCAGATCCTTCTTTGTAAAAAGGGAGAGGAAGGAAAGATAATCCAGTCTTTCCTAAGTACTGTGCACATGGCTTTCTGTAGGGAAAGAATCACCTGGTGTCTTGCTGTTGTTCTCTGGTTATTTGCATTGATTCAGTGTCATGGCATCTTCTAGCATCTGATCTGCCCAGTATTTTCTGTCTATTTATCTGAATGTTTCTCCTTGCATCTTTCTAGAAATACAGGAACCCAGCAGCTCTGCAGCAATAATACTATACTTAGCACTTGCATCTTCAAATAAAAAACCCTTTTAACTCCTCACACCCCTGGGAAGCAACTGTGTGCCATTATCAGAGAAAGACATGTGTGTGTTCGTTATAGTCCCACCTCATTTTGACAGGAGGGGAAGATGTTGAGTGCCAGTTCTCCAACAGAGTGGAGTTTACAGCTTGTACTTCTGTAGTTAAGGCTCACAGTGGCTTAGCCATTCACACTGAAATCAGTAGGGGCAGGAATTATCTGCTGGACACCAACCTTACCACAGATATAATTGGTAATTCAGCTTTTCTCTCGGATTCAACATTGCAAACAAAATGCGCATCATTTTAATTTATGTTTATCTGTTGCTAAAGGGAAGGTGCAGTAGTTATTAAAATAGACAGTTGTTCTGTTAAAATGTAGCGGTCAAACGTGGAGAGAGTTGAAGACACCAGCAGCATGAAGAATTAATTTTACTTTGTAAAGTGGTTGTTGTTGTTGTTGTTGCATGGTACTTGTATTCTCGCCTTGTTCATTCTCTTTTATTTCCTGACTTCAACCAAAGAGGTTTCCAGGTTTCCGGACAAGGAATAACAGGACAGAGGTTGGATAATCTCTGCGCCACAATCTTGCAGCAGGAAGCGTGTTTTTTTCTTGCAAAGCCAAACATAGTCATGCTTAACTGCTTCTCCTGTTTTCGATTAGCACCTATGGGTCTTGCAGATATGATGACACCTGGTGAGTCCAAACTACCCCTTCCTCTCAAAGCAGATGGCAAAGAAGAAGGACCCCCCCAGCCCGAGAGCAAGTCAAAGGTATTTACCATCTCTGCACGTGGTGTTGGTTCAGCCCGCAGAAGTCTGCTGTGTTGTCCTTCATCTTCTGGTTTTGGCCTACCCACTTCTGTTCTTTCCTGCATGCCTTTCCATTCACGTGCAATCTCTTTGTTTGTTTCTTTTAATTTTTCTTTTTTATTTTCCTTCATTGTATGGATCTGAAAGTTACTAGTTCTTACGGCATTTTAACTTGCGGGGGCAAAGCAACCCAAGCCAAAAGTTGCGTGGGGATTTGGCTGTGCCAGCTGGGTGGGAAAGAAGGGTCTTGCCTGGTTTCAATACTTGCAGCCATTTTTCTCTGCCTTCAGTTATAGCTTCCTGTTTTGGCCGCCTCAGCAGCAGCAACATACTTTAATATTTTGCTTTCCTGCCTTATTTGATAAAATAAGGTGAACAGCTTGGTTTTTTTTTCTTTCTTTCATAAGGGGAAACCCATGCTTAGCATTCCATGTGAGCTTGAAATAAGCATGGTGGCTTAGTGACTTTAGCCAAGCATCCAGCAAACTTTCCAAATTATACTAATTAACAATGTTGTTTTAATACCTTATATATATATAAATATATTTATATATGTTTGTGTTTTCTGTATGTGTCTCTCTGTTTATATATAGTTTATATATAAAAATTGGTCAGTCTGTTAAACTGGATGTACTTTTTTTGTTTTTAATAAAGTTTGCCCTGCCTTTGTCATATTATTTTTTTTTTATTCCTCTACCACAGGATAGCTACAGCTCTCAGGGTATTTCTCAGCCCCCAACCCCAGGCAACCTGCCAGTCCCTTCCCCAATGTCCCCAAGCTCTGCTAGCATCTCCTCATTTCATGGAGATGAAAGTGATAGCATTAGCAGCCCAGGCTGGCCAAAGACTCCATCAAGCCCTGTAAGTGGCTCTGTTTTTTTTGGGTTCTGTTTATTTTTTTTGTGACTAATTATATTTTAATGCTTGCTTGTTTGTTTTGTAAATTCCTTTTCTTCATTATTTATCCACTAAACAGTTTTCTTTCATTATAACACTGGGTACAAATTCTGCTCTCGGACACATGACTGTAAGTTCCACTGCTTGGCTTCAGTGGGGCCTGAGCATGTTTATCCAAGGGCAAAATTTGTCCAAACAGCACTTTGAAATAAGAAAGAGTAAAATTGCCTGCATCATGCCAATGTGCTGTCTGGTAATACAGCAGTTGTTGTGAAGAAAACATCCTTCCTGTAATGCATCAGCTTCCAAGCATGCCGACTGTGTTGTTGAGGACGGTTCCATTTCTGTTCCTGGGCCCAAACTCCTTCACACAACTGACTTCACTCTGGTTGCTGCATTTGTCTTTGCTAGGAATGATTAGGGAAAAAAACAAAGCAAAACAAAATGAGAAACCTTCTCCTCTATTGAAACTGAGATCTATCAAAGTTTAAATTGTAGACTCAGCACTATGGAAAAGCTGCCATGTATGTTTTGGAAACAGTTTTCATTTTCAGTTGCGTATTTGGAAATACAATAATGAGGTTATCAGGGCACAGTCTAAAAGAAAATCGTTTCTGGTTTGCTTCATTCAGTTATTTTGAAATGACCCAGATTTTGAGTAGGAAAAAAAAACCCTGATGCATATGTGTTTTTAGAAAAGTATTTTTTAGATAAATAATGTTTAGTCATTCTCATACAGGTTGTAAAGAAAAACCTGAGAGAGATGTGTGTGCTAAAAATGGATTTCATCATATATATCTATTTATATGCACATAGAAAATCTTTATACATGTATAGAAAAGAGAATGCAGACATAAGCTTATATGGCCTATGGGAAGCAAATGTCCACTTGAACATTTTTGCTTTGTTTGTTTGACTTAGAAAAATATATGTTGTTCCTCTTTTCTTTTTACCAAAGGTCATAATGGTCAGAATTTCTCTGTAGAAAAAATACTGAAATATATTCTTGTGAAGAGTATAAAGGTTTTTTTCCCAACGTTAACATGTACTTAAATTAGCAACAATTCTAATACCTGATCTCAAGTATTGGGGTCATAAAGACAGGCCTCTGGTACTGAATTTTAACCTGAGTCTACTTCCTGATTAATAATACAGATATAAGATAGTAACTTAATTTTCACAAATTGATATGCTGAAGAGAATGTTTCAGGGCAAACAGAGGAAGGCCAATCGAAATGAAAAATATCTACCCATCCAAAAAACAGACATGTAGTGAAAGCCCTGAGCGAAGGGGCAGCATTGCATGAAATGCACCACCTGAATGTTTTGATGTTTATTTGGCAACAACTTTGAGTCTCAGAAGGCAGCTGGTGTTGCTTGTTCCCACAAAGTCTCATCTTTTTCTTCACAGCATTTCTGAAAGGGTGGTACCAAAAACCCTGATAGTTTTCTTTGTAGTAATGTTTTGGGTATTGCTTGTTTGGACGGTTTTCTGGAGGAAAGCAAGAGAGTTATTGCACAGGATAACACATCAAGTTCTTCCTCTGCAAGGTTACCAAGCAATAACACATTCCTGAGCTCATTGCATAAACTGCATACCAAATCCTAGAGTCGTGATGAATGTATGTGGAGTTTTTTCCATGTAAATATGCCGAAGTACAACATTGGAAAACATAAATGAAGCAAGTTTGTGCTTTCAGTTTGTTCTGAATACCCTTCTGTCCAAATGCTGCTGCATCTTTAGCTTCAGTTAGCTTCTTGGTACACAAATAGAGATAAATACAGTGCTTTGGAACTATGGAAGAGTGCTGTAAATTAGCTGATCGCTTTTTGCCTGTGAAGGCCAGTGTATTGGATAACTTCCATCGACTGCAACAGCAGCCTGACATAGACTGGAACGATTGATTGCAGGCATTTCGTTACACTTGAAAACAGTCTGAATTTGTTCATTAAATCCCGAAGCTGCTTCATGTGCTACAACTTCTCCATTCCAGCAGAGGATAAAAGCAAGGGTGAATGGTCTGTGATTCACTTCACAGTACCCTTGTGATCCTACTAAGTGGATCCTCTCTTTCAGGACTTTTATATGGAAGTGAGGCATGAGAAAATGTGGAGAAGAAATTATGTTTTGAGGGCTTTTCAGATACATAGGTAAAATCATAGAATCATAGAACAGTTTGGGTTGTAAAGGACCTTAAAAATCATCTAGTTCCAACTCCCCTGCCTTGGGCAGGGACACCTTCCACTAGACCAGGTTGCTCAAAGCCCCATCCAGCCTGGCCTTGAACACTGCAGGGATGGGGCATCCGCAGCTTCTCTGGGCACCCTGTTCCAGTGCTTCACCACCCTCATGGTGAATAATGCTTCTGGTATGCTAATTTTGCATATTAGTTTTGCATCCCTGACAGTAGTGAGGTGGCTTTAAAATTCTTAAAGAGAATTTGCAAGTGTGGGTGTGAATTATGCAGGGTCACTGCAACATAAATGAAACTGTAGTTTATGAAAACCCCATAAAATGCTGTTTATGTCTATAGGTACACATGAATATGATAGTGAATGCACCTGAATAGTACTATATCTCCATGGTGCTAGCTGTGAGGGGTCTGCAGAGTCCTTCAGGAGGAAATCTTGACAGACAATTGTGTCTTGCAAAAACCTCTGCCAGAGATTGGACTTCAGCAGTTTTTGCTGCCTGTGTATGTCAACTCTGTTCTGTAGTAAAATAGGTCTATGTCGTAAGTGTAATATTGGCAGTCTTTATTGAAGTGGTGAAAGTGAACAGTAGATAGTTGTACTAATATAGATGCTTAGAGATGTGTAAGAAAACAACTACCCACTGCCTTAATATGAAAAGAACTCCTACAGAAATTTCTGTTGCTCTCAAGGATTCTGCATACTCACCGTATAAGAGTCTGTGTATAATACAGTTTTAATGGGTGGTAGGTGCAGTAAAAATAAAGTATGGGGTCTGACAAATTTAATAGGAGAATTGGCTTTGGTATCCTTGTATTTAGATGCAGGATTTTCTACATCACCTATTTAAACTTGGCCAGTCATACCATGTAGCAGAGGGCCGGGGATTGAGGGCAGAATAGGATGCAACTGAATTAGTAAAGTTATGTTCCACAGGCTTGCACCAGCATTCTTTTATCACCAAAATTATCAACAAACGTAACAGAAGAAAAGCTCATGATCTGTATTCTTCCAGCATTGCCTGACATGCACTCATTTTAGTTAACAATCTGCTAATGGGATCATTTTGTAATAAAGCTTTATTTTCTGAGGGTTAACATGTATCTCTAGGCAAATTTAGGCTTCCAGCTGAACCTGCCCATGTGGAGCTGAAGTTTGTTTGTGTGTAGACTAGCTTGCACACATCTGTCATTTCTATATGTTTACATTTATAAAAATAGAGAAGATAAAAAGATCTTTACTCTTGGGGAATAGCATTCTTCCCTCCGGTGCATTCTTCTAAAGTTAACATTTCACTTTAGAAGAAAATTGCACCCATTTTACAAAGCATGACAACCTGAAAGCTCACACAGTAAGAAACACTTCTAACCTTGTGTAAACTGTGAAAAGTTTTCAGATGATAGTGTCATTTTAGAGCCTGCTGCCACACTGCTGAAAAGCAGCATCATTTCACATGTAGAGTAGAAAAACCCAGAATGAAAAATGGTTAACTGGTTTCCATTCTGCTCTGAATCTGATTCAAAAAAGATAATCTTACTATATAAAAATGAAAACGTAAAATGGGTAAATCTGAACATTCTTAATCATGAACTACCAGAAAAGTGAAACAGAAACTATTTTGTTTTCTCATGTTAGAATATAAGCACATGCAAAATCTTCTGAGTAAAAGCTGAAATTTCCCACCTTCATTTTTATTAGAGTCCCACGGTATCATGTCAGATTAAAACTAATGCTGATGAGCAGTACAGTAACTGTTCATATTGCAGTTGGTGGTGGAGTAGCTTCAGTTTGTTCAGCTGTTCAAGCCTATGTGATCATATATCTTCACTATAAAATCAAATTTGTAGCAACATGACTTGCCTACTTCCCTCTTTCCACCCATGCCCCCCAAAAATCTTTGGCAAAGTACGTTTGTTGAAAAGATTTAAACTGATTTTCTTAAACACCCAGATACGTAGCAAGTGATGCTTAGAGTAAACTGGTTGCCATTAGAGAGTCAGTTTGTGCTTTGTTTGCATAATCTACCGGACTCTTGTCAAAGTACTTTCCTGCCAGTGACCTAGTAAAACAAATTCAGCCTTGACTCTGACTTCAGTAGGAGTTGTGAGACAACTGAATCTGGTGCAGGTAAACTCAGGAATCACCTCGTTTCTAGGTAATACAGGTAATAATATCTGTCTGTAGGACGGACTGCTGCGAAGAAGTTACAGTATCAGGAAGCAAGGCAGAAAACTTTATAGGAGGCTATTTATTTAATTAAAATGAATATCCATTCACTGGAAAGAACAGCAATGGCTCACGGAACTGCTGGGTCACCCCCTTTGGATTCACATCTCTTTTCTCCCTGGCTGTCCTCCAGTGTGGCCAAGTTTCAGCTAATGGCTGGAGGGACATACAGAACCTGTCATGTTTTCCAGGCTAACGTGCAAGATGAATGGTGGCAATGCTTTTAAAAATCTTTGGCAGTTGGACGCTACCCCACTGCATCTTTGGTGTTGTTGAGTGCCAGTCCTCAGCAGCACGATGTGGGGATGTGGACAAAGTGGGTCATTCTGTAACATCTGTGAGGTGCAGCTGGGGTCTCGTTTAGAGGTGTTTCAACTAGAAGTAAGTTCCTGTTTGCTTCAGAATAGCGCTGTCTCCCATTCAAATAAGGAGAAGGCAAAGGAGGGAGAGAGTGATTGACTAGATGAGTTTAAAGAAGTGTCTACCACAATCAACAATCCAGTTTAGGATTTTACTATACAGACATGAAGGATATGTTTCCCTTCATATATTTGTCTCCTTTCCCAAAGCTTCATGTCAATCTTTTTCTCTTGTGTTTAATTCTGAACCACTTCCATCTTCTGCTGCTGAGCAAGTCACTTTGCCTTCTGCACGCAGGAGGGTTATCCTGCAGTAGCAGCAGCCCCTCTGTGTTGTCACCTCAGGGACACCTCAGCTAGGGTGTAGTGTGTAGTCCATCCACACGTGGCACAGAGCCCAGCTCACAGCGTTATATTGCACAGAAAAGATATGGTGAGAAGTTAGAGTTTGTGTAGCAGCCTCAGTGCTTTCTTCCATCTCCACAGAGAAGAAAAGGCATCGAGACAACATGAGCTTTGATTAGCTGTAAAGCCCAAATAGAGCAGCAGCAGAATGGGTGTGCTCCTGCACTTCTGCCACATGAGAAAATTCTGCTCTTTCCAAGTCTTTCCCTTTCCCTGGTGGTGGTTCAGCTCTGGTTGCTTTCCATCCCTGGTTTGACCAGGGCATAATACACTTTCTCTTTACAAGGTAAGACATATGAGATGACTATATTCTGTTCTCCTTCAAGGGAGGGCTAGCTACTCGTAAGCATTATTGCCTCCAACAGCTAATTAGCAGTTCACAAAGAGTATGGCCACCAGTCTCCTCGTACTGTAGGCACTCTCATCTTGATTCTTGGGCAGCAGTGGTGTGAAGAGGTAGTAAAGCATAACCACGCTTTAGGCTACTCTTGTGCAATTCCTGTTCTGGAGAAACGCCTTCAGGTTTTCTAGCCCCTTTTGAGGGGCAAAGGGGAGAGGGTTGATTTGGTTTGTTTTTAGGATTATGTAAACTTGTGTGGGACAAACTTGGTTTTGACTTTACCCAAATTTTTGCTTACAAAGCACTTTGAGATAAGTGGATGAGAAGCACTATATGAGAGCTGCCTCTTCTTAAAATAATATGAGGCAACATCAGAAACTTGCCTTCTGGGATCCAAAGTTCAGATTGTGAAAGAAATATGAGAATGGGGAGTTTGGGCCCTTTATTTTAAAAAGCTGAATTTTCCTTATATGGACAGAATGTACTGTTTGTGCCTGAACTAGTAGCCTTCATTCCTGACTGTTGTGTGATAGCTTTAGTTTGTTTGACATCTTCTCTTTTTCAGTGTTGTGAGTTTCTTACTTTCTTTTCCCTCCCTCTCCCACCCTTCCCCCAACTCTTTTTTTTCTTCTTGCGACTTAGAAATCAAGTTCCTCTACCACAACTGGAGAGAAGATCACAAAAGTCTATGAACTAGGAAACGAGCCGGAGCGCAAGATGTGGGTGGATCGGTACCTGACGTTCATGGAGGAGAGGGGCACACCCGTGGCCAGTCTGCCAGCTGTGGGCAAGAAGCCCCTGGACCTGTTCAGGCTCTATGTCTGCGTCAAGGAGATTGGAGGTTTAGCACAGGTGAGAAGAAGGGCTTGAAAGTGAACCTTTTGAAAAGTGATGCACTTTTTTTTCTAGACTGTTTCCTGCTGGTTACATGGTTACATTTTTAGCCCTGACAGTGGTTGAAGAAAATAGTTTCATGCTTTAATATTTGTCCAGAGTTCTTTTTTTTTCTTCATAATTGCCTTAAAACTCTACAGTTTGAATCAAAATTGGCCATTGCTCTAGACAGATGAAATTGTTACCTGTTCGGGGGAATGCAGTAATGCACCAAGAGAAGAAAAGAAGAAGAGGCCATTAGATCAAAGTTATGAGTAAGAAATACATGATAGAGCTGAAAGGAAAAGGAGATTTTGAAATCCATCCTTCTCAGATAGGGATACTGCCTCTAAGACAAATCAATTCATCTCTCCACAGAAGAGGCAGAGATACATTATTGAAACACAGTCCTTCATCCCAAATCTTTCATCTCTGAGTGTCTCTGTATAGTACATTTGTTTCTTAGACAGGGACTGTGCTATCCCTGTGTTTGGAAGATGCTTACAGGGTATTTTGAGTTGCCTTACAAGTAAAATGATTACAAGGAAAAGGTGAATTACTTAATCGAGATGAAGGAAAATGAAAGCAGGAAGAGCTGAAATTGCAAAAGTCACAGACAGAAGAGAGAAGCTTTGCTTTGTGTTCTCACCAGTTCACTGGAAGTTTTACAAAGAGATATTTGGAAATCACTTGTGAGTTCTAGAAGACTGACCACCACAGAGCAAAACTAAATGTTTTGTTGCCTAGCAGCACCAAAAGGGGAAGGAGGATAAAATGGTCAGTATTTGCAGCCTTAGATTTGGTATTCAAAATCATCTGTCCTTGCCTGATGCTTTTACAAAGCATCCCTTGCATCTAGGGGATCGCTCTGGCTGGGTGCTAGAAGCTACTGTGAAGTGCACCGACCCATCATTTCTGTGTGTTTTGGAATGTTTGTAGATGTTCAGTGCTTTGCAAAATGATGTCTTAAACATAGCTATGTAGATAAAGATGTATCTGCAGTATGTATTATAAAATAGATAATATTTAATATTTAAATAGATATAATTTAATGGTAATTACAAATCTGGACTCAAAAATATATCAAACAAATTAGATCCTCAGAAAGAGAGCGCATTTTTAATAATATATGTGGTTAGTTCAAGAAAGAAATGTCCAACATCAATTTGTACCATTTTCGATGTTATTTTGAATAGCACACCTAGTGTAGTATTTGACTACTGAATTAGATCATTGAATTAGATCATTGGCCCTTCAAGTCCAGAGATTTAAGCTATTTCTGTTATTAAAGGAAGGCAGAGAAACCTAATATAGTTCACCTTGCCAGTTGTTAAATGCTGTATACGGGCAAGAAATGTTATCCTGACACTTTCAGTGATCAGCTCGTGCCCCCCAGCATCATAAAGATTTCATTACTTTTAGCTCAGAAACTTTATTACAGGTAAATCGTATCATGCAGCTGCTCTGCCTCATACAGCGTGATTGTGTCCCTAGTATGACTCTTAACATCAAAAACTAAGCAAGATGGGGGGCAGATGGGTTATTCTAGAGAATCATTCATGTTTGCTTATTATGGAAATTTATTTTCTTTTGGGACACTCAGTGTTGATTTGCAGTGACAGACATAATGCCTTGCCAAAGAATAGATGCTGTTTGCTTAGGCTGATTTTTGAAAGGGCTTGAGTGACACGTGTGTGTGTGCTTCACTATGGGTAAAAATTGACACTGAAAATAAAGGCTCCTGGTTTTGCTGGTGTGCCCATGTGAGTGGTCACCGTGTTTAGCGGTTTGGGGCTACTGAGAGGTGCTTGCTGACATTTATTTAAAGGCATCTGTGTGATGCTGTCCTGTTGCTCCAACTGCAGCACAGCACTCCGCTCCTCATGGTTCTAGCTGGAGAGTGACAGGGAGTGGAGCTGCAGCTGCGCAGCAGCAGTGCGTATTCTGTCTGGATAGTTGCAACTGATGGTGTAAAACTTGAACCAAGCAGCTGTTGGCAGTCTTCTTCTAAATGCCCATATACTGGGCATGTAGGTGTGGATGTTTCTGTTTGCAGTATGCGATGTGTTCATTGCGCACCACTTCGCTGTAAGTCAGTGGGCACAAAGGACTGTGTGACTGGATTTCAAGCCTCAACGGGGTCAGTTTATGAAAATCTTGTCTCCTTTAACTCCTGAGTTCTTGCAGGATGTACCAGAGAAATAAAAACACTTTGCATAGCCATGCCGGCCTGCTTGCTATTAGTGCTATCCCCAAAAGATCTTTGCTGACTGGCAGCAGTTAGTGTTATTAAACACTTCAAGAAACAAATGTTTCCTTTGCTGGCACACAGGCTTAGGAACAGTGTGACTAATGATACCTTTGTAGCTGCAAAAGTTACGTTGGAGTCATTAAAATCTCAGGCCTCAGGGCAAGCAGGGAGTCATCATGGTGCACAGGAGTCAGGATTCTTCCCCAACAAAAGCTGAGATGCTCATACATTTAAAGCCCTTTTATTTCCATGCTGTCTCTCTTCCTTGGATGATACCTAGCAATTGCACAACTAGTTGAATGAACTCTGGGGCACCAGGTATTGAAGCAAAAATACTGGCTGCTACAAGTGGTAGAGCTGAGCCAGCCAGTGGCTTCATCCAGGATGAGAAATTAACTTCACTGTTACTACAGACCAGCTGTGTTTGAGGAGCTCATGAACAGAGTCTTTCAATATTCTCAGGCTCACACTGCAAACAAGACTCACAGCAGAGTTGTGCAGTCAGCACTGTAATACAGAGTATTGCTGGACTCGCCTGTGTGTTTGAAGTCTGCCTTAATTAATTAAGGGACCTCACTTCACTCTGCCTGTTATCTAGCTGAGGGATCACTGATCTGTCCCTGCAAGACACTCTGAAGTGAAAGAATTATAGGCTGAACTGTTTGACAGATAGTGGCTATTTTGCAGAAAAATTTATTTTTCATATCAATGCTCAAACACTTAAATTTCAGAATAATGCTATTACTGATTTCTAAATTTGTTTTTAGAAGCTGCTTTTTAATTAGAATGAGGTGGGTGCAGGTGGGTGTCAGAGAGAGGGAGAATGAGCATGCATTTGCTTGGAGATGGATTGCTAACTGAAGAGCATAGGCCCTGGGAGAGCGCAAGGCATTTAGAAGATGCACCATGCAGAAGACTCTCCACAAGCAAAGCTTTTTATGTAGCTATCAGCAGGTTCCTTAATGGTTTTATAACTGTAAATGCTGTCTATGCATTACTGTGTGTGGGAGTAATGAGCATTAGTTAAAAGACGAAAAATGTAGAAGTAAACCAAGACATTACGTGCTTTTTTTTTTCTTTTTGTTTTTTCCCCCCTTTTTGTCTCCTGACTTAAACAAAATGCTTTGCTGCAAACCAATGATTCTACCATTTATTTTGCTAGGTTAATAAAAACAAGAAGTGGCGTGAGCTGGCAACCACCTTGAACGTTGGCACTTCGAGCAGTGCAGCCAGCTCCCTGAAAAAACAATACATTCAGTACCTGTTTGCCTTCGAGTGCAAGATTGAGCGAGGGGAGGAGCCCCCTCCAGAAGTCTTCAGCACTGGAGATACTAAGAAACAACCTAAGATTCAGCCGCCATCTCCTGGTGAGTCAAGAAAATTGCAGCCTCTTACACAACCATTTTTTGAATGCATAAGATGCTCACTGCGTTGCAGTTTATGTATTTAGAAGCGTGCCTTGCTAATGCTGAACAAAAAAAAATGAAGGTAAAATATGTTGTTGGCATCTTGTTTTCCGACTTGGAGCTAGCTCCTGAGTCAAGTCAGATTTAACTCTGAAGGGACATCTGCAGTCATGTGTCTGGTTTGTCATTGCTCACTCTAATATGTAAAGACGTGTGCACCAGCTTACCCTGAATATTCAGAGTTACGTGCGCATAATAAAGAGAAGAGCATTCTGCGTGGACGTGCTTGCACTGCAGGACAGGAGGCAGCCAGGACTAAAAGGAACGTCCGTTTGTCTAAAGATCAGATTCTGGTACTTGCGCCTCCCTTGCCATGACTCCAAAGTTGCGTTCTGAGCCCAACAACTGGTCAGTAAAGCTTCAGCTGGAGTCAGGCTGGCAGGTGCTGGACTCTGAAACAGCTCACGCTGAATGCATGGCGGATGGAGAGAGTTGAGAGTATGGTGCATCCCCACTGCCAGACCTCACAGTTTGGAGGCATGCTCTCTGGTTTTTGTTGCTAATCCTGTATGTCAGATTAGTCATTAGCATCACTGTCTTTATCTTCTTGTCTGAAAATTTGGAACTGGAAATTCTTGATTTTAGCTGTCCAGTGTTCAGCGTACAGTGTGGTGTTTGAAACCACGCTGTTTTCTTTCTAAATTAATTCAGCTTAAGACTCTCAAGATTGGATAGTCATGCGTGATATTCAAGGCAGGAAAATTCTTCAGTTGTAACATTTTAAGTAGATTGGAAAAGGTGTAGTATTAGTCTATGATGTTGAGGTCTGGACCACCCATGAAAGAGGAAATGTTTCCTTTGATTTGCTGGTTATTAGGCTTTTCTGACCAACAAAATAATTTTGTAAAGACTTACCTTCACAATTACTGTTAGGCAGACCACCTTCTATGGCCAAGAGAATATAATTCTTGATATGTTTACAGCAGTTTCCTGCATTAGAGGGCAGCATAAGGAAAGTATTAAATACCCTAATTTCTGTTAGTGGAGTTCACTGGTTGAAGGTGGGAAGTGGCAAGTCAGGGACACAGCAAGCTCTCCAGGCAGTTTGCAGGCTGTGTGGCTCCAGTTTGAGAATTCCTGTCGTAGATACCAGAAAATTGCAAAGACCTTTATAATCATATAATACAGTTCTAGCTTTTACAAGATCATTTGTTATGACAGCGCTTTGTCAGTTTTGAAAAAGATAAAGGCCATAAGGCTTACATCTTTTTCAGCCTAATGTATTCAGTGTAAGGATTTGGGGGAGTGTTTAGTTAAAATCTTACTGTGTACATCTCTTTGTTTAATACCTTAAATATTTCCTCCACCTTTTAACACCTAGGGTTGTTATGTAACCCAACGCTGATTATTTAATAAAGAATATCACTAGGTTATTTTGCAAGGCAAGTTTAGAAATGGGTAAAAATACTTGGTACTAGAAGTGAAGCCTATAGTCCCAATGTTTTTCTGTCTGAAATGAGCATAGATTCTCCTGAGTGTGCACCATTGCGAAAAATAAAAGATGTTGGACTTACCTGTCACCTCCAGAGAAAGCTGCTAAGGGGAGCTGAAACTGTTCAACTTGTTCAGGAGGGTAAAGAGGAAATTCATCTGTTTCTAGAACTCAACAGCAGTACTAAAAATGAAAGAGTGTTTTGCTTTGCTCTCTCCTCCTTTAGCCTCTCACTGCTCTGCACTGCTCTCAGTAGTTGGTTTGGGGATCATCACCGTAAATTGACTGAATTTTGAGATAAAGGATTGTTATTTAAATACATAATCTTAAACAAGGAACAGAAATGTCAGACATACCACTTTTAGAGGGACTTTTTGCATCATGACACTACAGATGAAAATGGCAAAGTCCAAGTTTAAATTTATCATAACATTCAAGCAAGCTGTCTATGAGGAGAACTGAAACTATTTTTCTAAAATAAAAACACAGCAGGACATAGAGACTAGAAGAGGGGGAAGCAAGCAAAGATCTCAAGGTTTGTTTTGTTGGCAAGAAAAGAGCTCGTGTCACTGAATGGACTGCACTTCTGTACGGAGAAAGGCTTTCCCAGTGTGTATCAGCTTTAATACATGAAATCCCGCTGAGGTATAGATGCTGCAGAGTACAAGCCTGTTCTCTTTAATAGTCAGCTTTTTTTCTTGCTCCTTTTTCTTTACTATATACCAACATTAACATTTTAACTGCACAAAAGAAGTAGAGTTGTGATGTACTTTAGATAATCTGTTACTCTTTGGCATTCAGAGGGCATGGGAGCCCAATACAACAAGAAACAGTTGCCTCCAAAGGTCCTTGCTTTCACCATTAGCCTCTGTTGTGCAGTTAGCTCAGTGTAGGCAGAGCCACTTTGATGCCAAATCCATTTGCAGAGAACTAGTTACAGTATTAGGGCTGAAGTTAGTTCTGGGAAGAAGGGGGGGGGGGGGGCGGGGGCGGGGGGCGGGGCTTGTCTCAGAGGAAAGGGTGCTGTATTTTGTGCAGTTCTAGCCAGCTGATGCTATGAAATCAGGGTCATGAAAGTATAAAGATCAGCTCATCTTCATAGAACTTTTTAAACTAAATATTTCAATTGCTCAGAAGAATGTATAGCAAATATATATAAGAATATATAGAAACTGGCAGCCTTCTTGGTACAGAGAAGAATTCAGTTCCTGTGTAGATGTAGTTCCCAGGTAGGTGTTATGCAAGGTGGGAGCATGGTGACACTCAGTTCAGAGCAAATCAGTTGTTGCAAATGTCCCTTATCCAAGGGACGATTATGTGGCTGCCTCACAGATGACCTTGGGAATGGAATCATAGAAGGAACACTGAAAAACCCACAAAATCTATGGGACTGCAAAGCAGTGATCTGGGTCCATGTGTTAGTCCATTTGCTTGTAGCACTGATGAGGGATTCTCCCATCACTTCTGGTTTTTACAACATCATTAATAAGGTAAATGGTATGTAAAGGAGTGAATTATTTAGTGCTATGTCCAATGCAATTCAGAATAATGTCAGCAATTATAAAAAGCTGAAAAAAGGAGGATAGAGCAGCAAAGTGACAGGCTGGTTGGCTTTGTTCAGCAGAGGTTTGCACAGTAACCGAAGTGTTAGGGGTAGCATTACCTGCCTATTTTAATAAATGTTCTGGCTTCATACCACTGTCAGAACCTCTTCCGTTCTTTCATAAAACTTGCAGGGACACGTGAGGGCCTGAGTGTGGTTTACTGTGGCTTGCACTGCTCTAAGGCTAAGTTGAAGATATGTTTGTGGTAGGCTGAGGCCTTTCTATCACAGCTTCAATCTGTCTGGGTCAGATAATGCCATCAGCAGCAGATGCTTAATGGCAGACTAGCTATTAGAGGACCTCTGTTGGCCTTATGTCCTGGTTGTTGCATCTGTGCCAAGGTCCGTGTCAACTGTTGACCGATCTTTTGCTGCACAGAAAATCCCTTAGAAAGAGAGAAGAGTTGTAGGTCTTTGTAAGCATCCTTCTAGGACTCCAGTGCTTTCCAGAAGTGGGTACAAAGACAGAATGCTCTTCCTGTCATGTGTGTTTGATGGTTTTGACCAAGATATGCACTACTTATGTGGCAAGTTCTAAACTGACAATAATTCTGGGGGCCATTATGCTGAGCACTAACGGATACTGGAGAATAAATTTCAAAGAAGGAGTTATTTTCCATTACTGTACTCTGGCACTGTAAATTCTGAGCTTCAGTATGCGGTTATGTGTGCACAAGACTCAAAATTAGAGATTGAGTGGTTTATGCTATACTGAACGAACAGGATGGCCGCGGTGGTAGAGCTGAGGATGCTCCTGAGTAACACTCAGCAGCTGGCCCTGATGTCAGCAGAGATTTCATTACAGCAGACCTGGAAAAACTGCGCCTGTGTTGGAAGGAGGGAACAGAGCACGACAAGAGTGTGTTCCCTGTGTTTCCTTGGCAGCAGAGAAACAAGGCTGGGGAGGGGGGTGGCAGGGAGGGCACAGGACACAGCACCACACAACACAGCCATTCAGTGAGCCCGTCTGTAACCAAACCCATCCGTCTCTGCTGGCGGGTGGCTGGCTGAAGTGCTATTATTAGGAGGCAAGGTGATGTCATGGAGGGTGTCATGAGGCCAGCCAGGGAATCCCCAGGAAGATGGATGGCAAGGGGTGGGGAGGGGTGGATGGGGGGACAGACAGAGGTGCCTCCATGCTTGTGCCAGCACCCGCTTCGGGGGGGCCCTGCTGCAGCCATCAGCCCCCAGCCCAGCTTAACTGGGGCACTGAGTTCGTGCTGTGTAAATTATCTTCCCAGCGTGGCGGCTGGCTGTTCACTCTGAAGTATGTGAATGTACTTAACCTTCAGTAACCTTTCCATTGTTTACTTTAGAGTATACATTTGTAGCTTCTGGCAAAAGGTAGGGATATCCTAGAGAGCATGTCAGGCTTCCTATTAATGGAGTTTCAAGAGGTTGCATTCTTCTTTTCTTCTCTTTTTTTTTTTTTTTTTTTTTCCTGAAGGGAAGAAAATGCTGGCATGAGAAAGATTTGATTTTTTTTCTTTTTTTTTTTTTTTTAACTGCATGTTTCTGTTCTGGTAAATAAAGTGTCTCTCCTGAAAAAAGTACTTGCTGCGATGCAGGCTTTGCAAGGAAAAAGCCGTGCCGATGCTGTAATTCTATGCTGCCGAGAATAACACATGCCATTGAGTGAACTGTAGAAGGGGACCTCACCTCCTCACTAACAAAGATGTTCATTTTATTTCAACTTGGATGGATTTTTTTATTGTTAAAAGCATATTCTTCCAAATCTGTTAGGACACTTGAAAGACAAGTGTTACTTACATGTGGATGTGAGATGAAGAATTCAGTAGCTATGTACACACAGGTTTTTTCTTGGACATCTTCAAGTCTGCTGCAGAAACATGTAAGAAGAGATTACCCATTTTAAAAGAACATCGTCTTCCTTCTTAGTTCTTTTTTTTTAATACTGAAGCTTACGAAGCACTTTAAAAGATACAGTTTCTATTTTGGGATGTCCACAATCAAAATTAAACATCTACCATAATAAAAACCCTGCAAGAATAGATGTAAAAATTTCAGAGAGCTGCTTAACAAATGTAAAATTTAAGGTAAAAC
The DNA here is from genome assembly GCF_964273445.1 of Streptopelia decaocto. Lineage (NCBI taxonomy): Eukaryota > Metazoa > Chordata > Aves > Columbiformes > Columbidae > Streptopelia > Streptopelia decaocto. The sequence goes on from NC_138656.1 coordinate 56,938,127, forward strand.
AAGCAAAAGGAATATAGCACTTTCTTACAGAGGAGAGGGTTGTTGTCATGTTCTTTAACTAGAAAATATTGCTAATAGCAATGTGTGTAAAACATGTGAGAGAGCATAACTAGTTTGCATTTAACATGTGTGCATGCAGGCACCTGTGTACATGCTATATCCAAAAACTGTTTGAAGTATATTGCTTTGATGCAAAGTCAAGTGCTCAAAGGTTAGGAAATGTCAAAAGTGAGACATAATCTTTGCAACCTTAATTATGTTTCCTTGTGCAAATACACTTCAATGCACTCTTGATTATGTAGTCGCATTGAAATTTTTTCCGTGCAACGTCTGTGTCATTCAGCACACGGAACAAACAGTGCTCAGTTAGCGAGGAGTTACTCAGCATTTCATGTTATCCTCACTTTACGGTACACAGCTCTTACTTGTGCCATAGACTCAAACAGAAAGTTATAAATTTACTCCTTGGTTTTTCTCGACCTCACTACAAGTGTATATGAGTCATATGATTCCCATTCTACGGAAGAGGAACTCGGCTACCAAAAAATTTACAACATGAGTATCCACTAATTCTGGGTGCCGGTTTTCTAAGTTTTGCCATATATAGCCCTTTATATGATCTCATCTGTTGCCCTACATGTTCTGCACAGCTGGAAAACAGCATCTCTAAACAGACTCTCTGATAAAAGGAACACACATCTAAGAATCTCCTGTGCAAAATTCAATTTCACATGCCCAGTGTTGGACTCTTCCCAGTACTGAATTCTTTGAATTACAGTGAGAGTCCTGCTCACCCCCAGCCTGAAATAAGTGCAAGTAGGATCTTCAGAAAACCAAGCAGTGGATGTATAGCAAGTTAATAATCTCTACTTATCAGCAGGTATTTTTCACAAATTTATTTGACCAAATCAGAATAAACACTGGAACAGCAAGAGTAGTTTCCCATCATAGGCACGTCCCCAACACTACCACCAAGTTTTATCTTCAGACAATGAAGGGACCGCTGGTGCTGTGTGTGAAAAAGGTGCCTAAATATATTCTTGGCTTGGAAGACTCACAGAAAAATATTTCTCTTTTCGGGACAACAGAAGAAGACTATATGTTTTCAAAGGCATATTCTTTAAAAAAAGCTGGCCAGTTACAGCTGCAAATTTCCAAATCAAAATTAGCTTGAGGGGAATATTTGTCAGGATGAGTTCCTGATGATAGGCTGAAGCTTGGCAAAGGTACTGAAAATCACATCATAGAAGAGAAAGTTAAGTTGCTTAAACAATTGTACCCGATCTACCAACAGTGAGCATTAAGAGTGCATACTTATTCCTTCTCAAGGAATGTGCTATTTACATTGAAGCTATTACTAAAAGATAGATGAACTATTCAGTGGCCTGTGAATGTATGCAGTTGCATTGTAGGTCATATCCACACTTGGGCTCTTCTTGGGAGCTGATGACCTAATCCAGAAATTGGAACACTTGCAGTTGTTCTTCTGTAGAAGTGGCCCTGACCCAGTGGATGTCAAGAGCACAGCATATTAACAAAGCAGTACCAGAAACTTGGCACTTCTCAAGATAGCATTTGCCTTCCATTTTTTCAGCTGTTCATATGCAGTTGTTTAAAAAGAGGTGTGGGAAAAATAACCAACCCTATAATCACCATCTAGCAGATAGAAATTTGACTTGTAGCTCTCAATTAGGTATCTTCTTTTTGCTTTTAAACCCTTCCTTATCCAAGAAGACTATATAAAACACATAGTTATTCATATTAAAGATTCTATACCCATGCAAGCTGATAGATACTGAAAAAATATTTTACTTATTTTCTTTAGGTTTTCTTTAGTTATGAATTATGTTCTTGCTTAGGTAGGATAGGTAGGTAGGAAGAACTTAATTGCTGCTTAGTAGCCCAAGATAAGAGAAATATGCAGGGTTAGGCAATATCGTATTTTATAGTAAGTAAATGGGTACACCAAGATGTTTACTTACATGGTTCTAATATAACAAGATGGTATGTGACAATGTGTGGCTTAACTCAAAAATGCTTTCAAGTTTTTTAGAAGTAATCTGGAATTGTGTTTAAAGCTCAAGGGCAGGAGAATGATCCCAGCTCACTTGGGTCATATATACAAAGGGTTCACTTTATGTGAGCATGATGATTTTTTAATTATCATATGGATTTGTTTTATTATAGTGCTAAAGCCTTCAGTCAGCTGTAGCATTAGTTGTTGCAAATGTTGTTGTTACTGTATTAATGCAATCAGAGAGCTTTTCTTGAACTTTTTTTGAACCTCATTACTGTGTGAGCATAATCCAAACATGCCTCAGAAAGCTGAGGACAAGAACAACGTGGTCTACACAATGTGGATTTTACATATGCACTTGCTACTGGGACTGATTTCCAGATAGTGGAACATGTGTTGCAGATATAAATGAAACACATATAAAAAAGGTGTTCTTTAGTTAAAAACAAGCTCTGCCTGTCAAGATGATGAGTGTTCTAGCATTCTGAGTCAATTATAAACTACTCTTTCATTCACATACAGAAGAAAAGCCCATACTGCTTGTTCCACTTTTCCCTCTAGCAGTAATTTATAAAGTTTCGTTAATTGGTTGTTGAACATAGATAGTCAGGCACTATAAGATGCTTACATGACAGTTCATAAAAAAAAAAAAAAAAGGACCTCTCAAGCCAAAGACATGTCTTTCTGAGTCTATTAGATTTATGAATTTTTCTGCTGGTAATTTTTTTTTCCCGATTGCATCTGAAGATTGGAATTTTAGAAGTTCTGCTCAAATACAATTTCTGCTGCAAGGCCGATCAGATCCAAGTCTTAGATGTTGTTACTAATTCCCACTTACCATCTTCTAAATCAGAAAACGACTATGCCAGATCTCTGGGGTTTGGGGCTGTTTCTTCTCAGTAGTCATATGAAAACAGTAAATTTGGTGTCTGCTTTAAAATACTGGTCTGGATGTATTTTATCATTAGCTTATATGTTGTATTCATTTAATATCCTTATTACTGTTCAGTCTCACTGGAACAGAACAGTACACGCTTTTCTACACTTGTCATTTCAACAATACAGCAATTTACCATCATGGTGAAGGACAGTAGTGCAGGTGCTCTATCGTGTTCTGAGATCTCAACATAGAAGTTTCTGCAAATGAAATAGATGCTTTGCAGAATTGACCTGATCTTGTTGCATGTGCTCTACAATGAACCTAACTCATTTTATTAGGACGTCCATTGCTGTTTTTACAATCGTATTAAGTGCATTAACTATAGCCTCCTGTTCAAATTCTGCTTTCAGTGATTGTTTTCTTCTTATCCCAGATTGCCTTTTACATTTCTTAAATACAACCTTTTCTCATGCTATCTCAAAGATGGCATGGGGCTGCAGTGCGCCACTAATCTTTTCCCATGTTTCACCATGGAAATGTCTGCCTTTTAGTGGTAAATTAAATTATGAATTTCTATTAATATAGGAGTTTAAATTTGTGAGGAAAAGCTTCTGGCTTAAATTTGCCTTATAAACGTATGTGTTGTGATTGTGATTATATGAAGAAGCTGTGCTGAAGAACAACCTTCATTTACTCTGCTGTAAACTATAGACAATTAACTTTGTATCTCTGACCTCTGATTTAAATGATCCTTCATCTAGGTGATTTCTATTAATGTTGCTTCAGGCAGCAGATTAAATTCATGGTTCTAGGAAAGATGATGGCTATTACTGCACAGTGTATCCTGATCTCCGAGGATTTTGAGGAAGTTGTAAAGTGCTGAGACGCATGATATAAGCAGACTTATGGGGGAAAGGACCAGTTTCTCTCCTTGATGATTATTATTTCCACAGGAATTCAGCTGCTACCTTTTAATAGTTCTTTTTCTTTGATTTCCCAGCTAATTCTGGTTCCTTGCAAGGCCCACAGACTCCACAGTCTACTGGTAGTAATTCCATGACAGAAGTGCCAGGCGATTTGAAGCCCCCAACACCAGCATCAACACCTCATGGACAGATGACACCTATGCAGGGTGGCAGGTATGGAAAGGGCTTTGGTGCATTTGGCGGGGCTGTAGTTCTACAACAGTTTAAGCCGGTCTTTCCCTTTCCCAACTGCTCAGGCACTCATCTGATTCTGTGGTGAACCAGACAGAGCCTTAAAAGCAGCAGAAAATTATTTCTTTTTGGAGGGGAGGGAGGGAAAGAGAGGAAGGAGTGGGAGCTGTGTTAGCTCTCTCAGTACTAGAGAAGGATCAGACAAACACTAGTGCAAAGGGAGGCAGGCAAATACGTGAACAGTGGGGAGCAAGGTGGAACTCAGCAGCACCAACTTAGAACCACAGCCTTCCTTTCCTTGCTTACCCTGTCCTCCTCTGGTGTACAGGTCCAGACATTCATGCTTAGGAGGGAGGAATGTGTGGTTTGAAGGTGTTGCTTAAATTCAAATTATGAAAAGCATATATACTAACAGTGGTTGAGATAGCAGAGGATTCGACTGGATGGACCAAGAGATCCCTTTCAGTTGAATGTCGTGGAAGTCACATAGACTGGCTGAATCTGAAGTGGAGCCTTAACCCACTGAAGTCCAGCAAAAGTGTTCTTAGTGACTTCAGCAGGCACATAGCTGAGCTCTGAACTACATACAGAATCACTCTAAACTTAACATACTTAGGTTCTTTTTTCTCCATCTGTAATACTGCAGAAAGGATAGCAAGAAGCTTTCATAATAATCTTTAATTCAGATTGACTTTTCTTTCATGATGTAAAAAAAATTCCTCTGCATTAAGGATAAATCCGATAGTTATCAGGGAAACTCCACTTCCAAAGCCAAATTTTTAGAGCTTTAGAATAAAGCTGGCTGCAACCATATAGTTTAGTGCGTCTCCATAACAGTAAATAGTGTTTGGGAGTTAAATCAAGTGTTACTGTTTAGTCTTTCCTCTAGTAGGAGAGCAATGAGGTGCTTCGTAAATCTGAAAGGTAATAAATATGAAACTGATAAAAACTAATACTCTTGTGACAAAGCATATAATTAAGCTGTGGAGCTCACTGCCTTAGGGTAGTGCGGCAAACAGTGAAATTTCAGAAGGGCTTAGGCTTTTGTGTAATAAGAACATGTACAGCTGAATTAGATTTAAACCCATGATCTTTAAGGTAAGTAGTCAGATAAGCTTGGGGGAAAAATGGGAACATTTTCTTAATGATTGTCCATTGTGAAAGTGTTTTGCATCTTCCTCGGATATATCCTGCACTGATCACTGCCACAGCATCACAGGCTGGGTGTGTTATAGTCCAGTCTTTCTTTCACTGTTCCTATGAATACGGGATGATGTTAATGGCTCCTTTTTCTCATCTGCTAGAAACAGTGCAGTTAGTGTGCACGATCCCTTTTCTGATGTAAGTGATTCAGCGTTCCCGAAGCGAAACTCTGTGACGCCAAATGCACCATACCAGCAGGGAATAAACATGCCAGATATGATGGGAAGGATGCCATATGAGCCGAATAAAGATCCTTTCGGTGGAATGAGAAAAGGTATTTTCTTTGTGGGAACTTAAGTATTCTTCCCTACTTCTGTGTAATCAAGATGTTCTAGTCATCACAATGAGCTTTTTTACTTTGCTGGTTTTGCTATTGCTTAAATAGTATGCTTATAGCAAAAAGAGAGGTACAATGCAGTTGTGTTTTGTTCTGGTCTGGTCATATTTTCCTCTCTTAGAGTCATACTGTTTATTTTAGACTTAACAGAATCCTAAAAATGCGTGTGGGAATACATTTCAGGAAATGGCATAAATTCATAGGGTTAGATTTTGTGCAATGCCGTATGTTTCTTGAGGGTGATTAGCTATTCTGCAAATGAGATGATGGACTTCAATGTTAGAATGTGAAATGGTAAAGCAACATGTCTGGTTGTACTAGGGCTGAACTGGGAATTCACTGTGTGGAACTGAGCAAGTCTCCTAGTGCTCTCTCAGTTTATGTATTTTTCAGAATAGGAAAGTTGATTTTTTTTTCTCACTTGGACAGCCTCTGTCAAAAGGTGATAAACACACTCAAAGTTTGCTTATTTTTAGAAAGCGAAAGTTAAAATTAATGTCAAACCCGACTCTTGTCCTTTGGGGCACTTAACCTACAGATGGTTTTGTGAATATTGTAAAATGTGCCTAAAATTAATCAATCTTGCATGCCTCATATATAGGAAAGTGGGATGAAAGGACACAAGCAGGGCTCACAATGGCTGCAAAGAGGAGAGTAGATGGAGGAGATGAAATTAAGAAAGTGGAAACTGAAAGGGAGCAAAAGGGAGAAATGGGAAGAAGAGGTCCAGAGATAAGGGGAAGAGAGATATGTGATGAAGTGGGGAGATGCTTTAAAAGAGATAGTTATTCTGATGTTATTTTTTTTTTTAAACCTTCCCTTTAAATCCTTTTGCCTGGACTAGGGACACTAGCATAACACAGTTGGAGGAAGGGAAAAACCTGTCTTAGATTCACTGTAGGTTTTATATCCATGAAAGATTAAGTGGGTTTATTGCACTTTGTCATACATTTCACATTCATCCTGTTGAAATAGAAATATCTCTTTTCAGTATCTGCTATGAGGGACTAAAGGGTAGAGTCTCTTCCTCTATCTGTTTGGGGATTTATATCTGATATAGTGGTCAACGTGCCTTTTCTTGGGCTTGTAGAATATGCCCATCCTGCTCAAGAAGCTACAGTAGGATAAAGTAACCTTTCCATAACTATATTATGGTATATATGTGTGTATGAGAGCTTTATGGGAAAAAGAAGAGAGTGATTCTTACTACTTTGTAATCCAAACTGGGGGATTTGCTTTCATCTGTTTTGTAAGGTTTATGTTTGCAGTTTGTGTTTGTGTTCCTATTTAGCATTGTTTGGGGTGAAAAGAACAAGAACGAGTTCATGTTCAGCTATGGAGATCACAGGGAAGAAGCTGCCTGGTGCCTGATGAGCTTAGTTTCATAGGATGAGATTGCTTTCCTCTCTTGCAGTTCCTTAATATTATAACGATCATCTTGCTAATGGTCCTACTTCATGTGTTTTCATCAGACCCTGGAGAGCTTGTCAGACACCAGCTAATTCTCCTTGGCAGTATTAGGGGTCTGAACATTATTTTAAAATACATCATTTAATGGAAAGATGTCTTCAAACACCCAGAATAATATATTTAATTTCCGTTACTCATGCAGTGCCTGGAAGCAATGAGCCTTTCATGACCCCTGGACAAATGCCTAACAGTGGAATACAAGATATGTACAACCAGAGTCCATCTGGAGCCATGTCCAACATGAGCATGAGCCAGCGACAGCAGTTCTCTTATGGAGGCTATGACAGGAGGTGAGTCAATCTCCAAGAAAAAGCAATGCCCATTAGTGAAAAAGATCCTCTCTTTCCTCATTTCATTTTCACGTCGGACCTTGCAGAGAACATAGCAGCCTACATTTCCTACAGCATCTTACTAAATCACCGGGAGTCAAACCACTGCTAGTGACCGAGTCTAGCTGTTCACACAAATTAATAAGGAGGAATTGTCACACCTTAGAAGTTGCTCAAGCTGCAGCAGATCAGCACGTGGGTGTGTTTGACAGCTGCCTTCAGCTGGCAGCTGGGCTGGGCTGTGATGGCATAAAGTAGCACTTGAGTTAGTCTTCTGACCATGTTTTCACCTAAACAGTTGTTGGTGAGAGTTTTATGAAAAACACAATGCACAGCCCAAACATGTCTAGTTTGTGGTGTGTTGGTGAATTGCCTTTGGAGAGTCTGGCATCTGTTGTCTGAGTTGTAGGTGCACCGGTCTTGCAGTGTATCCATCAGGACCCTCATAAGTTTGTCTTTCAGTAAAGTACACAAAATAAATTTGGTCCTCTTTTGTTTATCCCAGGAAAGGCTTTGGAAAAAAAACCTGTAAAATCACTGATGTCTAAGCATTGGTATAGCAAGCAGAGTGGTTTGGAAATGTTTGTATTATATTAAGTATTCCAGTAGGTTTTGCAGTTCTGGCTGTATTCCTACTTTTACTTTCATTAGGCTGTGTACTTTAGATTAACTTTTTGTTTCCTGGTGGTAGCCAAAGTGGTGCAGTGTGAGTCTGCTAAGTGTACCAGCAGAGTAGTTTTTAGTTAGTAGTTTGAAGTAGTAGATGTGTAGAGTAACACAAGTGTAATCATGTTGTTCAACAGGTCACATTGCTGGGGACTCAGAGTGAGGGTTCCACTGGAAGGTGATAAGTCAAGAGAATGTTTTCTTTAAGGGGTGTGTTTTATTTTACTGGCAATTTTGTAGAATAAGTGCTTTTTACAGAATGAGGTTTCCTTTGTCATTTTTTAGGTCGGATCATGGGCTGGGTCCTGAAGGCAGTATGGGACCACCTGGTCAAAGCAACATGGTGCCTTCAAACAGTGACCCAAGCATGTACTCTCCTAATCGTTACCCTGGCCAGCAAAGGTGAACACTGATTTCTCTGTTCGTAATATCTGCAATAACCAGCTAATGAGTGCCAGCAGCCTCTGTGAGGGCACACAGACAGAATATGTGGCTTCTTGGTGCATTATTTCTCTTTTGCCTGTTCTTATTTAGGCTTTTACTGTTGGTTCAGTTTCAGGGCGGGGGGAGCAGAGGCTTAGATGAATCAGTTGACTTTTTGTAGCCAGAGACTCACAGATGTTAGACAAGGAGTATACATCCTACCTTGAGTATCTCCTTGCCAACACTGAACTACAACATATTGTACAGGCCTAAGTTCTCCAGAGCAGCATTAAACAACACCACTTCTGAACCTTCCACCACTTCACCTGGCTTGTGGTTATCCTGTGGCTAACCAATTTAACATTTAGAAGGTGTTCCCTTATGTATGACATACATGTAGCTTTGTTGAGTTTTATCTTATTGCATGTACCATCTTGGACACCTATAGACAATTTCCATCAGCTATATTGTTCTTTTAACTGGCATTAGGTAATTTCTCTCCATCCACATAATAATTCTAGGAGATACTGAACAGCTATTGCTTTCACTCTGGTCATCTCTCAAGTAATGTGAGTTTTCTATGCTTTTGGGAAAAGTAGGTCCCATTAGTTCTTTTAACGTGTCAGGTTCCCCAATCCTCTGTTTCTCTGACTCTCCCTGATACATTACTTCCATAATTGTACTCAAATAGTAGATGTGTTCTCATTGATAGTGTACAGAGAGGAATTACTGACATATTGGTCTGTGGTAGAGTGTTATTTTTCAATGTTAATACTTTCCAAGTACTTCATTTCAGCAACCTAAATTTCATTCAGATATGCTAAAAATATTGCAGTTGCACTGTAGTGCTCCTCAGAGGTCTTAATGGCCACAGGTAAGTTTCCAAGTGCAATGCAACTCTGCCTCTTACATGTATGCTTCATTATGGAGCTTTAATTAAAAATTACTTGAACATTAGCAAAATTATGAGTACTGTTTTTACTCAATAATGATGTATTTAGATGCTACAAATTGTCATGAAATTTATACTCATTTTTTTTCACTGTCATCAGACTGAAATCACAACTTCACTTGAAAAGAGCAGTTAACTGTTGATTATATTCTTAAATAATCCAGAAAGTGTCTTGCTTGGAGACTGACTTGTTAAAAAATGAGAATTATGACTTGGAACCCTTGAGCTGTACATCAGATACTTTTCCACTTTAGATGGGTTCCTAGCACCTGCAGCTGCCTTCCTTACCTGTTTCCATTCCTGAGTGGTACCTCTAAATCTCTCTGTTACATCTTCACTGCTCCTCCTTTCTTCTGTCTGCTTTTATCTCCTTCCTTCTGCTACCAGCTCCAGCAGAGCTTAGTACATAAGGCTCAGAACCACACCACACTGTACCTTCACCTTGTTTCCAAATGGCAAATATCTTCAAGACGCAAGATCATCGGAGTACTTTTCCCGGTGGCTTAAAAATTCCAGCAGCTCTAAGTGTTGATTTGAATGCTTCATTTTAGGCATGAACCGTATGGGCAGCAGTATCCAGGACAAGGACCTCCCTCAGGACAGCCACCATATGGAGGACATCAACCTGGAATGTATCCACAGCAGCAGGTAGGAAAGGGGGAAACAGCTATAACATTTGTTTAATAAATGTCACCCCTAAATTCTGTATATATTCAAAAATTTGTTTATACAATGTTTGTCTTTTGGCACAGAGGTGGCCTGTAGTTCTGGTCAAAATCACAGCCCATATGGATAAGCAGTGTATGTGCAGCTATAGGAAAATGTGTTCATTACACTGGAAGAGTGTAAATTTTAACAGATGTTCTGTGGCTTTGGATGTGTATCAAGAGATTGTCCCAAGTTAATAACCAGCAGACTGGGAAAACATAATTTGTAGGCTAGTAAAGTGATGGTGCCTCAATTCCAGAAATGAACAGGAAAGCTGCTTGCCTGGCAGGTTGAAGGGCCTTAACTTAATGTCATGCAGCCAAGTGAACCCAACAGAAAACTGGAACAAAGTAAAATGTACAGTACTCTCAATTATTTAGAATGCTGTCGCGGGTCATATGAGATAACTATCTTTAATATAGATCAGATGGCATATTCCCCACATTATCTCTAGTAACAGTATAGTACAAATACATAAGAGAGAACATCGTTAGTGTTAAAAATAGTTTAAATATGTGTAGTTCCAGTCTCCCTAACTTTGTAATAATTTTGACAATACAAATCATATTCATTAATAAGATTTTTTTTGTTGTTACATGTATCTTTAATATCTTGTGGGCAAAATCCTATCTTATAAGTCAATAGCAGAACTCCACTGACTTCAGAAGGATCAACATTTCATCCCATGTGTTTCTAATTCATTTCTAGTCATACAATAATCGAAGTTAGCTTCCAAAATAGAAAGTACTTCCTTATAATACAAAAATAAAAATTTAAGCTAGCTTTCAGCCAATTTCGGATAGTCCTTTTCAGTTTGTGATATAGTTTTACTAGGAAATTTGGAGGGGGGAAACCTAAAAGAGGGGATTTTAGGTTGCACTGTACTGAAAATGTATATAAATTTCGATTTCAGAATTTCTTGCTTATCTCTTTGGTTCATAACATCTCTCTAACATAGCATAGTCAAAAAAACTGTTTTGTTGTTCTATATGATGAGCATATGCTAGCAGACTAGGTGATTTAGTGGGGAAATAGCCAAGATATATTGCAGAACAGTTTATAATATTCCATGCTAACATCTGCAGAGAATATATTAACTACATGTTCATTTAAGCAAGGAGACAGCTAGAATTTGTAAAATTGTATTTGGCCCTGTCCTTAGTGCTGTTTATATGCTTTGTACAATGACTCTTGAATGTAAAATGCATTAATGCAAAAAAGCAGTGAAGAGTGAAAGGCAAGGAGGCTGGCTGACCTCAGCCTCTCCCTCCCATTCCCACAGGATTCCACTTCTTCATTTAGCTAGAGATTAGGTTGCCACTAGCTTATTTTCAGTTTTCTAAATCTCACTCCACAGTGGTACAGGAAGAATGTGAAAAATGACCCTTTCGAAGCTCTATTTACAACCTGAAGGCCAGGGAATGACCTGGGAAGGAGGTGCTTAGAGCCTGAACTCCTGGGGCTAACGAAGCACTTGAGCTAGGTTTTTCAATTCCTGTACAAATGCTTGTACCCTGAGAGTCTCCTGCCAAACCTTTACACAGGAGAGGGAGTTCAGGTGCATCACTGTCCTCAGCCCTGCTTGCCATTAGGCCTGTTGCCACTATGAATACAAGGGCATGAAACTGCTTTTATGAAGGCACATGCTTCATTCCCAAGAGTCTTACTTCAAGCGCTCTGAGTCACTGTGGCAAAACAAACACCGGTTTTTTAGGTGTGGCAACTACCAAGTCAGTTCTTGATGTATAAATTGGCCCCAGGGGTGGAATTTACTACAGCAAGTAGTTTATGTAAGGCTGAAGATAGGTATTTCTCAGATAGCCAGACAGCTCTATAACAAGTTTTTTAAAAAAATACTTTTATGCAATACAGTAGTTGTGGTTTTATGTGCACCAAAGTTGGAAGATGATTTTATGAATCCCAGAGCTGTTTTAACTGACGGGCATTGAATACATACAGAATTTTATCTGATCTTAACTCTAGTACCTTAGTATACATTGTGCAATGTGACTGAGCTACAGTTTCCGGGGGAGCCATAACTTTGAATTTGCCATAGATCATATATTCAAAAATCACCCATTTAATTCACATTTTTTGCTTCAGAGCACTCAGCGTGGTTTGAACTGTGGAGCAAACTCCCACAGGAACTAAGGACCGCTGCAAACCTTACCACCTTCCCCTTAAACTGCAACGTCTTTTTTTGTTCTGCCATCTTAAACATAAATACATACAAGCTTGTATGATTTAAAAACACCTCAGCTCTGCCCAAGGCAAAACATCTTTCCTCACACAGTATTCCCCACTTGAGAGGGTGAGAAGCAAAGGGGGAGTAAACCATAGGTGGCAGTTACATTGCTGAATTCATTCCTGATCAGCAGGGTAAGAACCTGCATAAACTAAACCAGAATGTTTGGACGTGACCGTTTGCTGTAATAATCTCACAGTAAATTAAATGTGATTAAAATGATTTGTGAAGAAGGACAGTTGCCCAAACAGGACAATGTTCCTGGGAATCACACAGAGTAGCAAATGCAGCACGTTTTCTCCTACTGATGAATTTGCTGTGTGTAGCCTATGCCCTGTCGTAAGATCCAGTGTTTCAGACATGCATGCTTGCAGCATGTCTTGTAATTTTAAGATTTTATTCAACGCATGTCTCTTAAGAAGATTCACTGAGCAGTTTTTTTTTTTTTTTAAGATTTTTCTTCTTAGTAGACTAAGCATAAAAATTAAGTGAAAATATTGTAGTTGGTGAGGACCATTGCCTTTTCATGCATCTCTGAAATGACCAGTGGAATTTAATCTGACAGATAGTAAAGGGAAAGGGAAAAAATGAGACTAAGCACAAGAAAATTTAGCCCAAGGATAAGTTTCCTTTTAGTATTAAAAGCACAGCAAAACAGAGGCTTAAAAAGAAAGCCCTGGATCAAGCATAACCGTAGCACTGCATGCCTGACTTTGGAATCAGCATGATTCCTCTAGATCTAAGCACCTTCACCTTTTAAAATGATCTTTCATCCAAGATGTTTGTATTGTGTATGGTGTAAAAGTGACACATTTTCTTTCCAAATATTTTTTTCAGAACTATAAGCGACACATGGATGGCATGTATGGGCCTCCAGCCAAACGCCATGAAGGGGATATGTATAACATGCAGTATGGCAACCAGCAACAGGAAATGTATAACCAGTACAGCAACGCGTACACGGGGCCTGACAGGAGGCCCATGCAGGGACAGTATCCATATCCATATAACAGGGAGAGGATGCAGGGCCCAGGACAAATGCAGCAGCATGGAATACCTCCCCAGATGATTGGTGGCCCCATGCAGTCGTCATCCTCCAGTGAAGGACCTCAGCAGAACATGTGGCCAACACGAAATGATATGCCTTACCCTTACCAGAATAGGCAAGGTCCAGGAGGCCCTGCACAGGCCCCACCATATCCAGGGATGAATCGCACTGACGATATGATGGTACCTGACCAGAGGATAAACCATGAGAGTCAGTGGCCTTCTCATGTCAACCAGCGTCAGCCTTCTTATATGTCATCCTCAGCCTCCATGCAGCCTATCACTAGACCTCCTCAGTCATCCTACCAGACACCACCCTCTATGCCAAACCACATCTCTAGAGCTCCAAGTCCAGCATCCTTCCAGCGCTCTTTGGAAAACCGTATGTCTCCAAGCAAGTCTCCTTTCCTACCCTCCATGAAGATGCAGAAGGTTCTACCCACAGTTCCAGTGTCACAGGTCACAGGACCTCCACCTCAACCACCACCAATAAGGCGAGAAATTACTTTCCCCCCAGGCTCTGTAGAAGCATCCCAACCAGTCTTAAAACCAAGACGAAAGATTACCTCAAAAGATATTGGTAAGCATCAAAGCAAAAACCAAATACCAAAATAGATTGGGAGAAAGGGACTTAGATTTTCTTCTGCATTTCAAGACTATTTTGACAAATAGTTAGCTTTGGTAACTGTAATGTGATTGCCTTCAATAAAAATGTAATAACATATGCAATAGTGAGGATGATAGGTAGAACTCATCCCAGACAATCTGTCATGAAATGAAAGTAATATTTTACATGGAGACCTGAGGACTCTAGAAATGCATTAAAAATGAAGTTTGTCTCAGATTTCCAAGTGATCTGTGTTGAAAGGTCTTTCAGAATGTCTGTTAAATCACCAGTGCAGCATGTAGCTGAGCAAAGCTTTCTGTGTTCTTGTTCCATGGAAGCTCATGCTCTCTGCCTTCTATAGTCTCTGCCTCTCTTGAATGGCCTATTTATTCATTCCAAATTACTAGTCATGTTTGCTTCTCCCCCTGTTCTTTCCCAGGCATCTTCTTATCTTGAATTCCTGTTACATTTCATACATTCAAGCTCTTATACTTCAAGTTCCCACACTCCTGACAGAGTATTCTACCTTTATTTACTGATTATATGGTTTAGTCAACTTCTCTTAAGTTCGTAAAATTATTTTTGGCTTCAGCAAAGACAGGAAGAATGGCCTTATTAGGATATTCTGCAGTATTAAGGCTGAGCAGTTACAGAGAAATTGAACAGGACTAAGTGGTGAAACCAGGGTCTTGAGCGGTGTTTCGGTAACTATTTCATTTAAATTCTGCATCCTCAAAATGTCGTCATTTGATCTTTCAGAACTCATTAACGGTCTCCGAGGATGCACTAATGCTGTTGTATTTCTCCTCCTTTCTTTCTCCAGTAACTCCTGAAGCCTGGAGAGTGATGATGTCTCTTAAATCTGGTCTTTTGGCTGAAAGTACCTGGGCGCTAGACACTATTAATATTCTTCTGTATGATGACAGCACTGTTGCTACTTTCAACCTATCTCAGGTAGGTCGGAAAGCAGTATATTTCTCAGCTTTCCAAGAAAAGAAAACTGAAGTAAGATACCTAGACCCAGGGGCTGAAGTCCTTTAAAATTGATTGTAATTAGCATAGATTTGAATATTGCAAAACTTCCCTTTTTATGGTTGGTAACAGTGAACAACAAGAGAGAGCTTTAAAGCGAATAAGAGAAATAACAAGCGTGAAAGAAGAGTATCTCTTGTAGGAAGGCGCATGTAGGAATACAGGAATTGTAGCACTGACAGGAGACTAATGTGTAAATTCACACTCATGATAGTACAAGGACAATCCTAGAAAACAGTGATATGTTAGTAATCTTGCTTGACTTGCATTTCTATAAAAGGCTCTGTAGAACTATATTGATTTGAGGCTGTCTTTTGGTGACTGTCTTATTCAGTGGTTCTATACTAGGCTGTGGAATTTTTTTAATTACTTATTTTCTGTTTGGTTTCTTCTTCCAGTAAATTAAGTCTGCACAGAAATACCAGATTGACAAATTAAAAGCTGAAAGTCACTGTCTGTCCACAGGATGCAAGTAACACAGGATTTAACTGTGTGTGCTTTTGCCTTACTACCTCCCAGCATTTTTCAGCCCTGCTCTAACTGGTGGCCTGCTAGGTGGTAGTAATAGATGACAGGCTGACAATGCACATCATCTAAAATTTGTGCAAATTAAATATTAAGTTTCTCTGCTCCATTCATTCTTTGGTTACTAATAGTGTAACTCATCATTTTTAAATATAATGACCTTTTTTTAAAAAAAAATACAGACACAAATGGTACATTTCATCCCACCTAACTTTAGAACTAGGGATATCTATAGCATGATTCATCTCATCCTAAAGTAGACATCTAAAATAGGTCAGATGACTCATACCCTAGAAATGGCCTGCAAAAGACTATTGATTATAAAAGGAATCTAGACAATTAGGTTAGGTGTGTTAACTGTTGCAGGTGTTTGAAGTTAAGTTAGGTGATTCCCCCTCACAATTATATTAGAAATTGCATTAATGCACCCTGTGCAAGTTGCACAGAATACCAGACACATTTGAAATGTATATATTTTTTATTACTTTTGCCTTGGACTCTGTTTCCAGTGGCAGTCAGGCCTCTGTATGTTGACTGATAATTCCTGCAGTTCAGAAGCATCAGTATGTTCTTAATTCTTCAAGGGTTTGGCAATTGTAGGAGAATAAAGAACAGACAAAAGGATACATTTTGCTGAAAACCTACTAGGCTACAATTAAAAAAAAAAAAGCCAGACAATCAGATTGAATACAATTTCATCATAACAGCAAAGAATTTTTAATAATAAAGCCATTGAGGGTAAATGAATGCCAAGTCCAACTACTGCCTTCCCTAAGAAAGTGATTGCAAGTTGATTAAGAGGACTAAACATAAATGCAAACTGTTTCTGAAGGGTGACTTGCAGCACCAGGCTCCAAAAACGATGTTTAAATGTTGCCAGGCAAAAATTGAACTATTGCAATAGAGATGGGATATTAAGCTGGGATGTCGGTACCTAGACCCTGAACAGCAGATTCCTGCAGGGCAGTTGGTTTCAGAGACTGAGAGAGACAAAGTAGAAGAGTAAGAATTGTAAACCTTAGGCATCTAATTAAAGTACAGATCAGAAAAACTAAGGGAGTTAGAAACGTCAGTACTGTGTACAGCAAGTGAAGAATACGAAACACTTTGAAGGGGGCAGAACAGCTAGGCTAGGAGTCTGCTGTAGCTTAAAGGAGACATACAGATATAGTTCTGTACTTCTCACAGCTGTTACAGTTCAAGCAAACGGAGCCGTGATAGTTTGACATTATATACTGTTTGGACAGACGCTAGAAGAATCTATTTTGATTAACTTGTGCCATGCAGGACCTAGCCACAAGTCCACAGCAGGAGGAGGGAAATATTCACAGATGTATGCATCCATGTTCCTAAAAAATTTCCTTGCAGATGAAAATATTTATCTGATTTTTATGTTCTTTCTTCTCCCCTCAGTTGTCTGGATTTCTTGAGCTTTTAGTAGAATATTTTAGAAAATGCCTGATTGACATTTTTGGAATCCTTATGGAATATGAAGTGGGAGATCCAGGCCACAAAGCACTTGATCACAAAGCAGCCAAGAAAGATGATAGCCAGTCCTTGGCAGAGGTTACTGGAAAAGAGGAGAGTGATGAATGTATTGACTATTTTGATGAAGATGAGGAAGAAGGGGAGGATGAAAAGGTAGAAGGAGAAGAAAAGAGCATTGTTTTTTCCACTCCTGGTGCCATTGCTGATCCAAGTGAGAGGCCAAAACAAGCCAGTAAATTCGACAAGCTGCCAATAAAGATTGTGAAGAAAAATAATCTCTTCGTTGTTGACCGATCTGACAAACTTGGACGCGTTCAGGAATTTGATAGTGGACTTCTCCACTGGCAGCTTGGCGGTGGTGACACAACTGAGCATATCCAGACTCACTTTGAAAGCAAGATGGAGATTCCTCCACGCAGGAAAGCCCCTCCTCCCTTGAACTCTCCTAGCAAAAAGAAGGACCTCGAGGGAAAAGGTGAATCTGAGGAACAACAAGAAAAAAGTATAACGGCAACCATTGATGATGTCCTCTCAGCTCGTCCTGGAGCATTGCCTGAAGACTCCAACTCCAGTTCCCAAACAGAGAGCAGTAAATTTCCCTTCGGGATCCATCAAGCCAAAAGCCACCGGAATATTAAACTGCTAGAGGATGAGCCAAGGAGCCGGGATGAGACTCCTCTATGCACCATAACTCACTGGCAAGACTCCTTGGCCAAACGCTGCATCTGTGTGTCAAATATTGTCCGTAGCTTGTCCTTTGTGCCTGGCAATGACACCGAAATGTCCAAACATCCAGGCTTGGTGCTGATCCTGGGGAAGCTGATCCTCCTTCACCATGAGCATCCAGAAAGAAAGCGAGCACCGCAGACTTACGAGAAAGAAGAAGAGGAGGACAAAGGGGTGGCCTGCAGCAAGGATGAGTGGTGGTGGGACTGCCTCGAGGTCTTGAGGGATAATACTTTGGTCACATTAGCCAACATTTCTGGGCAGCTAGACTTGTCTGCTTACACAGAAAGCATCTGTTTGCCAATTTTGGATGGCTTGCTGCACTGGATGGTGTGCCCGTCTGCGGAGGCACAGGATCCGTTTCCGACCGTGGGGCCCAACTCAGTTCTTTCGCCTCAGAGACTTGTGCTGGAGACCCTGTGTAAGCTCAGTATCCAGGACAATAATGTGGACCTTATCTTGGCCACCCCCCCATTCAGTCGTCAGGAGAAACTCTACGCTACTTTAGTTAGGTACGTCGGGGACCGCAAAAACCCGGTCTGCCGAGAAATGTCCATGGCGCTCTTATCGAACCTTGCCCAGGGGGACACATTAGCAGCAAGGGCAATAGCTGTGCAGAAGGGAAGCATCGGAAACTTGATAAGCTTCCTGGAGGATGGGGTCACCATGGCCCAGTACCAGCAGAGCCAGCATAACCTCATGCACATGCAGCCTCCGCCCCTGGAGCCACCTAGCGTAGACATGATGTGCAGGGCAGCCAAGGCCTTGCTGGCCATGGCACGAGTGGACGAGAACCGCTCGGAGTTCCTATTGCACGAGGGTCGTTTGCTGGATATCTCAATATCTGCTGTCCTGAACTCTCTGGTTGCATCTGTCATCTGTGATGTACTTTTTCAGATTGGACAGTTATGACATAAGTGAGAAGCCAAGCATGTGTGAGTGGAGATTAGAGGGTCACATATAACTGGCTGTTTTCTGTTCTTGTTTATCCAACGTAGGAAGAAGGAAAAAAAAAAAAAAAAGAATCTTTGCTCCTCTGCCCCATTCACTATTTACCAATTGGGAATTAAAGAAATTATTAATTTGAACAGTTATGAAATTAATATTTGCTGTCTATGTGTATAAGTACATCTTTTTATTTTATTTTTTTTTTAACCAAAGTTGCTGTCTAGTACATTCAAAGGTCACTTTTTTTTCCATAGATTATCCTTTTCAATGTTCTTTTCCATGTTTGTATTGCATATTTTTGGGAAGCGAACTAGTGACTTTTTAAAAAAAAATGTTATGGCGAACCATTGTATGATGGAAAAAGAAATCTCACCACTTTGAAACAAAAAGGTGAAAAATAACCAACATACCAAGTTCCTGTGTGTTTTATTTTTTCAAATAAGGAAAAAATAATAAAAAAAAAAAGATAAAAAAAAACCAACCAACCTTGTATACCATCACCCAAAGCTCTGTGCAATAGAAGATGCTAGTGATGTAGGTGTTAGGGGATCAAGGAGGGTGTCAGTCAGTAGTCAAAATACAAAACCATCCTGGTTTCTCCTCAGGAGAAATGGTTACATTAGGCTAGGAGCAAAACAAAACAAAAAAGTTAAAAGATTTTTAAACAAAACCTGATGATAAACATCAATTGCTTCCTCACCAGAACTGTCTTGTCTACATGTGGTTTTTTTGACCTTCCACGAGGACAGTTCTTCACAATTCCTTTAATCATTTTTTAAAATATTTTTTTATTGCCTAAGGGCCGTGATGTATATAGAAGTTGTACATTAAACATACCCTCATTTTTTTTTTTTAGTACAAAGTTTTTAGTTTCTTTTTCATGATGTGGTATCTACAAAGTGATAGTAGAATTATCTTTTCTTTCATTTGGGCCATATCTCAAAAAAATAATTAAAAAAAGAAAAAAAAAGAAAAAAGAAAAAACCCAACACAGAAAACCAACAACTGAGGGTAATGTACAAGTTTCTGTATGTATAAAGTCATGCTCTATTTCGGGAGAGCAGCCGATCACAATTTGCTTTATAAATCAAGGTGTGGAAATGGTTACGTATGGATTGATTTAAGAAAATGGTTACCAGTCTACAGACAAAAACATATATACGGGAAAAAAAAAAAAAAGGAAGAAACACAACTTCAAAGATTTTTCAGTGACAAGAATCTGCATTTGTATTTCAAGATAATGTAGTTAAAAAAGAAAAAACTTGATGTAAATTCCTCCTTTTCCTCTGGCTTAATGAATTTCATTTATTCAGTATAAAATCTTTATATGTTCCACATGTTAAGAATAAATGTACATTAAATCTTGTTAAGCACTGTGATGGGTGTTCTTGAATAATGTTCTAGTTACAGTGTGGGATATCAGAAAGCAAACTTATTACAAGAAAGAGCAATAATGATTATTCTCTTTCCCCTACTTTATTATTATGATCTTCAAAAATATTATGCTATTGTATTGCGGAAAGTTGCTCTCCTTTTAGAAAAGCCTTCTCACATCACAGAGAAGCGTGTTAATTATTATTTGTAAAGCCACGGAGCCTCAAAGGGGAAGACATGGCTGGCAAGTGACAGTTCTGACTATGCAGGTATCCAGCCTCCATGTTGCATTTGGGGAACCGAAGATGGATGTTAGAAATGTGACAAAAGATTTTGTTAAAGCAATAACCAACTTGAAGAAATTGATCTGTATTCACTACCTGTAAGTCTCTCTGTTGGTGAAAGGTGCAAATACCCCAGTGCTGTGGGTATTTAGAATAAACACCCACCCACTTCTCGATACTGTATGTGTCCTTGCATACTTACATGGCCTCTCATCTTGGGACTCCCCCGGTAAAGTGGATCAGGCTTTAATAGAGCACATCCATCGTTATAATTGGTGGGAGATGGCCATCTCAGTCTCAGGAATTGTCTGGTTTCAGATACAGCCACTCTCACCTGGTGATATCTTGTTGCTGAATATTGTGCAAGCACTAATTTTTGCTATTTCATCTTGGATCATTGACTTTGTTAGTGTGATCATAAAAAGCTAATAATAATCAATTTCCCTGGAATTGCCACGTAATTACACTGTTAGTGGATATCCTCCTCCCCTCTCCAATAACAATATGGAGGTACTTGAAACTTACAACCCCCTTTGGCATACTGCCCATCTTGTTCGTGTAGGTTGCTATAACATTAATACGTGTAAGAGAACTTCAGAGGCAGGT
This sequence comes from Streptopelia decaocto, assembly GCF_964273445.1. NCBI lineage: Eukaryota > Metazoa > Chordata > Aves > Columbiformes > Columbidae > Streptopelia > Streptopelia decaocto. The sequence continues at coordinate 56,959,151 of NC_138656.1, forward strand.
AAAGTAGATACAATTATAAGCCAAGTTTGAAACGTGACTCCCTAGTGTCATGAAAAGTAATTTCTCCTTCTAGCTTTTCTTACTCAATAATACCTCTACTCCCACATCACCTGCTGCAGTGGTCTCTCTCTTGCATGTCGCTGCATTCAGAAATACGTGGTGAATTATAACCCACTTGTAACTCTTCATCACAGAAGGAGGCATATTTCAGGGATGATTTTTACAGCTTAATAGTGGGCAGTGTGAAAGTAGTATCCCCTGCTAAACTTGTTTCTTACTAACATTTTACTGCTTGATATTACCCCATGGACACAAGCAAGCTGTTAAGTAGACCCTCTACTGAGCAATACTTGCCCCTTTCTTGCCAAGGACAAGAAAGGACAACTGTTCTTTTTTCAGCATTTGGACCCAGAGGCCTCTGGGAGGAACTACACCTGTGGCAAAATGCTGTGAGCTGTCAGAGGCAGCACTTTTCATGTTATTCAGAACTGCTCCGAGTCTGGTTAAACAACATGGTGGGGGAAGAAAAACACCCAGCTATCCAGCCAGCTCCATGATGTCCATATGTATGTAACATTGCTGCCACTTCTCCAATTAAGCCAAGAACTAGCTGGGAAATTGGAAGAGTGAAAGGGAAAGGTTAATAATATTAATTTATCAGAAGGAAGACAAAACATAAGAACTCCAATTCCCTCTGTTGTCTATGCACAATTTCACTTCTGCCACAATGTTCCCTAAACCTTTGGAGCAGACGTGCTCATGAGACTTGTGAACTTAGCACATTCTAAGTGAATCCTGAACAGGTGTGAGCTGCTGTTGGTATTGTTCCTACAAGAGGTATTTTGGTTTTCCATTAAAAAAATACATTTTTGTGCTGTTGTGATCACAGATTCTCTAGTGAAGCTCCAGTTAGTACCAACAAGAAGGCGCAATATTTGAAATTCTAAAACTGCAATTAGTTATTTACAGGAAAGCAGCCAATTAGTATTTTAGGCAATAATCAAACACAAATATTTGGCTAGTATGAATATATGTGTAGATAAATATATATATATAGGTACCTGTTCCTTTGTCAGGCCCAAGCAACTAATTGCTTACATACTGAAAGAGCAGCAATGAGATACGTGGAGGCCCTGAAACTTACTGATCTTTAGAATCGCTTCAGGAATTAGAAGATGCCTATCCCCTTTGGCAAGAAAAAATGGGTTTGCTTCTTGTTAACATAATTTCCTACACTACCAGAACAAAACAAAACAAAACACAACATGCACATTCAACAACAACAAAAAAATCCTGCTCAGGAAAGCCCGATTTTCATCTACTGAAAGGAAGAATGCAGAAGAAAAATGTGTCCAGATGTTTCTCTTCCTCTTATTTTGCCATTTAACACCACAATGTGTAAACTCTGTGCTATACATCACTCCTACGAGACCATTACCTTTTTGGCCTGGATATAGCAAGAAGAAACACTTAAAGAAATACTGTAGCAAAAGCACATGCTTGTCTTCCACATTAATCACTCCCACACAACACTTTTACAGTGCAATGCAGGGTACACCTCTTATTTTACACATACTATGAAAACACCTCTTAGTAATAAAGAATCAAGTGTAGCTGTTGTTTATGACAAAAATACTTCCAACCAAAAAGGATTAAGCCATTGCAGGGGGTAGGTGCAGTTCAACCACTGTTTTAACTCATGTCATCATGCTTCACTCTCATTTTGAAGCTGTTACTAAGTAACATCAAACAGCAAAGAAAAAAAAAATTCACTGTTATCGCCTCTGTTTCCCCTCCCACCCCCCATACAAGAAGAGTTGTAAACATCCGTAGTGTAGATGATGCCCAAGATAACTTGAAATTGAACTGGAATGTGGAAACTGAACTGAGGTGGCACACAGCTAGTTCACCCTTTCAAGAAGCTGTGTGTAGGCCCCTTAATCCACAAGCAGTCGTAGTACTGGTGTACCTAAGAAATAATACACACCTATTGCCCAAACACTGTAATAACACTATCACAGAAGTCAGTGTTTTCTGTGTTTTAAATAGGAGCACAGTCTCAAATATTGAGAGAAGAGTTCTCCAGAGAGAGATGATTACTTCTATTTTTATCACCATTGACCTGGTAATATCAAGGATGTGGAAAGCAGACTTGCACACAAACCACAAAGCTGTTCCTGCTGCAAAAAGCTTATTTTCCAAGTCATGAACAAGTAACTGCAGTTGGAGAGAGATAGGAGAGAATGGAAATAAAAGCAACAGTAAATGAAAAGGCAGGAACTACTTTTGTAGCAGAGTGGAATTACAAAGATTTAGAACACGGCCCCATACCACCTGCAAATTTAAGGATTATTGAGCCTGAAGAAAGAGAGGGAAAAGTACTGAGAGAAGAAAGGGGGAAAAGACATGGTCATTTGAAGAAAGGGAGGCAGAACATGAAGGCAGGGCTGAAAGAAAAGCATCCTATGTCCCTGATACATTGCTCAATTTTTACATTTGGGTCATTCCAAATAAATGAATAATTAAACCAAACTAGGGGAATTTGGCATGGCGTTGGTGGTTGGTATGAAGAAAAAGGAAGTAAAAAGACGTTTTTAAGAGGTAGCGGGAGCAAGAGAAGGTGAAGGAAAAGGTTGAATCTCCACATGCAGACTGGTAAATTCATTTTTTACTTAATTACATTCACCTTTCAAATCACCAAGACAGCAGGGATGGGGAAGCATTAATACTGTCTTCATTGTTAAATTTACCCCCCGTTATTTATTTGTGCACTGTCAGAAATGAGTTTTCAAAGTCTCACCTTCCTTTCTATGATTGTCAGTAGTTGTGGGTACAGGAGGCAGCTGTTCTGGACTGCATACCAAATCCAGCTATTTACATACCTAAATGACTTGATCTCTGTTTCCAATTACTTATTCTAACAAAAGTCTGAAATGCATTTCAATGCTGTTGTACAGTGTAAAAAACTGTAGGTTTATACTTCACATTGTTTCTAACTGGCCTAAACTAATGAGATGAAGGAGCAAGATTCTCATCTGATGCCTTCAATACAGCTACAACGTCTTACCCTGCATTTGTTAATTTACTTGGCCCGTCATTACGTAGTATATATTGCGTTTCCATTAATTAGGATAGTTATTTACATTGAAAGGGCGATGGGGTGGAATTGCCTAGCTAGCAGAGCAAATCCCTAATGACATCTCTGCAATGTTTATCCTGGTCTGCAAAGAGACTCCTGAAGGACAAACGTTCTGACTTTTGCTCCACTATGGAGTATTTTTAAAAGGCAAGTTTATATATTATCATGCCAGGAGAAAGATATATGATTATCTAACATGAAAAACTGTTAGACACATGGTAGAAAAAGCTCTACAGCACTCCGCAATGCAATTCTACTTCACATGTTGCTATTTGGTTATCAGTTCTATGCAACAGAGAAGAAAAGTAACCAAATCTAATACATATTTTGCTCTCAAATTATAACACAAAACTGCAAGGTCAACTGTTAAATATTTTTCTCTTGAGAGAATTTGAAAAGAACCAATGTTTCACTGGTTGTATCACTACCACTCCTTATAGATTTTTTTAATATGAAACATGAAACTATGTACAGAATGAAACAAAGTAACTGAGAACTATTGAGACTTATGCACAAGACTTCATCAGCAGAACTAGCACTATACACTTCATATGCAGTTAGAGAAGACAGACTTGTAACAGCAAGTTACTTGTTATCAATATGCTGTACCCACCTAAGAAGTGCATTTCCCTGGATTTCCATCCGTTTTCTATAGTCATGCATGTTTCACTGGCATCTCTCATAACAGAGTAGCACATAAGTTGGTCTTCTCTTTTTTCTTTTTTTTTTTTTTTTCCCTAATATTTACTCCTATACCTCTCATGTTGCTTCCTTCCTTACCCCTATACATTAGTATCAAATACAGAGTCCTGATTTTTTAAGTAACTGAATAGTCCAGGTTTTGTCAATTATCGATACCTTTTGGTATACAGAATAATTTCTTCATTGTGCTGGATTGCATCACCAATTCTTGAGACAGCAGCATCTCCTGAAGGTTCTTATTCTGCAGGAAAAAGTAATTATAATGGGCTCCCAACCTTAACAGTGTGGAGGTGGTTGAGATGTGTCAAGAAGAGGTAAAGAAGAAAAAAGTCTTCAAGTTATACATTTGACATTTCTACACCTCTTCAAAAGATGGGCATGTTACTTATGGTAAGCATAAATAACTAGCCTTTCCAGTTGGCAACTATAACCTCTTCAGCTTTTCTATTATATAGAGTCTTTTGAGTAAAGAGAGTTTTCTTTAAATATCAATAAAAATGCCTGTTTAAAAGCACTTAGATGCATGACCAGTGTACCCTGTGAAAATAACATTATGTAGGCCATAATGTCAGTTCAGCCACAGCTCATTCTGTGTCTCAAGTGGCTCACGCATATTTATCACCCTAGCATATGCCAAGCTTCCACAACATGCCTACTGCGTTTAGGAAAAGCAACTCACAGAACCAAAGCATTGACTAGTAGACCATCAGATGAGATGTATTTTGTTATAGAAGAAAATATATCAATATTTAATCTGTATGTACAGATGATATCCATTAAACACCTTATTTTAAAAAGAAGACTAATTTCATTAGCTTATTTTATCTTCAGCTGCAGCTAGGTAGATTCTTCTGGCTGTGGCCTTATCTGAGGAGGTTACCATTTCTGGCCTCTGTCTCCTAGAAATTATTACCTTCCTGCAAACATGGCAGCACTACTGCTAGTGTACTGTTTCTAACATAGTCCTGGTAAAGCACGTTAAGCGCTTAATGCATTCTGGCGTTTGGTTTGCTTGCTTTCCCACCCAGAACATTCTGGCAGCTGCTATGACCATGTACTCACAGAGTTATTCATCCATTACACCATGAACAATGATTTGTTGCTGGCTGCAAACTCTCCAGGAGCCAGTTGGTTTGATTTACCTCCCAGAGCATCCCAAAACCTAGCGTAAGAGAGAGCTGTCATGCATTGGACCTTCAGCCTGACTGCACAAAGTGCAGCACAGCTGCTTGCCCCAGGTGCAGGCAGAGGGTGTGGTGCTAACATAATAGACTCGCCCTGACAGGGCACTACAAAATATATTGATAAATCATTACCTAAAGGTGACTGCACAACTCCCGTTAAGCTCCACTAACAGGCAGTCTAATCTGCACTCTGTTTGCTTGGTTTTTAATGTCTGTACCTGCTATTTGTGAAACTACACATTCTACTACAAGACCAGAAGAAAGACTTTTCATTTACCATCCATCTTGGGGGCAGCCAGCTGGTGGTCAATCTGTCACAAAGGTGTTGCAGCACTTGAAGGCCACACATGAGGCTTTGGGCAGCAGTGCCATCACGAAGCAGGCACAGAAGGAAGCTGATAATCCCCTAATTCATGTGAATTTGACATTTCCCCTCCATCAGCAGCACTATTCTGCCTTGGGACTGAATGTGGTGGTGGGGATTGGAGGGAGGGTTGCTCCCAACTTGTGATTTTTACAGAACCACAGAATGTTAGGGATTGGAAGGGACCTCAAAAGATCATCTAGTCCAATCCCCCTGCCGGAGCAGGAACACTTAGATGAGGCTACACAGGAAGGTGTCCAGGTAGGTTTTGAATGTTTCCAGAGAAGGAGACTCCACAACCTCCCTGGGCAGCCTGTTCCAGTGTTCTGTCACTCTCACTGAGAAGAAGTTTCCTCTCATATTTAAGTGGAACCTCCTATGTTCCAGTTTGCACCCATTGCCCCTTGTCCTATCATTGGTTGTCACCGAGAAGAGCCTGGCTCCATCCTTGTGACACTCATCCTTTACATACTTATAAACTTTGATGAGGTCACCCCTCAGTCTCCTCCAAACTAAAGAGCCCCACATCCCTCAGCCTTTCCTCATAAGGGAGATGCTCCACTCCCTTCATCATCTTCGTTGCTCTGCGCTGGACTCTTTCAAGCTGTTCCCTGTCTTTCTTGAACTTTTAATTATTTAGTAGTCAGTCAGGTGGCAGATGGCAAGGATACATGGTACAACACCCACAGCTCCTCCCAGTCCAATGCACAGGACCTTGTTCTCTGCAGAACTGTCCTGAGATCTCCTGTCGGCCCTGCTGCCCACCCCTTCTCCTGTGCCATGCCTGCCTCTTGGGGTCCTGCTGGGTCCCCCCTCACACAGCAGGCAGGCCGCCTGCCCGGCTCCTTCCCGCCCCCTCCTCGCAGCTGCAGGGGGAGAGACCCTCAAAGGCCACACGCGAGGCCTTGAGAGACCCTTGTGCCACCCCACCGCACGCAGCAGCCGTTGGGGCCTGCCTTCCAGAAGGTTCTGGGGGCAGCCAAGCCACCATCCCACAGGCAGCCCCTCCGCAGCACAGGGTGTGTTTTTCCCCTCAAGCCTGCCTTTCAGCTTGCACTCAAAAGCATGATTCAATTATCATAAGCTTAAATTTATTGTTTGAAATGGCACTTGGGTTTAATGCTTTTTCAATATTTCTTTGTCATTTGAAATCAATTCATAAAACTCTTTACACGTACTATTTAAATTAACTTTAATTTGAAGCCGTGGCAGAATCAATATTTTAGCAGGTTTCTGCGCTCCCTCCAAGTCTGTTTACTCAGGGAAAGCACTACCTGTGCTGCTGAGGCAGGAGCTGCCACCATGAGCCACAGGACTCCAAGAGCGCCCGCATCACACCGCCTCATCCTATTGCGCATCCCTTATCCACCTTCCTAATCGTATGTCATTAGTTGAATAACATCAGTGATTTCAGATAAATACATCAGTCTTATTGTTTCCCCCACTGAGAAGATAATCAAGATAATTTTTGATTGGTGCACTGGAGGGAAAGACTGGTATATTTTGTGTTCCATGTTGGGCCCCTCATCATAAGAAGGATATTGAGGTACTAGAGTGAGAGTAGAGGAGGGTGACGAAGCTGGTGAGGGGCCTGGAGCACAAGTCTGATGAGGAGCGGCTGAGGGAACTGGGGCTGTTTAGCCTGGAGAAAAGGAGGCTGAGGGGAGACCTGATCGCTGTCTACAACTACCTGAAAGGAGGTTGTAGCATGGAGGGTGTTGGTCTCTTCTCCCAAGTAACAAGTGATAGGACAAGAGGAAATGGCCTCAAGTTGTGCCAGGAGAGGTTTAGGTCAGATATTACGAACAAGTACACTCTAGGTGAAAAAGCAGACCGAGTGCTTTCTATCTGAACTTCTTCCTAAACAACTTAATTTGAAAGACCACAAACTGCTATGGATCTGTGTTCACACTTAACCTTGAAGTTCTGCTTATATGTTCCCTTCCAGCCACAGGGCTCTGTGTGGACCAGTCTGCCTCAAAATGCTCTTTGTGAGGCATTACAAGGTTTGCAGCACTCTAGACTCCTGCCTAAATCTTCCTTTCTCTAGCCCAAAGGAGAGTTGACAAGAGTTTAAAGGGACACAGGGCACAAGCCTGTCCATGGCATGGCAGCTGCTAATAACTGTGTCTGTGTTTGCTCTTACAGTGCTACTTCCTTTGTTAAATGTTAACTTAAGCCATCCCTGCCAATGGCATCACCACTTAAGCTGTGGCTTCTTTGGACTTTGAGTCAGGTAATGCATCTTTCACATCAAGAGAGCTTCTGTATTTCATTAATTCACCACGAAGTAAGAGAAGGCTGAATCAATCAAACTATTGCAGAGCAACAGTAAACAAAAATATCTAGACTGAGTTTTCAGTACAGAAATTACAATAACTGAGCTTTTGATAACTTGAAGTGAGGTTTCTATGATTCTAACTTCATTTCCCACATTCCAGAGAGTGTTTTTGAATTTTGAAGCCAGCCTTGTACAAAGGTAGGAGGTTGTGCCAGCCTTGTACAAAGGTAGGAGGTTGTTAAGACACAGGTTGCAAGGCAATTTGTAATTTTGAAACACTAATAAGTAAAAGGACATTGCTTCAGTGCTGAATAGCAATAACTAGCTTACCTAGAACAGAACACTAACTGCTATTTAATATCATACAAAAAGATGGGAAATGAAACAGAATAATGACCTACATAATTTTGTGGAAAGTAAAGATTTCGAAGGTATTAAACATGGTCAAACAGTAAATTCAACTGGTTTGTTCTGAATTTTTCCCCTAATAAAAATATATTTGAATGCAGTAACATTTTGCAAAACTTCTCAATTGCAGCAAAAGTTCAGCCCCTGATTGAGGAAACACAAACTTTCATCCAGGAAAAAAGTGTTGACTCTCAGCAGGGACAGGAATAACAGAAGGAGAGAAAGGATAGCATGCTGGAGAAGCTTACTAAAAACGCTGCCGTTAGTATTCCTTAAACAATGACAAATGTTACTTCAAGCAAAGAGAAGGCAAATGAGCATTACAATGCTTTCAATAGAACTAAGCACGCTATTGCCAAGGCATCTCCATTTTTCTAGGAGTTTCTCATTGTACAAGTCACATTAGCATAGCAATAGGTAACCAGCCATACCTCTGCTTCACCTAGTCACGGCCTCAGGGAATTCAGAGCTTTACAGTTCCTTGCTGGCAAAGGCGCTTTATCTTATTGGCACATTAACTCAGTTCTGGCCTCCCATACATTTTAGTCTAGTTGACAGCATTCCTATGGCCATAAAATCAATCAATAGCCTCTGATTCTACTAAAGGTGTGCTAAAATATGCAACATGCCATTACAAAGCTTCTGATTTGCCACTGCCTTTTAGGGTAGGCTGTAGGAACTCACCTTCACAGTCAAAGGTTGCACAGAAACTTCTGTACACCCATCTCCCACGCTGGCCTGGAAGCTGCTGGAGGACAGCCACTAGCCCATTTGCTCACATGCTGCTCTGAGGCTGTAAGGAGCGGCTGGCCTCTGGCTGCTCTCCAGGGCCTAGGCACCTGCAGCAGGTGAACCGCATTGAGGCAAACCAGCACAGTCCCTCGGTGGAACAGAATCAATGCTCTCATGGCCAGCAGGGAGAGCCCAGCATGGCACAGCAGTGAGACTGGGTGTAGCCAAGTGTGTGTTAACAGAAAGAAATGCTCCCAAAGGACCTGGGATCACCAGGCAGAACTGTCTGGCTGCACAGATTGTGGAAAACTAGTGGACTGAGAGCAAAGGTGTACGTGCTCCTCCTGTACTGCTCCTCTCCTGAAAGGACCTGTTCCACAAAGGCCAAGAGGACACAGGTGAGATGCTCACTAGCACTTGTTATTAAATCTGTCTCACCTGGCAGATCAGATGTTTTTGAAATGTTAGCCTGCTTAAGGTGAATGAAACTTCTCCCATAATAAATCTATGTTTTCAAAGAAACAGCAATGATTTGGAGCTGCAGAATGAGGCCTGGAAATGATGAAATCAAAAGAGTAACATTGTGGTAGTTTGTTGCACACCTAGGAGCCAGCTCAGAACAACATCAAGCCCATTCTAAAGTCATATGTACTGTAGGCAGAATTTAGGCATATTTTTTAGGTTCATCATATGCTTAAAGGACTTCCTGAATTTTTGTATTATACAGAAACTTAGAGGAAAAAAAAAAAATTACTAGCATTTTTGTGCCATCCTGCCCACAAGAAACAGCTGTGACCACTGGCCACCTCTGGATACCCTGGCTTTAGAAAGCATTTTCCTATTTCCTGAAGCTAGCTTTAGATGATGTGACATAACATAGCAGCAAAGTTACGTCAGTATGCGGGGGTTTTTAAATTTTTTCCAATTGCTGTTCCTGTTCTTTTTTTCCAGAATTTTTAGAATAGCTATATCAAAAGTGCAGAAAGTAGCACTCTCAGTGTGGATTGCTTGCTTCTGGCTTCTTGCTTCTATCTTATTTTTCATTGAAATTCAAACAAACACAGCCTTTGTTTGATAAGATACTTACCATACAAAATAATATTAAAATGAAGGAGGAAAAATGCTTTGAACTTCAACAGAGAGGTGAGAACTCGACATTATTTTTGTCTTTGGTTTGAAAAAAAAAAATCTCTTTAAAACCAGAAAGGAACGTTAAAGGAAACTTCAGTCCAACAGGATTAAATTTTTTTACAGCACAAAAATTAAGTTTCCAAAGTCTTTTTGTTCTCATATGAGTAATACATTACATTTGTTTAAATAACTAAATGTATAAATAATAAATATTTTGTAAATCTTCTCCTGAAATAGTGATATTTAGAAAAAAATCTTTGAAGTGCAGATAATTCCTCGCACCAAATCTTCTTCAGATCTTGCAGAACACTTTGCTGATTCCCCAGAGGCACTTTTGGTCCATTGAAGGTTCTGGTTAAAGTAAAGAAAGATGTTTGAATGTTTTAACTGAGTTTTGGGGGTAGCACTAAATTAAAACTGTACATCTTTCAGTTTCCCAGCCTTTCACTGCTCTGTTATTTAAGCTTCAAAGATCAATTCACTGAAGAACTATTCATAATTTATAACTCAACTGAGGATCTCTTTCCCTTATTTGGATTTTAGTTCTCAGGCAAGTGGAATAGACAGACATTAGAAGCAGAGTGTACATGTATGTATTTTTTGTGAAAAACACCCCGAGGCAAGGTATTCAAGCCTGACTTAGTGGGCTCCTGCTTTGGAAAGCTCACCTGGAGACATCTGAAAGATGCTCGACCCTTCTGGAAGGTCAGCCACTTTAAAATATCACGTATTTGGTATCTACAAGGCTTTATAAAATATTACCTTCCTGGTGAACCTAGTCGCAGCATTTATCCACAAAACAGCATCTCATCATGAACGTTACTGTGTGTACCAATAAGCATACCTCAGTCACAGTAGTGAAGAGTCACTCTATGGATTAAAAGTGAATTCTTGCATCTTTATGTTTCCTACATTTCCTGAAACTGTTGGCAGAATGACAACATGGGACTGGGGCATGGACGAGGAAGGAAGTTATGAGATGTGAACTCCTGTTGTTCAGGAACTAGGTTCCAATCATAAAGTTCTTGATTCTTGCAAGCAGGGCAGATGCCTGTGTAAAGCCCCATTTAAGTTAATGGGATTCTGTGTCGGTCGATGAACCTGCATTTATTTGTACATCAACATCGTAGGATCAGAGTCTGACATTGCTCCTGGAGAAATGGAGTCGAGTTGCTCTGTTATGCTGATGCTTTCTAGTCACTGCTATCTAAGCCTAATTTGATCAAACTAGTGGAAAAAGATACTTTGGGCTATTAAATCTCCTCAGCTACCCAGGCCCAATGACCTGTGTGTTCTTACACTCATGCAAATATCAGCAAGCTGATTTACTGGATTAGAAATAATTAAAAAGAGCAAGAAAATTATTTTTATTTAAAAGTGTCAATTTAGGAAGGCTTTTAAAAATAGTGTTTATAGGAAAGAGCAAATGCATAACATGTTAGCATTACTGATTAGTTTAAAATATTCAGTACAATAATCTATTATTTTAATTAGTTTTCCAAATTGCTGGCAAAAATAACTGAGAGATTCTGTCTGTGGAGAGGTAAACGCTTCCTTGTAATTGTTTTGGATTTTGCTCTATCCTTTAATGAATTTATTCTTGTAACGACAAGAACATTATTTTTATTCCTCCATTTATTTTAGGGAAGTTCACATGAAAGAATGAGGCATATGGGAACTCAGCAGAGTTTTGCTTTGACAAATGACCTCATTGACCATGTTGACAAACACCAACTGTACTGACAAATGACCAAGCCACAGACGTTTATGTTGCATACAGCTCTGATTTAAGCCATCACTATCTACCAATTGCCTGTTGCTGCCCTTTTCCTGCGGCTCTGCTAGGGAGCCGTTTGTATGAGCTTTGCCTTCGCCGCTTCAAATAAAATGAGACAGGAAAACTCACAGTGCACATATCAATGGGTGACACTAGCCTGGCTGATTTTGCCTGAGTCAGATGACCCAAGCTCTCATACAAACTGCTGCAGCAGCAGCAGAATGGCAGTGGTCCTTCCAGATTAGGCACTTGGCATATGCTGCCAGCCTCGATGACCATGGTGTGGTAGAGAAAGAAATTATCTCCCCCAAGTTTGTTCTAATGGCCTTCCCCGGTAACATTTAAATACCATTCATACTGCCTGCTTCCCTGAGGCAGAAATTCTCAAAACTGGAGGCCATGCACTCCTTTTGCAAAGCAGTAGTGATTTGCTCACTCCATTTCCACTGAATGCATTCTATGTGAAGGCAACACTGTGTTAAATACTGTTCTAAGGATTCCTCTGAGCATTTGCTAGTGGTTGCCACAGGGATAGAGACCTGCAGAAGTCGTATCTACTGAGAGGGCAATGTAACAGTAGGTTACCTCATACCTTCCCACGGACTCTGTGTGTATGTGTGTGTACATGTACGTTACATACACTATACAACCTGCAGCTATATTTCATCAGGAGGGTAGGTAGGATTTTTCAGAAGGAGACACAGGGGGTGGGTAACTTGGAGGTGAAGGAGGCCTGGGTGAGAGAAGTTTCTACACCACCTGTGGAAGGAGAAAGATGAATCATGAAAGGGGCACTGGGTCATCTGAGGTGGGAAGTGGAAGCAGCAGTGAGTGTGCACCAGTATTTTGATCTTAGAAGAGAGGATATTCCAAGTCCTAAAAGTCATGTCTTCAGCCTACCACCACATCACATGCATTTATAGAGCACCCTCCAGCACTTGCACTTCCTCTGAATATCAATCCTTTGATCCACCAAGCAGACTTATTCAATGCATGGGGTAAGAGGAGATTGTGGTACTGTGTAAGCTCATGCTTTCCAGCGGCAGTACACTGCTTCCTTTCCTGTCCTGTGACTGAAGGCACCAGATATATCACCCTTAAAAACCACAGCGCCTTCCCATGTCTCTTGAAAAATGTGAGAAAGGAGGCAAAACACGTGAAAGTGAATGTCAGAGAGAAGTCAATCCTGAGACTCCCTTTTTGTAAAAATATGGGTTTCATTTTGATAGTGTCCATGAGCAAGGAGTACTTTGCTCTGAAAATAAACGAATTCTGAAATTGCCTTGTGCTATGCCAAATGATAGTGTAACTAACATTGGTCTTAATGCAAATTCACTGAAATCTTTGCTAAGTTTCCCAATGGCTGCTTTGTGATAAAGCAAATGGTACCGGAAAAAGCCTTTTGATATTCATTCATGCATCCACATAAACACCAAAAGCCAGCTATTTAACGGATTTTCTCTGTTTAAATATAGTGTTGTAATTTTGGGGTTAGTATTTACTTTTTGTTAATGTCTTCTCAAAAATTACACAGTTTCACTGGTAAGTACTTCTCTCATATTAAAGAAAGTGTTGATTTGGATATAAATGTTACCCTGAAGGTTTCAAAGAGGAAAGTTTCAGGGGAAGTGGGGGAAGAGACAGAGACAACCACTGTCTGGGGGAAGGGGAGAGTAGGCTTACGATACTGGAGAAGGGACACAGCTAATATGGCTAGGAAGAGATGGATGGGAGAATAATGTACTTGAGAGAGAAATCTGTTCGATGTTGGTCCTGTTGGTTTTGCCCTGTGTTAAATCTCCAGAGCACTGCCTTTTTCACATGCTGCTTAGTGTAAGGTCAAAGATTATTAAAGCACTGTGCCTATGATTTTTTTGTTAAGTCCTCCATTCTCATCTCAGTTGCCACTCTCAGAACTCTATTCTGCTCCCAGCCTCCTGCCTACCCTGTTTATCTAGCTCATCTTTTAATTTGTGTAGGTGATTCCTGCCCTTCACTGATAGCATGGAGACAGTAAAATTTTTCTTTGGTGTTCTTGCGTATTCGTGACTTTGCTCAGGCCTTCTGACAATGCGTCATAATGAACAGTAATAGCACGGTTCATTACAAGTCTTGAAAACAAAGCATGTCAGAAATGAAATCAATGTGGGAATAACTCTCCTCACCTCAAAGCAATTTTCAGCCTTTCTTTGTATTTATTGATTTTTTTTTTCCTTCCACTGTTGCTTTGCCCTTTCATAATGTTCTGTTATTCTTGTACTGTGTTTTCACCTAATTTAGGACAGTATCCTGAGAGTCTGAATACAGATGTTCAGGTGTGGTACCAGAAAGGAGAGCTTATTCCTGAGACTACTTATTGCAATGTGTTATAGAGCACACTGCAGGAAAATAATTCTCGCTTTGCTTTTTACAAACTGTATCAGTGTTAGGTGTTTGCAATACTGCAGTTACTCCAGTACAGCGTGAATTTCTCTCATATTCCAGGTCCTACAGGATCAAGGGGCAAGGATCCATGTCTTGCTACTGGATAGGAAAATACCATGTGCATATTAGGCAAGTATAAATAATAGATGACAACACTTCTGTGACTTTTTCCCATACTAACTATGGCTAGTCTGTATCTACAGTCATGTATGTGTTCTTTGGTCTCCTTATGCTGACAGACCTACTCATCATTTTGGTTCACTAACCTTAATAATACGCAAGGAGGCATTTGGAAACAAAAGTGCGTTTCTAAGCATACACAGCGTATCATTACTCTGAAATGGGCATCCATAATGTGTGGTATCACAAATGCTCTGCTGAGATAGTGTTAGAAGAGAAAGAAGGTTTTGCATTGACATATATTTGAGGAGAAATGGGAGTCACAGGAATGGAAGAGCAATAAGAAGACTATGAACTTAGAGACTGAAAATAGACAAGCCTTGTGTAAGGCTGGAGGGAGAATATAATCCTTCTTTCTCATGTGAAGGTACAACCTGAAAGCAGCCTTTAGACCTTTAAAGATCATTGAATGCACAAACAGTAGTCAATAGAAAACTGGAATTTGCTGGTTAGTTTTAGACAAATTTGTTACTTTTCATTTAAAGAAGCTCCAGAAAAACTCTGATGGCAACCACTGTCCATCCTAAGGCATTTAGCAAGGGAGAGACATGTCACTTTCAAACAGTTCCTGATTCATTACTTCCTGAGCATGAAGAGATGAAATACTGTCTGTAAGAATGTGTGGCTCCTGTTGCTTCATTTGCACACTGCTCAGGTCTCAAATCTATTAACACAGCTCCAGGAAATCTTGAATTTCAAATGTCTGACTGCATTGAGCTTTGCACTTGACTAATCAAGTCAAACATTGTCTGCTAATCAGATTTACAGGTGTGAACCTGTCAGCATATGGGAATAGGCCACGTAAACATGCAAAGAGATTCAGATAGCTGCCCAGCAGTATCTGAAATTACAACCTGACCAAGAGAGCAGAGTATTGGATTCCTAGACTTCAAGCACACTGATACAGTGATTGACTGAATTATCCGTATTTTCTTCCACATACTGTGCTTCTGATAACTGGTACTTTAAAAATTCTGTTCCTTGACAAAAAAATCTTCAAGTAGTCCGTATTCTTGGATAATATGTACTTCCAAGTAATACGCTGAAAATCAGAGGCAAAAGCAAAGAATTATTGCCAAAGGCAGAAGAGGTTATATAGGATCAAAAATGGAGATGCTATTAGAGAAGAAGCACTCTGGGATAAATGTCCCCTTGCGCTGTTTACATACTGACACATTAGCTACACAGATACTGACTAAGGCTCAGGGCGTTTACAAGTAACACTGGAGTTATATGTGTGACAACATAATAACTAATTTCCACCTAGGTACTTCCATGCTTCTTCTTGGTATAGCTTCTCTTTCTAGCTGCATCTCACAAAAAAGAGTTTTCTGCAAACAGAACTCATTTTGGTTGTGTGCTTCGGACACTTAGTTGGAGTTTGTCCTGGTGATGATGCAATCATACCAAAAAAAAAAAAAGGTTACAGTAAAACTTTTTGAAAGCAAAACAAGGCATATTTACTTTAAAATACTTACAGAGGTATCTATAAATGGTGTATAGCATGGTAGTCCAATTCAGACTACATCTATAATTGCCTTTGATCATACTGTATGATCAAATATGTATGCTTTAATAACTATACATTATTAAATATCTCATATGTAGCCTCTGGGACAGTGTTGCCTTCCTGCTCCACATGTGTCACAAGTTAATGCTTTAGGATGCTGATCTAAGAGGAGTACCAGGAATGTAATTTAATCTGAATAGCATTGAAAAGTGCCCCTATCTATGAGCAAAATGTTTAGATATGATTCTACGTAAAATACATTTCTATAAAATGTTCCTAAGTATAGCTGTGATTCTGCTAGATGGACAAACCTTAAAGGTGAAATAGGATAAAAGACTATTCTATACCCACAGAGAATAGCATGGGCCATAGTCCACCATGTTTTACTTTATTCTTTCATTCACTGTAAAGTTGCTTTTCCTGCACTAAAAAGGAGTTTTTACTGTTAGAACTGATGGCAATATTTAAATAGTGAATTCTTCCAACATAGGCTATCAGCAGCCCAGGAAGGTAACTACATACAGAGGCAAGCAGCTGCCAGCATACACATCAAGACATAAAGATGAACACGGGCCAAAATACATTCCCTTTGCACTCCCTCTTCAAGTCCAGTTTACCACTGGCAGAGGCTGCAGTAGAACAGGGCCACCCTTTGCATGTGTTCTACAGGAAGGTTATTCTACTGTAAACTGCAAAATCTGAACATCACTGTCTTCAAGAACAGTTTAAACAGAGCCCATGCTTTGCTCTATGGCAATCTTTTATGGAGCTTTTTCACATACAGAATTTAGTCTGCCGAGGTCTGAGAAATTTCGCTATCTCCTCCAGGAAAATGATTGATCGGAAGGTTAATTGAGAAAGACTGAATATAAACTGATCCCAATAATTATTATTAATTACATTTCTACTTTCATAATTAACAAACTCTGAGGTATTTTATACACTGGGTGTTTGCCCTCATTTCCAATGAAAAAATGTAATATGTTTTCTGGGGACAAGAATAAAAATTATATTTAAAGGCACTAATACAGTCTGATACCGTGGTTAATATTATTTATTGTATAATTATTTGTTAGGCATTTATAATTTCTTTATGTTTGTGGAAGTTTGTAGAGCACTGAATGTTGATGTTGCCTACTTCATATTTCTCCGTAGCGCTGGGGCAGAGGAAGGGGGTTAATCAAGCAAACCTTATATATTTTCCATACATAAATCATACAAACTGCAGGTGTGCTGTTTTTTCCAGTTTCTGACATCATAAGGGAGAGACCTATACAAATTTGTGGGTAGTAATGAGTTCTTATTTTAAAGCAAATATAATCTAATACAGAAAAGAAGTGACTCCCTTTGAATATTCATGGCAAACCATGCCCTGCCTTCTAGATTATGCATCTCTATTAATTTCGTGATCTTACAAAAGTGGTAAGGGCTTGATTTGACCTGTGATGGCCAAGCAATCCCCACTAAAATAGCTTAGTAATAGGATAAGGCTAATTCATGATCAAGAATTACAATGGGCAAATACTGTTAAAATACTGCTTTGAAGAAGTATTTAGCTTGACTGTATGAACTGTAATTGCAGCTGGCTAAAATTCTTTGAGGGCTTAAATTTCCTTACAATATATTTTTGTTGTTGTTGTTTATGCTCTGTAATGAGATTTGGGTGGTTTTGCATTTTTTTTCAGGCAATCCATTCGCAGCTTGCTCAGATTCCCATTTCTTTTTCTGAAAAGAGAATTCACTAGATACAAATTCCAAACAGCTACAGTTTTCCTCTTGAGGCTGTGAACATGAAGGTGCAGTCATTGTCATAATATATGTTTTCAGTCTCAAAAAGTCTTTTCTCATTATTTAGAAGGAGAGATAGAAAAGAAGAAACGTGAAATGTACTAAAGATGAATATAAAATCCAGAGTACCTGTACCTGAACTAATATAAGATACGGAACAACTGTCTTGCTTCACTAGTTTGCTGTAAACAGATTAATCTTACCATTTTAACTGCACAAACTGAAAAAGGTAAGACGAGTGAAATCTCATGTGACTACGACCTTGGCTGGAATCATGGTGTCATAACCCAGAACTCCTTCACTGGCTTTATATTTATTTATTTATTTATTTATTCCCTGAAGTTGTGGCTTCTGGCATCAGATAGTCAGCTTTCTTTTTAAAACTCAGCTTTTTTATCTTGCAGCTATTGAAAGAACATGAAAATAGAATCCCTACTTTACTAAAAGATTTATCCCAAGTTAGGATTGTTTTTTTAACCTAATCTGTAATGCAGTCTCCTAGCTTATTGGAATCCAACTTAATGCCTCTGGATTTTTTTTTTGTTTGTTTGGTATTTTGCTTTGCCTTTTTGTTTGTTTGTTTGTATAGTTCAATCAGGTAGAAATAATCTTATTTAGTGAATTTAACCAAATGGCTCAAGCAGCAGGAGAGCAGAATGAGTACTTGTATCTTAGATTTTTTTCTAACTATGACTAAATCTGATATCAGCACAAAGTTACAGTTTAACCCAAGCTGTGATATTTACTGAGAGTTTCCATCTCTGCAAGGATCCTTCATCCCTTTGCAAGATGTAAGAGGCCTGAGAGGAGAAGAAAATCATTCATGAGCCCATACTACAGGGTGTGTGATTGGGAGTGTGCTGGGAGCATGGAGGTGCACGTCATCCTCTGGAGCTGCTAAGCTGGTGGCCATCCCCAGTGCTGGGAAGTTCACTGTGCTTTTGGCTGTTCCTTATGGCTGTGTGCCAATGTCATGAGCCACTCTGACTCCTGTGATACAGGGGTGACAGTGCGCTGCCCCTACCTAACTAGCAGAGTGGTAAAGATGGAGAAGAACTACAGGAGTGAGCAAAGGTAGGGAATGACTTCCAGATGAGAAATTACTAGGCTGGTTCTGCCTGGGGAAGCAACAGCTGAAGATGATGACAATCCAGACCTGTGAATTTGTGAGAGATGCAGGAAAGTGGACAAGGAATTGTTGCTTTTTTCTAATCCAAGAAATATATGCTGGTACTGGAACTAGCAAACAGCTAGTTGAAAGAAAAAGAAGAGATACTTTTTAATAAAATGTTATCATTTGGAGCTTCTCCTCATGTAGAACTCAGTAGCTCATATGAGTTCCAAAAGCAATTCGCTAGATTCCTACAAGAGAAGTTCATGGTGCTACGTCTTGCTTTAAAAGTACCTGTGTTCTCATATTGTGCTCTAGGCATCTGCTGTTAAGAGACAGAATTGCATGCTAGATAGGTTTCTGTTATGTTCTCTCAGTGCTGCTTCTGTTAAGGTGCAATTGTAGCCTGCAGTTCAGATACATGATTGCAGCATGATGGTAACTACAACCTCACAAGATTTGACATAGGCTGCTGAGCCCATCAGGGATCCTGCATAATATTTGGCAGCTGAAAACTCTTATCTACAGGGGTTGCAGTTAAGCCTCTGAATTGTAGAGTGCCCTAGTGAATTCAACAGGCAAGTTCAGGCAGATCTCACCATGGAGAGTATAGCTGGCCTGCACCTCCACCACAGGCTACAGCCACTGTTGCAAAGGCAGCAGAATATCCTGCATGTCTGCACCTCAGCCAGCTCCATTCACTGCAACACAAACCTCCAGTAACAGTGCTGAGTTGGGCTGAAACATGAGCACACATTGAATTCTGTGGTAACCCATGGCAGAGAGGTGAATCCAACCAAACACTCTAAATAACATCCTAAATTGCTGCAGCTAGGTTTATCAGACTTCAACTGTCAGCTCCCTTAAAAGCCTGACCTTGGAAGAGCAATTGTTATAGGAAAATATCATTACTGATGCAGAGTTTCAATGTTGTTTCTGCTGTGGCTTATAAGGTTTTGACTGCTCCAGGAGAAGGGCTAAGTCTTCAGATTGTGCAGACTCATTTTTGTTGTTTTCCATAGGATGCTGATTTACCTTTAAGTAACATACTGTTTTTCTTTGTACATTCCTGTCCTTCACAGGGAAGCATGTGGAACGGCTTTTTCAAAAAACTAGGTGTATTTAAACTTGAGCTTACAGATCAGCCATGGTTTTCTTTACCACCTGATACCTGGGAGCAGGCTCTTAATGACCATAGATTGTACTGTAAGCAGCACATGTGCTTTCAGTTCTCTTGCATGTCATCAGTTTTCATCTGATTCCTCTGAGAATCTATAATGTAAAAATTCACTTGGTTGATTTTTAACCTCTTTAGCTGATATCTCATTTGAGAGAGAAACAGTGCTGAGGCCTCACTACGGAAACTACTGTATATCTTTCTCTCCTGAATGATACCAGCTCGTAGCAACACAGATTTCAGAAGAGTCTCAAAGTTAATAAACCTTTAAAATACATTTTAGTAGCCACATTATGGGCTGTGAGAAGACAGGTTATTAAGGGAAAGACTTAGCTGTCTGAGCACCAAAACATTGTTAGACATATACAATGCAAACAGAGACTGTTTCCTGTATTTTTTCCAAGAAAGGCAGTAATTGCTCAGCTGACCATATTCGTGATTCTTAAACTATTTTATACAGGGGGAAGGAAGTTCTGGTCATCTCTGCACAAAGCCAAACATCCTAATTTCTTGAACTGCCAGTCTCCCAGTTTCAGAGCCCAAGCCATCAGTTGAGTGCATCACCTTGGGCAACTCCTTCAACCCCTTCTTCTTCTATCCCAAATGAGTATAATAGTAACCTACCCACAGGATACTCAGTTGATCCATACAAATGTGTTATTACCTGCTCAGTATTTATTTTGTTATTGTAGAAGAGATGACATTAAATTTACGGTGCTTGGTGATAATTTGTTCAACTAATTAAAAACTGGGGTGCTTTTTAAAATGCTTCATCAGTCATGCAAATGCTATCTCCATTCATGAAAGCAACTGCTAAAATAAATAGCTTCCGATAATTTATGTTTTAAAATAATAAAATCCCAAAGAAGTTAAGTGTCAACCTAATGTTAACTTTGAGTATAAAACAGTTTGCTGAAGCCAGGAAGCAATTAAAACATACTGTTTTATAGAGTCCTTTATAGCAAGATAGTTTTTATAGGTCTACGTCTGCTTTTTTTGGAGGGTGAGCCACAGTTCAGTTTTGCCCAGGAAATAACAAATGGTATTAAGAACACATCAAAAGTGCAGTTTTCAGGAGCTAAGTGTGTGGTGGTATTTTTGGGAGGAGGAGGGAGTGAATAAATTCAGCATGAAAAGCTTGCCTGTACTAATTCATTAAGGAAGGGACTGCTTTCCTTTCAGGGCCTCTAAAGTACTCCTGTATATACATACTTTCCACGCATACGGGCTCATCCAAAGTGTCCTTCTTGCACAGAGGGTATGGTTTTGAAGTACTGCCCTGTCTCAAAGCTAGACTCTCACCCTTGGTGCTTAAGAGATGTGATTTTCTTCACTAATTAAAAAAAAAAAAAAAAAAAAAAAGTCAGCTGTGTTTCTCAAGAGATACATAAAAATAATGATAAATCTGATTATGAAATCAGATTATTATGAAAATCACACATAAGCAGCAGGCCAGATATAATTCCTTTTTATTTTTCCCTGTTAACACATATCTCCTATCCATGTAGGGAGCCAGTGTTTTCTATGAATTTATACTTTAGGTGCATGCTTTGCTTGATGAGACCCCTGCAGGAACAAAAGGGCTTTGAAAAGAAACCATACCTGGTATTGTAGCTGGATACAATATTGCTGTGCTGGAAAGTGTCAGTGGCTGCTGTCAAGTAAGCCTGTGATCTCTAGACTGTGGCAGCTCCAGCCTGATTCTGGCTGAAGGGAATGCTTGATTAAGCCCTTTTATGCAAATGAAATAGCTGGCAAGAATAGGATTGCCCTGCACTAGCAAAGGGCTTCATGTTAAGGCCTGATTCAAGTTCAGGCTGAGTGCCATGAGGAGTTCTCCAGCTACAGGTGGATATACGAGGTGCTTCTTCAGCTTTAATAGGAAGCAGAAGAAAGGAGAAGAGTTTCTGGGGCACAGAACAGACTGAGGAGACAAACTTGGCAATTGTGAGTGTGAATATCACCTAGGGGTTTTTTTTCTGTGTTTGGAGATATGGAGGTTACATGTGTTTTCAATAACACAGTAAAACCGCATCAGAGAATACACCTGATTGCATCGCTCCTTTCTCCTTTTAACGGAAGTAGGTTTTTGGCTTCCTTTTGCTGCCAGCACTAACACGTCTCTTGGGCCAAATAGCATATGCAAATGGCAGAACTAACTTATGAATTTTCAGAAATGAAATAATGTATCTGAATAATTTGTGTTAAAATTAATTAGAAACGTGCCTGCTGCTAGCAAGTAGTCACTCAATGTGAGATTTTTGGAGACTGCCTAATAATCTTCACACCAAGTATTATAGTCTATCCCTGCAATTAAGCCTTAGTGAGTACACTGCATTGTTCATATTCGAGACCCTTAGCAAAGAAAATAGGGACAGAAAAGTGTCTTATTTGTTGGTATATGCTTCTGAAGTTTCCTCCTGCAGAGGCTGGCACATCATATGCATAAAAAATTATCCTCTCTCAAAATCATTGCAGTCTCCTAGTTTTTTCAATGAGACAGAGGCACCTGCCCACACATTCAGAGTGATTTTTCCAAAATTATTGCCATCACCCACATGTCTCCATGGGACATGGATAGTAGTCCTTCCTAACAAAGATTAGTCACTGTTCCCATTTGCTCCTTCTTGATGTTTATCTCCAGCACACGGTGTTAAAAGCCACTGTTATCCTTACTGGAGGCAACTTTGCTTTGCTCCCATTGCTTTGAGGCAGGGGGGGAGGAGGGGGGCGAAATCACATAGGGTGAGAAGAAAAATAGGAGGCAGTAGTCTTGAGCTTTACTGTATAGAAAAATTTATGAAGATGAAATCCCCAAACTAGGACACTGAAATTACACTCAGTTTTCCTCCACAATGACAACCTGAATAAGGAATAAAGCAAACAATTCTTTAAAAACATTTATTTAAAGAAATCACATACTCTGATTTACTCCATGTCATTGACATATTATACCTTATCACCAGTATGTACTGTTAGGCTTGATTGTTCCTTACTACCTTGATTGTGAATTATTTTATATTTTTAGTTTAAAACCTCTGTATTAGACAAGGTAGCCCTGTGCTATTAGATATTGTCATTTACTTTTGCTCTCTAGGTACATTAAATCAAAGAGATGCCTCATTTCCATCTGCACTACCATTCTTCCCTGCCAGTTAAGCAGATTGTTGTCATACCCAGACCTGCAAAGAATGAGGTCGTGCATGGACTGTAGTCTAGGCTACTATGAACTTCGGTAAAGGCATTCAGATAATTCTAATAATAGTGGAACAAATTATGTAGTAAAGCTTACTGAGCAACTGAAGCTTCTTCCTGTAACAGTTCTCACAAGTAGCCCAATTGTTATAGAACAAAATACATTTAAAAAATAGGTAATAAACATTAATTTCCATTATTTTGTTTCACACTTGAGATAACTAGATCTAACTTAAACCATTTTATGATGACACTCATTTTCACTTCAGTTCTCTGACTGAAGAACTGGTTCTATTCATTATCACTGTGACATTTTTTTTAAGTAATTCCAATTTCAGAATTTCACACATCTATTGTTTACATTTATAAGCATGGAAAAACATTAATTTTAGTTCCTTGACTTTCTGGAATACACTTTTTGCAGCCAGCTTGGTTATGTTAAAGTAGAATCTAAATATGTGGCTTTAAATGGTCACCCATATCCTGCCCCAATAAACTCCCCAAACAGCAGTCACTGAGGTTGTCAAATCTGTTAGAAGACTTGTTCCTTCTGATTTCCACAATTCAGAATCTGTGATAACCTAGAATTACCAAGCTAATGATGTAAACCGAATCTTGTCAACTGACTTGTAAATCAAATAGATGCTGCTATTCTCTCACTTACAGGAACTACCTTTAAACCACAGCAATAAGAAGGCAAAAGACAGTAAAAGCGGAGTAAACTGGAGTGTGGCTGTTTGCAAGCCAGCCCCAGCACAGGCCACAAAAACTGAACAAGTGTCAGCATAACTTGTTATCCCCAGAAGCTCCTTTCACTTCACTCTGTCAAATGAGAATGAAGGACAAAAATCAAGGCAAAATGAAAAGTCAGGACAACTGAAAAGAGGAGAAAAAGTATTAGAAAGGACCCTAATGGAAAAGACCAAGATTATGGATTAAAGCAGATACGGTAGATTTTTTTTTTCTAACAGTGTAAAATAATAAAAGCTAGTTAAGTATGACCAATGAAAGGTTTTCTGCTTTTAAATAGAAGTATTAGTTCTTAATGCTATAATTTTACACCTCCAAAAGGATTGAAGGCATTTTTCAAATATGAAGGAAAATAATGATCTTTTACAGCCTGCTGGCATAACATTGCTAACAGCTGGCTTGTCCTAGGAATGCATCCCGTTGATTTTAGTGGCACTACTCAGGTGAAAAGGTTTATATAGATGAATGCAGGTTAGCATATCTGAATCTTAAATTAGAAGAGAACATGAAGAGACAAAAAATAAAGAAAGTTAATGAGCATTACAAAGTATTTTAAGTTAATATTTTTCCCTAATCTCATATTGTAAGGGTAAGAAAGGAACTATATGCTAGAAATTTCAAACATCCTTTTCTTAAAACAATAGGTACGCTACTATTTAGATGAAAGACTTTTCATACAAGCCTGGAGATTCAATGTTACATTCATCTCAAGAATTTTGGAAAATATTTGTTTACTTAATAGATTTTGTGCTCCAACTTTTCATTCAATTGTCTTTCTGTTTGAATTCCTGACCTAGTTAAATAAAATAGTTTTAAAACATTTGTATATATTCTAATAACAGCTGGAGACCTTTTTTTTCCTGTAAGAAAATATTGTCCCTACATCCTTTTCATGGGAACAAAGAGCAAAGGAGAAATTACAGCAGCTATAAATCAGTTTTGTGCTTTTGATAATTTAATACATTTTTCACGGGTTGCTTTCTCTGTTTGGCATCCTCATAACAACTCAGTTTGCATGCAGCTTTGCAATCAATCCCATCTCTTTCCTCCACCCTCTCTTCCTTCACAGTATCATATACTTAAGAGGAGTTTAGATTTGCCAGGTGTATGATTCAAAGGCTCATCCTTTAATCCCTGACATTTGCATGATCCCAATTCTGCAGATTAAAAATTATTTCCTTCTTTTATTGTATGGACAGAGCAATGAATATTGTTATAGTGTTAGTAACTCTAAGTGGTTATGCTGATGAGTTAATTTAATCCCTTGGAAGGCGATAATAGGGTAATAAAGCACAAAGGAATCATCTTAGTCATGTCTCTCTGGTACTCTGACAATTGCCCCTGTTCTAAAGCAGTTTCATGCAAAGCCACCAAAGAAAAAATGACTGTAGTCGTCAGCCGCACAGATGAAGGAAACATCCATGGCTGTGTCAGTCATTTTAATGAGTCACAGGAGGAGAGAAGGTGGAGGAACAAATTAAAAAAAACAGTATTTTTTTCCCTTCCCCCTAACAGAAGAAAGTGAGAATAGTTGCAATTTCATTTGCTTTTAAAGCACAGCACTTGGGTAATAAACGTCCCCTGCAAATGTGCTGAGCAAACACCTCCGCATTCATCAATATGCGGGAGCTGTTTATTGCCTCATAAACTTGGAAGCAAGTGATATTGTCTCTTAAATCAATGGCTGCATGGACATCCTAGGCACTGTAGGAGAACAGTACATCCAGACAATGCTGATACTTAAATTAATGGTTCTAGTAATGACTGAAAGGTGCTTTGTCGCTACTAAAGAAGTTAGACATAGATTAAAAGTATGCCTCGGACACAATGTATATATGTTGTGATAGCAATTTGTGTATGTGTGAGTCTCATTACAGTTTTTATTACTTTGGCATGAAAACTTACTGCTCCATGCAGTTTTGATCTAAATGTGGGTTGGGCTGCCAGTACTAAAAGGGTCAAACTTGGTTTAAGCCTAGTTTATGCACAAACCAGTTTCTATACCTACGGAGAAGACGGCTTGTGAAACTGTGTTAGCTTTATCAATTTCAAGACAGATTAAAGAGCCAATAATAATCTGAATTCCATGGCATCCATTATCTGAAAAAGATTTATAAACACTACAGAATTAGCTGACATTGCACTGTAAGTTTCTCATCTGCAGTGTCTCAAGCTGATCCTATCTTCTTTATCTGAAAGAAGAGAATACACAGCTGGAAGGCACAGCTTCTGGTCTGCAACCATTAGTGTTCGGGGTAGGAATTCAGTGTAGCAGGAGCTGTGACAAGGATCAAGGACTATGTTTTGCTTCCTGCATGTTTTCAGCGTTTATATTGCAACGAGAAGGACTAATTGCTTCCTGAGCAACCGTAACTTTTATAACAGCACGGAAATGCAGTGGAATGTGAATTAGACTTCCATGTAAACTATCCATCTGACTATGTACCATGGGTCCCAGGCAAATGTGAGCAGCTTATGCTGTTGTCCATGCTATTGAAGGAAAACAATTTACTAGTAGCATGGGTACATTTACACAAGCTGCTGTCACATCTTCTCAAGGCAGCCATCCATACTGCTAGAGCATCCTCTCTTTTGCAGATGAACAGCACAAAGGCAGTGAAGGAAAAAATATTCCTTCTCAGCTCCTTCTCATCTTTTACCCCAGAACGATTTACAAATACTAATGAAGTACTAATGCTACACTGTAACGGATGTTTCACATCTACAGAGTGTTCCAGGCAGATTCTGCCTTGTATATCTAAAGGGAGGACAGTACTCTATTTGAACTTGTTTATACATGTCTGTTTCTGGAGTATTTTCTCCTGATAAGTTGCATTTCTGAAGATCCTATGTATGTATTTTGTGTTGGAACTTTCACTTCTGCAGCAATAAGGTACCGATGATAATGTCTCAGGAAAGTGCTGTATCAACTCCTCACCAAGCCTACATACAATTCTAATCTTAATCTTTAACTTCAAGTCCTCTTTGAACTAACTATGTCCATTGGAGCATTACAATTGTTTTCTAATTAGCAAAACTGTTTCTTTTGTTTGGGTAGCTTAGGATCTGAGTGGGCTTTCTTCAAACTACACAAAGCAAAAACCTGTTTTCACTAAGTAAAAACATAAGCTGCAAAATGTAAATATTTGGCTAAACTTGAGGCCTCTCATAATATAGCAGCTCAGAAATAAAATAAAATTGCAATTTGTGGGTAAAGTCCACAGTAGCCCAATTGAAATTTCAGGGGCTTATAATGGCATCATTACTAGCATTCAAACAGTGCTCAGAAAGAGCGTAAACCAGCTGAAAAGCCTTGTACCGCTGTCTTCCATATTGTTAAGAGGTAATAGTGAACAGAAAATTAAGCATGCATATGTAACATAACACAGTTGCAATGAAGTGTAGCAAAATATCAGGCTGCATATGCAAAAGCCACGCATCACTAAGTCCTGTCTTAATAGCCCTCTCTGTGTAGTTCCATTGTAGCCTGGCTAGAATACCAGGTATGTGTTTGATTTAGCGTGTTGCTAGAGTGCAGCTGATAAACTAAAGCAAATCTGGAGAAGGACAGCAGCAAGATGAATTAGCACGGAAAAAAATAACACACTCAAGTATAGGTAACTCAGTGAAAGTGTGACTGAGATGAAATGTAACAAGTTCTAAATGTTTACGGGATTTAAATGCTAAAGAGAAAGAAAAATTACCTTATTGTAAAGCAAAGACAAAATCAAGAAAAAGACATTAGGAATAACAGAGTATGCTGCCAGGAGTAGCAAAAGACCTATCCATTGGGAATTTAAACTAGTTCTGACAAGACAACAGAAAATTAATATCAAATACTGTTCTCTGTTACCAGGATTTGTTTGTAGTGAAGTAACAGCCTCTTCCTCTTGCTGTCTCTCAGGGAAAAAAAATTAGTGCTTTATTAGTCCTTTCCCACTATAGAGAAGAAAATAATACATTTATATTGCCTAGTGAAGCAGAAGTCTAATATTTGTATTTCTGCTTGAAGAAGCATTGCAAGATTTCTAACAGGTAAAATACAGCTTTTCACTTGAGCAGAGCTGCCCCTGGTGTTGCCTTCTCATCCTGGAGAAGGTAGTCTCCAGGGATACTTCAGGTGTGGCACCCTTGAAATACAGCTGAGTGCTATGTACTTCTTAAATATTAATAATTTATATGTTTTGTGCCTTTTGAAAGCAAAATATATTTTATACCTACAAAGTGAAGAGATGCAAGCTATGACAATGTTTTACCAGGTTCCTAGGCACAACCACAAAATACCTTTCTCTTTCCAAAGACATATCCTGAGCTTCATGCTTTTCTGTCATGGCCCTCAATTCAGCCCACTTGGTAGCAACAACTTCTGCTTTGTCTACAGTGGCTCTGAGTCCTCGTTACCTGTATCCTCATTTTCAGCTCATCTGCAGTCCCTGACAATTATGTGTTCCTTTTGCAGTCCTATCTGGATAAGCTTTCTCCTTCACTCTTTCAGCCCTGGTCCTTTCATGATCTTGCTCTACTTGTAGTTTCTCTGTCACTCCTGCCCTAATATTCATCAGCTTTATGCATTTTCTCCTCTGGCGCTTTTTATAACCATCTGAATTAGATACATTCACACAGACAGCATTCAGTCATCTCCCTTTTAATTGGTAATTGGCTGCACTTAGCCCCATAGAAGTTAAGTAGATATATTGCCCTTGACTTCAGTGAGGCCAGGATTTCAAGCTTACACTTCCCACATTTCTGGACTGTGTCAAAAGCAGGAAGCTATGAAGTCCCTAAGCAGTACAAATACAGTGATATGTGCCATGCAAAATGTTGCCTAGTTATAAGACTATCACTTGCTTGGAGTTTCAGTACTACCAGAATACTTTGGCAGGCTTTCTGGTAAGGTTAAAAAAGTTAGATAAATAAGAGCTTGGTGCACTTAGATACTTTATCATTCCGTAATGTCTCTCACTATATCTGTGTATTCAGCCAGAAGAATGCTGGCCATGTTTCTGTCTAGTTTCTAAATGCTGGCAAGCTAACTGTAATCAAGGTATTCCTTTTAACAGGATTGATTTAAGGCCAAATGGAGCTCCCTACTGCTTGCGGCTTCAGGTCCTTCAAAAATAAGGCAGCATTGAACTTGGGAATAAAAGTAGTAGCACTGTAGTTCTTCCCCCAATACCCTTATTTTCTATAATTTTTTCCATGCTCTTTATGGAAACCTTTTCTCCTCTTCTTTTTGTAATTGTTATTCTACCTTGTTCTTCCTCATGTTTGAAGACGCTGTGACATTCAACCCTTTTTTTGTCATTCTTGATGCCTGACTTCTCCTTTCTCTGACCATTGCTACCATCATCTTATCTCTTCCTCTAACCTTGAAGGACATATTAAGGGGGGAGAACAGAGTCAATAGGTGCTTGGTATAAAAATTGAAAAAGAGGGGTTGTAACTTCATCAGAGAAAGAGGAGAATGAGAAAGCATGAAACAAAAGCAGTTGAGAATACTCAAAGAAAGAGGTATAAAAATAACATCTAAAGGAAGAAAGCAAAGAGGAAAAGGAATAAAAGAAAAAAAAGGAGGGAGAAGTGGTGGAAGTGGGGACTGTGATCAAGTTTTAATAGAAGAAGTGGTCAAATTTCATGCAAAAGGAAAACAAACCCCAGAAAATGCAGGAAAATCATGGAGCTCCCTTACTGGGTAAAAGAAATGAGACAGGAGGAAAGAGATAAGGAAATCAAAGTTCAAAGCTGTTTCGTTGCATTGTATTTCAGAATTCAATGGAAAAGTTACATATACAAGATCCATACAAGATAATAGGCCTGTATAAAATCATAAAAGATTTAATTATTATTTATACAAACCACTCATATAATTTTGTCCCTGATTCAATTCAGCACTCAAGTGCTGGCCCAATTCCCACAAAGTCAAGCAAAACTAAGTATTTCACTCAAAATGAGCCTAAGCTCCCTGCAGATTACTCAAGATGTGTTGGTTGAATACCCTGCACTGAGGGTTCACAATTTGCCTTGTTCAAACACAAGAGCCACCTCAAGGCTTCTCAGTGATTTTAGCAAAACAAGTAAATAGGTAAGGGCTTGAAGGAAAAGGTGGAGCTGTCCTGGATAGTTAAGGGTACAACTTGCTGCTCATGTTGCCCCAGTGGTCAAAGTTACTCTTTCCTTCTTCCTCCCAGCAGTGCTTTTTACTCCAGTTTCTTCTTTGTGGCCAATCTTGCTGTCCAGACCCCTGACACAGTCAAAATAGATGGCTGGTTTATTGCTGTATGGAGTCCCCAGCTATCTGCTGCTGAAGGACAGCTTTATGCAGTGCTACTGCCTTGGTTTCCTGCATGTTCCCCTCCAGCTTTTGTTCCATGAGCCAACAGAAAGGCTGTACACAGGTCTAACAGTCCTGAAGAGCACTTACTGCACTAACACAGAAGTGAAGTTAGCTGGATCCTCATCCAGCTGAGCACTACCACAGCACTGAGTTCCATTTTCATCCTTAGAGCAGTCTAGACCCTTCTTTACCCAACAAACTACTGGGGCTGTCACTGCCCAGTATTTCATCTCTGCATATACTCTGGGTCTGTTATACAGACACCAACCAACAAATTATTTACAATCCATAATTATTCTGCGTATTAAGTCATATTCAGAATCTCAGGAATTAGTCTGATACCTGGTTTACTCCGGTATGATTTGGCTGTTCAGGCCTGGTTTGAGCAGACCTGGGAGTTGTTTTTTGCAGAGATGAAGTCACAATCAAAATTGAAGTGAATAAATTAAATTCCATCTGTTTATAGCCCAAAAAATGACATCAAAGAAGAGATTCTACAGGACAGCTAATGCACTAAACCTCACATACACCTCAGCACAAGCATTGCTAAAAAATTTGTAAATTAATTGTATAATATAAAGTCCTGGTTGCCACCTGATCACCCAGTGTTTGCATCAACAGCCACAGAAGTTGAGGGTCACTCTGTCCTCTGAATACCAAGTCAGTATTTTCTTCTTATTCCCAAGTTAAATGGAGGTGTCAATTTTACCCACTGGTCACTAGCTGACTACCTGGAAAAACTGTAGCTGTCTTGGACATCTGCAGATTAGTAGCTTTCACTTTTGATTGAGCAGAAAGCAAGTTTTACAATGGGCAGCGAGAGAGATAAAAAATCTTCTAATAAAGATTTCATTTCTCAATGAAATAGGCATCTACACAAGCAGGAAGCGGGCACACAGGCAGCAGATAAATCCTCCATCTCCACTTCCCTTGTCCCATCTCTGCAGCACAATGCATTGAGTTGTCATTTGCCATTTGTGTATTCATTCAGATTCTTTCTGCCTTGTTATTCTGTCAAT
The DNA here is from genome assembly GCF_964273445.1 of Streptopelia decaocto. Lineage (NCBI taxonomy): Eukaryota > Metazoa > Chordata > Aves > Columbiformes > Columbidae > Streptopelia > Streptopelia decaocto. Next base: position 56,990,357 of record NC_138656.1, read on the forward strand.
TTCTTAATCTATTTACACTGACTTTATTTGCAGTGTGTCTATTGTGACAGCAAATCCTAGAATTGCCTTGGGTGTTGTCTGAAAATGGCCATTATCAAATCATAATGCCTACCCAGATGAGGAACTGTAAAGGCCCTAGGCAGCAGTAGGAGTCCTTAACAGCTGCCTGCAGTTTAGACCTGCATATCAATTTCCACCTTGGATGATCTGCTGCCTTATAATAAGTTGAACAGGCACTGTGTGTGTTAAAATTTGGATTAGTGGCTCAACCAAAATGTTCACTTTCCCTCCCTCTCTGTTCCTCTCCGTCTCTCTCTCTTTCTTTCACATTAATATACTAGTTATCTCCATCTTTTGGTGGTAAACTATATAAAAATGCAAATGATCCAGAATCCAATTAATTTCTGGAAGGTTGCAGCTGTTTTGGGCCCTATTCACAAAGACATGTGGTGTGCGTGCGTGCGTGTGTGTATGCATGTGTATGCATCTGATTGCTAAGAAAATCAGGCCTCATTATTGAAGCCTTGACTCTCAAAATTTGAGCTATTGTTCATTGCCAGTTCTGATGCAAACAGATAATTTCCAAATTGTATTCCACGTTTATTAAAGTGGTAGAAAATGTAGCTAATTTCAGACAAAGCTAAGAAAAGGTGGAGCTTGAGAGCTGAAATAGGAGATCTGGGGAATCTGTTTCTATTACAACAAAGGAAAGTTTATCTAATATCTCAAAAAGCACTAATTACTGTGAGGCACAGGCAGACACATTGTGCATTTCTTCATCGGTTTTGTCATTCTTCATTGCTTTATTCTACTACCGTGAGTTGTTTGGCCTCTTTTTTTTTTTTTTTTTTTTTTTAAATCTGTAATGTGTAGTTATGAAATTGAGACCATCCTGGGAATATTTTTCATCACCCTAGCTCAGGCTTAGAACAGAAATTTATCTAGATCAGACAGTTTGAAGCAATGTAGGTAAATGTTCCTGTCGTTCATTGAACTTGGTCAAGATACTCAGGACTGATTTTTTAATCTATATTTTTATATTAATGGCCTCCATTTATGGCTTCCCAGTTTGCACCTGGAGCTGGAACCATAAACATCAAAGCATACAAAACTAACAACATTGTGAGCACATAGGTCTTGATCTCTTGTGTATCTGTTCCCCCACATTAACATGTTATCCATGAGCAACAAAAACAACAACATCTAATTTTCTATGATATTTATGTGTTTATATGTTCCTATTTGCCTTCTCTACTGTCAAATATAGGTTAAGCATGTTTCTGTCAGTGGGATATGATCTCTCTCCCCTATCTAATGAACCTCAAAGGATCTTAACATCCCTGAGACCTCTTCCCCTGTGCCCTTCTATCTACTTAAGTTGGCCAACAGTTTGAATTTATGCAAGTGAAGGGAGACAGGGCTGACAACAGCTTTATCATATACCAGGCTGAAAAGAGAACATAACCTGGAAATCTTATTTCATTCATTCTTAAAATAAAGTGTTGGTATTTTTCTACAACACTCACTAAAGAAGTACAAATGCTACTGAGAACGAGAGGTGAACTTATGAACATAATTTGCCATTTTTATTGTGCTACAAGCATTTGGTTAAATTTCAGCCATCATGGAAATGCCACATTTAAGGTACAGGGTAGCCTATTAGACATATTTAGAACAAGCCCTCCTCAATTTATTACAGTCAGCAGTTTCAGCAGTAAGTGCATTCAAGGCTAAATTCAGCCTTGTGCAGAGTGCTCGTGTCAGGTCAGAGCATCCTATAAATTCACTTGAGCTCTAAAAATAGAATTCCAACGCGGAATTAAAAGCCCTGCAATAACATTTGGTACAGGCAAGAATTTAACAAACAAGAGACAATTTTTGTCAAGGTTGTAATACCTTCTCTAAATACAGTCTTGCAAGTATCAATCCACAGAGGCAGCAACCTGACCAGTTTCACCAAGTATGGCTATTCATTGAATAATGTGCTGAGGTGCCTTGATTAATAAGAATAGGCTCCTCTATGGGCAATAAGCTGAAGGCTTCTCTCTTCCCTGGGGAAGGGCCAAAGCTTTTGATCAGATAGCTGGGGTTTTAAGTTTAATATTTTACAGTGAGAGCTTTTCTTCTTTTGGCTTTGTTGTAACCGATAATGCACAGAGATAATGCATGTTGGGAGCACTGATAACAAAAAGAATAAGCAAATCTACAGCAAGAAAAATGGGAGAGAAGCTCCCATCTCAAACATTATTCTGGAAAGACTGGAAGGAGAGAATCAATAGGTTATGTGTGGATCAGCTGTAACTGATTGTCTTGCTGCCAAAGCAACATTGGATGCTAGAGCCTTGCAGGTGAGCTTGCTGTTACAAGGCAAAATCAGTGTGGCAGGCACTGGGTGTAGTCCTTGTGTAGTATACTTTATTCCCACTATACATGTAGTCGTGTCTCTGAGTAAAGAGTAGTAAGGGTAGGGCAACAAAGATGATTAAGGGTGTGGAGCATCTCCCTTATGAGGAAAGTCTGAGAGAGCTGGGTCTCTTTAGCTTGGAGAAGAGGAGACTGAGGGGTGACCTCATTAATGTTTACAGATATATAAAGGGTGAGTGTCACGAGGATGGAGCCAGGCTCTTCTCGGTGACAACCAATGATAGGACAAGGGGCAATGGGTACAAATTGGAACACAAAAGATTCCACTTAAATTTGAGAGAAAATTCTTCTCAGTGAGGGTGACAGAACATTGGAACAGCCTGCTCAGGGAGGTTGTGGAGTCTCCTACTCTGGAGGCATTCAAGACCTGCCTGGATGCCTTCCTGTGTAACGTCATCTAGGTGTTCCTGCTCCGGCAGGGGGATTGGACTAGATGATCTTTTGAGGTCCCTTCCAATCCCTAACATTCTGTGATTCTGTGAAGGGTTCAGGCAATGTGGTCGTTCATATGCCCCAAGAAAGCACCAAAGAGTTCCCAGAGTAACAGCTCTGGTAGAGACACTAGGACAGAGAGCAAACTCCCCTGCTGCTTGCTGTAGTCTGGGCACAGAAATTATTTCACAAAATTATGCAATACATAAGGTCTTGAAACTGAGAGGGTCCTTGCATGCAAAGGAGAATTTAGAAGAGTGCAAGTAACGGCTCCATCTGATGATGCCATCTTTATAGCAATGTATTTAAGTTTCTTTTATACAGCCTCCCTCCCCCAAAGTCTTTTTTCAAATTTAGATCCTTTTCTTCTTTCCCAGTTGGCTTCATTATCTGAAAACATTCAGATTTCATTATAGTGAACAAAGTATAAATATTTCTTTAAGGTAGTAGCTCCACTGGAAGATAATGGGAGAGCCTGGCAAATTGTCCCAGATCACTAGATAAGGTGATCTCTGTCATAATTCATTTGAGAGCAGAAGGAAGAAAAGTGTCTCTCCCTGGTGTAAGAAATGTCCTGTTAAAGTAATTAAAGAAAATAAAGAGATTGATTCATGTGAGTTAAGAAGAAATATGTGAAGCTATCTAATTTTCTTAAAGGGCCTACTTCTGCAAAGTGTGCATTGCCTTCTGCCAGCTGCTAGTTATCCTTAATCGGTATTGACATGAAGTGTTAGATACCTACTATTTGTCTGAATTGCATAACGTGTGTTATTCATTCTCTCATCTTTCCTCCCTCATCATAGTCAGTCAACCACATTTTTAATATCCCAGATGCAGTAAACTGTTAGAAGAATGTAAGATCATATTAAGAGCCATTACTAGTAAGACCAAAGGCCCATCTAGCCTAACACCTGTCTCCATGTGATACTTGCTCTTGCTGCTCTCTCAGACTCCAGCTATATTAATCCTGAAGAGATGCAGTTGGTAACTCGCAACAGATGATTGATCTACTAGTCTAGTTTCTCCTTACAGTCCATGTATCCACAGTGTCATAAGGCAATGATATTCACGGGTTTACCACACACCATACAAAGCAGCACTTGTGTTTGTTTTAAATGTGGTTCATATTATCTTTGTTTGATGTTTCCTGGTTCTCATGTGCAAAGAGTCAAGATCCATCCTCTTTGTTGTGTTCATGATCTCTCAGACTTCTATCATGTTCTTACAGGTCATCATTTTTCCAGGACAAAGTGTGTTGATATCTCCTGTTGTAGTTGCTGAGTAGCTTTTCTTAATATGAAGGCTGAAGGCTGCTCTGCAGCTTCAATCATCTTTGTTGCTTTCTTCTGAAACTTTCTGGTTTACCTGTATTCTTTTTGAAAGAAGGGGGACCAGACAGTTTTCGGCATGCATTATTCAAGGTGGAGTTGAATGATGGTTTTCTGCAGCAGCACAGTGATGTTCTCTGGTCTGTTCGCCATTTGTGTCCTAATACTTTCTAATAGTTGACTTGCCATCTTGACTGCTATTAAGCATCAGGTTGACATTTTCATAGGACTACCTATCATAACCCCAGATCTATCTCCTAAAGAGTAATGATCAACTCAATCATATTAATATGTGGAGTTAGAATTGTTTTTCCCATGTGCATTGCTTTTCATTTATCTACAGTGAATGTCATTTGTCATTTAATGGCCCAGCCACTCAGCCTTATAAGGTTCCTCTGTAGGATTTTTTTGGTCACTGCTTGTCCTTGTTGTCTTGAATAACTCTGTATCATAAACTTCCTGAACTCACTACTCGCCTACTTTCCCAAACAATTTATAAATACATTTGCTATCCAAGGAACTCTAAGAATGGAACACACTCTGTTGCAAAAACTATCCGTCCATTTTTCCTCTCTTTGTCCTTTCATTTTACCAGTTGCTTATCCATGCAGGGACCTTTCCCTTTATCCCATCTCTACTCAACTTTCTTAAAACTTTCTGTGAAGGTTTTTTTAGAAGACCTTTGGAAATCCAAGTAGATATGTCAACTGAATTAACATCATCCACGTACATGTTGATGTCTTAGAGAACTCTAGTAAAATTTGGAAGACAAGATTCTCCATTGTAAAAATCATGTTGACTTTCCCAAGTAGATTTAAGTTATTATCTTCTCAGGCTATTACTAATTTTGTCAGTAGACAAATACATTGTATTCAGAGTTATTCCAACAAATATTTCTTTAAACTCAATCTGAGAGGTGTTTATTTGGGTGGTTGGGTGGGAGGGCTAGTAGTACATTACTTGGCATATATTCTTTTTTGATGTTGAACACATGAACTACATTACGGACAGCACAAAGTTGAATATTCTAGTCGGGGTGAAGGAACTACGGGTATCTACTGCAGCACTCACTGCTGGGGCTCATATGCATTGGTGATCCCATGTGAGAATTGCATGCACCCCTATACATCAAGAAGATGAAGTAATCTCACATGACTTAGTGATATAGTAACTTCTGTTAGCACTCAGTTTAGTAATAGGACAGTGGTGCAAAAGGTGATGTAAAAATCTATCTAAATCTAAAGAGGTTGTTTGTAATATATGCACCCCGAGTGTTATGCTAAATATTTCTGAGTATTAAGCACTCTCACTTCATCTATTCTCTCACTTCATCTATTTACTTTTTCCATTTTGCATTATGCAGCAATAATGTATTGATTTGTCATGATATAAGTTTAGCTCTAAGATTAAGTCCTCCCTGTTAAATCTACCACGATTTTATTCAACCTGGTAGAAAAGACATAGGAACAGTGATGAAAAAATACCAAGGAAAAAAAGTACAGTTTGGAGGTTTAGTTCTTTTTTTTTTTTTTCTGTGCGTCTGCACCCTGTTAATGTGCCATCTGCTGCAAGGACATAGATTCATTTACCTTTACAGTGTTCTAACATGATTACCTTTTTCTTCTCCTCAAAAGCCACAAAAGGGCTAAATTTAGATTTACTTAAAATTCTAGGGAAAGAGGCAGTCCTTGCCCCAGACACAATTGTTCTCTTGATTTTGCGAGCATTACCACTAGCATTAAATGTAATTTACTTTATATGATGACAGTTTGCTGAACAAGATCTTAAGTTTTAATAGGATCAGGACATAGATGGTAAGTGTAGAGAAGAGAAAAGCATTGTGGGTGGAATTCATCCCACCCCATTACCCCTTCCTTAACTAAGAACAAATTGAGCACAAAGAAGAGATTATGCTGTCTCCAGGAGGTGGGCCAAGAGGGCATCAGCACATCCTGTCTCCAGGCTGGAACAGAGCCTGACACCCTGCTGCATTTCCCCTAGTGGGTTGTTGCCCTGCTGTAGTACAGTTGTGAACTCATTACTCAGATATATGTTTCTCTCCTCTCTATCCACCACTGCACTCCTAATTACCCTCTAGTTTATGATAGCTAGTATAGACTCATGCAGTTGCTCAGGGTACCTGTTCTGTAAGCCATCCACCCTGTACACAGCAGAACCTTTTTTTTTTATGTCTCGTACTATCACGGGCAAATTTCGTAGTATGATAAAGCCCTTCACCAATCAAAGCATCTAGCGTTAGAGGAGAAATTGGTTTCTCATTCAGAGTTATGGGACTATTATGACCTCCCACATTACTGCTGGTTCATTTGCAATCAGCTTTTTCATTATCTTTCAGCTACACCGGACCAGAATTATGTTAATTGCCCATTAACTACAGTTGGGTGATTCATTTATTCTTTTAATTTAGAGTATCGAAAATGGATCTAACCTCTATTTTGCTTTTCAAACTTTCTGATACAATCTCTGCCATTACTGAGGTGAAAAGAAAAACAAGATATCAATAAAGCCATGTCCTTCACTAGGTATTGAGCCTCTGTGGACAGCACAAGATCCTGTATTTCTTGCAAGGTTTTCTGCAAAGAAAAATGAATAAGTTTATCAAAAGAGTTTGTCCCTCTCCTCTCCTCTCCTCTCCTCTCCTCTCCTCTCCTCTCCTCTCCTCTCCTCTCCTCTCCTCTCCTCTCCTCTCCTCTCCTCTCCTCTCCTCTCCTCTCCTCTCCTCTCCTCTCCTCTCCTCTCCTCTCCTCTCCTCTCCTCTCCTCTCCTCTCCTCTCCTCTCCTCTCTCTCCTCTCCTGCGTCTGTACTGGGGTGGCTTAGTTTTGTTTTATACTTTATTACTCCTGCCTCTTAAAGGGAGTTGTGCTTCCAGGTTTAAACCATTCTCCACCTAGCAAAAAATTGGATAGAACTTTTGTGTGGAAAGCTTATCAAATATCTGTGGAGTTTTCTGCAGTAGGGATGTGTAGGCAGTCTCACCCAGAATACCAATTGCAACATTGCTTTTTCATTTGCATTGTCTGGATTCTTGAGCTTTGTATTGCTTTATGAGTGTGGGGGGGTAACTGAATATTTTTCTTTCAGATGTTTTTTTCCTTAGTTGCCTCAGAATTGTAGATTGGTAGCATTATCATCTCTATTATCTATAGCAGATTGTATATTTAGTTAAAAGTTTTTCCCTGTAGAAACATGTAGGTGTTGGTAATATTTGTTGAAAGTAGAGTTCTCAGTGGAAGTATAACTGCAGTCCTACAAATATTTAAATATAACTTTACTCAAGTGATTTAGCCTAATTTATGTGACTACAGCACTTATATGAATCAACGTATCACTTATAAGGATGAACATATTCATCCTTAACTAATTGTAGATTCTGAAAAAAATTTTCGACATTTTCCCATTGGTACTATCATCATAATATCTAGGAACCTTAACCAAGGAGCCAGATATCACTTTGCTCAATGCTGTACAGGTTAGTAAGTAAGAAAATACACTAAGCCTCTGAGAACTTATACTCCAAGTGTGCTAGACAAAGGAGGTGACAGAAGAGGTGAAGTGGTTTGGGAACAGGAGAAGCACAAGGCAAGAGAGAATATTTGTACCCCTTGCACTGGAAGGTGGTTGAGAAGAGTCTGGGATGGGGAGCCCCAGAGAGTCTGAAAAGAAGGATAAAGAACAGGCTGGAAGTAGGTTTGTAAGAAGCCGAGTGTCAGTGTGGGATGGCAGCTGGAAGGCCTAGGGAAAGCACAAGAAACTTTGAATTGCAGTATGAGGAAAGATGGAGGTCATGTTGGATCACTTGGGTGTTTTGGTGTATTCAGGGCAAGATTTCAAGTATTATTTTTATTGGAACAAATCAGATTAATGTTTAGGGGTGCAGGTGCACCTGCAGGTTTGAAAAAGCTGACATTTGAGCGTGTATTTTTTTTTAAAATGGGAGTTCTTGTGCAAGGAAAAGTAAGAACTAAAAAGAGGAAGCATTGGAGTATGAAAGAAGCAAATAGGCAGTGTTTTACTTAGATTGTTAGATTACAAATACTACACACTTAAAACATAACCATTTTCAACACAAAAATGCAATGAAATGCATGTGGTTTTTTGAGTTACATAGATGTATTGACGAAGAATGTCTAAATTTCACAACATATAAAGTCAATCTTTGTCTTCTTTTTTCATGACATCTTTTTGTTCCTCCAATTTTTAGTACTTTGCTTTATTCTTTTTCTTTCTGCATGTTTTTATTGCCCATCTTTAACATCTGTTTTCTTTTCAATTAACTTCTATTTTTCCCTTTCCATACATCCTCAGGCCCTGGATTTGCAAAGCCTTGTATGTTACTCTTCACATTGAAATCAACAGTATTTTTATCACACGAAAACAGTGTTGCAGGATTAGGAACAAAATATCACTGACTCACTATTAAACCCTAGTTTTTCAACAGATTTTTTTTTTTTTCCTCAGGAACGATTTTCAAATAAACTTAGAAGAGTGTAGACCTTTATTTTTCTAAACACTGAAGGGTTGCTTACACAAGCAATTGAATTTTTGAGGGTTTTTCATGCCAATATATTTTTTATCAAAAAGACACAGGGCAGAAATATATATTATTATACATTCTCATTTCCACAGTTTGCATGTTTTATCATGGATTTGCAGTATGCCAAAACCCACAAGATCAGTAAATCTGATAGCGTCACAAAACCATATGTAAAATTCACAAATTTGTTGTCAGTTTCTACCCTTTACCATGAATTACAGCTGTGAAAAGCAGGCATGTCTCACACAGTTATGGGTGCACTCTGGAAGTCCAGAGGTTAATTCTGCATCTTAAAACATGGCTGTTGCTTCCAAAAGTCCCTTTAACTTCTGTTTACATAGCATGCCTTCCCAAACTCACTCTTGATCTCCTAATCACCGTTGTCATCTTCTTGGCGAGGGTAGCAGCCTTGTAGATGAATCATCTCTGTGTTGTGACTGGAACATCTAAGCCACTTCCCTGTCTTCCAGCATCTTTATAGTGAATGGCACTGCCCTGTTTGTAAAGTTAACCAATATCACATTGTAAAGACATAAATTCAGACAAAGGGACAGCTGGAAGCTAGAAGGAGGGAATGTCACAGATAAGCAGAGTAGCTCCAGTGTGACTCAGCCTCTCAACACAGGTAAATTTCTTGCAGGTACCCTATATTAATGCAACTAGATTAGATTACTGAAAAAACGAAGCTGCAAAGTTAAAAAATGGAAAAAATTAGACTCCAGGAATAATATTATTTTAGCTGCTTTTGCATAGATTGTTTCCCCATTTTACTTTTTAAAAGCCAAGTACATAAAGCTGCTCAGGTCTGTGTCTGCTGAAACACTCATTGCCTCATTGATTTTATATATACCCAGATACACATGTGTTCAACACCTTCTGAACTGAAGTCCCATTCCCTGATGGGGATTGATTGATTTAGCCATTCCTAAACTGTCTATATTTAATCATCACAGTAATCAATGTTATAATACTCTCTGTGTTGTAAAATATGCAGAATGCAAGATATGGAGAGAGTTCAAGTCAACTTTGCTTCTGGAATCTCAATTATTTCATTGCTGATAATTTTAATTTAAATACATAATCTTAAATTCTGCCTTAATGTTTTTAATAGAATACTTTTCCATATTTTATCAAGCGTTCAGGATCGGATGATTAGTTCATTTAGCTAACAAGGGAAAAAGCTGAGATCCCCGGGTTTTGTAAAAGATGTAGCAGAAAGCACTAGTGCGAGGTGCCATCACTTTTCCATATACGAACGCTACCCTCTGCTGGACAACCGGTACCTTACAGCTTCATTGTCGTCAGCGTTACTCCTTAGTAACTTTTTCCGGGCTAACTGGAGGTGACAACGGCCTGGATTTACAGTCCTGATTCACAGGTTTGCTTGCTCTGAATGCCAGGTGCAGTGTTGCCCTGTGTGCCCTCCCCCTGGAAGCTGTGACATCTGAGAGGTGTCTCTGAGTTCCTTGCAAGGCTCTAAGAACAAAGCAAGACGTGGTTACCTCTCATGCAGGTTTCTGCAGTTCAAGTGCATTCCTCTTTTCCCTTGTAACGGCAAGTTTAGTTACTTGTCTGCAAACACACAAGGCTACAGGCACATGGCTGTTGGGTGAATAAAGCATACCACACCGTTCTCAAAACCTCAGCCTAAATTTGATGGCTACCTGAGTTTTGTCCTAACAAGTGAGCTTTCCCTGTGCCTGCGAGAAGAACCACAACATGGTGGTGACACTGTACATAGAACTTCTTACCTTCGTCTCAGCCCTACACCATCAGAAGAAGCTGATCCAAATGCTGACTTTCCTGCATCTTTCTTTACTTGTGTGGGAAGGATCTGCTTGGATCTAATTCCACTTCTAATTTTCATTCTTTCTGTTAAGTCTGTCTTCTTGGCAACCTATCCCTTCCAGGGTGACTGTCTAGTTCAGGAGGAAAATGAGCTGAATGGACTTGCATATAATATTGTACCAACCATTGGAATTTCTAGCTCTGGCATTCAAAGATTTCACTGTCCCTGAACTAAGTTTAAGCAAGACGACTTCTTAGTCATAGTTCAGAGAATAAGAATAGAGCCTGGAGAGAATGTAACGCAATGCAATCAACATGCCAAAGAGCCAAAAGAAAGTATAATTTATGCCAATTTGCACTACCTTGATGGATAAGCCCAGCAGAATATATTAACGAATGATACTTTTAGAGGTTTCTTGTGCCATCTGCTATAATTAAATGTATAATTATGCCTTTAGTACAGAATACTAAAGGATGGCTTTAAAACCTATAGAACATATCTCAGAATTACAGTAATTTCTATTGATCCCAATTATATCTCATAAGGCTCTGTTGATTTTCTTTCTTTCTTAAAGTGTAGGCTGTTTTCACAAAGAAGTGTTTGATTCTGGTTTGCAGACTTCATAAGCAGAAGGGCTCATATCACAATCAAGCCATATTTATCCCATTGCTGCAATATGTACTTCTCATACAGGGCATAAATAAAGAAAGATATTTACTGTATGAAGACTCATTACATTTAAAGGTACAAAATTCAGTTTCATATTTTATGATAAGCACAGAGCAGACAGCTTTCTTGCAGAACTCAGATCTGGTTTTGAATCAGCCTGCACTATTTCAGAGTTTGCCTCAGAGCCCCTATGAAGCCTGTAATTTTAAAATGGCATTAAATTTTTATTCTTTGAGTTTTAAATAAAACCTGATGGAGATTAAACCACAGGAAAAATGTGCTCTATCATCATTAGAAACTGAATGATGTGTACTTCCCCTTATAGCTTCATGTTATTGGTTTTGAATATTTTTGGTCTCGTCTTTGCCAAAGTTTTTACTTTCCTTTGATTTATTAAAGTATTGGCAAATAAGTACTCGAACCTTTCCAAAATGACTAGCATGTGCAAAGAATCAGTAGATTTAAAACCTTTGAGCGATTGCTCCTAAGTCATAAAATAAGATTTTCGGCCTTTTAGATGTAACATGAACAAGTTATTGTGAACATTTCATAGTATTTTGAGCCACAGTAAGTTTTGATGATACTTATTTTGTACCTCCAAAGCAAGAAAATAAAACAATGTATTATAACGCTTTGTTGCCAATTGCATAAATGTATTCTGGAACATCAAGTATGCAGTGGGTAAACAAATATATTCCACCATACCTTCAAAATTTAGAAATATGTAGTTGATTGACGCAGAAATAAACAGTAATTGGCATGCTACATTAAGACACAGGGATATAATGTGACCAAGAGTGGAGAAGTGTTTTTAACAAAATATTAGAGAAAATCAGAATAGGAAAACTTCTTTTTTTCAATGTTTGGTTTTTCTTTTTAATGCGTTCTGAGAAAAAATGGCAGAAATGTTACCTCAAAGCATAGTTACATATATGTTTACTATGGATATATTCATAGCCCTTTAGCACAGACATTTGTTTTCATGTCTAACCTGAAAACAAACACATTTACCATTTATTTTAGATTCCCAGGAAACACACATCAGCATTTAAGTCAAATCAGTTTATACCGGTAGAGGATCTCATCTAGCTTATAGTATCCTCCTGCTTCATTATTTTTATTTGTTAAAATATCTTTTCAAGCAGTAGTTTTAGTAAAAGCAAATAAATACATTGATACAGAATAGGCCTTGGGAAGCAATTAGACAAAGTCAGAACAAATGGGTGAAAGGCAAATTAGAAGATAATTCCCAGTCATGAGGGAAGCCCATTCTGGAAAAGGCTTTCAGTGGATTTAGCGAGAACAGCAACAACTAAATACCTGATTTGTGAAGTGAAGAATAAAATGTGGTCCTTGCAGTCACAGGTTCTTGAGAACCCAGGAGGTTTCTTCCACTGCTGTGTTCCTTGAAATAGGATGTATATTTGTAGTGTAGCAGTTGACTGTAAATGGCCATGAAAGCTTGCTGAGAAAAAGATGGTTCTAACATTTAAACCCAGCACAGTATTTCTTAATCTCTCCTTTCCCATGTTTTTTCATACTGTAGTTTTCCATCCTCTTAGTAAGATGAGATTCAGGCTTCTATGGATCTTGATATTGAGTCTAAAAACCACAGCTCAGGCCATTGGATTGTGATATACACCACAGCACATGACAGTGCCAATGGAGTAGCTCCTAATTAAAAAAGATTTTTCTAATTAATTGGAATTGAAGGGTTTGCTCCTAACAGTCACTTTATAAAAAGAACAGATTCCTGAGAGTTGCCTAGAATAGCTCTCCTGTTACTCTGAAATACATCTCCTACTTCCCCTGGATTTCCTGATCCACCCTGAGTCTTGGTAGCACCGTTGGGACCCAGATTTGGATCCTTATTTACCAGCTTTTCTTTTTCATTTTTTAAAGAACAAAACCTGCAGGATTATGATCAAACCAACTGTTGAGCTAACTTTTTGGTTTTGGATGGTACTGGAAGAGACGTCCCCAGGTATGATGCAGAAAAATCTCTTGCCCTGTAACCAAATCAGCTGTACAATCTTGGTCTGGATATTCATTTCCTCCTGTGGCCCATTTTATGGTAGCTGCAAGATATGAAAAAGATGGAGTCTGTCTTTATAATGTCTTTCTTTTTCCTCATCTGCATTCTAGCAGATTGGAGCAGGCCTAAAGGTCACTCTGCGTGTAGCCACAGTAGCTTTTTAAAAATCTTTGAATGCTAATCCAGCTCTGAGCTGCTTTACATTTGCATATTTGCTTAATCAGAAGTGTGTAAGGTCAGCACAGGAGCTTCATTAGGATATTCATGGCTAAAATTGCTCTCCTCATCACTTCTCTCAGAGTGTTCAGCCCAGCTCTGCACAGGTTGCAGACCTCCCTTGTGCCCCTGCTGGGAGTGGCAGGAGGGATAAAAACAGATCCAGAAATAAGTGGGGAGGCTGAAACCCTCCAACAAGTAGGGAGGGCGGGGGGAGCTTGCATCATGCCAGCCTTGTTTTAGGCTGTGCTACTTTAGCTATTGAGAAAATTGAAACAAAGTCTATTTGAGAAAGCAGAAGGACACATCTACAAAGATAAGGAAACTAAAATACGCAAATGGCTGGAAGAAAGTTGTTTTGAAGAAACTTGCTAGACAGCAATGATGGAAGAATGTAATGCCTCTGGGGCTGGGTTCAAATTTCTCCCCTGGAATATTCCTTCCAAAGACACAGTATTCTTCAGAAATCTGCAGCGTTGCCTAATAACTGACTACCACATATGTAGCTGTGCTCTTGAACATAACGTCTCTGACCAGGCAGTGTTGCATGAAACAGCAACCTCTGCACACCTTTCCTTTTAGTATGTCCATGGGTCTTCAGGAAGAGATAGTGACCTTAGTCTAATCATCTCTCACATTTACCTGCTGCCTTTCTAAAGAGTTCCATTTTACTCGGGTCTTCATTTAATCCATGTTCTCCACCCATTGCAAACATCCATTTCTTCTTTCCTCTGCTATTTCTACCTCTAATTCTTCTAACACCCACCCTAACTGTATCATTATTTTATAAAATCGGAGTTCATTTAGAGGTGGAGAAGAGAAAATGCTAACAGATATATTAGAGGAAACAGGTACATGCCTCTTTTAGAAAACTTAAAAAACTTTTGAATGTCAGGAAGCCGTTACACTGTAATATATGCCATACAAATGTTTGACCTTTCATACCTCTACCTGTCATATGGGAGGCATGCATCCTTTATGTTCACTGGACTGGCAGGGTGGAAAATGGCATTCTGTGATACTTCCCTTACTTCTTTCACCATTAATCATGCACATTGACTTCTGGTACACAACACAAAACAGCAGAAAAACTATTAATATTTCATCCAAATGCAAGGAGTATCAGATACATATCCTATGCTCAAATTTCTCCTTACCATGTGAACAGACAAGTCATTTCTTTAGTGGCAAACAGGAGTTAGAGTAAAGCTAATTGAGGCTTTCAACTTCGTATTTCAGAATGAATAGGGACTCCCCTGCCCACTAGGGATGACCGCAAAGGCTGTTTTGTGAGGATGTTTGAATACCATTTTGTAAAAGTAAGGAGTCATCAAGAGCTTTCTATTCAACTTTTAAGAGGGTGTTACAGTCACTGTGGAGGCAATATAAGCAAACTTGTAGTTCTGAGAGTACAAAGCCCATTAGTATAGTTGAGAGGAAGTACAAAACATACATGTAGAAAAACTGAACATCTGCTACGGATGAGAAGGCTTTTTAAATGTGAAGTGGAATAATCATAACAGATGGCCAGCAGGATAATTAAAAAAAAAAAAAAAAAAAAAAAAAAGAAGTTAAAGTTAATTCCAAACATTGTCTTACAAGATGAGATTCTAGTGTTCATTACATAATACTTTGGTCGTATTTATTTTTCAAGATTTTATAAAAACTATTTGTTGTACCTCTGCCATTGCCATGTCTTTCCCCCTTCTTTGCCAATCACCCTTCTTCTAAAGCTTTGTGTATCAGTGGACCAAGCTTTGCTTGTCTGCTGGTGAGATTTCACTGACTGCAGAAGTTTTGGTAAAAAGAGTGTAAAGCCTACAGAATTCAGCTCAATGTGAAAGTAACCACGCAGAACTGTTAATGGGTTTTCATGTTCATTAAGGTCATGATTTTTACAATCGAAGGCTCCAGATCTATCTCCACCAAGATCATGGTTTGCTTGTCATTTCATTGCTGCTCAGAAATAGTCCCCATTCCTTCCTTACCTTGTGCACTGTGCCAGCAGAAGCTGAGGAACTGTGATGCACTAGGTCAGGGAACTATAGCAGCTGGGAAATAATCCTTCTGGGAGAAATTTTCTTTTGGCTTGAATCTACTCCTGATTTGCACTGTCACTCAGCTGCACAATCAATGCTGCTTGCTCAGCTGAGGGGATGTCAAAGGATGTGGCTGCAGGAAGAGAGGCTTATGGGCTACTTTTTCCTGCAGCAGTATCCCCTTAAATGAATGTCACAGTAAAGCCTCAAGTGAAGCTAGCAGGAGTTTCAATAGGAATAAGCAAATCGTTCAAGGTTGGCACATCACCAGAGACAGGTCATAAGTAGAACGAATACATCTCCGTTCTAACCCAAACCCTATATTCTGTCAAACTTGGAAGCAATCTGTTTTCTTAACAACATTTGAAGTGACACATAATAGCAATATCATCTTTCTTGAGAGATTTTGCCCTTGGAAATATTTGGGCCGAAGTTTTTGCAGTTTGTGTGATTTTTGCCATTATTGTGCTTGGACTGCTTTTGTCATTTAACCTTGAATTTCAACAGCCAAATACTAGCTGTGAATATGACCTCCTCACTCTCTGAGCACTGCCTCCCCTGCCTGTGAGTAGGGGCAAGCTCTCCACATCTGACTGGTGAGGCAGATAGGATGAATTGTTTTTCATACAACAGGGTCTAGATTTATGAACCTTTAGTTTTTGATAGGACTGTTACTTTATCATGATGAATCAACAAAGCTTTAAAAAATCTGAAGCATAATTTTTTCCCCTCTGGTATCACTCACACAAGACAGTCCTTAGATTTTTTCAGAGGGAATGTGGGCCTCTCTATTCAAGAGGTGTGGATAATACTGCAATAAGCTATTTGTGTGATAAAGGATTTTTCAGGAACATGTCTTTAGTTTAACTGTAACAGAGCTTACAACAGCTAAGGATCTGGCAACTCACGAAGTATTCTGTCTGTCTAGAGCTCAGCAAGGAAGACAGTTCTGAAATAGAAATCTTTTGATCTTAAAATGACAAGATCTGAATAGTAAAACCCCCTCTCATAAGAAACACAGGCTGTAATTATGGCACATCCATTATTGAAAACGTTCTTGAAAATTCACATAAAAGCTGTTCAAAACCAAAGCATTAGGTCAGGAAGCGGTCTGTAGTACCGAGCACACTTTAAAAAATGAACTTCTGCCTTCTTTATTCAAGGGTTCGCTTGCAGTAATCGCCCTGCAATATATAAAACGTTTGGTCCAAATGGGTTGATTCTTTCTCTGTAAAAACAGATTTTGATTTATGCTGTTTTGTTTTAAAGAAGACCTTGTGGATGTGCGAAGTGCCTGATGAGGCTCAGGTCGTTCCCTTCCTATAGAGTCTCCTCCATGGACAGCTGAGCTGTATTTGTGCCTGACAGCTAGCAAATCTGGCAGAGTCACTGTTAACATGTTAGCCACAGCTATTATAAACAAAATTCTGCAATGTAACCGTCTCATAGCAGACATCAAATAACCTAGGAAAACAAGTGAGCTGGAGCTTAGTCATATTTGATAATTAATGTGTGATGGTTTCCAACCAAAATTAATTTAGTAGTGGAGTAAAACATATGGAATAATGCTTAAGCTTACATCAAAGGCAAATATTGAATACATTAGGATACATTATCTCTACTCTTTCTGGAGTACATTATGATCTATTAAGATATGATGTTCTGAATTTCTGCCTGGGTTTCTCTGAGAATTTGTGTGATGGCTCACAAATGTGTTCCCCAGTGCCCTCCTCTCTAGCACTCTTCCAATTCAGCTATCATTTTTTGTTTCAGATGAAGCATTAACACTCATTATCTGTCAGTGGAATATAAAAAAAAATGAAAAAAAAAAAAAAAAGAAAGAAAACAAAACCAAAAAGACCTAACAACACTTTTTTTTTTTTTAGATGAAGCATCTTTCCTGGGTGACACTTCTGATGTTACCAGTAGGAAAAGCCTTCAAAGAAGATGAGTATCAAGCCTGAAACATTACATAATGCTGAGTTGAAAGACAAAGTGTTTTCCGGAATTTTAATTCTTTTTTAAGCAGCTGCCTTTAAGTGAACACAGCCATCGCTGCTATAAAATATTCAAAGCCTCATACATATCAAACAGAGACACAGTTACTAGGGCAAACAATCTCATATATCCATTAAACAAACATTTGGAGTTTTTCCTGAGCCCACTCCAGGTCCTTACAATGCCTCTAGTTTTAATTGATTTTTACCGAGTATCCATTTGTTCTCTTTTTTTATGGTAATTTTCAACTTTCCTGGACCCTGCTAGCTTTGTGGGGGAGTGGGTCGGCGTGCAGTCATGTGAGCCAGAGATTAAAAGACTTCTCTTGTGTTAGATCATTAGCCATTCCACTTGCTGTACTGTAACTCATTTTCCCATTCCTAATTGATCACTTCATTGATCAGACATTATGGAGATGGCTTAGTAACCTAAGCCTTAGCTTTGAAACACAGTAGAGACTGCAATTACCTCAAAGTCTTCAAGGGTGCCTGCAATTTTCAGACAGTCAAAGGCTCAGTTAATCAAAGATCCTGGCTAAAGGAAAGGAGGGAGCTGTTTCAGCTGGGTTCACTAAGGCCAGGATTTTCAAGACATACGGAGAGAGAACAGAAACTTGCCTCTAAAATTTTCTGTGCAGAAATCTTGTGGGATGCCAGTGCATGTTTAAGGGAGATACAGAAGCCCCTGTCCTGAAGATAGGTTGGCATAACTGAGAGCCTGCTGAGCCATCTCCAGCATGAGGTTTTGTTGCACCCAAGAGTTTGAAATGGTTCACGAAAGGCTGCTCTGCCCACTGTGATCAGACTCTTTCCTCTGCTCATCTCTGTGTCTGTCTTAACACATACTTGTCCGCCTTGCAGGGTCTTAAAGGGTCAAGGAGCATTGGGGTGTTTGCTGCATGGGAAGCTGGGGAGACCCGAGGCTGAGACAGGCACAGGGCTGGAGCAGCCTGCCCGGTCAGTCCTCTCCCACACACGCCAGTGTGAACTGAGGATTCAGGTGTCACGCAGTGCATCTGCGCATGCCTGCTCATGGGTGCAGACACTGCCGGGACCCTCTGTCTTTTCCTCTTGGAATCCTTTACAGGGTAGCAGCTTCCAGGGATGCAAACAGTCTCCAACTGGCCGTGTGTAGTGACCAGGACTGACAGGCTGCCCTTACAGTTCCACGCGTCCCTTAAAGATGCCTCTCTTTCCAGTTTGGATAAATGTGCCATCGAAAACTGAGGCCTTTACTAAGTATTTTCTCTGATACTACGGATCCTACCAAGTAATGTGTTCTCCTATATTTGCTAACTATCACCCTACTGCCTATTAATATACATCATGCTATGGGTCATTTTCTACTCTGAAGACTCGTTTTCAGTGGTGTGCACATTGTGGTGCAGAGGATAAGATATTTCCCTTTGAAAGCAATTTATAAATCTTATTGGGCTTCTTCATGATGAAAGGCACTATAGATATATAAGAGATCAAAGCTGCGTAAAGATCAGTGGTATTTGTTTGCATGAGGTTTCTCTTTCTGTTCCTTCTGAGTATTTTGAGCTTCAAAGTTTCAGCTTTAAAGAAACTCAAAAAACCGAAAGAAAACCCTAGCAAAACCCACCATGTTACAGCTGGTTTGAGGTCAGGCCAGCCAAGGACCACAGGATTCTGACATGGACCCAAAAGCTCTTCTCCAAACTTCTATCTGCCAGGGAAAGCTGGTACAGTGAAGATTTTGGTCTTTCTTAATGACAGTGAAGGCAGTGAGCAGTAAGTTTTGGAGGAGAAGAATGCTGCTTAACGCCAAAGAAGGGAAAACAGCTAAACTCAAACCAAGGGTTTCTGTTGTGACTTGTCATTTGTGAGTATACGGTAGCAATTGGCCTAAAAAATCAGGTTAATTTTTTATAGAGTTTGTGGTATATTTTTATGGTGCACTTCATTTTTCACTTAAATATCTAAATATTGAGAATTTTGATGTATTGTTCTGCATATGCCTGTAGGAACTAGGAACAGAAATCCAGTACATTCGTTGAAAAGCATTGGCTGCAGGTAATACTGGGTTTGACTGCATTGTCCTTTAATATCAGATTAGTGTTTAGCATGGAGTAAGTCATCCCTGATATGCGAGCTTTTATTTTTCAACAGGATCCCTGCAGAAAATTTTCTTTACTTCATAGTGTTCTCATAAGTGACATAAAACTACACCTGTGACCCATAAAAATAGCTTTTTTTATTAGAGCCACACTACGGTCACAGAGAACATAGATGTATTACATAATACAGTAATTGTGTGCCCAGTCTGAAAATCCTTCTCCTTTAAAGGGCTGTATTGTCTGGCTATCCATCATCAGTAAAGCTCTCACTGTGAGCATCCAAAATCCACACATCTAAAACCACTTGTCTTTTTTTTTTTCCACTTTTTTTTTAAAGAAAAAAGGGATCTAAATGAAAGGAGAATGAGAAGTAATAAAGAACTGATATGGATCTGTGTACGTCTCTGTAAAACAATGGAGTATGAAAGCAATGAGCTAGACTCAGATATATGAGTGAATTCCAGCCTTTCTGCATATCATCTATACACTGTTCTTGAGATAAGTCATACCAAATAATAAATAAGCTGTGTAGGCAAGCAGAGTAGAGAACAATAACCTGTCTGGTACACTTTATCAATATAAAGTCATAGTCCAACAGCCAAGGGGAAGGCTAGGAATCAGGAATTAAGTTTAATCAGTTGCTATTGCTTGCAAAAACTCCAGAGGCCTTACAGAAGAGACAAATGTAAAGTCCAGTGGCACAGGATAAAAAAAAAGTTCAGTCTTGCGGTGAAAACGTTTCTTTTGGGGGACAACATAGGAGATGTTTCTGTACTGGAACAATCTACAGAGCCATGAAAGTAAATGTTCCCATTCTGAATTATTTACTCTATTTTTTAGTAAGGAAAAAATAAAGCATAAATATTGAAAAAGGCCTTCATGTCCCAGGTGGCTGTCCTAGGCCACAGGCCATGCAGGAGGTGTCCCTCTCCAGTGTCAAACTGTCCCCGTTCATGTTAGTTATTCTTGCACGTTACCATTTTCTATTCTACAAAGTTGTTTGCAAAATTATCAGCATCTCAGTTGTTTTCTCTCATCCTCTCCGGTGTAATAACTTGTATTTTTTTTACATTAAATGAAACAGCTTCAGCAGGAGCTAATGAGGCAGACGGTGTTCTTATGTGTTCCTCAACCCTACATACAATAACAGTGTTTTGGTCTGGGGAACTTTCCTGTGACTGAGAAGACTAGGTTTCAAATTCCTGCTGCCTGTCAGACCGCATGACTTCTAAAACTACCATCACAGCTTATTATCTTAGCCATTGGTTATTAAGTGAAGCAGAAAAAAAATGTATTTCTCTGTTATGTTTTGTCTAATGGCTGTACAAACCTGTCCCACTCCCTCCCTATGCATATGTGCATCCACATGCATGCACATGTGGTTAGCTGGAGTGAGGGCTACCAGTCACAGGGCAAGAATTGTGCTCACACCCTAATTGCTAATTGTTAACGATCTCATCCCTGCTCTGCTGATGATCCAAATAACACATCCGACTGGAAGGAGAGCAGCATTCCCAGTTGTCAGGCTGATGAATAACAGAACCAGTCCTCTTGAAGCTCAAATTAACAGCAAACCTCTTTCACAGAAACAAGTGTTCAACCAAAAAAAACTGATGATTTTTTTGGACATGGAGGATCAGAAATTTCTCTCACACTTTGCACAATATAGTCTAAAAACGCTGATTTGTTTCCTTCTGGAATTTCAGGATTAGTCCCCAAATATGCTTGACTAAAGTCTCTGTAAATAGGTTTATTCACATATGAAAGGAAAAAAACCTTTGCACTCCATTCTAAGTTTCTAGTGCTCATTGCCCATGAAATGCATTGCTTGTGGGGACATAATGTCTTTTTTGTGCCTTACGAAGTCTGTGAAAAATGTCTTCCTGTTTAACGGGTTGATTAAAACTGTATATGCTCCAGAAGAGAAATATGATTATTTATCATACTTCTCCAAGATAATGACAGTAAAGAAGACAAGGTTGAAAGTGTGTGTGATTTCCTCTCCTCCACATCCAGGGACATTCAGCACACTATACGCAGATGGTGCACCACATAAAGGATCGCATTAACTGTTAAACATTTTTCCTTCCCATTAACTAATTTAACAATATGTCCCTGCTATTAACGAAATAGACAAATTACGGAAAACTTCTGTCAGCTTAATCCCAACTGCTGAAATAGGCCATTTGCCCAGATGGGATTGTTTTCTGGCCTATCAGGTTCGAAACATCTAGAAATTTGGCAACCACCAGCAGAGAGTCTTCCAGTGTTGATTCAGCTCTTCATCCTTAATTGAGTTTCAGGCATGTAACTCTCCAGAGATTGGTGAATGACAGCTTAAATATTGAAGGCTACTACACTTGGCATTTTTGTTAGGTGACATGAATTTTCTAAAATGATGAGCTCTTAGGAGCCTGTTTGAAGTCAGCAGATGCTGTAGGTGACAAAAACCACAGCTTTCTGTGCGAGTGGGCAGTGGAGCAAATTACCTAGAGAAAACCCATTTCCAGCCAAAAGCACAGAATAAAACTTGGAAAAATAATGTGATGTAGGAAGTCCTCTCTCTGTGGAAGATGTTTTATGGTCAGCCTTATACATCAACACATTTACTTGATCACTC
This sequence comes from Streptopelia decaocto, assembly GCF_964273445.1. Taxonomy (NCBI): domain Eukaryota; kingdom Metazoa; phylum Chordata; class Aves; order Columbiformes; family Columbidae; genus Streptopelia; species Streptopelia decaocto. Next base: position 57,012,543 of record NC_138656.1, read on the forward strand.
TGTACTTGCCCTGTATGTGTGATTCTATTCTAAAGATATCTGTCCACATATTTCACTATGTTAGGATTTATTGAAGGGCATCACCTTGTATGTTTGTATAACCGGGCACCTCCAAATCTAATTCACCCTATCTGTCATAAGGTATTTTTTTCTACAGAACAGTTACATTGATCCAGTGACTAATCGCTACCAGAAGGGACAGCTCTCTGGTGCCAGGAGTAGCACTTGCCTAACCCTCAGAGCTCTGAAGCTCTGGAAAAGTACTCATTTTTCTTCTGGGTTTCTCCTGAGCTGTGTTCTCACGCAGTCACTGTGCTGATGGGAGATGCGCAAGGGCAGAGCGGCTCTTCTCAGAGGCAGCCAGCAGGCAGGTCGGTCAGACGCTCCGCACAGTTCCAGGAGCAGCCGTTCATTTCGGTACAGTGCAAGTCACCCTCCAACCAGTCCCGTCTTCCTCCATTGACTCTGCAGGGAATTTTGGATGACTAATTTAGGTGAGTTATTTAATCCAGATGAAGGCAGATTACCTGAATGCCACATTAAAAACTAAGGGTAAGCAACCTTAAAGACATCATGATTCGCATTTATATGGTTTACCTTAGTACTTGACCAGTTTTAATGGCATGGCTACTTGTTAAACTTGGCAACTCAGCACGAATATACCTGAACGCAGGCAACTCGAGTTATCACCATGCACACAAACTAACAGAACAGTGAAAATAGTACCATGCTACATGTGCATATGATGGCAGTATTCACCACAATTTATTTAATATTGGATTACAAGCATCGAGCTAAGGAAAATATGTCAACTATTACACTTCAATTTCTTTAAAGATTATTTTAGTGCTGTCATGTTTCACAGGAAAACCAAACTTCTGTATTATTCATCTGACATTTAAAGCTTTTTAAAATGTTCTTTCCTATGAATATAAAGACTTAATCACAAAAGACAGGTTTTAAGAAGACTTTATTAAATCTGACAACTGACTAATTGGACTGTGTGCAATTAATAAAAAAACCTGATAACTCAGCATTCAACAAAGGATTGCTCACTGATAGCATTATTTTTAAATTGCTGCATTTTTACAGATCTACAGTTCTGCAAATACAGTATTTGAGTAAGACATTATTCTTTCTAGTTTACACCCACACTTCATGAGATTGCTGCAGTGTGGAAAATGTCACATTGCTTCTCCTCGTAGCAGAGCCACAGGAACCACGGAAATACAAAAAACTAACCCTGCCCATACACTTCCTTAGCTCAAAATATTTGTGTAGGACAGACTGGGTGTCTCACTATTTTATACTTCTTTTCAGTTACAACTTAAATTGCTATATAAATCTAGTAGACACTTTTATGCAAACGATCAGATTCACTATTGTGGGATCCAATTTAAAAAACTAATACTGAACAAACAGTGCACTTTGTAGAGATTTCTTCTGATGCTTTGCAGAGGAGCTGAGTAGGTCACTATTGGCATATGGGGTGTTTCAATCTTTCCCTTCAGACACACAAAAATAGTTTGGTTCATATATTTTCTATGCTGAAAATTTAAATAGATCTCTTTTATTTTTAGAAGAATGCACTGCATGCCATACCTTCAGGCTCAGTAATAGAACTGTCATAATTGACTCAGTTATATTCCTAATGGGACACATGAATGTCACTGAAAAGTACTCTTTCTTTGTTTCCTAGAGACATCTCCTAAAATTCCGCTTAAAAATCAGGATGGGATAAGAGCTTATTAGGGTTTTGTCCTTATATTTACTACTGAAGATCAGTTTCTTCTGTAAGTCTTCATAAGAGAGAGTCTTTTTTCAAGTTGGATCCAACTTATCCCAAGACAGTTCACCTGCTCACAGATCGACTATACCAAGCACGCTGAAAAGTACAGTATAATTTTTCTTTCGTTTTGCTTTTAAATCCCTTGTTAACTGGCCTCCCCAGGTTCAATGAACTCAGTCAGGAACTTGCTCAGTCTGAGTTTTCTTCTCTGTTGTTCAGATGGGCCACTTCTGCTACATCTGCTCCTGTTCTTGCTGAGACATCTCCAAATGGAGCTGAGATTTTCACTTAGATTTAAGTAAGTCTTCCCATTCAACAGTGGACTCATTATTTTTAGGAATTGCTGGAAATATTGACTGCATTTTAGTTCGGAATTCTTTCATCTATAAAAGAGATTAAAAAATAAAATCAATAAACTGTTAATAAGGAGCAAATAAAGTAGCACCATGAACCCAGGCTTATTCCACAAAATAAGCTGTGTGAGGTAAAGAAGAGGTAAAAAGACTTTTAAAATAAGAAAAAAATAAGACTTTCCCTCTGATTATGTTGGTTCAACTAACAAAATGACAAAAAGTAGGAAGGAACCCATAACAATCCCCCCTTCTAAAGCACCACACTGGGGGGGACCACTTGCCTGAATTACTCACTGCTGTTACATGAACTACTATATATACACACTTAAAATGTTTTTGTTTGGAAGAAAATTACCTCAAAAGAATGCGCCCATAATTTGACTGCAGTGCCTTTTTCTACACTTGTAATGAATTAAAGGCCAAATATGTCTGTTCAAAGATTTTAAAACACAGATTAAAGGAAAAATACTGGTCAGATCTGACAGTTTATATTTATCCCACCATATGGATACAGATGACAAAACAAAGTCTTGTTCAAATTTATATGTTAGCAGGAAGGAAAACAAAATTCATAACAATATATAGGACCGAGTTTTTCTTTCACTGTTGTTAAATTAAAATGCTGTGAAAGAGGAAGCTTACTAATTTTATACTCTGTATATCAATACATCAATATCAGTTGCCAAATCTATGATAACCATTTTATCACCAGTGTCTCATGCAATAGTCCTGGCAAGCCAGAACTGAAATTTCATTTGTTTAAAAATCTCTTCTGTTTGAAGATAATATTTAGATTTAGCAGGTTTCTTTCTTCCAAGACTTTTACATATATTTTTACATATATTTTCGATAGATAGGCATGGAAAAATTCAGTCAGTGAAAATCCTGTTACACAAACAGCAGGATGTACAGGGGAAGTCTTGGACTGCTGTTTTCAGGACGCTGTACAGAATCTATGACATTCCTGCAGAGAAGACACGATGTTGTATTCAAGCACTGGATGCAATGACCTCCTGAATACCATCTTCTCTAATATGCCTATATTTTGTGTGTTAGGGGTCATCAGCTTTTTTTACAAATGCCTTTGGGCCGTTTTCTGTTCAGGCCCTTCTGCGTCTGAATAATTAGGACAGAGAACTGGTACCTCTTTGGAGAAATGTTGCTGAAATGCCATTATTCAAGTTATAGCTGATACAATGAACCAATTTACAAAGAAATTACCAGTCCTTTACTACGACAATAACTATTATGGATGAAAGCATTTTAGAACTCAGGTCTTTGTGTAAAAATGTCTGGGTACTGTTAATCAAATCAAAATACAAGTTACATAGAGTAGGATGAAAATTCAGAGCCAAACCATCTTTTTTAAAAAAAAAATCCTGACTGTGTTCTTATGTAAAAACGAATTCACTGTCTGCTTTATATTTTATTCTGATCAGATAGCTGTTTTGATTAATTATTTGTTCTTGGTTTTAAAAAATCTTGGCAAACACCCACAATCGTTCCTAAAATAATATTTTTGCTCCTTATTTAAAACTGAAAAGCTTTCATAGACAGCTAATATTTCCAAGAATAATAAACACCAGTATCAGAGCTGATGTAGAGAAGCAGCCCAAATTACATTAAATAATTGCTGACAGTTAAATACAAGTATTTACAGTAGGAAATGTTCTAGGCTTAGCTGTTTTTCCCAGTCCTCCGTAATTAATTCCCAGTTCTCTGATGTGCAGAAAGTATTCAATTTACTTAACATTTTTTTTTACTTCCTAAAGAGTGAAGTAACTCATCTACTCTTTGATCTCACTCTAAGTATTATCTGGGTGTTTGGTAACACAGGAATTGGCCAGACTGTAACATGCTGTAGCTCAGCTAGTATAACTGGATATAGAACATTTTATACCAGCTAATGATCTTGTGCAAAGTGGATTTTTGGCTGTTTCTAAACTCAGACTTTTGTATTTCTTCTAGTGTCAAATTTAAACAATGCACTCAGAAGCCCTGCAGGACACCTCTGTTAGTCCACTGAAGACATACAGATCAAAAGGAAAATGAACAGCAATTATATAAAGCCTCCCAAAACAGGACGATGTGTGGGGGAGCCGTTCAGAAAAAACTCCAGTGCTTCCTCACATTAACAGCTACCTTATAATTATTAACATGCCAAATCCTAACCCTCAAATGATAAAAGCAATGTTGTCTGGGAATAAAACACTACACCTCTATTTCAAAAGAACAAAATTATTTGTTTAGAAAGCATTAGAACACTGCTGGCAGCTGCAGATTGAAGAATATTCAGATTTTTCTCCCTTCAGAATGCTAATTGATGTTCTGCAGGTGAAAGCAACTCATTTCCTGAAAAAGCAATTTCTCTTTAACACATGGACCAAATCTGAAATATTCAACGTCTTTCTTCTGCCTTTAAGACTCCCTGAGAAATTTCCTTAGCCTTGTCTTCTCAGATTTTGGTGTTTATTTGTAAAGCCACTCTGCAAGTGATGCCAGACTTAATGTCTCATTTATCACCTCCTCTCTTGCCAGCACCCCTTTTTCCACAGCCTGCTCTGCATAGAAATAGTTTCTCATTGCAATTTACAACTTTGACCATTTGTATTTTCCCACAAACTTTCCTTCTTTGTGATTCCTTGACAGTGAGCTATTTTAATAAATCGTAATGCCAAGCTGATCACCACTCTGCACTGTCTCCTCAATGTTATGCTTTAGGTTGTCAGCTATTTAAGAAGGACGTTATCTGCAGAGACTGGCAGGGTCTTCACAGACAATGTCTAAACAGGTCCAATTTCTTCACAATACATATGTCACAGCTACTAACTCTTACCTAGAAGTTTTCATTTCTATACAACTTAAAAGATACGGCACCCTATTATTTCTCTCCACAACAGCTTTTGAGTTCTCACTAATAATACATTAAGCAAAGTAACTACTACTAGTCATGGACTTCTATTTTCCCTGTCCCCCTCCCAGCACTGTATTTCACGAGGGCTTTGGTTGGGACTTCAAAGGAATCTCCCCTTTCTCTTCTGTTCCACTAATACCACGAGCTTTGGAGTTTCTTCCTCCATTTCCACATCTGTGCTTGTTGCAATCCTGAATGTACATCCAAATCCTGGCCACAGTTCTCCCTGTACTCACAGCTCTTCTAAAGCTCACTTGCCACACTGCCTAAAAGCAGACTTTGAAGAAGTGGAACCAGTGTATACACACATAAATAACCATGGAAATGGCATCCCAAAGTTCCTATCCCTTCTCTCCCAGTGTCAGTGTCCGTGTGCTTATGAACTGTTCTAGTACCAAATTCAAGGCCGTGACTTCTTTCAGTCAGACCCTATGAGCACAATATCCCGAGCCTTGACTGGCCAAACTCTATTTACATATTTAGGACTAAATTTGGCCTCCAAAGTAACTCACACTGGCCTTGGGGCTGTTCTTGCTTGCACTTGGCTGACAGTATCATACTAGCCCCATTGTAACTTCAGAGGACCCTAGTACAGAAGGTTAAATTTGTCCACCAAATGTAAATTAGCTGTCCTTCACCAACTGGGCTTACTAGTGTCCAGTGCGGTGAGCTTCTTGTGAAGATGAACCTAGCTTTACGTTCTAGTAACACTGCACACTTGAGGCACGAGATTTGGGACCTTGTTCTTACCTGTTTTACCCCTCAGAGGACAAGCACACTTCTTGACAAGGGAAATGCTGCCATTAGGAACCTGTGTCCTGCCTTGCCTTTTCTTTTTCGTAGACGTGCCACTTGGGAGTTTTTTTCTCCTCTCTCCCTCCCTGGAAATCTTCTCCTCTGTTTCCTCCAAATTCCACAATACACATGCCAGTGGTCTCAAATCAAAAGGCATTAATTTAATTATGAAAACCAGTATGCTACGTACTAAGGACTGGAATGTCTTGAAATAACTCACTGCAATGGCTGCCTCTTTATTATTGTCAGCCACACTGACACCTGGGTACTCAGTTCAACTGTGATAATGTCTTCAATTAATAGTGCAGTAAACCCAGCACTAAAAGCTGAATGTATTTTACCTCTTTCTGCTGCCTTCAGTATCACAGGCCACTCTTGCAGCTGCTGCTTCTGAACCTAGTGGCACATGAACCATTTGTAACACATTTCTTGATTTAACATTCCAGCATGCTCCATTCCTGGAGGCAACTGTCTGAAGAGAATTTTACTCAAGTGAATTTTATTTTTTTTATCACAGATATTGCAAAGCTTGATGCTGTTTTTTTCTGCCAAATAAATTACAGTAACTGTTCCACCTCTGACTGTCAGGCTTCTTTCTAAAAGGGTATCATCTACCTTACTGCATTAAATAATCTGTAATAGCTACAGATCGCTGTTATTTTCTTATCTTAACCTAATGATCCTGCCTCAGGTGGCAAAAATATGGGGACCTAAAAGCATCTTCCATTTAATAATCTCTTTTTAATGTACATCGTTGACAGAATGTCACACAAAAATTGGGATAGCACTATTACTGAGAGCACTTATGTGGCCGTTCATATTAAAATGAATGGAAGAGGGGCTAAAAAAATCTATTTCAATCCTAGAATTAAAGTTTTACAAAGAAACATTCTCTTTAATGTCTGACATTCATAATAAGCCAACCCAGATTCTAGGAAATATTAGTTTCCTATTTTAGTACCTGTACCAGTAAAAATTGCTTACATTAGCTTCCAAGTGAAATGAGGTTAGATGTCCTGAACTGGAATATTGACTGGCAGCAGAACAGAGTATGTACCCAGCCTGTGTTCTCCTCAGCCACCTTCCATGTCACAAGGTATGAAGATGAGATCGGCTGCCCTGGATTTAGGAGAATCAGAGAGGATTGTTCTTGCCACCCTTTCCCAAATCTTAAAATGGTCGCTGTTGCCCTTGTTAGCAAATGATTACCAAAGTCTGCATACAGAAATAGCAAGTTATTTGTAGAAAATGGCAAGTGCTGAGGCTTTACTGTACTTGAAGTGCAGAGCAGGCAGTCTGCTGGCTGAAGGTGATTCTCCAGCTCTCCATGTGGAATGGGGCACTCACTGCGGGTCACACTGTGACGGTTTGCATGCTGACCTCTATCATAACCATGGAAAATAGAGCCCTGGTTCACATTCTTAGATCTTACACTTCATTGGCAAAGGCACTATGAATGTTCAGATTAGTCAGAACTACAGATCTATGAAAAGGGCTCCCAGAGGGTCAATCCCAGCAGTACACATCCTAATATTTAACTATGCCATGTTATACTGCCATAGTGCACTGTTCACAACCTGTCTGCTGATTCCAGTGTTCCAGGCTTGCATAGAGAAAAGCAGCAGCAGAATTTTGTTAAACCATCTAGAGAAGTCAGGAGTTTGTATTAACCCCCCGTCCCATGGAGACTTACACACGCTTAACCTTATCACAGAACCACAGAATGTTAGGGATTGGGAGGGACCTCAAAAGATCATCTAGTCCAATCCCCCTGCCGGAGCAGGAACACTTAGATGAGGCTACACAGGAAGGTGTCCAGAGTAGGAGACTTCACAACCCCCCTGGGCAGCCTGTTCCAGTGTTCTGTTACCCTCACTGAGAAGAAGTTTCTTCTCATATTTAAGTGGAACCTCCTGTGTTCCAATTTGTACCCATTGCCCCTCGTCCTATCATTGGTTGTCACTGAGAAGAGCCTGGCTCCATCCTTTTGACACTCATCCTTTACATATTCATAAATATTAATGAGGTCACCTCTCAGTCTCCTCCAAACTAAAGAGACCCAGCTCCCTCAGCCTTTCCTCATAAGGGAGATGCTCCACTCCCTTCATCATCTTTGTTGCCCTGTGCTGGACTCTCTCCAGCAGTTCCCTGTCCTTCTGGAACTGAGGGGCCCAGAACTGGACACAATATTACTCTCTTTGAAATCAGAGGGCCATTTACAATGCCTAGAATGAAACAAACACATAGACATATTTTTTCCAGAAACCTATCCTTATAAATCTTGTGTAATTGGGTAAAACATGTCCTGTGCTTTTTAAAAGAAAAATAACATGAAAATAACCTAAGTGAACTTTACAGAGAACGGGGGAGAGGATCGTCACTGCTGAGAACAAAGCTGCCAGAGTTCCCAAACCATCACACATATATAGCAGCCTCCCACAGCTACTACATATTCTCAAATTACTGGTGAACTACTGAGAGCTGTCAAGTCACAAGGGTCAGGCTGTCCCTTTTCCAATGACTGGGTCACATGAAGGGATAAAACACATTAAATACTCTCCTCATGTTACTTTTCCAAGTGTGCAGCAGCCACGTTACTCATTCATAAATGAATGCACTTCACAAATGGGAAGACAGCAGGTCTGCACCACAAGCGTGCTTTACTGCCCCCACTTTGTCTGGTTTAACTTGTGTGTGAATGGCGCTCAGCTCCCAAAAGTGGGATTGTTGACTGGGAGCCTGAAAGTATCTTTCTAAACATTTATCATAAAAGGAAGACGATGCCATTCTAGTAGAAAAGCCTAAAGAAAACAAAACAGTTCTGGTTTAAGGCTAGATTAATTTAAATACCAAAAAAATGAAGTGATTAGCTAATTACGATCAACAACAGCTATTAATTTTTATACACCAAGAGACCAATTTTCTAAACCACAAGCTGAAAAAAAAAGTAACTGCCTTAAGTTCAGAGACAGAAGAGTATCCTTTAAAATGTTACACATTTCCATGTTGATCTTTCTGAAATAAAATGTCAAGGACTTCAGTTTTTATAGTAAATGTCTCAAAGTAGTGTCTCATTCTCAAGTTTATTCTTATTTATTTCAGTGATGCTGCATCAGGCTTCAAAATAAAAGGAACAGTAGAAAGTTTGGATTATACAATCTTGCTGCAAAAGACTTTCACGCCATGCAGAAAAAAGGAGTGCAATACTTTTGAAATCACTGAGGAACACACCATTTATTTCTGCAGAATCTTACTTTCCAATCTGGGTGCCTGGAAAGGACATCCACGTGATTAGTCTATTATGGTATATTAGTCATTCCTCCTTAGTCAGCCTGGGCAATTTGAAAAATTAATATTGAAGTAATTTAAAATAGTTAAATATCTAAATGTATAATGCAAGTTGGTTAATGGACTCAAAATCTCAGGATGAGAGTCCAAACTCCATAAGCTCTCTGTGCTGTAATTCGGATTTCTAAATTAAAGATATTGTCTGCAAACAGGCAGATCCTGAAAAGTGCAACCTGAGTAATTCTTTTCCTCTGTATGTCCAGGTACTCATGATATGTATCATCCACAAGCAAGGCTCGTGGCTGGGAAAAGAGCCAGCACAAAACCTAAGCTCTTTGGTGATGTGTAAGGCTGGATGGCATGAGTGGGGCTGAATTCCACGCAGGAAACGTGTCAGAGCTGGTGTGACACCCAGAGCCAGGCAGGGATGACTGGGCAAGCAGAGCAGCTGGGGTCTTGCACCACAGAAGGGTCAGACAAGTGCGGCCGAGCACCACACCGAACAGAGCACAGAAAGATCCCACGGGACCAGGGTGCAGCACGAATAATTCGCACCTATCAGATAAGCTTTTATTCAGATTTTTGTTGTTCACTTAGAGTTCACAGTCACATGCAGCCGAGAAGTGGGTCAACCCACTCATCCACTTAAGGTGATGTGGAACTGCTCCAATTTCAGACCAAAGCCTAAATGTTGTTTTATTCCTTGTAGCTTCTTAGCAGGTTGGTGGCAGCCAACAGCTACGAGTCTCTTCCAAGACAGAGCAGAGTAATTCCTCAAGACGGCTTTAGTTACAGTCTTCCCATATTCTTGAATTACTTACTTACAGCTGTCCCTACTCACAAAGCAGATGTGGCAGCTTTCCAGCAGGAAAATGCTGATCTTATTCCTTGAATAAGCTTTCTGCCTTATCAAGTATGCAGTGAAGTTCATAGGTTATTTTGTTTTTCTTTTTTATTCTTGGATAAAATACTAGCAGTACATATGTGTGGAGGCAAGCCTTCTCCACATAAAACTAATTAGGCAATATAAGCAGTACAGAAAAACCCTGTATGAACAGGAGGAGGAAGTGCTAACTTGTTCTAGTTCTCCATCTTCTTTTTAAGAGCTTGAATTTAAACCAGTATTGAGAAAATAAAAGAACATTAAAAAAATGGGCAGATGTCATTTATATTGAAAAACACGATCATGAAATAACAAAGAAAATATGTCTATTATGCAATCAAACATAAGCATGATAAAAAAATAGAGACTTCATGGATAACACTTAGGTGAAGATTAAATACAACTAAAATAAAAAACTAATAACAACAAAAAAAGCTAGGAATGACTGTGGAATGATTCTAGGAGACACACTGCTTTTATAGCAACATTTGTTCATTTATGAAATAACATAAAAATTTCAGCCACTGCAATCTGCTTGTACTTGATTGAGATCCATAGACCTCGGTACTATTTACAGATGCCAAACCAAATAATTTTTAAAGACTATGTCTCCATGTTCTCATTTTATTTTAAAAATTAATTCATACTTAAAGCCAATACTCCTTTGCATTTATAGTGTACCTATGACTATAGCCTCACAAAATTATCTCAAATATATCTCAAAATAAGCAGGGGATGTTATTATTTTTATGCTTAAAATGGTGACTTAGAGGTTAGATTTCCTCTAGAGAAAAGCAGCCCGCCTAGGAAATGTCCTTACCAACAAAACCAAGGCAAGTATATATTCTCTGTATTGCTTTTAATTGTTTTAGATGTCTCTTCACAGCTGTGCAATTGTTTCCAACTGTTAATATTTTAAAAGTTAAGATCAATGCAAACCAGGATATTTCATTAGGAGTCACCATAAAAATGATAAACTAATATTTTATAATTATATTACTCAGAAATTGCTAGGCAATTCTTCTCACTATTTTCCCAGCTTTCCATGGAACAGATCTGGAAGCAACAATCACACAAACCTATATATGAATCATCCTGGCCCTCTTCCTATGGGAGAAAAAATGCTTTTATTTCTGAGGAAATAAAACCTCATTTATTGAGGGCATGAAGAGCAAAAGGGCTCTTAAAACAGAATTTATCTTGGTTTTTAATTGTTGCACGCTACAAGGGCTGAGGGTGTTGTTCTGCTTTTAAAAGAAGGCTCAAAATCACTCAGAGTTTTTTTTTTTAAAAACCCAAACATCAGACATTCATAGGTATGTTTTAATTCCTGTCAAGTATTCTATAGCTGCAACTTTAATTAAAAACGACAACCTGCTTATTTAAAACAAGGGTTTACAACTCAACTGTAAGTTCTAGAAAACTGTGAAACTAACATTTTTGCAAGCAACAAAAAGGTGTGGTGGATCATAACACCTGTAGAATAGATGAATAAAATAAGGAAGGCTTAATTTTTTGAAATTCTCATGAAAATGCTTTTTTAGGTCAACTGTAACAACAGGGGTTTTAAGATAATTTCAAATTTTTTACTTAAAACATATTTTACTCAGAGAAACACCATTTATTTGTAAATTGAAAATGTAAAACTTCACTGAGCATTTCATTTGGAAAATACTGAAATATGATGTTTCAACTTCTATTCAACTTAAAGAATTAAATTATAAATTGGCCAAACTTCTTCTTTTCTACAAAATTTACTTCAATACCTCAGTGTTCTGCATCAGAAAACAGCCAGCCCACTGCACCAGGAGTGGGTACAACAGGGTTCTGAGGTTACAAGCTCAAAACCCTGTAAGATAATGCCATGGCAGATGATGGGGAATTTGTCAAACAGCAAATATACTTGCTAATAAAGGTGCCATTTTGTTTCCAGCCAGTTGTCAATCATTAAGCTTGTGTTTCACATTGCCCATGCCCCTCTGTTCTGTGCAGTGCCTCAGGGAGGACGGCTGTGGTGTGTCTGGATGAGCACTGGGGTTCAGGTTCTTGCTGGGCAACAGCTTGTGTACTGGTGAACAGTCTCAAAATGCATGAACTGGGTTTCTTCAGGGTGACACAAAACTGAATAAGCATTCTAGGGGAAGACATAACATATTCCAACTGCAAACAGGCACCTTCCTGAGTAACCTCATCTAGGCGTTCCTGCTCCGGCAGGGGGACTGGACTAGATGATCTTTTGAGGTCCCTTCCAATCCCTAACATTCTGTGATTCTGTGATTCGAGCCATGGGGAAAGGCCAGAGTCAGTCCACATTTTTTAAATCCCCCAGAATGGTTGTAGAAGTCAGGTCCTCAGCCCTCAGTTGCTTCACTGCTGCAGTGCTGCTGGTTGATGATACTTGCTAATATAGACAGAGCTTCTATGCCCAGAGATAATCAAAAGTGGACTGACTTTAAATATTTTCATAAGAGATTGCAGGAAGCAAGTTAAAAAATTCTGACTCTTACTGACTGCTGGTTATTTTCTGCAAGAGTTACAATATAAAACTAGATAACCACCATCTCCTAGGTTCTGAAAATGAAGACTTCTCTTTTACATTATTGAAAAATAAAACCTACACCATTATCAAACCAAGTTCTCACTGATCCATCACTTTTCCATTTAAGAATAAGAGTTGACTGGAATTTAGTAGGGTTTATTACTTAGCAGCCTGTTCTTAGATTACAACAGTAGTAACTGCAGTCAGGGGATATTAACAACACAACCTGAGACAGCATAAAATCTTGTATGTCCCTTACCAAGATATACAGATCAGTTACTTACTATCACCCCAGGGTCTTCATGCTGTCACAGAAAGCAGCAGACTGTAAAGCTACAGGGAACCACCTTTAACAACAAAACCATTTAAGAGCTAGAGGTAGGCATTGTCACTGCACTGTTTTAAGAACCAATAAACCCCAAAGATTAAATAAAAATCTAGTATCACCAAAGCTGGTGCATCACCTCAGTGTCTGGAAGAGATCTCAGCAACGACCTGCTTCTATGGGAAACATAGGCTGTCTCTGAAGGCGTAAGGACGGGGCATCCTGAACTGTGGCTTCAGTTTCCTTCCACAACACAAACTGCTGAGCAATTGTGACACTGCTTCAGAATGATGGACACAGATTAATTACAGCAGTTGTAACTCAACAAGGAATTTACTCTTTGCTTCATCTCTGCATTCCTTTGCAATTGCTTCATTTGCAATTTGCTCTTGTTGCTTCATCTCTGACTTCGTAAGTGATGACAATATAACTTAAACAGTCACAAAGCTTAGTGTAATACATATTTTTATCAATCCTTCACTGTCCTGTCAATAATTTATGGCTGAAGGAAACACATCCCTGAACATTACAAATCATAGCATTTCGGCAACAACACCAAGCGAAACCACTTTTCCGTGCTCTAACTAACGGCAACACCATTTGCTACTACTGCAATGCTTGTTTAGAGATAGGGGTCGCTATAAAACGATATGAACCACGCATTCTGTCAGTGAGAAAAATAAACGGAGCTTTTTCCCGCGGACGCCGCTCCTGTGCGGCTGTTCCCACCGGCGCCAGCAGGTGGCGCTGCGGGGCGGCAGAGGAGCCCTCGCCCGCCGGCCAATAAAAAACCTATAAATAACCGAACCTTGCTGGCCTATCATACTAACTGTTTCGGGGTGGTTTGTTTTGTCCCTGAACCCCAGAAATCACAGCAGCACCTCGCCGGTTTAGTTCTGCCCTCCCAGATGTGCGGGAGATGCTCACTGCCCCTTCCTGCAGACACCAGCATGGCTACAACAGGCTGACACTGACAAAAGGGTCAGGCCAATTCAGCCAAACCAACTGTGAAAAGCCCATTGTTTCAAACCCGTGTATGGCTAACGTGAGCCAAGTTCAAAGCATACAGAGCACGGAGCACACCTTTCACTGCACCTCTCCACTGGCGAGCTTTGCTCTCTTCCCTCTCCAAAGCCAGTCCAAGCTCCGGCATGCACAGCCCTCACCTGTCTCCACGGGCTGGGCAGTCAGGAGTACAATGGCTCAATAGCTTTCCTGTCCAATGATTCCTGCCAACCCAGTTTTCCACTGTGGCTTCTTGTATTTTACTCCTGGATGTGACATGAGGCGCTAAACAACACTTAGCAACTCAGTTCTACTTGGCTTGGAACACCCCTCCAAACTCTGCAAGGGAAAGTCAGTCCTTTATTTGCTTTGATCCCACAAGATAGTCACAAGAACAGAGCTGGCAATGGGTTTGAGAAAGTTAATGTATTCCTCATGTGATAGAAGCACTTTCTTATGTGCCAGATGAAACGTCTGCAGTGCTTACAATCAGAATTTTATTACACTTAACAATTTAATATCAAGAGAAACAATTTAACATCCAGAGACTGTCAGTAATGTTATCAGTATTACCAGTACCTCTTACGCTAATGAAGCTGCTGCCCAGCAGGGTCAGATCACTAATTAGCAGGTGCAAAAGCCAGCAGGTTACTGTTAAAGGCAGTAACCTGAAGGAGCTGAGCAGAACTTCTCTTTGTCCAGCTGCCAAAGCTGCAGTTATTAAGTTTACACAGATTGCTGGAATCAAAATGAGTTGAGTCTCCCTTTAGGTCACATATAGTATAGCACTCTCAGAGGCTAAAGTCTGCCTTAAGTTCATAGCTTTCAAACGTTGACACCTGATGCTAGGTTTGAAAATGACTTGAACTTCTGCAGGTATTTGGAACCTGCATGTGCTGCAGAGCAACTGAACTCGCAGCACTCAGCCACACTGAAGACTCGAGGTGTTTTTATTCAGGCAAACCTATAAAGCTCATTTTTAAAATGTTTAACTGAAATTAAAATGTTCATTTGAAAATGCTGAGCTTAGTGTAAAATCTATGGTGTTTTTCATGGTCTGAACAGTTTATGTGGAAAGAAACGTTATTTCACTCAGTGATAACTTCAGTAGAGAGTTTCCCCTCAGAAAACCTTACTTTTGTGGCTATCTAATGATTATTAGACACAATATATGCATCTAATACGTCTTCTTAGAAATCAATATTTTAACTGATTGTTAATCTATTACCTCTGCTTACAGGACAGCAATCAAGAATTTTCAAAAGTATCACAATGTTCACCAGAAATAGGAAAATAAATTCAACAAACAGGCCCATCTTAAAATGAGCATATGTTTAAGAGTCCAGAACTAATAATGTACCAGCCAGCTTATAACCCTTATTTAATCTCAACTGTTCAGGAAGATGATGTTTAAGCACAAAAATACTGTCTTTCTACAGTTAGTGTTTGATTGTGAGTGATATGTTAAAATAGTACGCAAAAAGTTTCAACAGACAAAGATTATTTATTCTAGAAATACATTTTTAATGATCATGAACCTCTTTGGTCAGAATATTGCATTTTTCAGATCTCCATTCGTACCTGCAGCAAATTAAAATTTATATATATTTGATTTTAACAGATACATAGTCAAACAGGAAAATAAATGTGTGACAGGAAATTCACAAGTTGCTAATTTTTTTTTCTGCAATAATGACTAATGCTATTGTATGTGTTTCTTTTCTGCAGTGGGAATTTAAAAGTCTATAGTGAATGCAACAAATATGTCAGTGGAGAGCAGAGAGAGAGCTTTTCAAAATCATGTGCAGACACAGTCTCTTGACACCAACCTGCTTCCTTCAGTGCCTGCAGTTCACACCATGCACTATGGTGAAACATAAGCACTCCACAACAGAAACCAATAACAACAAGAATTTGCAAGAGCCCCTTAAAATAAAGTTTGTCCCACCTCCTTTCAACACTAACACAACACAGAATATAATCAGGTGCAGCTTTCTGACTAGGAATAACCCCCGACTCTCCAACACACCCTGCAGTGTGCTGTGTGCTTCTGATGCAAGAGCCGCTGCTGTCAGGTAGCCAGAAGCCCCCATCAGACTCTGACATCTCAAGCTGAAGTGGATATGCCCGGTCAGGCAGCCTCAAGGAACGCGGACTCCCAGGGAAACCAGGAAACTGTGGGTCTAGGCCAGCACTTCTCAAGGAAGTAAAAATTAAGCTTACTGAGACACAGTTAATGTAAATTGCAGACTAGGGTCAGATTCTGCTGTCCTTTGGCAGGACCAGAAGTACTGTGACAGAATGGAAGCAAGAATCGTCAGCGCAGTGTGAAATGAACCCTTCTGGCTGATGATATAACCACAGTAAACTGAGTGGACTGTTGTAGCTCAGCACGCAGAGAGCATGATCTGGTACTCCCACTCTTCCTCCCCAATCTCTGCCATTCCACTACGGCGTCACAAGGAGGACCTGAGTTTAAAGAAAATGTGTTGTAGATGCCTCCTATGTTCTGCTATGCTTTTTGGTGTTCTGCCTTCCTTTACTGGCTCCTATTGAGAATCAACATTGAAAACTAAGGAATAAGGGATTGTGTAGTGCTGTATGTTGGGACCCAAATCATGACCTACAGGATATATCAGCAGAGTAGACAAAAAGTAAGAACTTGAATAAAGATATTAATGAGAAGAGTACTGATGGTACTAGGGTGGAGTAGTATCTTCTTCCTTTCAGTTTTGAGACACATTTTGCTGAATATATAAATAATTAGCCATGGAAGGTAAAGGAAGTCTATTCATTCTTAGTCCTAAAGACCATGCAGATAGTTCTACCCAACTTATAGCTGCAGAGACTCTTAAGTCATGGTTCATTCCTACGGGAAAACAAAAATGCTTACACGAACTTTAGCATTCATACTGAATACTGTGAAACACTGGAACACGAGCAGTTTAGTAAAGATAGCCTTAGCCCCTTAGGACATACACATGCTTCCTGAGTTTCTTTGCCTTGACGTGGCATGTCACGGACCACCATTCTATTGCACGTGAAAATCTTCTGCCCCCTTGCCCCTTCCAGAAATGCACTAGAAAGCAAACTGGTTTCCTCTTGGTTTTTCTTATGTCCCCAGTGTCCTGATGCAAAAAATAGAACTTGGACAAATAAATGGATTGCTCTAATGATAGGATTCAGGGGGTAGCCTTTGATTCAATAAGCAAAGGATATAGAAAGCCTGCAGCTACTATTTTAGTCTCTAAATTAGAACACTGGCTCTTTTGTGAAGAATCTGAAACATCTGTGCCAATAAACATAAGCAGGGCAAAACCGTTCCTCCCCCAAAATTGTCTCCTCCCACCGTGTCCCGGTTTTTGCAGATGTAAGAACGCCTTCCCTGTGGGCACATGCCCTGGTTAGTCACTCTACATGTGGTGAATCAAGGCGTAACTCTTAGGCTGAAGTAGTATAGAGATGCCACCTCAAGATACATTACCCAAGGAAAAATACAGTATTTGAGGGGATCACACTTGCTACTCACACTGTGCACATCCAGGGCCTTCCAGATGGCAAAACTGAGCAATCCAACTCCACACCATGCATAGAGTGAGCCCCATCCGAGGGCTCGTAAGGCCAGTGATGAACCACTCTCTGGCAATGCAGCTGTTGCAGTAATCCCCTAGAACCAAAAATAAAGTGATCAAGACAAAGTGAACAGTAACTGGAAAAATAAATTAACTAAAAAAAGTTAACTTAGTGATGTAGGATCTTTCCCGACTTGGCAGCTGCACTAGTGCAGCCACAGAAGCTCTATTACGGATGCCAGCAGACCTGAAGAACCAAGCAAGGGGTGGATGAGCTGCCTTCCCACCAGGAACAGCTTTCGTCGTTTCCAGTACCACTGGGGATGGCTTTTGTTACCCAGAAATGCCAAAGTCAACCGTTTCATGAGCACAAGAATCCAATGCTCAGTTATTCTACCAGTCAAAATACAAAACTGAATCAAAACGAGTCACAAGCCCTTACGCCAGTGACATCAGAACATAACCATTGTACATCATCCATTCTGGTATTCTTTCTTGGGAGGTTTGGGTGGGGGGCAACTGTTGGCTTACAGGTCTTTATCTGCACTCCTGAAATAGCAGACTAGGAAACTGGAGGAACCTGAGCAGCTTTCAGCTTGACACAGAGAGGCTGTGACAGTGACCAAGAGATGAATTTTGAGGGGCTGCAAGTCTGAAGGAGCTCTGGAAACCATACAGGGAAACTACATCAAGAGCAAACAATGACACTGAACCCCCTCACCCTGCAGAGTCCACCAAGTCACAACACAGAAAATGCTCTGCAGTCTCCATACTTCTCAAGAAACAAGAGTAGGTGGTTTTAACCACTTTTTAAGATACTGCTGCTTAGAAGTCTGCCATGAGACATGTCCTGAAAACACAAACCACTGTCACTTGGAAAAGCCATCTCAGGCCAAGAGTGGAGACTCAGCCGTGATGGGGTCCCAGCCACGATGAAACCTTTTCTGCTGCAGCACATAAATGCACATTGCAGCTACCAAGGGCATAACCCACACGGAGGCTGACATCAATCAGTTCACACTGCATGTTCACCATTAGCCAGCCGTTCTCATCCCACAACGCCCATCTTGCTGCACGTATTGGGTATAGGACAGCTTCAGTCTGTGCAGCCCACACAAGCAGGACAGACATAATCTTCTTGCTCAGAGTGGTGAATGTCAGCAAGAGGGTTTGCTTTTACCCCCTTGAACAATCATTGGTTAATCCTTCACACAGAAACATAGACTCTGGAAGGTAACCGTTAAAGACTGCCATCTACAGTCCTTGCACAAACAAATGGTCCTACTTACTGGGTATCTTGGGAAAACAATTATTGCTCAGAGGTAAACATAAATGAGTGCAAGCATGAATTATTAAATGATATAAAATTAATATTAAATGACAAATTATTTCACTTACTGTCTTAAATAATTTCACTTACTGTCTTAAAGTGAAATTAACTTGCAGAAGGATCCAAAAAATTTTAATCTAAAACATGCCAAGGAGCCGCACTTTTCTTTCCATCACAAAAAGTGGGAAAAAATCTTCTGTATTCTTGCTTTAAAAAGACTTTTTACATGGATCTCTTTCTTCTTTGATATAATTAAACATATGTGGTGCCTATCACTATGTAACTGATCAGTGAAATAGCACCAGTAGTTTTGGTTTTGTATATATTGAAATATTAAAATGATCCTCAGACAGGCCTCAGCTTTTCCTTAGGATTTAGCTGTAGGCACAGTTACTGAAAGACAAACACACACTTGCAAAGGACACAAGCAAAATGTATCTCAATCTTTACTTATTCTGATCTGGACATCCCAAAGGGGAAGCTGTTAAGAACACAATGCTCTGTAAGCATGTGTGTATACATACATGCACACAGACAAAAACAGCAGAGATCTCCAGTCACACTATTACACCAGGTCCTAGTATTTCCTTACCACAGCTAATGAACTCTTATAACTCTTTCAGTAGAGACTGCTCTGAGTAGGTTTAAAATGCTGATTATTATTTCTGACATTTTTCCTGTTTCCACAGTCTAGCCATATACAACAACATGCAGAAAAAAAATCTCCCATTTGGAAGATGGGAAATGAACAGACAAAAATATCCGCTACACAGGATCTTTAAATAAGAGTCATTATCTGTGAAAATTGCTGGCAAAAAAGAAACCCACCCAAATGCTATTTAAATGCTTGACTGCCCCAGGGGGAAGAAAAAAAAAAAAAAAGGTAAATGGAAACTATTGATCTGGTTTTACTGACAGTAGTCAAATGGAGTTCAGTCACAGGCTGATTCCTGAGGGTATTAAGTACACAGATAAGGATTTCTGTAAACAACAGAGTTTTTTACACAATTATCAGATATGCTGTTCAGAGCATCAAGAAAGCTGATGAAGGAAAAGCTAAAAAAAAATTAAAAGACAACACTAGCATGGGAGAAAAAGATGTCACCAACAAAATAACATTTTTAAGAGAACTGAGTTTTATTCATGAGCCCGTTATTCTATACACAGATTGTTATCTCTTAATTACTGCTCCTATATATTTTAAAAAAGCAACTCTTTAATTTAAAAAATAAGCTATCAAACAATACTTGAGTCTTTCTAAAAACCAGGCCGGGAAAATATAGGGCAGAGTTAGCTGTTCTGGTTACCAAAATATATGCTTCATTTTTTTTTCTTTTCTCTGAAGGATACAAGCAGGAAGTGGGAGAAGGAGAAATCACAATTTTTTTCTTCAGAGACAGGTCTCAATCCTGCTAACTATCCTCTTGTGAATAAGAGTGTGTCTGAAAGGAAGCAGTGCCTAAAATAAATGGTGTGCTCAACTGTTTTGGTTGATTGTATTCAGCATGTTCACTGTTTTGTATGACCTAACCCATTGTAAATTAAACACCTGGATAAATGCTGGTAAAACTGGACACTTATCACAAAGAGGCTGCTGCATCTGAGCATTTAATTTTACCACCCTCCTAATAATCTCTTAATTGAAGGTCTCTGAAGTGGTTCATCACAAAACAGGATTAAGAAATCTCACTTTTGAGCCAATTTGGGCACCAGTTCTACAAATGCTTATATTTATTTAACTTCACTACCATGTAGGAGGAACAGTAGGTGTACTTTCAGCTTTCTCTCTTGCCAGTAACGCTGATGCTACTCTGCAAGAGCAGGGTCTCATACTCTTGCTTCCTGGAAGTCTGAATGCAGTCATGAAGCTATGATGCTGTGATGCTACAGCTTCACCTCTAAATTGCTACTTTTTGCCCCATAAAACTATTTAAATCTGCCCCAGGCTGCACTATGCTTGCTTCCTGTTTCTACTCTGACTCGCACACCACCATTTCACTGACATAAAAACTGGCCAAAGCCACCAAAGATGCTGAAAGAATAGGTCTCGCATTTCTCCAACACTCAGCATCAATTCTCATTCCTTTGTACAGCCAAACTCCACATATATCAGCATTTCTCTAAAGCATCTGATGCTCTGGTCTTTCCTGTGTATCAACTGGAAAATAGTTTAAAAGGAACAAACCTTACTGAACCAGTCTGGGTTCTTCTTTTTTGTCATGGCAAGTGTGGTGCCAAAACCTGCTATCATTCCTGCTGTAGCAACGGTACCTAGAAAAACTCCACCTGCCAAGAAAAGTTTAAGAAATAAAAATCAAGATTTTTTTTTTTCCTAAGAGCAGAAAACCAAAACCAAACCTGTTTTGAAAATAAAACCTGAAAAATTAAGATCTGTCAGCACATGCTGAAGGGAAAGGACAAGCTGTCCACATTATTTACAGTAACTCAATATGGTAAGCAAGTAAGAATATTTTGAAATACAGCATTTTGAAAATCAGTAACAAGCGTATGTATTTTTAAACCAGGCAAACAACGAAAAAAATCACTGAATTCCCAGCATGCCTCTTCACAGTACTTCCAAATTACCACTGCTCCCCCAGCAGCTTCTCTCACTCCAGAGCTACTACAATAATCTGGTTGTCTGGCGGTGCCTCACTCTGCCCCAAAAGGAAGATGTTATTCTTTTTGTTGCACCACTTCTCATTTCAAATGGTCACCTGAAAATCCACCAGTACCTTGGAAGACTGTTGTAAAAGCAACGCTTGCTCTTCAGCCGTTTCTGTTTTATGTTCTAAGTCTCTATTTAAAAAAAAAAAATTACACTAGCAGGATGCTTTCCCAAGATAGGAAGCATTCCTCACTTTTCAGAGTGTTTCCAAAGTCACTTGGAGTCCCTTGATCCCTTCTAGTTCTTGCATCAGAAAGGCACATGCAGGCAGACCAGGACACTTTTCAGAAAAAGGCTTTTTACAAAGACTGAGTGCACTGTATGAAACCATCTGATTTGTACTGAAAAAACATATTAAAATTATTTTTTTCAGGGGGTTACATGTTCTTCCTTTGCATTTACTGATACCCAGCCTGTGTTTGCCAGTGAGGTAATTAAAACCTGGCTGGAATAGGCAGTAAGAAGCAAAACATGCTTATCTTAGGTCTTACTTCTAAAAAACTAATTATCCTATTATTGTGACAGAGAAGTTCACTGTGCCCATGCCAGTGAAATCCATAAAGTACCTCTTCTGCCTGGGAGCAGGAAAACCTCACACACTGCCAGAACTTTGCATGCCCACAGCATTTTAAATTTCAAGGTCTACCAGCCAACAATGCTGCCCTGTTTTGAGAAATAATAACCGTGTTTAAATTAATTCCTCCTCAAACAAGAGGAGCTCCACGCACGGCCTCCTTGGAGGGGCAGGAAAGCACTGCAAGGGGTAGGCAAAGCGTGTGGCAGGAGGGGCCGGTGCCCCCACACTGGCATGCTCAGAGCCACAGCTGCCCGGTACCTGGCAGGGGGCACGTCCCCCCGACATGTCTCTCCTGCCCGGTATTTCCCGACCGCCGGCGCTGGGACGGGGCAGCGGGAGCAGCTCCGGCCTCCGCTCCGCCAGGGGGCGCGGGGAGCCCGAGCGGTCACAGGCAGCGGCCTGCCCGGCTGGAGCGCCGCCAGCCACGGCTCGCTGTCCAGCTGTCCGCCGCCGTCCGGGCAGGACGCGCCGCTCTCCGGGAGGCCGGGCTTGCCCCTCGCCTCGGCTCCCCTGCGGGGCGCCAGCCCGGGAGACCTGCTCGGTTTGATACGGAAACTGTGCGGCGCTGTGACCCGGACCAGCCCCCTCTTTCCCAGCGGCTCCCACCCCGTCAAGGCGTCCCTGCAGGGCTGGGTGACATCCCGCTCGCACCCCGTACGGCTGAGCTACCTCAGCCCCCCGGCGCCATCTCGCTGCGCGCCCCCCTCCGCCGCCTCGGCCCGGGCGCGCTTGGGGCCCCGCGGCGGGGCGAGGGAAGGAGGCGGCTCCTCTCAGCGCTGCCGGCTCGGGCCCCGCGGATCCCGCGCCGCGCCCTGGAGCCCCGTGTGCTGTCCCCTGGCTAAGGGGCGATAGGCGCCGCCACCGCTGAAGGGAAAAGGCGGGCGGCGATGTAGCGCCTTCCTCATCGCACCCAGACACCTGGCCACTGCCATCCCCAAGGGCTTCGGCTCCTCCCTGGGGACGGGAGACTGGGGCACGACTCGGGGCTACGGCAAGCGGGGCACAGAAACGCCGCCAGGGCGCGGCCGCGGGGCTCCCGCACCCGCTGCTGCTCGTCCCCGACCCGTGCAGAGGGAGGAGTGGAAGGGAAGGCTGGCTGCACCTTTGATTAAGAAGAGCTTGTCCTGGGACGCCGCAGGGCTCCCGGCCCCCCGCGGCAGGGAGGGCCCGCGCCCGGGCTCCAGCGGAACCGCCGCCGCTGCCCCATCCTGGGCAGCCGCCCCCATGGGCCAGGGCGCGGGAGGAGGAAGAGGCAGGTGCGGGCTGCAACCCGGAAGGAAACAGAGCTGGACCGGCACACGCTGCCGCCCTTCCTCTTCCTCCGCGGCCGCGCAGTCGGCGGGGGGGGTGGTCCCGTCACCCGGAGGGGTTGGTCGGATGCTGCTGCCCCCCAGCGAGAGCGGGAGAGCCGGGGGCGCTCACTCGAGGGGCGGTGCCGGCAGCGGAGACTGCTGCGGCTCCCCTGGGAGCCCGGGCCGCCACCTGGGGCGGGCGGTCCCGGTGGAGCAGCTCCCGGGGCACTGGGGGTTCCCCTCGGGCGCTGCCGTGCCCGTGTGCCGCTGCCGTGCCCGTGTGCCGCTGCCGTGCCCGTGTGCCGCTGCCGTGCCCGTGTGCCGCTGCCGTGCCCGTGTGCCGCTGCCGGCCGCCCCGCGGCACCGCCCGTCGTCTGGTGTTCCCCGGAGCCCAAATCGCACAGGACGAAAATTGTCTAAAGTTGTGAAAGGCTCTTCTGTAGCAGGGCTTTTTTGTCTAAGTCTGTTGGACAGATAACGTCATGGACTTTACTAAATAAAACGGGAGAAAATTGTTACTCGCCATGAACTTCATTAAGCTAAATCTTGACGCATGGTGTTGCTCTGAATTTTTTTTTTCCTGAAAATTCTCATTCTCCCCACTTAGTAAACAGTTCTTCAGATACATCTAAATTCTGTCTGAACAGAATCATAAAGTAACTCCACAAGAACCACACATTTCTGTTCTCTCTCGGGTCAGGGCCACAGTAATTCTCAATTGCTGCTGCTCCTGGCTATAAATTACTATATAGCTGACTATCACTATTGCATGTTTTCCTTTATCAAACAGTATGCTACCTTACCAAGATTCAGTATGGGCAGCTAAAAAATATTTTTGTATATGACCATACTTCAATGGCAAGCAAATAATGTAAATAAATCTAAAAGAACCATTTCTTCCCCAGCTTCCTTCTTCGTGTTGTTTCATCATTATTTATAGCCTGTATCTAAGGGTCTAATTATAGGGCCTTGGGTTGCTAGGCAAAAATTTAGTATTTTGGGAAACTTCCTGTTCACGGTACCTCTGAAAATCAATCCAAAGCCATTTCCTAATAGTCCGTGTACTGTGTCAATTTAACAAAATTTTACACAGTTAAGAAGCAGTTATTGCAAAAGAAGTAGGCATTATCTCAGCTGCATAGCTGACCCATTGTCATTAACTCCATTTTTCTAATCTGGACAGCACCTAACTGACTTTGAGTCCTCTTCCCTCCTTTGGGAAAATAACACCCCAAAATCCTGTGTGTGTTTTGGAGTAGTGGTTAGACTTCACCACAAATACCTGGAAAAGCTTAGGAAAGGTGGCCTAAGAAAAACTGCAGTGTGACGATATTAAAGGAGGAAATTACTTTTTATTTTATCTTCATATGTAAGTGTAGATGATTATATCAAGTATTTAAATGTTATTAGTATGCATAAAACGGAAACAACAATATGCATGTCATTTTAAATATAAATTCTGTCAAGATCGCCATTGCTTCTGCTAGAAGAATCCTTGAATTGTGAGAGATAATAACCTATTTTTTGTGTCTTTGATGATAAAATCCTAGATTTTCTTCTTGGAATATTTTTTTGAGTTCACATCAATCAGGATATCAGCTTCTTTCAATTCTTCTCCAGAACTAGGAAGAAAGAGAAGAGAAAAAGAATAATGATGCTGTTTAATCCTGGTTTGAACAATGCCACGAATCTATCTTTGAGAATGTCAGATAAGATCTGTCTGTATTAATCATTCACGGAGACTTAAAGTAGGGCATAAAACCCATGAAATCCACTCTGTCTTACTGAATAACTTTAAATTCTTAGTGTTGTAAAATAAATTGTCCTGCTTTTAAAAAACAAAGAAGAGATGTTCAGCAGAATTGTGTCTATTTAGGTTACAAAATTAATCTCTTCTTGTTTTATAATTGAATATAATATGATGCTTTCTCTCCTTTTATGTATACCTCCCCCAGGAGCCTTGCATTTTCTGTCATTATTCCTTCTCTTTCACTTTTAGGGCACACATGCCAGTGTACTGATCTACATACGGCTACTTAGAATTAATCAGTTACCTTTTTCTAAAATTCATTTAGCTTTTTCTACAAGCAGACACATTTTTGTTTGAAAGACGGATTTTATTCATTCCAGTATCAAATATCCAAATCTTCATAAAATGAGGGCATGAAAATGTATGTGCAAATAAGTAGGTTATATAGGTGACGGCAAAGTTGAAAAATACATTACTGTTACCCATTGAACTTGGCCACAGGTCTTTGCTTCCATAGCCTTGAATTTGAACAAGGCAGCAGTAACTGCACGGCCAGGTTCAGGCACTCTGTGTGTGTGTGTGTGTTTGCCTCCTGTTGAGATTTGCAGTATCCAGGATGCCCTGAGTTTCACAGAGAAGCAATTGAGGGTGGTGGGCTTCCTTCTTTGGTGAGCCAAAAGTAGTGAGAAGCAACCGAAGTTTTCAGCTTCCAAGTAGGTGTAAATCTCCACCTGTGACTCTGAAGTTATGGTTAGGATTTCTATATTGACCCCTGTGTTTTAGTGAAAAATGGGTTACTACAATGCCTCTCCTGTGGAAGTTCATAAAAAATACATAGTATGGGTGAGGGTGAAGTGTGGAAACAGAACAAGCAAGAACACAAGGAAGGAATTTAAGAAAAATATGAAAGAAACAGGTGTGCATAAAAATATTCCCTAAGAGATGTTTATAATAGTTGTGAGTGCTTTGTATTCTTGCCGATCAGCAGCTCTCTGAAGAAACAGAAGCATGGTATGCAAACTTTTTAACACAACGCTGCGAAGTATTTCAGTCTTGGCTTATGTTTCCCCTGTTCGCCATCCTCTTCTGTGCAGGACTGCACCGTGATACGCAGCCATCTCCACTGAAGGCGAGTTTCATTTGAGGAGCAAGATGGCAATCTAGCTTTTCAGAGGAGAAAAGGTTTATAAGCAGACTGGGACACAATAAATGTGGTAATCTGATGCATTCATTAAATCATCTGTCTGATTTTATATATCCAGAACAGTCTTGAGTGCTACTGCAAAAAAGTTGGCAGCTTGAAGTTTGAAAATCCAATTCAAATGTAGAGGAGGTTGATTTGAATACTGGTTAAACTGACAGGTTTGGTAACAGAATTGGATGATGTCAAAGAATTTGGGAAAGAGCTGGACACTACATTTGGAAAGAGAGAAAATGCAGCATCTGGGCCACTCTCTGGCTCTTAGAGCTGAGCTCTGCTCTCCACCTCGCCCACTGGGATCATCTCCTGTATTTATGGAAGCTTTGATATTCCTGGAAGCACCATGCAGCCTCAGCACTGTGTACAGGAGGGGGCATGAAGAAACCAGTTGCATATTTCTGAACAATTTTCTGGTCAATTGGACAAGAAATGAAAGTGTTCTGCAACTATGATTGGGTTTCTGCAGGAATCTCTGTTTTTACAGTAAAGTGGTTGCTGTTGTGTACCACTTTAAAAACTGGTGTGTGAAATTCCCATGTTGAGGGAAAGTCCTCAGATCTCTTGTCTCGTGTTGCAGAAAAAAATCTGGTCACTTAATAATGATTTATAGACTTTAACCACAGAAATACTGACAAAGTCAGTGCTCATTTGTCAAATGTAAGAACAATTATAAGAGCCGTGCACTGGAGTATCAAAAGACACTTTAAAAATGTTGGTTGAACTAGCTTCACAGATTTATCAGAAGGGTATTTTTCCATTTGGAGTAGATGAAGAAATGAATCAGTTTGCACAAAGTTCTGCTGTAGGTCTCTCACAAAAGCAGGAGCTGAGAGGCCAGATCTCCAGATTCACGGTCACCTCCTCTAGCCCCAGAGCTGCTCTTCTCAGCTCAAGCTTATGTCTGCGTAAGGTGAAACACTTCTTTTTCAATTTCACTTTCACATTTGGTCATTCAGCAGGGCATGCCAGGCGTAACTTTGGACAAGGCTGAGTGTGCCAGCGGGCTGCTCGGACACTGCAGCGGTGTTGCTTTTTATGGCCAGAGCCTGGCCACATGTCAGTAAATGGCAAAGGTCCCATTGGCAGCATGGCCAGAGTTTCTGTTATAAATACCAAATTAGCACCCATGGATGATGACATTATGGCTGGTCAGAGGCGCGCGACAAATTTCAGAGCTGTTGATAACACATATCAAGTCTGTCATATGCCTTGCATGGCATTTACATGGTGCTGCAGAGATGAGAACACTTACAGAGAGGTTTTTTGCTTATGTGTGTATCTACTTGTTTTCTATTCTTATCCTTTACTAAATTATACGTCCTATTACCTAATCACTGTCTAAGATATTCTCTCCCTGCAAGTAAAATATACCCATGTCGCTTTGACTCTGCCCACATTAACTAGAGAGGTAAATCATAGATCCCTTCCCAATTCCTGTGGTATTACCACTGTCTTTAGAGACCTAGTAAATGCATTTACAAGCTCTTTTTTATTTTTCACTGGGTACCATGTATTTAGTGGTTTCAGTACATATCTCATTATAGAATAGTACTCTATCAACTTGGAGTAGTTATTTTGCTGTACTGTGTTAGGAAAGCCTTTAACATGGTCAAAAAATATATGTATCTGTGACTGAACTAGAAAAAGAAACAGCAAAAATAAATTATAATTTCCACAGGGTCATTAGAGCATGACCTGGTCCATGGTGCTCAGCCACGCTGCCTGCATGCTGCTATCTGAGGCAGCAGCAGTGGTCCTGCACTGCTGGTTGCATCAACCTGCTGACCAGTTCTGCCTGGTGACAGCCTGGAAGCAGGATTTTCCACAGAGAAAACGCGCTTCTGGCCCAAACGGCCAGAATTGGAAACTTCCAAAATTATCATTGGTGGGACAGAGGAGGCCTCTTGGTGATAGTCCAATAAGTAGAATTGTCCATCCTGTGTGTTTCCTGCTGTGGGCTCCAGGAGGTATCCATAGCTCAAACAGGTCCCCATGCAGACAGTCAGGCTCAGATCAGGCTGCCCCAGAGAACCTCCCCAAGAGGATAAAGCCCTGAGTGAGCTGGTCTGAGCTCACAGCTGAGCCTGCTGTGAGCAGCAGTTTGAACCGAGACCTCCTGAGCTTCCCTCCAGCCAGGGTGACTTGGGACATACGGGTAGACTTACCCACAAATTAGTTAAGGGCAAAGGTAACTTCAGGCTTGGCTCACTTGCACCTGGCTCTTATGTGACACCCTGCAGCATGGTGGCTGTGAGGCAGGAGGGCAGTGCTGCTGGCGTGGGCCTCCTCTGGGCAGCTGAAGTCCCTGAGATGCCACATTCAGAGGCTGCTGTGTTGGGTGGGCCTGAGCTCTGCTCACCCTGTGCCACCGGCTGTCCCCATGGGGCCACCCACACCAGTTCAGGGGCTCTGAGCAGCTGTGGGTGCTGCTGAGGAGAGAAACAAGATGAGTGTTTCATTTATCATGGGGAGGTGGCCAGTGTAAACTTGACTCCTGCATAGTAGTACATCACCTGCTGAGAAATCCAACTGTAAAATTAATTGGCATGAACACAAGATGTGTACTTCTCCTAATTGGCTTCAGTGCAATTCTATCCAAAGGCACTTTTTTGCAGACATTCACAGAGCTTAATTGCTGTAGTTTAATATTACAATTAAAAAAGGCCTGGAAGGAGAGCTGAATATTAGGTTCCTGATGAATGATAATTATCACTTTGTGTGGATGGATGGATGGAAAACATTTCTAATTAAATTATTCTTGTAACATAAATTAATAGTGTGATCTGGATAAAGTACTTCTGATTTCACATCTAGAGTATCTCTAAGAGCACCAAGTTTGTGCCAGAATTTAAGTCAGCAGGTCAAATTGTGTTTTCAAAATGTCTGACTTTTCAGTCAATTTAGCAGCTTATCATAGGTTTCTGCAGTGAAGATGTTCAGTAATGATAGAATGGTTCAAACATTGCATGGAGAATAGAATAAAATAAAATAGCAAACCAAAACTATGCAGCTAGCATAATCTCTTAGTTCTATGAGCATGGGGGATTCACAGCCTAAATGACAGGGATTCATAGTGTTTGTAGTGTAACGGTCATACATGTTCTTCCTGTATTAATTTAATCTCTGTCTGAGGATTTTTGCAAGACATAAACTACTAAGCTAATAGTTTGGAAACAGGAAAGCTGATTAGCAGCTTTAGGGAAGGGGCTGAGATGGGCAATGAAGGTGCAGGTGGTTAAGGTTGGAAAGAGAAAGAAGTGTGAAAGTTGTTAAGAAGCGTTACTCGACATGCAATCTGTCTGAGTGCTGTAAAAATCCGATGTTTTTTGTATATCTTCCATTTCTTTCTCATTAGTGAGACCTGCAATGAATAAAGTAAACAGGTAAATGTAAAGGTCTCAGCTGAAGGTGTCAGACTGCATTTCCAGAGAGGGATTATAGATAATCATCCTAAAATGACTGGCAGCTTCATGGCCTAATACAGGTAGGTGCCACATTAGGTGCTGAGAGCAGCCCTTACCAACAGGCCTCATTAGACCTTCATTTTAAGTTTCTAGAGCAACTGTCTGTGACTCCAGTGGAGTATTGTTGAAGGGCATAAGTGGGAGGTACATGGCCACTTTCTGTCAAAAGATAATGGGAATTTTGTGTCGAGGCTCTCTCCGTGCATGTGGACAAGTGTCCCTGAGATTTTCTGCATGCATGCCCACTTCTGTATGCAGTGCATTAGTACTTACTGTATATATCAGGATTTGGCACTACTGTATCTCTCTAAACATCACATTAATCCATCTGTCTGTCACCATGGTAACAAGGCTCCCTATTGATGACTGAAGAAGAGCCGAACCATTAAAACTAAATGTACATGGTTAAAAAAAAAAAGTAAGCTCACTGTGTGTAGTGCTACAGAGACTTAAATGGTCAAAAATGGGCTAATTAATATTTTCTGCGTATTATTTTTATTTATAGTTATAGATCTGAACTAAAGCCTATTGCTAAAATGAACCTTAAATCTGATATTTGCTTCTTCACATCTATTTATTACATATACTAGTGAACTCAGTATTAACAAATGTGCATTTTTTCAGAAGTTTACATGTTCCGTGGTGTATATTTGTGTTGTAGGGTGGAAAAATGAAATGAATATCTTAAACATACTAAATACAAAGCAGATTAGAAATGTTGCTGAATATTTTACTGCACATATTTTCTCTCTCTCTTGCTTCCATGCTTGTAATGTTGCCAAAATAAAATCAGTAAAGTGCACGCGTTCATTAAAGTGTCAATGTCTAACTGAGCACTGTTAGTTGGACCTGAGATTTTTTGAGAAGCATAATGTTGTGGAAAGTCTGACATGAATTACTGAACTTCATAAATCATTCTTGGACAATGAATTTCCATCTTTTATTACACTGGCGCCATGCATGCTATTAATGGTAGACTTGAGTCTATAATTCTATTAGGCTATAAAGACGTTTTTGGTTTAGAGAAGAAATAAAGCTTAAAACTAACCACTGATATCTCATCTCCTTCAGTGTTCATTGGATGATGTTATTTGTTCTCAAGAAAAATGCTGTGTATTTTCTTGACCCTTTGCAGATTTTCTTCTCCAAGCCTCTTTGCTTTGCTCACAAGGTTAACACTAATAACAGTGGATAACAAGAGAAAGAAACAAGAATACTGAGTTTCAGGACACTTTGGTGCATTCACTGAGCTGAAAGTAGGATTTTTTTTAAATGTCAGATTGATATCTGTCTTAAACTATGGCACTTGGCTTATAGTAGGCCCTTGGGTCAGGAGATATCTCACATGGGGGTTTTATCAGCCCTATGGAAGGCTGGCTGGAAGGTCAGACGGGGGCATTATTGTGTCTGTCTGTGCATGGGGGCTGGGGGAAATTTGTACATGTGCACGTATGTTGGATGTATGTGTATCAGGCAAATTTATTTAATCTGATATCCTAGAGAGCAAACACAGTTGGTTTGCTCTGTTTCAGGGTATATGTACCCCTGGAAGACCTGGACAGTCAGTTGAACCTACTTGGTAAAACAAGGAGGCATAGATGCTACCAACCAACCCAGGGTTTCTGATTTACAGCTGACAGTTCAAATGCTTCCAGCCCAGCAAAAGGTTAGAGGAACTCACAGGTGTGGAGGAAATCAACCAACTTCCTCCTTCCCTTCCCAGGAGAAGAAAGGTGATCCATTGGACTGGTAAATAAGTGTATTCCTGTAAGATATGAAGCAGAAAGGCAAGAAGGAAGTAGCAACTGAAGAGAGTCTTTCTAGTTTTGTCTTTGACAGAAAATAAAAATTAATACTAAACTTTATAAATGCCAGAGTGTCACTGTTCATTGCAGGGCATGTATTGCCCTGGGTGGACAGAGACATGACAACATGATCTGACCACAAATGCTTTTGGGGGTGTAAAAGTGGCCCTTGGTCATGCAGATGATGGCCACTAGTGATGTATGTTGTGATCTAATTTGTCTTTGTTCCAAGCAGCATATCACCTCCACCACTGGATCCAGCAGGCCTTCCAAGACAGTGGCAGCCACAAGCACAGTTCCTCTGTGTTCCTCTGGTGAGCTAAGCTTTCCAAGATTCTAAGGAGACTTTTGTTCATCAATGCAATTCATTCTGCTTTCCCAACTGTTAAAAAAACAGTGTAATAAGGTCCCCCAATATAGTGAATTTCAGATAGTTTCTTATATAAATAATCCTACAGTGCAATCAAATGGCACCCCTAGGGATGGCAGGAACTTAGCTTTTTACTTACAAAATTATATGTTTTAGTAACTTTTTAATTAAAGTGCGAAATACTGTGCTAAAATTCAAAATTTAAAAAACTTACCTATTAACAATGATTTTTCCTATTCTAACTCAGTATTGAAAAGAGAGTATCTTAGAAAAAAAAATTTTGTTTTCATGTTTTTTAGGAATTTCTCTTTCATTTTTTTTAATTGAATTTTGCAAGATCTGGACAAGATTCCTTTCTCTCTTGAACACTCAAACTTCTAAAAATTTCCTTTTCTTCAAAACATGTTATTGTAATAAAAACTTGGTTCAAATCCTCACCTAACACAAGAGTTACTTCCTTGCCAGCTGTATTTCTGCCTTCAAGCTGTGTAGTACCTCCGTCCTCTCATGCTTCTGCATGCCCCATATGGCTGTTTTTCATATAAGATGGAGTGTGTTCAACTCTGTTTCAGTTCTCAACCACTTAACAGAGACAAAGCATTTCATGATCAAAGATTTTATTCAAACAACACGGTTTTGGGCCAGGTAAGAATCTTGATTCAGCACTCTGTGTTGCCAGCTGTCTCATGTTGATGTCCTCTCCCAGAGTTTAATTTCATCCATGTGCTTTCCAACTGCACGTGGAAACATCTTAGAGAAATGCTTAACAGAGGAGATCTGTCAGGCACTTGCTGGACTCCAGCATCTATGTGGTCTGTTCCCACCTGGAAGAGAAGCCTCTGCTTTCACAGTATCTCCAAATACTGCAAACAGCATGTTCCAGGCAGGTGCCATTTTTCAAACAAATGTAGAACTTAAGATCTCCCTGCTCCTTTCCTTCCTGACTTTGCTGTGATATGAAAAGCTCTAAGCCACACTGGGGATTCAAAGAACCATTGGTTATTGTACCTTTGCATTGCTGCAAAAACCTGTTTCCTATGCTTGGTGATAAAGCCATGGGGAATCCCTGAATCACCCTGTTCTCTTTCACTTGCCCTATGGAAACTGAGGCAGATGCAAGGTGCCTGCATGCAGCAGAACAAGGTTCTTGATCTGCTTGCTGCCCAGAGCAGGCTGCCAAGCTGTGACAGACAAGTGCTATTGAGGTGGTGGGTCTTGATGGAGATGGGAGATGTACCCACATCTTGCCCATGAGTGGGGTCAGGGTGCTTTATTACTGGAATGACAAACTCTTCAAAAGCTGTTCAGGCACCTTGACTTCCACTTCTGTTAAAACTTTATCCAAGGAGGAGCCACATACCCTGCCAGCCCAACAAGCAACAGAACCAGCCCAAGCATCTTCCAGCCTGAGCACCCCTTATTCATGGTGGCTGAATTCAGTGCTTCTCCACTGAAATGGTCTGCATAGCAACATTAGACAAAACTTTAACATGTGAGCACTTGGTTTTATTGAATTTGAGGGATTAATTATGGCCAATTCTTCTACTTATGAGAAATATTTTTACATACAGACCTACATGTATTTTACAACATGTTTTTATTTAAAGTTTTCTGCTTGCCATCTATTTTGAGCAAGGGCTTGGAAGGCAAGTTTTTCCTTCCCTCATCTCAGCTCCTCAGCTGGCCTCCTGGGGAGGGATGGCAGGGAATGGGGGCTGCCTCTGCCTGGAGAAGGTATGAGGCAGGCAGCAAAGCAGCGAGATACTGTCAATCTGCCTGAGAGAGCCTGGTTTTTGCTCTTGAGTGAGTCTTTCATGGCACAGACCTGACCACTGATTGTTGCAAAGAGTGTTCCTCAGCCTGCCAACTTCGCAGAGGCAGGAGAAGAATTAAACTTATGAGGTATTAAGGAGCTTTGGGTAGGTTGGAGAAATAAACTGGGGCTTTTCATGTCTTTGGAAGGAGGTAGGAAAAGGAAATGGGGGGACTGGAGTTTTTCAGTCTTTTTGTATAAAAAAGAAACTCTTGGTTTTGTCTTCTTGAGAAGGTGCAGAGGAAGGAAGGAAGGAAGGAAGGAAGGAAGGAAGGAAGGAAGGAAGGAAGGAAGGAAGGAAGGAAGGAAGGAAGGAAGGAAGGAAGGAAGGAAGGAAGGAAGGAAGGAAGGAAGGAAGGAAGGAAGGAAGGAAGGAAGGAAGGAAAGCAGTGCTTTTTTTTGGTCATGTGTGCAGAGACAAATTCTGCCTTGTGAGCACTCATTTGAATGAACATTCATTAAAGTAGTGCCTTTCTGGCCCTACAGACCCAGGTGCTGCTTGTGAGGCTGTACTGTTGCTAACACACATTTGCCTGCCATCCCAGGGCTCTGAACTGCTTGGAGGCAGCAGCAGTGATGAGATGGATATAGACAGGGTGACTAATCCACAGTGAAGGGTTCACCAAACCCCTCATACAGAGATGCTGTGAGATGCAGCCAGTCATAGAGATTCTCACAGAACATGGGAGATTGGCATCCCATGTTTCTTGGCAGTCCATGTGGCCAGCAAGCTGTGTGCACAGTCCCTCCCAACACTGCATGTGTGCAGCTTTTCTGGGTATGGGCACTTAATCCAAGATTAAAAAGCCGCAATGCCTGAAATAAGCACAGGTTCTCCAGTTTTGCAGAAGTCAAGGTTCTGCATTGGGGTAGAGAGTGCCAGCTGCCCACTCTGGAATAGTGGAGAGTTGACAATGACTGATAGTTTTTCTCTTCGTGTAATTGTAAGAACCATGTAGACACAGCCCGTGGGAAGGTGAATCCTATATTTTGTTCCCTGCTACAGGGGAGTCTACACTGGGAAAAGAGCTGGCAATATATTCAGTGTTGCTGCAGAAGATTATATGGGGATACAATCTGTGGGAATGGCTTTGAAGATCTTGACTGTAAACAGACCCACCTTGGATTTGCTGATGCTAAACTGTACCAGATGCCTCTTGAACACGCATGGGTGCCCATACTGCGAGTGCTGAATGGCAGGTGCTGACTCTGAAACAGGTGTCTTGCATGTGGCTTCTTGTGGCCAAGAATTCTTGATTATCTACTGCTCATCTCGGATACTATAACATGGCGCCACAGGGAATGTTAGTCTCCAAGCCAAGATGCAAAACCTCCTAAGTTATGAAGTATAGGCTATTGCAAAAGAATTGATCCTTGGAAAAAAAAAGAAAAAAAAAAAGCTATTTCATATAAGATTGGAAGTTTCTGCAAAGTGTTGAGATGTGACATCCAGAGATGGCTTACCTGGCCCAGGCAGGCTCAGGGGAGGCCTGAGATGCTGCCATGGTTTCTTGAGCTGTTGCACAAGGAGCAGGTACAGTGGCAGCTGCAGCAAGCAAAATAATGACAGGTGGGGTGTGTTTGCAGTGTTGGCTATGCAAAAGTTGCCCATGTGCACTAAGCTTATTCTGAGCAACATGTTGTGGTTAGGTATTGTGGTTAGAGCAGACAATTGCTGAGTGTTGTGCATAATGCATAATAGGCAGGGCTGTGGTATGCTGATAAAAAAAGCGTGGGATGGATTTTGCACTCAAACATGTTTCTCTGAGTGTGAAGAAAGGATGAAGCTAGGCCACTAGGAAAGCCCTAGCTTTGACCTACATGCCAAAAGCTAGTTTGCACAAGTGACATGGATGAGAATCACAAAAAATGGAAGTTAAATTGGGTTCTCATAAATCCGCATAGGCTGTCCCTTCATGCCACCAGTAGTTTTCTTATTGTGAGCATTTCTCTGTGGAGGAATCCTTCCTAGTTGCAGTTTCTTCAAAAGTGGAAAGATGCAAGTTTTTACAGATTATTTCCCCTTATAAGTTGTACCTTCTGACTAAGGTATCCCTAAAAATCCACCTGCCTTTTCGCCCACGGGCCATGAGTGCCAGACTTTTCCCCTTCTGATGTCCTCTGCCCCTACTCCTCAGCTTTGAGCAGCCACCTGAAGCTTCAGCCATCAACTTTACCAGGTATTCACCATCTCTGAGGCATCCAGGGCTGATGCTGTTTGCATGAAGGAGTCAGGCTTCTCACTGTGGCTATTTGGAGACTTCCTTCTTCTGTGCATAACCCCATTTCATAAATTTCCACATGGAAATATCCATCTTTGTATCTAAAAGTTAAAAGGGGAGCCTTCTTACTAGTAGCTGAAGTTCTTCAAGCTCAGATATTCACACAAGTGTTCCCCTCCTGCCCTCTTTCCTTCTGATGTCAGTGCTCACTTGGGGCTCTGTGGCCGAGAGGTAACTGAATTAGGATGGAGCACTTAATGTGCTTGGAGCTGGAGGGAAGAGGGGCTGAGTGTGCCCCACTATAGTCGAAGTGGAAAGATTTCTCCAGTGTCTGCTCACACACACCTTTGGTACAAATGAGTATGTGGATTCTACACTGGGAGGAACTCTGGTTACTGGTAAATGCCTTCCTTGTCTTGACATTAAATCCGAGTTTATATTGTTCTCCCAAGCTCATTTCTTTCCTAAGTTCAGATTTTTTTCTGTTATATTCCTGCTGGTATTCTGTGCCTACACTCCTTTTAATCAAAATATACCAATGCATAATGCCTCCAAGACTATCTTTGCATATTATTTACTGCATGAATAATTTTCTTTAGAATTCTGAATAGATTTCCTGGATTTGCTGGTTACTGTTTCATTGGTTTAAGATGTGATTATACTGCAGACTCGCATTTGCTCATTTGAATTCATTTATATGAATGCTAGTAGATTAGTGTAAACGAATTCTACAAAAATTCAGATTTATAAGCTCATTCTCCTATTTTGGTGTAAGAAGCATATGTTCTAAAGCCTTTACAAGTCATCCTCAGAATCTTGGCCAAAACCTTCTCTTAACCAGACAAATAATCTCATACATTTTCTTATAAGATGTTCTTGAATTTTTTGAAGACTAATTGTTGGTTAAAATAATTAGTGGCTAATAATCTTGAAGGAAAAAAATAGAAATATGTCTTATGAGCCCCACTTGGGCACATTTGAAGAAGACAAACTTCTCAGAATGCTTAAGAGTGAACCATTACATTGATTGCAATATGACATACACATTTATCAATTGAAAAATCACAGAATCACAGAATGTTAGGGATTGGAAGGGACCTCAAAAGATCATCTAGTCCAATCCCCCTGCCAGAGCAGGAACACCTAGATGAGGCTACACAGGAATGTGTCCAGGCGGGTTTTGAATGTCTCCAGAGAAGGAGACTCCACAACCTTCCTGGGCAGCCTGTTCCAGTGCTCTGTCACCCTCACTGAGAAGAAGTTTCTTCTCATATTTAAGTGGAATCTCTTGTGTTCCGGTTTGTACCCATTGTCCCTTGTCTTATTATTGGTTGTCACTGAGAAGAGCCTGGCTCCATCCTTGTGACACTCACCCTTTAGATGTTTGTAAATATTAATGAGGTCACCCCTCAGTCTCCTTTTCTCCAAGCTAAAGAGACCCAGCTCCCTCAGTCTTTCTTCATAAGGGAGATGCTCCACTCCCTTAATCATCTTTGTTGCCCTGCACTGGACTCTCTCCAGCAGTTCCCTGTCCTTCTTGAACTGAGGGGCCCAGAACTGGACACAATATTCCAGATGTGGCAGAATAGAGGGGAAGGAGAAGGGGAAGGAGAACCTCTCTAGACCTACTAACCACCTCCCTTCTAATACACCCCAGGATGCCATTGGCCTTCCTGGCCACAAGAGCACGGTGCTGGCTCATGGTCATCCTGCTGTCCACCAGGACCCCCAGGTCCCTTTCCCCTACACTGCTCTCCAACAGGTCATTCCCCAACTTGTACTGGAACCTGGGGTTGTTCTTGCCCAGATGCAAGACTCTACACTTGCCCTTGTTATTTTTTTTTTTTTTCCATTTTGAAGACTGAAGTGACATCAGAAGATGTGGCATCAACTAGTAGTAAAAGTAATTGCTAAAACTCTGGTGCCATAAACACATACCTCGTCAGGCACAAGCTTCTGAGCAAAGCCCATCCATTTAAGTTTTCACAGAAATATGGGAATGATCACTATAGTAAATAAATGAACAAAAATAGCGGAAAAATGTTTTTGGTTTATGCCTCTGACCACACTTGTGTATGATCTGTATCACATTTCTGTTGATTGTCAGACTTCCTTTCTCTCCCTTAGTGCTGCCAGCCATATGATTCATGAGTCATATCTAGTCCTTTGTATACAGAGCTCATTGAATATTCAGATTCTACAGAGTATAAATTACCAATCAAATGAAAGATTTTTTAAAATCCTGTTGTGGAATGGGGAGGAACCTAGGCTTTCCAAGTTTGAAATTAATTCAGTCCTTGCAGTACTGCACCCTTAAGTCTGTCATAGCTTGTTGTCCTGAAAACAATAGCCCTGAGAGGTGTAAAATGACCTGTTCTCCCTTATTCTTTTTGCTCAGTGTTTTATGGCAGGAAGGTGGGAAAGAGAGATGGATATGAAACCCAAGAACAACATCGCTGTTTGCTGAAAGTGTATGTAGTGGGAGAGGGCGAGTGTAGAAGAGACACAAAACCAAGTTGAAAGCAGGGTAAGGAGTATGGGAAAGAAAAGGAAGGAACAAGAGAAAAGCAATGATACAATACTAAATCTTCCACATTAATGATGCTGAATTGTGACAATGAAGCATTCAAGAGATTTTCAAAAGCAGTTAGATCCATTTTGAGACAGCCTATTAAAGTGTTTAATGATGCAGATAGCCCCCCTCTGGGACTTTTAGAAGTCTCTAATTGCCTAATTTATCCAGGAAAAATATTATGTATTTTTTGTTAATCCATAAAAACACACATCGTGAATGTGTTCCACGGACAGCAAGGGATAGTTCTGCTGTAAATGCTCAAAGTGTGTTGTCCAAAACAGTGAAGCAGGCCATGACTATTATTATAAAGAGGACTTTCCTCAAAATGAGCATCACGCTCCTGCATGAGCTGGGTGGCATCACTTTCCCACAGTACTGTAAGCAGCTGTTTGCTGAGGTGGCTGTGAAGAGAAAGGAAGAGGCAGACAGGAAACATAGAGTGGGGCAAACAAGGTTGTGTAGGAGATAAACTGGAGCATATTTGTGGTTATTCTTTTGCTGACCAGGAATCCAGTCCCTTTTATAGCCCCAAGTAGGAAACGAAGAAAAAAAGAAACGTGTAAAAGGGATATTCTTTTACACAGGAGATACTAGTTAAAGAACTCACAAAACATTTTTACTATTTTCATTGTTTAATTAAAATAATTGCAGTTGACAGCATCCTTTTAATTGCATGAGTATTTGTAGCTGTGTACTTTATTATTTTTTGTGTTGTTTTCTATGGGAATAGACTTACGCAATTGAAAAGTGTTAGTCAATCTTTCCTTTTCTCCCTAGAGGAAGACTTTGAAACTTGCTTGGCTGTATAGGAAAGAATGTAGAAGTTTCAAGTATAATTAAATTCTTAAAAGTTTCTTGAAAATCAATGGAAGAAAGACAAATCAATGCCAATGCTGTGGAAAGGACTTGGTCATGATGTCCTACTATCCTGAGCAAGTCATAATGACATGGCTTGAGTTTATCTAACAGTCCACCACTACCAGAAGTCTGGGAAGGTCCTGCTCTCCCTTCCTTTTCTGTCTTTAAGATGTGTGTTGTGCCCTCTCACATTTTGCCAGCTCTTGCACCTATGGGATGCCCCAATGAACACATCTGGTTGAGCCCCAGTTTCAGTGGTAGCCTAGACCAATTTAACTGCTACCTACAGTCCTACTCTCTGCCCTTTTATATGTTATATATATTTAAATTTGTATTATGTATCTTTATAAAGAGGAAAAGCCTTTCCTCTTGCACTTCCCTTTCCTGGGCAATGTGTTCCTGCCCCTCCCTCGTACCAGTTCTGGATGCTTTGTCATGTCCTTTGCTGAGTCATTTCAGTATGATAAAGTGACAGAAAATTAACTCAGTGAAAAAAAAAACCCAATTTAACTGTTTTCTATTTCTGCTGAAACTTTTGTACCAAGACAGCTCAGCAAAAGGTCCGATGAGCAGTGGAGAGACTGCAGGAGTGTGGAAGTACATGAGAGACTGGAAGGGCCAGAGGATGGGACAACTGCCACCCTTCAGCACTAGTTCAGGAGTGGGGAACAGGAGAGAGAGGGCAGCCTTCCTCCCTTGGTGCCAGTGAGCTGCTCTGCCAGCTCTGCTCAACCACTCACCCATCTGATGTCCCTTCATGTTTGGTTGGTTGGTGGCAGCCAGCTGGCCCCCAATCAGCGTGGGTGCAGCTCCCAGTTAGCCCCAGTGTGCGATCCTCTTGTTATGTGGAGAGAGTCGTGCAGAACATTTGGGAAAAATGAGGTTATTGTGATGGAGAAGGGAAATCCAGCTCCCTTTCACCCGCTGCTCATACAGACACTTGTTTTAATATCAGTTGAGATGAACACAAATAAAAGAGGCCTGGCTCAATACTAAGGAGTTTAGCAATGAAGATACTTAGAAAACGTGAAGCAGATGTGATATGAAGAGTACAGATGGGCATGACCCATGATCATACATTTATTTCTCTGAAGTGCTAAGTTCATTTCCTGTATGTATTGAAAAAAAAAAGTGGTTTTGAAGAGGAAGTTTACAGAAGAAAAAGAGACAAAGTACTGATTTTGTGAACTGAGATTAGGATAAAGCTGTATGAACTGTGTTAATAAAGAAACAGTAACATGGATGCCTGACCTTTGTTTGTGTATAGAAATTTCCGTATAGTACTGACTGATTAAATGATGCTGTTCTGCACCAAGCAGTGATGAATACAAGGTTCATCACAAGGAAGCAAAACATCAAACAAACTGGAGTTTGCTCCATGTTTGAGCAGTGTACTCTACTAAAACATGATGTAAGAGTGAGGAAAAATATTTCCTTGCTCCAGTGAGGGAACATTTGATGTGGTCCAAGACAGATAACACTGGAATTTTTTTATTTTTTTTGTTTCATGTAACTGCACTTTCCTTGCATTTTAGTTTGATTGGCTTGTATTCTGTGTCAGCTTCCCAGAATTAAAGACTTTTTTCTTTCCTTCACTCAAATTAGAGCAAGAAGAAATATTAAATAGGGTTAAAGTACCACAGTGATGACCTTGCACAATTGTAAGTTGTTGGGGCAACCTCCTTTGGCTTTGGAAGCTGCAATTGATCAGAGACGCATGGTCGTTTCTGAAA
This sequence comes from Streptopelia decaocto, assembly GCF_964273445.1. Lineage (NCBI taxonomy): Eukaryota > Metazoa > Chordata > Aves > Columbiformes > Columbidae > Streptopelia > Streptopelia decaocto. The sequence goes on from NC_138656.1 coordinate 57,053,664, forward strand.
ACTTCTGGATTTTGATGGCATTTTTAAGAGAATTGTCATTTTATTCTGCTGGAATAAATGAAAATATCCGTAGATTCTGTTTTCTATCCAAAACATCGAAGCTATATGGTAAGAACCCTAAGTTAGAAGTTGAAAAACTATAGAAATATTCCAGACTTCATATGATTAATCAATTTCAGGTTTTTAAATTACAAACAACTGTGTTTCTAATGCTTCAAAACTGAAAAAAAAAAAAAAGCCACCCCAATCACGAGATATGGTTTTAACATGCAGTGGATAAATGTAAATGCAAAACTGATTCTGGTCTCCAGAGCTTGACATGAAAAAGCTTTCTTACCTCCTCTTGCCTGCTTAACTTACCCACTGCAGAGAAGCAGTATATGTTACACATTGCTAGAAGGCTGTACAATCAATGTCTAGACATCTTGGTCTTTCAAAAGCCAGACTTAAGATACACTTCAAAGCTTTTCGGACCTGCTTGAGTTGATCACATCATTGTAAATAAAGCCTCTCTTAGTTTTTTTGATTCCTCAGAGGGTGATTCTGATGTGCATTCTCATTCTCTCATCCTGCCAATTTTTATGAAATGTAATATTTCTAGTTCACCCACAAGTTTTTTCAAGGAAGTGGTTTCACGAAATGAAACGTTGGTATTGGTAACACTCTAAAATGATGGGTCACTGTCCAAGCACTGGTACAGGGAGATGTTAGTTCTGAGAAACAACAGAGAAAAAGGAGAAAAATATTTAGTCAGGAAAACAGGTGTATTGTAGAAAACTCTTAGCATTGTGTGCTGTTGAGATTGTAAACTGGCATGTATGATGTACATCTTTAGTACACAGCAAATCTGGACCTGAAAGGCTACTTCTCAGCATCTCGCATGACAATGGTATTATCAGTACTTTGTTTGCATTAAAAAAAAAAAAAAAAAATCAAAATTTATTGTGAAAGACACGGAAAATGTGCACCTATAAGAATATCAGATCTTTCAGTTCAATACCTGTCACTTCATCTCCCTTTTTAGGTTGGAAGCAAAAAGCAATTGGTTTGGCAGTGCAGGATGTGTGGAGTACAGGGATCTTCTGTCCAAAATGCTAGTTTGTATTTATTTAACCAATTAAATTATTTGATAATGCTTCCAGCATAGTCAAGCAGATTCTATCACAACACATGGTAACAGATGTTCTATATATGTAAGGTGACATGTCATCTCTGCAAATTAGCTTCCCTGTTGTTTTAAGATTTGCCCTCATGACACATCCCCACTGCATGCAGGGTAACAGAGAGCAACTTTCAGTGGTAACAGCTCTTTTATTAGCATTTTCCTAACAAAAAGACTGTCTTTTTTTTTTCCTCTAAACTGAGTAATGTTGCTGCAAGATATTAATCTATTGCATTAGATCAACCTCAGCCACAAATAAGAAATCAGAGGAGTACATACCATAAGACATAATCCTACGAAGTCTTATGAAGAGAGAATATTTATCCTACCTACTGTATTTAAGATTTAATTGATTCAGTGCCTTAAACCAATTTTCATGAATGTTGTGCACAAACGATAACAAATGCTTTCAAGAAGAATGTTGAATTGTGTGAAACATGAGATGTATAAAGTATTTTTTGTAGGGGAGTTTTCGAATTGTTTTTAAAGCATCTTTAAATAGGCACTGTAGTGTGTTCATAATGTTTGCAAAAAGGACACAATAATACTCCAAATTCCAATGCAACACTGGTACTGATTAGAGACTAAAACAAGATATCATGTGAAAAGTAACAATGTGTAGCACTGGATAATCTTGTTAAAATCAAAGTAGATTCACTATTGAAAGTGAAAGCGTGTTTGTTCTCTGAGTTTGACTTTTGGAATTATTCTTCCAGACACTCCTCAATTTGCTTTACGTACTTCTCTCAATTAATATGACTGAAGTTTACTTCCCAACCATAAGATCTTAAAACCCAAGGGAAAGAGTGGGGAGTAAGACAGCAGCTTTAAGGAGGTGCTGGTATTGTTTACAAATGTTTTGCTTCTTAAGAGTGTTTCTGAAATTAGTCTGAGTGTTACCTGTGGATGTAAGCCAACAATGACATTTTTACATAAACTGTTTGCTCCATTGGCAAATGTCTACAATATTTCACAATCTCAGGAGAGAATAGTACCATTTGACATCATACAGTCATTAATATTGTCAAAGTACTGAAGACAGATCTCCAGCAATATGCTAATAAAAACCTGAGATGAAGACTAAAAGTACTTGTTAGTGAACCACAAAATTTCTGTCTGCAGCCTTCTGCTGGCACGTATTGATGCTGTATTCATGAAGACAGAAAGAAAAGTTATTAGCTGTTTATAAAGAACATTTCAAAGAATAAAAACTGCTGTGATATCTAAGTTAGGAGATAGCAGGAAAGCTGTTGACAACAGGCACTACAAGAGGAGAAGGAGATGGGAAGGAATAATGCAGCATAATCTGTTACATGTGGAAAAAGGATGCCAGTGCATTTGCATGAGAGAGAACATCAGAAACTGCTTTTACATCCTGCTGCCCACTTGCCAAAGGTCTACTCCTTTACACCTTGCAGAAGAAGGACCCATCTATATTTTTCCCATGTACCATTAATATTTCCAAAGTGATGTGTTTCAATAACATGAATTGTAGACTCACTGGCAAAGTGTCTACTAGGATAATCTGTATAATTTGGTTACCAAAGTGATAAATTTCCTCCAAGAAAGGGGGAGTATCCAGTGTTGGTCAATCTGTCCCATGGTTCCTTTGTTATCAGGCACTGTTTATGGACAAAGAATTAGCTTATCATATTAAATTAGAAGGCTTGCTATTCAATTCCAAAATTAGAAGTAGAATTATGAAAACAGAAAATACATTGCTAATGTACAAGAACTCAGCTGCATCCTCACACTGTTTTTTTTGTTTGTCTCCTAGGGTAACATTCTGCTGTAAGAGATGTGGGCTGACTGTAATATATCTTAACTCCTTCCAGAAATTTGTTCGGTATGCTTCTGGGTTATTTGAACTGAGGGTTGATTCCTACTGTGTGTCTCAAAGCAGCCCATCTTCTGCAGGTTACACAGCTCTGCTAGTAAGTTGCAAACGTTTGTAAAAGGTGCGTTAGAGGGAAACCCTTGTTAGCACTGTGCACGCCCGCTTCTCCCTAGCAGTTCATGGAGAACGTACTAGGCAGAAACAACAGCAAGCAGCTTTGAGGGTGGTTCTGCCGCAGCTCGGGAAGGCCTCACTCTGGGCGCTCTGCAGGTCACCTGCCAGCGGTGCCGCTTCGCACCGGGCCAGTGCTGCGTGACAAGGGCCCGGGGCAGGATTGCCTTTCGCGAAGAGCTTTTCCTTCGTGGCTCGCTCCATTCCGGGATGAGCCTCATGGAGTTAGGGAAGAGGGGGGATCATGTAAGAACACATCAGTGCTGTTGGACGAGCGTGTTTCTTCCAGCAAGGTACGGGAGCGCCTGAAGTAGCGCAACCCCAGAGCGAGCTGAGCGCACACAGCCCGCGGGCCCACCTCAGCGGGGCAGCCGAGGGCTTCGGGCAGGCGGGGAGCGGCAGCCTCTGGCTGTGCGGGTGGACACAGTACCGAGCCGGGGCAGCGCAGCGCACAGCTGGCTGGGACAAGGGGTGCAGTCCCGCCCCCAGGCCCGGCTGACACATAAGCCCGAACATAAACACCGGCCGTGCCGTGCCTAGTCCACCAAGGAGGGCAGGCGGGGACGGCCGGGCCGGCTCGGGAGAACGGGGCCCTGCGGAGAGCGCGGAACACACGTCAGAGCCGGGCCGGGTGAACCCAGCCCCGCACGGGGCGGCAACCGCCCCGCAACGGCCGCGGAGTCAGCCCAGCCCCGCCCAGCCTCGCCTCGCGCCGGGCCCTGCCAGCGCTGCCCGGCGGGTCCGCTGCGGTCCCTCCCGCCCGGACGGGTCGCAAGGCATTCTGGGGCCTGTAGTCCCTGCCCCCGCCCTCCCGCCTGCGGGGCCTCTACGCGGAAGCGGACGAGCGAAACTACAACTCCCAGCGGGAGGAGGGGCGTGCCCCTGAGCGTCCGTGCCTGAGCCTGCACGGGGAGGGAGGCGGGTCCCGTTAGGTCGGGCTGCGTGGGCGGGGCTTTTCTTTCTCTGCCGCTCACTCGCACAACTCGTTCGCCGTCGGCCCGGCCGCCGGAGCGGGGAGGCCTCAGCCGGCGCTGCCGCCAGACATCGCTCGCGGCTCGGCGGCGCCCGCCTGTGTGCGCGCGCGTGCCGGGGACGGCGCGCGGTTGGTCGCGCGTGCCGGGGGAGGCGGCGGCGGGAGCGGGGGTTCCAGCGCAGGCAGTCACCGCCCGGCTCGTTCCCCGGCCCCTTCAGCCCGCCCGGCGAGCGGCTGCCCTTGGGGGCGGCCATGGGGAGGAGGTAGCGCTGTCGCCGTGTTCCAGCGGCCAGAGGGAGGGCTGGGCTGATCCGGCGGTGTCCCCACCGGGGCTGGTGCGGGGGACCTGCCCGCCCTCTCGCCGGGAACCGGCTGACTGACTGACCGGTCGCGGAGGGGGGTGCGCGCTTGTGTGGTCCCGTCCCTCGCCGCCTCCCCCCGCTCCTCCCGCAGGCGGCCGCCGCTGCGGTGGTTACCGCCTCCCCTTGAAGATGAAGAGGCGGCAGCTGCTGCTTCTGGGTCTGGCTGCGGGGGAGAAACCTGGATAGAGGCTCCAAAGAAAAAGAAACAAAAAAAGGGGGGCAGAGAAAGTCGCTTGCTGGCCGAGGGGGAGCTGGGCGTTTTTCTCACCTCGCTCCGGGCACAAGCACAGCGAAAGTAGGGAAGCCGCTCCTCTGCGCTGAGGGGAGGGAGCAGGATGCGGGGGGGGGCCCGGCAGTGCTGTGTGCCGTGGGCGAGAGGCTGCGGCGCGGCGGCGTGCGGGCGCCCGCGGCGGCTCTGAGGCGGGCGGTGAGGATGGTGGAGGGAGGGAGAGGTCCCGGCAGAGATCTCCCACCGCCGGCGAAGCCTTCATTTCTCCTCCCACCCACCCCCTTCCGCACGGACGGCCGCCCCGCGAGGCTGAGGCGCTGGGGAGCATGAGGCGGCGGCGGGGACCTGTTGTGTAGGGGCAGGCGGGGGTTAAGCGCGGCGGCGGCGCCGCCCGGGGCGCGGGGCGTGAGGCGGGGGAGCGGTTCGGCGGGGAGGGAGGATGAGGAGCTGCTGCCGGGGCGCTGGTGTCTGTCGGGGACCGGCCCAGCCCCGGGCTGACTCCGGCTCGGGAAAATCTCCTTCGGTGGAGTCGTGACAAGGGGAGAGGGGCCCGCGGGGAGCCCTGCGCCGCAAGGTCTGCGAGGAGCGGCGGCCGCTTCCCGCTGAATTGCGGCTTCAGGAAGAAAACTGGAAGTGTTTCTCGGAAGCTGGAGTTGCAGACTGATTTCTTTCTTGCCTTTTTTTTCTTAATGGGTTGTAACGCATGTCTCTGGAGGGAACGTTTTAGGAATGGTCATTTTTAGCAGTGAAATCTGCAGCGCAGAGAAGGATTATAACAAATCTCTATGAATGATAGACTCGATTGCTAAACTTTGCCTTGACCAACTTCTGACCCTCGGAGAGATCTCTCAGGGTGTGCGTGGGAAGGAGAAAAAAAACCCCCACAACTCCCACTTGAAAATAAACTTGAAAAAAGAAAGACTAGTTTTTTTGGACAGCTTAACTGCTTTTTAACTTTTTTTTTTTTTGTCTTGTTTTGTGGTAAGTTGTTTTAAAAAGGATTGTCCTACACAGTTGTTTTGTAACTGGTGGAGGAAGGAAGGATCCCTCTCAAGCATTTCTGATCTGACAGCTTTGGTTTCTGAAGAGTTAACTGGTGGTTGCATGATACACCTATTGCTAGTCTGGTAGTGGACTTTTCGTCTTTTTGCTATTTTTATTGACTGGGGCTGGTGGAGAGGGTTATCTTGGTCAGAAGAATATTTGCACATACATATATTGTATATATTTTTGGTGGGGTTCTCCCCACATTTTACTCTCTCTTCATGACTCCTGGAGGTGGTAGTGGGCCCATGAAAGACTGTGAATACAGTCAGATCAGCACACACAGCTCTTCGTCTCCCATGGAGTCTCCCCATAAGAAAAAGAAATCAGTTCCCAAGAGAAAATGGGAGGTTTTTCCTGGAAGAAACAAATTCTTCTGCAATGGGAGGATCATGATGGCTCGACAGACTGGAGTCTTCTACCTGACTCTCGTTCTCATCTTGGTCACCAGTGGACTCTTCTTTGCATTTGAGTAAGTGACATTGAAGTCTTCATATCTTCCTTCTCTTCCTCTAGTTATTTATTTTCTGGCTGAAAGCAGGGTAAACATGTTTATCCAGATGTCATCAAGAATTCTAACTGAATTCAGCTAATAATGGTTTATATAATTGAAAATATGATCTAATAAGATGCTGGGGGACATATGATCCTGTTTTGGTTATCGTACTTTATGAAAAACTGATGTTTGAGAATTAAGGTTGTAATGCTTGTATACTGCAGGTTTTGAGCTCTTGCTGATGTTGGAAGAGGAGTGTAAAACAGCAGGTTTGGGATGGTCAGGAAATGATGTAGCTTCTTGTCTGTCAGTTACTCTGCTGAGAATCAAAACAGGCAGGTGCAAAAATACTGATCTTTTGTTGCAGAACTGAATGCAAGAAAAGCAGTGTCTTTCAGTAGTTCATTAATTGGGCCTATTTTTTTTCTCTTGAGGTCATTTGATATCTCATAGATAAGAATTCCAAGTTAGTTAAAAAAAAACAAAACAACCCTCTACAATTTTGCATGTACCTAGCTTTCCACCACTAGGTACCAGCATGACTTTGTGATGGTAACTTGTATGTGACTTTAGTCTTAGTTTAAGCTATGTTTGGTTTGGAGTTCGGAATTTTCTATAAGCAAGCTTCTGATATCTTCCTAGGGCTTTTCTTCTCTGTTGCTCTGAATCTTCAGGACTCCTTTTCATCTATATAAAATGAAAACAAAGAGACAGCAAATGAGATGTGCTGATTTTTGCACTTATGTTGGAGTGGTTACATTAGCTATGCATGACAATAAAGAATTAGGCACATGATATGAACAATACAGTTTGACTTTTGTTTCCTTATTTTTTTTAAAGCACTGAGGACAAAGGTGCTCACGCTGCCAAAACACTAGCTATAGTAATAACTGAATACTTTGAAAAGAGTTAATGCTAATTTACCTGTTTTAAACTATTGTAGCTTGATTTTGTGGTTAGTGTCAGGAAAAAATTCTTCAAAATACATATACAGCTCTGAGTATTTTCTTGAATGGGAACTATTATATATAAGTAAGCTTCAGCACTGCCTCCAGAAATTTTGTTCACTTTGCTGAGTGACACAGTTGAACAACAGAGGTCATTCATTACTTGGCATCTTCAAGAAAGAAGATAGTGACATTAGCAAACCCCAAATTGTGACAGTGAAATGTAGACCATCTTAACATACTGGTAGTAGTAAAGAAGGTAAAAATGCTCACCAGGTAACCAGTGGCTAAATATATATGTGAACTCAGCAGATGCATTGTCTTTAGTGGGCTCCAGATTACTTCAGGGGGATTTATTAGCTGTAAATCATATTCAGACACTGTGAAGCTGCTTGAACATCCTTTGAGTAGCTGAAATAGTAGTATTGCATCAGGACTGGGTGCTCATCTCTTTTATTTGCCATGATTTGGCCTGGTTTTGGAAGACTTTTCTGTGTGGGCTGACACTCGCATCTGTGTGCGGTCTCATCATCTTCAGCAGCACTTCTGAAGGCAAGTGCTGACTTCCCGCCAATACCAGAATGTAGATGTCGGATCGAAAAAGTAATGTTTTATAATCATGATTGTAAAACTTATTTAGTAAGCCACCACTTACAGTTTATTTATACGTTTTAATACTGTGATCCTTCAGAGATAAATATTCTCTGCAGCTGCATGATTCAGAACTGCTGAAGCAGGATGAGCTGCTAAAGCTGTTCATCACCTTCTGATTTCATTACTACTCTGAGTTATGTGCTCTACGAAAGTCAAATGCTGCAACTTCTGTCGTGTTTTTGAGCTTATTTGCAGTGTAACTGCATGTGATGGACAACATTTTTAGTCAATCTACAGCATTTTGATATATAATTGGTGCCTATTCTAACCGGAAGTCTTGAAGCAGGGAAAAATCTTGGGCTTTATGTAACTGTATAAATTCTGTGTGTGTGTGCACTGGTCTTGAGTCATTCTTGTATCACTTGCACTCTCCTTTTAAGGAAAATCAAAGTAGGGGGTGGCAATGACATTTCATTTTTATAATAATAAGGTAGATTTTGGTCTTTAAAAAGCACTTGCACTGGAAAATTATTACTCATCCTCTGAAGTCTAATTAAAAAACAAACCTGAAGACTACGGAAATGGTGTCTGTGATGTTTGAACTGCAGAAGGTTGTTTTTGTTATAAAGAAAAGAGGAGAACCTCTGATTGAAAAGTGTTACTTTGAAGCAGTTTCTAATTGCATTTCTTCCTGGTAATCTGAAGTTAGTATTTATTGATCAGTTGATAACACCTTGAGTTGTTATAGTGTCACTTCCATTATTTGGCTGATTATGTTCCTCATTAACCAGCTCTTTACCGAATATGACAGAAACGTGTTTCAATCCTTTGAGTACAAACGGAGTTAAGTGATTTTTAAATGGGCATGTGCCTCTTGTGTCTGAACTGTAAGGTCAAACTGTTGTTGAAGAGGAAGATGCTCTGTGTTCTTGGAATTGTTTAGTCTTTTTGCTACAATTGAAATAAATGATTTTGTTTCCTTTGGTTTTGAAATCTGGAAAATAGGTACTCATGCTCCAAGTCATTCCCTGGTTACAGGCAGTGGAGAGGAGGGTGAGTAGGAAAGAGATGACATTAACAGCTGATTCCTGGGAAAGCATCCTGCTAACACAAACACTTGTCCTTTATCCTTTTGGCTTTATTCCTCTAATGTAATTTTCCCCCTGTCCCCACACCTCTTCATTTTATTTTACTCTTGACACCCACTCATCCAGAACTTTATCTCATGTGCTTTGGTTTAGTCTCCAGGGGAGAAATACATTTCTCTGAATCAACAAATCCTAGCTCTCCAAAAGTGAACGTATGTCGTACGCCTTGACCTGTGTAGCTTTTGACATTGAACCATGCCTCTTCATATTTATGCTTCTGCACTTTTTCCTACCTACTTTTTCCGGCTCCTGCTTTAAGCTGGTTTTATTCCTTTCTCTCAGTTTACTTTTATCTCTCATATATTCCAAGTACATCACCACTTCTTCCTTTTATCATTTTACTGTTCTTTTTCAAAGAGGTAAACCAGAATTTGCTTAAATGAAAAACAACAACAAACCGTAAGCTTCCAAGCAGGTGAAATATTTAAAATTCCTGCCTCCCACCCATTCTAAAGGAAAGGAATGCAGACAACAAGCAGTTTTATTTCTGTAACTTGCATATTAAATGTAACATGAGTTATCACAAGCCCTTTTGGGTCCCAAGAGGGATGCTGTGCTTGAGGTATTCTTAAAAATGATGCCTATTTAAAAATGCTCAAGATGAGGCACCACAAATTACTTAAATTGTTTTAAAAATTTTGGTACATTATTTTATATTGAAAAAATATTTCCTAACTCTAACCTCATGATATTTAGCTGTTTTTCTTTTTTCTTGCAAATTTGGCTTTGTGTTGAACTTTTTTTTCTTTTTCTTTCTTTTTTTCTCTCTCTCCTTTGCCTTGCCCTATTACACAGGCATACATATTTCTTTAAACTATTCAGTGCTCATGTAAAAGTAGCTGCATGAAAAGCCTGGAAAACAAATTCCTTTTCCCAGAGCAAAGATAGCATCCGTAATTGAAGGGCAGATCTCAATGCTGTACCTAGCCAGTTCAACCACTGTGTTTACATATGTGCAAAGTCTCTTATTGGTACAATAGAGGCAAAACTACGGAACGTCTTGCTTACTGCTTTTATTCAGCTAGATACATGTACCCAAAAGAGAAAAGAACAGTTTATGCTTATGGTCAGGGAACATGTCTACACTTGATCTCCTTCAGTCTAGCCAGGCAAATTAAACGTCCTCTGAAAGGTGGGTTTAAGTGAAGATGCCAACTGAACTGAGTTGACTCAGGCACAGTCATGTTTTCTTCTGTCAACTCAGTTGCAGGGTGAGTAGCTCTGGAAGAAGGTTGGAGCAGATGGTAGGATGCCGGAAGGGCTGAAGCAGTACAGCTCTTTTCTCTGTAAATGTGAGTCAGAGCCCTGTCACTTCTGATACCATTTGACACTTGCACTGATTCAATGAACTAGAGATTTTTTTTTTTTGAGCCAGTTAAATCTTGATTTTTGTGAGCATTTGTCTAACTGTGCTGTCTTTCCAAAGATGGATGTTGGAAAAGTATTTAAACTGAGACTGTTTATGTGCATATGCATGTACAAATCATTGCTTTCCATCGGCTCTTGCAGTTGCTGGCAACCTGCTCCATGCCTCCCACTTTGAAAACCAGTGTGACTGGAGGACATCCATGAGTCACGCTTCCTAATGCAGTGTAGATTGTTCAATATTGAATTTCTGTAGCTCTATGGCAAAGTGGTGTAACTTGCTGCTCACTGTGACAAACCTCTGTGTAAACACTGATGTTAGTAAGCTGAACATTTTCATTGTGGTATTGACAACCATCTTCATCTTTCAGCAAATATTTTCTGGTCTTGCAAGAGGTGTATTTTTAGTGCAAGGTCGTATTCCAAGTACGTAGAATTAATCTTAATTCATCTGCTAATCTCCTGTATCTTTCTTGCTCTGCTCTTAAGACGAGTAGGTTACTTGCATCTCTTGATGACCATGTCCTTAAACTAAGAGTTCCTTAAAAGGAAGTGCCACCAATCTGACTTCAGCTGTTAAAGGCTGGTATAAATTTGTAGCGTATTTCCTGCTGAAGATGTCAAAATGGATCATGGCATATAAACTAAAATGATTGTTCAACAGATAACTGCATCTTTTTCTACATGGAAGGCAGTAGGTGCCTAATATTGCACAGTGAATGCAGTGATGAGGAAGTGTTTTTTCCCCCAGTTTTCTTTGTTTTTTAAAAGAGCCCTGTCATAAAAACTAAATCGGAGCAATATTCCTGTTTCTCATTTTGTCATATTACACTTCTATGATAACACAGTGAAAAAGACATGGAATACAGTCAGTCAAATCTTTTGGGGTTACTTTTTGTACTGAGTTTATATATATATACCAAATGATATGGCAAATTCTGGAGGGATGGTATGCATTCCAACTGGATGCTGTATATTCTTTGCAATTAAGTTACCCTGATAATGTTAACTGTCAGAATCAAATATCTTTCAGGTACAAAGTATATCTAATACCTCTTTTTTGTGACAAGGGATTTTTGTTTCCTTGGTCATGAAAAGGTTTACTTAATTCATCTCTTCTAAGTTTCCCAGTGATCCATGCAAGTACGTCTGCTGAAGTTTCTCACTGGTCAAAAGGGAATAGATTTTACTACCCTGTCTTGAATCACAGAATGTTAGGGATTGGAAGGAACCTCGAAAGATCATCTAATCCAATCCCCCTGCTGGAGCAGGAACACCTAGATGAGGTTAAACAGGAATGTGTCCAGGTGGGTTTTGAATGTCTCCAGAGAAGGAGACTCCATAACCTTCCTGGGTAGCCTGTTCCAGTGTTCTTGTCACCCTCACTGTGAAGAAGTTTCTTCTCACATTTAAGTGGAACCTCTTGTGTTCCAGTTTGTACCCATTGCCCCATGTCTTATCATTGGTTGTCACTGAGAAGAGCCTGGTTCCATCCTCGTGACACTCGCCCTTTACATATTTATAAATGTTAATGAGGTCACCCCTCAGTCTCCTTTTCTCCAAGCTAAAGAGACCCAGCTCCCTCAGCCTTTCCTTATAAGGGAGATGCTCCACTCCCTTAATCATCTTTGTTGCCCTGCACTGGACTCTCTCCGGCAGTTCCCTGTCCTTCTTGAACTGAGGGGCCCAGAACTGGACACAATATTCCAGATGTGGTCTCACCAGGGCAGAGTAGAGGGGAAGGAGAACCTCTCTGGACCTACTAACCACCCCCCTTCTAAAACACCCCAGGATGCCATTGGCCTTTCTGGCCACAAGAGCACGGTGCTGGCTCATGGTCATCCTGCTGTCCACTAGGACCCCCAGGTCCCTTTCCCTTACGCTGCTCTCTAATAGGTTGTTCCCCAACTTATACTGGAACCTGGGGTTGTTGCTGCCCAGATATAAGACTCTGCACTTGTCCCTGTTATATTTAATTAAATTTTTCGCTGCTCAACTCTCCAGCCTGTCCAGGTCTCACTGGATGGCAGCACAGCCTTCTGGCGTGTCAGCCACTCCTCCCAGTTCGGTGTCATCAGCAAACTTGCTGATGGTGCGCTCTATTCCCTCATCTGAGTCGTTGATGAATATATTGAATAGTACTGGTCCCAGTACCAGTCCTTGAGGGACTCCACTAGATACAGACCTCCAACTAGACTCTGTCCCGTTGACCACAACTCTCTGGCTTCTTTCCTTCAGCCAGTTCGCAGTCCACCTCACTACCTGCTCATGCAGACCACGCTTCCTCAGTTTAGCAGCAAGGATACTGTGGGAGACTGTGTCAAATGCTTTACTGAAATCAAGATAGGCCACATCCACTGCTTTGCCATCATCTGTCCACCTGGTTATTCCTCATAAAAGGCTATGAGGTTGGTAAAGCATGACTTCCCCTTGGTGAAGCCATGTTGACTGCCCCTAATGACCCTCTTATCCTTGATATGCCTTGAGATGGCACCCAGGATAAGTTGTTCCATCACCTTTCCAGGAATGGAGGTGAGGCTGACCAGTCTATAGTTATCCAGGTCCTCCTCCTTCCTCTTTTTGAAGACTGGAGTGACATTAGCTTTCCTCCAGTCCTCAGGCACCTCTCCCACTTCCCACAACTTCATTGAGCAGGTATATCAGTTTAAACTTTTAAACTTGATTTGAATGAATTATATGATATAAATTGAAATCCTTTTACCCAGAAACATACTAATAGCATTTGATAGTAGGTTGTGCATCTTGACTTTTCAAGGGTAGGCATATTTATTTGGAAATGGATAATGATTAAATGCTTCGTTTTTCAGAGTAAAATTCTGTGACGACAACAGAAGGATTTTGGAAGTCATACCCTCTTTAGTTCCCCTGAAACTGCAGAGGCTTTTTATGGTTTTGTAATGCTAACCCCTTTTCCAAAATAACTGTTAAACAGCTTCTATTTGTGTGAGTTGGGGCTTTTGGTTTGGAGGTGCAGTTTTTGTTTGTTTTCTATTCAGCTTAGTTGTGGTCTTTATCTACTGTTTCACGTAGAAAACAAGTTTTGAACATAATTTTTCATCTTTTAATTTATTCCTTTCTCACCTATAGTTCTACTTGTATTTCTACCTTTTCTTTTCGGAGGTGGAAGGAAATGAAAATAGGGAGTATAACAGTGTGAGAAGAGATGTTGGCTTCTCTGATACCACGTCCACTCAGGACCGCTAGGGAATCACTGTGTAGCTGTGGACCATCGACACATGTGCCTGTTCAGAGTGAAATGTGAATGTTTGTGGTTGTCTTTGCCTGATGTCACCCCAACTCCTTGGAGAAAGAGGGGAAATTTCATCACAGCCTGCTGAGAGAGTGATTTTCTGCTTTCATCATAGCTCAGCACGGTTGTTGCAGATAGGTGTAAATTCTCCCTTAGGATATTTGATATCCCTTCTAGAATGGGGGAAAAAAGGTAATTTCAAAAGTTTGGTTGAATAGACTATTTTGGTTGGGACCTACAACAATCATCTAGTCCAACTGTCTCATCACTTCAGGGCTGACCAGAAGTTACAGCATGTTATTAAGGGCACTGTCCAAATGCCTCTTAAACACTGACTGGCTTGGGGCATCCACCACCCCTCTGGGAAGCCTGTTCCAGTGTTTGACCACCCTCTTGCTAAAGAAATGCTTCCTAATGTCCAGTCTGAACCTGCTCCGGCACAGCTTTGAACCATTCTCATGTGTCCTGTCACTAGATACCAGGGAGAAGAGCTCAGCACCTCCCTCTCCCCTTCGCCTCCTTAGGAAGCTGTAGAGAGCTCTCCTAATTTATACTAGTGCCCAGCGTTACTCTAACTTAAGTGCAGAATCTGGTTATTCTTACCTATATATATGTCTTCAGATATTTACAAATGCTGATGAATAATACTTCTGTACATCTTCAGCCATCAGAATGTGAGGTTAGACTTGTAATTTTTTTACAGTTGTTTGATAAAATCTAAATTTATCACTCAAAAGTTTGAGGTTTCTATTGTTGATACAATCTGTATAGTATGCCTGTTTTGTCTTTCCCTGAGTAGGTTCTCTCACCCCTTTATTTGAATGGATGTGTGCCAAATGTATAAAATCTATCTTTGGGAGACTTGGGGAGAGTCATATTAAATAGATTTACACTACTGAAAAATGAATTTCTATTTGTTCTTGGAGGACTGGCATTGCCAGGTGGCTATTTTTATATCAAGCTCACAGAAATTTTCATACCTTGTTTGAAGGAAAGATGTTATTTTTTTTTCAGATGTTTTCTTAAGTCAGTTTTTCAGGAATCATGTTACATGTGAAGTATTCTTTGTACTCATGTTTATATTTGGACTAACGATGCGAAGAATACCTTGTTGCTACATGGTTCATTTTCTATCATAGCTGTGTTGCATTATTATTTTGTAAATGGCATTTTATACAAAACAAATATACCAGTGATTAGCTCCCCTCTGGATGACTGAGAAATTATCTTCCTTTAGAATGAAAAGAGAAAATATTAGTCTGTGCAGAACTTGAACAAAACTGTTCTGTCCATGCTTTTTTTTTTCTTTTTTTTTTTTGGGGGGGGGGGGAGGTTGGGTAGGGATGGAAAAATATTTGCTTACAAACATCTGGGCTTATTTGTAGATTCAGTAGAAGCTGAAATTCTGAAATTTGATCCGGACATTAAAAATATAAATTCCTTTTTAACAACAGTTATACCTTTTAAGCAGTTAAAAATAACAACACAAAGCCTTTTATATTGCTTTTTTAAATGGGAAGAGTATCTCCATTTAGTGCAGCATTAAACCGTTAGTTGTAACATTCAAGTGTGAACTAATTATTGGAAAGTGAAGATGACAGCAGAAGAGGAGAAAGCTGAGAATATTTTTAGCTTTCTAAGCTGCGTGATTGTTTCAAAATAGCTCAGTCAAAAACCCCATTGGCTTAAAATACTGGGACACTTTGAAAAATTGCTTGAAATATTATAATAACTTTATCTAGGAAATTTTTGTCATCCTGATTGATGATCCTTTAAGTGAGGCTGTTGTAGCTGATGATCACTTAAGTTTCAGGCTGCCAGTAAACGTTTGTACGTGTCAATGCTGCTTGTCTTTCCTTTAGCAAAGCTAATGGAAAAGGGGAAAAACCCCTTGAAGTCAGCTGGAGCTACTGGTGTTTGTTAAACTTTATGTAATTACAGACCATTTTTTTCAGAACTTAATACAAAACCTGTAAAGTGGTTAAACTTTTTCCAAAGTAAAGCAACATACTAAAATGAAGAAATCAAGATAAAGTCTATGTATAGTAGCCAAAAATAAAATTCTGTTCATATTTCTCACATTGCAGAAGTATTAAATGTTACTGACATAAAATGTACTTAGGGAAGGAGGCTGAAGCGTTTTGGAGTTTGTTTTGTGTAACACACACCCTGTCCCTTAACCCTGTTGTACATATTCATAGTAGAACTCCTGTCAGTACTGCAGTTACCAGGCAAAGGGAGCTTTGTATTTGCAAAGCCCAACCATGGGATTTCTGCAGTGTGCATTAGTGGAGATCTTACTCAACTACATTCCAGAACATTAACTACCAAGCTGACAATGTGCTGTAGTGCTATATGATTATTCAGCTTCTATATCCCCCATCACTTCATTTTCATCAGTGTCCGTAGGGTTTATTCAAGTTACTGTAGCTAATGAGGTCTTACATAATGAGCTTGGCTAATGAGATCACAGCTGGTTTTGTTTTATGTTTTTCCACTCCTGCTGTCCCCTTAAGTTGCTTACTGTGGTAAATACTGGCAGCGTGCATTTATTGTGGTGAATACGCAGTCAGGTCAGCTTCTTCTTTAAGTTTTACTCTTATTTAGAAAAAAAAATTACAAGACAGAGATTAAATAGAATACTGAAAATTAAATTGATAACTGAGAACCTGAACTCAGAAGTTAAGATATACATAACATCAGCTGTTTGTGAAGTTCATGTTATAGTTTAAGTGCAAGTTAACACTTACATGGTCTGCATTGAGAATATATGAAATAAATTTGTGGGTTTTAGTGTACATTTCTTACACATATGATCGATATATATATATATTAGTTCTTAAGAGCAGGGAGCATACATACTAGAATTTATTATTATTTTAACATAAACACTCAGTATATTACTAGAAGTCTTGAATGTAGATTAAAAAACATTGGCAGAGATCAGAAGCTTTTTTTCCCCTGCTAGGAAAAGGAGCACTAATGCAAAACTTATGGTTTTGATTGTGATAAATGTTGTGTACCCTCTTTTTTGAGTTGTCTGGAAATCAGGAAATTGTAGTCCTGGTCTTGTGTATTTGGTGCACTTGTTAGGTATCCCACTGGCCATGTTTCAGGGTAGAAACAAGTGTCAGACCAGCCTGTACTGAAATTTTGCTGGCATGCTTTTTTGTGCTCATTGTATGGGTTTTCATGGCACAAATATCTATGCATGTTCCATAGTAAATACTGTTATATTGGCAAAAAAGGACTTCATAGTGTTGAATTAGAATGTGGAAGAGTTATAATTTTGCCTAGTTTGGAACTCTGTAAAGCAGTTAAAAGCACCAAGAAGAAAAGTAAAGGCTAGAATAGCGGTGACATCTCTCTCATCAGTATTGCAACTCTGTAATAAACTTGCTTCTTGTGAATGTGTTTTCTTTAGAGCTGAAGATCATAATGCTCCTGTATAGTGAAAAAATACAATGTTTGAGATACTTTTATGGTTCAACATGATTTGAACTGCTTCCAGGGCTGGACAGGCATCAAGTAAGGAAACAGCCAAGTAAACTTTGTCATTAGTCTGAGTAGACTGGTACATGAAATGTCTTGTATGGCGTGGTGTAAAAGACTGGAGTGCACTGTGTAAAGGCCATAATCACTTCTGGTTTGTGTCGGTGAATTAGCCTGGAGATGGCTCAAGGGGGATTTTATTAAAATAACTACCTGACTGGGCAGGGGGGGGCGCAGGGGGAAGCCCTGGTCTCTTCTCAGTGGTACCCAATGACAGGTCAAGGTGCAGTGGACACTTTTCCCAGCTTTCTTTCACTTATCTGCTGTTCCTCACCAAGCTTTGCCCTATACTATCCATCTGGCTTTTGTTTAATTATATTTAGCATTTTCTTATCATGTTTAAATGAAGTCAATTTAATCCAGAAGAATGTTTCTGTATACAGTTGTCCCAGTAGTATGATGTGTTCATCAGTTTGTCTGTCTCTCACTTAAATTTTGTGAACTTTTCTTTCCTTCCATCTAATCTTCCTAGCCATTTGTTTACTTTCAATAGACTAAGAGCACTGTTCTTGTAGAAGGGATGGGGAAGCAATAATGAAGAACTTGAAGGACTTAGTTTTCTTGCTTCCATAGTCATAAGGGATGAGAATACAGTTTTTTCCTGTGATCTGCATTGTATTTGCCTGTATCATTGTGCAGATATGTAAAATCATGGGTTCTGTCTCCCAATACTTGATGCAGATCAAAATGTTGTTTGGATTCTGCAGGTTGAGCTTCCTCCTTGAGCCTCCTATGTGACAATATTAGCTTCAGACCAACTCTTGCAGCTTAGTAGATAGTCCAGCTTCTGGACTCCTAGACATAAAGGTTGAAATGGTTTGTCAGAAAACCCACTAAAGCTGGATTTTTTTATCTTTGAGGAAGAGAAATACCCTGGATATGTCAGATTAATCCAAACTCCATTTGACATTGATTTGCATAAGAAATAAAAGTGTAAATAATTCCAGTAGGACAGGTGTCCAGTTTTGGATTACAAATTGAAAATATAAGAGGAAAAACCTTAAATGAAATAGCATATTTCATCTAAGTGGATCTGGATCTCTGTGTGCTATAGTATCTACCGCTGCTGAGTTCCTCTGAGGCTGGTGGAAGCCAAAGGGGCATTTCCCCATACCACATATTCAAAGCACTGTGAAAACAAATCTTATGGACTAGATGACTTTTAAAGATCCCTCCCAATCCAAACTATTCTATGAATCCCTTCTCCCAGTCCTCAGATGTTACCATTTTTGACTGGCTCTCTTGTTTTCCCCACCCAATGGTGAACCACTTGAGGGAGTTCCCTTCCTGCAGAAAGCTTATCCTTCCCTTCTGCCAACACAAGGGAAAACTTTCTGCTGCCTCAGATCCCTGAGCTGAATCCCTGAAAATTCAGAAAAATGTTATTACTGGTTCAATGGAGGAAGTGGGGAAGCGAGAGGGAGGAGACTGTCAGATCATCTCAGCTATGATTTGAAATTGTATCTGAGCTTGAGGAAACTTGTTGATGTGTGGTCTTGGTTCATTGTTTGGCATCTGTGAGGGCACAAACAGAATATCATTGGGCTTACTGGATTACTCTTTAGTTGCTTAATGAGAAACTAAAGAGTTTTGACTTCTTAACCATATTTTATTTCTGAAGTAAATGGATTGTAGGTTACAGAACTTAAACTGCAGCATCTTTCAAATAACACATTACTAAGTGCTCTTTAGCTGTTTATGTCTTTCTTTTTTTCTGTAATTTTTTTAAGAAAGATACTATACGCAATTCTGTAACATAACACGGGTCAGTAACTGAAGCATCCATGCGTGTGTAGTCTCTGTTACCCATATCCAGACTGCAGAGCCAATGTGTTTTATTGTGTTTGATAGCAGAGCCTATGGAAGAGCTGCATGAACCTTCTTCACTGTACCTGGTATAAAAACAGCAGAGTTAGCTCAAAATATGCTAAACTGAAGCAGGAAAGGAGTTTTCTTAATCCTTGTCATTTCTCCTGTGCTTCATCTGAGAGAGCAAACAACACAGGGAAATTGCCTGTTTCTTCACAGTCCCATTCAGCTACTTACTTGGGTGTTTTTTTGTTTTGTTGGTTTGTTTGGCATTGTAAATGTTTTATGTTTAAACTTAGGAGGATGAAGGAAGATTCATAAAGCGGTTAATGGAAAGCTGAACAGCCTGCATGCAAGAGGCAGTTGGAATGGATGTCTCTATTCACAGTGTGATAAAAGAATTGGCCTTTAAAATGATTTTGTGAAATTAGCCACCTAAAGCTAATCAGAGCAGAAGGAACTGTCTGTAGAGCCGAAGATGGGGAAGAAGTTGCGGACTGAATTCTGACAGAGATTAATCTAATTCAATATAAGACCTTGAAAGGATAATAATTCTTCTTTCACATCACACTAAGCTCAGAAGGCTCTCTTCTTTTTACCTTGCGTCGCAGGGGCTTTGAGACTTCTCGTCACTGATGTGAGTCTTCATTGCCAGAGTAAAGTATGTTTGTGTTTTGTTTTTTGGTTTGTTTTTTTTTTTTCCTCTAATGTAATGAACCCCAGACATTTTTAGGATCAGGCTCCACTGTGCACTGTTTTTTAATGCTAGTCCTTGCAAGTCAGAATCTCAGTTCCAGTACCTGAGTATATCAAAAGAAGGGTGTTGGGGACAGAAGGACATTTCAGAGGAGAGCTCATAAAGTTTGGATGGGATAACGTAATCTTGCTTTTTTCTCAGCTCATACTCAAGAGGTGTTTTGGAAACAGGCAATTGGCTATGAATGTGAAAAGCAAAACAGATACGGGAAAAACAGCTGATATGCTTGGATCCCAGTACATGAAACCGTTGTAGGCTGACATCCAGCTCGATTGAAAGGTAAACATGCCCTTCCCAATGCACATACCTTTCTATTATTGCATCCTAGAAAACTTTAACCAACAGTTAAAGTTGGTAAATGGTAGTCTGGAGTTGCAGTGTTACCCAATGGTTGACTGTTCTTGGCAAAAGTAAGTTTATTTTCTGTTCAGAAACGTGTTTTTTTTTAAGTAGTTTTTGGCACTAACCCTTGCTGTTGCAACAAAGGCATGGCATTTGTGAAAGGAGCACATAGGTTCATAGGTTTTTAGTTCAATATAAAAGCAGCGACATTTGTTGCAAAGGTAATTCACTGTTATTGAAATAACACTGTCACTGAAATAAGCTTTTAATTTGAGCTTTATTAAAAGTGTTCTTTTTGACTGCAAAATAAAGATCAAAGATTTAGGGAGCATGCAACTTGTCACTGAAGTTGATCCGTACAAATAGGAGAGTTGCATGTTATTCATTCAGAATGAGTGCAGCCCTAGGCCAGCCATGTTTGCCTTCATATTCTGAATAATGAAAAGACTGACAGTTTTGGAAGATTGTTCAATGTATGCAGAAGAGTTGGGGGCAAGGGACAAATGAGGCGTGGGGAGGAACTGAAGTATCTGCTGTAGTATTTGCTTCTGGAAATTAATTTCAGTTACTTGAGGGACAGCTGTTTTGCATCCATATTTAGTTAGTACCTATAAGTAACCCTGTAATAACATCTGATATACCTACTGCATTTTTCAGTTATTATTGTATCCAGTACTGTAGGCAGAGTTGGACAGCACAGCAAGATACTTAGGTTACACTACACTCTATGTTACCTATGCATGTTGTGTCCTACCAATATTTCTTTCACTTCAGAGGCTGAAAGTGAAAAATAAACATATGAAAAAAATAGTTGTGAATAGGTATGAGATGTTGAAATGGCTCAAGGAGATACACTGGAAGTCCTAATTCATCAGCACAGAATTAAGAACTCTGGGAATGACAGCATGGTGCATAAATCTTCATTATACGAGTCCTTTTGGAGTTTGGTTATTTATATATTTGTTTTAAGAGCAGATCAGAACAGGGAGCTGTTAAGGACAGTAATACCAGTAGCTCTAAGGTTACAAAATCTTTGTGTGGTGTTTTTTGGTTTTTGTTTTTTTTTTTTTTCAGTCCAGAAGTAGCTATTTGCTTACTGTTTCTGATTTCTCTTGTGCTAATTTTTCATGACAGGGAGGCTCTGTGGCTCTGGCCAAAGTTGTTCTTTTTTACTTCCAGTGCCACGATGGTGCGGGAAAGACCCAGGAAACAGGCTTGCAGATTACATATAGAGGAGATAGTGGGTTGTTCTGAATCTTTGTTATAAATAGGCAGGAGTCTGCAAGTATGACAGTCTTTCAAAGATGTATGTTGTATTGTCTCTATAGAAGTCCAATATTGACATCTGCCCAAGCACAAGTCTTTTGTCTGTGCAAAGAACTTGACTTTTATCAAGTAAAATCTCTGAAACCTCTGCCTGTGCCGGGCATGCCTCTCTGAGGGCATAGCAGAACGGTTTCACTGAAATCACAATTTTGAGCAATGCCAGCCCACCGAGGAGTTGAGTAACACAACTCCTTCTGGGAGCTAAGCTCTGCTCTGTGAGGCTGCATTCACCTGTGGCTGCAGGCAGCAGAAATGAAGAAACAGTGTACTGGCCTCATTCACTGCACATCTTCCAGTTTCTGCAGTCTCCAGTTCTGTGTATTATTATTATTACACAAAAGTCATTTTCACTTAAACCCTGATTTATCTCCAGAGCAGTTCCACCCACAGCTTTAAGTGAAGCAGGACTTCTCAGGGGCTATGGGGCTTGAAACCAAAAGCTCTGTCATAAGGCATATGATAGAGGAAGGAGAGCCTGACAGAAGGGTGTCAAATTTAATTTCTATAGGCATGCTGACATTTTATTTCATTTTGGCAGTCTTGAATGTAGCAATCTTGCAGTTTGTTTTAGCATACTTTTTCTGTGTGTAATTATTAGACCAATAAGTTCCCAACCAGGCACTATTTCTATTCTTTTCCACACACTCCCTCCCAAATCAAGGTCATCCCTTTTTTCCTTTTTCCTTGTATGTGCTTACTCTTTACCATTATGTTCTGTGGATTGATGCTTCTTCCTTCAACACTTTTCAGAGAGCTATAAGGGGCAGCACTGCCTCTTTCTTCTGCTCAAGACAGCTTTTGAACTTGTTGCGGGGATGGGAGATGTAAAGGCAAAGGGCTTAATTCATTTTGTAGTGGTGGAGTAGTCTTGCCCTGTTCTCATTTTCCCAGGTCTTGCAGATAAGTCTCAAAGTTGTGCGGGAGAAGAATGGACTCCAACAACTCTATGATAGGTATAAGCTGAAGCTGTTTAATGCAAAATTTGATCAGGTTGTATAGTCTTTAACTGCTGATTTTGTAGTTACGTTATTTATTCTTGGATAATTATAGTTAGATTACGCGCTGCTTACATTTCTCTAGCTAATACATGATTGGTTGCTATCTTAGACACTCATCACCTCCCATGTCTTGCCACAAACTACTTTAATTCCTCATTCTCCTCTTGCTACATCAACTTTCTTCCCCATTCTGTGTGGTCAAGGACTTTTCAATGACCCTTCACTTGTGGCTTAGATCAGCTCGATGCAGTCTTGCTCACTGCATGGATATCCTTTTGTTTCCAGAAAAGATTCCACAAAGTTGCTTTTGTTTTTCTATGCTACTCTAATTGAGGAGGGAAGCACTATATATGTGAGGATACCACAAAAGAAGAGGTGCTGTGTGCTTTTTACAGGGGGAGGCATTTGTTTGCCACTATTGAGTTAACTTTCACAGTGCTCATGCTGTGGGTGACTGGCAGAAATAGGGGAAGGTTCAGAGATGCTCTTTGCAAGCAACAAAGTACAACTGGGAATGAGTTACCAGGCCTTGACAGAAATATTTCTGCATGGGGGGGTGCTACTGTTCTGCACAAGAAGGGCTTGACATAAAATCTGTCTTTAACATTGTATATAATACGCTGTATAGAATACTTGATTAAGTATGTCTAAATGTTGCTTGTGTAGGAATTACTGTAAGAAAGAACAATTTATAACCCTAAATACTTGTTTTGCTTTTCAGTTAAGGTTCTAAGCAAGTTGTGTATGGGGAGCTACTTGATTTGAGTACATGTCAATAGTCAAACTTGTGGAGTAGCAAAGTAACTGGTGAAACTGCCTTGGTCCTGGTGAAAGAGAAATTCACAGCAAATTTAGATTGGTAGAGTCCATGGTATAATAGTATTTAATGCAGGCAATTTTCATTTTGTGATCACTTTATCCATGGGCTTTCTTTACATTTGCAAAAGAACAATCTTTTAATGCTTAAGGCACTACTCTTTACAAGGTAATGTACCACAGGTACTTTGGTATTTAGGCATACCAGCCCTATGTTGACGGTTTTTATTTTTGTACTGTAGAGCTTCAGAACCTACTTTATTATTTGTGATTACTTCCAACTTAATTTTTGTGTTCTCATTCTGACTGATGGCTTTCATTTTTGCTTTTTATATGTTAGCATTAAATATTAAATATTTTCTGGTTTGAAGGTGCAGAAAACTTACTGCTCCTTCAGCTTTGGTCAGACATTATAGTTCTAAATTTATTTTCAGTTTGTAAGATGACTCCACCTTCTGATAGCTGTATTGAGTGAAGTGGAGTAAAGTTCATTTGCCTATGGAGGAAACAGAGGAGATCAGCTTGGTTTTCCAGTAACAGTGTTGGTCTAGTTTGTGTGAAATAAGGTATAAATAACTCAAACTAGTGTTTAACTATATGTGATAGTTTTAAAAGACCTAGGTGTTGGTCAGACTACAGGCAACTCAGGGGCCTGTGCATGTATGTGACAGATATGGTGAGTGATAATTTTTGCTTCAGTACAGATTTTCCTCAGCTGTGTTGTTCAGCAGGCACAAAAACTAGTTAACACTAAGCAGCTGGCAGAAAGGAGAAGCAAAACTTTGTTATTTATTATTACACTATGGCTTGGGGTAAAATTTTTGCAATAAGATTGACACTGGCTGCTTCCTCAGCTAGTTATCAAGGCTCCCTGCCATCTCGAGTTTATTTTCCTTGCACAAAGCCTGGGAAAAAAGATGAACCTTGTTCTGAAGGTCAGTGTGTCCAGCTGTCTTTCTGAGCAACAGGAGTGAATACATTTCAGAACTACTGACCCTTCATATATAATATTGTGCCACTGGCTGCCCTCATTTAAAGCAAGAACCCTCAGGACACTGGGTAGAATTTCAGCAGTCGTGGAAATGAATGAGAAGGGTGTCTCCCTAAGGCAGCTGAATGTAATCTACTCTTGTTCTGGCAGGTTCTACTGGCATTTTATTTAACCAAAAAATCATCCACAAAGCAACCTCCTTCTTTATTTGATGAAAACAGAGTTTTTAAAGGGACTGTGTTATTCTTATGGAAAGTTATCAATTAAATTTTAGTACTATTTGTGACTTACTTTGAGATGGGAGAGCTTCAATAGTCATCTGCATCTGTTTCTTTTGATCTCATGTTGTGTTTGTGAACACAGCTGTGTCATGTGAACACAGCTATGTCACCAGTTCAATAAAGGTGTGGCTATGGAGTAGAATTTGACACATGGTGGAATCTTTCCAAAGGAGAAGATGGTCAGTGACAGGTGCAGCCCTGGTAATGTATTTGCTCTTTTTGGTTGAGGACAAATGTGCTAGGTTCTTTCCCAAGAAGTACCTGAAATGTAGTTGTGTTTTAGAGATGTGGTTTGTAGCACAATTCATACTATGAATTGGAGGCCAACTCCAAGGTCTTGTTTATTACAGCCAAAAATATATTTAGGAATTCACTGTATTTTGAGATGGTATCTTCCCAATTTTTTTCTTTAGACTTTTTTTTTTTTTTCACGTGCTCATGCTTTACATTATTCTTCAGAAACTCTGTTTTCAGTTTGTACTTCACTAGTAGGACTAACCTAGTCAAATTAAACTCTTTAGAATAGCACATTTCTCCTTGTAGCTTTGCTTGCTTAGGTGCAGGATAAAAATTCAGCAAATTATCTGTGCTCTGTGTTGTGCGAAACAACAATAAAAAACTTTAAAGGGAAGTCTGTTGGGGACAAGTGGACTTCTCTTTCAGTGGTATTGGCATTAAGAATCTATGCAGAAACTAGGTTAGATCAGATTATTCTTTCCAGACCTGAATAATGATTTCAATGAAGTGAAATCTTAGCATGTTTGGAAGAGATCACAGACAATGCTTATGATGTGTATGGAAAAAAAAAAAAAAAAAAAGAAATTAAATGCTGTTACTGTGTGCTGGTTTTGACTGGGATAGAATTAACTTTTTCCATAGCAGCTAGTATGAGGCTGCTCTTGTATTTGTGCTGAAAACAGTGTTGATAACACAGAGATGTTTTAGTTGTTCCTGAGCAGGACTTGCACAGGTCAAGGCCTTTTCTGCTTCTCATACGACCCCACCAGCGAGGAGGCTTGGGGTGCACAGAAAGTTGGGAGGAGACACAGCTGGGACAGCTGACCCCAACTGGCCAAATGGATATTACGCACCGTATG
This sequence comes from Streptopelia decaocto, assembly GCF_964273445.1. Taxonomy (NCBI): domain Eukaryota; kingdom Metazoa; phylum Chordata; class Aves; order Columbiformes; family Columbidae; genus Streptopelia; species Streptopelia decaocto. The sequence continues at coordinate 57,079,232 of NC_138656.1, forward strand.
GTGTCATGTTTGTTATATAAAGTTCGGGGAAGCACGAAGGAAGGGGGATATTCAAAGTGGTGGTGTTTGTCTTCCCAAGTAACAATTACATGTGATGGAGCCCAGCTTTTCTGGAGATGCTGAACAGCTGCCTGCTCATGGGCAGGAGTGAATGAATCCCTTGTTTTGCTTTACTTGCGTGCATGGCTTTTGCTTACCTATTATGCTGCCCACAAGTTTTCTTATTCTTACTCTTGTGATTCTCTCCTCCATCCCGCTGGGACTCAGTGAGCGGCTGTGTGGGGCTTAATAGCTGACTGTGGTTAAACGATGACATAGTATAGGTGTAAACTATTGCTGTAGATCAGAACTGACATGTGTTTAATTACTTGCACATATGTTTTTTATTTCTGTTGTTTTTTGCTGGAGACCTCTGTCTGCTTATAGTCCTGATTGTGTTTAGGATGATGTATAAGGGCAATGTAATGAAAGATGCTGTCTTCCCTTGAGTATTGCTTTCCTCAGAATAGATAAGTATGGTTGTTAAATTGAGAAATGTCTTGACTTTTTTAATTTCAATTTTCTGAAGTTTTTCCTTTTATTTCTCCCAAAATTAGAGAACCTGTCAGTAAAACTATCAGTTTCTTCATCACAAGAACTTTGTCCTTCTCTTCCCCTTTCCTCTCAGGATCCCTAGTACCTCAAAAAAGGTTGGGATTTTATCCAGAGAGGATGATGCTGAGAGAGTTTTGGTGATTGCCTTCAGATATGTAGGATGATAGTAAATGCTCCTCCACATTGTTTGGGATGTGATAGGAAGTTCTAACTTTAAGTAGCAGCAGAAAGTATTCACGTTAGAGGTTAGTAGAAATTCGAGGAAAATAATCCTTTCCAAGTGTAAGGATGGATAAAGAGTGAAATGTCCTAGGAAGCTGGTAGAATTGTCATCAATAGAAGTTTTTTGCAAAGCAGGTGAGACAGAACTTTGTCTGAAGTGGTTCGTGTATAGCTGGTCTTTTCTTGGAGTAGGGTGACTGCCAAAGATGGTTCCACTACCATTATTTAGGAATATACCTATGAAATGCTAGAAGGATATTAGCTGAAACAGCTCTTTTTATTGTCTTTATTAATAATGTAACACTATTGGAGGTGGGGAAAGGAAGGAGTCTATATAGAGTAGAGCGCAATTATGTCAGTTACTTAATGCCTAGAGGTCATATCTACCGTATCAAAAGTGCTTTTGAACTTTCAAGAAGGAGAGGGCTATCGGTCACTCATATCAACTGCATGAAGTTCAATAAGGGCAAGTGCCGGATTTTGCACCTGGGACATGGCAACCCTGGCTGTACATACAGACTGGGGGATGAGATGCTGGAAAGCAGCTCTGTGGAGAGGGATCTGGGGGTTAACATGAACCAAGAGTGTGTCGTGGCAGCCAACAGGGCCAACTGTGTCCTGGGTGCATCTAGCACAGCATCACCAGCCGGACAAGGGAGGTGATTGTCTCGCTCTGCTCTGCACTGGTGTGGCCTCACCTGGAGCACTGTGTGCAGTTCTGGGCAACGCAAGATAAAAAAAGATATTAAGCTACTGGAGAATGTCCAGAAGAGGCCCACGAAGTTAGTGAAGGGTTTGGAGGGGAAGCCATATGAGGAGCGGCTAAAGTCACTGGGTTTGTTCAGCTTGGAGAAGAGGAGACTGAGGGGAGACATCATCATAGTCTACAGCTTCCTCACGAGGGGAGGAGGAAGGAGAGGCACCGAACTCTTATTTTTAGTGACCAAAAACAGAACCCAAGGGAATGGCAGGAAGATGTGCCAGGGAAAGTTTAGGTTGGACATTAGGAAAAGGTTCTTCACGCAGGGGGTGGTGGAGCACTGGAACAGGCTCCCCAGGGAGAGGTCACAGCCCCAAGCCTGACAGTGTTCAAGAGACTGGACAACACCCTCAGACACATGGTGTGAGCTGTGGGGTTGACATATGCAGGGACAGGAGTTGGACTCGATCCTTATGGGTCCTGTCCAACTCAGGACATTATGTGATTCTATATACAAGAGTTTTAAAAAGAACTTCCAATCTAGAGTTTAGAGTTGTCACATTAGATTATGTGGGAAGAAAACAATCTAAGTGTTCACTGATGTCTTAGGAAAGGTGATTAATGAGGTATGACATGAAAAATTTAGTAGGTTACCAAACTGACCAGATGGTGTTTTCCAGTCCTACTGCATTAAGAAACAAAACAAAACAAAACTGATTTTATTATAAGGCATGTTCTTTTTCTGTGTTCTCATTAATCGGTTGGTGATCAGCTGATGCCCACACGTTCTTTAGAGGTAGACTGGACCAAGTAATCAGGAGTGGTGTTTAGCTCCTGCCTACCTGCTTTCTTGATAGTGTATATATAGTTTCTATGAACCCCTGGAGCTGTAGCATGTATATGTACCAGCTCTCTTGGCTATTGCTTGTAGCCATCTTCTGCCACTGGAGAAGCTTATACAGTCACCTTATTAGAAATGGTGTGGCCCTCAATTATATTAAACTAAAATCAAAGGTAGGACGTGAAACTTGTAAAACTGTCAAAGTACTTGTGTGCTTCCTGTAGATACACTGAGCTCTGAATATGTGACTTTCTAAATTATGGTGTGTATTGTAACTTTCCAGTGAGTTTCAGTAGCTTTAGTGAGAGATATATTAAAAATTAATTGTGTGTGAAAATATGAATGTTTGTTTTGACCTCCATAAAAGAAATACTCATGGAATCCATTCTTACTGTCTGCTTTACTAAACATCTGAATTTTAATGAACTAGTACTTAAAATGTTTTTAATGTGTCTGAGCAGGTTTACCTGTCCGGTATTAGCCTTGAAATCAGAACAAGTAATGAAAAAACTCAATTTAACAAGTGAACTGTGAGAGTCAAAGGCAATTGATGAAGGCATTAGCAAATGAATTGCCAGAATGGTCCTGAATTGACTGGAAGGACAGCAAACTGGTCCACAATGGCAGGCAGAGGGGACCTTGCTCATCTCAAACTGTTTAAGCGTATCTGGGACAAGTTGTCAGAGTTTTTATGTGAAATAACCTCTTAAATTGGTGTGGGAGCAATTTGACAGCAAGAGAACACTTTCGGATTTTGTGGCATGGCTGTAATTACCAGGCTTAGTCTGAGTGCCCTAGTAAGTAATTTGAATAGTTAACCACCTCTGTACCTGTCATTTTGCAGATCTTTGAGATCTCGTTTGTCCGCTGTAGCTGGGTGTTCTTGCTCACTGCTGTTGATAGTCTCTTCAGTGGTTAATAAGCAAACAGCTAACCTGCTCTATTTAATTAGGGTTAACTTGTAAGCTGTTTACCAGCGTGTGGAATCCTGCCCTCCTGCCACTGAGCCAGACTTTTTATCGCTCCCTTTGTTAGCAAAGGAGAAAGCTGTGCTTAGCTTCAGAATATATTGCAAATAAGCTAGTTGGTACAGGCCATACTTGACCATGAGTTTTAATCCTTTATGAAGAGCATTGTGTCAGCTGGAGTGGTGATGGAGTTTCAGCTTCTGCATCTCTGTCTCTGACCCCAGCTGTGGTGGTTCAGTACAAAGCAGAGAGAAGAGGTCTCTTCGGAAGAGTGGAGAGCCAACTGCTATAGTCTGTATGTGCTTCTACTACTTTGTGGCTGTAATGTAGAGTTTTATATTGTGCTAAAAGAATAATATTTAATGTTAAAGGAACTAAATGGGAATTGAGGGGAACAGAAGTTTCAAACTGTAAAGCTTTTATTTATATATATATATATATATATATATATAACTGCCTGGTATCATATTCCCACTCTTTGCTAATGCGTTAATTGTGCTTCTGCTAGAGTAGGGAAAAGGCTACTTGTAGATCGTGCATTCAAATATATATATTTCTCCTCCTCCTCCCCCCCCACCCCCGACTTCGTTATTGCTTATTAAACATATTGAGGCATTTTCTTAACTGTATGAGAATTCTAAATGAGTTACTTGTTTGACCTAACATGGCTCCTAACACTGGGACTTTGCAACTAATTTTAATTTCATTTTTTTCTGGGGTAGGGGGTTCTTTTTTTTCTCTTTTTGTTTAGAGTGACATACTGTGTTAAAGACAAATTTAAGGGAACTAATGTTACTTGCTTTCTGTTTTCAGATTTGGCAGTGTAATTAATTGTAGCCTTTACTGAGGTAATGTGTAGAAACAGGAACATACTGCTGGGTGATGCTAGACAAATCGATTAGTGCTTGGTGTTACCATGACCACCTTCAGCTGGGCCTTCCCGAAAGTTTATAATTTTTTCCTGAAAATTGTAATTCAAATTGGTACTGTAATTACCACTTTGATGTATTTGAGAATCAGCAAATGAAAGGTATAGTGCCATAGTACTCCAGCCATGTTTTTCTGCTTCAGTTTGCTGATATACTTTTTCTGAGCCTTTAATGTTAACTGAAAAAGAATGATTCTTATCACAAAGATCAGAAAATAATGTAATATGCAGAAGAAAAAAATATGAAACTTTTTTCTTTATAAATTACTCATGGTGATTTGTTTCATAGTTGTGCTTGCATTAAGTGTGTTTGTGCTTACCAAGAACACGATATACAATTTTTTTCTGTTAACTATTTGAAAACGTGTTAAACTTTTTGACAAAAAGCACTTTAATTTTCTGTGAATATAGGGATATTTACTCATAGATTAAAAAATGAAAATATTTGTAAATATTAAGTATACTTGAAAAAATACCTATGAAGTACATATTTAAAAATATATTTATAATATTTCATTTTGATTAGCAAAAAATTATGTAGTAGACTTTATTCTGGGTAGGTGTTTTAAGTTACATAACTTCAGACTAGATGAAAACTCCCTATGTTAAAGAGACCTAGGTATCTCAGTGCCTTTAAACCAGTAGGTGGTTGGTTGTAAAAAAACTGTTTCTTCATGTCTTTTGCTTTTTTTGTAATGCAAGATTTAAATAACCATCATAGCTCTGACTGGTATGTGATTTAGAGCACATTCTTTAGGATACACTTCAAGTCTGCTTTATTTATTCTCCTTTGTTGACTGCATTTTCATACAGATTTATGTTAAATTTAGTCCCTGTTTTATTTGTGTATTGTATAATTGGTAAAATTAATTGGAAAATCTGCTTCTTCCATGTAATTTCATAATGACAGAATTATGTCTTTACATTTTTGATCTAAAATAACAGTCACCAGAGTACTTATATCTTCCTGGTTTGACAGCCCTTAGCATAGTTGGATTTTATGTGTGAGATTTACCAATGGCACATAGTTTGATTCTGGAGAGTAAGTAGCACTAGAGTGTTTTGTGTTTTTTAAAGCATTGATTTAAAAAAGGATCCTTTTAATTACAGTTACCGTGTTCCTGTGAAAGAGAGAGTATAGCATCACTTGAATAATAGCCACTTTCATTCCCATTGAAAGATTTTAAAATATTTCCATGATTGTTATCAATCGTAGAATTGCAAAGAGAATGATTAACTCCTTTGATACAAGAAAAAGGTTATGAAAACAACAATATGTGGTGGTTGCTTTTTTTATGAATAATCATTGCAACTTTTAAGTTGTTAATTAGGTTTACACTGAGAAATTGCTGGTGTATTCAAGGCAGAAATAGGGACTTTTTGATGAGGAAGGTCATGAATTCATCCCATGCTACCTATTCTTGCCTTCTTTTGAAATACTGTGTGGATATTTTCTAACTTCATATGTTTTGCTTTATCCTAAACTTCTGTATGTTACTAAAGATAGTTCTCTCAGTATCTGAAAAGTGCAAATTGAAACACTTCCGATAATTTTTCTAACTTAGTAAAAATGGTGCTGCAGAGTCAGTGGATTTTTCTCTCCCTGCTTTTTTTCAAGTTAATTAATGCATGTATGAAGTAAAACTTTCTTCCAGGTTTTTCTTTGGGGTCTTTTTTCTACTAATTTGTTGTGAATTTCATGCAGCAAAATGCCAGACAATTCAATTCAAGGATTTCTCTTGTATAACTCTGTTTTCTTGTATGCACTTAAGAGTGATCTGGAAGACTTTGAAATGAAACTGAATGGGTACCTGCAGAGTATTCTGGAAGTCTGAATCAAACTTTGCTTTGAGTATCTTTTGCTATATGAATCGTCATGTCTTGTACGTGTTGTGTTTGGAGTTTGAGGAGATCTTGTGCTTTGGATCTTGGCTAGCTGACCAAGATTATGTTGTATGGATATTATTTAAATAGATTTGGGTCTTCCTTTCTAGCAGATAATGAGGATCAAATTAAATCAGCTGTACCTTTGCCGATGTCCTAGCATCTAACTACCATGCCAGCGGAAAAATAGGTTGATGTCTCTGATTTATTTTTTAGTGCAAACTATTTATGATATAAGCAGGATACATGGAATTATTCTTCCATTTCTACTATGCCTTTTTTTAAAAAGTTTCTAGGAGGAGACTACTTAAAAAAATAAGAAAAAAAAAATCTCAGAACTGTTTTGTCTGCCTTACCAGCAGCTTTTCATGTTGCTATCCACACTATTTTCAGTTTTCGTGTATGGATAACATTATCCAAAGATTGGGCGGGGGGACAGAGATGGCTACAGGAACAGTTTTCTAAGCCTGGACAGAACAACCAAGGTACATTAATGAGTCAGAGGCAACTAGAAATATATATACTCATAGAAGACACAGAATAACGTAAAAGCCCACTATCATATTTGTGTTGGCAATTCAGATACATCTGCCTGTGCAAATCTTGGCCTCCGGTGCCTAAACTGATGTCTCAGCTTTTTCCTCTGACATTTTCTTATGAGTATCTGACCGTCAACTCAGGCATAGCATGACTAAAAGAAAGCACTGTCTCCTTTTCTCGCTTCCTCTTTGACTAGCAGTAGCAGTAAATGTATTTCCTACAGGTTTTTGGCTTATTGACATTGAGTGATGGCCACTGGACATCCAGTGTCACAAATGCACTCCTCCAACTTGCCATGGCAAGTTGGCAGTAACAGCAGGAGGTTTTGGTCTTGTCACTATGCAGGGAGAAATCCTCAGTTGCTTGAGCGTTTTGTACATACAGCCCCTCGCTGTTGTGCTGTTTGCACAGTGGATTACTTTTGGTGGCCTGCCAGGAGCCTGTTGCGATTTAGACATTTGTGGAGGAAGAAGGGTTTGTAAAATGCCTTCTGTAAACTCATGGAAAGGTATACAGGAAATACCTGCATGGAAGACATTCTATATATTTGTAGAAATGCTAATTGATGATGCTGTGGGTTTGAGAGTGTGACCGTAAGGCTGTAAGACCTGCCTCTGAACATGAAAGAAAACTAAGTTTGGGCTATTTTGACTGCTGTCAGTAGAACCTGACATCTGGCTGAGGAGTCCTGTCCTGAATTAAACAGTAGCACGTGGTCAGGAGACTGAAGGACGGTAAAGCAAATCTAGTTAAAGATTGAGAAGTGGGTAACGCAATTTTGTGGAGTCGTTGTAATTTTTTTCAGGTTTTGTAAATAGAGCGAGTTTCAGTGCTGCTTTTCAGAGAGCAGGGCTTATTCTGAATACTGTAATTATTTAAAACTGCTACTGGATAGTTTACATGGGAAAGCAAATATTTTTCATTGTTATAGTCAGCAGAGATGTGAACAACTCCTGTTAAAGTCAAAATTACTCCAAATTATTTTTTGGGTGTCAACAATTTCTACAGAGTAAGTGAAGAGTGGCCTGTTTTGGCACAGTTTTTTTGTTTCCTGAGTTTAGCCTTTTTATCACTATTGTTTTCTTCCTTCCTGGTAGTGCAAGGAATTATGTTAAATCAGACTTAACAGAAATGCAGCAGAAACAACAATCTTATTTCTGAAGTTTTGCAATGAACAAAATTATTTTCTATATTTAATCAACTCTCATTTTTTTTTTTTACTTGTCAACATGTATTTTCGTTGCTCATAACACACATACTCTAAAGAAGCATTTATTCCAGGGAGTTTTCTTTGGTGTGTGTTTGGGTTTTTTTGCTTGTTTTCTTTTGCTGGGGATTTTTGGGGGGTAGTGCGTTGGGGTTTTGTTCTGTTTTTTAAGCAAAGATGATAACTTGTCTTTGGCCTATTGAGTAACAGTAATTACTGTATATTTTTAATGGAATTACTTGTAGAAGAGATTTGACGAAGTCTTATTAGTTAAGGGATGGTCTACATGGATTACAGTAGTTTTCAGAGTTCATTTAATATACATACTGGAAATGCTTTCTTTTTCTGTATAAGCAGATGTTTGCCTGCATGAAAGTTTCCTTTTTCGTTAAGATCCTGTCTGAGAATGGTAAAATTGAAACAAATGCAATGATAGCCTTCTAATGATTTGTAAGTATGCAATTTGAACAGGAAGTATGATGTACTTTGTGATTTAAACTCAGACTTAAATATTCATACCATTTTGAGATAGGATTATTTGCTCTGCCTTCTTTATTGACAGCTGCCTGGAGATACAGTTTAACCTCATTTTTGAGAGCTGTGTTGGTTGTTCAGAAAATAAGCTTTTCTCTAAGTTACATTTATTCTTCCAGTTTTGTTAACAAGAAAGGCCAGTTGCAGGGTATAACAAACATAATGTTTGAAAGATTTGCAGTAGCCAGAGGAAAAACAGTTGTGATGATGCTAGTGATTTAAAAATCGAAGGCTTTCTTATAGGAATTGACAGCATTTCCTATTTTATGTTTTTCCCTTTTGAGTTCAAAGCATCTAGACAAATCAGGATCTATTTTTTTCCTCCTGCATAAACTGTACCCTTTGGCTGGCTGTTCAACTGAACAAACAAAAAGAATATGTTTTTGTAAATAGTACTTGTGACTTCCAGCTTAAGTGTGGAAACAATCTTTGCTGCTTTTCAGCCTGATGGTGGTGCCTTAACCAGACACACGGTTCCCCCACTGACTGATAAGTGAATATAGATACTAGAATTGAATAATTCTCAAGGTAGCTTTTAAAGATATTTCTGCTTTTTTAGTATTAAAATGTACAGGTGAGAACATATTATGACTATTGAGAATTACAATAAAGTTTTGACTTTGGTTCCACTTTCCTAATTGCTTATAGAAGATACGGCATGGTAAAATTTGTATTGACTGCTGAGGATGTTTAAAGAGGTTAAGTTTGTAACCTTTCAATGTCCTTTTGTTGTATGGGAAAGAAACTTGGAAAAACTAGGATTTGCATATGAGAAACAATTATGCTGTCAAGGCAGTGGAGCAAACCAGCCGTAATTTTGTTACAGATCCCAAGATACATTTTTCTCTTGAGTCTAGGACCCAAGTATTTTCATGCATTTTTGTTCAACAAGTGGACCTTTATAAGGGGGAAAGTAGTGAAGCTTTCCCGCCCCCCCCCCCATTATCTGTAAAATCCTTTTAAAATAACTGCATCTCCTCTCTGTGAAAATGCCATACCCTGAGTTCTTTGGAGAACACCCAACATCCTGTTATCCTCTGTCATTCTATGATTCCCATTTCTGTAGTATCTTCAGTACAAATGATAACTATTAGCAACAACTGCTGCTTTAGTGGAGTACTAATTTATTTGTCATCTCTACCTTTTGATTCTGATTAGAACAAACAAGCTTTTAGATATCCTTCATTCCTTTATACTTTGTCAAAATCAGGTGGAAGGCTTGTCCTGGTCTTTTGGAAGTTACGGAAAAAAACTGGAGAAGAATGAGTAGATGGACAGTGTGACCACATGTGCTCTGGTCCTTAGAATGTCCAAGATGAAAATAAAGTGGTTGACCTTTGTTTCAGTTCTTCACCTTCCTTGTGTGGTGGAATGGTCACCAGAGGATTTTGAGTGATTTTTTTGTATATATGTGCAAGATATACCAAATGTTACCAAGTGAGGTGAAAATACAGATGTGATATCGACTGCAAAATGTAACTAATGTGCGTTTCCACGTGTTCTGTAATTTCTCTCTCTTTAATTCTTTTAAGTGGAGGCAGATAATGAATTGAAACTTTAAAAATTATTTTTGAAAACTGGGAGCCTAGATGTCATGCTCCCTCAAACTAGGCCTGTCGTCCCAGCCTGAGTGGAAAGAGTATGTGAACCACAATGTAATGTAATCCAAGTGCAAGACTGATACTGTCTCTAAGAGATGTTTTTCTTTTCCCCTTATGAAAATGATATGCCAAATGCCATGGTTTTGGTTTTTCATCATGTCTTTGTTCAAAAAAGCATGTCTTTTATTTTTTTTTTTTTCTTCACTAGCAAAATAATTACTGAGATCCTTTGAGGAAATTGGTTAAAATCTCAGCAGTAGTTCATACATAATAGTTAATATCTGCTTCTTTTTTCAAGAGGATCTATATATGCCTTTGGATATTGTTTTGTATATACTTTAAATTATTAGAAAATGTAAGAGAGAACGTTGTAATTGCCCGTCCTGCTTGGCCAAGGAATTTTGTGGCAGTTGCAAAGACTGGATCCATGACCAGAGACAGTAACTATTGCAGCTGTCTGGCACAGAGTGTTTTCTTGGAATTTATATTGTTACCTGTTTTTTCTTTTATTTTTCTTGTATCGGAGTTGTGCAGACAGGCAATACTTTCTCTGCAGCCTGCGCTTTCATGTGCATTGGACTGAGACGCGTGCCCTCCAACTGCCATGGTTTTGGTTTGAGAGAATGACAAGAGGTCTCTGAACGTGTATGCACAAAGTACAGTTAAAATTTGATTTAAATAATAATTAAGCAGTATCATATAGATTTCTGTAGTTGTTTTCCCTGCTGCTTGAATTTAATGGTATTGAGTTCTGCAGAGGACAGAGGAATCAGCGAGTTTATTTTCAGCAAATACATACATGTCATCCACTTGGCCTAAACAGGATGCTTGTACATATTTTTAGCGTAATTGACTATCCTTCTGGTAACTTCAGATATGTAAGATACTGGTTGTGTTATATTAGTAAGATTTTTATCTGAAAGAAATAATCTTTTAAATCATACTACTGTTATTTGCTTTTATACAGCAATAAAAAAAACCTGTTACTTCTTTCTCATAATAAAAGTGATATATATGGGATTAGTGTACAAGTAAACTCTGGCCCTTGGAGATATTTAGATACCTAGCTTCCTGCTGGAATCAGTGGAATTTCAGAGAGAGGGCTTATACATTTCTGAACCTGGCCACAAGTACTTAAAAACATTTTAGGCCTAATAATAACTTTCTTTAAAGTGATCACTTTATTCTTTAGAAATGTAAGTTCTTTTGTAAGAGATAGTGATATAATACAACATACCATAGAGAATACCATAAAAAAATGTATTTCAAAATTATTATATAGATTTGAATTCAGTTTGCTTGCTGCAAATACACTGTGCTGTTCTGTTCTTTAAGAGTAACTTGGCTTTGCTTTAGGAACTTTGAAAGACAGTTACTGTTTTGGTAAATATCCATGGTTTGCATATTAGATTAAACTGCCTACTAACAGGAAATATTCTAATTGTGAACATAATTTTTAAAAAAAACAAATCTGCTGATCCTTAATTTATTTGACATTTTGTTTTAAAGAAGAGCAGTGTGTGTAAGGGAGACTAAAATGAAGGGGTAAATATGTTCAAGTACATAGCAAATTGTATCTGAATGTATGGAATAAAGGAGGAGGATGTGTAGGGCATTAATTTTGCTTTTCTACCTTGTCAATGACACCTCCAAAGGTGGTCTTTACCTCTAGCAAAGAGGATAGTGAGGGGCTTTCAGGTTAGTGAGTGTGGGCCTGATTTAATTCATCATAATTATGCGTTTATTGCATTATTTCCTCTGGGACAGTTCTTAATAGTGTTTGTAGCTAGAAGGGCCCATTAAATCGTCTAGTCTGCCATCCTATACATACGACAGGTCCCTGCATTTCATCCGGTTCTTCTGATAATGAACCTTTTGACTTATCTGACCAAAATGTAGTTTATACTTAGCTAAAGTGCATTTGCCAGAAGTATATCCATTCTTCGTTTTAAGACATCAACGGACAGAGAAGACACTACTACTTGTGCTAGTTTTGTTCTGATGTTTACTCCACTTCCTTGTTTGAAAAGTATTTCTGTATTATGACATTGATTTAAAATTGATCCTGACTTTCTGGGTTGGTAACATGTTTTACAGCTGTATCTGTAGAATAAAAACGTATGTACACACATATTATATACATAGGTCCATACTGTCAGTCTTAATTCCTTTTAATACGTTTGTATTTTCAGGAATTTTGCTATGGCCTTTGGCATTTACATAGCATGTGTGGATATGGTACAAAAATCACAGAATTTGAATTAACAGAAAATATTTTATTGTAGTTTTATCTAGTGCAAACATTTTATAAAATTCTATAAAATGATAAAATAATTACATGATTGTTTCACCTTTCCATTAATTACCTTTGTCTCTGAAACCATTTGCAGAACAGAGCTTCTGTTAAACACTATTAGGACTGGATTGCATGGACATCTAACATTACATTTTAATAACCGGCATTTGTCTTTTAGCATGTGCTAGTTACATATAGAACTCTCCTAGCTCAATTTTTTCACAAAGTTCTAAAAAATATTTGTGTCTCAGGTGTATGTGTCCATAGTACTCGTCATTTCCAACACTGTATGTGTACTAAGAAAGCATTGTACTGGCCAAAGTCACGGGTTGCTCTGAAGCTTCCAATGAGAGGGTTCTTTCCTGTAAGGTTTTGGGTGATTGGAATCTACTTCATGTAAAACAAATTGAGCTTTAAATACAATGTTATTTTCTGTTCTCCTTCATTAGGTTGCCCTTTGGCGTGCCATTGCATTGTGGTGCAAAATTACCTTTAGTTTGTATGTTTTGGTATACATTACTCTAGTTTTCCTTTTTGTGCGGTCTGTTTTTGGTAGTGGTGTGTGTCCCCCGCTCCTCCCTGTGTAACAACATTTCAATGCTTCATATGTAATCCTCTTTTAGTATGCTGACCTACATTTTTCATCCAAGTATATATTTGAGAAGCTTGGGACTACCAGCCATGTCATTGACTTTATTTTAGAATTGAATTATAGACTACAGCTCAGTGTTGTGTTGAGAGCTGGACTATGTTCCTACCTTTCCCAGGTTTCTTATGGTGATTCACTTAAAATCAGGATTTCTGTAGGTAGTCAGTACTTGTATTTTTCTTTTGGTTTAACCTAAGAACCTGGAATTTGACTTGTGAAAGTGCTGTGAGCTCTCAAGTGCAATTGATTTCATGGTAATTTTGTGTTAAGTAAATATGAAATAAAACTTTTATATATATTAAAAAATATGAGAGGCTACCTAGTTTGGAAAATATACTGCTAGGTGTTTCAGTTTGCCATCCACAAATCTTGACCATTTCTTCCCTTTCTGTGCCTGAATTCTTCCGTCTCAAATCTTGGGATAATGCTTTATAGATTTTTAGGGATGTATTGTGAGGACAGTGTTTTGTAAGACACTCGGTTGAGATAATGATGAGCTTTATGGAAACTGAGGAATCCGCCTGGGTAGAAATACTTGAGTAGTTCTCACTACAGGATCCCTCAAGCTACTTTTCAAGTGCTGAGAAGAAAACCAAAAGATTGAGTAGTTGCTCAGTAAATGTGTGTTGATTCTTCTTTTTAACCGAATTGGGGAGCAGTCTTGTGAGAGGAGGTAGGATGTGATCCTATAACTGAAAACTTGGCAATAATGCATACACACAGGGCAAGGGCAAATCAAGGCTCCCAGGCATCTTGCCTGTTGTTTCTGGCAGTGTCTTTGACATTTGCTGACTTTGGAGTGCTTGATTTTGCAGCTTGATTTTTCTCTGGCTTTAGTTTCTGTTCATAACTGTATAACTCTAGGAATAGCCTCCAGAACCTATGACATGAGTGAGATATGGTACAGAACAGCTTTTAAAAATTTATTTTGATAAGGTCCATTGTTGGGTTGAAAAGAAAAGGGTCATGCCAGAAAAAAGGTCAGGCGTTTTTGGAGAGCAAACAGCCGATATGCCATTATATTTGTAAACTATGTTTAATCATTGCTCCAGACAATCCATAATTTATCTGCCACTAAGGAAAAGGAATATGAAATTTCCTTCTCAGAATGAGCAATCTAGTGTGGGAGCTATTCATCAAAGTTTGAGTGTCAGAAAGGTCATGGGAAGAGATTTGTAAAATTTTTGTAATTCCAGAAATAACCCCTTTGGCATTCAAAAAGAAGCCGGGGTGTTTAGGAAAGAACCCGTAGTGTATCTGATACCATTCTGTGGCAGGGCAGGTCAGCTCTGTGTGATGGATGTTCTGTTCAGCAGAGCTGTTATATTTTCACATACCCCCTCCCACCCTGTGGGAAGAAAGGGGGAGGTAATAGGAATCTATTTTGTGTGTGACAGGCAGAGTTCATTCCCTTTGCTGCTTATGCCTGTCTTATTTTGCTTTTGCTACTCTGCGTGAAATCCAACAGTATACTTTAGAGACCCTATATTAAACTTGCTGTTAATTAAGTTCTTCAGATAAATTTTCCCCAGCAGGAGATTTTTGAGTCGGGAAGATTGAAAATGTAGCTGTCATACAGAGGCTTCTGCTGTAACATGCTGTGCTCTCTGTGAAGGCTCTACATATCTAAAATGTCAGAATAGCAAGGTATTCATCAGCGTGTTTGTTAATAGTTTTTCTGTTTAGCAGGCAGATTTTTGGGGGTACAAAAGGGAATTATTTTATTATCATATATTTTCTACCTCTGATCGTTTTTCTTATGCCCCCTAATTGTCCTTATTTCTAAACACATGCTCTGTGTCAAAATGGTTTTCCTAGTATATTTTTTCAAGCTCTGAATCTTAAACTATTAATGTCCCATCATTGCAGGTAAGAAAAGGAAGTAGATTTCAGAGATCTTATTTTTCCTGGATTAAGTATGTCCAGTTGCAAAATATTCAGTTGCTCATTGTAGACGTGTGTGACATGCCCTTTGAAAATTTTACTTTCAGACATATTGGTATGAGGAGTCAATATTATTCCCTTTTTGCCCAGTCTTTTCTCCACTCCCCCAAGAATTTAACTAATCTCTGTGATCACTATTAATGCAGATAATAGCAGAGAATATGATTGTTCTTTCTAAATGAATAGTAACAGGAGTAACTTTAGTTTTATTTAAAAGCAAAGTATGCAACATTTTTATATAGAAAAAGATATGGCGTAATTGGAGCAAACTGATTTCAAGTTGAAGTGTTTGTGAACAAGAGTCACTTCAAAGGAAAAACCTGCTTGCAAAAATTCCATTATTTTTTCCTCTTCCTTTTTTAAATGTTTGTGTTGTATACAGGTCCATAGAGTAATACGTGTGCAGTGTCAGATAAAGGAACACTTGCTACAGAAGTGGTAGACCAATGAAAATCTTGTAGGGAAGTATTTGATTGCAATAGGGTGACACTGCCAGAAAAAAATCCTGAACAAATTACAGATCACCACTGTGTAGGTCTCTTCCTGCCAGTTTTTTTAATTACCTTTTGGATAAGACCTTGTTGATGGCTGATGTAACACAGTAGGCAGAGAGTGGAGGCAGCTCAGGAACATCTTAGGGTCCATTCTTACTGTTTTCACTGTTGGAAAAGAACCAGCATGTAATGAGGTTTGTAAGAACTTCTTATCCATAGTTGGAGGCTGTTAATATAGTTCATAGAAGATGGAGCTTTCAGAAAAGACAGTGGTTTTAAGAGCTAAAATTTTAGTTTCAAGCATTTTGAGAATAAAGATCACAACATAGTTGTGTTTTGGCAACCATTTGATGTCTGCATCCAGTTTCCGCTTTATGTGATATTCTGCTCTTTTTTCCCTTTCTATTTTCATGATGTACAGTGCAGCCTGGTGATTTTGTTCTGTCTATATAGTGCTTTGTTTCTGATATCTGATACTTTGGCAAGAATTTAGCAAAGCCTTAGCTGGAAAATTGCTTTTTTAGGGGAGTTGTGAATTTACAGTCATATGTTAATGCTGTGTAAATATACATAGAGGACAGCTTTAATTATAATGATGTTTTGAAGTGCCTTGACTCTACTGAAAGTGGCTTCAGAAAGGATGAAAACTGCAGTTTTGGGGCTGAAAGGAATTAGCAGAGCCCAGGAAGTGCTGTGTAATGGTTTTCTTGATGATTCACAGCACATTTATTTTTAGCAAAGAAAAAAGAAATAGGCTTTCACAACCTAGTGGTGTTTGGAAAAACTGTGAGAGAAATCAAAATGTTTGTTCTGGAATGCATCACTCTTATTTCAAGTAAAATATGTTTAAATTCACTAATCAGAATTTATTTTTACACATTTGGGTCTTTTTAATAATTCAGTTCTAAATTTCACTTGACTCTCTTTTTTAAGATGGGCTTACTTTATGTTATGGTGGAACATTTTATTTTTAATGGATTCTTTCAGGCCAAAGAATAATATGACTTTCATGACTTGTGGAGTTGCACTGTCAGTTTTAGTTCTCCTTCCTTGCAACAGTGCCACTATGCAGCAAAGTTGCTGGTTTTAAACAAACTGCAGCTTTGGAATAGTTCTAGTGAGAGGAGACAATTTTGGAAATGTTTCTGATGAGCTTTCCTTATCAGATGTCCTGGGAGGAAGGAGAATTCCAGCTTTGCTATGCTCAGGCCCAGTATATTTTTTTTAATTCCTCAGAATGCCCATTAGTATGGCCATAGGATGAAGTTAGGGCTGCACAACCCTCTGCCAGAAGGACTCCCACTGATGTTCAGATTTATAGCTGACAAATATTAGAAGTCACAAGTTTGTTTTATATTGACTTTTCGTATATATTATTTTGTTTAATGCTTTTTTGACAGATTCCCTCTTGTAGAGGGTTAGGTCAGCTTTATATAGTTGGCTAAAAAAAAAACATTGACTACGGCACTGCTAGCACCAAATCTTTGCTTTGATTTTTTTTTTTCCCCTTCTTCCTCAGATTTCTCAAATTCTGCTTCAATAGCTAATGCCTATGTCATCTGTCTTTGTTCCTCAGAGATGAAACTTTGAATTAGCTTTCAGATGGCTCCATAGTTAGATATAGTTACCTTGGAAACACTTAAAAATGTCTTGGGACTATGAGGGTCAGAATACATATGTGTGTATGTGTGTACACTCGTGTATATAAACATGTATGCATATGAGTAATTGTGTGTATATACATATACATCTATACACATGTAGGTATAAGATTTGATTCTGAAAAATATGGATTTTGTACAATATACATGAAGGCATAAAGAAGTCTCACATTCCTCGGAGCCTGTCAGATTTACATATACAACTATTTTAGAGAAGTTTAGAGATGTTTTTAATTCATGTTTTGCATGAGGGGATGGGTTTGAGTGCAAAACATCTGTTCTCATTCTGTATTTTGCCAAAGCAGCTGGCCTATTATGGTGAGCAATCAAGATGCTTATAATTTCTTATACATGATTCAGGTATCTAATCACAGGTTGTAAGTGCTGTAATCCTGGCCATTACCTTGGAAACTTTAATAGAAGACCAATCTTAATGCTTCTGTAGCTAAGATGTTCTTCAAGGTCGGATGATATTTAAGTTAATATACTGTGTTGTGCTTTATTTGGTGTGCACTTACTGTGTCTGGTATGTGATTGCTGGCTTTTCTGATCCTTTGGTTGTAGTGTGATGTCATATAATGTTGTGAGTGAAATTAGTGTTATAATTAACGTTTTATCTGGGATTCTAGTAGTTGTATCTAGCAATAACATGAGTAAAAATAACATTTTGAAGTGGTTTTGAGGAAGCAAAATGAAATATTGAGGAGAAATTATTACAGCTTTAGAATAGTGGCTGCTATTATAGCTGGATTTCTTCAAATAGCAGTGGGACAGCACCAAGCAAATGCAGTACTAGGGGAAAACAAACCAACCAACTAAACCAACCAACAAACCCCACATCAAAACCAAAATCTTAAGTGCTATTTGAGTTTTGTGTTGGTTGTCTGCTGGGGATGAATTTCATGCTCAGTGAGAGAATATCAAAATGAGTGGTCGTAAAACCCCTTGCAAAGTTTTGGCAAAGTTTGAATATGAAAACAGGTATCAAAAGTATAGTAAACCAGCTAGGCTTGGGGGAAATATAAGGTCTTTGTTTGAAAGAGAAGGGCAGCAGTTTCTTCAGCTGAGAGAGTCTGTTGTTAGAACAGAGATCTTATTTCTAATCCACTCCCACAGCTGTGGGTAAGGTCATCTTCTCTCCCGTGCTCCAGTTCTGGTGCTTCGTGGGATCGTCCCTGATCTCCTCTGGTTTACTAAAGCAGGAGAAAGTGCCCCTTGGCGGGTGAGGGAGCTGCTGGGGCTCCCGGGCAGCGCTGGCCCTGGGTGACCCACGGGACCTACAGCTGCGGGTGTGCAGGGAGAGCAAGACTGATTGACTCCTGTCATCACATGGGCTCTTCTTTGTCTGTCATTTCTCTGCTTTTTTATACTACAGAGCAGTCATCTTCCAAATACACCCTACATTCAAGTTTTGATTTTGACCGTTTCAAAACAACATTGCTAGTCTTGCCTACCAAAACTGCTTTGCAAGAGATCAGATGCATCTCTCCTTGACCTCTGGCCCCATGGGCTTTTTTTTTTTTTTTTTAAAAGACTTGCAGATTTTAGATCTCACCTCTTAAACTTATATCTTCCCTCTTCCGCATTTCAGTGACTTAAAATTCTTTTTACTGGACTTCTTAGCCTTCATGTTTTGCATAAAACCTTATCAATATGCTTATTGTAACTTCGAAATCCCCTGAATGAGTTTCTAACAACCTGCAGAAATCCTTTCTTGTGAATCTTTCCATACAAAATGTTAACATAATTTTCTGCCTCAACTCCTGTTTGATCTTTTTTTTTAATCGTGTGCTCCTGTTAGTCTAGGGATTAGTATTGGTTTCCTATAAATTAAACAATTTAGATAGAGAGTTCTTTTGGCTAAAAGTATGTAAATGTGCAGCTTTTACATTATTATTGAAATTTTTTTACAGATGAAATTCTATTTTTATACAAGTTAATCATTATTAAGAAGATTACTATTTAATATAAGTGGTTTTTTCTTTCCCCAGATTATCAGGAGTTCATCAAGAATACGTTTTTATTTCTTAGCCAAAGAGTGTGAATCTAAATAACTGTAATCAAGTCTAGACTTAGCCTGCCTCACTTTATTTGCTACATGGCAGAGAAACTGACTTTTTAATTGCTTTGGCATAATTGTACAGGATCCATCAGTTTCTGTAGCGTGTAGCTTGGTTTATTATTGTGTGTGTCTTCGTTTACATTCTGTATGGCTCAGTTCATATTGTGCATATGTATTATGAATCACTTAGTAATCTGAGAAAATATTTTTATCTGTCAATTTTTTTTCTTCTGCATAGAATTAGATTCAGATAGCTATTTCCATTGATGCTAATTTATATGTCTATTTAAATCAACTTTGCTTCATAACAGTCCTTTTAATAAATTAGGGTTCTTTAGTGTAACAGTAATCTAGGATCAGTAATCTGCTTTTAAAAAGCGTACTAATTTGAGACAATAATTGAAGCAGCCTGTGAAATAGAGGGTCAGCACATTACATTGGCTTTTTGACTTATACATGGAAAATTTAAACTGCAAAAGCAACTATGCTCAAAATGTGGTTGTGTTGGCAAAAGTAATAGATTATGCTCTTTGAAAATTTATTACTTTCATTGTATTCTCCTCTAAGAAGTAAACTTTGTCTTTTAATGGGTCATTCTGCTATTTTGAGCTCCTGTTATGATTTCGGTGAGGTAGAGATTTTTGGCAAGCCTAAACAGAATAAGCCATGGGGATACTGTGCAGGTCTTTGCAAAGAGTGTGGAATCTTGAACTAGGCAACGTGAACTGTAAATCCGGATAGGGCAAGGAGCAGGAATTTATTTGGTAGTTTTTATGGTGAAGGAATCCAAGTTAATATATTTGTCACTTCATTGTAGTTGATTTTACACTTTTACGTAATTATCATTAGTTCACTTCAGTTGATGAGTAAATGTGGAAAGAATAATTGTGGGAGATGAGACTTTTGTTGTCCCATTACCCTTTTGTGTGCATTAGACACTAGC
The DNA here is from genome assembly GCF_964273445.1 of Streptopelia decaocto. Lineage (NCBI taxonomy): Eukaryota > Metazoa > Chordata > Aves > Columbiformes > Columbidae > Streptopelia > Streptopelia decaocto. The sequence goes on from NC_138656.1 coordinate 57,099,300, forward strand.
CAGTACTGTTTTTAGTCATGAGCAGCCTTTGTTTCAGCTCTAAGTCCTTGTTCTGTGTCCAGTGCTGGGTTATTGAGCTTCTGAATATTAAAAATCTTGTGGACAGAAATAAAAACAAGAGCCTCTTTGCTTGTACCCTTGCATTTTGAATATCTGCTGTTTATAGACCTGTCTTTGTATTCCATGAAGAATATTAAAATCAGCAGTTACTTTGATGGTATTGATGCTTACCCTCAATGTTTATGAAGTTCTTGTATTTGAGAGAACCTTTCAATTAAATACGTCATCTTTTGTTAGGTGTGTGCTGAGTGGTCTGACCATCTCTCAGCAAAGAAGGAAGGAAAACATGGTTTTTACTGATTGTGTTACTTGAAATAAGAGGGATGTGTTCCTTTTTCCTGCTTCCTCAAATACATCATTTGCATTTTGATATCTCTGTGGCTGAACTTTATGAACTCTCAATCTAAAGAATGAAAATAGCACTTTTCTGTTACCAAAAGAATGGCAATCACACCATTCTTTGCAGAGTAGAATATGACCACGGTATTATGCTAGCTCCAAGGTATAAATGATTAAACACACTGGCAAACACACACACCTGAGAACAAACACAGATGCAAGACATTAAGATACAGCAAAAGTAACTGCAACATTTGCTTTTATAAATTTATATCTACTTTTTAGTTCTAGTTCTGTTAAAATCAATGTTACCTGAGTTATAACTTGAGAATCTTCTTTCTCCAGACTTTGGGAAATGGGCTGCATTTCTGAAAATATATTTTTTATCTCCTGAGGCAAAAGATTCACTTTTTAGAAGCTATATATTAACCGTTCCAGGTACTAAAATTTGGTGAGGCCATGACTGAAATAATACTGTAGGTTTTCTCAATCAGATAGATAAAACTATCAAGTTAGCTTTCTTTTCCTGGTTTCAAAGTCGTACAAATACTGTTCTGAGGTTTAATTAATACTCAGACTCCGTCTGGTGCAAATCCTTTCCAACTATGTGAATTCTTTATGATAAAATAGTGTTAAAGGAAGCATTTAATATGAAAAGTAAAAGGTGAAGTTCTATTTTCAAATTTTTTTACTGAAGTCCAGATAGACTAGATGACTAGATGCCTTTTTTTTTTTTTTTTCTGATGTATTGTTTCTTGGAGACAGGGGCAAAGCATCTGTTTGGATGCTCACCTTATGTTATCTTTGATTTCTTTTTGGCATGAATGCACACTTGTAGTGTTTGTGGGGTTTTTTGTGTGGGTTGTTGGGTTTTGTTTGTTGGGGTTTGTTTTCTTTTTTTCAATTAAAAAGGAGTGAAAAAATTCTACACTTTTTTTTCCCAATTTCTTAATTCAAATGTTTATTTGAGCAATTCTCATTTTAAGTAAACAATTCTTGGCTTGCACAATGTGAATGTCTTATATATCTTCCTGCAGTGTTTCTGTTGACCTTCTATTCAGTCCCGGTAACTTTTCTGAAGTGTTTCTTTGAACAGCTAATTTTGAGCACCTTTTTCTCTCTGTGCTCCTACCCCCAGCCAGATAATTTTTGTGCTTTTTGACTTGAGAAATGACAAAGCCTCCTTCAGATCCAGGTTCTTGTGTTCTTCAGTTCTACTGTCTTTGCCCTTCTGAGTTGGGGTTCGGGGAGGGGGGGGTAGCGAGGGGTGGGGAATACCTAATTGCTCACTGTTTTATCCTTTAATCTAACTTCAATATTTAAAAAGCTGATTCACTTTAATACCAGTTTATTTTCTTTGACCTGTTTCTCTGTAAAGTTCTTCCTACTATCAAAAAACAGATTTCATAATAACATGACTTCCTTCTTCGAGCAATGCTTTGTGACTGAAGAAGTGTTTGTCTATCAGGAATGCTACTGTTGGGGTTTTTTTTTAGTCTATTTCTGAAGAGTGCCTTTCCCACATGACAAAATTTTTGTTCCATTAACTTCTCTTCATCTCCCAGCCCAATTATTGCAAACCCCTAGTAGTACTGTAAATACAACATTTTAAAACTATCATTTCCCGAAATGAGTCTGACCAAAGCTAATTCTGGTTTATCCAAGGAATCTGTATTGCTGATTGACAAGACATTACTAATGCACTTCAGTATCTAAAATAGCTTTACTTTTGTTTTCCTTTCTTGAATACTATCTACCATTCAGCTTTGATGTGGATATTTCACTATCTTTTTCTGTAGCCTCTTTTAATGTGCTTAATTAAATGTCTTGAGCCAGTATTTGTATTCTTTCATGTTGTGTCTTCCAGGGTTCATATGTTCAAGTTCAAATGTTTGTTGTTGCTCTCTGACCTCTCCTTTAAGAGCCAGTTCAGGTTCAGTTCCTTCATGAACTACTGCATTGAGTGCAGACATCCTTGTAGCTGTAGGATTCTTTAATCCTCTGCTGTGTCTGTGTACCCCCAACTTTTCTTGGGTGTGAAAACCAAAACTTCACTACGACTCTTTTGGAGTCCAAGAATCCAACATCTTCTGAGGTACTGGCTTCATGTGAAAACAGGTTTAAGTTTAAGCTTGTGCATACAGGGAGTTTCCATATGTCCATATTTTCTAACGGCTCGCTTAGACATTTTTGCTTTGGTCTGCAGAATTACACATGAATTAGCTTAAAGTGGATTGGGTGATTTACCTATAGGGTATAAAGCTGTTCCAACTTGCCTTTAATTAAGGTGATGCAACACTGAGTATGGATGAGACCTGATTAAAAAGTGCAGTTGACAGTGTCTTTCCATTCTTTGTTGTTAGACCAAGCAAAAAAATGAGCACCGGAAAAATGGTTACTAAAGTAAAAATTTAAAAAGCTAGTCTGAGTGTTACCTGTATATCATATAAAAGTCATAATCTGAATATCATTCTTTTTATGAAACATATTTTTATATGCTTTATCAACAAGATGTCACTTGATGGTAATTTTCATTGTGTTGACCCAATTTATTCAATATCATGTCACTTAATAAAATGGTCGAGGTGGTGTACAGATAGTTGCCAGGGATACTTAAAAGAAAAAAAGAATCTTGGTAAAAAAATATTGTCTCTCTTGAATGTTTGCATTTCTTCAGGTATCTTACTGTCCTTGTTTTGAAGCTTGAGGCCATAAAAAGGCATGTATTTTAGTATGGCATTCATCATTCAATGCACTTTTTTTTTCTCTCCCTATTTCAGACTTTGCCATTGATTGCACAGTCACAGAGTGAGCTGCAGGGCAGAGAGGGAAATGTACTTTTCTGTCGCTCAGAATTTGCTTTTGTTGGAGAACGAAGCAGTGCTGAAAGGAACAAAAATGAAGCATTCAGTGCTGCATTGAAAATGCCTTCCCCCTAAAATGATTGTTCTCTCTTCATTATAGGTTTATAACACTGTGGGATATAGTTCTTTCCTGACAGATTGAGATAGTTAAAAGTGCTGAGTTACAATATCCTCCTGTATAAAGGGTCTCTCAGGTGTAGTAGTCTCTGTAGTTGTTTCTCTGTTGAGGAGCAGAGGCAGTGGTCCCCAGGCTGGAGTCTGTAGGGTTGAAGCACAGAGGTATTTGTCAAATGCTGAGGTAGGCTTGTTGCCTAACTAGGAATAAAAGTTGTTTTCATGTTTATTTGTAAGAACTGATTATCAGGATGCTTCCCTGGACATCTGTGTTGTTGCTGTCTTCTAAAGGATCCATTTCCCGGTGAGCACCAGGCCCTGTTGTTAGGGCTGCCCTCTGTGTCTCATGGTGGGTGTGCACGGTGGGTGGAAGGGGGGACCGTCGGGACCCTCCAGCGCTGGCCGTGGGGATTGATCTGTTCACAGGGCAGGGCTGTGAACTAAGGAAAGCTGTTATCCAACACTTTGTTTTGGGGGAAGGCATTCTGGTGCTTCCCAGCTCAGATGGTCAGTAAGCTTCACTGCCAACTCCATTTGTGTTCCCCCTCCAGTGCTGCAGCGTTAAGGCTTTTCCAATTCAGAAGGGTTCGTGTCATCTTAAAGATGACACTGAGCATTTGGCTTTCAGATTAGGATCATGTGGTTTACTCTGTGTTTGCTGGAGTTGATTTACTCAACTGATAGAGGCATTGGGAACAAGTAACAGATTTGTCCAGTTTCTTAAGTAAAAATTTCTAATGGTAAATGCCAGAGAGACTGACTTGGATGTACATTTCTTGCAAATAGAAGGTGAAAAATGCTTGATGTCTGTATTCAAGATCTAAAGAAAGAAAGGAAAAAATTAAGTAAGTTTGACAATGTAGGGAATTTTTTACCCCTGGAATCGTAGGATTATTTTAGAATTTACTTAGGCCTAGAAATCATCTAGTTATTGAAGGATTAGTGATAATAATGTACTGTAATGTGGAGAATATGTATCAATTCCACCAATTTAACTGTCATTCTGTCCCAAGAAGATTTCAGTTCTACTAAGTAAACTCATCTTGCAGCAGATATTTTTGCTCGACATAGGAGAAAATTGTAGAGAAAACAGATTTTTATATTAAGTAGCGACAACTTCCATAAAACACCAACATTTTTTTTCATTATTTAGGAACCAGAGGACTACTGTATAGCAAAATCAAGAACAAAAGAAAGTAAGGAGCAAAGTGAGACTTCCTGTGTTGTCATGAGTGGCAGCGGTAAAATTTGCTTTGTAAATGTAGTTCACATCTCTGCAGATGACCTGACCTATTTTAACTTAAATAATTATTTTTTTAAGAGACTGGGTGGAATTTGGCTTCTATTTGAAAAGTTTTGTCTGTAAAATTCTGTGGAGTTCAAGAGTAAAACTTTAAAAGGGCTAGGTATTTTTAGGTGCTTCGTATTGTTTCCTTAATCAGTTATTTCAATTATAACAGGTAGCAAGTATTTCTTAATAATGCCTATTCATGTTTACTATAAATGGCTGTTGCTTTTCTTTAAAATTTTTCATTAAATTATTTAATGTTTTTGCAGGTTCAGTGATTATGTAGAATACTCCAGGGATTACAGATGTAATTTATAATTTTACTGCATAGTACTTACATTGTTAGGTTGGAGTCAGTCTTATGGTGTGCCTCAAGTTTAATGGCAGGGTCTGGTTTTCCTTAAAAAGCTTTCAGTGTTTTGTAGCTGTGTTTACGGTTTAAGGGTAAGATGACTTCAGATCTTTGAAGGCTGGTGATCAGCTATTTATCAACAATCTAAAATAAGAGACAGACAAATCTAAACAATGAAAACCAACAATTTTAAGAACAACCAACCATCTCACTTCTCACTCTAGCAGATTTTCCACTCTTCATTTTTTTTCCTGGGGAGGGTGTCACCCTGGTCCCATTCCTTGTTCCCTGGGGGCTGCAGGAACGTTTGCGTCAGTGCCGAGTAGGGCTGGAAATGACCTGGCTGGCTGAGAGGAAGACGAGCTTCAGTTGGCACCGTCAACAAGAAGTTACTTGCTCTCAGCATGTTGGGGGAGGAGATTACTTTGGTCTTGGTCTGGATGGACTGCTACTGCTCACAGTGGCAAATAGTTAATATCTGCTGGCTGCAAGGCTCAGTTACTGTAATTCAGAAAGTCTAGGGCTTTTTAAAAATTATGATACTTTCATGTAACATGCACTTTTCTCAATGTCAGTCACTTTACAGAAAAAAGGATAATTTGGGTATCTCAGGAAGCTTTTTTCCCGCAGAACTTTGAAGTGATTTCCTCAGAGTTATTATCTAAAGTTTGCTGACTATATCTGGGAAGAAACTATTGCTCACATATCTGTCAATATCATGTTCCTGCTAAATGTTTTTGTAAACCAAACCTGAATGACATCATTTTATATAACAAGTTTTAAATTTAAAAAGGACAACACCCTGTCTCTTTATATATTTCTGTATATTTTCTTAATTTTTTGCAACCACAGTATTTTTTAATGAGATCACTAGTAATCAGCATAGTAAAATACGGAGTTACTATTTTAAGCCCTCCTTTTTGTCCTATTGTATTGTGTAAGCCAAGCTGTGTATCCTGTTAGCAATTATTTGTATTTCAGTACTGCCTGGAGATTCCAGCTGATTTGTTTGCTGCTTAGACAGTGTTTTTGTACAGTAGAGTCCAAGACCATCATCAGTGTTCACTGGCAGCAAAGAACACCAATAAAAATAAATAACCGGAGGGGATTTTTATAATCATACAAAGTTTGGCACATAATTATTGACTTGATTGTGTCCTGGGTAGATGTATGCTCCAAAAAAAGGAGAGGGATAATAGAGAGGTGAATCGCCTTTGCTCAAAGTCACACAAAAGATTCCTGGCTGATCCAGGAAGACAACTTTACCAGCTCCTGGTCTCCCATCCTATCCACTGACCTGTTTCTGACCTCTGTTGTAATGGACTTCTCTTGCATTGGTCCGTCCCCTTTTTGAGAGGAAAGAAAATATTATTTCATCAACCAAAAATGAAGTCCGAAGCACACGTTCACTGTCCTTCAAGCGAGACAAAAGAAGCAAAGAAGGATTTTGTATTTAGTAACAGCTGGAGGACACAGTATTGTTTGTGCAATTCTCTTTAGGTCTCCAGAGATTCTTTCCTAAGCACAGAAAGGCTGAGGAAGTAGAGGCATTGGCGTGGTGTCGAACCAGCTGCAGAGGGCTGGCTAAACTACAAGCATCTGAGTGCAGACTAGGTAAAAAAAATAAGGAACGTTGATTAATTGTTTTGAAAGAATATGTAGTTTTAGCTAATCTTAGCATTAATATTATAATATCATATATAAAATAGAGATGGTTGCAATGTAGCACAGTAACATCTGGGGGTTTCAGGACATATTTTCAAAATATTTTCAGTACTTCTTGCTGTAATCTTGACAGTTTCTTGTACCAGTTTGACTGTAATAGGCCACCTCTGGCCAGTCATGCTGCTGGGGCCTGCCTTTATACATCACTTAAACTTGTTGTCTTCATTAGCACAGAGGTTTTTGTTTTGTTTTGTTGGGTTTTTTAAACTTTAGTCTTTAGTGAAGGAGAAATACTCCTTCAAATTATGAATTTTTAAATTATGTTTATAGATTTAAGGTTTAATTTAGCTCTTCAGTACTGTATGAGAAGCACCTTGGGAGGTTTTTGAGAAGAACAGTGTGCTACCTTTTCAAGCAGAACTGTAAGGAAAAACAAAGAAAAAAAGTCCTGTGCTTTGGATGTCAAATAGTCAGTGAAGAAATATTAATAGTAAAAATAAAATTATGAATGATTTGCTGCTGTTCAGCTTTCTAAAAACCTCAATTTTTGTTACTTTTGACTCTTCTATTTTAAAATTGTTTCATTTATTGCTCTATTGTAGTTTTTAGTATAGTTGTCATTACCATGCTCTTCTGTGAATATTATTCTTTATGCACTGATGCTTTGGACTGTGACAATGGGGACTGGGCTTCAAGGAAACTCCTGTTTAAAAGCTAACAGTAAGAACACATATAATTCCATTTATAGATCTCCATTGTGTAAGGTGCTACCTTTTGTTTATCTTAATATCAAGCTAGGTGTTACAAGTTTTGGAACACCAAATTGTGGACTCATTCCTATGTCTGTTTTAATTATTTTTGTCATGTGTATGTATGTATATTTCCATAAAAGGGAGAGAATGGGCTAATAGAGTATGAATTAATAAAACTCTCGCAAAGATTAGATTTATATTGGCAGCAGGGTCCCATTATAATTGGTACTAATCAAGTTCCTAAATGCTGTTTTTTTTCTGGGACCTTATCCTAGTGTAGGACAGGCTTGCAGAGCAAGTGTTTACTTTTTTTTTTTAGGTTACAGATCAAAATGCAGCTTAAGAGGCTAGGAATAATTATCAGTGCTGTTGAGAAAGAGCAGAGTGTGTTCATGTTCAAGGAGGGAGATTTGTGCTGTCCTGAGGATGTTCACAGTGAGTCGATCATACCTTCTGCGTAGTACGTGAGCCTGAAATACAAACCTGGAACTTGTGGTTGGCAGGTGTGGGCTATTACATTCTCAGTCTGTTCTAACAGACTGAGAAATTGCAGAGAGCTCGTATCTTAGTATTTCTTATTGTCTGTGAGGAGTTGGACACAAATAACAGGGCTCGTATGCATTCATGGCTATTAATTTTATTCAAATATAGTTGCGTTAAAAATCTTTTGGGGGAACGGATGCAGTTATACTAGCAACTTGGTATTTGCGGTTTGTAGCTTTTCCGAATAGAAAAACTGCACTCCCTACTCTTGCATATTTACTTCTATTCCCCACCAGCCCCAGAATTTTCTGTGTTTCTTTTGAACAAGTTAATACGTGCTTAGTATGTATTTGGGACATACAGGATATTAATGTTGTTTTGAAATACAGGACAAAATGCAATGTTTAGAATTTTAATTAACATACATTTGAAATGTGAATTTCTCTCTAGAGTGTGTGTTAGGATCATGTCTGTTATTTATAAGCTGTGTAGTCTTCAGTCCTTTTTTTCATCCTTTCAGCAAAATCTTATTAGAATCTTCTGTCTGCTAATAAGCAGCTTTGATTTTATGAATGGAATGGAGTTGCATCTGACTAAGTGTCAAATATGGGAAAAGAATGGAAGTGGTCCAGCAGTGAGAATAATTTGGTTTATTACTTTAAGAAAGACTTTTAAAAATAAACAAGCATGAGTTGAGTACTCAGTTAATAAAGAAGTTCAGTCACCTGGCAGTGCTTCTGGACTTCAATTTGTGAACTTATTCACAGTGATATGATGAATTATTTTATGTATTATTCAGTCCAGTGAACCTTTGAGGGTTTGATCTTCTTCAAGCTAATGAAACAGTAGGTAATATGTTATGGTTTAATGAATGTGAAAAATTAAGCTTTGTTTTAGAGTGTAAGAGGGCAAAATAATTGGTCCTGGAGGAGTAAGTGCATATGATCTTATTTAAGCTTGTAATGTAAAGTTCAATGGACCTGAAATGAGATTGAAGATTGCTGTATTTAGATTGAAGATTGCTTGCATGATTGTCCATTCTTCTTTGCTTTTCTTTCTTTCTTTTATTTCTTCAGACAAAGCAGAGTATTAAAATAAAGATTTATAGACTTCAGTTGTAAAACAGAGTAGTTTCTTATGCACTGAAAAGGATTTTTCTATACCTGTGAAGAAACAGAATCCTGTACTCCTGGACTGTCTTTTATTTGTCAATAGAAATCACTCTGCTGCAGTGTTGCATGTGTCTTTCATTTGCTTTGATTTATCACTTACTCACTGTGAGCATTAGTTTGTTTATAACTTGGAGCAAGGTGGACCAAGGTCTCTCCTTTCTGAACACATATAGACAGAAAATACTATAAATCTCCATTACGGTGCAGCTTTACTTGGGAAAGCTATTGAAAAGTGAAGGACATACTTGACATCTGAACTTTGTCAGGTTTGTAAGAGCACAGAGGGGAAGGAGGAACACCACACTGGGCATTTGTCCTTTAGTGCAACTATTTGAAGTAACGCAACCAGCACGCTTCTTATAGTTACATGTAGCTCATGTCTTTGAATGTAGTATGTTCTGCAAACCTGAAAGGCAAGCTTCTCCATGGATAACGGACTTAATCAGAGGACAGGCTACAAGAAAAGAATAAAGACTGCAGAAATTTACCAGACTCTGAACTTCCTCCTGGTTACAGTCTGTTCCTGTTGCCATGTGCGAAGCCACTGATTATTACAGGGTAGCAGCTTCTCTTCAAATTCAGTTGCCAGTATCTTTAGACAAATCGGGACACTGTTGGGAGGTTGTGAAGGGTGCAGCTCCCCTCTGGTTCTGTAGCACAAGGAGTGTGTGTGTGTGTGTATTTGGTGCTGACTGAAGGGCCCAGGCAGCCTCTGTTCTCTGGTGGTCACAGTTGGGCCAGGACAGAACCTGGGGAACTTGGTAGGGGCTGGCTAAAGGCAGCAGCAAACCTGGTCAAAGACAAAACAGCAGAGCAAAAAGTGTGGCTTGTGATATCAGTGCTCGAAGTACTCAATGACATAGGTTACACATCACCAATTTACATTTAGACATGGTACACTACAGAGGTATAGGGTGTAGCATGTTATGTTGTCTTACCCAGACAGTTGTTTTTTTTTGTTTTGCTTTGTTTTTTTAATGGGGCTGTGGTCTTACAGCAGTGTCTCATTTGTTGCTGAAATCCTGGTTTTATTTTTGCTTCTGTGCAATTGTTTTATGTATTTATGTATTCAAAAGGTTTCAGTTTCTGTTTAACTTTGTGTTCCTAGTTTCCTATTTGTGCAAAAATGCCAAAAAGTGCAGACCAAGGGTTGGTGCAGTATTTGCATGGTTGAGTGTGTCTGGGAGAACTGTTTACATATCAGCATCTGAAACTGGGAGGAGAACAGCAGAACACGTTTGACAATGGGAAGATGGAGAGTGAATCTTGTTTTGCAATTCCTCAGAGTATATTCTGGGAACAATGAAGTAACTGAACTTTGCTCTGGTTTTGAAGGCTGGCTTGCCATAGGGAGAGAGATCACGTTATTCCACTTGCAGTATCGTTTACTAGATGTCGGTATAAATAGTGGTAAAAGAAATGCTCTTTCAGTGGGGCTTGAGATTATGTCATGTAGGCGATAACAGGGGTGCATAATTAAGAAGTTTGAAATTTGCAGTTGCAATGCACGTAATAAAGACTTTCCTTGCTTTGCTTCACCTTTTTGTGATGCTTTTTTAAAGAAGTTTTGAAAGTCTCACAAAAATAGACAAATGTTAAATTGAAGATGTAAATTATACTCTCAAAGAAAGGTAGCAGTAATACCCTGCATTTTTTATTTTTCCCACCTGGAATCCTGGTTCAATTTACATGAAAATTTGGGGTTTGTGGTAATTATTGAACAAAATTGTAGTAACAACTCAACTGGAAAAAGGCTTGAAAATTTTAATGAAATAGTAGAAAGTATTTCCAAAATAACACTTCTCTTATAACCTCCTTTAAGTGTATTTTTTTTTAATACATATTTCCTGATGTAGCTGGCTTAAGAGAAAACATGCTGGAAGATGTTTCCCTTATTTAACAGGTGATTTAAATAATAGAATTGATGTATGGTAGAAATAACTTTTGGTGAATTATATAAGTGTTTATGAAGGGAATATGGAATGAGTAATTTCAGTCAGTGGCCTTTCTCAAAAGGAAAGTACCTGTGTGTGATGTATTTGTGGAATAACAGAAAAGCATCATATTGCAAAGCTACTGATTTTCAATTTGAACATGCTTATCTAGGTTTGATAAGTATTTAACATAAAAGTGTATACAGAGCAATTTGGATGTCTTCCAAAAAAAAAAAAAAAAGGAAGGAGCAATTTAGACAAAGGTATTTCAATATTCAAACAGCACAATCTTTTCTGCACAAATCCTTGGATATAATTAAATGCCAGGACATTGCTTCTGAATCACCAGAGCTAGCAATCTTTCAATGTAGAGTATTTCTTATAATGCCTAGACTTCCGTGACTTGCACCCAAATCTCAGATCTACTGCAAAACAGCAAAAAGGCTATTCCTAGTTGTTTAAATTATAATGCTAACCAAAATATGGGTAGTGGTAATGCTTTCTGTGTAGTTGAAGCACTGTGCACTTTATTTTTTTTCCATTAAATAAGATTTGCCTCAAGCCTGACTTGCAATTTGTTTCTGTTTAAACTGACTCAGTTTTAGATACGGAGAGCTGGCACTGCTTTGTCATGATGTGTGCCAATTATTTGTTGAGGTTTTTTTAATCTTAAGTAGCCTGCAGTATGCCGTTCTGTTTGTCCAGTGAATGCTTAGTCTAGGGTAAGAGAATTCCTGTGATACTGTGAGGAGGCAGTAGGAAAAAAACAGAAGATGCCATTTCAGGTAAAATTCTCCCAGTGCTTGTGGAGACTCAGGCCTGTGGAGGTACTACAAACAGGCCACTCCAGTCTTTCAGAAGAATGAGCAAGTCACTGAATTGCTACTGCTTAACTCTCTAGGGAAGAGTAGTTTAAACTCTCTTGTTTTTATGCTCCTCTTTGCTTTATGTTCCCAGTTGCTTCATTTATAACCATGTGATGTACACTTTTGGTATGTAGTGTGGGCTGGATCATCAGTTCTCTACTTATTAATAAGTAAAGGGGTCCTGGGAAGTGCTGTACCTGTGAAGCTTGCTCTGCTTTCCAGTGAAAGGCTTGTATTGTACTAGATTCCACTAAGAAGTTTTCATGTTCTTCCCCTGTATTATGGATCAAAGTTCATTTGTGTGTTTTATGCAAAAGACTTGCAATATGGAGAATTGCAGAGTGAAAAAGACCCGGGGGAAGAAAAGAAACCCCTCCATATAAGACAGTGGATCTACAATTCCTAAGCTTTTATGACTGTGGGTAGGATTTCATGTTATGGCTAAGTCCACACAGGAGTTGATGCCTCTGGAAATGAGAGTTCAGCTTCATCCTGCCCTCTGTGTGTTCCTGCGTGTTTACTGGCGCTCATTACATCACACAGTGAGTGAAGTTCTTCAGGAAACTGATCTAACAGAAAATGATTTTTTTTTCTCTCAGAAGAAGGAACAGATTTAGAAGAATTCCTCTCTTTTAGCTCAGTGTTAACCAGTCCACTTGTGCTTGTACAAGGGAAGGGACCACAGAGTGTGGCCATGAGTAGGGAGTGCATTGACACGCCTTTGCTCTTCAGCAAGAGCTGGACTTTACATCCAGCTTCTAGATCTTCTGAATTGTGCAAGAGAAACACAAAATGCTGCTTCTTGAAAGCTCAGAGTCCACTGACAGAAGCTTGGTATGCTTACATTTCGATTTCCAGAGAATCCTGTGGAAAAACATCTAGAAGCTCATACTCCTTCAGGGACTTGTTTGTGGCACTAAGGCACTTCCGCTTGTTTTGTCCCAGTTTTCATTTCTGTTCATAAGTACTTGGGATTAACCTGATGGTTTAGTTATAAAAATCATGTAGCAGGAAATAACAAGAAATAACAAGGAAGTAATATGAAGTATAACAGGAAAAAAAATGTGTTCTATATGAGCTGTTTGTAAGACATTTTGAGTTCATGCATCTGTTGGAATTCATTAATCGGTAGTCCTTTGCTATGGAAACCAGACCTTGAACAAACAAAACCAAGAATTTCAATTACAAATATATTTTTAGCTTTTCAAATAAGTAATTAGTCAGTGAACAGAAATTGCAATAAAGCAAGCCTCTTATTTACTGTATGGTTGGAAGCCATGCCTTTTCTTAGTTTGTCTTTTGAGGATATGTCACGTGTGCATTGGCCATTCATAAAGAAACTGATTATTTGGTAAGTCTTAGGCTATGGATGTATAGTTTGTTAGATATGTACCCTTTTTTTACTACCTTGCTTGGAAATTTCTGGCCAACAGTTGATGCAATCAGAATTTTAGAAATGGTGTTTTGTAAAGCTAAGAAGTTCCTTCTCTGTATAACAAAGCAAAATTTAGTTGCTCTTGTAGGAGCTTCAGTTACCAGATCTGTTTTGCAGGCAGGTTCTTTTTTCATTGTGCACTTTATCTATTCCAGCTTTGAAGTTTGACAGTGCATCATTAGAGTTAATACATGTAGCAATAAAAATTGGGAGGTCACACAAGGCTATTACTCTGATTGTAAAGCCTTAAGATCTCTACTTGTAGGAGGGATTTTGTGGTTAGCTTATACAATGTCATAATCAACACTGCTTGCTTACCTTCATCTAAGCTCCTACATCCAAAGCCAGCTAGTGTGAATTTTATTTCAGGGGTCACACACTACAATTTAATGAAGTCAGCGCTGCAAGTAGTTCCATTGAGCACTTTCTGATTTGAGCAGAGAGAGAGGTCCCTGCAGTTTGTCATTCTTGGAAATCGCTCATGTGTTTTGACATCAGCTTTAAAGACAAACTGTGTCCTGTTTTCACATGAAACTTTGAAGATCAGTTGTTGAGCTTTTGCTGTTTAAGGTAACATTAAGCTAATTTTACTTTGTACTAGGTTTGAAAGAACTTCTTGAGTACTTAATTTATTAGTTTTAAGGATCGTGCTGTTCTGTAATCTGTGTGATTTCATCATATTAATCATCTTTGTTTTAAGTAATAATTTCTAAGTGCTGGTAGAGGCTGGTACACTTATGTACACAATGTAATGACTATTATTCTGTATGTGTTCCCACTTCAAAATTATTTCTAATTAGAATGGAGTTACCCCTAAACAGTATAACAAATACAGAAAAAAATAGGTTGCATCTATTACTATAAAATATAGAATAAACTAGTAAAGCTTTCAAGCAAGGTTAAATGCTTCTTTTCTGAAATAATTCAACAAATCTGCATTTATCATTAAGGTATAATGCTTTAGATTATTAAGCTGAGGAGGAGGTATTGTTCTGCCTATTTCTTCCCTTCCTGCTGTCATCCTGCCTTTTGTTAGTTGTTATTTTCCATAGTCTTCACATGTTTGCAGCATTCCACATTTCCTGGATTTGAAATGAAGCACGTATTAGAAAACTGCTTTTTGTCTTTTGTTTTATGAAATAAGTTTTTGAAATGGATTGAACATTCTGATATGAGGGAGTGTATGATGTTAAAAAGTACTTCAAAACACAAAAAATAATAAGGAAATTTTTTTAAGCAAATTTCAAAACCCATTTAAATTAGTCTATGGTTTCCTTAACATCTCTTGAAAATTCTAATCGGAATTTTAAAGGTACAAAAGAATCAGGCAGACGTAGGAAACTAATTCAGAACTTCCCCAGGTGATCTTGTTAGGCATTTCATGTAACATTACTCGGACTAATCTATACTCAAATTACACCACGCTTTCTGTGTGTCCATAGCATGCTTGTGAAGAAATAACCGTTAACTGGTTGATGCACTGTGAGTTGTTTCCTATTGTAACTTTTTTCTTGTGTCAGTCCTTTCTTAACAATTTCTTCACTTAACTTTTAAAAGAAGATCCTCTCTAAGAGGTAGTTCGATGATGCTGGGATTTGGGGGTGGAAACATACGAGCATCTCAAAAAATACTGACTGAAGAACTGATAGATTCAAACATTCTTGGATCTTACTTTTCTTCTAGTCTTTAAATTAGTTAGGTATTCTTTTCTGTGGTATTGTTATTTGCTAGAGTTATGGCTATACAGTGGAAAATTTTATACCATGCTTCTTACAATTCTGACAGTATTAAAACTGTGTTTTAATATGTACCTTTGAAGTCATCTGTAGCAGGTTGAAGCCTGTGTTATATATGAGAATCCACAGTGCAGTCTTTAAAAGTGTTTCTGTGATTCATCTTATGCCTCCTTATACCTTGCCAACACTTTTCCTAGTAGCAATACAAAATGTAGTGTTCTTTAGTTGAGATTCTGCTGGAAAACAAGAAAGAAGAGGCAACCCTCCAAACCCTGCAACAGTGAAATTACCACTCCAATCATTCTCTTTGTCCCATTTATCTTCTACAGCCTTTGTCAGGCAGCAGCCTTCAAGGTTCTTGCTGTGCCCTCTTGTTTCACCCCTCCGTGCATCTTCCACTGCCTGTGTTGTCATCTACGTGCACATCTTTGGCTGCCTTCTTTAAACTGGTAACTTGTCATTAGAAAAGTAAATTACAAGCCCATTTTTGTTCTAGCCCAGAGTCTTGATTTGTCTTTATCTATATGGGCATTCTGTTGCCATTTCTAAATTGAAAGAGGTCAAGGTTAGAATGTGGTTTCACAAGAGGCAGTGGTCTCAATGAAAACCTGACTGGCAGCTGCTGAAATGGAGAATTCCTCCCTCTGTCCCAGTTTCCCTCTCTCTCTAGTTTTTCTCTGTGCTTTCCTTGTGCTAATATACAATGCTCCTTTCCAACTGCATATTTGATTTGTTAAAGAAGCCAATTTGTTAAATATTTGTTTGATTTTGATTTAAAGATTAATTTGATTTGTTAATGAAGCTTCCTTTCTTTCCTTGTGCTAATATCAGTATTCCTTTCCAACTGCATATTTGATTTGTTAAAGAAACAGAAAGAGAAGCCAACAAAACGGTGTCATTTTCGTACATTTTATTAAACTAACTAGGCTTACAACAGAGCCTGATGAAGATTTGTGTTGGCATAAGGTCAGAAGCTTGGGAGCGAATGGCTTGGAGCAATGATGCAGTGGAGTTAAAGGAAAGGGGAAGCTGAGAGAAGCCATAAATTAGAGTGGAAGGACAAAAACCAAACCCTTTGGGTTAGTTTAAGGAAAGCAGCACAGTCTCATTCAAATATTGTAACATGTGGAAGTGAACTCGGTGTTCACTCTTAGCACTGAACACCACCTGCACACCAGTAGTTACTGGTATATTAAATAGACAATAACTGCAGAAACATAAATTGATGTAGGAAAATGAACAATTATTTTTTCCTTCTGTTTCCTTATGTTGCTTTGTTCTACTATACTTCTATAATGCTTTTTCTAGAATACGTTTTTTTATATCTGCTGCATAGAGATGTATGTTGGTGAAAAGCTTGACATACAGTATTCTATTATCAGTCTTTCGGGCAAAGCTTGTAAGGGTCTTTTTAAAATTATTTTTTAATTAGTTTAATTAAGTGTGATGGCTACTACATCTTTGCATAAAGTCTCTACTTTCATTGTTTCCTGACTGCCAGCTTAGTAAGTGAGATCTCCAATTTCTCACAGGTTTAGAACCCTGTCTTTTTTTGTGCTCTTTAATAAGTGGCTGTATTTGTTATTAATGTGTTTTTGTAACTACAGGGTTAGCCTCTCTCCAAATGTTCATTATCCCTCCTGAATAGGTTTGTCATTTACTCTGTCTCCCCATCAGCAAATAAGGACTGTGAATGAACTCTTCAGGAAAACCTTCATCTTTCCAGGAAAGGCCTTAAGGAGGCTTCTTTTTCTTTCCTCTTCCTTTCTAATGAAAAAGAGCTTGAAGGTTGTAGGTTTCTCACTGTGTGTGCTCTTCAGTACAGTTATTGTGTGTGTTTTTCTGCTCATCTCTGTAGCCACAGAGAGCATGGTTACACCATTAAGAGAGCTGCTGTGTGGTAAGAATTATTGTTGGTCTCTTGCATTCTTTGTTCACAGAGATGATACTTGATAATTATCTCTTAAATGCCAGTGTGTTTTTATTTTTATCTAGCTGTGACAGACTAATCTCCCAGCAGATTTTATTTCCCTCCTACACTCATGCAAACTTGCACATGATGCTCCAAAAAAAAAAATGGCTGAGAAGCCAAGCAAAAAGCAGGACTGATTTGTATAAAGCTCTTCTATTAATTAAATCAAAACTTGAGGTTATATTGTTGCTGTGTGCAAATCCAAACATTGCTTTCTTAAGAAACTCTTTCCATAATAACAATTTCTAGTAGGTTCCATGGTCAAGTAATACTTCCTAAAAATGTGTTCTCTGGGATGGATGTGGTCAGTACTTGCTATCATTACAGATACTGATTAGGAACAATTGTTTTACTGTGTCTAAGGTGTAAGCTGAGGATGTGAGTTCACGTCTAGTAGTCACCAAGTGTTGATTTTAAAAAGGTTTGTCACTGCTTGCTCTGCGGTAGGACAGAGATTTGTTCTGGAGCTCTGTGCTGGTTTATCAGAAGTGGTGCTGCAGCAGGATGGTCCTCAACATGGAGAGGCCCTCTGTGTGAAAGTTCTGAAACTTGTTGTCAGGAAATACCTGCTAACATTTATATTAAAAACTCTCTGAAAATACCGTCAAGAAAAGAGATATTTCTTGTAATATCTGAGGAAAGCTGATGCCTGAAGGGATACAAATTCAACTGAAGCAAGTTAATTAAGGCAATTGAGCAAATACTAGGAGTAATCTTTTTTGGTGTACAATATTTGACAATTCTGAAAGCAGTAACACTAAAACACATTGTTTAAAAATAATAATGACAACATAGCAGTACAAATATATTTGTTATATGAGCCACATTTAGTGATTTTTTTTCTTAATAACCAAGGAGATTTTTTTTCTGCAGACATGAAGAAAGAAAAAATGGTCTATACAGTATCTTTTTTAAAAAAATTGACAGGAATTTGAATATTTAATTGGGCCTTTCTAAAGGACAGATATTGCTGAGCTCTCTGCAGGCCCATGTAACATTGTATGTTGGTATGCAAGTCAGACTGGATTAAATGGTCTTGCCCAGGCTTACTATCTGAATCTCAGTAAGGACTGGGTTCTCAGTTTGAGGTGATTTCTGAATTGTTGGAGCATCAATTGGTTACTGTTGCCAAAGATGACATCTTTGGTCTTTTCTACATTATTACTGAAGTAATGCCAAGTCAGAGTTGATAAAAATACAAGGTGCTACACCCCAAAAACATGTTTAGGCAAAGCAGATTACCTTATACTTGCCTGTGGTAAAGAGTGTGCAGAGCTTTGAGTGTGGTGTTGTGGGAGTGTGTGTGTTTGTTTGGTTTGTTGTTGTTGTTGTTGTTTGTGTTTATTTGGGGTTTGTTCGTTTGTTTGTTTTTCCCCATTGCAGATGGACTTGGTTCAGCAAGGAAGAACTGGACATTTTCGTGCTATTTTACTATAATGAAATAATCACTTTTTGGCAATGCAAAGCTTTCTTAGTTTTACAGCACAGGAATTTGTTCTTTCTACCAATTCCCTATGAAATTATTGTTAAAAGAAAACATTCACTGTCATGATGGCCCTTCAGTTTCTGTTCTCTGAATATCACTGAGAATTTGATTCAAGTTGTGTAGGTAGATGACATTGCTGTTCTTGCATTGGCATCTGTCGAAATTGTCTTGTGCCTACTGTGCTGCCCCGAGACTATCTCATGGTACCTTTTGCACACTTACAGCTCTTGTTTGGTCAACAGACTTCATCACAGTTGCAATTTCTTTGGTATGTGTAATGAATAATGCAATAGAAAAATAATAGCACTGTGCTATGTTTAGTGTTCATTAATGTACATTTTCCCTCTAATCCTTTTAAAAATACATTCCTGCAGCCTATTTGTACTCTTGTCTGAGCATATTACAGTAGTTCTGATTTCAGTAATTCTTTGTGGCAAGAAATAAATTGAGCAGTAGGACGTTTATGTGGTATGAAAGCTTCTCTTTGCTTGTTCGTTCTGACTGACTTCTCTGACACGAAGGGAGCAAGGCTTATATATAACTACCAACTGTCTTGTTGCTGCCTCCTTTAGTTAGCGCTGATTTAATAAATCTGTCTTTGATGCAGATTTTCCAAAAGTGTGCATTTGAAGTATGTTTCCTAGTGTTTGAACTGTCTGTTCATTATATGAAATGACAGTATGTCTTACCCCTTGCCTTTTTTTTAATACCCAATTGTCTTTTTAATCTTTTGTAACTTGTTACACCAGTAATATTACATTCATGGTGATGGTATGGTGTGCTGTGTAATGCATTTGGACTCACTGCATCTGTGAAACCTGTGGTGTGCAAAGAAACAGTTAAGAACATTTAACAGGATTATGCAGGGAGATAAATGCTTGGTACATAGATCTGGTATGAAAAGTGTTTCCATTCTCTCCCCGTCCTGTCGGCTCGAATGATGGACAGTGAAGCTGACATTGTCATCACTTGCTCAGAGTTAACATTCCAGTGAGGTTGACTGACTTGCAGTGCAAAAGTTCACACACCTGAACCATCATTTAAGGCAGTCAGCAGGAACAGGGAAGACAATGTTAATTAAAATTGATTGATACCTGGAAGCTTTAGATGAAGCCTTAAGGCTTAGAACTTGTTGGCTTTTGGCTTGTGTTGGTTTTAGGCTTATTTATGACTTCTCACGCAGACATCAGAAATGCATGAAGCCATCTCTGTGTTTTACCCACGTCTACTTAATATAAGAGCTATGAAGAGAGTCTCAGCCTGTGTGTTTTCTGAGAAGATCCTGCAGTGCTTATTGTATTACTCAGATTAACAGGAGTGTGGTATTCAATGTAATGTCTCATATCCCTTCTTTTTGCACAACTGTAAAAAGATACTTATATTTGAGTGTTGTTTAGATTCCAATGCTTGTGTCCATTTGGATTTTGTTACATGTGAAGCAGAGGAAAAAATTTGCTAAAACTGTGATCCAATCTTAAGCTCTGCAAGTATATTGTAAATCTGGTAACCACAGAGCCTTTTGTGCTGGTAAAGGGCTGTTCATGTTGCCCTAGACCCCCCTGGATTATTTGTATCCAGGTGTGTTGCACTGTCACTTGCACCTGTCTTTGTAAATGAGTAAAAAAACCTCACAAAGTTATTAGAAATGGATTAAGAAAGAGAATCTGTAGTGGTGTTATAACATTGATATATATTGAGGCTGTTAAAGGGGTGTGTCACAAGTGTAAGTTCCTGAGCACAGTCTTTTTGATGGATGATAAATTCATTTTATAGACTTAATTACATTTTTCATTGTGACTTATTTCATCATGTTATGTGCTTTGCCTTTTATTACTGGATATCTTCAGGTTATTTCCCCTTCCGTCTTCCCCTCCAATTTACTTTATGGAATTTGGCAGTAGTTGAACAAATATATAAGCATATAATATCCTGTAATAAAAATATTTTCTTATGTAGATGAGTATTGCATGTTAGCGAGGTCATTGTTATGCTATTTGGACCTTTACTGTATTAAACAGATTATGAGAAATTTCAGAAATGTCATTAACACATAAACAGAAATGTCAGCTTCAATAAACCTTCCAAGACAAGTGACATATCAAAAGAAGAAAGTGAATTCTTCATGTGCATTTATAATGGTAAACAGTTCTTGAGAGCAAGTTGCACTGTGTGTTATTGATTATGTTTAATCTTTCTTCTTTTTCCAGTTGTCCGTATTTGTCAGAGAAGATTACACCTGCCATACCTGCAATTGGTGGGATTCTTTTCTTTTTCGTGATGGGGACCCTGCTGCGCACTAGTTTCAGTGATCCTGGTGTCCTCCCCCGCGCAACACCAGATGAAGCAGCAGATCTAGAGAGACAAATAGGTAACACCGAAGGTCTGTTGTCTCTTCACTTTCCTCCCAAGGGTGCATGTACGGTGTGAAGGCAGCGTGCTGCGCTGCTCTGCTAGCGAGAGGAGTTACTGCTACCTTCCCACAGCAGTTGTGCTGGAGATGTAGTGTCTGATGACGTTGCAGGGATTCTTGTGGAAAGATCGGTTCTTCCCCAAGACAGACAGTAAACAAAATCCTGGCCTTGGAGAGTGATAGTTATTGCTGAAAATACTTTTCAGCAAGTCTGCTAGGGAAGTCTCTCCATGGTGCACAAGAGAATACTTTTTGAAGTGTTTTTGGCAAGAAAGCTGATATTGCAAAGGTTCTGCAATTGTGTATCTTTTAAAGTAATGTACCCTCAGAGTTTGACTGAATTTAATTATGCTGTTATTTATGTTGTGAAAGATAAGTCTCTGTGTTAATATACAATCTCTTAAGTTGATGCAGACTTGGGAAGGCTTTTCTTCAGTAACAGTAATAAAATGTTATTGTTTTTCATCTGTGTAAAGCTAGCATAATTAAAGGAGAGTGAAGCAGATTTTAAACAGCATCATTTATCAAGAGAATTGTTAACTCAATTCTAACTGTGGAATTTCTGCATCTACAAATATGCTGAATAGCTAAAACGTGCTACCTGGATAAGAAAATACAATATGAGTTTTCAGAGCTGCTTTATAAACAGTGGTTTTGTTTGCTTATTTTTAGTAAGCTACTGAAGTTCACTGATTTCTGTGCTTGTTACTATACATACTATATATCTGCTTTTATGTGATAGTCAATGGAAATCCTGTTTTCTGGAGCAATTTTAGAGGAACACACCTATAACTGAAAAAGACGGATAACAGGTTTATGCAAGCACAGTAGAAATATTATACCTGCGGGGTCCTTGATTTTTAATACTACAGTACAGTTTCAGGCCTTGTTTACTGTGACAAATAATATAATGCTGTTGCAGATGCTTCTGCATCTGTAGAGTGTGAATTTGAGGGTTTTACTTCAGACTAGGTTTTGTCGGGTTCTCTGCACTATATGTCCTCCACAAAGCACTGGTGAAAATGTCTGAGAAGCAAAGTCATTGGTTTAGTCTCTAACACCACGTTATGGGGTAGAATTTGTTTGGTGTACACATGGGGCAGAAGTACTGGTTTAGTTGCCTCAGAAAGCAAATATAGTTTATATGCACCAAAATCACTCTGTGAATCCTGCCCATATAAGTGGGAATTATAGGAGAGTTCATGTCAAAATAGCAAAATGTTAAGAACAGTATGGATTAGTTTCCTCTTACTTCTTACCTTCTAAGAGACAGGAAGCACATCATGTGGCTGTATCTTCCTCTTAAAAGACCTGTTGGACAAAGAAATATTGTTAAGGTAAAACAAAAGTAATGACTTATGTTCACTATTTTAGGCCTTTATGAGCCTTTAGCAGAGGAAAGGTAACAAATTTGTTTTTCAATACATACATACTTCAGTGGTTGTTTGAATCAAATGGTTTCATTTTGATTAAAAAAATCTCTTCTGAAGGCCTCAGTTTCAGAAAACTGCTGTTGGAGGAGGGAGAATGGTTTTATTTTCTGGAAACATGTACATTATCTTTGGTATGAATTATTTTAAGAAGCAGAACTTTGAAATATAGTGATAAGTGCTCTGATCATCACTACAGTGAGATCATTTTCTTTCACCAGATTTGGAAGGTCCTGACCACAGCTGTTACCTTTTTATCTTAACACATAACACAGTGTATCTGTGTAATAAACAGCATTATGGGTATTTCAAAGTGTTTGGATATGAATTTTGAAGTGGGATGCACACATTACCAGTGTGCTACATGCAGCAGCAAATTGTACTTTGTGTGTGCTTTGTGTAGGTAGGTTTGAGGCTTTGGAACGGTATGATCATGTAACATGGTTGTTGAACTTTGTGGGAAGAAAATATTTTCTTATGGGTGTGGGAAGGCTGAGATGTGTACTTCACCAAATTTTATAGACCTGGTATAGCTTTCCAAAAACAGTGGCATTCACGTGTCAGGAAGAAAACCCACATTGCTTTTATACGTTGTTTGGTCTAATTGTGCAGAGCCAGGATCCAGCTGTCACTGGCATGACAGGAAAAGGTTACATTGAACCAGGCAGGACTTTGCTTTGGGCAAGGACTATGCTGTACATAATATACAGGGAAGAAAACTGTTAGCTCCTAGATGACCCACATAGCTTCATTGCAGATGGATTAATTTAAATTCATATGAATTTCTTCTGTTTGCTTACATTCAGATATGGCACTCCGGATTATTTAAAAAGAAAGTCTTCAGTTAACCTGCCCTTATCTGCCATAAAGAAATTAAGTCAGAAATGGAGAAGCATTGTGAAACCATATTTTCACTGCACTCTAAAGAAAAATATTGAAAATTGATATGGAATCTGTTTATACTGAGGAACTGGAATTCTCTTCAAATACAGTCATTTCAGTCCTTGCTTGTATACTAGAAGTATTCCTAATAGCCACAGAATCCAGATATGTGGAAAACAGATGCCAAAGTTCCAATTTGTTTTGTTGCAAAAGCTAACAGATTTCTTAAGAAAACTGAATTTGGAGCTTATGTTTTAGCTTTTACCAGCGCTGTCACTGCAAACGTTTTTCAGAATCGAATACTGAGTATGTAATATGCTGCATATAAGTGTATAAGTTGCTATGATGGGTAATGAGATCATTTTTATAGATGGGGAAAAAAAGGATGGAGAGTGGGGGGAAAAAAGCATCTCAGAACTATTTGGGGAAATGTAGGAAAAGTTACAATTTCCCCCTCCTTTCTCTTTTTTGCTCCCACTTCTTCTCCAAAAATGTTATTCTTGCTGAAGGAATAATGTGTGGGAGGAAGATGAAATTCAGGCAGGTATATTCCTTAGTGTTGCCGAAAAGGAATGCACCTTTGTATCATAAAATTGTGTACTAATTTATAGATAAACAATTGTTCAAAATTTAGAGTTTTCCAGTTTTTCCAGAAAGAAAGCTTTTGAAATAGAGCTTCCCATGTAACTGTTTTATTACTGCTCTAATTACTGTGATAGCTCACGAGTATTCTGTGCTTTTTAAAAGGGAGTTTTTTCTCAGTTTTATTAATGCAATATTTAGGGAGCAGTGCACATTCTTTGCTTGTTTCACTGCTGGAGTTCCCAGTAAAATGTCTTTTGATTGGAAAGTAAAAGCAAATAAATATGTGTATATATATGTATATATATATATATATACATAAGATATTTGAAATCGTAGTAATATCTTTCTAATTGAATAACCTTCCATGAGACTTACTTGAAGAACTTGGATTTCTGTTAAACCTTTACACTTCTTAAGTCTGCTACCATGACCTCTCCCAGCTGTTTCACTCCAGCAACCCCAGCACTCCTATTTTTTTACCTTTTCTTGTGGTGAAGCACAAGTAGTCTTAATTTGCCTGGTGTCTGCTGTCCCAATGATAAATAACAGAATCTAAGCTATTTCCAAAGAGTAAAAGTGGACATTTATCATCTCATGTCTGATACTAGTTACTCAAGACAGTTAATAATGTTTTTAATAATAAGCTTTCTAAATAAAGCAAAACAAAAATGATACTTTTAAAAATTCAAATTAAGAAAAAAAAAGTACGTTTTAGTTAAATTTTGCCTTAAGAAATTTGGCATTTGAAGGTAGTTTAAAAATGAAAGCTGAACAATTTGTAGGTGAATGCTAAACTTGTTTTTAAATTATCACCTATTTCTACTGAACTACACACAAACCATCTTACTTATATGCATACAACCAACCCATTTGTGTTAGCTGACCTGCTCAGAAAACCAGCGTTGTGTGGGACACGGCTGCACCTAATCAGAAGAGCTTTGCATTAGGAAAAGCCTGGACCCCACCATAGGAGGACACTGTATGGGAGTTTGCACTCGTGAAGCATATTTAAACAGGACTAGGAGAACAGAAGACATTTGTGTCCAAGCCTGTTGACTCACCGTCTTTCTTTCACTTATTGTATTAACAGATTTCTTTAAACCCATTTTTTACTAATGATAGGATTTCAAAGTTGGTTAGAAGCCAAATTTGCAGGCAAACCATTTGGCTTCTTACTGATGCTCTGGTTTGTTTTATTTCTTTTTCTCTGTAATGAGACATGTATTGATGATTGAGAGAATAATTTATTCCTACTATAATGTGAGATCATTATAAGGAAAAGCTGAAGCATAACTGTATGTGAAGAAAAATGTATATGAGGGAAGTTATCTTAACTCTGGTCAAAGTAAGGATATACTTGTTGGTTCCCTTGCTGAGAACAGTTTGAGTGAAAACAAATGGTTGTCAGTTTAGAAGAGAAAGACAGGTATGGTGTTTTGAATTGTGCTGCTGGTAGCTGATAGTTGAGCTATAGAAAAAGCATAGTCCTAGTTGCTTAAAATGTTTGAAAATTAATGAACTAAGATCTTCCTAAATAGTGGGAGGCTTTCGTACCTGCATTTGAGAAAGGAACAGAGAGGAGGGTAAGATACTACTGAAAAGAATAGTAGTATCCATCTAGGTACTGTCCTGTGTTCCTCATCATCTCTGTAGGTACTTCTCCACTTGTGTGTCTCTTTCTTTTAATTTCTTGAGTCCATTAGGCAGGAAATGAAATTAAAATCCATTAATGAAGCTGCTACTGAAATTTACCTGCTGATGATCTACCAGTAATCATGATGGTGCAGTTGAGAAAAGATTTTCAGAACAGAAACTTGTATAACCTATTATTTTATTTTTATGTAAAACAGAAGGGCTTACTAAGATAAATTTACCTTTTTAGTAATTACATATAAAGATGATGATGGTCTGCTAAATGAGACTGCGAGTTGTTGAAGAGTAGATATTAGGATTTAGTTATAATATTTTGCTATGGCAGATATTTTTCACCACTATATCCAGCAACTTGGTGAAATCTTTAGTGTTTTGTAAATAATGTTTTAAATATGCGTTTATTAAAGGATTTCCCCCAATTTAACCACAGCAAATTAATTCCTCAGTTTTTAAATCCAATACCCATATGAGCAATATTTAGTTGTAGCTATGGTTTTGAAATGGATGTGATATAATAGTCACTTCAGAGTTTTTATGATGTGCAGTTTAATTCTTTATTCTTATAAAGTGAAGAATGCAGTTAGCAGCTGCTGATTTCAGTCTAAGCCAGGTTCCCAATATTGTTTGTCCTTGAGATTACTGTCTGGAAACAAGAAAGTTTTGCTTGATTAAGTTATTTCTGGAAAAAAAAATGTAGTTTTTTCATCTTGTAGCTCACTATTGTTAATCATGTAGCTTAGATTTAAGTGGTTAAATACAGAGGAAGACATTTCTTAAAGATCTGCATTTTTGCAGGGTGCTTTTTTTGTTTTGCTCTTCAGATCTTATAGGTCATACATAAATCTTTTTTCCATTGCATTGTATGTTTTTCTTAGCAGAAACCATTGCAACCACTTCAGGTAACTAGCTTTTCTAATGTTAATGTTTGAAGATTGGAATTGTGTCCCTTTAAGGTTGATGGCAAACCTTACATGATATTATTGTTAAGTTGTGGAGAGACTATGTGGAGAGACTTTCTAGAGACTTTTTGTCCTAGAATCTTAGGAAAATGGTCCCAAAAAGCAAATGCTTGATTGAGTGGGAGAATCCCCATGATACGTATACAAAATTCCAGCCTATGTGTCCTATCTAAACAGCACCTCTCATCTGCTTTCGGTGTAATAATTTGAAAGATCTAAGTGAATGTTGTCACATTAGGAGGTTGCTAGACTGTGCTGTATCTCCATTAAAGACTTGGAGTGACTTTCTTGAAGCAGTTCAGGTACCTTGGTCCTGCAAGGACATGGATTGTGTGTGTGGGGGTTTTGTAATAGAGTAGTAAAAATGTTGGAGCCCCATCTAGTGCATGAACATTTAACACTGTTAGAGAAGTTGTAAAATGTGTCAGAGCAGAGAGGATGGAAGGCAATCCCATTGGTGGGAAAATTTTACCCTTTTTATAAAATAACTTGCATTACTACATCAGGAATTAATTGGAAGAGAAAAATGTAAAAAGTAGTGATCAAACACAGGTTTATTTGGGGAAGGTGATTACATAAAGGTTAATCTTATTGTGCCTCAAAGGGATCACATATTAAAAGATGTAACTGTGTTAGAACCCCAGTAAGAACAGTGCAATTGAAGGATAATTACAGTCTGAAAAATCACAGTGGGACCAGGACATGTTTAGCACACTTAGATTAGATAAATCTGGTTAAATTCAAGCATGTGTGATCTTGCCCTGTTGCTTGTTTCCAAAAAAAAAAAAATTGTTGATAAACAGAAAGGCTGGGACTTTCATGTTTGATTATGCAATATAGGATTGTGGGTAAAATCCTGACTCCATGGTAAGTCAGCAAGACTGTTTTCATTTATTTCATTTGCAACAGCTTTCGCCCTTGAATTTTGAGATTAATTTTCTTTAGAGAACTAGGATTTGATGGCCCTGTGAACTTGAACTTCCTTGCAAAGGTTTGGAAGGAAATCCTCTTAGAAAACCAGCATTGTAAGTATAATGGGCTGGCCAGTTTTCTCCCTTCTCGACCAGAGAAGTTGCCTTTGAGATTCTGCCAGAGCCCTTTTTAAAATAAAATAAATACAGTGCACTTTTTCAACTTCTTTAAAGGGTTAGGAAATACATACCGGTTTCAGTCGATGTGCATTTTTTATGCATAAATGTTTCATTAGAAAAAAGAGCATTTTTCTTCTAAACAATTCACCTTGACTAGTTTAAATCATTCACTTTCAATTATTATGTACATATTCAGTAATAATAAGATTTTATAATGGAAGAAAATGTGAAATGTTAGTATCATTTTAGGAAATGCAATGCATCAGCATTTCTAGCAGTATAGAAGGCTACAGCTGTATAAAAATTCAGGCTTCATTAGTATATTTGACACTTATACACCTAAATATGAGTATGAGTGTCAAATGGAAATCATTATTTTATTTATGAACATGTTATGTATGCATGTGTTAAATGCTTTATCGGATAAAAGTTAATAAGGGCTAGTGACATACATTTTTCTTCACAGATTAAGTCTATCTTGAGCAGACTGTGGTCAGAAATGGACATAACACTATTTTATAAAGCCCATGGATTTATAGAAGAACTAAGAATATTACAAGCCTCATGGTGATGATGTCACCAGAAGTACACTGTATTAAAATATCTTTATCTTTTTTAGTGGTAGTAACTAAAATCAGCTATAGGGTATTTTTAATAAGAAAAACTTTGGTTTTCTCCCTTAAAAAGTATTGTCTTATGCAGATCTGTACTAGTACTGCATGTTATTTCATCATTTCATGCACCCTATGATAATCTGTTCTACAGAAAATAAGTTTTCAGTGTAAATATGAAGGCTTTTTTAATGTAATCTCTGAATTACAAGAAATTCCTCCCTGTTTTCTGGATTTAGGAATCATCCATGCCTCTAAAGCTTTAAACAGTATAAGCACCATTGTGCTCCACCCTCAAAAGAACATCTTTTCAGCTTAGTTCTAAGTTAGAAAGCAATAATAAAAAATTACTTAAACTGATGTGTCATGAGGACATATACACTGTTATGCAAGCAAATAGAAAAATGGCTTTTACTATAACCTGAATAAATTACATTATTTCAATTGACCTCATCAGATTCTTGTGTCTGCTTAGAGTGCTTTGAAATCACAACCATTTAATTAAGAGTTCCTTTTAAACAACCTATCTGTTAAAAACAACAAAAAAAGGGAACTTAAGATGATGTCCATATTGCTCATTAAACAACTTTTATTGTCTAGTTATACTTCAGCATGTAAACACACTAGCAGCTTGTAATGCAACAATTGTTTAATCAAAAATATTGTGTCAAGCAGTATTGGCCTTCAGGTCAAAATCAGTATATTGATTGTTATGGGAGCCAGGCAGTAATCTGTGCTTCCACGTGTGGATCATGGGACCTGGCCCAGCATCGCAGGGTCTGGTTTAGATCCAGCACAAGCAGACATCCGTACCTCATCAGGGTCTATTAGCCGGTGTCTAAGCTGCTGTTTCTTCAGGATTCAATGCTTAATTCTCATAAGGGACGCTTAGGATCTTCATACCCTGATGCCATTGTTCTGAGCTATTGCTGCCCTTGTTCCGCCATCTTCTCCAAGAAAGTGTTCTGAAGTCCAGCTATTTCAGTGGTCACGTTTGTGGTGGTGTCCCACAAATACTTTTATTGGTGCATATTTATGGAGTGGGTGAGCACGTTGCAGCTGGGAACTTGTTTAGCTAGATTTGCTACCAAATCTGGCATATTGTATAATTATATTCTTGCTAGCACAGCTATGCTGTTGCTAATTTGAATACCTTGCTAGGCAGGAGGCTTTCTACTTGCCCCCGTGGAAAACGTGTAGTTTGTAGGCTGTGTAAATATGGCTTCAGACCTGGCAGACCTGGCAATTGAGTGATATTTCTAACAATTTGAGCTCAAGTACAGTCATGGATCTTTTTGTAACCTGTCATACAGCCCCATGCTTGTCCAACATGAGAACGTGGGGGACAACTTGAAACATGGCTGTACAGGTGACTGTGACTTTGAAATGTGGTTTCATTCATATATTGGGAAATAATTTATTTTACTTTCTTCTTGTTTTGGCTGTTCTGCCTGTGCAGGAGTAATAGTGTAGGGTTTTTTTCACTTCTGTAGTTTGATTTGTGATTACACAAGAGCAGATAAACTAAGAAAAATGTGCCACTTTTACAAGTTCAACTTTGAGAGTATAGCTCAGCTTGGACGCTTTTAAAGGACAAAATTGAACTTCAGTGATTTAGCCTAATTGGTCCTTTAGTTGCTGGAAAAATGAATGCTGATGTCCTAAAATAAAACAAAACCAAGCAAACAAAACCCCAAACCTCACCACTTGTACCAAATGCGGTAGTTGGAAACTATTTTCATTCAACAAACAAACTTCAATATGTGCAAAAGTAGCACTGGGAGTTAGATTTTCAAACTCTGAAGCAGCAAGAGCTGTGAGATACTATTCTGAATGAGCTCCATCGTATCACAGCATTTAAGAGATCTCAAAGTGATGATTTATCTTATTTCTATCATATGCCAACCGCTAATGACAGAGCTGCTGTTGCTTAAGTAAATGAGAAGATTCTATATTAGGTTTAGAATTTCTACAGCACCTGTTATTACAGGAATTCTAACAAATTCAGGAAAATCCTAAAGATAACTTGTCCAAGTTTTACCATCTTGCACCAATAGTCATAGTTGTCTTTAATGTGTTCTCTATGAACTGTTAGAGGGTATGAGAGTGTAAGAGTTTTGGGATCAAGGTAGCTGTCAGCATTTGAGAATTTGGTTTGGGTGATTTAATTCAAATCGATTGGCTATGGATGCTATTTGTAATTCACTTTCTTTTTGCTACATATTATTTTAGGAGAATGAGAAGGGGAAAAAGTTGTTTATTTTAAGTGTGCTAACAAAAATTTGAAACTTGCCATAGGTGGCCATCAAGGACAGTTCTGTGCATACATCATAGCTCATGTGGAAAATTTAATCCCTTGTATTTCCATGTTTAGATATTGCCAATGGCTCCAGTTCAGGAGGATACCGCCCCCCTCCCAGAACAAAAGAAGTGATCATCAATGGACAGACAGTGAAACTAAAATACTGTTTTACTTGCAAGATTTTCCGCCCACCTCGTGCCTCACATTGCAGCCTTTGTGATAACTGCGTAGGTGAGTAAAAAAAGATACGGCATTTGTTCAGTTTAGTAGCTTATATATTGTTATACTTCTGATAGAAGAGAGAAAAGAATCAGAGTTAGTGACAAGATTACTCATGAGGTCACTTGCTGTGTTCATCCTTCTTTCCCACCAGCTCTGTTAAATGTTGAGAATTTTAGAGGAGGCCGAAGAGGAGGTTTGGCTTAACAGATAGTTGTTGCTAATCTAAGAAGGAAAAATATCTTCTGATGCATACATCTTTCCCAACCTGCTCCGCAAGATGAAGAAGGTACCCAATTTAAATAGGGGTGCGTAATATGTCCGATGAGCTTCCCAGTGCAGACACACAAACTTTCCTGGAGCTTCGGATTTGTTTCCTTCACCAAACCACATTGAGGGCAAGGAGCTGCTTCTCCAGGTTGTTACAGACTGACTGTGAGGCACAGTTCCAATGGTTAGGGCTTGCACTGTGACCAGAATATACACTGCAGGTGATTCTTAGCTTTGAACAATTTTAAGACTATAAATTTTAAAGTCAGCATCCATAAGAAATTACTGGGCAAGCACAGTATTTTGAGAGTAAGTAGATGTTGTCAGGACCTAAGGATATTTTGTAACTATAGGACTTCTTTTTTTTTTTCTTTGAACATGTCATCTTTTTTTCCTGACTGTTTTCTCTGGAGGGCAAAGAAGGTGTTTAATATATGCCTGGATTTAAAAGCCAACCAAAAATAAAAAATAAAACAAAACACACCAATCAAATCTGAGTAGTTTCTAGTTAATTAGATCGCATTTAGAGTTTAGTGCAGCTGATTAGCACACTGTTGAGCCTGGATCTTACACATTCAAGAAAATAACGTAGAAAGATCTATCCAGCTGAGAAATGTAATTGCAGCATTCAGCAGTGATATTTTTAGACATATAGCAGTTACTGGAAGAATAACAGTTTCATGTTTAGATGATACTCCTTTAGGGAGTACACTTAGATAAGAGTGCAAAGATTAGCCTTTCGGCCTTATACAATTGATTGGTAACTGTAGATGGTTCCTTCAGTAAATAAGTTTTTCTGATGTGTTAGAATTTCCTAAGCGTTGTAAAAGCTGCTGAGCTTGGCAAGTAGTGATATTTATGAATTGAGCTTGACGCATTTTCAGAAAAATATGTCAAATGTGTAATCTGGACATCAGTGTTGTGATATTATTGCTCAGCAAACCTGATAATGTGAAAATACAGTTGTTGACCAGTACAGTAAATAAAAGGTAAAGTCTGTTGTCTTTACTGAGAGTGCATAAATAAGAGCACCTCCCACACATACATCTTGAATATTATTTTTAAATAATATTTCAGGATTTTTTAATAAACTGGTACAAAGGTTTTTTTCTACAGGTAATCTGTAATCTGACTGTGTTCTTTTCATACTAAATTTGGAAAACCTACTCTGTGAGACATACAATTAGTGATGGCAGGGAAAACAATTTAAACAATCTTTGTCATCTAATTATGTCTGTGATGAAGCAACATATGTGAATTATTATGAGTATATATCAGAAAAGTCTGTGAGGAAATGACAGACAGAAGTGGTGATTGTATCCAAGAAGGTTAGTCTTTTCCACTCATAAAATACATAGAATCATTGTAATTTCCTCTTGCACTTTTTAAAATTTGAAGTTATTTATTTTAAAATAATTGCATCCATTTATTGGAATTAATTTGCTGTGGTTTTCCTCCTCAGCATTTATAATGGCAATTACAATAAACTGTGACTTTTTCTGGGCACATTGTGTAGTACTTTTGTTTCCTGATTAGCTACAGGTATTTGTCATGTAAATATTCAAAAGTATTGAATGCAAAAACTGAAACCTACAAATACCTGCAACTAATTTTCTGTAAGAACTAGGTGTTAAGAAAATTGAATTGCTCATGAACTTGTGGAAAACTAACAGTCTGAGATTTCACACCTTATCAGAATGTGTTATGCAGTTTACCACTGCTCTTAAGTTAGGATTGTCTATATGATGATGCTTTTATTTAATTTTAGTTTGAGAATAAATCTTATAATAGCAATGAGTGTGCCACTATCATTTGCTAGTTCCTTACTGATGTAACTAAACCAGTGCAAAAATACTCCTACTTCACCTGCATATGGATACATAAGTAACTTACAGTTGCAACTCACTACTGATATGGTTATGTGTTCCTTTTTACCACGTAGTTCCTGAAGCTTTTGCTGTGTAAACTAACTACAGAGACTGTGTGCTACAGGAATGCAGTCTGTCTTTGAACCAGCACTCACTGCTCAGAAAAAAAAAACAAACAGTATAATACTTTTAGCTAGAGGTGTTTTATGACACTGGGAAAATTAATGCACTGTGAGGGAGAGGTTCTTTCATTCTGTATTTTCTATTGATGCTTTTTATTCGGTAAGGAATCCTTAGCATTTTAAATATGTGAGTACATATTAAAAAATTAGTAATTGTTATTTGAATTATTTCTAACTTTCTAGTTGTCTAGTAAGCATATCTGTTACTTAATCTTGTTTTTATTTTCATTTCACCACTATTTTTTTAAAATAAATTGCTATGTAGTATATGTAGAGAAAAATGTTAAAAAATAGCTTAAAAAAACCCAAAACACTAACTAATTTGAGTTCTACCAATAGCAATTCTACAAACTCCTTTAGCTTTCCAATATTTTCACAGTAGTAGCCAGAAAAAATCTGCATTTTCATGCAAATGTTGTTTGTTGCATTTATTTAATCCCTTGAAAAATTCGGTTGAATAAGTGTCCCCGGAGGCAGATACCTTGGGTGTGTTCTTGACTTGTTTCCTCAACTGCCTTTGATAAGGGGAGTTGGTAGTTAGCCCCTCAAGGGTTTGCTGTGTACTGTTATGTTGCTTAAAAACTATACATGAATTTAAAATAATGTACGCATAAACACAAGACATAAAGACTTGAAAAAAGAAAAGAATAACTGCAGCAGACACAAATTCTGAGCTCAAGCTAGCTATTGCTGGGTTTTGGCAAGAGGTTTAGATTGCACTGTGTGATTCTAGTGAGAAGCCAGTGCTTAGGCTTGCTTCTGAAATGACCAAATGACATTTTAAAATTTAATTTTTGGTCATTTCAACATCAACTGTGTAACTTTTTTTGTTTGGTTTTAATAAATAGTTTTTGTCTTGTTTAATCTGATTTCTGTAATAAAAGCTGAACAAGAAGCAGCCAACTATTTCCAAACAATATATGTAAATATGGTACCAAGTGACTAATGAGAAACACTGATGATTAGCAAGCAGTAAATCACCTTAGTCCAATAATCTAAACGTCTAAAGCCTTCTTTGCATTGGCAGGCCACAGTTTTGCTTACCAAGCGAAGTAACTAATTTAGATTAAGTCAAAAATCCAGTATGGAGGAAGAAGAGATCCACCATTTATATTAATCCAAGAGAATATGGCCTTTTTATTTGTTTCAAAATCTGTACATCGTACATTTGTGTGTGACTGATGGATGACGATATATTCTCTCCTCCAGTTCCACTGTATTTCTTTCAACGTGATTTTAATTTTTTTTACAGAAGATTCAAAGCTCAGATTTTTGAAACTGATGCCACAACTTAACTTTGAAAGGTTTAGTATGATTTTTGAGAGATTGCCCATGCACGTGGCACACTGAGTTAGACCCAAGCTTTGGTTTGTGCAGTAGCCCCTTTCCCACCATGGCCAGAGTGGGTCCCTAGGGAAGAATGGGAAAGAGGGCGAGTGCGCGGGGATGCTTCCTGCTGAATATTCTCACGCTCTTGGAAATTTTCAGCATGGCCCTTCTTCAGCCCTGGGAAGTTACCTTCTTTTTTTTCAATAGCCCTTGATGGATGCTAGTTGGACTTCTTGGTACCTAATATAAAACTTTTGAGATGGGGAACCAGGATGCCAGTGGCTGAAGGCACATGTACCGTACTGGCATTTTCTGTCAATGTTTGTTTTGTGTAGGAGACAGGATTCCTCTCACTTTTAACTCTGATTGATTTTTTTTTTTTTTTTTTTTTTTTAATGTAGACTCTAAACATGAGGACAAGTGTCAAGATTTTGACAGAAATTTTGACAGAAAATATGCTGTATTAGAAGCCAATAGACACCTCCTTTCTGGTTAAATGGTTGCTTCTGTAAAGCACTTCTGCCAGGCAATTGTTGGCATTGTCTTTTGATCTTGACTGGACTACTTTATTATTTTGAAAATACAATGTGTTGTGTACCTGGCAGTGTGCCAAACAGCAGAATTTGGAGAAAATAATTTATTTTAAAAGTAGCTTCCCAAATTAGGCAACAGTGTTGTGAATTTTTTTTGTTAAAGTGGGGAATTAATTATTAAAACACGTGACATACAACAAGTACAATGTAAGACAAGGAGTGAGAATTACAAGTGTCTTCTGGGAGAAGCTCTTCTGTAGAGTCACTCCAGATACCAGCATCTTCCAGCCTGGAGAACACAAATTACTTGAAAAACAGGCTGAGAGGTGGCATAGTAACTGTTTGGTTTTAGTAACACTGACACTCTCTGAGAGTTATTTTCCCAGGACTTTGTGGTCCTTTATAATCAGTGTGTATTTACTTTATGTCAGGACTTTGCTTTACTTGAATTTAATTCCATTCTGTAGCATCTCCCTTCATTACCTTATTGCCTCCCTTTTTGCTGTTGATTCCTTTTCATGACCTTTGCCTATTTCTTTCCTTACATTTCCTGCAGTGGAATATAATTTTCACTTCATTTCAGGGCCTGATTTTGAACCTGTTACACCTCAGCTTCATGTCTCTTGAGTGACTCTTTAGCTGAACAGTTAAACTACAAAGTTAGCTGCTATGTCCTTTTTTTTTCTTGTGTTTTTTTTCCCAGTTTTTACATGTGAGAAATGGCATTGGCTCTTTTTGTTGGTGCTACCTTTTTGGGGCACCCAAAGAAACTGTCAAGCAGAATACACACCAGCACTTACAGATATGCTATTTGTTTATGATTGTGCCATCTATATACTAGGTGTAGTTTAGAAATTCAGGAAGTATAGCATGTGGGTCAAAGAGGTTTTAAAGTCTAAGCCAAAGCACTGGGATATATGGCAGAAAATGTCTTTAAAAAATATAATTGTATTATAAGTTACTTCAGAGAGAGGTTGCAGCTTATGTATTGCTCTGCATATAAAAAAAAGCAGAGATGATCAGAGTACCTGTTAGGGTAGTTCTATTCCTCAGATGTCAGAGTAAAAACTGAAGAGATGAATTACCAGGGAAAAATTAAAAAAAAAAAAAAATAATAAAAAAAAATATATATATATATATAAAGTAGAAACCTAAGAAAATAAACTAATATTTACATTAGGGGCAATAACAATTTTAAAGATAGTCAAGGAATTCAAAGGCAGATACAAGGCAGCAACAGTGTGTAAAAACAAAATAAAAACAACCAAAAAACCCAAGCTTTTATGTAGAAAATGGAGGAGTAAAGCCATGAACTTTGTGGGTGCTGATACCTGGTAGGGACACCACATTTCCCCTAGGGATGAGTTGGATTTTTCAACTCTCTTCCTCCATTGTTTGGAATGTCTGGTGGTTTTTTGCTTCCCAGCATGTGAAAGTGCTGAATTGACAAGAACAGATATTGTAGGAGAGAGAGATTTTTAAGCAGCAAGGTCCTTTGCTTGTACACTCTTTGTGCCTATCAAAGAACAGTCGTTCTAAACTGCTGCTGCTGCCTTTGCAAATGTCACCATTACCATGCATACAGTCAAAGGGATTTGTTGTTAACTCGTCAACATTTATAATTGGAGGTAGCAGAGAAGTGAGGTATGTGACAATATAGCTTAATTACTGTGAGCTATCCTAGGGCAATGTCTGAATGTTTTCTAATAAATCAGTTGCTATTTTTATTAACAAAATTAAGCATGTTTCTTTTCTTTTTGTGAATAATATTAGTCTGCCACTATTGAAGATACAACTGATTTTCTTAAATAAAACAAAAACAAAAACACAAAACACCCGAATAGCTTAGCTGCCTGGAACAGTATTTAGACAATCATGAGTGAAATATTTATTTGTTGAGTAGCCCTTGTGTTATTGTTTTTATTGACTCTTTGTTGTAAATATCCATGCACTGGTTTAATTTATTTCATTAGTGGAGGCCCATCTTTCCCCATATTACTTTGCTTTTTCAGTTTGCATCACCTGTAGAGATTAGCATAGTGTCCAGAATGTAGTCTGGAGTAAACATTTGGTGAGTGTCTCCGGAATATAAACTTGAGGCTGGAAGGCTGGTTCTGTGCCATTTGGTTTTGCTGGGGTGTTTTGATTTGGAATCAGGGTACAAAAGAAGTGAAGCTTGGCAATTTAAAGGATCCATTGTGCATTGTCCATAACAGATGTTCTAAAATAACATCAGCATGCATATAAATGTAACTTGAAATCAGTCTTTTGTTGTTCACCATTTTTTTCATATAAATTTCTACTCTGATATCATACCACAAGAGCAACAGCAAAGGCATTGTCAGGGAAATGACTGTCACATGGGTGAGTGTTACGTAAGTTAAACTGATCCATATATTTGATTGCTGTTGTCAATTTATGGCAAGTCCCATCAATGCTTTTCAAAATATGGTTAAATAAACAATTTTCTTAGGAGTGATGACTTAAGTCAGTGGAACTGAACATCTGAGCTAAGGACAGTTTTTATGAATATGCTATGAATATCAGATACAAGATTTTTGTTAATTATATTATCAATCATTCTGAACAGACAGTAAAGGATTTAATGTCATGGTTATATTGGCTTTTGTGCATGCGTACATGAGACTACTGGGATTGAACTGCTATATCTTAGAAGAAACTAAATGCTTTTTGTAATAAAAAGTATTCCTTACATGGACTTTCAAAAACCTTATTTGTTTTCCTAAATATTTCAAGAGCAACCAAATTCTGAAAGTACCATTTGTCATAAAAAAATATCAAGTCAAGAAGCCTGAATAGATGTGATCATATCATGACATCATAGTCCTACAAAAAGCTGTAATTGTCATCATTACAAATATGTGCAGATGTGTCCTTATCTCTGCATAATTGTCCAGTTGTGCATCCAGGACAATGGGCCTTGTAGTCCTATGTTGTACTGCTACTATCAAAACTAATTTTGAGTAATGCTGGCCCAGTCGGTTGACTTGTAATGTGACTTTTTGATTGGCACAAGATTTGAATAGCGAACTGTTGACTCTTCCCAGTCCTGGGATACATGGTAAAATAAAGATGGTAATATTTGGTGAATGCTTTAAGTTTGTGTCTTTGCCCTGCAACACTTTGCAAGAATTGGAGAGAAGAATTAGCAAGTGAATTCCAATTTGTGCTCTTTGGAATCTGCTAGAATGTGACCTAGATATTTCTGAGACCTGCCTTCACATTAAGCTTTAGAAAATGTACGTTGGCATGCAGTGACTCAGTCAAGCAAAGGAAAAAGGATACAGTTCATAAATAATAATAGAGATCACAAAGCGAACAGATGAGAAAATCTGGAAACTGAAGGGCCAAGCTGTCCTACCAATGTTCCATGTTAAAATGCTTTTTTGTTCCTTGTAAGTTATAAAGCTTTCGTTAAATGTTTTGAAAGAGGAAGGAAAGCATTGAGGTCATTTTGTATGCTGTTTCCTGGAGTGTAGTGATTGAAAAATGGAAGCCGGACATTTAGGATTTAAAGAGTCTACATGCTGTGCTGTTGAAAAGTAGAGGTTTGACTGGTTGGTCCTGAGCAGCAAGGAGCATGCTTCAATGTGGCTTCTGAAGGAAACGTTCTCCATCTGTAAGACCATTGCTAATTAAAAAGGCAAATGTTCCCTGTTTTGTTTTGATCTGAGATATCCAGCAATTAATGTTTCTTAAAAAAGTTTTGAAATGTAGATTTTTCAGGAAAGGTAAAAAAAAAAAAAAAAAAAAAAAAGAAAAATGACGTTAACTTGTATTTTCTTCTGTCATCCAGTCAGCATATATTATTAGGTGAGTGTTAATGAGACCACTGAGTCATGCTGATAACTTGCTGCTTCCAGGAAGACAGTATCTGAATTTCATCCTCTTTTTTTTTTCTCCCACTTGTGTGATTCTCTCCTTTGTGCCTGTTCACACAGCCCTTAGTAACACACAGCCATTGGCATGTCAGTTTTTCTCACTAAGCAACGAATGAAATAATTCCATTTTTTCATTCCCAGCAGTTCAGGGAACTGACCTGATCCATCAGCAGCTTAGATAATGACAGGAGGAAGCGGGAGGAAGGGGCAGGAAAGGCCGCGCATGACCAGCTCTCTCACTGCTCCTGAGCTTTTAGATTGGCTCAGGTTGTCTTGCGAAACCTCACCCTTTGGATTTGGTTATGGGAGTGCTAGTTATTCTCAGAAGTTATTATCCAAATCCAAAGTTGCTGATCTCTTGGGAAAGACTAGTAAAATAAAGTCACTGTTGCAGGTTTACTCACAGCTCTTGAGGTTTCTTACCTCCGTGAAAATTAAGGTTTTCATAACATGAAATACACTTTTCTAAAATTTCTTCTGTTAAAGATGTGGGAGTCTCTCATTTTACAATTTATTGTTAAATTATACTTTTTAATGGTAACAACAGTGGATAGAAAGTTTTATCCACATTTTCCTGAGTAGCACTGTAGCAATGGTTTGGTTTTCTGTGGTCTTCACAGCAGCATTTTCAGTCTCCATTTACCCATCTCCTCTTTGCATTGGTACTTCACCTTATAAAACATTCACACATTTTCTCAGTCTTGTTTGTTTGCTCCACCTTTTGTTCTCAGACCCTGGAAAAAATAGTCAAAACTGGATTTCTCCTGCTTCTGAAAGGTTGTTTCATCCCTTCTCTGGCTGTGTGTTCTCACTGCTTCACTTAGGCTGGCTTTGCTGTTTGTCTGATAGTGTGATGGAGCTGGTCTGGGGAGTTCAGCAACAGAAAATTAACCATAGTTTTAAATTCATCTGTCTTTTCAAACAGCTCCCCACAGGGTAAAATGAACACCAGGCTTGGCCTAAGGATGGAGGGCTGTAAACACACAGGCAAGAGATTGTCACAGGACTGCAAAGAGGGGAGAAGCGGGAACTGGTTTAGCAGTAGTTCTCAATTAGGCAGATATGGCTGCAATCTCATACCTTCCTGCTTTTGCTTAAAATTGAGTGCGGGCAGATGGTCTGTCACAACTTTCCTATCCATGGGGTGCTTTCATAGCCCTTTCATAGCCCAACTTTTCAGCCCTTGCAGCTTTCTTCCTCCCTCATTAGGAGTTCCAATACACGTTTTATTAACAAGAGCTTGTATTAGTAAAGTTTTGATTCTATTCATTTGCCTCAAATGTTAACCTTGACACAAATGTGCGATCGAATACAGCAGCATGCTAACTCTATAATTTTAAACCGTAACTGCAGTCATCACCTCTAAACAGTCTATTATTCATAACAATCAGTTGTATGTATATGTGCTCTGCGTTTTAAGCTTACGAGGTCTAGAATTCCCAGTTTTTCTCAGCATCCATAGTTTTTCGTTTCTCAGTGAAGGCAGATCTTAATTTTGCTGCTGACATTGTCCAAGACACATAGAGATGTCAGGCAGAGCTTCCTTTTCCAAATCGTTGGTTGTTCAGTTTGCAGGCATCTGGAATACCAGAGGTGAACCTTGAAATTTGTGTTATTTCCTCACTAATACTTATTAAGCCATGTCTTTTTAAAAGGAAGAAGAAACAGCTCTAGATTTAAGAACAGTTTATATTTCTTAACAGCATTAGAAGTTTGTGCTTAGTATGTGTGTGTTCATTTTGTCTGGGTTGGCTGTTTTCTCTTGCATTAAAAGCAGAGCAGTTCACAAGCTGTAAGGCTTTTATCTTTTTTTACATATTTGTGTTCTGCTGAGTAGAATAATCCCTTGCTTTTTAAGATACTGTTTTGTGGCATATACCATAAATGTCACATCCCTTTATATTTTGACTGAGTAAAATGAGGCCCAGTTTATTCATTTGTAACACTTAGGTAAACCCTTTAATACTTATCCTTTTTCATTAGAGTTGATTCATATTTAACACTGTAGCAGTGTTTTTCAAATCTAGCCTTTTCTGTCTGTTTCTGCTTTGCAGGCATCTTAGGTAGTTACCTTCACAATGATTGGTAAGGTAGTTTTAGAAAGCAGAGCCTTTCAGCTTACCAACAGAGTTTGAAGACAGACATTGGAGAGGAGTGACAAGTAGGCTGAAAATATCAAGTTGGTCTTCAGTAAGGAATATATATGTGTGTATATCACAGAATCACAGAATCGACTGGGTTGGAAAAGACCTCAGAGATCATCGAGTCCAACCCTTGGTCCAACTCTAGTCTGTTTACTAGATCATGGCACTAAGTGCCATGTCCAATCTGAGTTTAAAAACCTCCAGGGACGGCGAGTCCACCACCTCCCTGGGCAGGCCATTCCAATGCCTGACCACTCTCTCTGTAAAGAATTTCTTTCTAATATCCAGCCTAAATTTCCCCTGGCAGAGTTTAAGCCCATGCCCCCTTGTCCTATTGCTAACTGCACATATATATGTGTATGTGTGTTTATAGGTAGGGATGTGTGTGGTTTTGTTTGCATTTATCTGAATCAATCAAATAGATGTCTGCATATGTCTAAATATTGTTTCTTGGCTAGAAACTGAGCTTTATGTCAGTATAATTTGTTGTGTCAGCATAGAAGAGAATTAATGTGTATATGTGGAATTCATCTTCCAAAGACATGTCATAATTTTTTTTTTCGGAGTCAGTAGGGTAAAAAAGTACCCTAGGATCATGCTCTTTTAAAGGTATTTTTCTTTGTGTTATTTGCTTGTGTGTTGTATTAGGTACCCATTAAATGAAGTGAAGTGTTTTTCAGAATGTAAGGACTCATTTATAAGTACAAATGTTAAAATAAGCGCTGTTCAAATGCAATGTCAGCTTATTTGGGGCATACAGCTGTATTGCACTGAATGAAGGTAATACTGCCTACCCTTTTAGATACCAGAGTGTTTAGTTCTTGGTGTTTTTAGCAGTACTCATTAAATCAAAGTATTTCTGAAGCCTTATCCTAACAAAGTTCAGCAACTTCACCTTGAATAGCCCCATTGGAATTTGAAACAGATTTATGGCAGAAACATGTGATCTGAGCAGCTGTCACGCAAAACCATTTTAAAAAGCCCTGAAAGTCTGGTGAACTCAGAAATCTGTTGTGTATGTTGTTTCGACCTTTTTTTTTTTTTTTTTTTAGATGAAGATAATACTAAATAAATCCTTCAAGGA
The DNA here is from genome assembly GCF_964273445.1 of Streptopelia decaocto. Classification (NCBI taxonomy): domain Eukaryota; kingdom Metazoa; phylum Chordata; class Aves; order Columbiformes; family Columbidae; genus Streptopelia; species Streptopelia decaocto. The sequence continues at coordinate 57,141,272 of NC_138656.1, forward strand.
AAACATCTACTGTAGGTCTTTAACATAAAGCCATAGCTAAAATAAACTGGTGTGCTTGGACAGATGTGCTTTTTCAACATAGGGCATAAGGACTTCAACTTTATAGCTCGCCTTTCATGTGGAATTACAAATAGTCTGATATCGTGCGTCAGTGGAGGCATAAAAGTCACAGAAAACAAAACAGGATTTGGACAAGGATCAGAGAGTAAGAGAGTCAGCATGAGAGCATGTGTCTTACGTTACGATCTTGGATTTGATTAAAAAAAATGTTAAATTTTGTCATTTTGTCAGCATAATCTCTCTAAAGGAAAGTTAGGAAATGCTGGTTTGTTGTCTGACAATCACTCTGTTTCTGTTGCCCGGAGTACTGAGATGCGGAGGGGGTTCCAGGCTGCCTGGGGAGAAGCAGAGAGAACTGTTCCCTCTGCTGCTTCCCAGTGCTGGGGCATTTTCCCTGTGTTGGGGACACTTGTGTCTGACCCACCCTGGCCTGTTTCTGTCTCACAAACGAGCTCATTTCTCAGGGAAATAATGGAAAAGGTTTGGTTTAGGAAAAAGAAGAGGGAGCATATAGTGCAAAGGGTAACAGAGCATTCAGATGACATCCACCTATTTTTATACCATATGGTTTTCAGAAAATTTCTGCAAGATTGCATAGATTATTAAAAAAAAAAATCTTAATTTTAACATTTGAAAAATTATATATGTGAATGATTTTGCAATTTTTAATGGGTTTATATGGCAGTGTCTACTCTAAGTAGAAAAATAGATGGTCTGGAATGGAGAATATTTTGAGTGAAGTAATAAATGGAAGTGGGAGGGCGTAAATATTTCATATACCATGATGCATGAGATGATAGTAGACATAAGTCGGAGGTGTGATCATGACAGATACAAATAAAACAACATCAAAAACTACAGTTTTGAGTAGAAGAGTCACTGGAAGAAAAAACCCTTATTCTGAAAAAAATAGAATACAATTGAGTTGGTACTGCTCTATGTGACTGTATAAATACATGCTTATTAGTCTGATTACGCAATTTATCACAATGGTGCTCTTAGTTCAACAGGAGCCAACCTCAGCTGTGCTTTGATTTCTTTAAAAGTTTCAAGGTTTCATTAAAATAATTCTTTTCTTTTTTCTTTTCTATTTTTTCCTTTCTAAATAAGAATTTCTCTGCGGCTAATTTGCAAATGCCAGTTAAATCACGAGTTTTAATATGGAATTCAGAGAGCTTTTTTTCAAATAAACAGCATTTTATTAATTGTTTTCCATTTTTTTTTCTTCTGCCTCTCATTTCAGAACGGTTTGATCACCACTGTCCCTGGGTAGGCAACTGTGTGGGGAAAAGAAACTACAGATTTTTTTATATGTTTATTTTATCTCTGTCCTTTCTGACAGTCTTTATATTTGCATTCGTTATCACCCACGTCATCCTTCGTAAGTATGCTGGTGAAATCAGATTACGTATGTAGCCATTTGCTTAAGTTTTTTATTTTTAAGTTAATCTTTTGATCATTCAGGGTTTATTTATTTGTTTATTTGCCTTTTCTCTGAAGCTTCACAAGCTCTAGTGAGTCCCATTCTAGTCTCTAGTAGACCCTGCTCATGTTAGTCATTGATCTAGTGCTGGCTTTATCTTAACGCAGTGTTACTTTTCTTATTTTTTTTGTCCTTTTATGGATGATTTATTGGAAAAGCAGCACACATTCTGTATGTTTAAGAATACAGATAGTATCCTTTTCCCAAAGGACTCCTGTGTGCTTATTTTAACTGTAAGCATGGCTCACTTGCCATCCAAATGGGTAAATTACTAGGAGATGCAATAGAGCTATTTTTACACTTTCTGTTGTTTGCTGTTTAGTTTTACATCTTTCTCAACCCTATTTTTAACACAAGTTACTTTCATTTGCATACACTTTCTGTGAATGACCAATTCATAATAGAGTGAAACAGATAAGCTATGTGAAGATGAATATTCAGGAGTTTGATTTTTATTTGTTCTCTGAATTGGGTTTGAGGAGGGTATTATCAAGACTCTTTTGGGTACTGTCTTTTTTTTCCGCACACTGGACAAATTTTGTTAGATCCTATATGATGATGATGTTCCAATTTATGGTGATAGGTTATATGTCTTTAAAGACCTTTTGCATGTTGTGGGATTTTTTTTTTAACCCATTATCACTAGGAAGCTTAAGAGTGTTCTATCTTTTCTCTAATTATATAGGATATTATCTTGAACAGTATTTCTTTTGTAATATTGAAAATGTGATCTTTTTATTTCTTTGTATTCCGTGTTACAATGAAAACCTGATAGAAGTAATAATTTCTGTTTATTACACATTTATAAAGCTAGATTGATAATGGCGATAGTTAGAGACTGTTTTATTGAAAAATATGCCACTTTGTGCTCAGTTTCCTAAATTGCTTACACTGTGCAGGGAAAATCTGTATTTTAAAAAGCAGAATTCCTGCTCTTATTTGTGCTTCACAAAAGAATGATAAGAGCACTCAGCAGCTCTCCTGTAGCTCAGAAATCTATCACATGGGCAACAACTAGAGGCACTTAATTTTGAAGGAGTCTGGATCATCAGGTTGTTCTCTCTGCCAGATGCAGCATTCGTAATACCAGTTGAAAGAGCAGTGAAAAGATGCACATGTTGTTTGAAAAGGGGAAAGTAATTATTGGAAAGAGAACACTTTCCATTAGTACTTAAATCCTTGACATTTATTTGGGCATACATGAGTATATACATACACACCTCTTACAATTAAGAAGGAAGCATGTTTGGTTTTTTTTCTGTCATCTTACTTTGCTAGAATTCAGTAGTTAAAAACATTACTAGTCTGACAACGTAAGGCTACTTTTGAAGCTAGCTTACCTTTATTTCACAAGTACTACAGTGCACTTTTTTCTTTAGTTTTCAGCATATAAATTACAAATATTATGCATATATTTCATGTTTTGTATGTCAAGTAGATTTATCCAGAGGATTTTGACTTTACAGTGTCCATACCTAATTCTAAGTATGAACTAGACAAAGATCGGATAAATGAATTGTGACTCTATGTGGTTGAGAAGCACTTTGGCATTGTATAGGTGTTACAAATACTGCATAGTAAATGTTAAATGATGAATTATCTAAGTATATCAGCTGTAAAATATTCTTGCTATGAAGGTTTGTTTGTCTTGGGTGAGACAGGAAAAATCTCCTTAGTTCTAAAGATTGGTCCTCAAAGGCAATGGGAGCAGGTATGAATTGTGATTAGTTCCTTGATGTTTGAGCTTCAAGCCCAACTTCAAATTTATCTACCATAATCTTGACTGTGTCCAAAAGAGTTATTTACGAATAAGGTTTTTAATCATATCCATCACCCTACTCTTTTTGTGCCTACCATGCTTCTAGAAGTCCTTATATCTACTTTTCTTATATTTACCACTCAGCCATTTTTGTTCTGTTTTGCAGCCCTGCAGTTCTTCAGCTGATGCTAAGCAGTAAGCAGGATTCTCAGTCACTTAGTATGAACCTTTGCACTTGGCATAGATTGCTTTGTGTTGGTGTGTCTAAATAAAGTCTCAGTTTTTCAATCTGCAACTATGATTTTCCTGGAGTGTTTCCTGGCAAAATTCTTGATTCTAGAGGAAGTCTTGCTGATTTAGTCAGATTCTGTTCTTAGCTTACCCAAATAAGATCCTACAAGGATTACCGTTATTCTAGATACCCTGTGTTAGACTGATAGTTGTCTGACAATATTCTTTTAGGAAGGGACTAAGAGATATTTATAGCAACTTGTAGGCATTGACATTCAAAAAATTTTATAAAATCCTTTATGGTTCATGCTAATTGAGAAGTTCCTTCTCTGACCTTGTTGATTACATGGGGAACCTGTTTTATTTGTTTTTTCAAATCTATTTAGACACATTTTTTAATATATCTTGCAAGCTGGTGTTTTTATAATTTTTGGTGGGCCTAATTGGTGAAAAGATATGAGATGCATCTTAACTTCTTGTCTTTTTGTAGTCTGAGGCATTCATTGGAAATTTGCCCTTTTCAGGATTAAGAATATGTGCACATAATATTATTGAAGATGATAAAATTAATTTGTAAATAAGATACTTTTGAGGAATTGCCTTGCAATTGATTTTCTTCAGTTTCCTGAAGCTCAACACATTTTCAGTACTAGTGTTTGTGTTGAGATTCACAACGTTACTCAGCACTTTTTGAGGCATCAGTATTTCAACTGTTTGTTGCAGTGAGGAACCTTCCCCTTCTGATATTTTGGGAACTGCTTGGAAGAGTATGACCAGCAGTAGGGAATAGAGATCACACCTACCTGCTCTCATTGCCCTTAAGGATCCTAAAAATAGTAAGAAGGTAGGGGAAGTTCCATTAGTCTTGTGCCTGGAGGCTAAAAACCAGTTATGAGAGTCTGAAAAGGCTCAGAAATAAAAGGTAAGTAAATTTAAGTTTTTGGCAAACTGTAAAATTGATGAGGCAGATCTAGGGATACATATGTGTATACAAACACGTATACCTTTTTATTTTTTGTTTTCAATACAAGATTCATTTCTCTTCATACAAATCTTCAGAAGAATTCAGTTAAGGGGAATTTTTTTTGTTGTGGGATGCATTTAAATAATTTAAATTATACAGTAAAATGCAAACAGTGTGCCTATAGCTATGTGATATTGAGTCCGTTTCTACAAAATAATTAATTTGTTGCAATCAGCAAATTGTCAAATTACCCTTTTTGATTAATATCTCATGGTTGTGGAACTCCAGTGGATGCTTCTGCATCTCGAATTCATTGAATCATGTTGCTCTTGAGCTCATTTCAGGTAGTAGATATTCCCTCATTTGTCCAGATGTGACAAGGACCTATTAGAAAAGCCTTCTGTACAGGTGCAGTAGGAGCAGGATTAGAGCCTAGAGAACTTTGACTGCTTCCAGAACAAAGGAGAATCTGAGATGAGCTGAGAATCTGGGTTTATAGAATAAGTTTTCCAAATCAAAAAGTAGCTTTGAAAAATAGTATTTCAAAATAAAAAAGTAGCTTATAATTTTGGTTTTGTATGACGTCTGAAAAGAACAAGAATAATCAGAAATCTTGTTCATGGGAAAGTATGCGTGTATCAGCTTGGTATGAGTGGGAAAATATCCTGCAGATGTTAGACCTGATAACTTACCCAAGGTTTTTTTCTGATGTTGCTGCTGAGCAACATATTCTCAGATTCATATTAGTAAATCTATTCTATGATTATTCAGTTGATCTTCAAATATTAGTTGTGTTAACTATGGTAAAAACAGCCTGCAATCCAGTTTCCTACTCAGCTGGTATTTTTGGGTTCTGTTTCTACAGGTTCTCAACAAACAGGGTTCCTCAATGCGCTGAAGGACAGTCCAGCAAGATATCCTTTCACTGAAACGAATTGTAGATCTTCTTGCAAAATAACATCTGAGATGTGGTTTTGCTTGTTTTCTTGCTGTTGTTGGCTATGTGCATTTGGGATTTCATCAGTTAATGATTTCATCACTTCCTGCACAGTAGGATTTATCAACACATGTTGGAGGTAGACAAGAGACTATAGCCTGCGGTGTTTTTTTTATTCTTCTTTTGCAGAGTAGTATTTTTGTCAAAAGTGTCGTTTCCCTGTGTAGTGGAAATACACTCCATACATTTGTGGTGGAATTCATAAATATATATCATACTTTACCCATGCTATGGTTTTGTTTAAAATATTCAATAATTCTTCTGCTTTTACAACAGATAGTATCCAAAATGGCCGATCTTGTCAGGATAGAAAAAGTAGATTGTGGAGCACCATAACCTTATGGAGAAACCATAAGCTGCCCCTGCAGAGTTCAATTCCTGAAAGTATTCTTATGTTCATTTCCTCATTTTAGAGAACTACTTTTCAAACATCAACTTCTGTTTAGTTACATTAAAGTATACACATACATACACAGGGACTACTGTTGTTCAGCCTGGAGAAGAGAAGACTCTGGGGAGACCTCTTGGTCTTTCAATACATAAAGGGGTTTCATAAGAAAGATAGAGAGACTTTTTACCAGGACCTGTAGTGACAGGGCAACAGTTTTAAACTGAAAGGGTAGATTTAGGTTGGCTATAGCAAAGAAAGTTTTTACAATGAGGGTGGTGAGGCACAGGAACAAGCTGCCCAGAGAAGCTGTGGATGCCCCATCCCTGGGAGTGTTCAAGGCCAGGCTGGACGGGGCTTTGAGCAGCCTGGTCCAGTGGAAGGTGTCCCTGCCCATGGCAGTGAGGTTGGAACTAGATGATCTTTAAAGGCTTCTTCTGTCTGAAAGTAGCTAACATAATAGAAAAAATAGGAAGCTGACATCTGTTTAGCTTCTTCTTTATATTTCTGCACAGACTTTAAGCTTCCCTCTCCTTGTGTGTGTGTTTTGAATGGCTTGTGTCTGAACAAGCAGTTTACAACTCTCACAAAGATACTATAAAATAATTCTTTCCTGTACTTGTGCCAAGGAAAAGTCTTTTGTCCATTGTGCCTCACACAGTTTGCTCTTTTCCAGAGAAGAATAGGAAGAACAAACTCTTACTCTGTCATTCAGAGTTATACGTAAAGACAGACCTCTCTTTCCAGGTAGTTTTTCTAAGTGTCAAATTCTCCAAATTCTGCAGATACCTTTTTTTGTGTGTGTGTGCTTGTCAGGTAATGTCACTGAGCTGTAAACTCCCTTTCTAAACAAACCCACTCTTCAGAATATTTTGGTCAAAATAATTTTACAAAGCTTAAACAAACTGTTCTAAATAGCACAATAGCTTCCGATTAAAGTAATTACAATCACTTGTTACAAAAGATGATTATTTCAAACTATTTTCAAACTGATAATAGATTTCAATTGTCCTTAAATCAAAGGTAATTAATTATGCATCTGAACAATGGATTGCTTATTCATAACTTGTATTTAGTGATGTGCTGCTTTAAAAGGCTCAGTTGTGCATGTTGTAGAAATGGCTGGTTTGGTAGTGATATGTTGGACAATGTAATAGCTTGGTTACAATTCCTAACAGTAAAAAATGAAATTGTCCAAATGGTGTTGGGCATGCTACTTTAGAGCAAGCCAGTCAATTCAGGCACAGAGAACATTGCCATTTCTATCTTGCTAATAATGCTGTGTAAGATACCAAAGGTGTGTTATACCATATGCTAGTAAGCTATGCTTTATGTTGAGAATATATTGCTTTTTTGTGTTTGGTTTTTAATTAAGAGACTCAAGTTTAATTAATGGTGTCATGTTAATCTAACAGAAACCACCCCTGCTGTTCTAGAGATCTTTTTGGATTTTGGACTGGGGAACTGAAAGAAGTCTCTTTCTTGGGGAAATAAGTCCATTTCAGTGGGGAACTGAAACAGGCCTTGAACTCAAGGGAATTCCTTTTTTTTTTTTTTTTTTTTCTCCCTAGTAGGAATTACCATGTGGAGGGAAAAACTCACATTTCAGGACCCATTTGAGTATGATCTTGACAAGGAACATCCTGTCAGTGGTGTGCTGAGGTTGCAGGGAGCCCTTACCCCTCTCAGGTTCCCCTTGTCTGACCTGGTGATTCTTCCGATTAGTCTTGGTGTGTCGATTCTACCCAACAGTACTCATCCGCCGCCTCCCTTACAATTTCTACCCTCTCAAAGCCCAGTTAGGTGGACTTGCATTGTGTGTTATGTTTTGGGGCTGTTTCCTTCTTTACACCTTTCTGAACCCTCTGCTGACAACAGTTGCTTCCTCATCCATCCTCCTTCATTCTCTTTGCTTTCGCTGTGGTTGTTGCACAGTCAACTGAGACTGAGTTCCTGTCTTGTGTTGGTTTGACTCCACATCGTCTGAGGAGGAGAAGAGAGGGAAAGAGTAGTGAATACGCTGCTCAGCAAGGCACTTTGGTCATCCTGCTGCTTTTGGAGCAAATTTGCCCAGAAAGCAAATGTCTCTTTTTTGGCTTTATTAACCACTCTGAGTGAAGGACATTCTAGGGGAAGTTATACAGATAACACAGATATTTCCCAATTCATTAGGTGAGAGCAGACCTGCAGTACAAGACTCTGCTGTTAACTAATATTAGGATTATTTATCGCAAATACTTTTGTCCATCCATGCATTTTCCAGTCTGTGTCTCTGTATAATGGCTAAGAGCTGTCATATTTCTCTTCTGTTGATAGGTTCAGTGATAAGGATGTTTTCATATGTTTTAAGGCCGCGTCCTTGGTCTGCAAGATATTGAGTTTATATTGTCTTGGAAACTGACTTCACTAAAGGTTGGCATACAGTTAATACACAGATTATTTTTATCCTATTCTTTTCGCATTGTCTTTTTCCTACTGATTTCTTATATCTATTTTTCTAGGAACCAAAGCCTTTTCTGCCGTTGATTCATGTTCTGTAAAAAGAATTTACTATTGAAGTGTTGTAGGAAATAAGTCTCAAAGCAGATGTATTCTGAGTTCATGGCTATTGTGTGTAAATATAAATAAGTATAAAGAAAGAACTATGTCAGGAAGCCTTCTGTAGAAAGTTGCTCTTTATGCTTGATTATATAACGTTTAGAGGCAACTTTGTCTTATTGCTGAGATGATGAGTCCTTTAGAGCTAAAGGAATGATATAAACTGTAGTCATTATGCAACACTGAGTGCTGACTGACTTCCCTAGTATATAAATCTCACTTTCTAAAGTCTGGTTCCTTTTTTATGGCATTTGGGTTATGCAGTTTATAAGGAGTGAAAACACAGGTATTTTGAAAGTGAAAAAAGGAGTGAAAGATGCAAGCTTAAAAGTAACAGTAAACCTAATAGTGCAGTCTGGTTTTTAAATTTTGTACTACCCCAAGGAATGTAGGCCTGTGCTTTTAATCTACATTGTTGCAGATGGGGGAAATTAGAATAAAGGTTGGTCTTGCAGTGCAAAACCACTCAGTTGATGTAGTTCAAACCAAATCAGGACATTCATTAAGATATAATCATTATATCATTATATAAAATATAATCATTAATATATAGATCTCTGATTGCTGGATAATTGTATACTCAGGGTCAATATCAGTAATAGAAAAGATAAATTCTATATTAGACACTGAAGGAATGTTAATAAACACACAAATGTCTAAAAACTGTTCTGTACCTGAACACCCAGAAGTTGTAGTGTGCACACACGTGTACATGTACCCACCTTTGCTGCTCTCTAGGAGATGTGGGTGCTCTTGCTATACGTATCCCTGTGCTGCTCCCTACCACACGCAGGTGAGAAAGCACTCCCGGTGCTCACATATGTGAACCACAGGTGCAAGGCCCTATATGCTGCAGCCCATACCGGCAGTCTGCTGTCTGGGTGCAGACTGTTAACAGTGTTGGAGAAGGGAAGGTGCTCTGGGCCAGGCAGATGCCAGCGGAGTGACTTGTGACTGTACCAAACCAAATTTTGACTGTTGCTGTTCCCACTTCAAGTTCTCATCTGCTACTTTTTGTGATTTTTCTTACACTTCAGGCTGATGTCTCATTCAAAAAGTCTTCTTGTAGTTGCTCGGCTACTCTTAATAGCAGCACAGTGAGTTGGGAGTTAACAATCTTCCTCTTTAACATAATAAGTTTTGGCAAATGCTGCTCAGTGTTGAGTATTCAACCTCACTCCAACTATTTACACTCGCAGTTTTAACAGTTGTTATCTGGGCCATTTGCAAAATCTGGGCCATTCAGGCACCCCCACAGTTGTAATGTAGACTATACCCAGTTATTAGAGGGACTTGAGAGAGCAAGTAGACTTTGTATTTTACTCAGAGTAGTGCACTTTGCTGCTAGTGTTAGGATCCCTATCAGAATCTTGACTTCAGTAACAACAGAAAGACAGGAGAGTGTACCAGTTAGAACATATGACTGAGATGCAGTTTACTCAGTTGTTGTCACTATATTTATAAGCACACATCTAGAACCTTTAGTCCTCATACAAGACTCTCATTGTGCACTAAATATTTGTACAAAGATACCTGTTCAGTCTTTGCCATTCAGCTGGCCTTGGGTTACCTCTCTTGCGTCTGATCTTCCCCTCACCCCACCAGAAGTGTTATTTACTGTTACTTATCAACAAGTGTGATGACTTCTATAGGGTGAACATGAAAATTTGAATTTCAGCAATTAAGAGCAGAACCACTCACCAGTAGTTTATGGCCTTTTTCTGTTTGCAGAGACTTCAATATTTGCTGGTATAGATTCTATTCAGTGGCCTGTACACTAAAGCCTCCTGACAATAGGCTTGCTTTTCTGAGTTTAATTTTTGCTGACCCCTTTGAAGTACCCAGAGATCTCAAGGGACTTGTGGACTATAAGCTGGCTACCCTGAGTTTTGTGATTGTAACTACATGTTATTGGATGTATATTTCTTTTTGCCATTTGCATATATTTCCTTGACTTTCAATCACTGTGCTGGAAGCTGTGGTGTGTTTTTTCTCAGTATGGTCCATTGTGGGCCTCTCAGGTTTTCACACATATTTGATCAGCTCCAATCAAACAACAAATGAAGATGTAAGTTCATAGTGTATGTCTACATGTATGTTTCTAAACAGTAATAAGGAGGAAATTATTCATTCTAATTGTATGCAGTTTTTCTCTGTTATTCTTGGAGAAGTTATAGCTCTCTGCATAATTTTGTGAATGCCTCAGTAGGAAAAAAGGAAGTAACATGGTCATGCTTGATTCAAAATACCAGAGGAGATCTTGTGGACACTATTTTTTGTGGTTTGAAGATGCGCTTGTTACGTAGTGTGTCCATCATGATTTACACCCACAGCATCTGTATCTTAAAAAAGGAAAATATAGAAGAGAGAAGACAAGCAAGTATATTTTATACAGTAGGAAATTACTAAATATTTTTCAGTATCTCTTTTTTACTGGAAGTCCTAAATATTCTTTGACTCAATAACAGCTTAATATAAAAATTGCAAAGTATGTTGAATTCTCAAAACAAAAATGACATCCTTTATTTTTTCCTTTGAAATTTTGTTGCCAGTCTGAGGTCTAAAACTTCTGGCAAAGAGTATATGATTAATTTAAAGGTCAACTTCGTAATTTCTACAATTGCCCTATTTTGCATGTAGGTTTCCCTTATTTTGATGTGAAACTGTGTTTAACTGTGTGTGGAAGCTTCATGTGTCCTCCCCTAACTAAAAGGAGAAATAAAAAATGAATGAGAGAATAAAAATAGCTAGGCAGCTAATGGTATAAAAAGCTTGCTGGAATTTGGCAAGTCATCTAACAAATTACTGCAAGTTTAAAATTATTGTAATTTTTTGTTGTACCTTTTTCATAGGTATCTGGCAAATGTAAAAGTAGCATCTTTGGGACTGTCAAACTCATGTTTTGTAATTTTAAGGTTACGGTTAAAATTAAGTTTTACAATAAACAGCAATTAACCAGAAAAAACTTAGCAAGCAGGCTCAGAGTGAATTGTGCCTCAGCATCAAGTATCCAAGCAACTAGCCTGACTTTGAAGAAATCTACCTCATTAATAAGACAGATGAGATACTCTGGTATTCCTCAGTTATTAGGTTTAAGCCAACATCATCTCTCTAGATGGACCCAGTGTGCTTCCAGCATCCCCCCCTTCCCTCAAATAAGTGTCTGTTTTGGATTGGTGAAAGGCAGAGAGCAGGGAACTGCAGCAGTGTAACACGTCTGAATTTCAAATAGACTCTTCAGTAATGTCATGTAAAGCATGCATTTCCAGTTGAATACAGTGAGGCATTTTAGTCACCCTCTGAAGTATTCCACAAACAGAAAAGCAAGACTGGCTAAAAATAGCCCCACACAATATGGGCTAAAAGGTAGTAATGACCGCAGTTGCTTTATAATATTTTAGAACCATTTGTGGGCATTAGGAAAGATAATGTGTGGTATTGTGCAGCTTGAGAACTTACCCAAGAGTATGGAAAAGAAGTCCTCTATGGCTGACTTTAATGGTTGTTGCAATTGAACCTCTTCTGTAAAGCATACCATAATATTTGTAAAATTCAGCTCAGACCATTATGTTTAGATGCTGAAATTCCTACTATGATTATATTGGTCCTTTGAGATTTTGGGTTGTCTAAATCTATGGAGGTAAAGCATGTGCTTGCTTGTAAGATTTTAGGGCCCAGCCTTTCATAAGAGCCCAAAGCTCTAAGCTATTTGGAAAGTGTGATCATGGGTTTTCTCTGGTCTGCATCTGATGTAAGTAGCATGTTGCTGCTTTGGAAACCATTAATTTGTCTCAGCCATATTCTGTATTGTATTATATGTGATGCATCTTGTTCATATCGCTTCAGATTAAAGGATCATGGTCAAATAAAAGAGGTAAAGAGAACTATAATCCGTACAGTTATGGCAACATCTTTACTAATTGCTGTGCTGCACTCTGTGGGCCCCTCTCTCCAAGGTAAGAGTATGAAAAGTATGAAAATGAAACCATATGATTATTGATGAAAAAAAATATTCTTTCTGATTGCTTGGATTTACCCCCCAGAAGTAATATTGTGTTTCACTGCCCATTAGAAGCTTTAATTAAGTTTTTCTTTAGTAATAAAGAGATAATTTGGTAAATTGTGGTTACACTAAGTTAGTGATGAGATCCCATAAAATATATTTAAGCTCAACATCTAAAATTGAAGTAGATTTGTTTATCTGCTTTTTAAACCTTTGCCACTGCAGTTAATAACTTCTAACAAGAAAAAATTTCTAGTAGCTAGCTTTTGCATGTTGGGCGATTTGAAAGTTAATTGAATTCTTGCATATCTAACAGATATTACATGAATTTAGGAGAATTTAGGAACCTTGACTCTACTACTAGTTTGATAATTGTTCATTTTTGTCTTTTCACTCTGAACTGTTTTATTTAAATTAACAGTGATTTTCCTTTATTTATACAACTGTTAACATATATACATTAAGCTGAATTTGGTCATCTTACACCAAAGCAGTTCCAGAGAAAGCTTAATGGATTAATATTTGCTAAAGTTTTGCTATTAATATTTGTTAATTTTCACTTTTTAAATCCAAAATAGTTTTATATTCAAGGCTGCAGATGGCTTTTCAGCTCAAACAAAATATAAGACAGAACTGAGACTAGAGAAATAAAACTGGCCGCAGGAAAGACATACTTCTCATCTTATTGCAGTGCTCAGTGTTTAGATAGTTCATGTGCTGCATGTACAATAGAGGCCCAGCTCCTCTCTAGAGAGCGGCTGTCATCTTGTATTATAGATTATTTTTGTGGCATGCTCATCGGTTGAAGCTGTTTTGCTTTATCTCGAATAATGTAGTTATGAATCTGAACTATCAAGAAGAAAGACAGTAAATGACTTTATAGTCCAGCAGCCAAGGTGTTTTGCTGGAAGTGGGGATTTCTGTCTTTGCTATCGTGAGTATCAGAGATTTCTCTTCCATGAGCAGTCAAAGGTCAACAGGAGAGGCTGGTGTATTTTCCTGAGGAGGAGACAACCATTAAGATGTCCACGTAATGAGTTAATACTGTAGTCCCTGTGGTGAGAAAGAGTAACCCTGTCTCTGCTTCCTGCCTATGTGGATGGTACCTGAAGCCAACCCTTTAATTCTGCCGTTTTGCTTTTCATAAAAGAATGTGACATAAAAACTCAGTGCCATGCTGCAAGTTCTTTTGACTCCAAATTGAAATCTTTATTAAAACTACGTAATGTTTCTCAGTATTTGAACTAGCTGCTTAAGCTGATATAAGTAGTAGCACACAACAGATCAGACTGGCATTGGCTCCTGTGTTTTAACAGAGTTTTTACATTTTTTCCCAAATTCCATATAGTAACGCAACTTATTTAGATGCTGAAGTATATGTAGAGTTTCTGCAGGGAGGCGTTTTGTGACCAACAGTAAAAATTTACTGACTGCAAAATGTAAATGATAACCTCGTTTTCTTTGACTTTTAATCTCAGCTGTGTCCCAAGTCACTAGATATTACTTTTTTCCTTAAATTCTGGTAAAGTGGTTTAGCAGTGATCAAACCCTAAAATTCAAAATATTCAGGTGCCTCTGAGAATGGAATGCAAATTAAGGGAGGGTCTGTAAATAATCCAGACTTTTCTCACTTCGGTTAAAGATCATATTTCTAATTTTCAAACCTATGCTACCAAATTCAGAATGCATTTTACATGTCCTCAACAGCAACTTCCAAATCTTAATTTGATCCATATCTGTCAGCATAGGCCTGAATTGGTGTTCTGATACAATAAATCATATACGTATTTTTAAGCATCTGATTTTTTGAAGGAGTGCTTTCCACAGGGCCGATTGTCATCTCAGGTGAATTTCTAAGTGTTTCAAATGTACATAAACCTCTGTTCTGCAGAGCCTTCTGGAGGAGAGCTGGAACTGGTCTCTGAGTGGTGGAAAACTCATTGACTATTGAGAGGGGAAATGCCTTTTTTTTTTTTTTCCCTATGCATCCTGTTCTTATATTTTAAAATTGATGCCATCTTGGCCCTTAGTAGATTTAAAAGTCCCATAAATAAGCAAATAAAACCAGTTCTGTGCTGACTTTAGCTCTCAGGTATTTTAAGACATTCCTGTCATTTTGTCCTAACAGGAACTATAAACCCTCCAGTCAAAATTTGATTTTCTTTTTATTGTTATTATTTTGCTGGTGGTGGTTTGGTGTGGTTGGGGTTTTTTTGTATGGAGGTGATATGAGCTAATACACATGTAGAATATAGTACTTTGGTCTGCATATTCAGCTTTTTATGAGTGTAAACTACCATAAACTAAGTGCAGTTTATAATTCTCAAATTGAGAGTAAAAATGTATGTGGAATTTTAGGAAAATCTATAGCTAGGTCAGATGATTCCATTCTGTTTATTTTCAAAATAATCTTATGTATGTTTTTACTTATTTTTATTAATTTCTCCATGAAACATTTTCTTATTTCCACTTACGAGTGCCTCACTTTGGTAAGAATAGTGGAGCACTATGAGCAGTGTTAGCTTGCTCTCATTTTCTTCACCTGGCAAAAGTTTTCTAAAAAAAACCCTCTCTCCTTCCCCCTCTTTCTCTCTCTCCTTTCCCCTCCCCCCCTCCTTCTCCCCCTCTCTCTCTCTCTCTCCTTCCCCCCTGCCTTTAATTTTGAGGTGCAGAATCTGATAACAAAAGAACCTTCTGAACAGATACTCATTCAAAGTGCACTAGTGAGTTTTGTAATTTGTTTTCACAACTGTGGTTTAAAATTCTTGGTTTTATGGTATCTGTTGGTCAGCTTCTAAATCTTTTGTCTATGATAAAAATCAAGAAAAGTAGCAGTACATCTGACTGTATGGCAGGTAGTATTGCAAGGAACCAATTGAAGTCTTGTACTCAGCTGAATAAAAGGGGACATTTGAAGGTGTTGGTGAGGTATGAAGGTCTGTTGTATGACTTTTTTTTCTCTTTTTGTTGAGAGGGGGTAGTTTTTGATCAAAAATATCTTTAACTATTTTTTCTTTATTTTTATTATTCTGCAGCTTAATTGACAGAAGAGGATTTATACAACCAGATACACCACAATTAGCAGGACCATCAAATGGCATTACTATGTATGGGGCCACACAATCTCAGAGCAACATGGTAGGAATCATCCCATAGTGTTGTTCATCAAGATTCCTGTGAATGTTTTCCTTCTCCACTTTCATGTGAACTAATCAAGTAATAACTAACTGGATACAGCTGACACTCTGGGTGGAATTACTTGCTTATTAACAGCAAAGAAAAAAAAAGTCAAAGCCCTTTTTAATGTGTGTTTCACACAGTGTAATAGTTATTGCTTATGGATTCTAAAAAAAGAGAGAGGTTTTCTACACTTGATTTGTTGAATATACTGGCATTTTGACTTGTACTGTTGACATCTGCTGTGTTTTGAACTGGAATATCCAAGTAACATGGTCTTGCTCTGGTTTGTCATTTTCCAGCTGTTATTTTGTATGGCACTTCCTTCATACTCTGTTTCCTTCTTTGCTTGTACACTGCGGTTCTGCATAGACTAATGTGTTTTAAAAAGTAAAGATGAACAAAGGGGAGTTTCTCGGGTAGAAGTGTGTTGAAGAAAGAGCAGGAGGATACTGAACTTCTGATGAACAAAAAATGGCAACTGGATTGTTACAGCCAACAGTTTTTACTTTGGTTTGGGGTTTTTTTTGCTGGTAGCATTGGCTATCATAATGGAAAATAGGATTTCCAATGCCAAGAACAAGAGAATAACTGGAAAGAGATCTTTTTCCAAAGGCAAGCATCTTACAAATGTGCCTATTTCTGAATTGTTATCCACACATCTTCACATTATGTGGATTCTAAGACTTTGTCAAAAAAGCCATTTGTTATGGACATCCTCCCTTTGCCAAAAAAGAGGAGGCCACAAGGCCTTCTGACATAATTCAGCCTTTCTTTTGAACAAAGGAAGAAGAGAGTCACTCTTCCCAGACAGATTAGTTTTAGTGTCAATGATAAACTGGTATAAAAATTTTGCTGTAGTTCCTAAGCTGTTTTTACTCTTTTTTATGTGGATTAAATAAAAGATTTGTTAGTCTTCTTAATGAGAAAATGTATAGGAAACACAGTATTAACTCTGAATCTTCTGTGAGGTGTAGTTGTGCAGAACAAGGTGATGCTCCATGCAAATTTTACTCAAAAAAAAAAAAAAAAAAATCTAAATCTGAAAAGAGAAAAGGAGGTTAAAAAAAGGAGCAAGCAAACCTTAGAAATAGCTTGAAGTCTTTCATGGATTACCCAAGCTTTCTGACTCTGTCAAGGCTTCTGTTATTTGAGGATCATTAACACACAATAATTAAATTCTCTTAACATTGAAAGAATTATGCTTGCATTATAAGAAGACACTGTGATTATTACTGGATAGTAATGAGAAAATCTTCTGCCAGTTTGATAGCAAATTGACTAAATTTGTCTCTAGAAGTGGAGAAATCTGTTATGGTACTAGTTTAGGTCAAACAGGTAGCTGTTATGATTTTTAGAGTGTAATACCTGTAAATATGCAAGTTCTTCAAGGATTTGAACTTCTTATATCCTAGAACATCACACTACTAAAGCTGGGAAAAGCTTGGGTTCTTTAACAGTTGTCAGAGTCACTTGAGATGTGCAGCTTTCATTCCTGAAAATGATCTCTCAGAAAAGGCTTGAAAAATGGAGGAATATCTTTGAGACTGTGAGCTGTTTTTCTCAGGGCATTATTCCTGGTCTATATCCAAGACCAACTGGCTTCTAGTGGCAGCTGGCTATCAGCATTAAAATTTCTCCCTTGAGTTCTGCTGCAAACTGTTAAAGGCCTGCTTAGTTTCCCAGTCTCTCTAGCACTATTTTCTCTTTCCTATTTAAGATCTTGCATTCTTTGCTGAGTTGTTTGAAGCATAAGAAATTATATTTTTTTTTTTCCTACTGGCAGCAATGCAGTGACATGTAACTTTGCCTCTGATTTGTTCTTGTTTCACATTTCCTTTTTTCTGTGTTCTAAGGTCAGCATTTTTACTCTTCTCAGTAGATTCTCTACCTACTTTCAGGTTCCCTCTCTCCTGTCTCATAAAGCAGCAAACAATAAAGCTGATTTCCCTATTTCACAGTTAAAATCTCAATCTCATCCACGTAACAGACTTTTTTTTCTAATCCACCTTACTGCTAGCAAGTTTGTTTCAGCCATTTCTGTTCAGTTACTGGATTTCCTGTTCTGATTTAAATTTAGACAGAAATAATCAAGTAAAACTTCGTCATTCTATTTAAACCTTTTTCCCATGAAGAAGTGACCCTTAGTACTTTTCCAGGCTTTACAGTGTCTGTTTCTCTCAGCTTTCTTCCCAGTACATGCTCTTAGATTCTTCTGAAGAAGTTTGGGAACAGGAGCACTGGGAGCACTAGCTATCTACTTGTTCTCCCCTGAAAAAGACTGCTGCAGTTTCTTGAGTGAAAGTCAGTGGAGTACACTTTATGAAAGAAGTATAAAAAGGCATGGAGCAGCATCCAGTTGGGTTTTTTATTATTATTATTATTATTAATTTATTATTATTTTCTGTTTGGTTGTTTTTGGTTTGGTTTTTTAGAGGAGGAATCTCTGCAAGATTCTCTAGAACACCTCTTGTTAGAAGTTCAGATTCAGCCATCAAAATTTCCTTTGATGGTTGATGTTTTAAATAATAGACTAGCTCTATCCCAAGACACCAGTGGAAGCAAAAGAGTAGAGAGAAAGTCTTTGTGGAATAAAAGGTTTCCTTTTTCTTTTGTGTCCTCCCTGACAAAGTTTAGGCAGAATCTGAAATATGATTCAGTCTTCCTTTTTGGAAGATTGCATACCTCTCTGAAAAGAAGGCAGAGGCATAAAATGAAAAACGCCTTCTTGGAGCCAAAGCAGGTGGGCCACAAAGAACTGGCTAGTCTGATAGTAATGTATCTGATACTGCAGCTTGTATTATTATGGTTTCAGATAAGGACAGGCAAAGTGAAGTTCCTTGACTTAAGAGCATGTGTAGATCATGATCTTAGTCCTTAAATACTTTTTAAATGGGAGAGGTTTAGCCATTTATACGTCATCAAAGATAATTACACTGGGTTAGCAAGTTTAACTCTTTTGAGTACAGAAAATAAGGTATTAGAAATCTGAAGTGTGTTCCAGTACACCATTGTGGTGTGTCTCCCTGGATTTTATTCCAGAATACATTACATCTTCTTATCTCTACTTTGAATATTATTTTCTAGATTGTATACCACTTAATCCATATGGTATGCTAGAATGTCGCTCCTGAGCACTGATATTAAATTAAGATTTTAATAAGCATCTTCTCTCACACTTGGCTTCTCCTGTTCCTTCCCTTCCCTCTTTCATCTCTCCCCTTTCTTCAGTCTTTTTACTTGGTGGCTTGTGTCTTTCTAAATAGAATTCTTGTGCCTCAGCTGACTAGCCTCTGCTCATTCTTCAAATCTCTCTGTAGGTTGCTTAGCGTTATATTCTGCTTTCATTTAGTTTAATATATCTTTTAGCTTGGCTAAAAACAAAACAAACCAATCAAAAAAACAAAACAAACCAATCAGGCTGAGTTTAAACTTGCCAGACACTTGTTTTAAGTGCAATACATTATCTCTTCTTCAGGATACCATTTGTGTGGCACTGTTTTTGTACTTAACAGCTTTTGTGGTAATTTTACCTTTGAGACTTCGAATATTTCATATAGGAACTACCCTACTCGTGATAGTGACTCAGTTTGTCACAATCTCAAAATCAGGGTCGTTGCTATAATCAGTTTTTCATAGACCCATACTATGACCATTTTTTTCTAGATATTTATAAAAGAACTCCTTCTGCTGTTCTCTCCTTAGTATCTACCTTATTTTGCTTGTTTTTCCTCGTACATCCCTGGTGTTTTTATTGTCTTTGCCAATACCATTTGAAATTAATCTGGTAAATTTGTTAGCCAGCTTCTTAATTATTCTTATCCAAGTGACAAGCATGGTCACTTGGAGCTAATGATTTGATATTTCTGAATTATTTCCCTATTGCATTTTATTGCTGATTATTTTTAGAAGCTTTTCATTAATTTGCCCAAGTATCTCTGTTCTCATTCTTAAGAATTTTTTTTGCTTGAGACACAGTATTTGACCCATAATGAAATAATAATTTTCTTTGTATTTTATTCTTTCATTTTAAGGTTTATTTTCTTTGTATTCTGAAAAAAAGTTCTCATTTCACCATAAACCTGTCAGCTACCATTTATTAGATCTGCACTTCTGTAGTACTTAGCTTTCTCTTAAAAGCCTGAGTTGATTCTTGGGGTTTGATACAGGGTGTTTTATTCTTTAGAAATGCATTATGAAGGAATACAGAATCCATCTTGCTCCATGCACTTTTTAAAGAGGAATTAGCTTGCTTTATTTTTACTTTGATATCTCTCTAATGCCTTATAAAGTTACAGATTTTACTTCTATTTTGCCTCTGTTTCAGGACAGGTTTATTTGTTTTTAAGAAATTTGCTTGTACTCCTGCATTCTAGGCATCTCTTCCTCAGCACTTAGGTAGTTCCTTATGTGCCAAATTCCCTTATTTCCAGTTCTCCCTTTCCTGGATACCAATTATCAACTTAGTGTTTGTTTTCTTACTTAATATGTACCACTGAAAATTGTAGGAACCATAATAGTGCATGCACAACATTTGTTACCAGTGAGACATGCAGCAAAGTCCTCTCCCAAATGTTCACATCAGTATTTCTAGCACCAACCGGAAAGCAGGAATCCAGGTGATCCAGGGGATATCAACTCTCACCATCCTAGATTTCTTTCTCCTTTGCTTTTCTTATTCTCATCATGAGGATTAAACATTTCTACCATGATAATACAAGGATAATACAGTCAAGGTTGATAGAGGATTTTCATTAAAGTGTCTTACTTCACAGTTAAAATGGATTAAGGGCACAGGCAGTAAATCAACTTCAGCATTTTGCTTTGGATTGAGGTATGTTTTAGAAGCAATTATTTGAGTTGTGCCTAGTTACTGCATTGTTGTTCACGTTGCAGAGCAGATGAACTAGATATCTTTTCAGAATTTGTGCTCCCAGAATGCGCCCAACATGCTCTAACCATTCACAGACATTCAGTCTGTAAGAACAAACAGCAGCTAGTCTGTAGTAAAATCCCTGGAACAAGTCTAGTTTACACTTTGGCTTCAGAAGCGTTTCTTTTGCTACATCTGCTCCTGGTGCACTGAACTACTTGCTAGTGGAGCCGTTAACTTGGTGGGGTTTGTGGCTTAGTTGTTGCACAGTATCTGCAACACCATGATTTTGACTGTGAAATCCTACAGCTGTTGGGAACAGTTATACACCTTCATCCCTCCACTTTTTACCCACATATCATATCCATCTAATATGGTATTTCAGCGTTCTTTCTCTTACTTCATAGCACTATCATTCAGTGCTGTCAGGCTCCTCCGAAATTTTTGTTGTTTCTACTTTATTCAGGAGATGCTGAGTTCATTCACCTTTCTTTACCCACCTTCTGAGAACTAACAATTCCTTAATGTTACTAGTGTTTAGTAAATCCTTAACAAGGTTAATTTTAAATTCAAGCTATATTATCTCTGGCTTTGGCATTAGAAATGTGAAAAATATATTGCCATGTACAACTGTACAACTATGTTAACATGCATGTTTTGTGTAGCTTAGAAAAAAACAGATTTTCTTCAGAAAAAAATCTAAGATATTGTTTCCTTAGTTGCTTGTATTTATTATTTCTGAAATAAACACAGAGTTTTAGGTCTTGTCTAATTTTCTTTAATTTATGCCTTTTGATGTGAAAATAAATACAGAGTTGGCTAAAAATTTCCGTGCATATCTATAATTGACCTTCTGTACTCGTAGAACTTATTAAACTTATCTTACCTTCAGAATCTGCTGTTCCTCTGAAACAGTGGACAGTGTAAGTGGGAGATAAAAGCAGTAAATCTGAAATAAGAAGATACTGGTGGAATAATTTCTACAGTAGATTTTTAACTACTTAGATTTCAGTACTTGGCTTCCTTTTTGTTACAATCATAGACTTCTTTATTTCATTTGAAATACTGGTGTTTAATAATTAATGTGATTAATAGCTGTTAAGGCTTTTGGCCCTAAATTTAATTTACTTAAGAGTGAGATATGGAATCAAGGAAAAACCACCCTGCCAGCCCTATAAACAAATCTAATTTCCTTTTAGTTTTCTGTTTGCTGTTTAGACTCAAGAATAATCTACCTGGATAGTATGTGTTGTTTTTATCAGATGTTTTTGAGAACTTCATTGAACACATCTACCTTTACTGGTATAAAACTCACTCTAGTCACTTTTGAAAGCCGTTTATAGCCTGCATTTTCCTAAGTTATTTATAGTTGATCACTGTTAAATAGAACAAAAAAACCCTGAAATATTAATGAATAAGAGGAAAGGCTTTAGGGAAGTGACAAATGTATGGGAAATTAAGAAGAGACATACAGCACCTGAAAAAATTTTATGGCGCTCTGTTTAATGGAGCTTTATGAGGCTGCTTTATATTTTTCAATATTGATTCAGCTGAGAGGCACTAGAGCTCAGTAAGAAGAAAATGCATTCAGACTATACGATGTGTTCAAGTAATTTACCTTTAACTAATTTAAAGCAGCGTATTTGTGTTGCCTGGAACAGGTTAATGATTTCTTTTGTTATTTGTTTTCAATGTACCACAGGGGTTATAGGCATCCCTTGGTTATTTAACATATTCTTTGGCTACTGCTTTTCAGAGATGTATTTTGTGGGTCTTTTTAAAGTTTGAAAATTCAGTTAACAGATTTTTAATGTCTGCATAGTAAGGTGGGTCGAAGTGCTATAGTTTAATTGAAATAAGTGGGTATGAATAACAGTATCTTAATCAAGAATGAGTTATTCACACTGAACTACTAATTGAAAGCTTGACTATGGAAGATGCTGACAGTTTTCTTCTTAGTAGGGTACTTACACAAGGTTTTGGCTTTAAACCAGTGAGTAATCCCTCTGAAATGATACGAGACCACTTCAATTGTTTGGGGAAAAAGGCTTGCAACATATATGAACTCAATTTACGTAAGAGGAAGTCAGTGCATTTATCTTCCTGAAAGCATAAGTGTTGGAAAATACGTAACTGAGTTAGGATTGGACTTCGGCATGTCAAAAAGTAGTTCGTCTGAGAGTCCTAAATGACTTTTTTTGTTTAAAATACCACCTGTCTACTGTGACCAAATAGTCTCCTTGCACACTTGCTGGATGTAATGTGTGTGCGTTCATCATTGAGCTATTCAGTGGTGGAATTGGAGGACCTGAAAATTATCAGAGGAAGCATTCATAGTCACACTTTTCATCATACAATAAAGGAAGCAAAAGTCTTTCTGTGAGTTTTCATAAAGTAAATCACAGTGGCTTGAAGGGGCATTTTAGGGAATTGCTGTGATATTAGTAGGAATGATTATGACTGGGAATATCTTGAACAGAAGTTGGATTTGTAATATCTTTCAATAATTTGGTGTAGAACATATTGCTTTAACAGAATCCTTGCAATAACAACAGTGAATAGACATGTCTTGCCTCTGGATGTATTTTTTTATTCTGCTTGCTTGCTTCCAAATTTTCTTTGCTGCATTGGATTTATAGTTGTATTCATTGACTGGAGAGTTTGTCTTGCACAGCAGAACAATAGTATGGCAACTGTGAATATAACAGGATTTTTAAAATCTGCAGGTGACTGATAACTGATCAGGCTGTGAATTAAATATATATTGTCATTGGAAGCTTTCAAAACTCATACCAGTTCATATTAAAGAAACTTAATTTGGCAGTAGATATACTACCCACTTGGTTATCTGGACGTTATTGAAACACCTACCTGTCTTGTTGTTTCAAGGAATGAGTGATAATTTTGCATAAACCATTCTTAGGAATGATGTAGAGCCAGAAGTGTTCCTGTTAATACTCACTGAGCTTAACTGGATTTATACAATGCTGAATTTGGCTTGTTATTGTGAAAGTGCTTGCCAGAAATCTTGTGCTTGGTACCTTGATTCTTCACATTGCTGAAATTAACTTAATCAAGAAAAAGCCTAAAAATAATTAAATTTTGATATTAAATTAATGCATCTGCAGTGCTGCCTAATTTCTATACATCCTCTAGAGTACTGAGTGTAGTGTAGTATATTCTCTGGGAGAAGGGAAATTTTTGCTCATAGAGGCTGTATTGCCAACTATATCTGTATAAAACCACCTGCATTAAAGGAGTTCTTGTTCTGGAAAACTTCTGTAGCTCTTTAATTCCTACATGTGAGGACCAATTAAAAAAGACACACTTAGGATTTTTCAACTCGGAAAGATGCTCAAGTTATGCCTCTGGGCCTCTCTCTGAACTGCTCGCTACTCTCAGGTAAAAGGAGTGTGGCAGTGATTCACCTCATTTGGAATCAGGGAGGTTTTCAGGTGTCTGATGCAGTTCGTTTTCCATGGATTGTGCAGCTAGGCTTTTCAAATGGCTTCAAACAAGAATAAGCGAAGTATTTGAATTACAATAGTCACAAAATACTATTTTAGGCATTACCAAAACCCTTAAGTGAACACTCTAGATGTTTATCATTATTTACTTGATAGTAATCCAAAGCACTGGCTCAGTTATGCATGCTGCTTTTTTTCTTTCTTTTTTTTTTTTTTTTTTGCCTGGGCAGCATGCATTGGGATTTTTGGGTGGCTAACCATGGAATGATACTAATGGCTTTCTTTTTTCTCTTCACATCCCATTATTTTCCATACCTTTTTGTCCATATTCTCCCTTTTTTTCCTCTGTTTTGTTTGCCTTATATGATTTTGACACCCTTCCATTCTACAGTGCGACCAAGATCAGTGCATTCAGAGCACTAAATTCGTTTTGCAGGCTGCTGCCACCCCCCTACTACAGAGTGAGCCAAGCATAACTAGTGAGGAGCTACCTTTACCAGGAAAGACTTCTATCAGTGGGCCTTGTGCAACTCTAACGCTAGGGCAACCAACACCACCATCTTCTATGCCAAATCTCACATCAGATACAGGTTTGACAGACATGATACCACTGAAAGAGGAACACGAAGGCCATCAGTTTCTCACCCCTGAAGAAGCTCCATCACCCCCTGGGATGCTGCCAAGTGGAAGCCCTATTGCACACAGCCATACAATGCACGTCCTGAGTCTAGCCAGCCAGGATTCATTGCATGAAGACTCAGTACGTGGTCTTGTGAAGCTTAGCTCAGTTTGAACAGCTTTTTTTGAACATTGCACCATTTCTTGGTGTCTATACAAATCTCTTAACAGGAATGACACTGCAGTACCACTGTAAGACTTCATAACATGCCTATAATGGAAACTTTATCGCGTAATGGAGTCTACTAAAAAGACAAGTTATTTTTTCAATGGAGCTATGGCATTTTTTGACCAAGTTGTTAATGGTTGTGCTTTGATGGTGACTGCATTTTGTTTTTAAGCAAAACCAGAAATGGTCAATAATCTTGTTTCGTGAAGCTTGGGTACAGCAAGTTGGAAGTCAGCCTGTAACAAACACCATGTACAATACAAAAGAGAGAGATTCTTGGATGTAAGTGTCATGCTCTGTGTTCTATGCTCTTGTAATACACACTTGTTAAGGCTTACCACACTTGTGGCCAGAATGATCTGCACTTACATGTTATGCTACTAATATTTGAGATAGAAAATTATCATTCCATTTGTTAATATTAAAAAAAAGACTGCAGATATGGATTTGCATGCCACGCTACAGTATGTGTTACAGTGGTGTTGGTATTAAGAGAAAGTGCTGCTTTTTTATTTGTGACTTTCAAAGTGCTGTTTCATTTAAAGACAGTGCAACAAACAAATTAATGGACTATATTATTTTTTCAACTTATAAAAGTTTATTTTAAATTAATCAGTGGTGCCTAGAAGATGGAGAATTACTGATTTGATCATGTTGCATATCATTTAACCTTCTGTTTAAGTGTTTAGAGTGAGGTATTGTGTTGTGCCATACCATGAGATTCTTCCACTCCCTAATGTGATACAATTACCTGTGGACTTCCAATAAAATGACATCCTCTATTTCTTGGACATGTGTACACTTATCCTTGCACAGTTTCCTGGGGAAAGAGGGGGAAATTATGACATGTTGACATAGTTTGTAAAGCTTTGACTGGAATATGTTTACATAATGAAACCAGAGCTATGCAGGAAGAGCTGGTTACAATTAGGATTGCTTCAGCATCTCTTATGGTTTTGTTTGAGATGGTATTTGTTCCCAGAAGAAGTCTTTATTTGGAAACAGAAGAAGTCTTTATTTGGAAACAGCAGAGTTAGCCTCTGCTCGGACTGTAATTCTGTGTTCCTTACCATATGGCTAAAGGGCGAGGGGCTTGAAATTCAAGACAAAGACAGCTTAGCGGAGTAGTCTTAAATGGTTAACAATATACTGTAACTGTTCCCAGCCATCATCCTTTCTTTATATTTGTCCCTTGATATTTTAAATGAAAATGTCAACTTTGTAGAATTCTTCTAATTGTTTTTTGTTTGTTTAAGTAAAGGACAATGAAAAGGGTAAAGAGATTTTTATAATTGTTCTTTGTGATAGCTGAATAGAACCTTAGTTAAGCTAAGAAATTTTAGTAGCTTTAATACTGTATTTACCATGCTTTTCAGGATGTGGAACCTGGATTCTTTTTTTCTCAGGACAAACTAAATGCAGAATGTACTTTATCTGATGCTTCTGTGGCAAGAAAGTGTTCACCACTTGAGAAATGTGATGACAGTTCTGTATTGTTCACCACGGCCATTCACTGACACCAAGCTAAAAATCATCTGGTTTTTAGTTCTGTTGTTGAAATCGAGGACAATCAGCCTGCAGAAAATCAGTTGCCCATGCTGCTGAAGCATCAGACAAGATGCTGACAAAAACCCTACTCCTCTAAGGTTTCGTAAGCCATCTGTTTCTATAATAGATGATGCTAGCTTTGACCTAATTCAGCCTGTAGAACAGAGCATCACTTTCTGTCTGTAACTGCCATAATGGGTCTGCCAAAGGACCTCTGGCAGCCAAGTCTGTCCCAGCTATTGGAGCCACCCTCCCAGCGTTTTCCTGAAGCTGGGACCATCTCAAGTTCTTTTCCACCAGCCAAACTGCAGTACCAGTTTGCTGACATGTTCCAGGTTGTTGGTCTCTCAGTAAACCTCAAGTATCAGTACTTATTTCTCTGTCTGCTCTTGAAGAAGAGTCCGTGATGCGCATCTTCTCGATTTCATCTCTCCCTGATGTGGCCGTGAACATCTGCGTTAAAGCTGGTGACGGATTGAGGGCTGGAGATATTGGTCTTGTAGGCCTGAGTAAGGAATCCCAGCTTTGAGTTCGTAGCCCAGTAACTGATTGAATCGTTATCTCTTTGGTGTCTGGGGGTAGTTAACTGTGGATGCATCACTCACTACATAGAAGGAGAAGTCAAGTATTTTTAATGTGGTATCAAAACTTGTAGCAGTAACGCTGAGGATTGCTATTGTAAGGAAGTTGTTCAAGTCTCCTTGAAATACCTGAGGGATTTTATGTTTCCAAGAATACCAACTTCGTGACAACATTTGGATGTCATTGCCACTAGGGAGTAGTGCAAAAAGCTGCACTTCAGCTCCGTACACACAGTAAAATCAGTGTCAGTTTTAACAGGAAATGGAAGGGGGAAGGACAGGATTAGTCTTCATACAGTTTTCCTTGTGCTTCTGCTTTTCAGTATCATTTTTTTAACTTTCTGTTTTGTTTCTAAGTGAGGTGTAAGAATTACCTAACAAACCGGAAACAGATGTGTTACTTCAAACAGATGTGCTGGTTGTTATGTACTAATTCGGGTGACTTTTTAATTTCATTTTTAAGATGACAGACTTATTTTTTTAACATGCTGCCTATGCTTCTAAGTTTGGCGTTTGAGAAGAAATGAAATATTTTGAATTTGTGTATCTGTTTGTTTATACCACCTGTCTTAAATGGGGACATCTCTCACCTCCCTGACACGACTGCCCTGGGAGGACATCTGCTGGAAGATTTCAGAACTAAGTCTCTTAACCCACATGGTGTGGTAATTGCAGTCTTTGATTGACAGCAGGCAGTGATTTAGCATCAGGTCGAGTGAAGAGATGCCTCTAAAAGGATTTGGGGTCTGGTCCCCTCACCTCCACCACAGCTGTCTTCAATCACGGACGCTCCCTTCGTTGGAACTTGTATCTACATCTGGAATGAGTTAGCAAAGTAACTATTCATCACCTACTCTACAAATTTGTTGTTTGTTTTTTTCATGATAATTTTTTTATTTCACTGTTTGAAATATGTTTTCAGAGCATGCACACTACAGATCTAAAATAATAATCCTAGTGAATACAGCACAGGGACTTTTCTATGTTTTTTCTTTGACAATTAGCATGCTAATATTAAAGTTATTTCCGTGATTGTCTGATTTATAAATGCAGAATCAAAGTGAAAGTTGATATTGCCAGAAAAGTAAATATTTATTAAAAGTCTAAAATCTTTGAATGCGTAAAAACTGGTTAGTTTACCTGATTAATAAATACTACTTCTGCTTTGTTTTTTTTAGATAACATTTTTCCCTTCTAGGTGTCTATGTAGTATTCTATATAGAATGAAATACAGTGCTTCATAAAATGTTTTTAAAGGCTTTTTATTCTTATGATTTCTCAAAGACATTTCTATTTTAAAAGGGAGTTTTATATTCGTATCAGTTAAACAGTCATGTAATAAATGTCAAAATATTATTGTATTTTTGTGTTATAGTGCATCCTTATTGACTTTTCATCTATTCATGTTAACTGATGAGACAGGTCGATAAATTTCTGCATAAAGTAGTTAATACATTCATTAAAAGTAATCTCATAGATGGAAGATTGGCTATTTTGCAGTTGATTCCAGCAAATGATCCTAGAAGCAGCAAACTGACCTCATAAACCCAAAGATCTATGGGTTAGCAGCATATGGAGATGGGGGTGATGACCAACTTGTGATATTGCAGATTTTGTAATTTTTTAAAATCTGCATGGTGAGTATAATAGTTCATGGTAAGTAAATTGTTGTCTAATGTTCAAAATACTAAATGAAGGAGCCTCTCTGCAGGACTAACGAAATTGAGCTGGTTTCTAGTTCCTAAATGGAGTACAGCTCGAAGAACAACTTGGCGATGTTATAGAGGGATCCAATCCTTCCTTTACTACTCTATTATATGTGGGAACTGTCATCATGTATTTGATTATTTTTCCCCCTTCTTATCAACAATGGTCTCCTGAAGAGAAGCACAGTGTGCTGGGCTTCAGACCAGCCTGGCTCTGTTCTAAAAATCAGTTGCTGCCCAGGTGGTTTTGTTTTAGGGGCTGAAGTGAAATGAGGTAGCATATTTCAACACACTTTAAAATATTCTTAGGCCAAAAATACAAATGGAATGTGTTTTAGACACTTGCATATAGATTTAGTTCATTTAAACTAGAACTGTCCTAGTTTCCAGGATCCATCTGGGCCAAGGCTTCCTGGTTGTGATTGCCTGCAAAGACATTGCAGTTTGACATCTGGCTGAGTGCACTGCCTGGACTTCCAAAAGACTGGTGGAATTAAATGAGCTATTTAAACCTGTGCACATCTAGATTAATCCTGAGCTGATGGAGCCATTCAGTTCCATCACCAGAAGGCAACTATGTGTTAATCTTCAGCTACAGAATTGGAAAGTTTGCCACAAACAATGCAGGGTGGATAGGAGAACAACTTTTGGATGAACTGAAGAGGTAAAGCAGGAGTTGGTTTCCAAGATAGGTCAGAGAAGACAAAAATAAGAAGATGAAAGGGAGAAGACAGAGTAAATGCAGAACAGAGAAGATTGGCAGGTGACATGGAGGAAAAGGGGAATTACCTGTAAGCTGTGGAAGGAGAGGGAGGGGGAATAAACAAAAAAGCCACTTGGGAAAGAAAGCTGTCCACATCAATCAAACAAACTTTTAAAAAAATCAAGATTCAGATTTTGTGAGAAATTTCTTAAAAATCATTCCGGGGAAAAAAAAAAAAAAGAGAGAGAAATAAGGTCAGACTTTTGAGAGAATGCAACAGTAGGAAGATTATGAGAAAAATGTGAGGAGTTGATCTGCTCTCGAGCTCCTCTCCCCTAATATCTTTTCCTACTTCTGTGTTGAAAGTACATCTGTAAATATCAAAACAGGTGAGATCTTGGTCCCTTTGAAGTTGATAGGAAACTTAAGACATCAACCATGTCTAAAGCCAGCAATTGCTTTTTAGCATTTTGCCATTTTTCCATACTGATAATTGTTTTAGTCTTTCCATACCAGAAGTGCCATTGCACTGGGAAAATTAAGGGTGTCTTATGGTTCTGGGTTTCTTGGTGATGCCTTTGTTAAAGTTGCTCACCTTTATGATGAAGCGTTTTCTTGAGCAGTAGTCTCACCAATTGGACATGAAACCTGAAAGTTAGAATTTCTGCGACTAGTGTGCAAATAAGAATTAAGACAACAGGCTAGATAAACTTTGTGTTTGATAAACCAAAAAGATCTGTCCCTCAGAGACAGATTTACTTTGAAGTATATACTGAAGTCAGTTCCACTGGCAACAAATCCTTGATGTGCCTTATGCCCTTCCTGAGTTCATCTACACGGCCTCTTCTGAAAACTAGGAAAAACAAAAGTTTAACCCCAGGATTATTTAAATCTCCCCAAACCCGAGGCTGTTAAGAGCTGCTGGAATGTCTCTGTGTGCATTTAGGTGTCAGTACATAAAGGATACAAAGTGGTCGTCTTAAAGCAATGTGGCTGAGTGATTTGTGGTGTGAGGGGAACTCTTGGAGCACTTCTTGAGCTCCTCTCAAAAGCACCATGTACAATTGGGACAAGGATGTGAATTTAGCAGGCTCCAAAGTATCTCACTTTGGTGTTACGGTCTATATCTGTCCATAGCACCTGCGCGGATCCGAGTGCGCTGGGGACGGCCAGTTGTGAGGTGGACTATTTAGGTGTCATACTTGTTAGGGAATGAACCTCCAAGAACGGTGGGAAGTTCAGTCAAGGTGGTGGCAGTGCAGTTAAAGCAGTGTTCCTGTGAAGAGTACAAGTCAGCAATTCCTGTTATGTCTGTGTTTCTTAAGCAAAAGGTTTTGGGTAGCAAAGGTGTTGAAGTCCTGTGACCTGTTTCCTGAGCCTCCTGCGCTGTCAGGAGAGAGAGCGGGTTCCCAGAGTTTGTCACCAGGAAAGTGCATTTCTATGTTTAGGAGGGGAAAACCAAAAAACAACAACAAAAAAGCCACTTCATGGGTGAGAATATTAACTAAATTCAGTGTAAGCATGTGTAGTTATTGCGTGGCTTTGCAGGCGAACCACAGCTTTGTTGTAATAAACAGAAAATTGGTCATAGGATTTCTAATTTGTCTGCCCTGCTACGTGCCTTGTCGCAGTGCAGCAGTTAGTTGTGGTTATTGGCTGGAATAGGAAGGGAGGAGCCCTTCGCAGAAACCACAGCTAGAGGAGCTTTTTCTTTTCTTTTTTTTTTTTTTTAAACAAAGTGTTAAGTTTCCTTCTAGGTAGGTCACAGAAATTAAAAGCATGCTCAGTAGTGCTGACTAACCAGCTAAGTTTCTGACATGCAGAAAATACCTAATATTTTTGTTTACTTGGTTTTCTTCCTAAATTGAAAGGAAAAACAAGGTTCTGAAAAGTTTCCACAGATTCTGATAACTTCACTTGAAAAACCTTTTGGAACACAAATGGTGTTTAATCTATAAATAAATAGTAGATTTATGTATTTAGTTTTACTACCTATATGACTTGTCATCTCTATTGCAATATTAGAACATCTGAAAGTCCTACTGTTTTCATATTCACAATGGTGGTCTTTTATTATAGTTACATTTGAAAAAGAAAACAAGGTTAAATGCTTGATACCGTAATTACATGAGTAGCAACTGTTTCTAATATTCTTGTCTTACTCTTGAATATTTTTTTCTCTCATGTCAAAGGTTAAAATGCTCTTCTATCCCTAAATCCAATATTCTGTAACACATTTTTTGTACCTTATTATTTTAATTAATAATCAAACTTCTGATAGGATGTCAGGAATACTAAAAAAAAAATTTACACACCAAAAAAAAAAGCACTATTTTTTAGTACTTGTATCACAAGACTTCACTGCACAATAGTAATAGAATTAGTGCAGCTGACATGAGATGACTTGGTCTAGATTCCAGATTCTGATATCTTCCAATTTAAGATATCTTTTCCATCATCCTGTTTCCCCACCTCCTCAGAAAATCCTGGGCCAAATATGCTCAGGATCTTCCAGCCTGGCAGACAGATGCATATAAGTCAGTCTGTAGTCACACCAGCCCTCTCAGTGCTTACCCAGCACCCTGGTGCACAGCTTCCCTCAATTCTGGGGCTGCCCAGAAACCCTTGGTCTGCCACGCAAGCAGCCCATCTCCCTGCTGCGCTTTCATGTGAGGATGCTCTTGAAACTCATGCTGTCACTGAGCTCACGGAGCAGCTTTTCTCAGAGGTCACAGGCAGCTACAGGAACAGGAGGAGTTTCCCAGTTGCTTGTTTTCATGAAAAGCACAAGATTTTTGTGTCTTCAAGACCCCCACCCTTTTATATAATTTGATTGAAATATATTCTTATTTAGGGGCATGGAGATGGAGCCACACACTGCCCATACACTTGAAGAGGAAAACAAGTTAAAAAATTATTAAAAATCTGCATTGACACGCTAAAATATGTTGGGGGAAACATATATATGGGTAAGGAGGGAGTGAGAAGACTTATAGACAGAACTCTGTGACCTGGGACTGAATTTCTTCTGGCCTCTGCTTCTGTATGTATACACATTTGTATTTTAAACCACTTTTAAAATGAATTTTCCTGTTATCTCTGCTTGAATCTTCAGCTCATATTAAGGAGCAGTCTTGTAATATGAACTAGATTTCTTTTAAATAGAAAATAAACCCAAACATAGATTCCAGCAGCATACCTAATGCAATCCAAATGCTAACAGGACCAGACTGCAGCTAGTCCAGAGTTTCTATCCCTAAAACACAGTGTGGACATCAGGTCATCAGCATCAAATACCTTGCTTCATAAATCTATGCATATTAAGCTCACTACTTATGAAAGCAGATGTAACCATAAAGAGATTTCCCATCAAACTTGTATTGTTCCTCTGACTTATGATGCTGAACTTGTGCTCTTATTAAAAGAAAAAAAAAAACAAAAACAAAAACAAAAAACCCACACACTTTTGTAACTTTATAGGACATGTTTCTTTAAAATACAAAAAAATTATTTCTACACGAGGAAGTCATTAACAAAATGTGCCCAGAAAATGCTCCTGCAATTTTGCCAGATACAAGACTAACAGAGGCCATTCAGGGATGCCCTGTCAGTAGCGTCACATACCTTCACAAGCTACCTGCTCACTCCAGTCTGTTGTCTAGAAATCTTAGGGCCAGATTTCTTTTTCCTATCAGTATCATTAGTTCATGAGCTTTACCGTTAATTATTGTAAAAAGATGGTTTCTGCTGATAAGGCTTTTCAAATCTATTTGAAGAGATTAAAGCATGTATTATTTTAACTATTTATGTTGTTTATGAGCTATGGCAATTTTTGTTCCTCTTCTATCTGCTCAACAGTCAGTTGCTCTGATCTTACATTCTTGACATAGTAATTAGTGATCCTGCTGCCTGAGGAAAGGATTAATGTTTTGAGACTGCTGGTTGCATTTCTTCTTCCCACATGATTCCACTGGCTGTAATGGCAGTAGCATCCTACAGAAATTTACTGACACATACTTCAAAGTTAATTAAGGAGCACAGTGCTAATTAGAGTACATACATAAAATGTCTTAAAGATATGCATTTCTCTCACTGACTGTAAGGAAAGAGCATTAGATTACTTATGAGAACACAGAAACATGGCATAGTGTGTTGGATTTTATCTAGTCTCATATGAGCAGTATCCCATTCATAGAATCTGATGCTTCTCTGTGGTCATTAGTGTTAGTGGGAATGTAAAACAATGCAAGTTTAAAGAGGTTGCCTTGAAGTCTTTAATTTAGTGTCTTTCCACTGAGATACACAGCAACAAGTTGTTAATAGCACGAGTGCAGTGACGGATGCATGACATATATGTTAATGAGGAAAATAAGAGTAGGGACGTGTCCTGGTTTTGACCGGGATAGAGTTAATTTTCTTCTTAGTAGCGGGTATAGTGCTGTGTTTTGTATTTAGGATGAGAAGAATGTTGATAGTGCACTAGTGTTTTGGTTGTTGCCAATCAATGGTTATACCAAGTCAAGGACTTTCAGCCAGGAGGCTGCAGGTGCACAAGAAGCTGGGAGGGGACACAGCTGGGACAGCTGACCCAAATGAACCAGGGGGATATTCCACACCAGATGACATTGTGCTCAGTATAAAAGCTGAGGAAAGAAGGGGGGATGTGCTGAGTGATGGCATCTGTCTTCCCAAGTAACAGTAACGCTTGATGGAGCCTGGCTTTTCTGGAGGTGCTGAACACCTGC
The DNA here is from genome assembly GCF_964273445.1 of Streptopelia decaocto. NCBI lineage: Eukaryota > Metazoa > Chordata > Aves > Columbiformes > Columbidae > Streptopelia > Streptopelia decaocto. The sequence goes on from NC_138656.1 coordinate 57,175,402, forward strand.
CCGCCTATGGGCAGGAGTGAATTAATCCCTTGTTTTGCTTTGCTTGTGTGCACAGCTTTTGCTTTACCTATTAAACTATCTTTCAACCCATGGGTTTTCTCACTCTTACTCTTCTGATTCTCTTCCCCCATCCCACAGTGGGGAGCGAGTGGCTGAGTGGGGCTTGGTTGCTGGCTGGGATTAAATCATGACAAGATGCTGCGTGGAGCCTGTTGTATGATTCATGATGACCACATGCAAACTAAGCACACATACAGGCCTAAAAATTACAACTTGTTAGTTCTTTATCGTATTCTAGATATTAGCTATTCCTAGTGTGCTGTTCATATTATCAGTACTTGAACATCTGCGTTATAAACATTCATTCATACTGGGAATTTTGTACTAAAACACACTGTAAGGAACCAGTCTCAAACCATGCAGAAAGTTCTCTCTTGCTTATTCTGAAGCTGGCTTTTGCTTATTTATCATGGGGAAAAAACAAACAAACAAAACAAAAACAAAAAACCACAAAACACACAAGAGGGCTTATCTTTGATACCAAAAGCTGATTTCTCCCTTATCCTACCCACAGACCCAACCATACCTGAGCCTAATGACTTTTGTTGTCCTGCTCTGTGGTTTGGTGGCGTGCAGGACTGGTGAGCCCACTCCAACAGCAACCCGCAGGTTACCCCTGCCCAGCTGCAGCCCTGCACGCTGCCCATCCCCACGGGTCATGCTCCCCTGGGATGGGTCTGGTCGGTGCCCTGAAGTGGACTGGTAAGTATGAGGCAGATACTGGTTCTCGCTTGCTGACCTGTTTCCTTCTACTGAATCCATATGATTTAAAGGACAGTAGCACTCAAAGAAAAAGAGCTTAACAAAGCATTCTCCAGTGTCATAATTAGGCAATTTTATATAACTAAAATGTTTGGGCGCTAACATGCACTAAAGAACGTGCAGTGTAAAATGATTAGTTATTAAGATTAATTTTACAACTTGCAAGTAATTTAGAAACAAAACCATATGTGTATGTGTGTGTGAAATGAGAATTTTGGATATTTCTCTTTAGACTGCTGGTAAGTTTAGATAGGACGTGGAATTTCCAACAGAAAAATACAGCTCAGAGGACAGAATCTCTGGCCAAGTGCAGGCAGCCCCATTTAATTAAGGGATTTATATTTACTTTGGTTTTACCTTTTCAGGGGTACATATTCTCGACAGATGTAGACTTTTGTAATTAAATGAGACATATTTTCTGAACAAGATAAGAGATTAAAAGAACAGTGTACTATTCTGAAGTGTTGAAAGACACTTTGATATATACATATATATTTTTTTTTAACACAGCTTTTCAACACTGTGTATGTTATATCAGATAATGTAAAACCCACATCAACAATAAATACTCAATTTTGCTGTCTCACCAAAGTGCTTTGCTGACTTTGCAGAGCCAGGTGCTGCCCCAAGACCATGTCATGGTATAGATCTGAGGTTTTTCGTCCATCTGTTTTCGCAGATTTAGGCAGTGTTTTGCCTCATTCTGTTCAATGGTAAATCTCTTTCTAATGGACAATGCAATCAGTCACAGTTTTGCCCCAAACAAGGAACAGGAAATATTTTCAGATTTCTTTTCTGTCACCTGAGTTGCATAAATACCTCTACAATTTGTCCTGCAGTTTCTTCTTCTAGGTGGCAATGACTGATTCTGGATGTTGCTCTATCCTCCTTAGTTTTTCTGATTTTGCTGTGAGGAGGGTGTTCTGCTGGGAAGTTTCTTCTAAAGGAACATTTAGTGGTATTCCTCTTTAGATTTCTAGTTGCATCTCTCTGGAGGGGGATCAACTATAAACAGACTTTCAGTATAAACAGTGTTTCAGATGTTCAGTTCTTAAGTGAGAAGATGGTGAGGTCTGTAGCCTTCCATCGGGCCTCAAATGTCATGTCTTCCCTTTGAGACAGAGCTTTATATGCTGCTTTTTTTTTTTTTTCCCCTGCATGTGTAGGTCCTTGTTAGTTTCCTTAGTGAATGTAGGAATTTACAGGTATAACAAAGATGTGGTTATATTTATGATCAAGTGAGCAGATAAATTTTGACTTTTTCTGGTGATGCATGAACTGACAAAAGTTTTCCCTACAGTTCCGTAGGTTTCAGAGAATAGGAGAAAAACAATATGGTGTTGGGTTTTGTCAATGTTTCAAAAACAAGCAAAAAGCTCATTCAGTTCACATGGGAGAAGAGCTGCTCTACATTTCTGGGCTTTTTTAAGAAGTCCTTTTTTCTGGCCACACCTTTTGCACTTAAATGTCACTTGTCACCATTACTCTGGTCAGTGTTTGTACTTGTTTCCTAAATTGGAAACACACTGATTTTGAGCCTGAGCTAGGTGACAGAAGAATATATTGCCTCACCCTCTTCACTTGAAGGCCTTGGGCTTGCAGTTTCCTGTCCAATATCATATTTTCTGTGATTCTCTTGCCACGGCAGCCTGACCGTGTCCCACAGCTGGGCGATGCCGCTCCCGCTGTGGCTGCAGGGGGTTATTGGGGCCCAGCTGCTGGGCCCCGCCTTGGTCCTGGCAAACTTCACAGGGATCCTGTCAGTGCCTCGGCCTGCTCGGGCTCCCTGATCAGCGGCCCTGCCCTCGGCACGCTGACTGAACCCACACCTCCAGCCCCCCACAACAGTTTATTGTCAGCGTTCGCTGGCAGCTCGCGGGTCACTAGGAGGACGCACACTCGTGTGCACACACACAAGCTCAGGATGACTGCCTAGAGAAATTTTTCCTTAGAAAACCCTTCTACACAATCCATATGAGTTTGCTTTATGCTTTGATTTTCTTTAAATGTAAGTCCGCTGTAGCATGGACTTTCAGCCAAATACATTTGGTCCTGACTAACAACTGACTTTATTTTCCTATTCAAAGAAAATATGCCTTGGAACAGAGCTTCATTCTATGTACTTCTGCAGCTCCCCAGTGTGTCAGTTTTAACTAAAGTAATTCCTTGAGCTCATCTGAAAGTCTACTAAAAGCTTCAACATAGCAGATTACCTTTTCTAAGTGGCTTGGTGGACGACTCAAGCTATAAATGATTTAGTACCTCTCTTTCCAGAAGGGATAAAGCTGGGTTATGTGTTCCATAATTCAGAAAATACTTAACACTTGAGTGAACAGGCATATATAAAAAGAAACACGATTCACCCAGTATTAGAGCATATCTGTTACTTGTGAGTCTTTCTTTCATCATTCAATGTTCATCATTCTACATTCAGTGATTTCAGGGTTGTAGGATTATGCACCCATGTCTAGAAGGCAGTGGGAACAGTAGCAACCCTGTGTAATTGTACTGTTACACTGGAGCATTTAAAATTTACTGGATTATGAAAACAAATGTTGTTTTTCTTTTCAGAATAACTGCTTATTTTAGTGCAGTTGTGGTCAATGATGTGCTAGTTCAGTCCTACAGCAAATTTACTGGTTCTTTTCCTGTGAAAATGTGTGTCTGCAGAAGGTATCTGTGCTGTAAACAAACCTATTGTTTATCAGATCATCTTAAGATGCATGTTCTTCCATTTGTTTAAGTAAATGTTTATTTACTGAAGTATAGTTCATAGCTGCCGTCTTCTTAAAAATGTAAGTTTCCAGGCAATAATTGTGCCCAATTAAATGGAATATCTTACAGAGAATTCAGAACATCTTAATGAGTTTGATTTGATTTTTGAGTTTTTTGTTTTTCTAAGCTGCAATGGAAGTGAAGAAAAGCGGCACAAGTACTTCGATCCTGCTGTCTTACCTGAAAGCGTAGGGAAGATGATGGCAGTTTAAAATAAATTAGTTTCAGTGGATGCATTGTGACAGTCTATTTATGCCAGCTTGTCCAAAATTCGTAAGACAATTGGCATGATTCTTTGGGAAGAAATCTCGTCTTCATCATGCAGTTGTGATAAAGTTTAAGTAGAACACAAATCACCATGGTTTGCTATGAAAAGGCAGCTCGTGTGGAGGACTTCATTTTCCAGACACTTGTGTGTCTTGGTGATGATCATGTAAGTCTTACATTAGGCAACACATCAGGATGACAGAAGAGGTGTTACATCGGTACATCTCTGTCAGATAACCTCAGCTAAATTGCGCTCAGGCTGCAAAGCTGGATGGATTGTGTATCTGGTCCTGGTAGTTTCTGTGCTCTGGAAAAGGGAGACTTCTGTGAGGTATTTGTGTGATGACCTGACCACCCATTGAGGATCTCGTTCTGTGTGTACCGTGAATGTCATGTCGTCTTCTCATTCAGAAATTGAGGTCTGATGGGAGACTGATGGGGACGGGAAGGGGAGGGAGAAAAGGAGGAATGTCTTGAATTTCTACAGGGATGAACTAAGAGCTGTTTTAAGTCTAGATAAGGAGCTTATTTGTACACAGTTCTGCACTTTAGTATGTGTTGTGTTGAAATCATTGGGATATTTGGAAACTGCTTCACTTTTACATGAAAGTTCTGCTTGCTCAGCACACAGAGTAAACAGAGTTTACCCTCCAGCAGTTGCCTCCTGAGAGCTCTGGGGAAAGGACCTTGAAAGCAGCACTTCCCATGCTTTCACCCCAGATAAAAGTGTAACAATAGCAAATACCTAATTGTAATATGGCATTTCAAGCCACCTGCTGCTTATAAAGCGTTTGTGGATTTACAGTGTTCATTTAGTCCCTCAGGCTCTTTCCTCGGTCATCAGGAACACCAGTGATCTCCAATAAGTGCAAAGTCTGCTTATTATGGTGTGTGCCATCCTGGGGCTCAGCTGCTCGAGCAGAAATTGCTCATCCTCTCAGCACGCAAACAAACCAGCTGGGGCAGAGCTCCTGAGCTCCCTCCCTTCCATACTAGAAATGCTGCCCATTTCTGTGTGAGAGATTTATTGCTGCATTTACTTATTTGCCAGAGAACTTGAACTAAGCAGCGTTACTCACGTTCTGATGAGCAGCTGTATAGGGCCAGAGGGTGCTCCCAGTCACTGGCAGGTAGTGTGTGCCTCATACTGTGGTTTATACAGTGCTAGAAGGGTGTTTAAAGGATTCAAAAGGGAGCTTTAAGGAGTGGATGAAAGGTGTGTAGGCAAAGAAGCTTTGCGTACACCTACCTCGTGCCCTAAAAATGCAGCCACATTTCCAACAGTTCAGTCTCTTCCAAAGTAATTTCAATTATTATTTACAAATGGCTTGATGGTGTAAGAACAGACAGTTGCAGAGAAAGAGAGAAGTCTGAAAGACAAGTAGAGCTTAAAGTGCAAGTCAGGCTTTGGTACAGCTCAGCATTCGGCAGAAAAGTGCTTCTGAAAGACCAGTGTCGTGGTTGGCAGACATAGAAGTCCCCAGAAATCCCATAAAAATGTCATTGACCTGGAAAGAACAGAGCTCCAAGCCAGCCACTTGGCTGAAGCTATGGATTGCACAGGAAAAAATATATGAAGTAGGAAACACAAAAATTATAATAGCTATTATTATGAAAAATTGATACTTTACAAACATTCAAACCCTCAGGATCTTTCAGGCTGTTTCTTGTAATTGGAAAGAACATGAAAGCCCTGCTCTGAATAGAGGGCAGTAGTACTAAGTTGGGTTTGGGGTTTTTTTTGTAACAGTGGGAACCATTTAAGGCACATCTGCACAGTAATACAGTAACCATAGGGTAATTAATCTTGGTGTTCAGGCATCTGGAGTAAGTGTGCTGTGCAGACCTACCCTGAGTGACGACATCATAGACTCAGTCAGGAAGCTGCATTGCTGATTTGCTGTGTGATCTCAAGCAAGTTGTTTATTGTCATCATGTTTACTGTACCAAATGTTCTACAAACTGGTTAAGTTCATTCTGGGAACTAATGTTGTGTTACAGTGCAAAGATGCAGTTTCCAGGCAGAAAAGCAATTTCACTTAATCTTCTGTTTCCTCATATGTAAAATGTGCCTTCTTGATCGCTCCCTTTACCCCCGTTCCCCACCTCCCAGAGGAGAGTTGTGTTTAGTTAAATTTATTTACTACAATAAAAATACATACCTGTGATTTTGAATTTGAGAATTCCAGGGTGCAGGTTTGTCATGTTATAGTCCCCAGGTGCTCCATGTTGATGGACTAAACTATCCTGTACTGTGTTGTGGTTTAAGTATACACTACATTATAGAATTGCCATGGATCAAGCATTTTTCACATGGGGATTTACATATATTTAGTATGTGCATATGCATGCACATACCTACACACATTGTAATAACTATATTTCACACATTGTAATAATAACTATATTTGTGTGAAGATAAAGATGTGTTCTGACATTAATAGTCACGGCAGGTTACGGGTAACAAAGAGAGGAAAATTGTTGTCCTGACTATTTGAATTATCATCAGGCATTAAACTGGCTCTACTCGGGAAGGCTTTATCCTTGTGTCATCCGACAAGGAGAGAAAATGTGACAATGTTGCAATTAAATTGATGTTTACTTTTTTAATGCAAAGTGGCTTTATATGTCTTAAGAGAAATTCATTTCCTATGGTTCATTGCTTGGGCCACGATGTTTTAGATGCTACACAGGGATCTAATGATAGTGAAAATACCACAATAAAGTCTACTTGTTTTCAAATTCTATTTCTCAGACTATCTGCAATTTTTGAACTGCATCTTAGTGGTCCATTAAAAAAGAAAGAGAGCTGTTCCTGCTTGCTGCTGCCCAAACTTTTTTTAATTACCCTGGTAAGAAACAAATGGTTGTCATTATCACAAAGATGTTACCAGTTGCTAGCTGAAGGAAGAGCAGTCATTTTCATGGTCTGGGAACAGAACGAAGAACCTGTGGCTCTGCCAGGCTCTTGCAGGCGGCATTTCTCTAGTGTCTGTGCTGTAGGCAGCTGCCAAGCCACATGGTTTTATACCGAGCTGAAACCTATTCCTGCTCTCACAGATTCTGTGGGGAGAGATTGCAGTCCAGGTTCAGAAGATCTCGGTGCAGCTCTCTTGGCTTCATTATGTGTCTTTCAGATTGCTGAGAGTTGCACAGGCATTCAAACATACCTAGATGTTGAAATGCTCATTCACGTCTCTTTCCCCTGCTCCCAGCTGCCTCTCCAAGGCAAAAGGCAAGTACTTTTCTGAGGCACAGAGCTGCCACCTTCCAGATCTCAAAACAGGGTCCTTCTTGTTTATACCACAGAGCAAAAGAGATGGATCCTACACTATGATCACGGGCCAGGTGGCAACAGCTCTTGGGGCGGACTGATCAAAAGTTACCCCAAACTCTGGCCGCATGCTCGGCTGCTCTGCCAGCAGCAGGTTGATGCCCTATGAATTGCCACAGCCCAGGTTCAGCTGCTAATATCTTCAGAAATCCAGTACAGCAGAAAAGAGCTGGAAGAGTGCAAGGATCCAGGCTGCCTCATCGAAGAGGAGTGTAGTGCAGATGCTACAAAGTTATGGTGCCACTGAAGATTTTCTCTCCAGTGTGGAGACCTCGCAATGCCATCAGCCTCAAAGGCATTTAGTGTGGCCAGGGCAGTTTGAAGCAGTGACCGTGCAAGCTAGAATCCAGGCCAGCCCCTTTTTAAGTGCATAGGGTTGGAAGAGAAGAGCAAGTGTTCTTGTTTTTCATATTTGGACTGTGGCCAGAATGAGTATATCTCATTGTTGGCACAGATCGACTATCTTCACTAACATCTGGCAAACTTGTGTGCTGAGAGAGTTGAGAAGCAGTGATAAAATGATATTGTCAAAATGCTACGACTGTCATTAGCAGATGTGAAATAGGAAAGAGAAGACAAATATCCTTCCAATTTCCTTGCCTTGCAGTCTAGATCTAACCATCACCAATGTGGAAATCAAGTTTTCTAAGTACCAATAACTATGACTCCTCCTTCATGGTTATCCAGAGCTGAATATGTGCCTGTGCTGTAGCAATCCGTGTTGTCACCTTTTGCCGTATGGCATTTTTAACAGCTGCCTGCTGCACAGATATCCAGCTGGAGTAACCCTATCACTAGTACAGTGAACCAAGTAGATTGATTTGAACAAATAGTTTTCTTGGAGAATAAAATCAGAAATTAGTTATCCCAGCAGAGTTAATTGGTTTCGTTTGTGTACCACACTAATGGTGCTGTATAACCCTTTTTGGCCAAGTCAGGTAATTTAAGCTCAATCAAGTGTCTGTGCAGAAGCAAAGCACCCCAAAAAACAGTACTCTGAAATTACTTTTTACCAAGGCTGATCTATGACCTTTTCCTTATCATTTTGCCATGCTCAGTAGGGTGTGCCTGAGGTATCATTCTTCTTCTAGTAATTGCTCCAAACTCACGCTAGGTTCTTATAAAAGGCAGTAATGAAAACCACAGTTGCTTAACCAGTGGTGAGTGTCTTTTGGATTTCATCTTCTCTAGGTGACAAGCTGTAGACACTGAAAAGGGTTTGATCATGCTATATATTCTGTCTTCTGAAGGTGCAGTTGGCATATGTTGTGTCTCCTTTCTTCGTGGTGCATTTGCAACAGAGAACCTCAGGTTAACAAGGTAGGATCATCAGTATATTCTATTTTTAACTTTTGAGCCTGGAGTTTATTTTCTTCTTGCCAGGCTTTTTGCTGTCCTCTCCTGCTTCAGCCTGACCATGTGCAATTACTGCCTTCCCAAATGTTAAACTTTATTGTAACTACTGCTTTAGAGCCAGCCTGAGCCCTAACAGATTGCAAACCCACTGTGAAGCAGAATGTCCTTCCACATGAGGCTGGACAACATTCATATTCCAAACTGCAGGTTTTTAGGTTTGTTTTTTCCACATAATTGTCCATGTATTTGAGATGAGTACATGAGTTTAGGGGGCAGCGTATATAGTATGATTTGTCATGTAGCATTCATGGGATTTAATGCACGTAAGCCACTACTGTGGACACAGTCTTAATTAAATCCCTTCAGTGCAATATAACCTCTGTGAAGAACAACTTGCCCAAATCCTACTTCTGAAACGCGCGGTGAGTTATCTCTCCTTGTGACATATTAGTCATTGAAACGTCTTTTAGTCAGGTTTTTAATCAGCATGTCTTGGCTTTTCTTCTCTAATACGTGAGATCTGAAATGTTTCTTAAGACCAGATCACTCCTTCTGCAAAAAGAGGCCTGGGAGAAGTTGAGGGACAAAATCTCTGCCAGCAGCCTGCACCACAGGCCCTCGCTGGGGCAGGAACTGACGTACCAGCGTGACCTCCCTGAGTGGTGGCAAAACCTCAGACTTTACAAAACCTAGTAGAGGACTCTATGCTTCTGTGTAGGAGCCTTCCCCCATTTCAGCTCCCTAACTGCAGCTGCCTTGGGATATTTAGTCATCAGGGTGGGGATGCTGCTTTTGCCTGAAGTGCTGGTACAGTAGCTGTCAGTGTCATGTCTGAGTGGTTTGCATTAGCCTGGGGTACGTGCTGGCAGGCAGGTTGGTAACACACTTCACCTCACCTGTGCTCCATCTGCCTGTGGCCCCATGCTCAGGTGCTAAGTATGGTTGGGCTCTTCCATCTCATCCCTTCAGCTCTTGAAAATGGACTGCTTGTGCCTTTGCTTCTCGCCAGCACAGTCACACTTAGCTAGTAAAGGCCAGCTCTGTAAAAGATAGTAGGCACCTTCTACCTGCTTTGCCAGTTTTGGTAGGAGTACAGGCACATAAAAAGGTGGCTGGTGCTTAAATTCCTTTGTGGACTTCATGTGAAGCATCTAATCAAAGCCATGTTGGAGCAGGGAGCTGAAGTATGCCTTCCAAGGCCAACTGCATTGAATGATTTACTGGACTGAGTTTCTTTTTCTGACCTCTGCTTGACCTCTTTTGGGGATGAAAAATGAAGTTGTCTTCTGTTCCTGGCCCACCCAACTGAACTTCTTCCCTGAGCAAGCCCCTGGCACAGCCCCTTGCCTTGTGGATGGGAGCATATCATTGCACCTGCCCTGCAAGGGTGGGATGTGTGGGGCGCACACATGCCTGAGTTCTCGCTTCCACTCTTGCTGGGTGCTTCGTTGCCCTGTCCCTGCAAGAGTGATAGGAATTATAAAGCAGCCAGCCAGATGGTGCCCTGGCAGCTGTTCAAGCTCTACTTGGTCAAGTTGTGTTGGCCAGAACTGCATAGCTCCCTCTTCCATCTTCATGCCAGCTGAATTGATGTAGAAAGACACCCCTCAGTTAAAGAGCATTTCAGCTTCTTCACTGGTGCTTTGAAATATTTTCCCATCTCTTCTATCCGTTAATATTGGCAAGTGCCTGTGTTGGCAGGTTCTTGTCTTGCCAGCTTTCATGCTTTTGTCAAAAGCCATTGGGTTGCACTGCTAAGCTTCAGGTCCTGCAGCCAAATTATAAATGAGAACCTCTAGCCTTGTTTTCATGGCTGAGGAAGAAATGCCACCATATCAGAATTTGAAAATCTAGAAACTAGAAAGAAAAAACCAAAACAACCCTGAATTGTTGTTGTTAATGATGGTAAATCTGTGATATTATACTTCTAGTCATACTATGTGTGGGACACACGTGGCAGTAAAGACCCCTTATCAAATGTCACAGAAATATAAATTTTACCATGAAATTTTGCTTGGAGGAAGTTCTCCAGGCCAAAACACAGTGACCCAAATCTTCATTTTGTCTTGGTTCAGCCATTTGGGCAGCAGTACTTCTCATCTCTCTTGCACTAAGTTTGTTGGTTTGATGGTAGGTACCTACAGGGTCCCTTGCCCTCAGGAAGGACACTCAGGTATTTTCTGAGGCAGAGCAGTTCCCTTGCTTCAAATGCCTCTCAATGTCCAAAGCTTGGCCTGTTTGTCCAACCTGCAGCATTTTCTGTGACTTTCTTTTTCCAAGGGGAACGTGGCAACCAGCTACTGCCTCCCAGCTGGGGGGATCACACTGTTGGTAAGCAGAACTAAGCCATGATTTCCTTCATTACAATGGGGAGAGAGAGAATAGCTCAGTGTCTACATTATAGCATCTACAGGGAGTTGCACTACTGGAGCTCAGAAAAGTCATTTTCAGAGATTAGAGATCACTAGTGGTATACTACAGGTCACAGTCCACCTCTGCCCCTTGTTGAGGGACAGCTGCCCCTGCTCTCCAAAGCAGCCCCGTTTGTGTCCTGGGGAGAGCCATCTTGCCCAGTCAAACGCAGCCTCTTTGTCCTTTTTCAGTGAGGTAACAGAAGGCAGAGGGGTTAAATGACTAAGTAAGGCCAAACAATGAGTCAACACCAGCAGCTGAACTGAAACTCGGGAGTCCTTGGCTTCTGCTCCCGTGTTTTCTCTCCTGCTCAAGCAGACGGGAAGCTGAGAGGCGGGCGCCTGTGAGAGAGACCGGCTGCAGAGGATGGAATAAATACTCGCTTGTGTGCGAGCGAACACAACCGCGTCTGTCTGTGCCTTCTGCTCTGAGAAGGAGTTCAGTGTGTGCTCCTGCCATTAATTGCAGAGCCAGATCCTCTCCTGCACTGCAGCTGCATTGTGCTGCATGGAGGAGTGTGGCCCCATGGCTGGCCAGGAGAAGGCCCCCTTGGGCTCGTGGTGCCCTGCGGTGACAGCCACCCCAGGGCCTGCTGGAGGTCTCTCACCTGGGAAGAGAGGGGGGTTTTGTGTGCAGAAGGCTGGCAGGGGAGCACACTGTGGCACTCCTCCAGCCTCCCTGATTTAGAGAGGTCTGAGGCTGGGGGAACTCATGAGACACCAAGATCCACTTTGCTTCTGAGTTTTGAGCGCTCTCCTTTGGCCACCCCTTGTATCAGGACAGGGAGAGGAAAATGTGTTAGAGTGTTAATTTGATAGATGAAAATAGCTCTTCCAAAAGCATTGCCTGCTTTTGATTAGTATTATTAATGTTCTGAAGCCAGATGGTTTGATGCCAGATTTCAGTCCAGATTGGAGCTTGTACAACTGAAATCCATCCTCTCAGTGAGAGAGTTGCTCATGAGAAGAGCAGTAGTCCTTACAGTGTGGTGCACAGCAACATTGGAAATCATTTTCTTACGCTGTCATTTGATGTGCAGATAAAATATAAAAAACATAATTGCTTTATGTTTTTAGTATATGACATTTAGATCTAGGGAATTTGTCAGAGGATAGTATGATACCTTCATTAAATAAAGCTAGGTTGCTTATATTCTTGGCCCTGAAAATACAAGGTGACTAAAAGGTTACTTCTTTGTCCTCCTACTTTTTTCTTCCAAGATACTTCTGACTGTTTCCTGGCTTTGTTTAGCAGAAACAACCAGTTCTCTCACTGAGCTGACAGTCACGGAGGGTGTCGTGCTATATTTATGCTTTACATAATATTTGTGTCAAAAAGTCTTTGTCTAAACAGACCTGATGTCAGTAAAAGACAACCCTGGAACAAATGGTCTGAAGTCTCAGAAAGCTGGTCTTTCCCAAAAGTGACTAACGTGAGGCAAATGGAAAATGTTGGTCTGAAACAAGTCAGATCCAGCTGCGTGCATCTGATTAAAAACATCGATTGCTCGACATCTAAACCAAATAAAATATGAAACATTTTGATTAAGCAAAACCAGGAAACTGTTACCATTTTTAGGATGTCTTTAAATGTGACAGTATCTATTACCTGATATACTGGTACTTTCAGTATCTATTTAAATGGACTCCAGTGTTCAAACAATATATGCTGTAACTTCTATCCTAAATTACTTTTGCTTCCTTGTATCCAAGATGGAAATTCCTGTCCCTCTTGACCATCCATCTCAAGAGCAAATACAGCTGCTTTTCCTGTAACTCGGCTCCTTCTTTCCTTCCTTTCTGCTTTCTCTTCTTGCCTTCTGTGCAACTGAGGTTTTTCAGAATTTCTATATATCTATCTGTAGTGTTTTCACTATAACCCACACTCTGCTTAATCACAGGAAAATGGCTCTCCAAAACTTTTTAAGTGCATAACAGAGTATAAAATCTGAGGGAATCTGAGAATGCAGCCAGAAGATAAAAAGTCAAGACAAGGAAAATCATGTCATTTCAAAAACAAAATGTGATCACCAGTTTATCTTAATTCAAAGAAACTTGTGTCAGCATGGCCATACAATTTTGGAAAGAGCTGAAAATGCTTCCTAGTACATGGGGCACCACTCTTCTTAGGATTTAGAATACCATTATTCTGGTATCTTAAGTATTTTTGTGCCTTCTGTCAAACAAACACAAGTTCAGTTTTTCAGCTGAAAATGAAATCTATTTCTTAAGCCGTATGTTTCTATTACTTAACATATCAATAATTATCATCATCTGCTTCTAAAATTAATTTAGTAATTACAGCCAAACTAGTGAATATAATGAGTGGTGACACTTGTGGCAAGAATTATTTCAGAAAAGATATGGCACAAAGTGCAATCTTAATAACACATTTTCAGGTTGCCAGGCTGCTTAAACCACTCTGATGGGCTGAAATACAGGCAAGTGGCCTGACAGAGGATTCTGTGTTGCATGCAAGGGGCTGATACTCCTTCTAGTTGTAACTCATTGTGGCAAGAATGAAAAAAAAAAAAGGTTTAGGAACTAGTTTTCAGGAAATTCAGTCTCCAGTGAGCAGCTTAGGATACAGAGCAAAAGATTACAGCAAATCAAAGCTGTATGAAATGTTGTATGTTAATGCCCATGTGTGTTTTCCTGAATAATTTATGTTAGAAGCATTAGGGGGACAGCGAAAAGGATTGCTGTTGGATCCGGCATGAAGTGGTTTGACTCTCCTTCAGTGCAGCAGCCTTTCCTTCTGCCCAGTCTGTTTTGGGAAAGGGCGAGCTGGTCCATCACGCATGATACAAGGGAATGTCCTCAGCTGTTTCTGAGGATGGTAAAAAATAAAAGTTGTTTCATACTGAATCCATCTGTCTCCACAGCGTGTTTTGCCGTCTCTGTAACAATGTGGTGATAACAGTGAGTTCCCAATCCCTCTGGCATAGCTCCCTAAGGCAGATACAGAGACTAAGTTTAGCGTGACATCGTTCAAAAAATAACCCCATCTCTAAATTCTTTTTTCTCCAAGTAAGAAATACAGTTCTCATGAGTGGAGAAGGTAGGAAAGGGAAATGCCTTTTTTGTAGAACAGAGGCCTCTTAATTGCAGGATACCATCCATCTTCTCAGGATGTATCTGACACTGAATTTCCTTCAATGGCTTGTGAAAAATAAATGATTTATCCAACATCCTGAATTTTGCTCCTGTTTGGATCTAATTATGTAATTTGCTAGTCAGGGTGATTCTGAGACACTTAAAATGCGGAGGTAATTGTGAAATGCTCCGAAGGTCTTTTTGAAAATTAGTTTGTAATTATGCATAGAACCAATCTGAAACAGGTGTATACAGATACAGTGGTGAAGCTTGATTAAAGGTATGTAGGCCATTAGGGTGAAATTCAAGATTTTGTTGCATCAGTTTATGTTCTCACTGCCTCTACTGGATGCAACCTTGATAGTTGCTATAAAAATTTAGGGAAAAAAAGATGTTGATTCTTGCCCAAGAAGCTGTGTTAAATCTATTCCTCCTGATGTAAATCTAATTATAATCTAAGCTATATAAATTCCTGTTGTGTAACGTATAATAATTGCTGCTACCTCCAAAGTATTTGTGACAGGCATCATAGCAGCTCTCAAGGGCTATAGCTTTTCTAAGATTTCTATGCACTGAGTGCAAAATTCTTCTGAAAACTTTTTCATTTAATATTTACATATAAGCTGAGCTGATTTGAAAATGTTCCTTTGGGTGTATTTGGAGAGTTTATACTACCTTGGAAAACTCACATAGGCAATTTATATGGAGTCTATTCTGGGTTTATTGATGTTTATTGGGTCATTTTCTTCAGCAGGTCACTGTACTGATGGGAGTACAAGGATCTTAAGAGGAAAAATAGGTGACAGCTGACATTGTTTCGCAGATGAAGATCAACACTATAAACCATAGGGACACCAGACCTGTACATTTGCATTGCTCCAGTATAGATCGCCTCTCTGAGACATGATCTTGTCACTCTGTTTTTCAAGCTCCTCCTGACTTTCTTATCACGCTGTCCTTATTTGTGGCTATTGCGTCTGGATAGTGTGAACAGGCTCTATGGGCCGACAGCAGTGGAGGAATGGTTTGGCAGAACAGTGTTATTTACTCCATTAAGAAGTTTGGCCAGCAAGTCATTAAAACACACACACAGAGACACGATGCAACCAGAACCAAAATATCTAGGGAGGATATGTAATTAACAACAAGTAGTAGAGAGTCATTTAAATGACTGCTGGCCTGTCAGAGTTAAAGAGTTGAGAAAAGGAAGTTGCCCGCAATCCAGAGCAAAACACGTGATGAAATAGTAACAAACTCATGACTTAGGAATCCCTGAGTGGGTAATTCAACCTTTTCAGGCTGCAGTGATGAATCACCGAGTGTTTCTCTGGGTGTGAGCTTTTAGGTGGCAGTGACGATGTCAGCCTGAGTGGAAGTGACCTCAACAACAAGCTCGCTGGTACAGATCAGGGGCCCTTCTAAAAGCAGAAGGTCAGCAGCGCATCAGCAACACAGAGCACGCAGCTAGGGTTTAATTGCAAGGTTAGAATTAAATAACCATCTGTCAAGATTGCAGCACTATTACATGTCTGAGACCAGATAGTTGCTGTTAGCATCTAACTCACCAGATGATAATTACATATGCTACCTTCAACAGAAGAGTAACTCAAACTACTGTGAAACAAAGTTGTAAAGGCAGCAGTGACTGTACAAAATCCACAAGGGTTTGTTTTCTTTTTTTTCTGAAGCTCTGATGGTGAGACATTTAGTTGTTGGTTTTGAAGATTTATGATCACATCTTTGTTGTAGCAGCATCAGATGCAATGCAGTTACATTAAGGATCGATTTGGTCATCTTTCTGTGATTACAGAATGGTACATCCCTCTTAAAACTATAATACTTAAACAAAATGACTAAGAAACCTTAACACGCTCCAGAGTTTTTAAAGTGCATGAATTTTTGACCAGAGTATCTATGAGCAGCTGTGTATACTATGCAATAGCTCTTCTTGACATGCTCTAAAATAGACTATCTCATAATATTGTAAGCAAAAACAATTTATTGAAAAAGCACAGAAATAGATACAAGCTAGCAGAGCAAGCAGCTACTAGTTGTCCGCACACAAACACTACTCCTGTGCTCCAGGAGAGCAGACATAGAGCCATCACAGTAATTGCAGGGATGGCTGGCACCTTGTAGTGCTGAAAATGAGGGTTTGGCTCCCATGAGTTTCCATGACCTTGTTCCTATTGTCCAGGCAGAACCACTGTTGCTGCAGCACGCTGGGTGTCCCCTGGGAGAGGATGGAGGGGGAGGGCAATGAGAAGAAATGGCATTAAAACTTGACAAATCACTGCTCCCACTCACTGGTATAAGAACTGTAAGAAGTCAAAAGGCACAGGACTTATCCCTCTATACCTCCCAGGCTGCCATGTAGGAGAGGCCACAGACAGCAACAACTTCTTTCTGCAAAACTGGTGGTTTTAAAGGGCAATCAGTTTCCATTTTATAAAAAGACAGCTCTGCCGATTGGTAGGCAACAACCTACTCATTGTACCCAGATGTGTTCCTGTCAATGAAAAAAGGTTAATCTGTCTACCCAGCAGTTCTGACTTGTGGCTCACAAAATGCTTTATGCAAAGCTTGTCTGTGATCAGTAAAGGGGTGTGTGTCAGGAACATGGTAATTATTTTTAATAATGAAATTTTATCATTAAGTAGTACATTATCCTCTACCCTGTGAGATTCTTCTAGAAATTTCTTCTTGTGTCCAAGAAAATGTACCATTTACAAGCATTAGGCTCTGTTTGTAAAATTACACAGTGCAGTGTAGCCTATGTGAAACAAGCTTTGTAGAGACTACAAAGGGTTCCCAGACTGAGGAGAAATCTGCGCAAGGTCTCTTTGGCTACAAAAAGGATCACATAATGTCTGGTTTTAGGAAACAAGCCGAAGAACGTAGACTTGAGCAGACTTGTGGTTTAAGAGTGTTTGAGCAGTGTCAGTGCGCCACTGAATTAAGTTAATTCAAGAACTCCTTTGCTCACCAGGCTTTAAAGTCTTCATAAATAAACATTTGAAATTTCAGCTCTACTTACACTATTATGAAAAGGTGAAAAACGAGACCAAAAAAAAAAGAAAAAGCCCAACCCAACACACTAAAGAAATGGTTTATAATTTTCTAAAGTTTGAGAGAATGTAATAAGTTTTATTTTGTCTTGAAGTGCTAAGTGCAAAAAGAAATTTCCTGTAGTCAAAAACTCCCTCTGCTTTAAAAATCTGAACGCACATGTTCCATCAGCTCAGGCAAAGCCAAAGGGGTTTAGAACTTGGAAGAACTTTAGAATTATTAGCATTTATCTCACAAATAATATTGCTGTGTTTCAGTCTCACATAGGACAAAACCACATCTGACTTTAAAAGCTGCCTCAACAAACCATTACCGTGAACTTGAAAACATCCTTTGCACTTGAGAACAGGGAAAATAGAAACTAGCGTGGGGTGTGCCAACTGTGCCCTGATGTATTTCTCCCTCTTGGACATGACCATGGATAAAAAGCTGCTGCCTCCTAGGGCAGCACCAGCCCTCTCATTTTCAGTGGCAAGAGAGGAGCAGGTCCAGCCTGGGAGCTGGGACAAGTTGTCTGCCACCAGTCAAAAGAAAGGGCTGGAAAGGTGGAGCTGATACAGGGCACTTTGTGAGGCAGCTACAACTCCTTGGCTAAACCACTCTCAATCTGTTAGTGCTTTGAACTTAAATAGGATGAGTTTTTACAATATTTTTCTCCCACTTAAAGTTCTTCAGTCTCTGGGAATGTGAAATCCCATAGAAACTTTGGGAAAAATATTAAACCAGTATTATAATAAAATAATACATTATTAATGCTGTGCAATAGTCTGTGTTTGCTTGGCACACATGGTTAATGATATTTCCTAGGTCAGAAACAAGAACTTTTACTCAGAGATAGACTCCATCCACCTGCATTTCCACTCATTACATCCAGGCAGACATCTGGCTTCTCTTCTTCTGGTCCATTGACATCTGCACCAAAAAAGTCTTGGCTGTTGGATAGCACAGATGGCTTGTGGGACCAGCTTCTCTGCCCAACAAAACTGCTAACATCACAGACAGGACTTTGCAGGCTGAATTGTGATTTCCTACCCATGGTCTGCAATTTTGATTATGCTTGCCTATGGGTGCCTTATCCTCCCCTTTTATTCATGTGTCACCTCTTGCAGTAAGATTTTGCTGCAGCAGGTGATTTGATATTTTAATACTGTTGAACTTTCACCTATTTGATCAGCAGAGGTTCTGGAATCAGGAGACTACTGCTGGCTCTTCCACATACTTCCCATGTAATCTTGTGTACCAGTTGTTTGGTCTGGATAGTGTAATCCTCACGTTGATGAGCAATTAAAACACATGAGCAGTCCTACTGACGGCTGTGTGTAAGACATGTGAGTGATCACCAACCTGAGCAAAGGTTATAAAATCCTGTGTATAACCTCTCTGCTCCTGTGTTAACTCACAGGAAATAGTGTTACGTCACTTCCTTGCTGAGTGGTGTAAGATAAAATACCTTAGGAGCTTGAGAAAAAAGGTGCTGCAGAAAGGTAGTGCACTGCCAGTACAAAGTTATTAGGATCCTCATTAAGCAGCCCCAAGAAAGCTCTCTCCAAAGCCCCAAACAGGAGCCTTCCTCCCAGATGTGAAGTATTCTGGGTCAAGGCCCAGTTACTGTCTCTGAGCTGTGCTCCCAGCTGGCCTCCTGCAGAACTTCTCCCTCAGATCAAGCATCGTCACCATGTTTTAAAAAATTCAATATTTAATTACTCTTCTGTGAAATACGTTACTAAAATCTTGACTGAAATCCATTCAGAACATACATGTTTCTCAGATAGATTGCCAGTTTGCCTGATAGGGATTTGTTTATTTGTTCCCCTTTGAAAGAAGAATCAAGATCTGTTTCGTCACTACCCAGATTAGGAAAACAGGTCATGTTTAAAAAGATGTGGGCTAACATGCTCTTAACACCCCCACCCCCAAACAAACCAGTAGTAAATGCTACTTAAAACAGGTTTAACATACCTAAGAGATTAGGATCAGTCTTTGTTGTCTCTAGCCTAGCTAGATTGCTTTTAAATGTGACCTCCTTTCCTTGCCTAGACAGATGCTCTTTGTCTGCTGGGACCACTGGGCTGTAAAGCCATCCTGACAGCTACCTCGCTTCCCAGTCCCTCCCAAAGGGCCAAGATTCTTCCAACTGGTTTCCTTCTACTGAAAAGACTATAATTAGTTGCTTCCCCCTTTTTCCTCTGTTTAAAATCGGCATTGTACAGCCTTTCTTCCTATCTCTTGAAACCTCATCCGCCATCCTGTCCTGCTTTCAAACATATATAAAAGGAAACGCTGTGCTATGGGAGCATAAGCACATTGTTTAACAAAGACAAACTGCCAAGTGTTATAGTAAAGAATCAGCATTTTCTTCCTTTCCCATTGGACTGTGACTTATCCTTCTGTTACCCAAAATACGTATTACCTGCTTGTTTCTGAACTATGACTTCCTCCCTTTTTTACTAAACATTAGTATTGCTGTGCTTATTTTGGTAGCCTGAATATTAAGGTTTCCTTTATTGCTCTAGCATATTATTCTCCCATGTGTCTAAGTAATTTCATATTAAGTTTTCCTGTCTGTTTCTATCAGTGGAATAGCTTTTGAAAATGTAAATCAATCAGCAATACTTACAGATTCGAAGATTTCAGCTAAGAACATTTTTCGAAAGGGTGTTATGGACAATTTCTTGGTTTATAAGGGATTTGAAGCTGAGAAGTCTCAAAAATCTTGTAAGTAGACACATTTTCTTACAAAAATACCATGTCAGAGATATCCTTGCTCGCTTAGCAGAACTTAGTATTTTTAAGCTTCTCCAAAAAAAGCAAAACAGCATCTTCTAAAAACGGGATCTGCAAATTTATGAAACTCATCTTAATTAAAACAAATTATGCATCAGCTTTTCAGATTTTCCCTGCTCAATTATGCAGGTCTCAAAGCTCAGCTCAGGAAAGAAATTAAAGCTATTTTAAGCTATTTCATGTGTTAGTTTATCGAAGTCAAGCTTTGTAATCAAAATGTGACAATTAGCATTCCTTTGTAATTTAATTCAAATGTATTCCTTTTTAATTAAATACAAATTTATTCCTTTGTAATTTATTACAAAGGAGGATATCTTTACAAAATAATTTTCCAGAATTTGCACAGGCTTTGCCAAGTACACTGATATCTACTGAACTATATGTGTTTGAAAATAAATGTACAGCAGTTCAAACAGCCATTCTGAGTTATTATGGAAGCAGAGCTGTTAGTATGTATTTCTTTTTAGCCTCCTAGTCTAGGACATTTTGTAGGACACATACTCACTTTGCCAATTGAAGTCCTGTGTCAGTCTTGGTCTTGAGAAACCCTAAATCATGTTATTCATTTCCACACTGTTCCTGTTCATTATATCCATCAGTTCATAAATCTAAAGTCTTTCATTTGCTGAATGGAGCATCTCCACCCAGGCCAAAAGGATTCTGCGTGTTTATACACACTAATTTCCAAGTTATTTACCCTATCAGAGCCGTAGAATAAGCACCCATTTAAGTTTTGTCTTTCAGGCTGTGCAGAAGATTACGTGCTAGACAAATCTCACTTATTCCCTCTCTACTGCTTCACATAAAACCTGATTCTAGTTCTTTAGCTAATTTTTTTTTACCCTGACATGGTCCTTAGTCAAGCAAGGACTGGCCCAAATATTTAGAGATGCGGAAACTGAATTTAAGGCATGCACTTACAAGATATTTGGACATGTAAGGAATAAAATGGTGAATAATCAATGACTATTGTACCCTTAGACGACTCAGGGAAGGCTGTTGGCTGGATTCACAGTGTTCTAGGCAGAGGGCTATGATGCTGGGAGGAGTACAGAGAGAGACAATAAAGCAATCAAGGATTTTGGGGAAAACTGTCACACAAAGAGAATGAAATGGCTAGGAATGTCTTCCTGAGAAAACGAGGTGGTGGGTAAGTAGGGAGCTGATGGAAGGATATACATCAGAGAATGTATATGGCAAAATAGAAGCTCCTGCTATCATAATCCCAAAACCAAAGTGGATATCTGATTAAATTCGGAATCAGTAAATTCAACATTGTTGAAAAAAACTAAATAAATCAAGTTTGTGTGGGAAAGTTACCAGACACCAAGGCCAATTTGCACAGCAGAGCTCATGTCATAAACTCTGTCTCCAAAACAGTGTGGCTGCCTCAAACTGCCTATTGGGGACAGTCTCGGTAACATTATCATTCTCAAACTATCCCCTGAGTAGTTTAGCAGGGCACTGTCGCGGTTGAGACGGACAGACGACATGGACCAAGTTCTTTCAAGATGAAAGTAATAGGTGCCATTTATTGTTACAAGTGCATTTTTATACAATTCTACCAGTTCATGTGTCTTTTCACTATTGGTTACAAGTTACAGCACTAATATCTCATTGGTTAATTTTGCTGTCATCCATGTTATTCTTCTATCCCCTTCTGTCTCACGGGTATATCTCTCCTTTCTCACGGGTACAAGTCCGTACCTCCGGATACTCCTTTACTCCCTTCCTTCTCAAGGGTAAACCTTAATATCTTCAAGGCTGATTTCTACCCCCATATTTTCTGTCAAGGACTCCGCAGACCCACTGCACTTTCCCACAATTCCCCCTTTTTTTATTTATGCTAAAAATGCTGCCCTCATTGTCCACTGCAGGGCCCTTTGCAGCAGAGAAATCATGCATGGCAACATTAGTAACACAACCACAACAATCATCAAAATGATCAGTCCTGTTTTCACTACTGATAACAACCATCCTAAAAACCCTCAACCACTGAGCAATTTATTTAACAAATCCCATCAAAATCTTCACACCCATGTCCTTGAGCTAATAACAAAAATCTATCGTGGCTCTACTCTGCCATGTGGCATGTCTTACAGAATCTACATCTAAAAAAAGTCCACTTAAAGCCTTTGAAGTTCTGTTACTTTGCTTAACTAGCCAGTATCCTAATTTTCTAAAATATTTAACGCTTTTAGCTGTGCCAACACCAGATACAAGAGATCCTAAAACCCTTAACCTTGATCCCCAAAAATCTACATTATCATCACATTTTGACTCATATGCATGCAAAAAACGTTTTTCCCGTGTCGCTTTTCTGTGATCGACTATCATGGGTGTTAAGAGAGTTAATAGTCCCAAAATACACAGTCCTCAACAGCATTAGAAGAAATTCCTGGTCAGGCTCTATCTCCATAGATCAAGAATACACAATACAGGAGGTTTTGGGGTCGCTGTCCCACATTATCAATGACATTCCTTGGATTCTTCTGTGAGGCATTACACCATCGAGTTTCATTTCTATAGTCACCAATGGTAGCATTAACATTTTGCAGTCTTATCCATTCATGCTTTAGCATATTGTCCTGGCACTTTTCACAAACCAGCTGGATACAAGCATCCATGGGCATAGATCCCAGCAATTCTAGTTCCTGTGGTTCAATGTCTATTTCCGGGAGACAGTTAATCCAAAGTGCCATGTTAGTATTTTTGTTGCAATGCCTTTGCACCGACCACTATTTTGAAACAATTGTGTGATGCTGCTGTATTCATCAAGGGGGATGCCAACCAAGCACGTGTGGAACGGGTTTTCCGGAGATGCCATAGCTAGGCATATGGAGTCCTGGTCAGTCATGTTGGCTAAAGTACTCCACATGTTAGTCTTTTTCTGTGCGGGCATCCAAAACACAGCAGCTGCAACAATCATTGTCAGGAAGATAACACAGGTTTCACGTTTTGTGCCAGCAGCCATTGCGGCCCTTGATCTGTAAAGACACAAGCATAACCTCTCCCCCAGGTTATCAATTGCTGTGGCCTTTTCCATTGATCAGTGATTTGACCATAACTAATGTAGGTTTTTTCTGATTTAGCATGGTTTTGGGTCACACTTGCAAAGTATTTCATCACATACAATGCTTTTGACAATTGGCTTTGTGGTGTTTTCCCTACGTCTCCCCCCTTTTTGTTTTAAAAAGGAACAAAACCAAAAACAAAAAAAACAGTTCAGAATCAGATACGTGCATTGGAGCTTGACTACGTACTCAGAATCACAAATCAAATTTAGAGGTTACTCCTTTAAAAAGCTCTAAATAATGTAAAGCTGTGCCAAGTTCTGCTCATTGGGTTGAACCTTCAATAATTTTCACAGAATGATGCCAATTGTTATCTTCATGCCAGACCACTACAGCTTTATGAGAGTTCCCAGAACCATCAACAAATACTTTGCAAGTATGTAGGATCAGACCAAATACAAGTATGGCCTATAACCTGATGTTAAAGACTTGCAGGTTCTGCAGCAATTTACATTTTACATTTAGGCATGCCAAAAGCTGTGCTGTTAAGAAAACCAGCTAGTGCAATTTATAAAGACATAGATTACAAAAAAAAAAATCAAAATTAAATTTCACAAATGGTACATATATGACAAAAGGATCATGGCCTATTGAAACTTAAATTCATTGCCTGCCTTTCTTGATCAGAGTAAAAAGCAGTTTATCAGTCTGCTAGCAATCTCATCATACTGTCCCCAATAGCCACAGGTTGTTTCTGTGTTGTAGCTATAAATAGACAAATCTGCAAGTCCAATCGAATGCAGTCAGCCTGTAAGGTTGTCATAAATTCATTCCTCAAAGTTTCCAACTCCATTTTGGCTGTCATATTTATTGGATATTGTTTTCCCTTACCAGATCAAAGTCCTGTTTCAGATCTATCAGGGTAGTATTTGCTTTATCGAAACATTGGCTGTTAATACTAGTGGAGATACAGCATTTGAAATTTCCTTGGAGATTTCTCACTTGCAGCAAGCAGATCTGCTCCATCCAAGCAGCTTCTTGTAGGCTATGCAACTAAACAGAATTCTCAGAAAACGTTATTTGAGCTTACAATTTACTTAACAAATCTTAATCTAAGAGAGGTATAGGAGTTTCTAACAACTATAAGAATTCATGTATTAAAACTTTGTTCCAAATTTGGCATTCCATTGGTCTCAAAAAATGGCCTTTCTTTCGTTGTCTCTCATGACCTCAAAAACTAGCATGGTGAATTTACTAAGAAGTCACTTACAACTAATTACCACAAAATAAGTCTATTAACAAATTTTTGGTTTAATTTTCCAGTTTCATTAGAACTATGGATCCACTGGTGATGCCTTTAAATTTCACCCTCAGACTCCTTCATGCAGTATTACAGCTCTCTAGCAGTAACATTGCTTGAGGGAGGGGCGCGGGGGGGAATAAGACTTCCCTCTCGCCCCCATCTGAGATGGCAAGACGTCCAGCCCAGCATGAAAACACATCAGTTTGAACTCCACATCAAACCAATCTGGCTCCACTCCACACGCAAATCAGTACCAGTCTGACCCAGAGAAGCACTGAACACTGTGACCCCCCAAAGCTGACCAGTGTGAAAAGACTGACTTCAGCAAGGAGGTAAAGTTATGAGCTCTTTTCCCCAGATGTGCCAAAACCTAGGAAACAAGACAGAAGCAAAAATAAACAACACCAACAACCCCTGATTCAAAGCCGAAAAACAACACAGTGCCACAACAAAAATGGATGACAATACTTCAGGAAAAAAAAAAGGGACAGAGCGGGGGGAGCAAAGCCCCCCTTTCTCTGCTTAGCAGTGGGAAAACAGTTTTTTTTTCCTTTCTTCTTCTTTCTCTTCTCGCCGCAGTTCAGATATAGTCAAGGCCATGCAGCTGGTATAATCACTGGTACAAAGTGGGAGGCTCTGGCAAACTCCTCAGTTACGATGAGCTGCACACAGGCCTGGGATATTTTGCTCTTTTGTTTTCCCATTTCATTCCAGCCGTAATACACTTTATATGCAGTTTCAAGTAGCTCAGCAATAGTTACATTCCTTAGCTCCATTTACCTTTTACAATTTAGAGATGTCAAAAAACCAGTATAAACCAGTATAATAAACATCAATCCATTATTCTATTTTCCTAAATCTAAATCAGTTAATATTCTAGCAACTGTTAAATACAACCTCTTCTAAATTCACAGCTATCATAGCATTTTAACAATTCAAATGCTTTTCTAACAATATAAGCAATCATTCTAATGTGTAAGGATGCATCCTAAGGGGAGGCAAGGTGGAATTTTAGCAATTTTAGCAGTGGAACCGGTTCCCGTTTTGTAATTATCTCCCAAACAAGATTCTTTTGGTACCAAATATGAATATGCAAACTAAAATACTGAGCTCAGATATGAAAACCATATACCAAGTTCAAATATGCAGATGGATCACAGTTACACCAATTTAAGACAATATCTCAATTTTTGCATTGCACCTTTGGGCCGCTCACTGCTCAGACAGGTGGAGGTACCTCTGGGTCTCCCTGACAAAAAAAGTCAGTGGCGCCGGAGCCCATCGGCCCCCCCCGAGCCGGAGCGAGCTGGACTGGGCAAGGCCTTTTTTTGTTTTGATTTGGTTTCTTTTTAGTGTCTCATCTGGTGCGCTACAGTTGTTATTCCAAAACCAGGATTCTTTACATGATGTACATACGGAAAAACCAAATTCAGCACAGTGAGATGAGACACAGCTTGTGACAGAGTTGCGCAAGTCTGAATGCCGGAATAAAGGTAGCATGCTAGCGAAAAAAAAAATAACAGGTACTACACACAAAATTTTACCATCACATTCACGCAGTAAAGAACTAAATTACTTATGATCTTCTGTATTATCACAAAACGCACATTTTGAGTCAATGAATTCTCATGATTTAACAGACTGTGAACTTATCGTACCATATAACAAAGACCTACTAAAATTGCAACATACTTAAACCGATACCCACAAAGAAAACAGGTTAATGAGGAAGGCATCTTGCAGACTCTAACAAGTTTGCTGTGACCTGTGTGTTATCAGTTAACTCTCTCTCAGCTTGTTGACGTTCAAACCGTTCCAGCTGTAAAACTGTCTGTAATGATCTAATGATCTCTTGTAGAGATTTATTTTGTCCTGATCTTCTCACCTTAAAAACAACATTAATTGTAACAAAATTCTATTCTCCGGACACTTTTCCCAATCATTTAACTGAAACAGCAGCCAACACTGATTTCAATATTTAACAAGATCTTCCTTCCTTATAATTCCGAGTGCTTTCCTAAGTTTTAAAACACCTCCCAATACTGATTTTTTTCAGGAACACAACTGAAAACAATTATTCCTGACCCCATCTTGCAAGTAAAAACCTTGAGAAGGGAGAGGGAGGGGTGCTGCTTGCAGCATGACTGGGAAAAATGGGGAGAGAGTTTTACGGCACACTTAAAAACAGCTAGTAAAACAATTAACTCACATTCCTAACAAGCTGCTTGATTTTCAGAGAGGCAATACACAGAAACACATAATATGTACTGTAAAACTTGCAGATAACATATTGATAGCAAACATTAGCATTCTCTACTGCTAATTTCAACACCAATGCTTCCTTAGCTTCTAAGTTTTCAACCTGCTTATTGATGGCCTCTTGAAGATGGTCAATAAATTGCACGTAATTCTCACTGGGACCCTGATTAATAGTTGCAAATGATTTGGCTGCATTGTTGGTTTCAGGCACCTTTATCATAACTTGATATGCGAGGTCTGTTGACTGCCTCAGGATTTCAGAAAGTTATCGCGCCTGTAGTTGTGGTGTGTCAACTAGTGTCTCTTCCAGAAACGCACAGGGTCCCGTGGTTTAACTGCAATCGAAACTGGGGGTAAATCCCAGCTTTTTGGTAAGTTCGGTTTACGCTCTGAAACTCTACCCTCACCCTCAGGAATTCAGTGCGGGTGGGAGGAGGGGGCAGGTTGGAGGGACCCAAATCTGTAGGAATTACGTTATTTGGCTCGGTCTGGCTCACCACGGGGGGGTCCTCCCCACCTAAATCTCCAGGCAAGGGGGGATAGGAAAAAAAAAAAAAATGTCCATTTTTTTCTTCCGCAACTGATAGCGGCGGGGCAGAGGGTTGAACTATGATTAATGGCGGTGACGCAGACGGCAGAACCACGGTTGATGATGGTAGAGGAGAGGTTCGAGCCGTGATCGATGACAGCGGAGCAGTCGGCCGAACGCACTGGTCCGACTGGTGCTCCAACTGGTGCTCTGAGGGCCCCTCCCGAGACCATGCACAACCCAACGTTGTTTTTTCATGTGAGTCTTTCATAGCTTTTAATTGATCTCGGGGCCACACATATGTATACGAGTCTTTCATAGTTTTTTTCTGATCTCGGGGCCACACATACGTACGCTCCTCCTTTATTCCTTTTAACTTTCCAAGAAGGTGCCGCGGATTCTTATCCGTGTCAGTGAATATGGACTTGGGCGGTTTTGACGAATCTTTAGTAACAGGGGGGATCAGAGTAGTACTTAATCTTGCTTTTTTCTCCGAATCTGGCCCAGGAGAGCCAGGGAGACCATCCCCCTTCACCGCCTCTGCCTGTTGCTGTTTTAACTCTTTCAGAGTGTCTAATAACAAGCGCCACGTCGTTAACAGTTCAGTTGCTTCCTTGGACCCTTGGGTAGCACTATCAAACAGTTTATCTCCCAAGTCCATCCATTGTGACACACTAAATGCTGTCACAGGATTAACCTCTAAACCTTGTGCTTTGCCCCATAGTAACATTTTTCTTAAAGTCAGTTCCGGGAGGCTAACGCCGTGCTTCTTCAGAAGCAGCTTCTATGTGGATAATATAGTACCCTCTTCTTTAGATAAGTTTCAGCCCCCCTGTTCCCGGTAGCTCACCTGCTCCTTAGCGAGGTGTCTTTTCAACGATCCGGATCTTCGGCAGCTCTCCTCGGCTGCTCTCATCAGCTGTACCGGGCTCAGTCTCCACAGCTCTTCTTCGGCTGTTCACAGCTTCACGCTGTCACCTTGTTAGGCGAGATCCTCTTCAGGCAGGATCACGTCGGGGTCACCATATGTCGCGGTTGAGACGGACAGACGACATGGACCAAGTTCTTTCAAGATGAAAGTAATAGGTGCCATTTATTGTTACAAGTGCATTTTTATACAATTCTACCAGTTCATGTGTCTTTTCACTATTGGTTACAAGTTACAGCACTAATATCTCATTGGTTAATTTTGCTGTCATCCATGTTATTCTTCTATCCCCTTCTGTCTCACGGGTATATCTCTCCTTTCTCACGGGTACAAGTCCGTACCTCCGGATACTCCTTTACTCCCTTCCTTCTCAAGGGTAAACCTTAATATCTTCAAGGCTGATTTCTACCCCCATATTTTCTGTCAAGGACTCCGCAGACCCACTGCACTTTCCCACAGGGCACTAGTTAGCCTGGGCCAAAATGGAGCCAGGGAACAGTCTCATGGTTTACCAGTGTTACCTACCAGTTCACACAGTCATGGAAGACTGGCAAACCTCTGGGATCTCTGGTGATAAAAGGAGTACTGTAGAAGCTTCGTTCTGCTTTGTTGGTATTAGCACAGGTGTATTTGCATGGATCTGTGTTCAGGGCAATAACAGTGGTACAGTTCCACAGGTTTTGTGGTATATGGGATCAGAAAGGAGAATTGGTAACCACTGCAAGGGGCACTTCTGCTGAGGTTATGTGCTACTCTATGAGCTGTTCTGCCATAAGGGTTGCACAGTTGTCCTGGTTTTGTTAAAAACAAGTTTCTCTTTTAGTGATTTTGCCGTCAGCTAAAGCCTTCATATTAACTGCATTTTCCTGGAGAACCAGACACATGTTTTGGTAAAACTAGCAATGGAATGCAAACTTATTGATAAGCACAGATGGACATCTCACGAGAGGGACAACGAGAAACAAGTGACCAAGAAACTGACCAACTGTGTATAACATTCCATTCACGTGAATACTTCATATAAAAGTGGGAGATCACGAGGATCTCGCCCCTTTCCTTTTTCCCTTCTGCTTATGGCCGACCTTAGGAGAGGATCTTGCTGGTCGTCCCTGCGAACTGAGGCCTAGTGAGAGACTGAATCCAGCTCCGCTTGGCTGCAGAGTCCAATCCAGGACTTTGGTTGCCGGCTCTGCAGTTGCCGAGACTTTCAAGATTGGTTTTGTATATTTTGTATTATTTTCTCTATTCTTATTAGTAGGATTAGTAAAACATCTTTAATTTTTTCCAACTCTCTTCTCTCTGTCCTTCTTCCCTCCCGATCGCCTGTCCTCAGTGGGAAGAGGGGAGAGGGAGGGGGCAAAAGGGGGAAGTGGGGGGGAGAGGAGGTTAACAATATATCTGCCAGGGTTTTATTGTCACCCCGCAATCTAAACCCTCGACAACAGTAAAATAAATGATTTGCTTCTTGCTTGACCAATAAGACACCTATTTGAATTAAACAGGAATACACTTACACGGCTATATCCTTTATCAATGGAGACAAATTTCTACTAAAGAGATATCTTGAGAATGGCCAAATTGTGGTACAGGAACGCAAAGCCGACATCAGCATATAGGAAAGTTATTACACTTTGAGCTTTTATTTTAAAATTACCTTTGGCCCCTAATGCAGCAAGGGCACTTCCCACGTGCTTGTGCCACTGGTAGCAGAGAACAAGCCTCAGAGAGCAAAGTGCAGCAGTGGTGGCAGCAGCATCCCAGCCAGGCCCCAGCCCTCTGCTGACTCAGATTGTCACTGAGCCAACAGAGACTTTCATTGCACAGCAATTCATCTAACAACACTTTAAAACAACACTGCGTCCCATCTCCTTGCTTGACTGGCTCAATGAAAGCACACAGCAGAATCTGCTCGTTTAACTTTTCCACAGAATAGTAACATTGAAATTATTTTTACATTGTGAAACCTGGACTCTGCTAAGCAAGTAGGAAAAATTATAAATGCTATTAGGTTACTCTGAACTGTCTGTTGGCATTCATGTCCCAGAAGCCAACTGGCAGGAATAACACCTATAAGGGTAAGCTATTTTGGAAAGACACTTGTAGCAAAAACTGCCAGTTAATGGAGATACCTGCAGGAGGCATGTTGTCAGAGGAATACAGCTGAAAACAGCCTGAAGTGTCCCTTCTCACATCCTCTATAATTAAATATAATAGAAGTAAAGATTTCTCTTCAGACAAAACACTCATAAGGAGGGCTTCACATCTTACAAAAAAAAAAAAAAAAAGAAATTAGGGAAAATTATTCCAGAATACAAAATACAAGGCTGTAACAGAGCCAGAGGCATTTGGCTGAGGACAGCGAGCCAGCAGCGATTGCTGCAGGGGAAATAGCTGCAGATTTGGCTGCAGAGACAATTCCAGGCAGTCAGCTGGTGTGAGGGGAATAACAGCATCCACATGGACAGAGCCATTCCTGCTGGATCAGATCAGGGCATTCCGATGGTCGAGTTGAAGGAGCAGTCCTCTCTGCCTAGAGGAAGCACATCTGTCTACCACATTGGGTGTAGAATACATGTGAATGGATTGGCCTGTTCCCATTCTCTCCGAAGTCATGCGACTGAGAGGCTGGAGAGTTTAAGTCATCTGTCCTTGAGGAGAAGTCCGCAGTTATTAGTGCTTTTGTGCAAGGAAGCTTCTGAGCAGCTATAGCCTGAGGGAAAAAAAGAAAAAGAAAAAAAGGCAAATGGTTGTTGCCAGCTGAGGTCAAACCTGGAGCTCAGCAGGGTTTGTTTGGGGACTGATAGGGAGGGGTGAAGAGGTTAGCAGTGGAAGAAGTGGCCTGGAGGATGCAATCCAAAGTAGGTTTCTGTGTGTTGGGGAAACAGCTCAGGAGGTTAGAAACGCACTGTAGTGACCAGGCTGAGGGAAGGCCCTGATTTTTGTCTGTGTTGAAACTGCCTCGCTGACTTGGGGTGGTCTGCAGTGCTGAGGG
Organism: Streptopelia decaocto; assembly: GCF_964273445.1. Taxonomy (NCBI): domain Eukaryota; kingdom Metazoa; phylum Chordata; class Aves; order Columbiformes; family Columbidae; genus Streptopelia; species Streptopelia decaocto. The sequence continues at coordinate 57,206,341 of NC_138656.1, forward strand.
CTTGCCTCTCTGCAGAGACACTGCGGGCCTGAAAAAGTACTTAGAAACTCTTCTCTTTAATTTGACTGTTGTTAAATATTCAGGGAAAAGAAACCTCTGGGTCTGATGTGGAATTAAAGCTCCAAACTTGCCCTGCAAGCCAAAGGAGCCAGTTAGGAAGCACGAGGGATGTGCTGGCCATTGGAAAGATGGGCACAATGTTCAGTGTGAGTACAGTCCTTCACATTGAGGGCCATGATCATAATTAGGATGGCCAGGGACTGCCACCACACTATGATACAGCTATAAGGGTATAGTACAGCCCCACCTCACATCCCAGCATCTGCAGCAGCAGCAGGGGACAGTGGGGCAATCGAAGTGGCTGGGAGACCCTCACCCATGAGGACTGCGAAGGCACCTGCTGGCACAGATGTACAGGGGACTTAGAAATATTTCTGGTAGAATATCCAGAATTAAATTCACATTCTGGAAAAATCAATCAGGGTGCTTGCAGGGAGAAAAATCATGCACAAGAGTGATCGCATTTGCAACCAAGCCAATTGCTGAAGTAATATTATGGGGAAAACTTCTCACACTACCTGGAAATTAATAACCAAATAAACTCCTTCAGCCTGAAGTCCACGAAATGCCTTGATAAAAATATACACAAAGAAATGTAGTGAAGTGATAAATTAGGAATTGGAAGAAGAGCAGGCAGGTAGAGAGCTTCTAGTCATAGTGCTCCAAAACATCTATTTGAACCACAGGGTAAAAACCAAACCAAACAAACAAACACCAAACCAACCAAAATGAAAACACACACACACACACACACACACACACAAACCAAAACCAAAACAAAGAAACAAACAAAACAACAACAAAAAAAACCAGCTGGATACCGCATGCTTATGGTCGAAAACAAAGCTTGGAAATAGATTATTCACAAAATAAAATTTGAAATATTAGTAGGTTTTGTGGTTCACTGCAGTGCTTAGGGAGTTTTGAGGTTTTGTGTTTTTTTAAATGTTGTATTACAGTCACATTTCCTCTTCCATTTGTTATCATAACTTTAAAGATGTATCCTTTTAATTCAACTCTTCTGTGACAACGTTGTCTGTAGCAGCAGTATTTTATTCTTGTAAAAAACCTTGGACTGATGTAGCAATAACAGGCAAACTCCTGACAAAGAACAGCTTTTGGGTAAACATATCACCAGAGACAAACTGGGTAATGTGATATGCTGAAAAAATGCACAGGTGGGGTTCAAGCAAATGAGAAGAGGTGCTTTGTGGTACACCAGGTCCTATTTTTGTCCTCATCATTTCTTAGGTAAACTCACTGTAATCGACCCTAAATGTCAGCTGTTAGTTGGATAGCATAGTCCTTTTTTACTTCTTTAGTTACTGTTTTTGATGTCAAGAACAGCTGTTTTCAGTATTTTTTTGTTTAAAAAAACCCCAGAGCTTAGCATCTGAAAAAACTGGCTTTGTGTGGCTAACCACAAGCAGGCACATGACTGAGTGCTACATCTGCTATGTCCCCCTTCAGTTCAAACAGTTTGGACAAGAATATTCTGTAAACTTAAAGGGGAACTCTCAATTTACAGAAATGCATTTAGAGATTCTCATCAAAACAGCTTGAAATTTTACCCCCTACCAAAAAACTAAGAAAATCTGTACTCTGGAAAAGGGACTGCAGAATTTAATCCCCTCTGTCTCCTCTCCTTAACCTCAGTCTAAGGGTCAGATTTCCAGGAAATACTTGTAGATTTTTGACATCTGCCTTTCCAGGGCAGCTAGAGCTACCTCTAGGGCTGTTTCTGGTAATCTGAAGAAAAGAAGTGTCAGCTAGTTTGAACATCTTAATACACTCCTGCAGAAAGATATGAAACATTTAAACCCCTAAGGTATCATTTTTATTTTAGCACCAGTAATAAATTAAATGCTCAAGTAGAGCTATTGGTCTTGCTAATAATAGTGGATTTTTCAAAAATATTTGAATGCCTACTGCTACAAGGTATCTTAGAACTGCCCTGCAACCAACAAAAAATGCTTTTTTGTGAAACTTAATCTGAGGCAGTGATTGCAAAAAATTTCATAGATACTTGAAATTTTCTGACCTACCCACAGTCACATAATTTCCTCAGCAGCAATGCAAGGTATGCAGCCTACAAAGCCTCTTTTGTAGCCCATCATCTAGCCACAGGCTTTGCTTTTTCTTCCGTTGTACATTATTATCTCTTTACTAGGATAGCATGATCTTTACTGGCTACAATGTGCAAAAACAAATCACAAAAAGTAGGGTAAAAAGGGACCTCAAGATTCCAAGCTACTTCCTCAAGACAAGAAAAACTATGTATAAGGACTACATCCAGTTATAGTATAATGAAATTCATTAAAGCTTTTACTTTCTCCCTTTTATTTATCCCCTTTTGGTCTTGTCTGGGCCAGAAGACAGTTTATGCACTGGAGAGCTAACACAGGTTGACACAGGAGAAATATATATGTGCACTAGAAGGAGGCTTCATAACTCTTCCTCTAGCTGCAGGACACGTCCTTACTAGATAAAATGCAGATGAACAATAGCTCCTGGAAATTCATGTTGCTTTGCATTTGCTTTGGAGCAGTTCTCATCACCTTGACCTGTGTTCATTAAAGATGGGCTCATGAATGCTGAGGGGGCTACTGATCAGTAGCATCTTTCTATGAAGTATTTTCGTTGTAAAGTATTTCTAAAGGAAACAGTGGCTCAAAATACTATTTAAGGGGTAAAGGACACTAAAACCTGGTTTAGTCTTTTGGTGATCTCACCATATAAATGCCACAGGACTGAATTTCTTGTGTATGGAAATACAGTCAGCTGGAGACCCTGAAATCCCCCAAATTTCCATGATGAAGACGCAAAAAAATGTAATGAAGTAATAATTCTGTTAGAACTGGAAAAACACAAGCAGTTTGAAAACTCAGAATCACATTACGCCAAAACATCTGTCTGTGTCATGGGGAAAAAAGTGTGAGTGAATGCTGCGTTCTGAAATGCCAGAGAGCAAACATTAACCCAGGGATACAACTCATTTGAGATCTATGTTGGTCAGGTCAGCAAAACAATAATTAGTTTGTTTACAGTAAAAAGTATACACTCATGACAAACAGCATTTATCCATGGGGTCTGATCACTGCAGGATCACAATCACAAGGCAGAGCAAAGCATGCCTTATGAGGGTTTGATACTGACCATGCTGTTAATTTGGCTGTAAATGCAATATATGCCAAGTGCCCCTTGATTTGCTCCTACTTTCTTTAAGCTGTCTTGACAAGTGCAGCCTGGTGCTAGGCCAGCAAATGCACAGAGTGCCTCAGCTCCCCTCCATATGAGTTCAGAGACTGGAGCAAGAGGGCTCAAACCTCTCAGGTTAGTCCTGCAGCCTTCTGTAGCTTTCTCCTCAATGAGCTACTCAGTGAGGATGGACAACTGTACCATCGCCTAGACATGACTGCAAATAATAATTGATTACATCTTTAGCTCTATTAGTGGTCTGTGTGCTGGAAGAGAATTTGGCTTCTTCATGTTGGCAGGACCTCATCACAGATGTACCTGTATATTTAATCGAAGTACATAGCGGATCACACTCCTGTTGCTTTGCTTGTTGAGGCTGCAGTCCCCTGGGACGGCAGGGTATGGCTGCTGGCAGAGCCCTTCCACCACAGCAGGAAAAAATGGAAATAAGCCACGGGCAGTCAGCACTCTGGATGGAAGGGATCAGTAGCAGTAGAAATCAATAGTGCTAATGGCATGGCACTTTTGCTAAAGTTAGCTAACAGCAAAATGGAAACACTTATACCTTTTAAAACATTATTTTCATGAAACTGTGCTCTATTTTTCAGGAAAATTGAATTCAAAACCTATTGACCTCAGCAACTCTTGTATTGAAACCCAAATGAACATTAAGTATGAACAAAAAATCCAAATGTAAACTAACTGGAGTGCATGATATACATGCATGCACAAGTATCCTAGCGCAGATATAAGGATATATATTATACTAGCAATCAGTGTACAGGTCAGAAGGGAATGCCAAAAGTAAGAATGATATTAGTGTTAGTTAACTGTTTCAGGAAATCTGTATTATTCCTCACACAAGAAAGCATGATTTATTGTACTATTTATTTCAAAGCTCATACTGCTAAAAAAAAAAAAAACAACAACATGTACACATATCACTGGTTATTGCACCGTAAAGGCAGAAAAAGAATACTCAAATTGGTCAAAATATTTGTTACACTTCTAGGGAAAAAGGGAGGAAAAAAATTGTTTCACACACAGTTATCTAAAGAATGAACAGATCATCATGGCCAAGCAACCTCCCAACTGTTGCAGCCATGGTATTCATCCATAAAGTTCTGCACTATGTGTTTAATCCACACATTTGTACTGAAACTTGACCTTTGCAATCAGCTTTACAAAAAAAAGTAAAAGGTGTTGTCAAAAAATTGATGGTGTCCAAAAGTGTATTGCGACAACATTCTGTCTCTGAAACATGCACACTTTTTTCTGTGTAACTTTTTCACAGCTTCAATGGTCAGCAGCTGGTTTTATGGATTTTTTTAAAAGAAAAAATTGAGTTCAGGGAGTCCACCATGACTTAAAACTGTCAGCTTCACAAAGACGTGTTGAAAAAAACCAAAACAAAACACCCTCAGAATACAGAATTTAGTATGGCATTGTGTCTCACTTTTGCCCCAGTGTAAAGAAAACAGCATATCCATACACAGCACAGACCCAGTCTTAGCTGTGTGTTTAAAAGATGTAACTATATCAAATCAGAACTTAACCTTGAAAAAGGTCCACACAGCATCCCACAGTTCAGATTATAACGGTGTTTGATTACCACCTCTAAGGAGACAAATCCCTTAAGTTAAAAGCAAATGCATGAAGCACAAGTTTTCTCAGAACTGCTTATTCAGAAACAAATTTGGTGACTCAAAAATTCAGAGGAATTTGGGTGCAAATTTGGGTGCATTTTTTTAAAGCAGCTTGTATGAGCTGGGGAAGTCTTGACCTAACATCCTACCGTATTTCAAGATTGGCTGCCTTACTGGTTTGATAGCGATCTTCCAGCACCAGGTGCGGAATAAGATTGAAAAGTGTGTCTGTAATCTCTTGAGCACCGTTTTAAACTGCCCATAAAGTTCTGGGTAAACAAGAAGCTATTGTGCTTCAGTGCAAATAGGATATGATTCAAGAGTTCACGGCCTTTCTGGCCAAAGACTCCCAACATACAGTAAAGGAAAAGAATAATATTTTTTGCTCAGAACATGTTTAATTACATGTATTTTTCAAATAGGATTTGCAAATGATGCCACTCTGTACAGAGCGATGCACAAACGAAATTCAGCAGCTGCTCCTCTGCTGCTCTGTGCAGATAACATCAGGTTTCATGGATGTGGCAGGTCCTGGAATTTTCTGTCCAGTTTTGGAAGGAAGGAGGAGACAGAAGATAGGAGGAAGCAATATTTTATCTATATCACTCTCTGGCAAACTTTTCAGAAACACCAGAGCAATGGTGTTAACCCAGCTCTGAAACAGGAACACTGGTCAGCTCAGAGGAAAAACAATGATGCCCAAAGAATCCCTTGGGGAGAGGTAGGTCAAGCTGTGCAGATATGACTGCTGAAGATAAAGAATACACCACTACTGTTTTTTATTTGTAAACTAAGTAATTGCTTAAATAGTTCATTTTAAGGCTTTGGAAATGTGAAATCTCTTCCCCTTCTTAAAACAAGAGGTGTATCAGGTGATTAAGGTAAACATGATAATTAAAAGGAGTAAGAAAAGTTTCAAATATTTTTGTAATCACTCTCTAGTAATTGTTAGACTTTCCTAATTAATATAGTTAGAAATCCTGAACTAAAAGCATGCAGTGTGGAACTGATGTTGTTGTACATGCCACATTGATAGCATCTCAACCAGCAAAATAAATATATCACTTCTTACTTTATAGAACACTTTTGAAAATAAAGACCCAGGACAATATACTCTCAGCATATCTCCTGCAAGGACTTTGTAAATACCTGTATTTGACACACTGCTTCATTTGCAAAGTTGTTGCCACTAAATATAATATTTGTTCCTCAAAATTCCTCCACAGCTGTGGCAAATGCCTCAGGGCCACCTAAGTCATCCCCATGCATCACCTAGGTAATGCTAAGGGCACAGCCTGCTAGCAGGGAGAAATCCAAGGTGTACCACCTCAAGGGGCTCCTGAGAACAGTAGCTTAGAAATGCAAACCATGGTTCTTTCTCCAGATGCTTTTCAGCCTCAAGGTTATCGGAATAACCTTAGTTTTTATCATTCCCCAGCAAGCTTACGTAAGTCAAAACATGACTCAGAAAGTCACTGACTTTCCATGATCTTGAAGCTACAGGCAGGCCTCATCCAGCAGAGAACAGTATTCGGCAAATGTCCTCCATGTCCTTTCTCAGAGTCCATCTTTAATTAAAAAATTTGCATAGCATTTTTGGCAGGAGCTTTTCATTTGATGAGGCTGCAACAGATCACTTCTCACTGAACTCTGCTGCAGCAGTTGTTCCTGGGAACTACTGCAGGCAAGTTAACTGCAAAAATACATGCTTAGTAGAAATCTGTAGAGAGAACATTAAAACAAACACACAAAAAAAGGTCACTTGTGTTCTGGGAAAGAGATTTTCTTATGTTATTGTTTGTTTGTTTGTTTTTCTAAGGTGGAGATATTTAACTATTATAGCATACATTGTGGCTTTAGTACAAAGTGAATAATGAGGCAACTGTTTGAAAGCTCCACACAGAGCACTAGACTTCCAACCTACCAAATGCTTGAGTATGTAAATGATTCTATCAAAGCCACTACGATTGCTTATATGTCTAGTGCTAAACTAACATCTAGTCTTAATTAACTAGGACTCCATTTGGTGGCAGAAAATTAACTCATTTAGGAAGTCTGGGAATTTTTAGGTGATTTCACCAGCAATTTGTTGGTATTTGGCACTTTGTGTTAAGCAATACTAGAGCTTGCAGCTACAAAGAGATGTGTTTATTTGCAGTCCCCTGATTCCTAAGAATGTCTTTGTTAACACAAGAATTAATGGGAATTATTTGTAAATAGTATTGCAAAGATTCCATCAAGAATAATTTTCCCAGGACGTTATCTGACCCTGAACAAAATGGTAATGTTCCCTCAACCTTCAACCTTGTCAAGCAAGACTTATTTTTAGGAGTACCTCACAGCGGAAAACTGTAAACAGGAGATTTTAAGCACATAGAGACACTGAATAAATAACGACTTTGTGCTTCATTCTCCAGATGGCCAGCGGTGCTCTGTTGAAGCATACTGGTTACCAGCTGTAGACTAAGCTTTTCTGGCAATTGTTCTGACCACAGGTAAAGAATGACACAAAGTCAAGCTTATGCAAAAGCCACAAGTTTATTATAAATCACATGGCAACACATACAATGTGGTGAAGGGGTAGAGGGTGGTTCACATAGCTCTCACTTGGGGATTCCTAAATAAGACAATGCTGGGTCTCTTGATTTCACACCTCTATCGTTTTAATAAGATACTCACTAGATGACCAGATCAAAACATACAAGGTTACAAAGTGTTACCAAGAAGATGGAAGAACAGGGTCCCTTAGCCCAGAGATGAAGGAGAGTTTTGAAGGGAGTTTTGCTGCTATAGTGGATGAAATACCAGTGTGGGAGGGGCCACACTGCAGAACTGATCCTTAATACAATAACTTAACTTAAAGGTGGTATCAGAAAGGGTCATTTGTGGGCCACACACAGAGGCTTTGCTTTAGATATGGCTGTTATAAAGAATAAAAAGTTGGGATCGTTGTATTTAATTGAATTCTGAAAAAGTTAAAAACTGCAGTAAAAGAGTTTGAAAATTTCCTCAAGTTAACCAGTTCAATTACTCAAAAAGTGATGGCAACTGAACAGCCAGCTTCCTCTGAATTCCTCATCTTCACGCTCCATAGAAACTATTGCACTAGTCCTACTTGGAAAATTTTTCCAGCTCAAAAAAACTGAACATATTATTCTTTTTTTCAGAAAGCTGTCTCACTTGGAAACTGTACCAACAGCAGAAGAGAAGCTTGTAAATTCTATGGACAAGGAAATGAAAATGTAAAGAATTATGCAGCTTCCCAACTGCCTACTCAACCAGCCGTACGCTCCTTGGTCGTCCTGACAATTACTACCATGTATTTCCTTCTACAGAAAGGAAACATTTCCCGATTCCAGGCCAACCACTACATGTATGTAGACTAAAAGCTGTTCCTTTTGGAAGGTGCAGTACCTTGCACAATCACTGCCACTGGATTTTCCCATCCCCTTCATTTTAGCCTCCCACCATGTCTCTCCTGCAGGCTGGAAAACAAGTGGGGTCACAGTCAGTTTACATGAGATGGTCATAGAGTGCCCGACAGGAACGGTACCGACCCTGACCAGCTCCTTGATGTTATTAACAAGTGCCATACGCTAAGGCCTGGCTGAAACAGGTTAGGGACGATGAACATCCTGCTAACAGCTGCAGAGGGAGCCTGGCCGAGGAAACATTGTTTTCCTTGCTATACAGTTCCTTCGAAATTTCTGTTCAAAGCAAGCGAGGGACCGGCGATGTCTTTCTCCGGGCCCCCTCCCCCCTGGAGGGCAGGGAGACCGGGTCCCCGCTGTGCCGGGGCGGCCCCGCTCCACACATGGGAAATTCAGGGCAAACGCCGGTTACAAAGCGACGCCGCTGAAGGCACCGGGTGTTTGTGTGTGTGGGGGCACGTCCGCCCCAGTCCGCGCCCCGGGGACCGACCGGGGCGGCTCCCCGGGCCTCCCTCGCTGCGGCTCCCTCCCTCCGGCCCTGAAGAAGAGGCTGGGGACTAGCAGCCCCGCCACCGCCCCGGGTGCCGTGCCGTGCCGAACCGAGACGGTGAAAGGGGCGGCCGGGGTGGGGGAGTGGGGAGGGGGCACCGCCGTGCGGCTACATCAGCCCCCGCCTGCCCAGCGCCGGGGTTGCTGCTGAGCCGCCCAACAGCCCCCAGGCGGCGGCGGCAACTGGGGGACGCTGAGGAGGAGCCGCCTGCGCGGCCCAGTGGCGGCGGGCGGGCCGGACACACCGACCGAGCAGCCGCGGCCCGCGGCGGAGAGACCGGCAGCCCAGCCCGCACCGGCAGCGCCATGGCCACCAAGGTGAGCAGCCCACTGCGCGGCCTGCGGGGTCGTGTGGGGTCTCCGGGACGCCCCCTGCGCCGAGCCCGCGGCCGCCGAGCAGGCCCAGCGGAAGGGCTCGGTGGGCAGGAGTGAGGCCCCGCGGGGGGCGAGCCGTGTTTCGGGGGTCGGGGGAACGAGTCCCCTCCCCGGGGCCTGCCCCTCGCCGCCGGCCGCGGGAGGGAGGGAAGGAGTGAGGGGAGGAGGGGGCCGCTCGCTCCCGCCGCGCCGTGCTTGGGCCTCCCCGCCGCTGCTCGGCCCCTCCGAGCGGCGCGGAGGGCTCGGCGGGGCAGCGCTGGCTCTGGGGCACGGGAAAGTTGTTTTCTGCTTCGTTTCCGCCGCCCGGCTTGCCCGGCCCAGCGCCGCTCTGGGGCTGGAAAGCCGCCGAAGGCCGAGAGCTGCTGCTCCTGTAGCCCGGGCGCCCCTGCCCCACGTCCACCGTGCCGTGGCGAGCGGCGCTGGCCGGCGGAGCGCGGCGGTGGCGGGGAGAGGCCTGGGCCGCCGGCGGGCCGTGCCGCCCAGCCCTGGGACGGGGCGTCCCGGATGCCTCCCCGGAGCCCTGGCCGCCCCGTCGGGTCAGGGCTGGCGGTGCGGACCCCCTTGAGTGTCACCGGGGGACAAGCATGCTGTGTCTCTTGAGGGAGCCCAGTGTCCACAGTGTGTGACCTGCTAATAGTGGGTTCTGGTTTTTACAAAAAAACCCCGCAGGAAGTGAAATTATTTTGTTCAGTTCTTCAACAGTATTTGCTATTAATGCAGCAGTCAAAATTAGTCCATCCTGTCTGAAACTGGTCTCTTTCTAAATTAACAATATTTATTTACTATATTGGTTGGTGAAAGACTCTCAGGTTGTGTAGGTGTGAGTTAACTTCCACCAGCAAATGTCATCTGTAAGCTGTCTAAATATCGTAGAAGGCTTTTTTGGTATTTGAAGTTAAACTTTGAGTCACCTGATTCCATAAACTTGGCCAGCAGTTTAAAAACTTCCTTTTACTGAGGCGGTTTTCATATGGTGTGCTGTTTGTATTGTGCTTCTCAGGACTGGAGAAATTCTGCATCTTGAATGTGTCATTTAATGTGTAAGTAGCTGTCTCTGTAACCATTTAAGTTGATGGTTACTCAAGTGTTAGAATTTTTCAGAAGCACAGAGATTTTAGATGTCAAAATCATATAAGCAGTTTAAGAAGTATTAATGTAGTGAAATTTATGTTCTGTTGAAGTTTTAGAATGTTATTGATGGACTCTGTTAATATTGGTGGTTGCCACTGACTTGTAGGATGTGTGTATGAATAATATGTAGTCAGTATTAACTATTGCAAGTATTAAGAAAAAGAAAATTACTTCTGTGTACACATATACTACATAATGCATAGTATGCTAAGCAGATACTGTGCTAAAACAGTTTGCTCTTTTACTCCTCGCTTTGGGGTGCAGGTTCCTCATGGGATCCTGTGTTCTGTGCCAACTACGTGAAGCCATTTTATTCACACATTTGGAAACTTTGCTTTCCTTGAAATAATATTTTGGAGTCCTTATGGCCTCAGACCAAAGGGTGTATAATTTCTAACTTGCCAACTGTCTTGAAATCAGGTGGTTCAAGTAGTTTCATTCTACACATTGCAAGTTATGGTAATTTACTTTAACTTGAAGGTTAAAATCAGGAAGTGATACTCAGTAAAGATTTGATATTTTATTGTTAAGATTTTGATATGCTGTTAACTGAGACCAGTAGTGAAGAGAAGCTTACTTGATTTTCTGTTAGGTCCTTCTCTGTGAATGACCTTGTTTTGCATTTTAATTTGTTGAATACGTGCAAACGTCAGCTATTATAAAGGATACAGTTTTTTAACAATGTAGGGGAGTAACTGGCTCAATAGACAGTCTTTAGGAGCTTGGCCAACTAACTTGTCACCCTTTTACTTGGAAAGCATATTTTGTTTTTTGAATTGTAAACAAACTTCCTAACTTCCGCTTGTGCTTCTATCACAATAGCCTGTTCTTAAAAGAAATATACAAAGTGTATTGGTATTGTATGTGAAAATGTTAACTAAACTATAATTAGTCATATAGAGTGTGAGGTTTTTCAAACTTTAATGGTGCCAAATTCTGTATGGTACGTATGGGCGACTGACAGGTCTGGCCTGTGTTGCATGGGCTGTTAGCGCTTCCTGAATTAATTCCTGTTTAAAATAGAATATACTTTCTAGGGAGGGGTGAGGGGAAGTTTGGTCTTGATTTGAATGCTTTCAGTGACAGAAAATCCAGGTTTGTTTGTGTGGTGGTGGTGTTTTTTAAGCCATCAACTCTCTTGTTGTTGATGCTTCTTTATTTTGAATCTAAATTTGCCCAGCTTCTGTTTCCAGTTTTATTATTTTGTTTATGAGATTTGAAAATGCTTTTTTTCAGAGTGCTAGGGTATCTGGAGGTGGGGGAGAAATAAGGATTTCTTCCACATCTTGACTGTAAACCCTGGCTGGCTTTCTTGCTTCCCTCTTTGACAATTCACAGCAGTTAAGTTCGTAGAGTTTTCCAGTATGAAGACAAGTTTTACAGTCACATAGTGTGCTGGCTCTTTCCTATGCCATTCAAACTCACAGGATTTCTTACTGAAACAATAGCAGTTTTTAGGGGAGAAGAATACTATTTTAATGCAAAGAGGCTTTTCCTGATGCTTTCCTAGCATATATGTTAGCTGATATGTTGGCAAGGAGTCTTGCTTGAACAGGGCAGAGGTGGCTGTGGGCCTGTGTCTGATGCTGTGAGCTGAGCTAGCAGGAACCTTTGCTCCTTCTCCTTCCCTGCTCCTAATCCCATGTTCTTGGTATGTCCCAGGAGTTGACTCCAACACTTGTCAGGCCTGTCTTTCAGTTGCTGGAAGTTTTTAAAATAGCAAATGGTTAACTGAACAGAAAGAGTGGGGCTGTTTTCTGTAGATGTAGGGAGGTACAGTGGCTGAGTTTGCCCAGAGCTGATGCAAAAGGTCAGGTGGAGGGGGGATGAGGAGACTTTCTTCATGGTGAGGGGTGGAAATATAAATGGGAAACAGAGGGATCTGAGACTTCTGGTGGCAGTTCTTTGGTTGCCTAGATCCTTACTGTAACTTGGCAGTGGCCTTTCCAGTTCCCTAAAAGCTTGCTCAAGGATCACATTCTCTAAAAACTGAAGCAAGTGAAAAAACAACCAAACAAGATTGTTTAAGAGATCTTAAATTCCAAAGTTTTACAGTAATTTAACTGAACCTCACTTCAGAGGTGGGCAGTTTCAAATCCTTGTTTAAGAACTGCTGCATGAACCTACATACTGTATTTTGGATGCTTCCTTCAGAAATGGAGTTGAGTTTACTTGTAACTGTGCATTAAAAAGAAGGCAGAAAGTACTTGGGCTTAAAAGCATGTCATGAAGCTTAAAATACTTTTCAAAACTCAGTCGTGAAGAAGATGCAGTCTTGTAAATTTGTTTCAGTGATAGCTTTTGTTTGTTCCTCCTTGACTTCTTTGGCCTTTTCCTCTTCTTTCCCCACTAGAGTTTTCTAAGTCCCAGCCTTACTCATGCCCTTTCTTTTGTTTTTGAGTTTCATTGAATAGGGAAAGCTAGAAATGTCAGGAAGTTATATGCTGACTTTTAAATAACGTACTCCCTACCTCACTCTATTTTTAGTTATTTATTATTTTAAAATGTAGGCAAGTCCTTGTCTTGAAAAGGCTCAGAAGGAGGTGATGATATTAAGTTGATAAATTATGTGCACACTGGTGGTCAAGAGAGTTCTTCTGGAACCTGTGCTGCTAATGTGCAGTGAAGGTTTTAATTTAAAATATGAAGTTGGAACTAGGAGCTGATAAACTCAGATTTATAGGAGTAACAGTGAAGTTGGTAGCATTACTCCCACAAGCTAGGTATTTCACAAGGCAGGTGTTGATAAACTTAATGAGGATAGGCCCCTCTGTGTCAACAGCAACAAATTTTACTTTTTAACTTTAGAGGCACCAGTATCCCACCATTATGGTCTTGATTGTTCAGCGGTTTGTCTACTTTAAAAACTCATTTATCTGGTCCTGTAGTGTTGGGGTTGGTTGGTTGGTTTGTTTGTTTTTGTGGAACAAAGTCCCTTGAGATGAGAGCTTAGACTGAATGTTCTGTTTTTAAAATAAGATATAGCTTAGCAATACTTCTAAACCATGGAAATGTTGTTCAAAGCTTTTTTGTCCATCCGATTACGTTAGATGATCCTGTGTGAATATCACTAACTAGGTAGAGTTGAATTTAGCATGGTTCTTGTACTTACGGTGAGGGAAGACCATGATTTATGTATGAAAACTTCAGGCAGGAAAAAGTAACAGCATGTTACGCTTCAAATGAAGATTATTTTTCTTTAAGTGTGTATCCTTCCTTTCATCTTTCTTTTTGATTCTCTACTGCTCTTACTAGTGTAAGGCTCTCCAAAAGACGTATCACAGTTTTGTTTATACCATCACAAAGCTGTTTGTTTGTTTGCATTGTGAATCAGGCAAAGCAATTCTTTATTCTGATTAGTAGCTGGGAAGTGAAGCATTCCTCTGTGCTAGGCCCTCCAAAATACCCAGACTGTGTTCTGCAAGTCTGTTGTCTGTATCGTCACAACTTTGAAAGTAGACTTTTCTAGGAAATCAAATCTTTAGGGAACATTCAGTTAATGAATCTTAATACATCTGTGAGCTGGGATAAACTTTTACTATGCAGGTCACTTCATAATCCATTCAGCAGGTTCCACTACTTAAATTCAGCAAAGCAAGATATGATACCAAGTATGAGATCACAGTTGATCTATGTATGTAGGGCGTGAGGGAACAAAAATTAATTAGGTGAAGTATAATTTTGATTTTATGGTCTTAATCATATGAAAACTTTGTGGGATTTTTTGTGTATGTGGTGGTGTTTTTTAAAATTTTTTTATTTATTTTTTTTTTAAGCTATAATTAAGAAGTGAGAATATTTCCTGGGACTTTTTGGAATTTTTTTTAGGGGACAACAAGATGATTAGAGAAGGTCAAAGTGTCTGGCAATGCAAATTTGCCACAGGCTCTTGACCTGTTGGTGGAGTGAGATGTTAGGATAAGCAACAGAACCAATTGAGTCTTATTTTATTAAGATACAGAATTTATGTTCTTTTGTCTTTCAGTCTGACCTTATGATAATTTAAAAGTTCAGTGATAAGTGGGATATGTTATGCCACAGCAATTACTAGAGCAAGGCTTCTTGTTTGCCAGCCTATTTCTGTGGTGGGAAGCTGGAGAGCTGATGAGATTCTATATGATGTTGTGCTTGGGTAATGATTCCTCTGACTCACTTTTTCAAAGTTATTTTAAGCACCTGGGCATTGAGTCAGAGACTCATTCCCAGAGGTCGTCATTTAAAAAACATGATTGCAAAGCTAAAGAGAAGGAAGTCTGCTATCAGATGTCATAAGCTTCATCTGGTTTGTAGACTCAGCGATTCCGATGATTTTCACTCTGATATAACTTCTCCGTAAATTAGTATTATTTCAGCAAGAAGTCCTTGCAGTTAACTCTGCCTTTGTAAAAGTTTATTTTTATTTCATTCTTTCAAGATTTTCCTCTGTGAATTTTCAAACTTCTGATCTTCAGGTCTTGGAAAAAGCTCCTGAAATATTGAATATCCATGTGTTATTCTGTTCGTAAAAACCTCGTTATTTGATTAGGACATATCTCAAGTTTTAGGGCTTAGAGAGATTACAAGGGGAAAATGATATGAGAACTTTGTTTTAAATATACGGGTTCCCTCCTCTATTAAGTTTACAAGCAATTGTGACACTGATGTTGGAAGCAGTCTTGTGAAACATTACAAAAGCAGGTAGTAGAGACTGTAAAATAGTGGGAGTGATTTGTTTCAACCAACACTGTGGTAGGACAGATGAACATTTAGATATCTGGAATTATTGAAAGTAAATAAGTATTGTACTGTTCAGCATTTATACCTAAACCTATTTTCAAGCTTGTTTCACAATTACAAGGTAATTCAAATTCAGTTTAAGCTTCTCTGAGGGGGCAAAAATCAGAGCTTGTGCTTTTACTTCCTTTAGCTGTGTTCCTGCTTTCTCAGCAATTTATGATTGGAAATGAGCTTCCCAAGTAAAACAAAGTTCAAAAAACAAAGCAGTCTTGTAGTAGTCCAATAAGCAAAATTTGAGTGCTACTGAAGAGGAAAAATATATGCATATTGCTTACTGGAAAGTATAATTTAAGCTCTGAGAGCCTTATAGTTTGTTCGTTTGTTTTTCCAAAGCAGTTTTCTCTTTGAGCTTCATATGAGTAAGAAACCTCTGTCAAAAAAAGAAAAAAAAGGCAGAATCACTTAACTTTGTGACAGTGTCCTTTGTGAGACCCACAATGAGAAGAGAAGGGCACAAAGAACAGCTCTTGTGGGGAGCTGCCTGTATGAGGCTGACCCAGCTGTTGTGTAGTTGTAAGGGGACACTGAGGACATGGTGTGGTACAAAGGGCTCATGGGCCGTCCTGGGCACTGCTAATAGGAGAGTGTGTGCTGGGTAACGTCAAACCAACGACTCTGTGTGTGTGAACAATATTTTTTTGTTGGTAAAAACTCTAATTTCCTCCCATATTTTGGAGCAGCTTATAGAATCATAGAATAGTTTGGGTTGGAAGGGACCTTCAAAGGTTATGTAGTCCAACCTCCCTGCAGGAAACTGCTGTATGGGAGGGGTTTCCAGTGTGCAAACTGGGTGGGTGGGAGGCGGAGGGGATGGTGGGAAGGTGGGCAGTGCAGCTTGAGGGAGGCCCCTTGGGAGTCCAAGCAAAGCAGCTGCTTCTGGGGATGAGCAGCCACGCCTGACTTTCTGCAAGTGGGACTTGCCCAGGTGAAAGAATTCAGTCCCACTCTTTATTCTAAAAAGTGGGACTGGGGTTCACGGGCATTTTCTTCTGACTTATAGTTGTCTTGCTCTGAGTTGTCTTCTGGTCTGAGTTGCCATCTGCTCTTCCTTGGCAAGGGAACTGTTGTGCTTTTATTGTCTGCATTCATATGGTATCTCTGTTTATACACAGTAGGTTTTGGACTTGCTTTGCTTTCCCCAGCCTTCTCAGACTGTGGTTCTCAATGTTCAGAACAAAAATAAGTTGTCCTCTTCATTCTAGTTGAATTCAAGCAAAGTGTTTGTTTTCCTGGCTGATACAAAAAATGGCTAATTTTCAAGAACAGCTATTAATATTCTCTTAGGATAGTTTTAAACTGCTTCTCTTTTCTGTACAAGGATTTTTTTTTTCTTTGTCATGTTTAAATGGGTGCTTTCCAAAGAAAGATGACCGACATGAGGCTGTGGTTCTGATTTAAATCCTGGGGTTCCCTGGAGAGCCTATACAATTCCTCTTACTGCAGCAGTAAGGCTATGACTGAGGTACTTCATTTTGTCCTACAACTTCATCAAATTTGAGAATTAAGCTTAAATGTTTTATTTCCTCCACTGCATTAATTCCTTTTGGGGGGTTAAGATTTAATTCAGTAATTGAATATTGCAGTAACATATGATAATATAATGTAATTAGTGCTTACCTAGTTACAGCAGAGTTCTTTCAGCAGTACTGTAATTTCCTCCCTTAATAGCCCGGTATTTGTCTTCTGAAAATGGTTGCTTATGGAATACAAAATTAAGTATCTTCCTTGCTGCAAATAACTAGACCATATTCTTGGAAGCTCGTATATGGTTTTTGAATTGTAATTTTTATATCAACAGCTCTGTCAGATTCTGTCAAGCTGCCAGATTTTCTAGTAATTTGTAAGGAAGCAACAGTTCAAACTTTCTTTTCTGACTTCTTTGATGTTCTCTGTCACTATAAAGGTTGCTGGTATGAGAAAAGTTTGTGTGGTATCCAATTTAAATAAATTCTTAGATAATGCAAGACAGAGATCTGTAAAGGAGAAACTTGAAATATTGTGTGACTTAATCCAGTTCTGTCATTTATTATTATTTTTTTTTCTTTAGCGCTTCTGTCCAGGCTTTCTTTTTTTTTTTTTTTTCTTAAAGTGGGATGGGGCGATACCGCTATTCTGCACGTTGCATTAAATTGCAGGTGACTAACGTTCGGTTCAAGTGGTAGGTGTTCTCTGGCCAGGTCTAATGACTAAGCTTTGCTTATTGGAGCTGCTGTTTAATGTGCCCAGTTTGTAACTTTACAGGGTCTTGTACTTTTCTACATTGTCCACAGAAAAGCTTAAAGTAGCTGTGAGCTCGGATACATTAGAACCTGTAAAACCAGAATTTTGCTTATTTCTAGAGTAAAGAAGCTTCATCTGATAAAATAGTAATACATTTATGGTGGTATAATAGTTTCCTCACTTGTCTTCATAAAATAAAAGTAAACCTAGAAATAGTTGAATTATTGGGCTTTCATGAAGTAGCATTTATAAAAGGGACTAAGAGATCCCAAAACATTAGTATATTGATTAATGTTGGTTACTGAAGTAACAGAGAATTTAGCAGAATTTCACACTCTTCTGCTGTATTTTAGATTCCTTCCCACTGTCTTCAGTTAGCATGCTATTGAGCACTTGTTTTTCTGTTAATATTATCAATGTTTGGGACTTCAAAGTAGTACAACTATGACATCCTGTATTTTACAGGTCAGGTTTTATTTGAAGTAGAATAATTTTAAGATGCAGGTAGTTTGCTTTCCGAGTTCTTCCTTTGCTTCTAGACTGGCCTGTGCAGCTGGTATGTTGAAATGCACAACCTGTAATAGTGTGGTGAGTCTCAAAAGGCTTGAAGTTCATTAGATAACTGTAGCAAAACTTTGTACCTCTCCAATTACTGGGATAATTACTGTTTTTTCTAATCTCTGCTGTCATAGAGGCAGCACTGTTGTGTGACTACAGGCTGTCTTAATGAGTAGATCACAATGTGACAATTTTTCTTGTGAACGTTGCAGGCTTTTGTCTGAAATCTTCATCTTTTACCGGTTCTGTTCTTTGGGGACAGAACTGCGGGAGTGCAATAATGATCACCCTAAAGTTTCAGGCAAACATCATGAGACTCAGCACAGCAGATTTCTGAAACACACAGTTAAATATTGGTTCTACAGACTGTTACAAGTGTTGCAGTTTGATTTCAGAGACATGGTAATGATTAATCTAGGCAGAGATTTTAATCACTCTTGAGATAAATGCATCCTGCCCAACATCCGTAAATACAACCCCATGCTGTTCTTGCTGCAGTTATATGTCCTGGTGTAACTGGAATTTAGCTTCTCAAATTTGAAATTGTTTAGTCCCCAGTCAATTCGGGGACCTGGAGTAGGGTGGTATTCAGAAAATAAAATAAGGAGAACTGTGGGCACTTGGAGCAGTACAGTAAATGTATTCTGAAAAAAGGTCTTCTGATATTATTGGAGCTCCTCACTTATGGTTAAAAGTTTTGCAGTGCATTGTTAATAACTGATAAGTGGTTTATAAGTAAGGTTTTAAAGAAAAAAAACTTAAGGTGCTTAGCCTAACTGAAAGCTCAAATGTGATTCACAGGAGTATCTGAGTCAGTATTTGGAAATGTCTCTAAATCACATGGGTGTCTTGCATGTATTTCTGCAACTGAATTTCCCTTGCTTCTGTATTGCTTGAGTGCGTGGTGATTCTGAGATTTGGTTTGACACTGCCCCATACATAAGTCTGTATGAACACCACAAAAGGTAACCAAGCACCTCTTTTAATAGTGCATGGTGGTTCTTTTGAAACTGTCAGAATTTGAGTACTGTTTTTTAAAATTACTGAGCTTCTTATAGATAATCCACAGACTTGAAAATCCTTAAACACTCTTGTAAACCTGGAAAATACTGCAGTTTTTCTTAGGTTTTTTCATGCTTTGTGGCAGTGGTTATCTACCCACCTGTTTTGTAACTGCATGGAAAGAAGCTATAATTTGTTTTAATACCTTGAGATTTTAAGCTCGGTTACATTCTGACACTTTTAAGAGATCTTAGTCTTATAGCCATTTTAGTCCTTGTACTGCATCAATAACTTTAAGTCCTAGATGCTTCAGCTGGATGAGGGGCCTCCCAGTGTGTCAGAATTGACTCAAATACAAGTTCTTGATGTGTGTGCTGCCTGTAACCCTGGCCAGGCCTGCGTTCCAGTGGCCTTTGGGGTGTGCTGGTATTTGCTGGCAGGTAGACAGCTATAAAGAAGCTTGTGTTCTGTAAGTAAAAAATAATATTTGTAACCAGAAATGAGCTGGACTAGAATGAACAGAGTTCATGTCGTCTTTCCTGGCCAAAAATTGATTTTTGGGAAGACAGTGAAGTCCTGTATGGTAGATCTTGAAGAACTAATCTCTTCTGGAGGTCTGAAGAGCTAAGCTGTCCTCACTGAGGAAAGCCTGGGTTGCTGAAGGGGTAGTAAGTAATTGTCTTTATTACTAGAGAAGACATTTCCAAGTCTCTTTAACACTTGAAAACTTGCCTAGTCACTTCTTTCTTACACAAAATCATACAGAAATGGCTTCAAGGTAAGCTTATTACACCTTTATTCTAATTCTAAAAGTGCCAGTGGTTTAAGCCTTGTGCATGTTGGTGGGGATCAAGTATATAATTGCTGTCACTTACCCTATAACCACTTCAGACTTTGTGGTTTTTGCTTTTTGGGAGCTCTTCATGCTTTGATAACCATTTTCTGGCAATACGAGGCAGACCTTTTAATCCACTGTGAATACTTAATTAAATACCTGCCTGAAGTTTTGTAGGCACATGCAGTTTCTGAGGTAAGAGGAGCTCCCTGTTCTGTCTCTCCTCTGTCTGTGAGCAAGTTTTATTAGCAGGAAGAAATGATGCAAGTCCTTGTTTCTTAGTTTTTTATCTGTATTTAATTGGATTCTAATGTGCTTATAGTCACCAATGCTGACTTTAAATGAGTAGCTGCAGGCTGTTGAACTTCTTTTAGAGTTGAAAAAGTGCTCAGAAGAAGGTGAGCTGGCAGGTCAACAGGCACATTTTTAATGTGGATTTGTAGAGTAATGTGAGGATCCAGCAGTTACAGCTGGTGCGGGAACTTGGAGTAATGACATCAGAATAATTGTGACCTCTCTTAGTTCAGAAATGGAGTTCTTATCTGAATTTAGTTTCACTTTTTAGATGAGTTTACTTTAATTCTGATGTTGCTGAAAGCGAAAAATGGTTGTGTTAAAAAAGAAATGTAATACTAAAAGGAGCTTTTTATTAAACAAATGAATTTTAATTTTTTCTTAGTGTTTAATAAAATCATAGCATGAAAGCAATTTGAAGGGATGGTTCAGTTTCTCCAGGCTAGTAGTTTGTTTGTTTGGTTCTTTTTTTTCTAGGCAGACCTTGTTGAGCACATATACAAGAACAGTGATGGCTAGCACTATACAGGCAATACATTGTCTCAATTTCTTCTAGAAAGATAAGCATTGGAGTCTTTTATTCTTTGTAATAAATCTTTATCACTTCAGCGGTTTCTAGAATAATGTATAATCTCTTGAATTCCTAAGGTAAGGCTTCCATAGCAGTGTGTCTGAGATTACAGTGTTCCTAGTGCTCTCACCCTTCCATCTTCAGTTTTTTGTTCGCTCGTTCTCTCTCAGGAGTGGCAGAGAGGAACACATGTAGAGATCAGTGATGGCAGGACAGAAGGTATCTGCCTTTCCAGGCTGAGAGGCAAAGGTACTTGAAAAGCTACTTGATATTTCTGCGGAGACTGTCCAAATGTACACTTTGCCTTGCAGCCTGATACAGTTGTGACAGAGGGACTAAAATGAAGAGGCATTTTTTTGGCAAATTGTAGCCCCAGATGTTACAGCTGCTGCAGTGGAAATCTCTCCGGTCTTGGAGTACTTACTGGCTTTTGGATGAGCTGGGGTTTCAGGATAAAGTGCGAGGGAAAGGTTAAATCTATTGAAATGATAGTCACTGTTGGAAGAAATGTACTGTCATCAGATCTCCGCGGTAGGGGCCTCCTGCCTATGTTTCTGAAGCTCTTTTCTTACTGTTTTTCTGACCTCTCTGGACACCGGTTGTTTTAAACTTCTTGCAGTACCCTTAGTAATATCCACAGTGGGACATAGTGTGTGTTTTGACTTGCTGAGACGTTTTTCAAAGATGCATTGATTAAAGCTGGCAACTTAAGTAGTCTGTTTGCGAATGGTAAAATGAAATTACGGTTAAACTGCCATTTAGAGCTTTGCATACCCGACGTTGTTGCTGTAGCTTCACTGACGCAATGAAGACGACCAGGGCTTTAATGCTGACTCTCAGCTGATAACAGGTTGGATGTTGTGCAGTTGTTCTAAGCAGTAAATGGCCTCAAAACCAATATTGGACAGTAATCAAAGGGAAATTGCTGTGAAAGATCAAACAGAACAGAGAATGTAAAAATCTCTAATTGCCTTTTGTTTGCAGAGTACTGCCACTTTTTAGATTAAATGCTTCATTTTGAACCATTCTTTCAGATGCAGTCCAAAGAAACTGATTCTTTTTCAGCTGGGTTATTGTCTCTTTTTCTTTCTGCTTCTTCGATTTCTTCAGTCCTGGGATCCCAACCTGTATTCTAGGTATGCTATTTCTGTTTTTTCTATTAGAACTGCCTTTTGGAATGAATATTTTATTTCTAAAAACAATATTGGTGGGAAAAGCAATTTGAAAAAAACAAACAAAACTGAAACAACAACAACAAGCAAACAAAAAAACACACAAAAAAAACACCTCCCAAAAACTGTAACCAAACAAAAAACCAAAACCCACATCCAAAAACCTTGTAGTAGAGAATGAATAAAACAAAGTCTGGGAAGACAGAAATGCATTTTAGTATCCTGTGCTTCCAGGTGTGATCAGCACATTGCTTATCAGTATTTCACAAGTAGCTGTTTTCAAAAGCTTATGTTTAGTAGACCTGCTGAAGAATATTTATACTAACTGATGGAGGTTCTGTAGCAAACCTTTCTGAAGTTTATTCATAATGGAAATGTTACTGGAGTTATTTGAGGGCACCAAAAGCCCTTTGTTGTTCATTCCAGCTAAAAGCTTAAGCTGCTGTCCTAGAAGAAGAGTTCAAGTCTGCTTACTATCAAGGCTTTTTAAAATTTAAAGAAGAAGAATTGTAGCTTAAAAAAAAAAAAAAAAAGCTGAAGCTAATGACTAACCTTTTTCTTTAGAAAAAAGGGCATTTTACCACGCTTCCCAAATTACGATTTCTGCTCTCTAGTGGGATGCACATTTCTTTGAAAAGATTTATCTGCCCCATTTACTTTCCAAAACAGAAATATCAAATTTGGTCCTCTTTCTGTGAATCTGGGAACTACTGCCACCAACAGTAGGACAGGAAACTGGAGTCGAAGCGTGACCCTGGAAGGTGTTGCCATTCTTGCTGCTGTGGAACAATGGTTGTTTTTCTGAGACACTGGCACCAAGCAAATTAAACCTGTGAATCCCTGTCCCTCAAAAAGAGCACTGCTGGAGGGCTGAAGCACTGAGGTGCTGAAGTACTGACTACTAAAAGGAAGGCGTGCATTTATAATGGGAATTTCATGCTGTGAGCCTTTTATGGATATTTCCTTTGTACTATCTGCTGCTACCAGATGTCCAAGAGAAGCAGCTGTGGTACCAGTTTCCCAAACTTTAACACAGGGGTGTCAAACTCATTGTCACCGGGTGCCACATCAGCCTTGCGGTTGCCGAATGTAATTTTAAATGTATAAATGTAAGAGTAGTTACATTTTTTACAGTCCTGAAATTACATTCAGCCCTTTGAAGGCAACTGCAAGGCTGATGTGCCCCCTGGTGAAAATGAGTTTGACACTCCTGCTATAACACATGGCTGAAACAGATTAATGTATGGCATAACAGAAGAGCTCTTTCTGATACAATCAAGTCCTGTCCGTAGGGAAAGCATTTGTAAAGGTGCGTCCAATTTTTGAGTGACTTCTCCGATTTTAGTGCTGTAAAGCATACTTTCATTGTAATGCAGCAGTTCTGCATCAGAAAGTCTAGTATTAAGAAAAACATTTTGTTTCAGAAGTGTGAACTTAAACAAAAAACAGTAATCACTCTGTGTGGATTGTTAATCATTCTTAACAACAGAGATTCAGACAGGGAAGCTATTACAGAAGCTGCTGTGGAGCACAACTGATGTGCATTAGCTGTTAGTTTGTGTGCTCATGGCTAGTGAGGAATGCACAGTGGTTTCCATTGTCCTGCTTCTCCATGGCAGAGGTAGCCCACTTGCTGCAGGTGAGCCCTAACATGGGCGTGTATCTGCCCGTGCACATCAGGGTTGTCAGACTTGGGGTAGATTGCTCCTCCATCTGAGCCCAGCATCTCTTGAGTGAAATATCTTACAAAAGGCAGAAAGATTCTTAACGGAAGTAGGTGGTCCAGTTGCTTTATCAGCTCTTACAGGATTCTGGGGGAAATACAGAAGAGCCGGTCCATCAGGATGTCTACAGAGATCTTGGATACTCTTCTAGTAACTTAGTGTAGTGATAATATAATCCTTCACTGGAATTTTATTTTAATGACTTTTGCTAGCCAACTTCCCACTTCACTTATACAAAGAGTCTTGACACACTGACAGGCATAGTTGCATAGTCTTATGTCTGCTTGCATAAATAAGTTGGTAAATGCTCTTCATTTTTTTTTTTTTCCTTTTGGTTTTTAATATTTTGGGAAGAGGGGTGAGGTACTCAGAAGTAATGGAGAAAAGCTGAGTCTGCTCGAGGTGTGCGGAGGAATAATACTTTCACTAATCAAGATACTGCTTTTCAAAGTGTAGAATCTTTTGTTTTAAATGCTTAGGCAAAATTACTATTATCATTCTAAAAATATAGTAATGATGATTGATTGCAATGTCTAGAAGTTGAGAGACTTCACACTGTCATGTCATTAAATCTGTAAACTGGGAAACTGCAGTCCAGATGTGTAACTACAGCAGGTAGAACCAGCTCCTAAAAATGCTGATGTAACACTGAGAATTGCTGATTTCCTTTCTATTTTCTTCTCCTTATTACAATCTAAATATACCCATGCTGCTGAATGGCTCATTTTCTTTTAATAAGGAGGAATTCTTACAGGTTTCCCCTGTCCTGAACTTCTAGAGAAAACCGCCGTCTCCCTCTCATTCCACAGAAACTGGCATATGCACCAGAGCTGCAGAGATGCTGGTGATGGGGGGCGCACTTTCCTCCTTGGTATGTGTTGTGCCAGGGTTCTCCTTAATCCATGGCGGCCTCTTCACACACGAGGGAGCACAAGATGAACACTGGGATGTGTCACAAACTCCCGGTGGGTTTTGGGAAGCTCCCCTGCCACCTGAGCAAAGCGGGGAGGCAGTAGGTGCACGGTACAATGACCAGGTCTGCTTTTTGGGTTAGCAATCCTTTTTCTCAAAGGATCTGGCAAAACCACTTGGTTGTATCTTGGGGGAGTGGTGACTGGAGGGGGGTGAGGAGAGGAAAATAGAAGTAAAATAAACTAGTCTTCTTATGGCTAACAGATTCATTAGCAATTCTTGGTTTTGCAGATATGCAGTATTTTGTAAATGAAGCAATTGGCTTTATTCCACTAATAAAATCTTTGAATCTCTGAAGTTCCTGTAGTTCTTGGAGTGTTTGGTCTTTTAACATGTGATCAGGAGTAAATATGAAGCACAACAGTTACTGTAACAAGTTTTGTTCTTTCTTAAAACTTGTGTTTTGAAGTAACTGCGTCTGTGGTATTCATTCTGTGATCTTTGGAATTTGTCAGAGATTCCAATTTTATCAGCATTAAAAAGTCTGTAAGCTTAGACCTAACATTGGATGCATGTATTGCAGTGCTGAGCAGCTAAAATCCTTTTCTGGTTAAATGCTTTTTTCTCTCCATGCCCACTTAGGCTATTTTGCCTAAGTGACAAAGATCTGACAAAACTGTAACTGCCACTTGGATGTAGTATTTGAGGCCAGTAAGTAGGGAAAAGTTTATTGCAAAATTAAGTCATTTCCCTTTTTATAGTATTTTGGAACTGACTGTCAAAAATTTAAATAGGTCTGGGGCTGATACCTCTGCCCAAGGAAAGGCTAGGAGGAGGGTTTTTTCATTGGTAACAGTATGGTTATTAAATTGAGGGAAGACATTTAGTCACTTAGTCTCACTTACTTTGGAATTGGTTGAATTTACACTGTCTTTCTCATTAAATCTCAAGAGTCAGAGGGTAGTGTTAAAGTTTACTTGCCAGGAGTTCTTGGGGACTTTATTCCCAACTAGGCAAATGAGTCCAGAAATGCAAGTGGAATGGAGAGTGCTAGCAAAAAAAATGTACTTCAAATACTTAATTTAATGTAAAAATCCATTTCAGTAGTAGTGTAAGTTTTTTTTTTCTTTTCCATTTCTCAAACTGCAGTAAGGCAAAAATTATTTTGGTATTTTTTTACTTTTTTCCTTTTACTTTATTTTTTTAAGAACTTCTGAAACAGGAATCCAGAGCAGGGGAATGGATAGACTTTGGCACAATGTATCTCTCTTGGTTTTCCTTCCCTACAAGCTGAATACTTCCAGATTTTTCTGAGTAACTTTATTTCCCTGCTACATATGGAGAACTGAGTATTTGCATCCGATCTCTCATTAGACACAAATATCTCCTACCTTTTCATTCTGGCTGTTCCTGTGAGATGTTTTGCCAGTTTTCCTGAAGGCAGGTAAAATCTGCCTTTGATCTGATGAGCTCTCTTTGTTCCTGTTAATGAAAGGAAGAATTTAATACTCTCATGAACCACTTGAAGTAGACTAGGAAGTCTCTCTGGTTAAGGAAGCTGATTTCTCCTGCTGAATATCTGAGCTTGATTACATCACCTTGCAGGAACCAGATAAGTATTGATAACCTGCTGTCAAAAGGACCTTGTTCAAGACCTTGCATCTACTACTGCTGAGGGGACAGGTCTGGAGAGTGATGCTTTTTGCACCCCTACTTAAAATGTTCTTGTATTTCAAAAGATATGCTGCTTCTCTTCAGTTTACTTTCCAAGGAAAGTAAGGCAGCTTATTCTTATATTTGCATGGAGGCCTGATTTTTCTGCTGGATGAAAATCAGTCAGTGTTATTATTGAAAACAGTTATCTCCTCTTCATCTGGGTTTTGCATGGCATTATCTGAAACGGCTGAAAGCTTCAGTTCTAAGGGAGAAGCATTCATGCAGAGTGCTTGGGCCACATGGCTTTCTGTAATGTTGTGCTTTTCTAATGGAGAAGACCAAGTGTTTGTTGTGTACATGGTTCAGGATTAGCATTGTCAGCGAATCTACAACGTGTTTCTTCTCACTCTGGCTTTTATTTACACTGAAATGAAGTATCTCTTGACTAGCCCAGTGTATTTCCACATGAAATTAAAATGAAGGGGGGGAACTTGTGTTTTTTTTTTTCCAGTTTTATGTCAGAAGAAGGGAAGTCTAGGTGGGGATCATAACAACCTGCAATTTAGAGACAGGCAAGGCTTCATGGTGAAGCCTTCTGCTATTTTTTTCATATCGTATAACTTGCTTTCAACAGAAGTCATTATTTTACTGTCATCTTTTGGCAGAAACAATTAGGGTTTTGTTTTGTGTGTGTGTGTGTGTGTTTTTTGCATGTTTGGGGTGGGTTTTTTTGTTTTGTTTTGGTTTTTTTGTGTGGTGTGGGTGTTTTTTTTCTTTTTTTTTCCTCTCCCTGACCTCCAAGTACAAGAAGGACCTCATTGCTGTTATTAGTAACACCAATAGAAAATTGTTTTTCTTGGATTTAGTTTTTTAATCTGCAGGGACAAAGCCCACTTCTGTTATGAGCTGAGGTAACTAAAGCATGTGTGCCGTACTGGTGAAGATGAGACTGTAGCCTTGCCTTTCTCAAGATGCGTTAGGGAAACTGGTGTGTTTCCAAGTGAACTTTCTGCTGCTCTAATCTATACTGAGTATTGATATTTTAGTTATAACTATCAGTACTGTCCATTAAATGTGTACTTTTTCTGTGTGCCTTTCCTGATCTGTAGTCTAGCTTTCCCTTTTGCTGCTCTTTGATAACTCAGCATTGGCATCAATCAGATAAAATAATGTATTAATTACTTGTGGGGTACCTGGCTAACAAAGGCTTGAGGTGTCTTTTATCTTTTGGAAGTTCTGCTAGGGTGATGAGTCTTCTTTCAGGGGAACAGGAGCTTTGAAAAGGCATTTATTTTGGTCAAGTTTAAAGTTTATCTAATATGCCGCTTTAAATGGTAAGCTAAAACTTTGATTCTAGATCTTCCTTTAAGAGTCAATATAAGTGCTTTCTCTCTGCATCCATTTTAACAGTGTGCGAGGAAGTAAATATTGTCCTTTTGTAATTCCTGAGACCTTTATTTGCTTTTAAATCAGAAAGGAATTTAACAGAAGACAATTAGAATATGGTTGGGAGTATGATCTTAGGCTATGTCATAGTTCTTTGTATGAAGAAGCAGAATTGTTCTTTGAATGTTAGATAACTTTGTCAGTGTTTCAAACATAACATTTCCTTATGTAGCATAGTAGCAGAGTGAGTACACAGCGAAGCCTTTGTGTGTCTAAACACTTAAGAATTAGTTTGGTTTTGTTCTTCCTTCCCCCCCTTGTGCCAATATGTAATAGGCCTGCTCTCACTGTTAGTGCATTTGTATGGCTCCTCCTGTGTACAAAGGGTCTCGAAATATAACTTTACGTATTGCTTTTTGTGTACAAGACTGGTTACTTACATCTGCAATAATTTGTTTTTCTGAATTGTTGACTCTATGAAACAGTTCCCTTTACCCAAGTTGGAGTTGGAATATGTCCTGTAGGAGGGGAAAAAAAATTAATTGGATTTTTTGCTAAAGTTAGAAGCTTTTCGTTCTTCCCTTGGAAAATGTTGTGCAGATAGTTCTGCACATGGCAGAGAACAGCCAGTCTTAAACTGTGAGTCCTTCTAGAAGACAATAATGATCTCTAACAAGTTCTGGAGGAGATTTTCATGTTGTGAAGCTTGAGTTGGTGTTCAGTTTGGAGTTCAACTTTCGGAAACATTAGCTTCCTACATGCTGAGTTGCTCTTTGTACATCCAGCCTTACCCTGCTTACTCTTTCTGCTACTTAATAAGTAGTGCTGATACTTCATAAATCTTCTAAATAAGCTCAAAAGCTCACTGCTATATTATTTTTCACATACAGGCTCGTGTTATGTATGATTTTGCTGCTGAGCCTGGAAACAACGAGCTGACCGTCAGTGAAGGGGAGATCATCGTAATTACCAACCCGGTAAGAAAGCTGAGGTGGAATCAAGGCTTCAGTGCACTTCCCTGATCTACTTCTAGCAGATGGAAGAATAAAGATGCTTCATGGCATCTGAAAACGCTGGCTACCCTCCCCTGAAGAATTAGTGAATAAACTAAATACGGAGAGTTCTCTAATAGTTTTGTGGAAACAAATGCAATGAGTAGTTTTAGAGGACAAGGGCCCTCTCACTATGTGCCCACACTTAAGAATTTGCTCAGCTTTGTTCTCCTCTAAACAGGGCTGAGTGCCAAGGCAGAGGAAGGAGCTAATGATGGTGATACCTTTCACATCTGAGTATGTTGTCTTTTTTTTTGTGTGTGTCTGATGTTCCACATTTTGTGCATGTAATCTTTCAGGTGCTTGCCACTTGCATTTCAATCTGACATGCCAGGTCCCTTCTCCATTTTGAGTTTCTTAATGACTTCAACATTCCAAGTTTTTTCAAAGAACTTGTGACAAGATTTGTTACTAAATTTCTGTATCCTTTCATAATTAAAGCAATATGGACAAGGCACAGGGAAGGAGTGGTGAAAATACTATGATAATACTAAATAGTATTTTGAGCACTGACATTTAATTTGTGTGGGCAACTTGAATTTGAGTGTGCTTTTATTGTCACTTATAATTCTTACCCTTAGTAACAGAGTGTTAGTTCATTCTGGTTTTGATTTTTTTTTTGTTTTGTTTTTTTTTCTTTTTGTTTAGTGAATTGGGTCAGTGAATAGACTTTCCATTTGAAACATACAAACATAGACCACCTGATCTTGATGCCAGGTTTTATTTATTTGGTTGTGTAGGAAACATGGGTTCTGCAGAATAAACTGAGTCTTTGAAGAGCCTAATCATATATAATCCTGTTAATTTTTAGTTCCACTGACCTTCAATATTTGAAGCAGATATTTAGTAGAACCAGCACCCTCCTTGGATAGTATACTGTGCTGTGGCAGAGGTACCATTTTAAATGAATTCAGGAGTTTAATGCAGTTTCACAAAAGTAGGACTAAATAAGTAGTTTACCACTTCTAAGCTAGTTCTTGGTGAATAAGCCATCTGATGTTAAGGCAGTATATTAGGTTGGCGCAAAAGTAATTGCGGTTCTGGAGTGTGAATTTTAAATCATTATCTCTAGGCTCAAACACATCTTAATGGTTCCTATTTTGATTAATAAAGATGTGTTTGAGCCTAGTTATAATGATTTAAAATTCACAGTCCAAAGCTGCAATTACTTTTGCACCAACCTAATACTTAAAACCAAGTAAAACTTTATTTTATGCTGTCCATTAATAAACTGTGGGCTAGATTGCCACAAAGGGTTTTGATATTTTTTTATATGGTAAGTTTACACAGCAATAGCATAAGTCATGAAAGACCATTTGATGATTACTTCTAAGTGCAGGGGTGCAAATGTGACTTCTGGCTCAAGATGTCATTGGTCTTGCAGTTTAGCCAAGCTAGTTGAATTTATAATTCAAGATGTCTAGTTGTTTCTGTGTTCTTGAGCATGCGCTTTTAGGTACATAAGAAAAAGCAAATGAAAGTTCATTTCAATAACTGATCGATCTTTATTGTTTAAAATCTTGAACACCTAAGCAGACCTTTTACTATGTGCAGGATTACATAAAATTTCCAAGTGAAAGAATAAAACTGTGATAAACAAATACATCCATTAAAAAGCAAATAAAGCAAACCCGAAAGTCAATAATTATTGTCCAGTCTATGTGGTTCCAATTTTCAGTTGTGAGTTGGCTTGACATGTAACTATGTGTTCAAGGAACAGCTTGATGTAAAACAGAACTAGCTTATTCCCAGTAATGTTTTCCTGGAATTGACTTTGCTTAACTGCAAAGGTTTCTTAGTGTATGTAGAATGTGTTTTTTAAAAAACAGACAATAATAAGATGCCCCACTGAGATCAGAGCTGAACTATGTTAGTCCTTTCAAACTAGTAACATGAGACCTACCTCTGAAATTAAGAGTAAACTAGAAAGAATGTCTCCAGGTCTCGCATGGCACATGCCCTCTTAATCTTGATATTATCCTTATTATTTTTATGGGTTGTAGCTCCCACTCATTACATACCTCTGCACCTACAATAAGTGAAGCAGAGACTTTACAGATATTACCAACAGCTTTATTCCTTGAATCATGTTTACTTATAATCTGTTGATTAAATTAATGCTTTGGAATTGGCACACTAGTAGCTGTGTTTTGATGCAGTCTGTGTCCAGACAATTAATTGACTGTGGTTTCATAAATGATCAGAAGTGCTGTAGATCAGCCTTTTTCCCCCTCATGCTTGTTAAATCTGTGGTCCACAATATCAGTGTAAACAAACATGGCCTGTGCTCTGTTTAAATGAGTATCTGCTGCTTCAGCAGATTTAAGTGAGTTTGTTCACGGTCATACAGTCATAACTCTATTTCAAACATTGCGTTTGACAGCCAGACAGTGCTTCCTCCTGAGCTGTTTAAAACATGCTGTGGGATCCATTTAACAAAACTCTTTCTGTATGATCACTTCTTTTAGGATGTTGGTGGAGGCTGGTTAGAAGGAAAAAACAGCCAAGGTGAGAGAGGACTTGTTCCAACAGATTACGTTGAGGTAAGTGGCTACATTGCTCTACACTAAGAAAGCAGAACTACTGAAAAGGCCATCTTCTGGTTTGCTGATCACACTGTAATGGTCAAACATAAATCTTCCAATGTTAGAGCTTATTGGAGCAACTGTAGCTGGCTTTGGAGACCAGTCCAAATACGCTATCCAAAGCTACTGTGCTTTGTAGTGGTTTCCCAAGAAATGCAACACAAGGTTGTCTATGATAAATACTGGTAATCTACATAACATGAGCTACCTTGGGTCTGTTTCTGGGGCTCTTGTGATCCAATAATTGTTTTGTTTTCTTGTCTGAAGATACAGATATGGAAGTAAAATGACCAATGCCAAGTTCACACTGGTGTTGATGTGGGTGATTTGCCACACACTTGTAAATCTCTGGAGTGGAACTCCATTTTTGGGGCTCAGGGTATGGGATCCCAAATCCAGGGACTATTCATCATCTTTCTGAGGGCTTTTTCTGCTTCTTTAGTGTATGTTGATCTGCTCTTTGTTTCAAGACTGGGATGGTGGGAGTCTCAATGCAAAGACTGTAATCCAGTTCACTTTCAGAGGACCCAGTGTCTGTATGTCTGCAGGTTGCCAGTTAGGGGAAGACTGGCTGTGATTCCTGCAGCCTCCTCTTTAAGGCCTATGCCTTCCTTTCTACACCAGTGCTGTGTTTATTTACAAAAAGGGATTGGCAAGCTCATAGTCTAGTAGCTTATGGCTCTCCAAACTTGCTGTCCCAAACTGATCCTCTGAGTATTGAGTTACCCATCTCTAAGCAGTAATGTTAACAACCTTGTTAATCCCTAATGAATTTATAGATAGGTGTCACTGCTACAACAGTCCTGTGTGTTACGCTGTTACAACACAAACCAATTCCGTCTGTTGTGGAAGTAAGTCCTCCAGATTATCACATCAGTTTCTTGTAAAAGGTTCTGTAGAATTTGAATTCAGAAAGGGTGTATGCAGCCATCTGAAAGAATAGTGGCATGAACGTTAGGATGATTATATATGATAAACGGCATTATTTGATTAATCATAATGGAAGCATGAAAAATATTCTGCAAATTTTTTTCATTTCAGATTATAACCGAAGGTGCAAAAGACGGAATTAGCTGCGGTAACTCATTAGCTGACCAAGCCTTTTTTGATTCCCTTTCTTCAAATATAGCTCAGACCAACTCTGCTGCAAAAAGCAGTAATCAGGTATGTTTTGTGGTTTTTCGGGCACAGTGGGCATGGAGACTTTTGTTGAGATAACTACTTGCACTCTTCAGTTGTGCTGTACTGTATTTGTGAACCTTCATAAAAGTACTAATTAAAGTAATTGTGTTTTCATTAGGGAATGCTTTTGTTGCATATTAATGGTATGTATGAATGTTCAGATACTTTCACTGCTGGAAGGAAAATTTAGTATTCTGACACTTCAGAAATAGAGTGTTCTAATTCTTTCCAGTCTGCAGTTATATAAATCTGTGACTACCTCAATCTCTGTACATCTGTCTAAGAGCACTCTTAGCAAATTTACTTTATCTTCAAGTTACTTGTGTTAGTATGCTAACCTTTTTAAGGAACCAAAGCTTGCTTTTTTTAAAAATGTCTGCTACAATTGGGTGGTCTATGCATCATCAGCCAGAGTGAATGGATACTCTTCTCTTTCAGAATTTGAGTGAGAGTTGTTTCTTTGATTAAAAAAGATGAAGCAAGTTCGTGTATTGTCTCTAGTCAGTTGGAGAAGAGGCTGACTTTGGTTTCACTGGAAGAATATTTTTCATTTTCTTTTTTTATTCCTCACTCTATGAATAGCTTTTTGCCTGGTGTCATTTCATTAAGCAGCAAGTACTTAGTTTCAGTTTAGATATCTGAGGACATACATTATCTTAAACACAAGCTGTTTATTGTGGTCTACAGACTGCTGTATATCCCACACATAGGAACAGTTAAACATTCTCAAGTCCACAGGTCAGCAGCAGTAGAAAATCTGCTGCTTCCAACAGCACTATGCAAAGCTCTTTTGTGTTACAAAATAAACAGTTTACTTATTGTAGCAGCTGGGGACACATACCTGGTTTGTGAGTCAGTTAAATATCAGTTATTAGTTTCCTTAATTGTGACTTACACTGTAGGACTTTGACATGAAACGAGATCTCTTGAAAACTGTACATAGGACATGTTTCTTATGACTGTGAATGTAACAGTTCACTGACTGTATAGTATTTGATTTGTGCTTCCTTGTATTCAGCTGGACCTTACCAGGATTCTGATTCTGTGATCGCACATACAGTGAGAACTCCAGACCTCACTGTGACTATCTCAGTGTTTATAACTATTTTTTTTTAATTGATGCCCAGTTAATGTTTAAGCTAAACACAGAACTCTTGAAATGCCTCATGAATTTCTCATGTCAGACTGAGCCAAAAGCACTGATTATAGGTTCATTTTCCATCAGTAAAACATACAGTAATTTGAGGGTAGAGGTGGGAACCTAATTTCTTCTGCTCTGTTACCCTTGCCCCCATTTTTGCTCCTATAGAGTTCCTAGACAAACTTTATTTTTGGGGAAGCTTGAAATATTTGCAGTGGCTATTCTGTAAAATCTGAATACTGTTTCTCCTCTGAAGGAAAAGAAACTTAATTTAATCTAGGTAGAATTAATTACTAAGATAATAAACAGAATATTTAGCATGGTGGTAGAGATACCTATCAGAGCTTGACCTGTGCTTAGCACAAGGCACATGTGCCTAGAGAAGGGAATAAAAAAGCCCTTGCCTGTATAGGGGGAAAGGTTAAAATAAAGGTATCTGTTACATTCTAAATAATAGTGAATTACTGTGGCATCTAGTTTTGGAAGTTACGTTTCTGGGGGTGAGAAAAGCTTGAAAAATATAGTCACTTGACAATACAGTTGACACAGGATCAGCAGTATACTGGCCCTGTAATACATACAAATTGTAGTTTCTTCATAAAATGTTAAGGAGTAACTTAAGGCAAACACCTTGTCTTATATGTGTCATTGCTTTAATCTTTTGTCCTGTTCCTCTCCATTCTTCTTCAAGTGCTGTGTGAGACTGTTGAGAGAACCAGTGTACTGTAGTATATTACAGTAAAACTGTATCGCTTATATTAATAGGAGAGAGAGGAGGAGAGCCGTGCACCTGGATGCAGCCAAGGCCACGCAAGATGTAGGGGAAGCAGATTTCCTCAGGCTAGTGCATTTGGGTCTTTAGGTTTTGTGTTTATTCATAGCAGGACCCATCTTGTTGCATGATCAGGATTTTATGTCATAAGTTATTTCTGTTTTATCAAGTTTTTTTTCTTTAACTGAGTTCATTCACTGCTGTTATAGATAGTTTCTAGAAAAACAGCAGATCTTGATTTGAAGGCTGGTTTCTTCAGCTTTTGACATATCTGGTAGTTTTTTCCAGTGGCTTATTGTTAACAAGAATTTAATTTGTACACTAAGCAGTCTGGCTTCCACTTTCAGCTGTTAGGCCTTTCTCCCAGATGAGAAAGCTCTCTAGTGCATGATATCTTATCCTTGCAAAAATTGTTGTCCTCTTGATTAAGAAATTCTGTTTGTCCTATCTGTCTGGTGTAAGACACTTTTCCTGCCCTCAAAGGAAAGTTTCTTCTGCAGTCCCTTTGATCTTGTGACTTGTGTGTAAAATATGTGCATTGCTCCTGTGTACGTTGCATGATGTCAGGTTTGATGTTGCTGTTCTGGTGTAGAAAAGCCTGATACAGTGTAAGATTGCATTGATTCCTGTAATAGTGCATCAGGAGGTTATACCAAGTTGCACATACTGGCTTCTCTTTTAGAGCCGCTGTTTCTAAGAATACAATCTTCTGCTTTGTGGGTATGACCCATCTTTCTAGACATATTACTCCGTATTTGGTTGTAATAACATTTGCATTGTTTAACATGAGTTCCCTCAGGCACTTTGGATTGATCTGTGTTCAGATGCACAGTTGCAAGCAATTGACTTACCCTTTTCAAGTGCCTTAATGAGTGACAAGATCAATATACAAAGCACTTAATCTTAAATGTAACTTTTGTGTTCAGGCTATGGAGAGCAAAGAAAAATGACAAATTATGTGTCAATGTAAAGAGAATTAATGCTGGAGGTGGCACAGTAGTGGGAACTAAAATGTTCATAGATGTAGTCTGGTGGACTAAATAAAAATAGCAGCATTCCAAATGGTGACATTTTATGTTATCTATACTTTATAGTAACATGGGGGTAGCAATTTATTACAAGAAGACTTTATAAAAGCACTTCTAAATAAAGAGGATGTTTGAGGATTTTTCTTACTACTACTATATTGAAGAAATTGCTTTCTGTAAATATTAAGTCACTTTAACATACACGTAATTACACAACACTCCCACTCCTCAATTTCAGTAAGTCAAAAGATGTTTTAATTCTTAGAATTTCTTCCATTCTTCTAACCGTAATACAAAACCCGGGTTGTTGTGTAATCTTTCAGTACCAAGCCTCCTTAAAAACAATAAATCTGGCTGAGTTGAAAGGTGTGAGTGTGGGTTTTTTTGGTTTTCTTTTTTAAGAGACCAGTTAAACCACCGTGTTGTGGTTTAACCCCAGTTGGCAGCTCAGCCCCACCCAGCTGCTCGCTCACTCCCCCTGGTGGGATGGGGGAGGGAATCGGAAGGGTAAAAGTGAGGTAACTTGTGGATTGAGATAAAAACAGTTTAATAGGTAAAGCAAAAGCTGAACATGCGAGCAAAGCAAAACGGGATTAATTCACTGCTGCCCATGGGCAGGCAGGTCTTCAGCATCTCCAGAAAAGCTGGGTTCCATCACACGTAACTGTTACTTAGGAAGACAAACACCACCACTCCATACATACCCCACTTCCTTCTTCCCCTTAGAACTTATTGCTGAGCACCATGTCATATATTATGGAATATCCCTTTGGTCATTTGGGATCAGCTGTGTTCCCTCCTGGCCTGTTGGGCACCCCCAGCCTCCTTGCTGGTGGGGTAGGATGGGAAAGAGAAGGCCTTGGTACTACGCAAGCCCTGTTCAGCAACAGCTAAAACATCTCTGTGTTATCAACACTGGTTTGGTCACAAATGAAAAACATAACACTGTAACAGCTACTTAGAAGAAAATTAACTCTCTCACAGCCAAAACCAGTGCAACCAGTTGTATTTGAATGCAGACTTGTCTGTGATTTTGTCTTAGTTTTATTTTTAAAGTTCTGAACTGGTTAGCCTATCTATTTAGAAATAATCTCAAATGGCAATGTGCTTCTGACAGGGTTTTAAAAAAATCCAACAAATTGATTTTTTTTTGCTTTATACACTGTATTTTTGCTAGCATATCTTCATATACCCAGATAGGTCTGGGGACAACTGCTTTTCTTAAGTAGCAATCTTACATGTAATACAGAACCCTAAATCATTACAGGTTTCCCAGTTCAGTTTCTAAGCATACATATCTCTCAACTCCCTCTGTCTACACACATCCCTTTTTGCTTTCCAAGCAAACAAGGAGCTTTTGGTTTCCTGCTCTGGAATCCATAGCTTTTTGGTGTGAAGAAAACATCAACAGCTCAAGCGCTGCCCTATTCCCTGTGTGTCGTTTTCTAAGAAGTTTTTTTGTTCTTGTTAAGTAAGTAATCTCTTGAAAAGTAATTAATAAGCAATAACCAAAAGCAGCTGCTTTTACTTCCTTTTTTTCACTGAGAAAGATGCAATGACCATAGCAACACTTTAGTGTTGTACCTTGCCTGGGTTTGCCACAGATGTGAAGTGACAGTAGAAAAGGGGCACAAGGGTACTTCCTAAGGAGATGAGAAGAATTCTGCATGAACCTGAGCAGCAGTTCATTCTTCCCCAGCTCATTCCCTGCATCAGTCATGTCCCAACAATAGCTGCCTTGGTGAAGCTTGCAGCTGTTCTTTTAAAGAGCTACCTGAAGAAGGTATTGGGGAGATAAAAGCAATCAGAGGAAGTAATGAAGCTAATTATACAGAAACAAGGGGGGAAAAAATGACTCAAGGTAACTACTTTTACACTAAGAAGAGCAGATAGGAGGTTTTAATGTTACACATGCCCACAACATTTGCAGTTTAACGTCTGAAAAGCCTTTTAAAAATTGTTCAACGAAATACAATTTAAAGAAGCCTTAGTTGCCAAAGGTGGAGACTGTTCCATGGTTTTGTGTGGCTCTTGGGCTGTTTTGGCCCTGTAGCCCTTGGACAGAGGAAGCAAAGAGAATGAGAAATCTTTCTTTGTCAATCCCCTGTTCCTCTGAGCAGCAATGCAGGTTGCTAATTTTAGACTGTTATTTGGAACAACTAGTGAGTAACTATATCCGCACTGATGTTTTTTTCTATTTGTTAGAATTGCATATATATATATATATATATATATATATATATATAAAAGTTATCTGTAAACTCTTCTGCTATTAGAATGACATTGGCAATAATGGCACTGAAATGAATATAAATTATTGGCCTTTTAAACCAAATAAACATCGTTAAATACACTGAACACAAAGTTTCTCATTTCTGATGCAAAATGAGATATATTTTTCTCTTGTGGTATTTCTTCGGTGCTGAGTTGCTTCCACAGGTTGTAACAACAATGGATATCCCATTTCACACTTTTCAAGAGTATTTCTCATTTCAGTTGACCAAGACTTTGTTACCTGGGTTGCATTTGGAGCCTTCATAATTAAAATATATATGGAAATACAAGCAGTAACGTAAATTCATTGTGAGTGATCTCCTCCAACTGTGGCTTGTTTTTTTTTTTGGTGTTTTGTTTTTTGTTTTGTTTTGGTTTGTTTGTTTTTTGGTGGTCAAGACCAATGCTTCTCAAATCACAGATGAACATGGGCAAAATAAATGCTAGTATCAGGTTCAGAAACTACTGTTCTAACAGCAATGATCTCTCTCTCCATTCTAAACCACAACCTGTGGTGGTTTTTCATTTATCTAACTTAAAATGTTTTAGAAATTGTGAAGAAATATTAGCTTTCCATTTTAACAATAGTGTTTATCTGAGTTATTTAGATTTCATCTACCTTAAATCTAAATAACTACTATATTGGCCCAAACTAGTTTTCCTTATGAAGAAGCTAAAACTTGATCTGTACAGTAGGCTCATTAGTGGTCTGGAAATGAACTGTGTGTACAATTAGCCATAATGTAGTCCAGCTATTTACAGCCTGTGTAACGTGTATGTTTGAACATAGGATAGAAATGCTATAAATTTCAGTATACTATATATTTTAATCTGTGCGGTTTTTCTTACCTTCCCTCTAGAGCTTGAAGTCTAGCTTTTTTTTTTTTTTCTCCTTCCTCTCTGGAGAATAAAAAACTACTATAAAAATGTATAAATGAACTTAAAGTGGAATACTGCCTGTCTGTTTCAGGGTGGAAATGGATCACCAGCTGTGTTGATGTAAGAGCTGTAGATGTGGCCTCACAGTATTTAAGATGTAAAAATAGTTCTTGTAGCTAACCTTAAGTTGCATTTGTAAAGGAGTTTGTTCCTTTTTCTTGACGCTGATTCTCTAATCACTGCCATGTCTGCTTCTGTATGAAGATGACTGTACAGCTCTTCTCAGCTCTGGATAAAATAAGTATCCTGAGAGTTGGTATTTCTGTGAATTGCAGATTTGTCAGTTAATTCCAGTGTGACCTTAGAGAATCCACATGCTTTGTGTCTTCAGTTATGTTGTGGGCAGAGCAGCAGGGGCCCGTGAGTAGATGCAGGAACCAACTGACAGAACCTCTCCTGTTTGTGTAGTTTTATCCAGTGGTGAGTGTGAAATCACAGGGGATAGTTTCTTGGTAGAGGGAAGATAAGCTGCTACACAGTTATTGAAGGATATGAAAATAAATTGATTGTTTTATGTGTAGAAATACCATTCCCTTTAGAAAACTCTGGAACTTCTGTATAGGCAGGATGAATAAATAGTAGTGAAAACATGTAGTTTGGTGTGCAGGAGCTGAGACAACTCCTAAGTTGCCTGGTGTGTAGAGATAAGTTGTTGTGATGTGCACAAGGAGGACACTAAAGAAGCTACACCCAGAGCTTTACTTCATATCTTTTCCACTTGCTGCAACTTACTGCTGCAAAGGCAAATTGTCATTGTTAAATTTGCATACCATAACATCCTCCACCCTGAACTGCTGTGTACAGCAATAAATGCTAAGATTGAAGAAAATAAGTACAGTGCTCTGATTGAGACTGCACTATTCTGCTTATGTGGAAATTTTGACATGCATGTTACTGAATTCCTGTGACAGAATTTCTATTCTCTGATGTTGCTGTGTGTGAAGTAAAGTGGAAGTATTGTCATGGGAAATGTGACTCACGCGTTTGTTTGAGTCCAGTTTGTCTTGTTAAACCAGTATACTAAATTACCTTATAAAATTGACAAGTAGGTTCACCATGGAAGTTACAGTTACAATTGTTTATGGATTTTGGAAAGTGCTGCTTTCTTGAGTAATAAACCTTAATTTAATATAGTTAACAAAGATGAGGAGAAAGCTGAGGTACTTAATACCTACTTTGCCTCAGTTTTTACCAGTAAGTGGCCCTCAGGACGACTCATCTCTGGAGGTGGTCGACAGAGATAGGAACCCAAATAGGGCCCTTGTATTCCAGGAGGAAATAGTTGGTGATTTACTGAGCCATCTGGATCCTCCCAAGTCTATGGGACCAGATGGCATCCATCCTAGGGTGATGAGGGAGCTAGCAGAAGAACTTGCCAAGCCTCTCTCCATCATCTTCCAACAGTCCTGGCTCACTGGGGAGGTCCCATATGATTGGAAATTGGCCAATGTTACCCCAGTCCACAAAAAGGGCTGCAAAGCTGACCCTGGCAACTACAGGCCTGTCAGCCTGACCTCAGTGCCTGGCAGGGTTGTGGAGCAGATCATCCTGAATGGAATCACACAGCACCTTCAGGATGGACAAGGAATCAGACCCAGCCAGCATGGGTTTAGGAGAGGCAGGTCCTGTCTGACCAACCTGATCTCCTTTTATGATCAGGTGACTCACCTGGTGGATGAGGGGAAAGCCGTGGATGTGGTCTATCTGGACTTCAGCAAGGCCTTTGACACTCTCTCCCATAATATACTCCTGCAAAAGCTGGTAGCCCATGGCTTGGACAAGTGTACTCTACACTGGGTTAAGAACTGGCTGGAGGGCCGGGCCCAGAGAGTGCTGGTGAATGGGGCTGCATCTAGCTGGCGGCCAGTCACTAGTGGTGTTCCCCAGGGGTCGGTGTTGGGTCCAGTCCTATTTAACATCTTTATTGACGATTTAGATGAGGGGATTGAGACCATCATCAGCAAATTTGCTGATGACACCAAGTTGGGAGGGAGTGTCGACCTGCTGGAAGGCAGGAGGGCTCTGCAGAGGGACCTGGACAGACTGGAAAAATAGGCTGATTCCAATGGGATGAAGTTCAATAAGGCCAAGTGCCGGGTGCTGCACTTTGGTCACAACAACCCCCTGCAGCGCTACAGGCTGGGCGCAGAGTGGCTGGAGAGCAGTCAGACAGAAAGGGACCTGGGGGTACTAATTGACAGGAAGCTCAACATGAGCCATCAGTGTGCCCAGGTGGCCAAGAAGGCCAATGGTATCCTGTCCTGTATCAAAAATAGCGTGGTCAGCAGGACAAGGGAAGTGATCCTTCCCCTGTACTCTGCATTGGTGAGGCCACACCTGGAGTACTGTGTTCAGTTCTGGGCCCCTCAGTTCAGGAAAGACATTGAAGTGCTGGAGCGGGTCCAGAGAAGAGCAACACGACTGGTGAAGGGACTTGAGCATAAGACCTATGGGGAGAGGCTGAGGGAGCTGGGGTTGTTTAGTCTGGAGAAGAGGAGGCTTAGAGGTGACCTCATCACTCTCTATAACTACCTGAAGGGAAGTTATAGCCAGGTGGGGATTGGTCTCTTCTCCCAGGCAGTTAGCAATAGGACAAGGGGGCATGGGCTTAAACTCTGCCAGGGGAAATTTAGGCTGGATATTAGAAAGAAATTCTTTACAGAGAGAGTGGTCAGGCATTGGAATGGCCTGCCCAGGGAGGTGGTGGACTCGCCGTCCCTGGAGGTTTTTAAACTGAGATTGGACATGGCACTTAGTGCCATGATCTAATAAATAGACTAGAGTTGGACCAAGGGTTGGACTCAATGATCTCTGAGGTCTTTTCCAACCCAGTCGATTCTGTGATTCTGTGATTAACGCTGCATAAGCGTATGTGTTTTTAAGATGAAGTGTAAAGTTGTCTCTCTGTGTGCGTAAGTCATGTCTAGAAGGGCATAGTGCAAAAGATATCTAAAAAGAACAAGCAAAACCGGTGAGTTAGAACACTTCAGAAGTAAAAGAACCAAGAACAACAACACAAAAAACCCTAAACTGTTTTGTGCTAGTTTGGCTTTCATGATTAGTAACTTCTAGTTCCTGTTACAGATAATGATACTATAACATCCTCTTGCTATGTGAAATTTGAAAGCAACTCTTTCCCCTGTAGCCCCATCTTAATCACAATATTGCATTCAGACTGATAACAGGAATTTGTGACCAATTCTTAACTAAATTCTAAAAAAAACCAAACCAAAACCATAATTCTAAAAAACTAAAGTGCCAGGCAGTGACTTCCGTACAGTACTAGAAACAGTGGCTTGCTTTGAAATGAATTACATTCACATATTGAAAAAAGAACCAGTCCAATATATGACAGTGATTGTACCAATTCCAACTCTGAAGTTGTCTTGAACTTTTTTGTGGTGTCCCAGTGGAATGCAAAGGTTTAGGCAGAAGGTTGTTAAACTGTAGTACTGTGATCACTCCTTAATCTGCACTCACACCCTCAGGCAAAATCTGACTATTAAAATAGTTTTCCACAATTTACGGTGTTTGCATATGCTTTTTCTTGCAGCTTTGTTGTAATTTGATTTATTTCATGAGGTAGCCTTGTAATCTAGTAGTTTGACATTAACTATATGAAGAATATTTTAGCTTATAATGGTAACAATCTTTTCGGCCCTCCTGTGAGTGTTTCTATTTGGTCGTACACTTAGAGCAGCATGTGGCGTGTGTGTGTTGCACGACCCCTTCACCACAGCAGGGGGCTTACTGCAGTATATAGTTTCCTTCCTGATTTTTTTATTTTTTTATGGTTCATAGGTCACTGAGCACTTATTTTAAGTGAAATCACAGGCATTTGTAATTGAACGTGGTAAGCTGAAAAAGCCTTAGCCAGTAATACTCTTCAGCTCCTCAGAAAAAAAACAAAAGGCAACAAGGGAAACCCCTGTGCTCTGTTTCCAAATGAAAATAGAGAGTGATTTTTCCAAAAAGAAAGGATAAAGCCTTGTTTAATCTTTGTAGCCTGATCTTGGGATGTCTAGAGAGGAACAGGAAGTCTTTCTTCTGTTTTCTGGCATTGCTGTGACTACTACTTGGAAAACTGTCTGAAATTTCTCATCTGTGTTTCAAGGAGAAACCATTAGGGATTGAAATCAGCTCAAGGGAAGCCAAGGATATGAAGAGGTGACTTGATTGCCATTTATGTGTGCAGGTGTGAGTAACAAAAACAGAAGCGTGAGAGGACTCTATTGAATAAATGCATATAAGCTTTTTAGTGGATGAAAGTTGAAACTAAGCAAACAAATTTTCTTTAAGCAGTGGGGGTGACAGTAGATGTATGTTTTCCCTCTGCTTGACTAATCACTGAGTATTCTTTGCTTAAGTCTAAATTATGTATCTTTCTAAAAGACCATACCGTACTTCAAATACATCTTCTTTTAAGCAGAATCAGGAGTTAATAGCTGGAAATCCTGTGCCTGCACTGTGCAGAAGCAATGCAGCCTCTAGTCCACTTTGGCTGCAAATAACCTCACAAGTAAGGAAATGGGACTGGAAGTGGGAAAAGAGCAAAAAACTAACTACTCTGCTCTTCATGGTAGTAACTCACCTCTTCCATTGGTGCTTTGGTTTGTTTTTTTTTTTTCTCCTGCGGAAAGCAAGGAGTGTTGAGTAGGTGTGCCTTGGCTTTGTGTGGTTTGTGAGCAGGCAAAGGGCAGCTCCTTTGCAGGGGCTGCATGATGAAGGGGGCAGCGGGGCTGAGCGTGCAGGTGCTGGATGACTGTTTCCTCTGGAAGGAAGCGAGATGATGGGAGCAGCTGAGGAGCAAATCGTTTCCTTGGACAGCATTG
Organism: Streptopelia decaocto; assembly: GCF_964273445.1. Classification (NCBI taxonomy): domain Eukaryota; kingdom Metazoa; phylum Chordata; class Aves; order Columbiformes; family Columbidae; genus Streptopelia; species Streptopelia decaocto. The sequence goes on from NC_138656.1 coordinate 57,249,642, forward strand.
CTACTGCCTCTTTGTCAGCTGCCTCTGGAGGTGCTTCCTCCTGTTGCTTTCATGTATTTATCTGCAGGAACACGGTAATAACTGAGTCCCTAAGGGTGTTTATCCCTTAAAGTCTAGCCCATCTCCACTTCTGCTTTTCCCAGAGGATTTCTCTAAGGAGAAAACATGTTTAAATTTTACAACAGAAAAGAGACCCTTCCTTCAGAATTGGGAGGATTGCCTGGGACCACAATACTAAGGTAATGATTTATCAGGAAGAAAGCTTAGGCATAAAATATCATGGACATGGCAGCTCCTTCAGTATCTGCTAAATGCAGCACAGCGAATCCAGTCTGTGATCACTGCAGAATAGTCTTTTAGTGCTTCACATCTCTTCCTGGAAGAAAAAAGCTTGATTTTTAGGGTGACTGTCTATATTCACTTACTTTTTTAGAATGTATCTATTCAGAGGCTGTTATCCAAAGAATCTGAGTTTAGTGTAATGTCCGAGTTTGCCTAAGGCTTTGTCTCTATACGGGTAACTAAGGCAGCTACAAAACTGGAGAGGTAAGTTCATTACTGTGAGCTACTCAGCTGCTCCACCATGACTTTTATTGTATTTTCTGCCATTCCTCTGTGCTGTCTGTGTCTACTCAGCCCGTTTTCTAGAGTGTAACACTTCTCATTGCAGCTTTGGCAGTCCTGGATTTCCCTTGATTTGATCGGACTTATTTTTTCTACTTCAGCATGGCTTCTGTCTCAGAGTAGATTTCAAGGTATTCTTCTTACAGTTGGAAGTTGTCATTTTTGATGACACAGTAACCTAGATCTTTTTAGGTACTCAACTTAGTTTTAGCATCTGAACATCATGTTTGTTTTGGCTTTTTTCCCTCAGGAGTAGCATGGATCTGTTTGTCCATCAGGACCATGTATTAATATGAGAAAGGAGTCTGCCAGGAGCAACATAGTTGGCCAAGAGGTCAAAAAAATATTTTTAGCCAGGGTAGAGAGACACTTTAGTGACTTAGCTTTACTGTGTTTACTTTTGGATTCTCTGGAAAATAGCAAAGGTGTCACTTTTTCCTATTTAATTCATGATTCATTTGGTAAAGATACTGACATTTTACTCCCAAGCTGAGGATTTTCCTGTTGTGGTGGAATTTTTTTTTCATTCAACTATTATTAGATCTTTAAAATCATACTAGACTTCTCCAGCTCTGCCCAGCCCTCTACCTGTAATGGTCTGTTTCTGTAGTGAGTCTGAATCTGCCCTTAATGGAAGACTTAAAATATTTAGTAACGTGTTCCCTCTGTCTGTTCCTGAAATCGCCTTTTTGTGGTGTTTTTTCTCCTAGAACAGTAGGACAGAGCAAGTCCATAATAATCGACAAAAAGGAATATCATCTGCCTTTAAGGAGTTTATCCTTGAATTTAATCTCAGTGTACTTGTTTGAGGTTACCTTGCAGAGCAAAGAGATGCAGTGTTTCATTTGAAGGTTGCTTGGTTTCTTAATTATGTGTTATGTGGCATTCCTTTTTGTACATTTACAGTTGAGGTTGCTCACATACTTGGATGTTAGGTGTGCTGTATCAAGTTACATTGACTGAATAACAGCTTCTTGCAAGGGCTTTTCATCTTTTTTTGTGGACTAAAGAGAGATCAGGGGATTTGTCAGTTTCGGTTATGGAAAAGTAAAGGTGTGAAAACATGTGCTTTCATCACTTACAGAAATACTTGCTGGCTTAATTAGGGTTTATTCAATCAGAGCTAAGCCACATGAATGGCTTCTTGTACGGGATTTGTTAGCTGCTGAGATACACAGAACTCCTGACTGGAGCTGAGATTACCCTTTTAATAAATGCTGTGTCTTTACTTGGTCCTCCACAGGATCGCAGGACTGATTTCTGAACCTTTCTCCACATTTACTGATTTTTGTTGCCAGTTAGAAGTGTAGGAAGTTTGTGTGCATGTAGGCAAACACTGAAGAGAGATAACAAAGACCTGTAAATGCTCTTTGAGAGGTGCTAGCTATATATACATTCCTAAGCCATCTCCTACCCTCCTCCCCAGTGCCTCAGAAAGAAATGTGGACCCTTTGGCTAAAAGAAGCTGAGTGGGAATAACACATCCCACCCATTTTATAGCCTGTGGGTGATACACTTAAGGGCAGGAGCTCCAGAGCTTTCTTAGACACCTCAGAAGTAAAATTTACTGATTTGAATAGTGCTTCCCTATAGATACATAGAGGTAAGACATCTGAGAGGGCAGTTTAAGTATTTAGTTTCCCTTGTTGTGCAGCATTTAGTATATATCAGCACCTGTCTGCAAGTGTGGTGATGACTGCTCCTGACAGTCATTCTTTAGTAGTGTACCCAGTGTTAATGCTCCCCCTTGTTTTGCAGCAGCTTTTAAGTTTTCTTTGCCACCCACTCATGTACCAGATTTCACATGAACTACAGTGAAGAGGAAAACTACTCAGCCTTTTGGCAATCATCCCACTTCTGGGCTTTCATTTGCCAGTGATCAGCACAACATATATTGCAGAAGTATAGGCAAATAAATATTATGCAAATTATTCTTTTCTAGGGTTACAAGCAGGCAACACTTTTCAATGTGATTGGCCCCAGTGTATGTGTTTTCATTTAGCAAAGATAATAAACTCTGACTGATGGCATGTAAAGTTATTTATCTTTACATAAACTCATATCAGGTGAAGATCATAGGAAGAGCAGGCTTGTATAAGGTACCAGCAACTTCTTTGTGATCGCTTGAAGTAGTATTGTCTATCAGCTATCCAAGAATAAGGCAGACCTCAATGATATCGCTCCCTTAGGGAGGGGTGTTCTTGCGTCCGTTTCATCCTTCAAAAAAATCGTCCAGGCTATCAATGTAAAAGATTTCCACGTAATCTCTCACTCCATCAGTTCCTAGAGACCCACTGACTCTCTTTTGAGTCTTCTGAATGGCCATTTCCCCCCAGCCTGGGGGATTGGTCTTAATTTCCAGATCCTGGGGATTCTGTACATACAGACCAGGTGTTATATGATATCAACAGCGTTTTCAAGTCTTAAAGGTTTGATAGTGTCCACGAAATCTGACTGTCAGATGACTTTATTTTAGGAAAAACTGAAGTGGGAGCTCTTACTTGTAAGCTGAATAGCTGTACCTTTTTTCCTTTCTCCTCCTTCCTCCTGCACTTTAGCTGTGTGGGTTTTGATTTGTGTGTGGTTTTTTTTTTTTTCTGCCAGCTCGTCTCTGCACTGAGTGTCTGGAGTAGACTGCACTTAACTAGTCAATGCTTTTTCAAAATGTAGTGTTAAAATGAAGGAGCTGAGCAGGGTGCTAAGCTATTAGTCCAACTTACTGACAGAGGAATTTGACAAATTGATGCTGTAGTTAGAGACATGTCTGCTCTGTGTTCTTTCTCTGAGGTTTCCACCTCCACAACAGCGTCAGCAGAAGGGTATGTGTGATTACCTTCAGCAGCAGCTTATGCTGAGAAAGTAGGTGTACAGGCAGATGCCAGACAGTTCCCTGACAGATGTTTGGGTTTTGGTTTGTTTTTTTTTTTTTTCTTCCCTCACCTTCCATCATCTTCACTGTGAATGAGTTCAGCTCTGACAGGGAAGCTGAGCATGTTGCTGGCCCAAACTCTCTGTCACACCAGTAGTGACGGTGTGGGTGGGCAATTCATTATTTGCTTTTAGTGAAGCCACTGATCTGAATTTGATAAAATAAGCATTTGAAAAAACCTCATCCTTTACTTTTGAGTTTCTGTGTTTAATGTGCTAATTATTCCATGGCTTTATGTAATTAATAGTTTACATGCACCGTACTTAGGGTGTTGGTGTAAAATAATTACCATGGGTAAGAGTGTTTCCTAACAGTGTTGGAACAAATAGTTTAATTTCCCTGAGGAAACACTGTTGTCAGTATGTATCGGTGTCACATTGGTGGAAAGCTGATCAGTTCTTCCAGGTGCTTACTGCATTCAAGAGTTGTGTAGCTGGGAACATAAGATTTGGCAGCTGCTCCTAAATCAAACAAGTGCTGAATGCAAACTCATAGCCTATCAGCAAGAGATCAAAGATTTCAATAAGAAAGCATGTGGTTGTCACTCATTTCTTCAGCAATTTTTTCTTTATTTTTGTCTATATACAATATAGGCAAACAACGCCAGTGATCCTTGGTCCAGTTGGAACGTTGGGAAGTCTGGGAACTGGGATAATGGAAATGCTGTTGACAGCTGGGCGACAAAACCTGAAAGTGCAGCTGGCCAGAGAAACAGTGCTTCGAATAACTGGGAGGCGGCGGCAGCATTTGGTCATCCACAGGCATATCAAGGACCAGGTGTGCTATAATGCTCTTATTTTTTAATAAATCACAGTAGGTGGACACTTGAGGTAAGAATCGCTTAATCTTTTATAACTATAGAACATAACTTTTCAAAAACCAAAACAGGATTAGTTTCCTAGTGGCATATTGCTACATGATTAAACTGGACAATAAAATAATAGAGTTTTAAAATTAAAAAAAAAAAAAAACAAAAATGAGATTCACACTAACAGCACCTTAAACCTGTATAGAAATCTGGCAAGCCAAAGTCTTGTGCATACGTGGTCTATTCTCAGGCATGTTGTTCAGCCTGTATAACTGGAACTTTTAACACCCTTAAATTTGTGCCCTCAGGGCTGTGAAGCAGTAGTCTCTTATATCCTTAGTTTTAGGAGGTGGCTAAGCCTTTCAGAAAGCTTCTCTACCTTTTTGTAGTAAAAGTCTAAGAGGAGAACTCATAACTGGGGAATGCTTACCTGGAGTATATGAATATGGAACACTATTGAATTCATCTTAGCACACCAGTATTTCCCCCAATGGATTTTTAGTGTATCGTTTTGCAGGTTTTATTTGGTGGGAATGATGGTAATTGAGGAGGAATCATAAAATAGAAGGCTGAACTACATCTTAATACATTTACCTTGCTTATTTGCGTACGCATGCTGAGGTAGCTGCTTCTGAAGAGAAAATATTTAACTTTCTCCTTTCCCTGCCCCTTCCTGTACTTCAGCAGCTGCTGATGACGATGACTGGGAGGATGAATGGGATGACCCAAAATCAGCTTCACCGTCTTATCTCGGTTACAAGGAGTCTGAGGCATCAGAGGCTGGAGGGGTCCAGCGTGGAAATTCTCGTGCAGCTGCTATGAAGCTTCCACTTAACAAGTAATGGAAAATGCAAGACAAATGTGTATCTATTGAAGAGAACTGGAATTTGTCCAGATGTGTAAATGTGTGACCGTTGAACCTTCTTGAAATATGCCATGTAAACATTACAGTTTCAGGGTAGAACTGGAGATTAATTTGTAGTTCAGTGTTCTCCCTATGTGTTCAGATCCATGAAAGCCCGAAAGTACATGGCAAAGCTTTATCATTTTAAGGTGTTATACAGGCAAATGACACTTTTACAAGGTCTGAACTTCTGGACCCACTGATCTTTAAAATTTAACTGTCTTTATGTGTGCTGAGTGGAAATGAAAGGTTATGGGTGGCTTGTCCACCTGGAGACTGATCAGAGAAGTTGCCCCAGAGTTCGTGAGCAACCTGAGTTGCTAGGAGTGGGGAAACCTTCTGCTTTCTGGTGTCTGTGCATCACCCAGGTTGATTCTTGAGCCACAGACAGCTTGATTTTTTTATTTTTTTTTTTTTTTTCCCCCAGATTAAAATCCTACAGTAGCGTGAAGCTTTGTCAGGGTTATACTAGCATTATCTCATGTTACAATTTGATGTTTGTTTATTCTAAAACTGCTGTTACTCTAAGAAGCTACTGTGTGGTAATATTCAGGTGGATGAAAGCAGAGTGCAAAAAGGATTGTAGAATAATGCTCTCCTGGGGTATAACTAAAATCAAATGTCTCTGCATGGCTAATCACCAATTTTGTTCATCAGTGGAGGGTTTGTCCAGTTTTGCAACAGTACCTCCGCATCATTGTAGCATCTACGTGTTGCAAACCCATTTAGTATAACCAGCATAAACATACCTTATTTAAAAGTGTTGTTTGTCCGGGAAGTAAGTCCTACTTACTCCTTGTGTATCTGCAAGCAGGCAGTAGGTTGGCAGTACTTCAAGGGCTAAGTATCTTCCTAATTAGAAAGAGGACAATCATTTGCTTTATTTATTACACAAATAAAAGCTGGATATCAGTAGCTAAAGCTTTTTCTGCGTTTTCAGGGCAAATCGTTGATTGTTAAAGTAATCCACACCAATTGTTTTCTATACTTGAGAAATCCTAAGGGTTTTTTCCTATAGTGGCAAGTAATTCTGCATATGTCAAAGGAAAGAAAATACTAAATAATCTTATGATTTTGTTTTATTGTTAGACTTCCTGGATTTTCAAAACCTGGGATGGAACAGTATCTGTTAGCAAAGCAGCTAGCAAAACCCAAAGAGAAAATTCCCATAATTGTAAGTTGGGGACATGTGTGCAGCTTTTGTGTGTGGGTGGTGTAGTTTGTTTTGGGGCTAGGTTTTTGTTTTGGTTTGGTTTTGGTGGGGGAAGAGGGATTAGTTGGTTTGTGGTGGGTTTTTTTGTTGTTATCATTGATCTAAAAACCAAACCCTTGTAGATATATGCTGTCCTAGTGAAATGTGGTTGAAGTAGCAATCACTAGAATTCTCCATTCCTTTGCTATTTGGGAAAAAATGTTAAATACAGAAGATAAACCCAACTGTGTGCTTGATTATCTCTGGTTACAAAAATCCCCTCTATTTTTTGCCTATCAAGCTCTTGCTGAAATAAATGGAAACTTGCAAGTGAAGAAAGTATTTGTCTCCTGGTTTGCAGCTAGTACAACATGATGTATTTAAAGATAATAATTGCAATTTCTTACAGATTGGTGATTATGGCCCAATGTGGGTTTATCCTACCTCTACATTTGACTGTGTGGTGGCAGATCCCAAAAAAGGTTCTAAAATGTATGGTCTCAAGAGCTACATTGAATATCAGCTGACTTGCACTGTAAGTGTGTCTGAAACAGGATCTTCTCTCTCACAAATACAAGTTGCTTGCATATACATAATACAGTTTGTGTGACTGGGTAATAGACTTGTAAGAATAAGTGGTAGTTGTCACACTTTTTTCCCAAAGAGTTACTTTATTCTAGCATTTCAAGTTCTTCTCTAATTATAGATTTAAGGCTCTAAATAATAAATTTTATTTAAATTCCACAAATTTACTCTTCTGTTCACACTTGTTTCATGTCATTGTAGATGCCTGTCAAAAGTCAGAGTTGTTTTTCTCTTGCAGAACACTAATCGATCTGTCAACCACAGATATAAGCACTTTGACTGGTTGTATGAGCGTCTCCTGGTTAAATTCGGATTAGCCATTCCAATCCCTTCTCTTCCAGACAAGCAAGTAACAGGTAATTGTTCCCAGTTGTGAATTCATGGGATGTGCAATAAGGACATCACTTTCATAGGAGGTTCAGTTATTTCTTACTGTTTGTTGGTTTTTTTTTCATAACTTCTTTAAAAATAATGGGAAAAACCCCAACCTTTCACCATTCGAAGCTTATGATGAGTTGTGATGGCCTATTGATAATAAAATGTCAGCACTAAAAGCATACATTCAGAAATGGTATTTAATTATCTAGTCCAGTGATTTTTTTTTTTTTTTTTTTAAGAAAAAGATAATTAAAAACAATGAAACCCCCTAGTTACTACAGAAAATAATATTTATTACTGAGGTGAAGAGATAACTGCGTATGTTCCATGTTTGCAGATTGTCTAGAGAAATGTTTTTTGAGGGTGTGGTGTGTGTGTGTGTGGTGGTTTAGTTTTTTTTGCACTTGAATATGGCAATGCCTGTGCATTTTCAGTAGTCTATGGCTTCCTGTCTGCAAGAGTGTGCTAGAGTGCATGTGAAGAACAGAATTAACGTCTGTATAGGACCTATTTCCACTTGCGTGTTTTCTGGTAAGATTTTTATACAGCCTTTAAGACACCCAGTCAAAACCCAACATAAAAAGCTGGCATGTCGCCAACCCCGTGGCTGTGGGCATCACTGAAAATGCAGCAGCTCTGCTGTGTTTGAAGACAGCGAAGCATTGATGCAGATGCTGGGATGAATGCCAGGGAAACTGAAAAGTGAGGAAGTGACTGCCTCCTCTTAGCTTTATGCTTAGAATTCACCAGTATTTTTATTTAAACATGGTGCATGCAGACTAAAAGGAAACCAGAAGATCTTCTGGAGTCTTTAGATTTCATTGCAGCTATATCTTAAGAGACTCAAGAGTCTGGCCTCACAGCTAAACCTTGTCTGTGCATTCCTGTCTGTGGGAGAGAATAACTTGCTTCATACCAACAATTTAAAAAAACATGCCTCTTTTTCTGAAACATTATGAGACACTCTGGAAAAAAATGGTGGTTGTCTTTCATTGTGTTCAGGAGGCTTCTTTCTGAAGACTGTCTAGAAAAGTATTTCTGTCCATTGGTCTTGGCAAAGAAAGACCCTACGAATAGACTGACTTTGCTCAGGATCATATTTTTAGTGGTAATGATATGTCTAATGACCAGCACGTAACTTCCAAATATTACTGTTCTGTTGCTTTGCATTCCTTTTAGGAATGCTGTGGAGATTTCAGGATGGGTTAAATATGGAACAAAATGTTACTGAAGGTTGTATAATATCTCTTCCAGAGTAGCTGATTTTCTTTTTTCCCTAGCTAAGTTTCAGGACATGTACCCATACCTAAACTTTATTTTTCACTAGCTGTGTTCTTTACCTGCTGGTCTTTTTGGTTTCCATATTTGCAAGTGAATACAAAACCAAAAAAATCAACGTTGTGGTGCTGCTGCCATAGTAACTATACAGTAGAATTATACTGAAAGAGTACGTGCGTTCAAGGTTAGTCATCTGTGCTGCTATGGAAATTAGAGTTGGGTGCTGGAGGAATCTCTCATTCCTTTCAATACATTTTATTCACTGTATGCTTTAGAAGACTGTCATGCATTTTTTTATTGGAAAAGATTCTCTAAAGAAGACACAGTTTGTACTAGAACGGAAGAAGGTCTTGCAGATATGCAGTGATGATAAACTACTGGTTTAAAAAAAGAAATTACTTATTTACATAGTTTGCGTTAAAATCTCTTAACTACCAAAAAAAGTTGGTGACAGAGTCTTACATGTATGTATTATAATTGGTTTATACCTATGATTTATTGAGATTTTGGTGAGGGTTTTTTTTGTCCAGAACATTCATTTACCTATATAGAAATAGATTATGGGAGGTGCTGCTTTTTTAAGTCTGTGCTTTGTATTTGAGCAGTCCGTTTTCAATGCTTTATTAGTTAGGACATGATAACTTGGAAAGTAAGTAGTTTCTTTTTCTGTGGTGTTTTTGATCCTTACATTGACCAAAGATTTACTAGGCTGTATCAGAAAAATATCTGCAGTCCGAGCCTGTGTCTAGCATGTCTCTTGGGTCACCTAAATACCTAATTTTTCCATCCAAAAGCATGGTGGGTTTTTTTGTTTGTTCTTTGTTTGGTTTTTTTTTCAAAAATAATCAGTTTGAATTGTGGGTGGGTATTATGGTGTTTGGTTTTTTTTAATATTTCCCAGCTATCTTGAAAAGGAGGAGTACTCTTGGTCAGTAACCAACATACTGTAATTTAAGGTTCTCCTGATTTGTCAGCATAATGTTTCTTTCTTATAAGTTCTGACTCATTAAATGGTTAATAACTCACCAGATGAATTACAGCTTCTGTTTTAATTTAAATTAAACAAACAAACAAACAAACCTGAGGGTTCTAGAGTAGAAATGTAACAATTATTGTTCAATGTGTAACAGGGCGCTTTGAAGAAGAATTTATCAAAATGCGTATGGAGAGGCTGCAAGCTTGGATGACGAGGATGTGTCGCCATCCTGTTGTCTCAGAAAGCGAAGTTTTCCAGCAATTTCTCAGTTTCCGAGATGAGAAGGTAGGAGACAAAAGCTGACACACAGCAGAGATGGAGGAATTGCTCCCTCCCTCCATCCCCCTTGGAACTGAGTTCAGCTTTGTAGCTGTCTCTTTGTCTGCCCCCCTGTGGGCAGTAGTGATGGGCTGAAAACTGCTGGGTTTACTAACTAATTTAGCTGATTGATCAAAACGAGGCATCAAGTTGCTTTTGTGAAATGTTCTGTACCATTCCAGCAGGGACGTGCTCTGTTAAAGTGGCTTTGTTGCCAGTCTTTTAAGGACAGTCCATGTGCTCCAGCTGAACAGGAACATATTTAACAAATCTTCTGGCTGTTGCCCTGATTTGTCTCTGCTGGGTTTATTGATTATTTTGGTCCTCTGATTGGTGGTGCTTTACTAACAGAACTACTTTCTAGTAGATCTTGGGTGTGTTTGATCTTGTATTATATTTAAAAACATCCCCCACCACTTTTCACTGGAATGGGTTGTAAAAGCATTATGCTGCAGTCTTACCTGATATAACCAGCCCTTTTTTATTGTCTGCTCCCCACACCCAGCATTTTCTTATGCTTCTTTAAAGGGGTTTCAATATCTGTACCTTCAGTAAATGATAGTTTCTTCATGACTGAGCTCCAGCTCTGTTACTAATTCAGGTATCTACCAATGAGGAAGTAAACAGGAAAACTCTACAGCTTACTTCTCAAAGTAGTCATAATTCTAAATACAGACTTTGCTGAAACAGTAAATGATCCTTGGAGCTTTGTAAGACCAGACTGAACAAAGCCCTGAGTAACTAAGGTCACCGCTGACCCTTTTTGAGTAGGACACCAGACTAAAACCTCCTGAGGTCACTTCAAACCAGAATTATTCTGTGATCCTGTAAGTAAGGGCTTAATAACATAGTAACTAGCAGTGATAGTGAAGTACTATTTGGATGGCCAGTGGGGAGTTGTATAATTGTGCTAGCCAGTCAGCAGTTCTTAGTATCCAACTTATGGACTGATATAAACAGGAAAGATTTTGCAATACATGTGGAATTTTTAACCTTTTTATCCATTCCCACTAAGAACTTGGTATGGCAATTGCATAATAGTCTCATGATAATCTTGAGTAGCTTCTGATCTCAGCACTATCACATGTGCAGATACAGCTGAATATAATTGCTCTTACAGTGTATTTCAGTAATGAACAAGAAGGGCCTGTTTACCCCAGGATCTAGAAAACTAAGTGCACAAGGAAACCTTGGCCCCACTGAAACTTTCATTTAAAAGGTTTTAATGTATGGGTGTTCTTTTGGTTAACTGTTCTCCTAGATGTTTAATTCACTGCTTGAGTACCTGTACTTAAAGATGGATGAACAGTCGTGGTCAAATTTTGTCTCTCTATTTTTTTTTTTCCCTCAAGGAGTGGAAAACTGGAAAGCGGAAGGCAGAAAAAGATGAAACTGTAGGAGTCCTGATCTTTTCTACAATGGAACCAGAAGCTCCTGACTTGGATATGGTAGAAATGTAAGGTGGTTTCTTTTTGAGTGGATGTTATGCATCTGGATATAGAACAGATACTGAGCTAATATAAAAAATAAAATAGTAAGCATGCACCACATTTTAATGGATTTGAAGAGTTACTCATCAAGGTAGAGCTAAAAAAATAGTTTCAATATGAGATTTTCATATCAACCCCTCTAAAATTTGGTGGAACTTCCTATTATGCCTCTGACTTCACTGATCCTAAAAAGGATGTATGCAAAACTAGTTGACAAGAGTACTGGCAGATCTTATGGACTTGTTTTGTATTGCTATGAGAGTATATTTTCATCTTCAGTTGTGAACAGCTCCAAAGTGTGCTAGGCTTGCCAACTAGCTTAGAATAACTGTAGATGACCTTTGTCTTTATCCAAGTGATACAGTGCATATTAAGATGTATATTATAGCTGCGTGGTAGCAGTTCTGTACTAGTAAAAAAGATGGAGGTTTTTAGGTCACTTCTGCTTCGAACATGAGGATTTCAAACCTGACTACTTCTCTTAAGTATGTTTTATACGTAGCTCTGTGATATAAAAACTGAAGGAATGAACTAGAGAGGATTTTGTACATAGGGTACAGGAAAGAGTGAATCTGTATATCATATACAGAACCTTGGCAGGGAACGACCAGCACATGGTCTGCTAAAGAGTTTCTCCCCAGGCAGGGTGGGGGCCGGCAGGCAGCCTGCCAGGAATGCTCCCCAGAGTGTGTGGGCTCCTGGCTGGGGCTGGCAGCCTGGGCTTGTTCTGGGGACCCATCTCCAAGCATTGCAGGGGTGGCTGTGACACCTCAGACATCTGTACCATGTTCCAGTGCCTGGGAACGTCTCATGGTGCTGTTAAAAGTGTGTATGAACGTTGTTTTGAAAGCCATTACTCCTGTCAGTGGCCAAACCAGCTTGTTCAATAGTTCATAGGTTCTTCAGTGGAAAGATGCTCTTTACTTAAGCCATTTTAGCAGTACTTTGGCAGTCCTGTGTCAGCCTGTCTTTGATCAAAGGATGGTAACCTTCTGCTGGTTCATGAACAGTTTCTGTGATTATGATACTGTAAAGTACAAAGTACAGAAAATTAAAGGATGATTTGCTACTGGGAAAACTGGAGTAAAACAAGGGCCTCTTGGAAAGCCCAGGTTCTGTTTCTGTGCCAGTACCTGTTCAGATAGGGTTCCCAGCTGGGGAGGGAGATGCTGGTGGGGATATGGGAGCCTCTGGGTGGTTGGGCCACAGCTGAAGCTTCTGCCCCAGCTCTGGGGAGCTGCTTTGGGTTGCCTTGCTGCGAGAGCTGTCACACACAGACTTTGGCTGAGAGCATTTGTGAGATCTCACACAGTTGAATAATGCTCATTGAAAATCAGAAAATAGATGTCTAGTTTTCTTTTGTAGAGTTCACAGGGCATTGCTGTGTATGCAGTGCTGTGTTAATGCAGCTTTGACAGCTGCATGAAAACATGCTTAAAGAGGGGTGAAAAGGCATGTACCAATTCAGCATTCTCTTTTGAGCATCACTATTTTTTCCCCTCTGTAACACAACTGAACACAATGGTATTGTCAATATAAAGTTATGCATATATATTTCCATAGAAGAACTGATACATTAATTTTTATTCTCCTATTTTAGACTTGTATTAAAATATCTGTCACAGTTATTTTCTTTATATTTGTTGTTGTATGAATTTTGCTACTTCTGTTACTCTAACATCTAATCTCTTGTCAATGTGGGGTCCTTTGTGTTAAGTGCTCTAGAGATGCATTTTCCTCAAATCAGATTTTGTTATTATTTGATCTCAATTTTTTTGAGTGTAACTAAATGATAGTCCAGTATTATGTGTTTAACAGGGCCAGGTGGGGCAGAAATAGAACAAAAAATGCATATATCTGAAGAGGGAAATCCTGACCTCAGTGAAATGGCAAATATTTCAAGGAATTAATTAATTTAGATATATATATATATATTTTTTTTTAAAGACCTAGTTGATGCTATTTAACATTTCAGTATTGTATTTAAAGTTAGCATAATGCACCTGTTAAACTGCTTTTTGTTTTTGATTTTTCCAAATGCTACAGAGAACAGAAATGTGATGCGGTGGGTAGGTTCACCAAAGCAATGGATGATGGAGTCAGAGAGCTGCTGACAGTGGGACAAGAGCACTGGAAGAGGTGTACAGGGCGTAAGTGTCCCTTCTGAACTCAGCAGTCATATTTCTCTATTGCTTTTTCTCTGTGGTTTTTGTTGTTTATAATTCAAGGCACATCTTTAAAGGAAATGCTAAACTATCATGATGGTTCTATGGCATTTGGCTGCTTTCAGTGTATGAGAGTATAAATTGTACAAGGTTTTTGGTTTGTTGGGTGTTGTTTTGTTTTTTTTTCTTTCTCTTGTAGCAAAAATATCTGGTCCCTGGCCATAGGTTTAAAAATATTAGAAGTAATTTTAGTAATCCAGCTGAAGTCCTTGTTGGTCCTGTTCTCATTTATTTGTTGTTTATCTACATTTTAGTAACATGGGCAAAGTAGACCTGTCTGTTTGATGAAATCTTAAATGGTTATATTTCATTAGCCCCTTATTTAGGATTCTTGCATGCCAGGAGGAGTGATTAAAAGATTAAATGAGTTTTTTTTTTTTTTAAAAAAGAAAAAAGAAAAATCAGCTTGATTCTAACTTAATCTTTAGCCCAATTCTTTTTCTCCTATCTTGTCTCTTCCTTCCCACAGATATTTAGGGTTGCAGAACTTCACACCAAGTCCCTATGACTCTGCCTGGGCTCTAATTTCCTAGTCCACAGCAGTGTTCAGTGTTTGTGGCCACCACAAGGCAGCTATTGAAAGGAAGCAGGTACTACAGCTGAGGATCATAATAAGAAACATTTCAGGGCAGGCTGTAGTGTCTGGTGACCAGAGACCTCATAAATCTGCTCGATCTCCTCCATTTTTAATATTTTTTTTTTTCTTTTTTTTCTTCCCTCCCCCCCACCATCTTTTTAACTCCTGCAAAAAAACATTGTCCCCGGACTTGGGAGTAAGTAACATCTCCTGAGTTCTCACTTTGCTGCTTTCTAATCTAACACTGCAGTTGAATATCTGGGGCTGACTGGAGGGAATGGGAAGTAGAGAAGCTCACTCTCTTCTGGTAGTGATTGCGTTAGACCTTAGTGTTTGTAGGATGTAACCTCTAAATTATTTACATTTCTCCACTTTGAGTAAGAGGGTTTCCTTCTACATATCACTGACCTTCCTGCTGGTCAAAAATAGTCTAACACAGGAAAGAGCTCTAACACAGATCTTGCTTCACTAGGAAATGGTACCAAGGGGGAAGCGGAGGGCAGGGGAAGCAATAAGGTCCCTCAGATGAGACTAAAAAGATAGTGTTGCTTTGTAGTTACAGAAGCAGTGATCAAAACTGTAATAATTAAGGGCTGGCTGTGATTAGTGTTTACAGTAGAAATTCAGAATTTTCTTCACCGCTAAAGTCTCCCTAGAGTTATGAAACTAGTACTTTAGGTATGGAATGATTCCTCTAATACCTGCAATTATGAATTAGTTGGCATAAATGCAGTAAATCAGATGAAACTGTGTAGAAAATTTTGACTTAATTTTCCAGACATTCATACTGAATAGAAAAAGGAGATGAGACATGCAAAGCTGAAGAATTTCAGTGGTCTCTTAGGTTTTAAGTTCACTGTCAGCTCTAGTCTTAACTACTAGTCAGAATTATTTTTGGCACATCCTGAGCAATAGTTACGTTTGTTCCATACTATGATATTTAAAATGATTGACAGTGGAAACTTCTTAAAAGCAAGTGAAAACCAAATGTTCTTCACTAGTTTCCACTGGGGATTCTGTAACAAGTTAATGGCTGATGAATGGTACCTGCTGTATAAAAAAATACCAGTTTTCATAAATAATCTAACTTCTGGGCAAGCACTTGAACAAAGATAATTATTAAAATTATATGCTTTGGGGTGCTTTTTATTTTAACCACACAAAGGGGTCCCTCTTCGAAAATCAGATTGTATGGGATTCTAGAGGAACTAAAAAACTTTTATTTACCTGAGCAGTGGACCCCCTGAATAAAAATGTTTGACAACAAAAAGCACTTTTACTTGTTTGGGGTGGGTGTTTTGTTTCTTTTGTGTTTGTGGGTTTTTTTGGGCGGGGATGGTTTGGTTGTTGTGGTTTTGGTTTTTTGTTTGTTTGTTTTGGTTGTTTATTTTTTTTCCTGCTAGCACAGGTAGCTTATTGAAAAAAGTTTTCACTTTTCAGATTGCTTTTTAGGCCTCTGGGGTGGTGGTATTCAAAGTTTTAATACTGAATACACTCATTGCAGTTTATTGACTTCATTGTGAGGTAGCAATTTCTGCATACATTTTCAAAAAATAGATTATAAAAAACAATTTTATTATTCCAATACTTGCATCAATTTCAATCCCTATATAATCTTGGTTTCTAATGCTTTTAAATGTAAAATCCATTATTTGAGGAGAGTTTAGGTATTATAGGTCTGTATAATAATTCCCTCTCTTAAAATATTAATGAGATCTATTCTCCATCACTGCAGCACTTTCCCCCCACCTCCCTTAGGAGGACAGTCTGCTCATGAAGGGGAGGAAAAAAAATCTCACTGTATGTATAAGAGAACTGAGATAGGAATGCCATGAGATTTTTTTTTTCTTTTTTCTTCCATAGCAGTCACAGACTGTTTCCCCAACTGTTTGTGGCTTTCAGGAACCCAGATTGCAATTCCTTTATCCCATCTTGGAATGTGTGTAGCAGGGGAGGGTGTAAGAATTGTAAATGCTTCACTAAAGGAAATGTAAAACCTAGTTGGTTTTGACTTTTGCTTCTATCAAGGTTTGGAAACACTGCAGATCTGGTCTCAATTACCCTTGTGGGTTTTTTTTTTTCTGTTTTCCTCTTTTCCCCATCCATTTTCCCCTCTCAGCGTTACCCAAGGAATACCAGAAGATAGGAAAAGCATTGCAGAGTCTGGCACTGGTCTTCAGCACTAGTGGATACCAAGGTACTTCTATAGCTTCATTTGTACTTTACTTAACAGAAGATATTTTAATTATATCATATGCTACATTTTTTTTGCCAAAGATCTTAATGCTTTCCTCCCTGAACTTTAGATGTCAGACATGATTCTGGAAATAGCATTAAAAACTTGTTTCCCTGTGTTTATTATGGGGTTTTTATATTCTAGTCTGCAATCTTGGTTTTTTAGCACCATATAATCATGTGGTGGTGTTGGAGTTTAGCTTGATGTCATTAGTGTGTAATCTGGTCACTGACCTGACTGACAAAACATGCTGCAGCATTTTTTGTGATATCAAAGGAAAGGGGAGAAAATTCAGCCTTGAAAATATCTGTCACAGAACTATTGTGTGACTTATGTCATGGAACAAGAACTTCACATGGGGATGGAAAACTTATTACAAGGTTTTTGTATACCATTGTGTGGGCTGGAGGGTTGGCTATTGTAGCCCTCTCTTTTCCTTCACCTTTCCTTCTCCTTCAAGAGCCCTAAAATAGAGCCTGTTGTGTTAGGTATGAAAGTTGTGGGAGGGAAAAGGAGGGCATCAGTTGTTCAGAGTTCTTCTAAAATGTAGTCTTTAGGCCAAACTTAAAATCCTGCTTTAATATGTGAAGTTTTGCTGAGGTTTTCCAGATAACTGGAAAATATTATTATCCCAGAGGGAGCTAATTAAGTCTATTTTCTCTGGGATTTTCTTGTCAAATGTATTTGTTTGTGGTTTTGTTTTGGTTTTGGTTTTTTATTGTTGTGGTTGTGGGTTTTTTTTTCTTTTCTACACTTAATAGCTAAATTGTTCTGTTCTAAAACCTTAAATGTTATAGCATAGAGGCTTCCTGAAATCCTTCCATTTTAGGACTTTTAGTTGACCAGTACTTAATCTGACTACTCTCTTTATACTCTCAAAGTTTTTGCTTCATAAAGCATGTATTAAAATGCAACCACTTCTGAAACTCAGGTTCTCTGCTGCTGGAAACACTGGAGATAGGCACAGTCCCTGTAGTTTGCTATCAACTTTGTCCTATGCTTCAACAGAATGACTGCTTTGTTAGAATTGAAGGATAGCATATTGCTTAAAAAAATGACTTTTGGATATGAGAACTAAGTAGGGAATTTGCATAGTTATATACTCTCAGCATGGGTTAGAAAACTGTAAATCCTAGCCAGACACATTCTGTAGCAAGAATTCATGAGAAAGGACTGAAGATTGCTTGAACTGTAACACACTTTCTTTTGCCAGGGTAAAAGCAAAACAATATGGCTTAAAGGTATGATGCAAAACTGCAGATCAGCCTTACAAAAGAAAGCTTCAATTTGATTTCCAGCATCTTCGAATGGTTTGAAAAAATAGATCCCATGGTGATTGGGAACAAGACAAGGATGTTTCTCTTTCCTGTTTGCCCAATTGTACTTGGTTGCACCCTAGTATCTCGCAGAGGAAAACATCCTTCCCACTGATGCCTTTGTCCTGACTCCATATATTTTGCTCTTTTTAATAACCAGTATACCGCTGTATTTTTTCAGTATTAATAATGCATGAGAGTCTATTCTTTTTATTTGAGTTCTCAGGAAGAGAGAATAAGTGCAGTGCATGTGTTGCTTTAAATGCCATCTTCACTGCTGCCCTCATTCTGTCCTGCCTGCTGTTCACGTACAATGATTTCATTTGATGGTTGCTGCAGGTGTGGGTCTATGGATTAAGCAGACTCTATGCATGAGATGTAAGAATTTGGATTTAAACAGATAGGATGTGGTTTTCCTGGTCTCAATATTTAAAAGAAGGCACTGGATCTATTTCTTCAAATGAAAAAGTACTAGCTAGGTTGAGTATGGGGTGTGATTTTCTGGACTGTTGATAAAGAAGAATGAGTCCTTCAGCCATGGTTAAAGGCACTCACTTCAGTTGCTGTTGGGAGCTGAATCTCTTCATCCTCTTTTTTTCAATACCTGAGTTCTCAAAGTTTAAGCATATAGGCTGCTGAAGATTGCAATGGCTGATTTCTTGACAAAAATATTTCCAGCTACTGGTAGACGACTTCTGACATACTGAATACACCATTAGCTGGTTCATTTGCACAGTTAGGATGCGGTGTATCTACTGTCCTTACCTCTTTCATCAGTGCTGCCTGTTTGTTCTGTGAAGCCGCCTTATGTGTGGTGAATGTCTACTGCCTCATCTTCTGATTTCCAATCTAAAATGTTTAAGATTGCATCAGGCAAGATGCACTTGTTAATCTGACTCACTCAAGCTCTTTTTTTTATGCTGCAGAATGAGCCTTATCAATTATTTGCCTGCCACAGAGCATATTAGGAATCTAACCCCATTATTAGCAGAGGCAAGGGTACCTTTAAAGCTACTAAGGACACATTGAGAGGTTTTCATTTAACTTGGCTGTGGGCCTATAGTACTGTCCAATCCATTTTAGGAACACATGCTTTGAAAGTATAATCCTGGCCCAAAAATGCATATGGGGCAGTTCTAGACTATGCCTGGAAGTGTCTTGCAGCCTGGCACTACTTTGCTTATCTTATTGCATCATACGATGCTCTTAGGGTAACACAGCCTTAAATAGCACAGCTTCTCTTTTGCGGTGCCAAATCTGGATGAGTTTTATCTCCTATATTAAGAAAATGTGAATGGCTGTGGTATGCCATTCAGCCATAGTAAGATCTCCTAATCCTACATCACCCCTCAGGAATTTTGTTAGGCAGTTACATGCAAGTTTCACTATCCTGCCAGCTAGCAACAGGAATCTTGCCTTCCAAGCTGCTTGTGTGCTGAATGTTATCAGTCCAAGGTTTACTTGTCAAGAAAAATCTTGTTACGTGGTTCCCTAATACACCAAACATCATCTTTTTCATATTCCTCGATTCTGTTAAAACATGCTTTGAAAGAAAACAAAACCAAACCACTTCTTGACAAAAAAATTCTGCCCTGATCAAGCCTCACAGAATATTAGTTCCCTCAGTATAGCTGGTGTGCTCCCTCAGAGGTGATAATCACTAATATTTACCAAACAGTTGAACTGCTAAGAGATGCTCTGCTAAACATCTCCTCATAGTTTTAACATCTTTCTTCTTCTCTCTATGACAGCATGCAGGCCTGTACATCAATAAAAATATCGGTTTCTCCTCATGGTTGGGTTAAAATATCTGTAGAATATTACTGGTGATTTTACAGCTGTCTTTAGTCAATGCTTTTAAGTCCTCTGTGCCTCTCATGAGGTTATATGTAATGTACCCTGCCCTGATTTTGTAAATGTCAGCAGCATGTAGAGCTTTCTGCCTTTCTGTTGATGAAAGAACCCCTGACATCCTGGTAGATGTTTGCAGTGGAACCCAGCTCAGCTTTCACAGCTTGAGTTAAGAAGCCCATGCCCAGCTTTGCATCAGTTTAGAAGCTGAAATTCTAGGAACTTGGCCCTGTCCAAGTAACAAAACTCTGACCAAAACCCCTGTTGACAACAGGAATTTGGAGCAAGCAATCTGCTGCTGGAATTCAAGTTACTCTGAGTGAGCATGGGGCTTGTGAGCAGTATCTCTGACAAGGTGGCCTGGTGTAGGGAGTGACCTGACACTGCCCATGATGTGTATTAGAACTTGGAGGGTGCGGTGGCAGGTGAGAGATGAAATCTCACTCTTTAGGGCTGTACTGGCACTACCTGAAAAAGAAATTGTAGAAGAAAAAGATGCAGTGAGGAGCCACAGATATTCTTCTACCAGTTGTGTGCCTGTCTATTGTTGTGATCCGCTGTTTGCAACAACTTTTAAATATGCTGTCCTGTAGCTGTACTTTTGGAGGAGTGTGAATGCCTCTGCTAGCAGTAGAAACTTTTCATGCACCCTCTCATTTGTGCCCTGCTGCCCCCAAGTGAGGGAGGATTGGTGGTGGGAGGGTTTGTCTAGATTCTTTGAAGCTGCAATCTATGAAGGTCCTTTGAATGAGTTCTTCACAGAAGGGGAGGATTTTCTCTTTCTACTTTAAGTATACATACTCTTCCTCTTTCTGTTTTCTTGTATAGGAAAAGACATAATCTTTTATGGCATTGTGAAACGAACAGCAACATCAAGATCAGCCTGGCTTCTGACTCTGATTAAAGCCACACCATGTTTTGTCCCAAAATCTAGGAGTCAGTTGCCTAAGCAGCAGTTAGTTCAGGGTTACTCAAGGTGACTTCTGAGCAGACATGGCAAATTCTGAAATTATAAAATTACTTGTCTACCTGAAATAATGAAATTGATCTCCCTAGAATGTTTTTATTGTTTTACAATGAAGAGATATCTTCAGAATTATGTACCTCTTAAATCTTGCAGTAGGATAAAACAAAAACAACATTATATCCAGATATAGACTCAAATCAGAGAAAACCAACTATTTCTGTAGCAGTGTTTGTGTTGCTGGACTTACTGGTTCTTAGGTTTGGTAGCTGTCCCTCAAAGCTTTTGGCTTTATGAAACCAGTCTAATGGAAAGTAAAAATCAATGGATAGAACTGAAGCAACATTCAGTCATTATTACCTTGTTTCCTTTAGGACATGCTAAAATGAAGGCATCCTACCTAATAAATCTCTAACGATAGTTTAGGCCATATGTTGTAGCAAAAGGAGATACTTTATGTTCAAGTTAATCATTAATTAAATTGATGTTTGGTAATTTTCAATTAAGTTGCTGACTAATATCTATATAATAAAAACAAGATGTTCGTAAAAGACTTAACTGTTTCCTAGTATCAAGATGTCTGAAAGGATGAGAAAAATAATTTTTTCTTAAACTAATATTTGATATCTCCAAATTATACCTTCCCCTTTCTCTACCTTGATTTGCTTTCTGTACTGGTGACTACATGCTTTGGACAAGCTGACAAGGATGGAAAAACCCTGTGGTGTTTTGGGAAGGTGAAGTGGCATGAAAAAAATACAAGAATGTAAGGCTTGTTTCCATCTTTGTCTCACATAGCCATGTGCTGCTCGTAGTACAGTGTTATGAGCACTTGTGGTGTTGTCTAGCTTAGGATTTGTGGTGGTGTCTGTATTTTTAAGTGTAGTTTGTGGGGTCCTTTGATCTATTTCAGATGATGAAAGTTAGAAACTCAATCCCAAAAGCAGCAGTTCTTAAAGAGCTTGAAAATATCACCCAGAAGTTCCCTAAAGGGTCAGAAATCTTGTTGGCAAGGAAAAAACTTAATTTGGCCTCCTTCCACTTTTCTGACCTTCTAACGGTTAGTTCTAGGGCTGTCGGAGAGCCTAGGGCTAGCTTTGCTGCTCCGTAGGGCATTGTGGAGAATTTACTACTTATCGGGTATGAAAATCATTTATTAAAAATCAGAACAGCTGGTATCTCTTCAGCTTTGTTACTCTGTCTTCTAGTGTCACCCTCCTCATTCTCACTTCTTCCCCATACTGGGAGGCTTCCTGTTGCCCCAGGTGGGGGAATACCTGTGTATTTAAACTACCTAAAATAATGAAATGTGGAAGTGAACAGTGCTGCTACTATGGTAGAACAGTGTTTATGTGGTCCCTTTAGTATTCATTTTCTACAAGATTTTCAGAGTTTTCCTTTTTTAATGGTATACAAAATATGAATATTTTTCTAACTTCCTTATTACTTCCAGTGATAAAATGATGACTAGGCATTTATTCTTGCAAAATAAGCTATTTTAGAAATTTCCCTTGAATCGAGACAAGTTTCTTACTGTGATTGACTTACTGTAATTTGAACACTGTTTGCTTTTAGGTGAATCTGATCTCAATGGAGCAATAACGGAAGCAGGAAAAACCTATGAAGAAATCGCCAGTCTTGTAGCAGATCAGGTGGGAGCATTATAAATGCATTGGTGTAGTCTGGACAAACCTATCACCTCTTTGGATCACTTCTGACTTCTTTTTGTTGTTGTTTCTGTTTAAAGCATAACTGCTAGTGCTGCTGACCAGCTAAATTACATTACTGTTAATACTTTTAAATGTACTTTCATCTTCTTCTCTACTGTGTCAGTTTATTGGGGGGATGTAATGGGGAGGTATTTCTCTTGAGTCAGAAGGCTCACATTCTGGTTTCTAAAGTACTAAAATTATTGCTTTTTAAATGTGTTTTGCTTTTTGATGTCCGTGAACTGTCTTCATTACTGCTACGAAAGAATGAGATTAATCAAGGGTGGGGTTTCTACTTTCTTCCTGCATTCCCCAAATGTCTACAGGATCCAGATCTTGCTGCCTTTCATTGTCTTGACGTGCAGTTGCGTGCTTCAGTCAAAATCTAGCTTAAATAAATCCTGATTTGTGTCAGTATTCAAGTAATAAATTGATGTTTAGTGCATTAAGCTTAAAGTTTCCAAAATGCAGATCCTCTTGATCTTGCTGGAAGTTCTTAAAACAGTTTTCCAAGTCAGCGACTAAGGAGATGTACTTGTGCGTGTACCTATCTGTCTATGTAATGACATTGTTGCTTAATAGTGCTGTTGCTAGGACTAGTAGCTCCTCTTCAGTGAAAATTTGAGGCAAAACCCCTCACTTAATAAGCTGATATGGAGGAAAACAAAGAACAGAGGCACCTGCTCGCTGGTGCTCAGTGCCTTAGTCCAAAGAGCTTATATTTTAATAAGGACCTTTTAAAATACGAAAATCTAGCAATATTTTTTTTCTGTTCTTTCCTTCCCTTTTCTCCCCTCACCCTTTTTTTGGCATCATAGATTCTTTTCTGTGATGTTAATATGCCTCAGATACTTTTACTAACGCTTACCCTTTGTTTATTAGCCAAAGAAAGATCTTCACTTTTTGATGGAAACAAATCATGAATACAAGGGATTTCTTGGTTGCTTCCCTGACATCATAGGAGCACATAAGGTATGTGAGGAGCCTTTCCTTTTAAGGGTGGGCAGTGGGAAGATACACAGCATCAGAAGTGGTGGTATGGTACACTGCATTTGTGCCGCAGCTTGGCCCCTGCTTCCAGAAACACCGAAAGCTTCTATGTAAACTGGCATGTTGATTTTTAAAACAAAAAATACTTATAGGGAAGGTAGAACTTGTCTTGAGATTTGAGACTATCGTGACCTTCTGCTATAGTACAGCACTACAAGCTTCAGTTTTCTCTTCAGGTTAACTTCATGTCCCAATGTGGTGAACAGGAGTAGTGTAAATTTGTAGTATTTGAGTCTTACATGGTAGCTGATACTAAACCATAGCAGTGTTGTAGGAAGAATTGTGTACACTTAGCATGGCTAGCTTACTAGTATGTCTAAATAATCATGCACTGTGTAGAACAAGGGTGTCAAACTCATGTAATTTTAGGACTGTATAAATGTAGGAGTAGTTACATTCATACAGCCTTAAAATGACATTTGGCCCTTTGAAGGCAACTGTGAGCTGGTGTGGCCCCTGGTGAAAATGAGTTTGACACCCCTGACCTAGAAGTTTCTTTAATATTAAAAAACAGAAAATAGGACTAACTTTTTTTGGGGGGGAAGGAGGGGGAAAATACGAAAAACCCCAAACACTCGCAACAAAAAACAACCACTTCATTCTCTCTAATATGAAAGCCATCAAATAATAAAACAATGAATGTAGCCATTGAATCTAGTTTTGGATAGTCTGCTTTTTTTAGGTTCTAAAGTTTTCCTTATGTTCATGTGTCTGCTGTAAACCAGTTTTCAGGAAACTAAAAATTTTCAATTATTAAAAGAGTACACAAGTATTTTTTTTTACCACTTGAAGTGTTAAATGTATAAAGCAATAACACACGTATGAGAGCAATAAAGATAAAAGCCTATCAGATTTGTGTGTTCTTTCTTCAGGACACTTACAGTCCATCATCCCACAGAATCCTTGGGGGAAAAAATACCATAAAAGGAGAATAAATGATTTGAAAACTCAAAACATAAGCATACTGCCAAGACGTGTAAATAGTCTCTTGGCACAAATACATTGTGAAGGGGAAGGTGTTTCTTTTTATGCTTGTTGTTTATGTGACACAAGGATTTCCCTGAATTGAAAGTTATAAATTGCTATGAGCTGTAGTGTCTTGGATAATAGTTTGTCTCACCTTGTATAATGTACAAAAAAGGTTCTGCAGGCATCTGATAGTTTGAGGCTTTTGGACGTCTGTTTTGTTGGTCAGCTGTATTTTGAAACTTGGTCCTTTTGTCCTTTCTGTATATATGCTTGTGTGTGACTGTGTTCATGCTTGTGTTTGAAGTCACTTTTTGCAAGCTGTTAGGACTCTTGAAAGCAACAGAGCAAAATAACAAACTTTGGGTGAAAATGTGGGAAGGCAGAATCGGTCATTGTGTGTGTATATATATGTATGTGTGTAGTGGACAAGCTCAAACTGTGGTCAGCAGCATTTTAAATTACTGTAAAGACCTTCAGGTTCACTACTCTTTTAATCTACTCCCTTAATCTTTCTGCATTTGGTTTCTACAGGGAGCAATAGAAAAAGTGAAGGAAAGTGATAAATTAGTTGCAACAAGTAAAATAACGCCACAAGACAAACAGAATATGGTGAAACGTGTGAGCACCATGGCTTATGCACTACAAGGTAAACTGAATTTTGGGCTAAGTGAAATGTTGTAGACTGCTGAAGGACATCCCTTAAGTAACAAACTTTGAAAAGAGAAAAAGAGAATCTTTGTTCTATCAGGAATGATAGGTGTGGTTGGTTTTGTTTGTTTTCTTTGTGACCTGCGTAGATTTTCCCAAAATTGTGGTAGTTTTGCCCATTTTCTTTCAAATCTCATATTGCTATTGCAAAAGAGACATATAAAATAAAATTAAACAAACAAAACCCACAAAAACAACACCACCAAAAAACCCACCACAAAACCACAAAAAAAAAAAAAAACACAAAAACCAAAAAACCCCAAAACAACAAACAAACAAAACCACAACAACCACCACCACCTTCAACAGCCACCCCAGACTGATTCTTTCATTTTGAAGTGATGATAATGTCTCAAAGAAGCAGCATGGGCCCTGGTGCAGGAAGCAGTTCCATCATGTGCAGAAGTGTTTTTTCTGTCTCTTGCTTTAGTCAGACATGATCCAGTTTAGATTCATGTTCTTGTCGATAAGATTTTTTTATTTTTTTCCTGGATGTTCTTCGAATGAACTTTTTCCTCTTTAGGTTAGAGATGTAGTAAATATGAGATGTTGCACGCTGCACTTGAAAAAACAGGGAAGTGAGGAGTCATAGCTCAGTCCTGCAGGATACCAAGCCCTTAAGTGCATCCTGTTACTGACCTCAATGGGAATACTCACTGCTGAGGGGAGTTGTGGTTTTTGTTTGTTTGTTTGTTTGTTTTCCAGCTAACTTAAAGCCAAGACTACTCTGTATTTTGCAGGACAAAGTCAGAGCAGTGCACAAAACTTATTTTGAAATAAATAATAAAACTCCCTATCCTCTCCTTCTTCCTGGTCATAGTGATGCAATAGGACTGTGCTGTGTAAGTGTTAATCATGGAAGAGACCTCTAGGATGACTTTTACAATCCAGAATATTTCTTCTCCCTCTATTGGTATCTCAAAACGTATTGAACTTTTTATTTCAGCCATAAGCTGTGATGTGATGAGAGATGCAGAAAGTGATGAAAGGTGTCACAGATTCAGTTGTGCTGTTTCTTGGGTTCCTACTGAAACAGCTTCAGTCAAGAACAGGTCAAATGCTACTGGCTGATCTTTTTTTTGAGCTGAGTAATTACAGCTCTGGCTTATGATTTGATATCTATACCCTTGGAAATCTGAATGTCCTAGCCAAATTCTGTTGGAAAAACTCCAGGAAATAAACTCACTAGGAGAAAATTCTGGTGTATTCTTCATCAAGTCTTTGTACACCTGAATATTGTTCATTTTTCCAGGAAGCGTCCATATTTTAGCAGTGAGTAATTGCCACTCTACCAATTTTATGAACTGTTGCGTCATACCTGGAGTGCTGCAGGCAAAATGGGTTGTAGAAGCTTGAGAGCACTGACTGTGCTGGCAGGGCTGGACACTGAGTTCTTTGCACAGTAACTAATCTGAACTGGGTGAAACTGTTCGTAATTACAAATGTCTTTCTTAAATAATTTGCCTCCTGGGTCTAATTGCAGCTGAGATGAATCACTTCCACAGTAACCGGATTTATGACTACAACAGTGTCATTCGTCTGTATCTGGAGCAGCAGGCACAGTTTTATGAAACGGTAAGGTGTAGTATTTCAGTGCTAGTTTCCTGGCACATATTATGTTGCTACTTTTTATCAGAAATACTCGTAGTAATTAACGATCTTTTTGTATGAGCCTCTCCCAGAGATAACATATTTGAAGAATTGTACATCTAAAAAGTAAAAAAGTGACTTAAAATAATATTCCTATAGATACTATTCCTGTGCACATGACTACATCATATTAGACCTAAAAAAGTGTTTATTTTTGTCTTCCAGTGCCAGTCCTAAGGTTACAAAGAAATTTAGTTCTGTGATACGCAGTAGGACAGACCTGCTGCATTTCATACAACAGTAAACCATTTGAACAAAACTTCCCTTGAGGGGAAGCTGCTGCGATTTAAGACCTGATGTATGCAAATGTGGGGCGGGGGAGACTGGAGTGGTTTAGGTGACTTAAATATGTTAACTCTGAACATGTGACCTACAGCCTTAGCTGGCATTTAAAATTGTTCTTATGTATGTATTCCTTGTGGTTTTTTAAATGAAGCCCAAGAGGAAATTTTCTAATGTGATATGCTGGTAAAAGGTGAGTTTGCATGTGCTGGAACCTGACTTCTGTCACTTGAAGGAGTAATATAAGCAACTGGTTGCCCTTCACAGCAGTGAAAGCTGCCAGTGAGGCTTCAGAGTTGTCTTCAGTGGATGAGAACTTCAGGTCTCTCATCAGGTCACCTTGCTCAGTTTCTCTGGCACATCTGATGGGTTTAGGCATAGGTTACCCCTTACCTTCTTTCAGTTTGTTGTCCAGCCTGTCCCAGTTCTTCCGCCTGCAGCCTCACCAGCCTCCTTGTGCCAGTCCTCCCTCCCCCAGTACAGGGACCAGCTCCATGTTCACATGTGGGGCGCTGGCTGCCACGAGAGCTGCGGGGGGAGCATGGGAGCTCTGTTCCGATGTGTGGCCCTGTTTCAGCAGGGAAATGGATTTAATGGAAAATCTGGTTCTGTTCCTGTAGCGCTCCTGCATAGTACAGTGCTAGGTAACCTCACAGGCAGGATGACAGCCCTGCCCACAATACTTCCTGCAACACAACCTGAACAGTGAAAGCACAAAATGAACAAGGCAGAAAGCGTGTATATGAGAAGAAAAGTCTTTACAATGGAATGCTTTGAGAATCCTCCATACACAAAATGTACAGTAAAAACAGCAGATTTTCAGAAAATGAGGGAACTATTCATTTAATTTCTTGGCCTGCAGTCATATTTCTGTGTTGTGTAAAGTAACTATGTATTGAGTATGTTCTGTTTCTCTGTTTCAGATTGCACAGAAGCTGAGGCAGGCACTCAGCCGCTTTCCTGTGATGTAGAGAATAAGGAGTAGTCAACAATAAAGAAAACTCCGAAGTGCTTTTCTGATCTGGGGGCAATGCTAATAAAACTTGTTAGCCTTTGCCAGAAAAAAAAAAAAAACACCACACGAAAAGTACCCCCACAACAACAAAAATCAGTTGTAGAAAAAAAGAATTATTTAAAATTTTACTTTATCAGCCTAATGATAAGATAAAGTTCTCGATCTTGAATGCTCTCCCATTTGTATAATTATTTAAATAAAAACAGATCATGTTGTCAGTTATAGGGCTCTAAATTATCAAACTGGTATGTTGCCATGGACTTCATGCAGACTTGAGTCTATCAGATGTTCTTCCATAAACTCTTAACATCGGAGTTACAAATTTATATATATTTTTTCAAGTGGGAAAGCAGACAAGCTTGAGAAAATGACTTTAATGCTCATTATATTCAGCTCTAGTGATTCAGTAGCCAGGAGGAATTATATTCTTCTATATTTCTGGTACATGTTCATGATAATCTCCTGAATGACCACTTTGTCCTGAGTTTTGCTTCCCATACACAGCCATGGCACACTGCTCCATTATGACTCCTGGGACATACCAGTAATTCTTCCTTTTCTTTTTTTTTTTTTTTCCCTTCTAACTAAATCTTATATTTGTGGCACAACACCCCGGAGCTTATGTCAGGCTCTTTCTTTCTTGCTATGCACTGTATAAAAAGATGAAGTACAAACAAGGAAAGAGCCATTCAGGAAGGTGTGAAAAAACAGTTTTCCATACCAGCACGTTGACAGCCCCCCAGTGTCACACCATAAGGCGCTGGTGTTCCTCAGTGCTGTGCAGGGCCAGCTTCCCTTTCACCCCTCTGGGAGTTGTAGGTGTTTCAGCAGAGGGGACACTGCCACGTCTAACCAAACTAGTAGAATGCCCCAAATTCCAGCTCAGCTCAGGTCTTCATGTAGTAGGATGGTATGCTATTGGTTTGGGTTTATTTTTTGTTACCTTCTAATGTAAACTAAAAGGTGACAAAATTGCTGCATAACACCCTTAGTTCACACAAACTCTGTGGTTTGATCATCATCTCTTGTCAAGCGGCCCAGTGTCCTCTTTTTGGACTTCGGAAGTATCATTTGAGGCCCGGGCTTTTCAAAACAAAAAGCCACTGCCAATCCTCTTCACAGTGGGCACCAACTATAGTAATCCATTTAATGCCATAAGCAAGCGGGAAAGCCAAAATGCAGTTTTTGCTAAAATGTGCCTATAACATAAACATGTTAGCAAAAAAAAAAAAGAGGCATTTTACCAATAAGCCATTCTAAGTGACGGGTACAGTCTGCTGGACAAATAGTTGCCTTATTCTGTTTTGCATCGGTGTTACTTTTGTGTGCTAGAAGGAAAATCTGGATCTGCCTGAATAACCTGAAACCAAACCAAACAAGGCTAAGCTTAAATCTAGATGCTTTTCAGTGTCATGAGTTTTGTTCATGTTTTATAAACCTTGTCTTTTTCTCCTCCCAATTTTAGTTGTTCGCTTCCAAAATTCCATAGCACAGTGTTGTTTGATACAGCCATTTAAATATGTACAAATTGTACAGAATGTGTATAAATGTTTTACACCAAATGTAAGATCTGCTTGCATGTAGAAGCAGCTTATATAATAAATTGTTACAATGTGTACAGTAAATTCTGAAATCACTTTTTCAAGCCAGCATTTTTTTTTTAGCATTTGTATATTCACTTTTTGGTAATGAAATCTCTTTGTAACAGTCTCTTAATTTGGGAAGGGGGAAAGGGGGATCTTTTTACCAATCTTTAAATAGCTCCATATGCACTGAAGTTGAAGGTTCTCTATCTTGACCAGATCGTTTTGGAATCCAAGTGTAAGTTGTCATTCCCAGTGCAGGGAAGCTATAATGGTAGCAATCGTGTCAGAGATGCAACATTTTGGCAAAAAGTAACTGTTTAAAGACGTCTAGTAAAATGAAGTTAAACTGATAATAAATATTTATGTATATCCACTGGACTATTTAATTTTTTTTCTTTGAAATCATCATGTTGCTTTTTAACAGGGTGATGCAGTTTGAGGCAGATCCTCCTTATAGCTTTTCATTAACACACACACACACACACACACACACACACACACACACACACACACACACACACACACACACACACACACACACACACACACACACACACACACAGGCCAGCTGAGGAATGAGGAAGTGTCAGTGTGTCTTCCATGGAGCAGGCATCACAACTGAAGGGTATAATGGTGCCAGTGACTGCAAACCAGCAAAGGCTCTGCATATGTTGTGAGCTTTCATTATTCAGGTCAGTCCAGCTCGTAGTTGATGGAACCCTCCTGACTGCAAATCAGTAGTAGAGCACAGCACTACTGTGTATTCCTGGCTTTGTGTCAGCATGGTGTTGACCCAGAATAGAAATTAGATTGTCTTTGGTATTTGTGTTTGGGTTTTTTTTTTCCAATTAGACATGAATAGTGGCATAGTAAGGGTGGGTGGGTGGGTTGAGAGCAACAGAAAATCTTCATACTGAAGATGCAGTCTTAAGAATAGCAAGTTAGAGTAAGACTTGAGTAGTGCCCTCCTGAATTTTGTTTGTCATAGCTGAATAATTAATCTCTGGAGTGCTGCTTTTCTGCGAGGATGAGCCAAACGCTGTCATTATCCTAGTGACTTTCTAAAAGACATTAAATGCCCTAGCTGTTGGGTTTAACAGCTGATTCCATTACTGCTAAAATACTAAATTTATTTTTTTAACAATAAAAATGTAGCTATACAAAGGGGAATGCTACCTGTATTTCTTGTCTGTGGTTAATCCCACCTGGGATTAGGCTGCAGCAGTGAATTTCATTGTTGTTGTGATGTCTGATACATTTTTGGAAGGGTACTGTCTGCTGCAATGAGACTATTCTTTAGTGCTATAAGAGGCCTGACTTTGCATGAGTACTGAATTTCTTACATTACTGAGAAACTGCTGTTTTCTATGACAAAGTAGTTGAGGAATTATTCCTATAACATACACTTTATTCTGTAAATTCCAGTTAAAGAATATACATCAATTTTACTGCTACCAAAATTAGTCTTGTTTCATGCAGCAGAATCATTCAGACTAACAGCCTTGTAAAGACAGAGATGCATCACTTGTGCTGTGGTTTAGTTTGACGTACACCAGACACACTGCCAGTTGGGACTGGCCAAAACTACCTCCAGCCCAGTGGCACACAGCTGTCTGCAGGGACCAAAGCCCTCCCTAGGCAGAGCTCTGTTAGAGCTTTGTTAGAGGGTATCTCAGCAGAATAATAACAAATGGTATGAGTACAAAATAACAGAAAATACAGAAAGATTGTGGAGTCTTCTAAAAAAGAAAATAAAGTATTAAGTGGCTTGCTTGCTTTTGAATTGTATGTTAGTTATTTGACCTTCGTTATTAGCCTGTCCCCAAAGACACTCGCCAGGAGCAAGGAATGGGGGACAGGTGATATATATGTATGCATGCATATAGGAGTGTACATTGTGCTACTTAAGGTTGCTGAACCAGTCCCCATGGGCTGACAAGTCTATGGAAAAAAAAAAAAAAAAAAGACATCAAACTGAGAAAAAATGATCTGCCAAGTGGGTTGGTAACCAGGTGGGTTCTTTAACATGGGGAAGGGAGGAGCATGGGATACAGAAGAGAACATTTGTCTTTGTTCTGCTTAGAAGAGGCTTGGCTGGGCCAGCAGAAGAGTGCCTGAAGAGTTTGGAAAGGCAGAGAAAGTCTGTGACCAGAGAGAAAAGAAGAATAATTTAAAAGGTAAAGACCTCCTTTGAGGTTTTTGAGTTCCAAAGGCTAGAAGCAATGAGAACAAGGGGCCTTGGTTAGGTTAATTTTGTTTGGCTATTGGGTCCCCACCAGAAATAACTGGTTTGGAACCCTTATGCACTTTCAGCCATAACATATCTCTTAGGAAAATGCCTCTGTGCTGGACTACCTAGAAAGGATGAGCTGAAGCTGTTGGGATGAGTGGAAGTTGGACCTGATGCTGGTATCGTGGAGTCGGTGGGTTGTGCAGTCCCATTTACACAAAGGGGTGACCAATGGGAAGGCCGTGTCTGTAAACGTGGCACGGAGCTCAGGGGAGGAAGAGTACCATACATTGTCTAAACCAAAGCAGGTCAAGTGCCCTGGGACTGAAACAGCTGCCTGGGGGTGTCTGGCTCAAGGAGTGTGCTGTGGGCTGGTGTTCAGAGTGTCTTGCTGTTTCTTCAGACTTCTTCCTGTCTGCAAACAATGTCTGCCCTGAGCTGGGAAAGGCTGGAGCAATATGAAGGCGAGGACCAGGTGAGATCTCCAGAAACACAATTTCTACACATGTGGTTTCAGTCAATTAACCTGCTCTGAATGCACATGATTTTTTTTTCTATAGGCTTCCTTGCAGGAAATGTTAGTGTGGGGATGGACAGATGAGCAAGTATTTTTACCTTTTGCTGTGAAAGACCTGTACCAGGGTGTGTGAGTATTCTCTCTGTATCTCATCAATAAGAAAACTGAGGGACAAATGAATTGTCATGTGCGAAGAAGGCAGGAGGGCTGAGAATGGAACCCAGCTTCTGAGGAAAGAATTTGATGCTGAAATTCACTTAAAAGCAAAACTGCAATCCCCAGCCCCCACCCAGCTTCCTTTTCCTCCCTTGGGCCTCCCCCCTTCCCCAGCCCCTACAGCTGATGCTCAACTCCAGAGCTCCTGACAGTTTGCAAAGGTACATGCAAGAGGTACATATTAAATCGCTTGTCATAGCATCCACCCACAGCCACCTGCAATTATATGATGCCTCAGTGACTAATGGATTGGGTCACCCACAGGACACTTGAAAATAGTGGGACATCAGACGAGAGTTTACAGAATAGGGACTGTGAAGAGAACACTCTTAACTGTTCTGTACAAAAGGAGAGGATAGAGAGACTGAAAACAAGACCTTGATAAATTGAAAGGCAAGCTTTTTATTTGTGACCATTTACAGTAGAATATCTGACAAAAATCAGCCTGTTAAACTGACAGTTGTAGGTTAAACTGGGTGCTAAACATAACAGTACTTATAATGCAGAAGCTAAATACCAGGCTTTGTTCAGAACTGTAATTACGTGAAGATAACTGGATTAGGTTAGTTAAGGTACTAGCTGTTGTACTTTATAGCTTTTTGTATACAAGAGTGGTAGCAGCTTCTAAAACTGTGAATTATCTTAGGACAATAATAATGTTAAAATAAATAGCAAATAATATTGCTGTATGAAACACAAACCACCAGCTTTTTGTAATATTTGTAAATCTAGATAGACATAAGTTAATCTCTTAATCTTACTAAATGGGAAGATTAAATGCTTCATTATGCTTACTGTTCTGCTTTAGAGAGTATCTCTCTGCTCCCATATGATTCTTTGGCATTGCCTGCTCATCTAGACCTTTTTGGACGCATGAAAATTTATTACACACGTAATGTAACTGGCACTGTGTTCACTTTGTTGGCTCGCTATGCCGAGTGGGCATCCGCGCTAAGGCCGGCATCAATATGGTGAGTCCCGGGGAGCCGGGGGACACCAGGTTGACTAAGGTTCTGTGATCTCTGAGATGCTGCATCTCCTGCCAGGGCAGGAGGATGTCATTGCCAGTGTCTCTTTGCCATTCTGTAAGACTGGAGGGCTTTGCCTGGGATGGCATCCCCTTATGATATTTTCAGCACTCACAACTATACTAGGAATTTGAAATGTCTACTGGCATTTCTTAAAGCCCTTCAAAATATTTATGGGAGAATCCCATCTTTTTTTTCTTTTTTAAACCTGCTACTATGATAATGCAAACACAGACCTTCAGAAGCCCAAAACAAGACAGCCTCACTGTTTATCCTATGTTAATCTATTTACATTTATTTTATTATTTTAAATCAAATTATTTCCAAGCCAGACACTGGATTTTGTCAAATTTGGTGCATCAAATAACAGAATGATTCATCAAGTTAAACTATTGCCAAAGGGGAAGGTACCTCAAAAATGAAGGCCATACAGGGGTGAGGGATGGTTTTCTGATTGTTGACTAGTTCCCGACTAGCTGACTAGTATTTTTAAGCTCACTAAATCTTTTGTTTAAAAAAATCAACAGCTGGAAGAGAACAAAAAAGTTAAACATAGCATCTGTTGCAATATAGCAGCAAAACACAAACCAGGCCGCTTGCTGTTGTGATGGAGCTGCTGAGCTTGACATTGCCCCAGAAGGTTCCTGCCTGATTTCACACACAAGGGTCACACTGCTCAGGACTCATTATGCCTGCAAAGAAGTTTGGGAAGTAAGGAGATGCTTCATTTGTCTTCCCTGTTTAAGTAGTGACACTTTTCTGGCTGGTTCCCTATCACACCTACCAAATTTGCAGCAAAGACTTTTTCTTTTTTTTCAAGACAAAACCTGGGGAAGGAGGTAGGTACAGAAAGAACAGTTCTTCTCTAGTATGAGCATGTTTATGCTTACTTGGCAACAGATAAACTTTACTAGGGTAAGAACTAGTGCCAATCTAGCTGCTGCTTATAAACAGTCTTAATGCTTGGCAGAAAGGAAACAACAAAAAGATCCCAAACAAACAAAACCACAATTCAAGCGTTTATGAAAGTCTTCCAGAATTTAAACCAATTTTGCAATCAGTAAGAGGAGGTTGTTATCCACAGAGTACTATAATGTAAATAAGTCTACAGGGTGACTGCAGGAGCTAGGATCTGTTTGGATGTGGTGTAAAATCAGCATGAGAAAAGGGCAGCTTGCAGAGACTGCAGCAGGTTCAGAGGGGATTGAGGGTCTGCTCCTAGAGCAAGAGTTGAGTTCAGAAAAGCTGTGCTTGTAGGTCTGTCAGGCACAGCTCCCCTCTGAGTGAGCTACTACATTTAGATTGTAATTATCTAGTGTTAGTATCTCATAAAAATGACTAGTGGCCTTAAATCATTTTTAATAGTAAAATAAAACAGCCCTTCATGAAGGGGATTATGTGTCATGGTGGGGGGGGAAACAAAAACAAAAACCCAAAACCACACACCCAAAACCCAACCAAGTGACAAGTAAATGTTGTATTGGGTGGTGGCAAGGGAGCTTGCACAGACACCTGCAGCTGTGCAGTTTTCTCCTGTGGGACTCCAGCCACCACTAACTTAATAGCCAGCACGAGGCAGCAGTTCAAGTGCAGATGATCGTTAAAAAAAATATATTAATCTAATAACTCTAGTCAACATACACAGATCTTTCTCTTGAGGCAGAACATTGCTTAAAAGTAGTCATTTTATAGCAGTTTCTCTGCCATATGTTGCACCCTGGCCCATCCCAGCCTTCAGTTCCAGTCTCGAGGCAGCCTTCTAAGCAGCAGCTTCTAGGATTAAACTGAGTTTAGTTACTTCGTCTTCTGAGAGGCATTTTTAGGCTCACAGAGTACCTCTGCTTTTATTCAGGCATGCTATGAACTCTGTGCATCAGCGTTTCCATGTGGAAAAGATCCGTACCAGTTCTGGCCTTCCCTGGGGTTTGCAATAAATCTCCAGGACCAGATGAAGTCTATTGCAAATGTCTGGAAGGACTACAGAGGGAATTCAGCTGAACTTCTACCAAAATATGCAGGGAATATTATTCAAGAGAGCTACTCTGTAAGAAGAGCACAGGAAAGCTGTCATTGCACCCATTTTTTTTAAATAGACACAGGAAGCTATTGCAGGGAATAACCAAGCGGTAACTCTCCCTATGCATCAGGATTGCTCATAACAGAAAGGAACCATCAGCAAACCAGCTGGGCAAAAAGCATCAGAGAACAAAGCAGGGGAGGGGTAGGGACAAAGAAGAGGAAGGGTAATGGCACTGTAAGGAATAGAAAATAAAGCTGGTGATGAGGGCAGCAAAGAAGGCAATTCCAAAGAGCTAATGAAGAGAGGTAATGGAAACAGCAGGTAGCAGACATTGCATGAGGTGAATGACAGTGGACTGGGTGCCTGACAGAAGTAGGGCTGTTGCTTTTGGCTGGTGGCTCAGAGGAAAACACGCACAGTGGCGTCAGGCTCCAGCCCCCACTTCCCCCTACAAAGTTTGTTTTACATGGCACTGTAATTATTACACCCCAGGAGCTGGCTGCCCCCCAAACCCCACAGCTTTGCTGAGCCTTTCCACCCCACGCCCTGCTTTACAAACTGTGGAGATGTTTCTGGCCTGCCCACGCTCCCTGCTCACCCCTTCCCACGCACACCAGCCTGCCCAGGTCACTGGTACCACTGGGGCACCTGCAACGGCGGTACCAACAGTGAGGAAATGTCCTAGGAGTAGGTTTATAATGATTTATATAATGTTAATAGTGGATGCAGCACAAGTTAGAAGTACAGGCAATTCTTTTTGTAAAAGCCTTTGCAAAACCTTGTTTTAGTGAAGCAGAACGGCACGCCTAAATAAACAAGTCAAACTGTCAAAAAACAAATAATGACTAGCAAGCAGAATGAAAGCCTACCTATGTTTGCTTGTACATACACGACCTGTGTATTTAATTGGTGTATTAGGAACAACGTAACATACCAAAATGGTGGTTCAAATAACTTCAAACCATGGCATTTCCTCAGTCCTTCTCTTTCCTGGTCTGTTCCCCTCATTCACATACTCTTGCTATTTTGGCAGCTACCCCTTTACAGCAGCAATGACACAGATAACACCTTGTTCTATATTCTTCTTCCCTTTCAAGGAAAACATATGTTATTCACTCCACATTCACCATAAACTATGGGGCTGTGAAACAGCTTGACTCCTTATCCAGTTTGCTCTATTTTACTGTTTTATTTTTTTCTTGATGCTTCTTCAGTTCATGGCTGGCGTTGTACTGAGGAACTCCATTAACTATTCCAATGTGAACCAGTTCATATTCACTGTCTTTTCAAACTATTCGGCCAAAATCATCTTGTCATAAAGCTGCTGAGAAGGAGAGAAACACTGAGATTTATCTCCCAATGCCATTCTTGCAAGATTTTTCAAAATTTACAAAAAACAGTTAAAAAACCCCACCAACCCTCAGTCTTGCAGGTAAACGAATTTGTTCTCCTCCCTTTGTGGGATGTGTTATTACACTGCTTCTTGCTCCTCTTGGTCTTTGGTCTGAAACTCCTCCACAATCTGAAAAGTAATGGGCAGGGCTTTCTAAAGCATGAGGAGACACAATACCACAAAGAATCTGTTCATAAAATGTAATGAGAGAAACAGGCATAACTTGAATTTAAAAGCACCACATATATCGTACTGAAAACAACTAAAATGGAAAAAAACATTTACATGTGATAATAGAAGAACAAATCTATGTGTACAAGACGGTTTGGGTGGTTTTGAGAGGGTGCCTGAATACATGGCTTTTTTCTATGTGGATTAGTATCTGGCATACAACTGGTGGTCCATTATCAAAGGCACTAGCTAGATATTGTGTATCTTAAGGAAGATGCAGCAAATAAATCCTGAACTTGACACCCAGGGAATGTTTCCCATGAAACTTACATATGAGAACTGGTGTTTTGGGTTATGTTTAAGATTTGGGAGAAATTTGCCTACTCATCACGGAGATATAAGGCTCCTTCTCTCACTGGTTGTAGGGTGGTGGTCTTGGCTGCTAGATAGCTGCTGTGTTCCACCAGACTACTGGCACAGGTCACTGCTGTTTTTAAGGCAGTTTTAAAGACCTATAAGATCTATCTGAAGAAAAGTATCAAAAAGTAAAATGCTAATAACATATTCATTCAAACAAAATGACACAGGTGTCAAAGAATAACCATAGACTGTTGCCCCTTCCATTCTCCAAAGTTAGTTACCTTTTTTCTTTTGGAAAGCAGTGATTTCATGTGCTTTGTTACAAATTCACATTTATGAAGCTAAAAACTTAGCTTCTAAAAATCTACTCATGTCATGATTTGATTGTAGTGCTCTCCAAATACAACACTCTTTCTTTTTACCCATTTTGTTCAAATACTTGAGTAAATTTGAAACTTTTACAGGGACAGGCTGTGTCCAACACTCACTTCTGTTCACAAAAAAACTTCAGTTTTGCTTTAGCTTTGTGGTACGTGTGTGAGAAAAAACAAAACTGGAATGTGAGACTACTTTTAAATATCAGTCTCCATTGCTCTTATGCACGCATTTCTGTGAACACAGAACACATGCTCACCTAACTAACAAAATCCTATTAGAAAATACAACTGTAAACAGCTAGCACTGAAAACAAATCCAGTTAATGAGCTCCATGATACTTATGAGTTTTCAAACAACTCCCACTAATGCATACATGCTGAAACTCCATAGTAGATATTCTCCCTTGAATGCCTGATCACACTGAGGGCAGACTCTAGTTCAATAAGCTTTAAATAAAT
The DNA here is from genome assembly GCF_964273445.1 of Streptopelia decaocto. Lineage (NCBI taxonomy): Eukaryota > Metazoa > Chordata > Aves > Columbiformes > Columbidae > Streptopelia > Streptopelia decaocto. The sequence continues at coordinate 57,288,033 of NC_138656.1, forward strand.
TAACATTAATTAGAGATACATATGGAGTGTGGAAGCTCTGTTCTCCTTGCCCTCTCCCACCCCTCATTTTTAAATGCCTCAATATAGGTCTTATCTGCTCTGTATGCTCCTTTTTTCTGATATGTAGTCTGTATTACCCAAATGATAAAATAACCAAAGATGCTTGTGTTAACAGAATTGCAAATAAATTATAGTAAAAGGGATTAAAAGCTAACATTTTCCTCAAGAAATAGTGTACTGTACCATGAAAATTATCCAAATATATATGAAGTGTTGATGTGACTTGACTGATTGCATTTTATCCTCAGCTTTTCAAATTTTGTGTGACTTGGTTAGTCTAAAAAAAAAAGGTTAATTTTTATTAATTTCCATTATTTAGCTTTCAGGTTCATTTTCTGTATCATAACCAGCTTTCTGTTGTATGCTTGCATTTTCCACCCTCGTATTGACCTGTTTCTATCTGACTGGCTATAACACCTCAGCAGACAATAAAAGTCACAGATTCTGAACAACCAGGAAAACTCTATTTGTCCTTCTTACAAATATGGAACATCAACAAAGTAGTTCAATTTGTATTTAAGAATGAAGTTGGGAATGACTTTGCTGCACCAGCCAGTCTGTTCCAGTCCCCTGTCTGTGAAAATGGCAGCCACTATATACTAGGGAAATGCCACAACAGGCAACCTGGGATTGCCTCTGTCTGGAGTTTTCTTCACAGTTGACTCATGGACAGGAGTCTTTCACCTCATGGGAACCATATCCCTTGATATGGGGTCATCATGAAACTGCTTTCACCATTGATATTCAGCAGAGGTGTGCACAATTTGTCAGAAGATAAGAAAAGGCTCACTGAGACAAACTGCCAATTTACATGCTGCATCTCTGTCTCTGTAAAGATTAAGCAATTCACTTCAAATTTGAACTTTCTATTTTATTAAGCATTTTGGTTTTCCTATCAGAAGTTCCAGAAGATTAGGCAAGAAGCAGTGGAAAACTCTGTGGCTTCCTAGTCCTTTGAACATGAGAGAGGAATACCTAAAACTAATCATAAGCATGTCAGTCTGGAAGAAATTATAACAAATTTTATCTGGTTGTCTGGTCACTATTACTGCCTAAATAAACGTTGTCTGATTAATGCTGCTCATCTGCACATAGTTTTGGGATGAAGGAACTTAAGCTTTAAAACAGCTGCAGTTACTGAAAATAGTCTCTTAATAAGAAAAGGCTAGAATCTGTGAATGCAGTCAGTCTGCCTCTCTAGATGGATGTCTTTCATTTAGCATGCACATAGGTAAAATATAAGTGGAAGAGGAGGTGAGAAATTCCACTGACCTCCCAACAACACTTCAAACACAATTTTTCATGAGCAGCATTTGTAAAACAGTTAGCACTTCACCAGAGCATTTCTCAGCCACTTATGGTACAAGTTCAGACCCTGAATTCACAGCCCAATCTTCTGCCAACCTACAGCCAGATAGAACCCAGCTCTGTCTGAACCTACAGCAACTTGGCTTCCAGCCCAACTACCTCGAGCAGTTGAACCTGAGCTGTTCATTCACTTGAGGAGTCTCACCCAAGCAAGGAGCTGCAAGGCTCAGACTACTGATAAAGTATGTTTTAGTGTCCTGCTGAACTGGAAGCTCCGGTCAGCTTTATTAACCCACTCCGCTCCCTTCTAAATAATTGGTTAAAGGGTAACACTGACACAGAAATATTGGTATTATAAGTGTCTTTTTCCTGCTGTAAGGATCACAGACCCTGGGGCAAGGAGTAAGGGGAACTTATCAGGAAAGGCTGTAAACAGGAGTGGAAAGCAGAAAATACTGTCACTGGCTTAAGTACACAAGATGTCTCTGTATCACTCCTCTTACACTCATGGCGAGGTCAAATGTTCTTTGTCGAGCTCTAAGCACACAATAAAGCATACTGATTTATGACTTGTGCTTCTCACACTCTTCAGAATTATTTTTAAGGAAACACTGACTTTGTATCTCCGTAACAAAGTACCAGATGTCTTTTGCACACAAAGTTCTTTACACAGTGAAGAAAATCATAACCAGCTAGAATAGAAAGCTCTTCCCTCAATCTCACTGAGGGTGTAAGAGGTGACATTAAAACCCCACAGCTACTTTCAGAGCAACACTTTGAACACTTCAGCCTACAAGCGTTGCAAATGCTTCTCTGTGCCAAAATCAGCTCTAAATAAAAGTTAGAATAACGTTAACTAGAAAGTGTGAAAAAAATAAAAGGTTTTGCATATTAGCAGCAGTTACCAGTTGTTTTCAATGTCATGCGCAGGAAAAACTGTGCTGAGGTATTTCCCCTATTTCTTCTTTACTTACTGATGTCACAAGTTCCTCATAAAAGGCAGAACCCGAACTCTTTTCAATGACCTTGTGGGCACACACATTTCTCAAGGAATTTGTGACCACCGAGACTGTGTGCAAGTGGCCAGAAATCTGCAGGAAATGCCATAAGAAGTAATCTTTTATATTTAGTCTCAGAGCTTTAGAAAAATTACCATTGCTTCCAGTAGCACAGTAACACAGATTTTTTTGTCTGTTTGTTTGATTCTACTTTGTTTCACCACAGCTTTTTGTATGAGTCCCAGATTGTGAAGATCATTTAATAGCACATAAAGACAGGCAAGTAATACCACAGGGACATTCACCCATTCTATGCCCCAAAGTCTAGGACATGGGGTTGACACAGCTCCCCGAGGCAGCTAAGCCAAATACACCCTGCTCTCCACAGTTCTGCTAAACTCTGTTTTGTGACACCCCTGTTGTTCCCGTTCTGATGTGTCTCCAGACAAACATACAATGGCACCTGCTAGGATCAGCACGCAGTACTCTTTTTCATCTGGACCCTGTAAACAGCCATTACCATAAAGACCTAAGAGCAGAAGTCATTATAATGCATAGCATGCTTCAGAGCTAAACAAGGGGCTGGGGAGGGGAAGGAACTAGAAATAATGAATAATGACTTGAAAGAAGATATAAGTGCTCAGAAATTACACTGAGGTGAATTCTACAGCTGAAGTAGCAGCTGAATTTTTAATGATAGCAAAAGAACAGTGCTTAAAAATATGTATCAACACAGTATGGAGATTATTTTCAACATAATTTATTAATCTGGTAAGTTAACAGGAACCAAACCTTATTTAGGAGCTGAAGGCTGTATCCTCCAACCAGAGAGGCTGACCTTCTAACATACGAGAGCTGCAATTTTGTTTGAACTGCATTTCCCATAGTTCTGCTGTAAACTAACCTGAGATCTTAAGGATTCCTCCCCTTCCGATAGGGAGAGAACAATCTCCCTCCCCCTCCTCTAAAGACAGGAGCTGGAAAAGGAGTTGGAAGGAGAAAAGGAAAGCAATGGAGCACTTACTTCTGACAAGAGATATTCCACTCCCCAAAATATGATATTCCCACTATTCTCTGAATACAGCATAGTACGGATATCCCACTAACCTGTTGCTTCTCTTCGCTTTAGGCAGCAGAGACATTGGAAGATCACCTCCCACTGTCGAGCTGCGGGGACATTCAGAAAACAATGCAAAATACCCATCACTGCTCAACAGTAGAGCAATAAAAAACCAAAACCAGGAATGGGAAGAGTAGCAAAGAATCTAATATGATGAAACTACCAAGGCAGAAGATTAAAGGAAAAGAAAAACCCACTGAGAAAGGAGGATGAAATGAAAAAATGCTGAGGAGTTAATGAGGGTGTACGGTCTGAGTGAAAACAGATGCTGTAGAACAGGGAATGAGTTCACCTGGGGGACTCCTCAAATGACTAAGGGAATTAATCAGTTTCCATGATACTCATACAAACGCTCCAGAGCAAAAGACAGCTCACGTCCAAATGTCAGCTAAAAGATGATCTGTCAATCTCAACATTGTCCCTTAAAAATGGACTTCCACGCACTGAATCACAGTCGGTTTGGTTAGATGAAAAAAATCTTGACTGCTATAAAAAAAGGCAAGGGAAACCTTTGCATATCCCCCCATATGTATCGAGCAAGGTTCCTATCTGAGCCCTCACTTTGGATGTCATTCTGTGTGAAGGGGGTTTGTAAGTTGTTCGGCTTTATTCATCCCTCCTCCGCAACATTTTCTGATGTTTTCTCAGTTTTATGTTTCTAAGGTAACTGACCTATGATACAAAGTCTAATTCATTGACACACTGCTTTTTCAATAATCATGACATCACATCTTTAAAAATGCATCTTTCCATGCTGTGGATGTTTCAAAGCCAGAACCCTTTGAAAAGATCTGTTCGTAACAGATTAAAAAGGACTCACTCAACAAGTCACCTGTGGAAGAAGTGCTTTGCAATACGCACTGCTAAAGGCTTCCAGCTTTCTACCTTCATGTGGGTTTTCCTCTCACATTCTCATCTCCTCTTAATGGATTTGAGGTGCTGAGAACAGTACTAGCCCATGTGCCCCAGTTCTTTCTAGTATTTTGCTCAACAAATCTGACAATAAGTTTTTTATTGATAATAATAATAAATTGTGTGTTCTTGGAATTTGCAGTGAAAAGCACTAGTAACAAAAATTACTCATGAGTTACAAGCACAGGCAATAGAGAGTGACATACCAGTGTCCTCCAAGGGAGCTTACTCTAAAATGGAGTTTGAAGAGGAATATGAAGAATCATTCCTCAAATACAAAGACTTTTTTTTTTTTTTAAATTTTAACATGTAAGTGCATGACCGAGGGCAACTTTTTAAAGTACTTGATGCAACTGTCTTAGGCACCTCTGATTAAGTGACACTTTCAGTATTTCATCTCAGGTAAGCACTCTTTAGGGAAAGAGGTCAGGGTAAAAGATGACAAAAATACAAATGGATACTTGGTCTGCCATTTCCATAGGATAGCTTTAAGAAAGGCATCCCTTTTTTGTTTAAAAGACAGGATGGTTAATTCACAGTCTTTCTTACATCCTCTAAAACCCCCAAACTTTCTCACGTTTTTCATCCTGGTCACTGAATCTCTAAGGTTTTTGGGTCATTTCTTTTACATTACCCATCACACTTTACCTTATCCTACAAACTGCCTTCAAAGATTAGGATCAATGAAAAATAAAAGCTCTGTAGAAACACAAATCCCACTTTCCCTCACAGATATTTTCAAAATGCTAAGAAGGTATCATAAACATGCCTAAAATTAATCTCCTTTTCGAGTCATTACTTGTTATACAACAAATAAAACAGAGGCATGTGACAGGAAAACACTAACTGCTTTTCAGTTTGTTTGCAGCAAGTTCAAAGGTGGCAGGGATCATATTACGTTCCACCTGGCAGAGCACAGGCGTGATTGATGTCCTCAACATTAATGCAAGACAATAGTAACAGGTGGTACTTTGGGTACTTTGCGTTTCACAGTGTTCTCTACATATACAAGTAAAGTATAATTCTGCTGTATTAGCAAATTAGAATTGTACTTGTTTTACCTGTGTTTAAAAAGGACTATGCTTTCTGCTAGAAATTACAGAAAACTTTCATCTGAATGTATTTGTGTACCTGCACCTACCTCAATCCACTCCTTATAGATGAACTCTAGAAAAAAATAGCACTTCATCCTGTACAGTCTCAACAGGAATTATGATGGGAATCCCGCAGTATCAGAAAGGGGGGCGGGAGGGGGCAAAGGCGCGCTTTTATCTGAAGGAACACGGTTTTTAATTCCTAGTCAACGTAAAACGAGCATTGTGCCTTTTCCCCGAGACGCCGCACACACAGCGGGCGGGACGGCGCTTTCCAGGCGCAGCCGAACGCTCCGGGACGCCGGGGACAGCACCTGCGCGACCCGGCCGTGCCGGCGGGAATCGCCTCGGCGCCGGCCAACCGCGGCCAGGCCCGGGCGGCGCGGGGAGCCCGGGCAGCCGCTCCCCACAGGAGGCGGGGCGCAGCGCAGCCCAGCCTGTCCCGGGACAAACCGGGCAGCCGCCTCCGCCTGCCAGGCGGGCGGAGGAACCGATTTCGGCCGCCTCCAGGCACTTCACGTCTCCCGGCCCTCCTCGCCTCACGCAGCGCGGCCACGACAGCGGCGCGAAGGGTCGCTGAGCTCCGTTGGCAGGCCCGCCGCGCTGCCGGGGACTCGACGGCGAGCTTCGCCTCGGCCCGGACGCGCCGCCGACGGGGGTGGGGAGCGGCGATTTCTGGTCCCCTCGGGGCAGCGGCGCGGCGTGTCCGCTGCGGGCGGTCTCGGCCGCAGCTCCTCCCCTCCCCCGCGGGCAGGGCGGGTGGCGACGCCCCGGCGGCGCATTGTACCTGTCTCGTAGGAGGAGCCGCAGCCGGGGAGCCGGAGGGACAAAGTTAACTGGAAAGTTTACAAGGGGCCGTGGGTGGGAAGGGAAAAGCGGGGAGCAGAGGGGAGGTCGCTCCCGGGGACTCCCCAGGGGGAGGCAGCAGCTGCCGCGCTGCGGGACCGCGGGGGACGCGGAGGAGCGGCAGCCGCAGACTCTCCGCTCCTCTCACCGGCACTTGCAGGCCCGCTGAGGTGACCGGCTCCCGGGAAGGGGACACGTCCGTCCTCCTTGCCCGCCTCCCTGGGCGTTCTCGGCGCCGGAGAGAAGCGGGCTGCTTGGAGCGGGGACCCCGCGCTCGGACGAGCCCCGGTGGGGGCGCAGGGCTGCTGGCGGCCCCCCGGAAGCTCCTTGGCCACCCGCGCAGGGGGTCGCAACCCCCATTCGCCGGCAACTCCCGCTCTCTCCTCCCTGCGACCGGCGGCTCCCATGGCTCTCAGCAAAGCGCTGCGGCTGCTCTGGAAGCAGGAGCCGGGGCCGAGCGCCCTGCTGGAGGCGCGCACCCGGCAGGACTGCCTGTTGCTGGAGGCCGGCACCGTGGCGGCGCTCAGTAAGTGCCCCGCGCCGGGCGGCTTCCCGCGCGGTGCGTGTGGGGAGGTGGCGCGGGTGCGTGGCGGGTGCCTCTGTGGTGCGTGCGGGACTCGTGTGGGGCTGGCGGAGGGGTGCCGAGGTGCGGGGGCAGCGGCTGGTGCCCGGGAGGTTTGGGGCACTTTCCCCTGTGGCAGGGAGAGGGGAAGGGCAAATCACAGACCTGGGCCCCGTGGGGCACTGACCATAGGGAACGCGCTTACCTCATTTCAAACCTCGGCCTCCAGCGTGGCCCTGCAGGCCTGCCCACTTGTTGACCCCCGGTGCCCTGCCGTGCTCGGAGGGTTGCCCAGCATCTCCTCCCTGTGTGAGCCCAGGCCCGAGCCGTGTCCGACCGGCCCGTTTTCTACTCTGGTTGCCTTTAGCCTGCTCACCAAGGGCCCAGGTGGAAGGAGCGGCAACAGCCACCTGCTTGGCTGGTGGCCACGGGGTCTCGGCATGGCGAATAATAATTATCATGCTAACCTGTTCCTGCAATCGTGCCGCTGTTTGCCGTGTTGTTGGAGTCCGTATTCAAGCAGCTCAAAAGAAAAGCGGAAGGCTTGAACTGTCAAATCTTCGTAGTAAGAATTTGATGTATGTTGTGTTTTGTACGGTGTCAATCACAATGTCAGCCCAGAATCGGGCCCTCTGAGATGAATCTTCCATGATGTACAGTGGCAAGATATCCACACTAAAATGCTTAATTTTTAGGTGTTAGGGACTTTATGAATGAAGAAAGCCAAAAAGGTCATCAGGTGGCAGATTATTATCATGAGAACAGTTCCAGTAATGGAAAAAATTTTGACTTGTGATATAGATCTGTTATTGCCACACTGTAATGTGGTTATTGTGTCTTTTAAAAAAACACAATTTTATTGGAATTTTATATTATGTAATACTTTAGGGGTTCAGTTTCTTGTTAAATTAATTGGTAATAGTGGATGTGAATGTGTTACATTTTTCTATTTTTTTGTGTCAATTTTCAATGAACTGACAAAGTGAAAAGTCTGGTAGTACTGAGCAACATTTTACTCACTTTCCCAGATTCAAAAGCCTGTTTACATGAAAGCTTTTCATTGATATCAGTGGGTTTTGGTCTGTGTTTCATTATTCTGATACAAATCTAAAGCAGTTCCACTGCCTAAAGCAAATGTGCATGAATAAAATAGAGAGACCAGTTTTCATCTAGCTGACTCCAAGCCAATTGTATGACCAGGAGTTGGAAAGGTCTCACTAATGAAGGCAATTATCAACTTAGAGTAGATTTTTCTCCCTCGGTGTTGCTATCCCCATTTGAATTACTATACCTAAAAATGATTAGAGAATTTATATAGTCTATCTTAAAATATGTGTTGGAAGAATTTTGAAGTAGCAATCTGTATAGTGCATGTAAAAGCCTGTTTGTCATATCTTTTGGAACTCCAATGTCGCCTTTTGAAAGTCCAATGTCGCCTCTTGAGATAACTGTAATCATGCACGCGTTGGCATCCAGCCCACTCCATGTTATTAACTTTGTAATTTTATTTAATTTTATTTATCTTTTCCCACCTGGGTTGGTTCCTAGGAAAAAGCTTGTTTATCCAGTTGGGCCTGTTTAGTTTGTTTCTTCCGTTTATGCAAAAAGGGACCAGAAAAGGAGGCAAAACCAGCAATAGGTATTGTGATGGTGAATTTACAAAAGTTGTGAAGAACAAGCTCTGCAGCCAGGGTGGCAACAGAAACAACATTAATTCTGATTTGTTTGACTGGTGTTTAGGTTGTCACTAACCTTAAAGCTCTTCAGCGTGAGGTTAATGTTTTCTATATGTGTGGTTTCATGTATACTAGCCCTAGGATTGTGTTAATTTTGGCTTCTCTGTCTAATTTTCCGTTTCTAAAACAAAGTTTTTAAAAAATTGCATGCCTGTGGTGAGGAGGAATTATGCAACTGTGCCTTATGCAAACTTCTACACTAAACAAAAGCAGATCTGTATACCTGCAGCACTTAAGTTGTACAACACGTTGTGCAGTTTTGCAATAGCAGCCTTGTGCCAATAGAACCATGGAGAGGAATAATCATGGATGGACAATGAAGGCCAGAGAACAAATTTTAGTTGTTGCTTGTTATTCTTTTTCCATAATTACCACGTGTCTCTTTGCCCTTGATCAGGCATGGCATCTCAATTTTTAAAAAAATTCAGTTACTTCTGTAATACTTTTGTACTGGAAGAAACTTAACTGTTGAATTTAACCTAGTTCAAATGGCATAAGGGAGTGAGAATCCATCTAGAAGAAATGGCGTTACAAAAAACAAGTCTAAAAAAACACACACTTGTTTAAGTGTGGTGTCCATACAGGCCATAAACCTCTGGCAAATTCATAACTGAAACAAACGCTTTCAAATATGTAAACCAAAAATTTGATACTGCCTTGTGAATGGTTGACTTTATACTTTTCCCTGTCTCCATACATTATAAAGACCATTATGACAATTGTAGTTGTAAATTGGTTGTATTTCAGAATTTCCTTATGGCATATAGAGATCTAATACTTTTAACTTGAAAAAAATTGACACATTTGATATTGGTATTGGGAAAGTATTATGGAGATCTCTAATTGTCTGGAATGTGAGCAGTTTATAAAATGAGAACGCTCAGGCTGTAATGGAAGCCTAACTTACGAAACTTTTGGAAAAAATCAAGGAATCAGAAATCACAGTGGGAAATGTAGCTACGTAACCCCAAACATCTTAAGTTAATCTGCATAGTGACATAATATCAACAGAACAGTTTTCTGTTCTGTCATAAATTACATAGTATTTTTGAAGATGGGAGTTTTTCTTTCTTTTCTCATGATGTCAGTGTAGAGTGGAGGGTAAAACTCGCTCTTTTGAATTTAACAGCACATTCTGCAAGAGGCTTTTTTTGCCACTGGCAACCCTGAAGCTTCAGAAGGATGGGTGACAGCCTGGAACAATTCTTCCAGGAATGCTCTGAACTAGAACATCAATAATTAGATTTTATGGAAGAAACTCAGAGTTGTGAAGGGTAGAGAAAAATTGTCATTGATTTAGGAGTTTTTGCTTGTGCAAAAAAGAGTGTAGATACAAATGCCGTTCCTACTTTTAACATATTACAGTTTTTAGTGGTTTATAGATGAAGTGAACTGCACAAAGCAGTTCTCAACTGCTGTCAAGTCAGTCACTGAACTACGCTGAGGCTACAGTGCTGAAAATGCAGTTATTTAAACTTCCTTATAGTAGGTAATCTCAGTGACATAATGTCAACAGGAGTGGTCTGCTATTGAAATTCAGCATAAAAATATGTTTTTGCAAGGGCAGACCCAAAGGCTGCACAGAATTTTTTCTTTTTTTTTTTTTTTTTTGTAAGCACTTTGATTCTGCAATTACTTTTATTAAAGGATGTTACAACAACTGTTACAGTGGATCCCAAATGACCATGGGCTTTTGAAAATACTGAAATGCAAAGCTGATTCAATGCATGTTGTTGCAAATACGGCTGAAGTTTTTCCTCCAGAATTTCACCCGCAGATCTGGGCAGTAAGTCTTTACTAGTGACAATAGAGACAAACTTATCTAGAACTAAGGGGTGTGTACACTGCAGAGGAGCTTCGGCAGCTGCAGCCCCAGGTACGTGTGTTGTTCTCTGATGTGGCTGAGTGAAACCAGGGACAGCCTTGCAAGGGGCGGGATGCAAAACCAGGAAGTGGCAATTATTTAGTTACGTTACCTTCTTTTTTTTTTTGGTACAAAATGCAGTTTCTGTCCTGTAGGTACACGCACTGTTTACAGTTAGCTTTAGTTTTGTATTTAAGTGGATAAATATGCCACTGAGTGGGGTATGGAAATCAAACACCAATACTTCTTTAAATGTATTGTGTATGTATTTCTAAGCACTATACGCTATCCAAAACAACGAGCCCTACAGCATGACTCATTTTTACTCTTATGCTACGATATTTATATAGCTAATCTCCTTACTCTATCTGTATTTGTAAATCTTCCTGCTTAAATTTAAAGAAAATAAATAATCCAATTACAAATTTTTGTGAAGTTTTCTGTAGTTTAGTGGTGATCAAAGTTTTTCCATTTGTGGTTCCCTACAAAACTTGTAGTGGAAGTAATCTACGTAGCAGAAGCCTTGCTTTTCTTGGTTACACTGGCAAAAGTCACTTGCAAACTATCATTTCTTGGGCTGAAATTCAGTGCTCTAGGTTACAGGAAGAGGTCTGTGTTACAGTTCCTCCTCTGTTGTTGAAATGGAAATCAAGTGCACGGAAGAAGAAAGGTGGATTGGTGTAAATGTAGAGTGTACATTACAAGAGTCGTTATCTATGCTAGGAAACTGTTAGTGGTTGTGAAGTGTAAATTCTTCTTGGTGCTTTGTGTCTGTAGTGACTAAAAATTTCTGTGTTAGTATATGTAATATATGACAGTAACCACATAAAGATAATAGTCAAGCTCCAGAGAAATGAGTTAGGGACTTCTCTTTTATCTTTTATTTTCATGACTGCCTGTGGACCACAGTGATGGCCAGTAGAATCCTGGTGGTTTTATGAGTCCATTCTTCTTTAGTTGTGAATAAAAATATTCACATATACACATGCAGCAATGAAAACATAGTCCCTCCCTAGGAAAAAAATGTTTTCAATCTAATACAGGAAGCCAGGGAACTGATCTCTCCAAAATGCCACATTCTTGATTTGTTGTTTGTGTTTTCAGCCAGAAATACCAATTTCTAGAAAATAATATTTTGAATTTCCAGACTCTCTTAACTGTAACTCTGACCACAGAGGTCTTCCCAACTCTGTATTGCTTGACCTATATGGTATTTCGGAATACAGTATGACTTGTGTAATGTCTGTGTAGCTCAGATTGAATGTGAACAGGAAGATTTTAGTGATGAAAGATAATGAAAGTAAATGAAAATACAACAAAGTGGTTTAGGCCTCTCTGAGGATGTCAGAAAGCAGAATTTAGAGGCAATTTAATCATCTAAACTCCTATAATATCAGACATTGGACATTTTTCTAGGTAAGATGCTGGTGGTAGTGTTTATATATATTTTTTTTTCTCACATGTTTGGCTTTTCTTGTGTATGAAATTTCTGTTTGATTATAGATTTGTTCTTTCTGGGGAAAACACACACCTGAACAACACAAATAAAGGAAACAACCTACTGAGACTCCATCACATCATACCTGTGTTCCTAAAAGGACTTAGAAATGCCTCAGAATACACATGTATAGCGGTACCTACCTAAGCAGGTGCTTAAATGTTTCCAGAATCAGGCTTAAGAAGGAGGGGAGAGCCAGAATCTGTAACCTGGTCCCAGACTCTTTTCTTAAGCGCTCTTCAGTGTTGGACTTGGAACTACAGTGCCTTTCTGCCCCCTCCCTCTGGTCACTGACCTTGCCTGGAACCATTTGTTTGAGCAATGTTTTGGTTCCTGTTGAAGTCTGGGGGATCAGTCCCAAGGAAGGACTGAATAAAGGAAACTGCCGATGTCTGGCCAGTTCCCGCTTGCCGTTAAATCGAATTTGCAGCTTTTACAGGCAGGAAGTCACACTTGGATAGGCCATGTGGTATATGTAGTTATAGGTCTTTTTGTGGTGTTTTTCTTTGGTTTTGAAATATTTTACACATGGAAGAAGATGACTTTTAGTTGAGTTTATTGTAAGTTAGTTTCATTGAATTGTTGTGTGCCTCTTGTTTTGCAAGGGTTAAGATTTTGAGGCAACATGCCAGCCTTGTATATAATTTACATCAGGGGCTTTTACATAGTTGATATTGAGAAAAGTGCTTGAGGAATGCAGACACTGTGCAGGTCTCTAAAGCTGTTACGAACACAACACAGTTGTGGCAACTATTGCAGATGGGCAGATACGCAATTATATGCTTAGTGGAAGGAAAGATTACTAAAAACATTAATGGAAAGCTTTAGTGGAGTTTGGTAATTCCTGTGTGTACTTTAGTGCCTATAGCTATTATTAAGTAGTAAACAAATGCACTATATATTAGCAAACTGAACTTTTTCTCTAAGTAGAAAACTTTTTCATGAGTTTCATCAACTTCTGTAGCAGTATTGTGCATTAACTGTGTATGTCTGCATGTGTGCGTGTATGCATGTATGTATGTATCTCAATCCTTCCCTCTCGGACTGTCCAAAGATGAAGTCTTAGAGTGTGCTGTACAGGGTATGGAGAGGTCAAGGAAAGATCACTTTGTTGCTTTTTTGGTTTCTGAGTCTAAATTGCTTCAGGAAGCAAAATGAAACCTAGAACGAACAACAGAATCTGCCATGTGGTAGGAGTAATTGGCAAGTTGTTAGCCAGCCAAAAGAGTGGCCACGCAGGCCTGAGTCCTTCAGGACCTTTGTGCTCAGAGCTTCTCCCTTCCAGGCAGCTCTGCTGGTGCGGGTGCCATGATCGATGCTGCTGTGGAGGCAAATGTCCTGTCCAATGACCTGCCCAGAAGCACAGGGTATTTCTGTACCAATACTTGCAAAACACATCTAGTTATGTGTTTGGAAAAGTCTTGTGCCTGGAGCTGATGTGGATGTGGTGCTGCTGGCTTGACCTGGGAAGCTCTGGTGGCTTCTGTGCGTGCCAGTGTCAGGTGCTTCTTGCCATTAGCAGCATGAGTTATGTGTTGCTTATTTCACGAAATAAATCCCATTATTTTCGATCATGCTCTTACCAGACACTTTAACAGCCAGCTTTCTAAGCTGTAACTCTATTTTGAAGAGTATTACTGTGCTTTCAAGATGTCTCTTGAATGCTTTCAGGTTGTCCCTAGCCTGCAAGTTTGCAAGCTCCTGCATCAGTTTGAGACCTGAATCTCTTCTTATTTGTGGTGTTCGCTCTTGCTTTCTAGAAGTGGAATTTTTGGTACAAGAATTTTGTTTATGATTTTTCTTTTTTATTTTAAAGACAATGAAGATAAGCTTTTAAAGCAAATAACACATTTAATAAAAATCAGTATGTTGTTGCTGCTTTTTTCTAGTGAAAGTGCAGTAGAAAGCATAACATCACTTTTTAACCTTTTTTTATTATTATACATAAGGAAAGCCTGAGAGTGAGTCTTAAAAAAAAATTGTTATCAATGTTTTATTAGTATTAATGTTTTACTAGTTACTGTAATTCACTCAGTGTTTGTAAGAAAGCAAAATAGGTAAGTTGTGAAAGTCTGATGTAAAACATAAAATTAGGAAAAAGTTAACAAGTCCTCTTTACTTGTCATGGATGCAGAAATTGAGACAAATGTGTTTTAATTTCCTTCGGGTATTGCCTCTACTAAGGACTCCATGAGAATTGTGGAAGTGGAAATGTCTTTTCTTTCACTTCAGAATGTCAGCAATATAAGATATACTTATTTATTTTCCATGCTTCTCACTGAGCTATGTGCCTCCTGAGATTTATGAAGAGAAGTCTCTTCCTTCCTCTCCCTCCTTCCTCTCCCTCCTTCCTCTCCCTCCTTCCTCTCCCTCCTTCCTCTCCCTCCTTCCTCTCCCTCCTTCCTCTCCCTCCTTCCTCTCCCTCCTTCCTCTCCCTCCTTCCTCTCCCTCCTTCCTCTCCCTCCTTCCTCTCCCTCCTTCCTCTCCCTCCTTCCTCTCCCTCCTTCCTCTCCCTCCTTCCTCTCCCTCCTTCCTCTCCCTCCTTCCTCTCCCTCCTTCCTCTCCCTCCTTCCTCTCCCTCCTTCCTCTCCCTCCTTCCTCTCCCTCCTTCCTCTCCCTCCTTCCTCTCCCTCCTTCCTCTCCCTCCTTCCTCTCCCTCCTTCCTCTCCCTCCTTCCTCTCCCTCCTTCCTCTCCCTCCTTCCTCTCCCTCCTTCCTCTCCCTCCTTCCTCTCCCTCCTTCCTCTCCCTCCTTCCTCTCCCTCCTTCCTCTCCCTCCTTCCTCTCCCTCCTTCCTCTCCCTCCTTCCTCTCCCTCCTTCCTCTCCCTCCTTCCTCTCCCTCCTTCCTCTCCCTCCTTCCTCTCCCTCCTTCCTCTCCCTCCTTCCTCTCCCTCCTTCCTCTCCCTCCTTCCTCTCCCTCCTTCCTCTCCCTCCTTCCTCTCCCTCCTTCCTCTCCCTCCTTCCTCTCCCTCCTTCCTCTCCCTCCTTCCTCTCCCTCCTTCCTCTCCCTCCTTCCTCTCCCTCCTTCCTCTCCCTCCTTCCTCTCCCTCCTTCCTCTCCCTCCTTCCTCTCCCTCCTTCCTCTCCCTCCTTCCTCTCCCTCCTTCCTCTCCCTCCTTCCTCTCCCTCCTTCCTCTCCCTCCTTCCTCTCCCTCCTTCCTCTCCCTCCTTCCTCTCCCTCCTTCCTCTCCCTCCTTCCTCTCCCTCCTTCCTCTCCCTCCTTCCTCTCCCTCCTTCCTCTCCCTCCTTCCTCTCCCTCCTTCCTCTCCCGTTCTATCATCCATTACAAGCAGTTCCGGTTTCCTTTTTATGTTTATCTGTGGTTTGAGAAGTAAATGGACATTAGAGAGTCACAGCCTGTTTTCCTCATTCATGAGTCTAACTTTACTCCTCATTAGGAACTCTGTACAAAACACAGACTTGCTCATTCAGGAAGTACTTTGGTTTTACTTTAAAGTAACCAGTGACAAGTTTGGGCCATGTTCTGGTTTAATATCTAAATGTTCAGTTTGCGCCTATTGAAGTCTGTTGTTGCAGAAATACACAAATCTTACATTAGCATCTGACCATTTATTTATTTTTAAACAGCTAATTCTTACTTCACTAAAATATAAGTTTAATTTCTCTTGAAATCAACATCTGATGTTGTGTCTACATCAAATTATGTTATCTTGCACAAAAAAATTCTGATCCCGTCTGAAATTAGACTATGAGAATCTGCAAACAGAAACCACCTCTTTTTGCACATTAGGAAAAGAGACATATTTTAGCTTGTGGCCAGACAAATTATTATTTTTGTTGTTTTAGAAGGGTGTAAAGTTTACATGTGCCTGTATATTACTTTACTTATTCTGAGTCTGATGTGGCATCTGTTCTGTAGAACAAGAACATCACTAATGATCATGTTGTTTGGAAGGGTAGTTAGTCCCCTTCCTTCTTCTAGGGTGTTATATGGAGGGGCTTTGCATTTCTGTCCCATCACTTTTTAATCACTGTGTTCTTATGGCATTTCAACCCTACCTTTTACTGTAGTTTTGTTTACTGAGCAAAATCAACGGGGAAGCATTGGTGGAGGTTGTAGCAATCTGAAAATTTGATAAAGACTGGAAAACTAAGGTTTGCTGCCGTTTGTTTTTCAGCTCCAGAAGAAAAGGATGCAATTAAAGGACAATATGAAAAACTCCTGGATGCTTATGGCTGCTTAGGAGAGCTTCAGCTTAAATGTGGTAAGTGATCATCTGTATGACTGAGATTATAAAATGGCCAGACAATGCCAAATGACAAGAACAAGTGGCTGAAGTTGCCTAATTCCTTAACTTGTGGAAGCTAATTGAACCTTGTTATGTACAGTCTGGAAAAGATCTATTTCTTTTTCTATGTCGTGCCAAAAAGCATATCACTAAATGATAGTCTAAGAATTTTGGATATTTTCTCACTTTTGTTTTGTCTAACATTCTAAGCTGCCTGACGATAATTGCCATTTTTTTTCCCTTACCACATTTGTCCAAGGCAGGAATCATGTTTAAATACTGAGTAATCATGGTCATCTGAGACTGCAGTACTACAGATTCCCATTCCATACTATAACGCCCAGTTGCTTTTAATTCAGTAACTTGCGTGGATTAGGATTTGCAGAAGCAGACTTCATCTCGTATACTACGGAGTATTTATTGTCTTTGCTATAAATTTCTGTATGGTTTGGGAATCTTGATTTAGCAAAGGACTTGCTGTTATACTGCCTACAGGAATGTTAATGGGAATAACATATTTTAGGAAGACAACTGTAGTAATTGATTTGAAGGTAATAGTACCTTACCCCACAGACTTCAAATTCACTGATGAAAAGGATGCGTTGAAACAAAAAGCACTATGTGCCTTTTTCCCATAGTCTTCTTACAGTGAGCCTCAATTTTGTCTTGGAGGCATGACTGTTTTCCATTAAATAAGATGCTTGGTCAAGGAATCTGCCACAGGAAGTGGTGGTGTGAGCACTGTTGTGTTTAGACCAGTAGATTTAAGGATGCGTTTTTTTAGCTCACTATCCATTTTATGGCTTGAGTAATATGACTTGAGATTGACCTGAAGTTGTGACTGCAATCTGAAATATTTCTGTGTCATGATTTAAAACTGTAGATCCATCCAGTCTTTTTAAATGAATGTGGCCTTTTTTGTTTTGTTTCTTGTGGAGTTAATTAGTTAATTTCTATGGAGATTAGTATCAATTTGTCAATGTAATGAAAAATGGAGGGCTTGTTTTTCTTGGCAGTTGTACCTGTTTTTCTTCATAGGAGTGTAATGAATCCTGTTGTAATAATAAAGGAATGTAGGTGTTGAATTTAGGCTCTTCAAGCTACAGATGAAGGTAGTTTCTTGTATGTCACAGAAACTAAATATATCTGGTTTTAGCCTTCATATTAAAAGGCAAATGATTTCAAATGGGGTATGAAATATACTCAATTGTATTAGTTCTCTTTTCTCCTTTTATTTCTGTGTTTCCCCTGTCCATCCTTTTATTTGAACAATACCTGCTTAACTTCAGTGCCCTTCAAGTGTGAGGTTTTTTCCTCTTTGATCTCTGTCATTGCAACTCTGTCTTGTTCTAACATTAAATTACATGTCCTGATACAGGACTTCTTTTGGAAGGGACTGTTAAAAAATTTATTGGTAATTGGATTAAAAAAGTTAACTACTGGAGGCAAACTTCTATTTGTGAGTGAGTAAAAAGTCAGGAGGGTCATGCTGTAATGGTAAGCAAAAGTAAACAAACATTTTCTGCTGCTGAACATATTTAAAAAAGCAAAGATCATTGCATGCCACCTCACCATTCAAGAGAGAGCCCATTTTTTTCACAGTCTTGGTTAGATCTTCCATCTCTACACATAAGTAACTTCTATCCCTTTAGCTATTGCTTACAGAAAAAATTAACACTAGAAAGGAATGCAATGTAACTTTTTTCTTTTCTACATAATGTATTCTAGCACCTGCAAACAAGGGCATAATTGGCCAGCTCTTCCTGAGTGATCACGCAGACTTTGTTCAGGAGTATCAGTATTTTTTCTTCCTACTGGAAACCTGCAGACCATAAGTACTAAATTAACTGAAAATATTTGAGAAAGTACATTCCACTGGGATATTAAAAGAGTATATTTGCAGAGCAGAAGGGGAGACTTATTTTCAAGACATGAAAGATGTCTCTGAGCACTTTAATTAATCTCTAAATATCACTACTTAGGAATCCAAATAAATCACATTGTATGCCTGCCAAAGCAGAGCGTGCTTTTCACAAGAAAGTAGATGAAATATGTGAATCTGACTCACAAAGTTAATGTTTCCCACCAGTAATAACACTCACTTCTATGTACTTATGTCTGTTAACATGACTCACAAAGTTCTTCTGCTTTCTTTTATAAGATGGATGGCAGCAGAATGAATTGTACAGTGTTTCTGCGCTGTATCTCAGCCAAGATTTTGCTGCCAAAGAAGATCTAGCAGTGGTAAATACATCTTAAGCAAAGTGTTAAAAGAGCTGGCTTTGCAGCTTTTGGTTTAAACACTATGATGTTAGGAAGGAGTCTGTATATTAGGTAGTATTTTTGTCACCATCATCACATAGGTTGTTTATTTTAATACAGCTGCTGTATTTGGGGATTTGTTTGATTATTTGTATACTCTTGCTCTTGCACATAGTACGTGTAGTTGAAAAGAAGTAGTTTCAGAGGCAAAAAGGACAACTGAGTACCTGTTTTCTATTCCTTTTGAATGTTTTCCTAATGTGTAATTCTATTTAGAAGAGGGAGAAGGAGTATCTTTGAGACTAAAACTGTAGTTTGGAAAATCTTGGTTATTTTCATAATTCTGCTATAGATTTCCTAAGAGATTTTCAGATATTTGCTTGGAATCAGCTCCTCTGCTGTATTCTGTTGCTATTTTTGAAGGCAGATGAGAGGCAAAAATACCTTGCAAATAGTTTTTCAGTGGACTGTCAAGTGAAGTGGAGATATGTGTGGGGTGGAGATGGAACAGGCTGAGGGAGCATAAGAAAATAGCATGACTGTGTTGGACAAAAACTGGAGCAAATTAATTTTTAAAAAGAAAAGGCAGTCTCGAGTGAAATATTTATGGTTAAGAAGAACAAAAGAACTGAGTGTTGCCTCCTTTTCGCTGCAGCTCATAATAGGCAACTCTGAAGTCATGCCCTAAACTGCAGGGGAAACAATTGCCTTGAGTCATGTACACAGGTTAAATACAGAAACTGCAGCTTATTATTGTAGGCTGTGACGTACCAGAACTGCATTTCCTGTTCAACTTGGATTAAGGCAGTTGATTTCACAAGAGTTTTTGGAAAAAATGGATGCAAGTTATTTTTGTCTTGTTTCTATGCCAGATATTCTTCATCCTCTGCCCTCTTGTGCGACCTGATCAATGGGCATTCAGCACATGTTGCTGTGAGCAAAACATTTCTTATGTTTCCTCGAGAGTGTTCTTTACAGGCGGTTGTGGTGATTTATAGCAGTCATGGGGCAAAATAATGATCTCGGTCACATTTAACAAACACTTCTACCTGTCTGTCTGAGGTCAAAGTTTGGTCCAAAAGATTTGAATTTTTTTTTCTTTAGTACTGTAGGTGGTTCTTCCTTTCTCACAGATATGTTGCTGTAGAAAGTGTGACCAGTAAGGAACACTTCACTTCTTGCTCTAAAATTATTTCAGAGTTTTCTTTAAAACACTCCAGATTGCATCTTAAGGAAATGAGGGACATTTCCACAGATATGATTGTCAAATGTAGTTCTTTTGTTCCTAAATCACATAATCTTATGTGTAAAGTTTAGAAAGGCTAATATGAAGCAGGAAAGCACATTAAACTACTTGTAAAAGTTTTCAATTTTTTTTTTTTTTTAGGTTGGTTTTCATTTGCCTTAGCGCTGGTCTCATTATTCATACACTTTGGAGCTGTCAATTGAATATAACATGCTTTTTGCTACCATAATGCACATGAAATCAGGGGAAAATTACCATAAATTTTGCACCCAGTATACTTCCATTAGTTACTTTTTTAATAAGAATTGTTGGGCTCCTGTTTCAAGAAATAAGACTGGAGTTTGGCCTGTCTCCTACTCCAAATATGCTCCTGGGAGCCGGGAGCCTTCATACACTGGCTGCACTGGTAGTACTGACAGGGCCACTGACATTAGGGAATTGATTTAGCATTAATTCTGCCTTTAATCTTAAGGATGCGCTGCCAGCGTTTAAAAACTCAACTTCCTGACTTATTCGAGCTACACTTAAGTGGTGACTGCTCACTTCATGACTTTAGTATTTTTTTTCCATGTTGCTGCCGGTGTTCTGGACAAAAGAAACATAAATACCTTGATACTGTTTAGCTCCTTCTGAAGATTGTAAACCCATAATATGTTTTCTGATGATGCTGCCTGGTGTATTTGACTGGACTATCTTGTATATTTTTGTTGTGATTGGTGTTAATCTGGTACTTCAAGTGATATTTGTGTTAAAACAGTTTCACTGGAAACTTAAAAGGAGC
The DNA here is from genome assembly GCF_964273445.1 of Streptopelia decaocto. Taxonomy (NCBI): domain Eukaryota; kingdom Metazoa; phylum Chordata; class Aves; order Columbiformes; family Columbidae; genus Streptopelia; species Streptopelia decaocto. Next base: position 57,308,568 of record NC_138656.1, read on the forward strand.
AGTATTTTTAATATAATTACAGAATTGGAAATGGTAGTGAGCTGCAGTTTTGAAAAATTAAGGCTGCAGGGATTAATAGAATAGTCTTGACTAGTTTAAGGGGAAATACCTTCTAGCTTTAAGGAATGTCTGGGTGTTTCAATTTAGAATCACAGAATAGTTTGGGTTGGAAAGGACCTTCAAAGGTCATCTAGCTCAACCCCCCCTGCAATGAGCAGGGACATCTTCAGCATGGAATTGTAGAATGGTTTAGATTGGAATAATTTGATTTCTTTCATTAAAGTTGTGATATTTTCACAATTTTTGCTCGGCAAAACCGATTTAATTTTAAAAATCCTCACTTTCTTGTGCCATGGCCTCATAAATCCACCTACCTTCAGAAATTCTTAATTGTGTTGGTAGAAAGATTTGTGGTGGTGGTTTGTTTTTTTGGGGGCGGTGGTGTACTAAATCAGGAATCCAGGAATGCAACTTCTTGCATTCTTGTGTGAGATTTACTGGATAATAAAAATGAATTGTTTAGGAACTAAAAGAATTTCTCAGTAAATTCTTGTCAGCTAAAAGTGTTATTTTCCTTGCAATGAATGAATAATTACCAAATAACTTATTATCTGCAATTATTAGAAATGGAGAAAATTGATTTTAGTTTTGCTTTTTATAAACATTACTTGCTCCAGTAGCAGCATCCATCCTGATAGAAGTTGAAGCAATTTCTTCCCTTAAATTTAAGTGCATTTAGGTAGGGTTGTGGTGGATACAGCTTTTTCATGTTAAGTAGCTATTTTCGACAGGAAAGAGTATGGTTTGTTGACACTTACATACCAGAAAAGAAACCACATTGACATTTTAAAGTTTAAATTTAGAAGTAAATGGACTGATTTTTTGCTTTAATGTATCCATAATAATAATCGTACTTTCAGTGACTGGAAAATAAGCAGAAGCATTCTTCCTGTGTCCGGTAATGTTAGATTTCTGCCATATTAGGTACTATTTGGTTGTATAGTGCTTTTTTGTTATTCCTTGGAATAGCATTTTCAGTCTGACACAATGCCCGAGTGAAAGCATGAGTGGAGGTAGCGCAGATATAATTTCCATCACAAATGCTTCCAATGTAGTTCTCGATATATTTAAAAACATTGACAGCTTGGGTTGAGGGTGCCAGAGCACTGGAACAGACTGCCCACAGAGGTTGTGGAGTCTCCTCTGGAGACATTCAAGACCCGCCTGGACGCATTCCTACATCTGCTCTGTGCGAACCTGCTTTAGCAGGTGGGTTGGACTAGCTGATCTTCAGAGGTCCGTTCCAACCCCAACCATTCTGTGATTCTGTTGAAGTGTGAGGAAAAAAATGTTTGAGATTGAATGAAGAGATTCGCAGACATAAACCCATGTTGCTGGCAAAGAAGGGAGGATGGGGAAGCTTTGTTTCACTCTGTATAGCTTAGTGGTGGGTAATTTCGTAGACCTCAGTGGAGACATGTTGAAAAGATGAATAGCAGAGTAATGTTTAGGTAGCGTTAATTTTGCTGTGTGAGGTTCTAAAAGGGTGAAAAGCTGATGGGAGTCCTACCTCTGCTCAGGACCCTACAGCTGCATCTGTGCTGTGAATAAAAATGGGGCAGGGCACAGGCCTGAGCGATGTCAGTAGGATATCGTGCTTGGCTTGGTCCCTGTGCCAAGAGCAGCATGCACATTGGGCAAGGATCTTCCTCCCCCAGCCAGTGCAGTGACAGCCAGGAGCTGATTCTCAGGAACACTGTCCAAATACTACCTGGGATGAAAGGGGTATCAGGGGATGGGGCTTGGGGCTTTTTCCCAGGGCATAGAGTCAGAGAGATTGGTGTTAAGCTGGGACCGTGGTGTTGTACAGTTTCTGCATTCTGGCTGTTTTGTAGCATATCCTGAGTTATTTAAGCAAATCAGAGAGATGAGAGTTGATCTGAAGACCACCTCAGCTCACCGAGCAGTCTAACTGACAAAGCAGGCTAGCTTTATCATAGCTTAAATCTATTCATCTCTACTTTCTTTTTTCTCTAATTTTCTGGCCTGTAAGTGTGAACTCGTTTGCCAGCCTGCCTGTGTTCAAAGGCATCATGAAAAGTACACAAAGGAGGAAGGCTGCTCCATAATTTGGCATGCTGTAAAGAGACTCATTCTGTGTATATAGAATCATAGAGTGGCTTAGGTCAGTAGGGACCTTTAAAGAACATCTAGTCCAACCTCCCTGCCATGGACACCTTCCACTATACCAGGTTGCTCAAAGCCCCGTCCAACCTGGCCCCGAATGCTTCCAGGGACGGGGCATCCACAACTTCTTTGGGCAACCTGTTCCAGTGCCTCACCACCCTCATTGTAAAAAATTTCTTCCTTATATCCAATTTAAATCTGCTGTCTTTCAGTTTAAAAACATTACCCCTTGTCTTGTCACTACAAGCCCTGGTAAAAAGTGTCTATCTTCCTTATAAGCCCCTTTTATATATGGAAAGGTTGCAATGAGGTCTCCTCAGAGCCATCTTTTCTCCAGGCTGAACAACCCCAACTCTCTCATATGTGGTTACTGCACAGTGGCAGGAAACAGCATTACGGCTTTGGAAAGCTGTCAGTCTCCTGATGCTTCAAGAACAATACAATAGCTTCTTAGCTGTGATTACCATTTTTGAGCTCATTAGTTAGTGATTTGGGGCAGTAGAGATGCTGGACTGGCAAAACTATGTAGTTTTGATTTGCTTTTCTGTCATGGTTTATTCCTACTTGTTGCCTTCTTAAACTAAATGATTGCTTTGTTTAGATCCAATTATTTTCTGCTGGTTTACGAGCCACAGATAAAAAGCCCACTATTATTAAGATTTTGTTCTTCTTGGCTGTTTTAATGTTGACTTTTATCGTTTGATCTCCTCTGAACCCTCTAGGAAAGTTTAAGGTCACTGAAGCCAATGACAGTGCTTGTTTTCTTTGTCTCAGCGTCCCAGCGAGATGGCTCTCCCAGTCTGTCACTACTGGTTTTCTGTCCTTGAAGCTGACTCATACTAAGGCTTATTAGTAGTGTTTCCAAGCTCTTATGAGTGAAGTTTACTTTGAGCTGATCAGTTTTGCATGGTTTCAGGGAAGTCACAGAAGCTATTAGCTGTCCCGAGAGACAGCTAACTCCTCCTAACCCCTTCTGGAGGCGGCAAGACAGTATTTAGTCAGGTATGAACAACCATGGTGATAACTAATATATTTCCTACTCTTTCTCCTTTATAATTAGGCAGACGCATGTGCAAAGGAGGAGTAAACTTAAGTTTTATGTATTTCTAACCCTCCACTATGATGTCATCTAGAAAAGTACAGAAGACATATTTCTTAAAAACACTCAAGAAAGAGCATACCCTTGTTACAGAAAGAAATGTGATGAACAGAGCTTTTTAGTAAATACCACCTACGCCGGCCTTTATGCAAAACTGGAGTTAGCAGAACAGAATGAATAAGATCTAATCTCCCACCTTGTCCTGCCATTCCAGTCCCACATGCCCACGCAAATATTCTGGCCCTGACACAAACCACCCCTCATTCAACTTTCTGTAGCCAACCTGCGATCTGGAAGCAAGGACTTCCCTGCTGGTGCTTGAGAAAAAAATGTAGCTGTGTGAGAGCTGATCTGCCTTTTTGGACAGTGGGTGACCATGGATGGTTGAAGAGTGACCCTACGAAGTGTTCCCTTTTGCTGTCTGAAACCTTACTGTCCTAGGTTGTCACTGTGACCTTAGCTAATTAGCTTGCTCTTGGCAGGTCAGCTGTTGTTTCTGCTGTGCTAGAGCAATAAATCTTGGCTCACTTCCACCTTTTCTTACTAACTGGAGTGAATTGTCTCCATTAGAGGCCCATTTAAATGAATCAAACAGTTTCTTCCTAGCAAATCCAGTGTTTTCAGAACAATTGTTCTACTCTTTCTTAATCACTTTATCATTTCAGAGAGAAGGAGCAGAAGTTAAAATCCAGCTGTATATGAGAGATGTGACTACAGTGGTGTTCTCAGGCTTCAAAATTTTGGGGCTCTGAAATTCAGCTGCTTCATGATTTCACTCTTTACTTCACAGCCATGAGAGCTAGAATTTTCTTTTTAGTGATAACTGAGGTTGTCATCTATTCATGTACACTCTATTATGACATAAAAAGCAAAATCTCAAGAATTGGTAACAATGAAACTTTGTGAATGGCTGAGCACACCCAGCTTCATCAGAAGCCAATAAGAAATCTGAATCTTTGAAGTTCAGAAGTCAGTTGAAAAATTCATTGTGAGGTATACACTTAATCTCATAAATGACCAGTCTTCTACCTTTCCCTTCAATCATATCCGATGAAAACTGTGTGTTCTCTAGGGGGGTGAAATTTCATTTCTGAGTACTGTCCCAACACCAAGTTCATTGCACTTCATAAAGTAAGTGGGAAAAAACCCATTCTAATGCAGCAAGGAAAGGGAATGTATAAGTATTGTGGAATATTATGCAATTGCACTCACTTGCCTGCAGTCAAAGGGAACTTAGAAATGTAAAAGAGCATAGGCTGCGTGCTTGTGGTTTGTATTTGTTTTCTTCTGAAGCAAAGATAGTGGCCTCTGCTGGAGCCCTGTCAGCATTGCATATGACAGGACCCATGCGAAGTCGCTTAGCTTGTGTCTGCCTGTAACCCTTTTGTAACTGTCTGTCATCTTCTAGGTAACGTTCGGCTGCACTTTCTGGTCCTGGTGACAGGCTGTACATCAGTGGGAAAAATCCTGGATGCTGAAGTTTACAAAATTACTGCAACAGATTTCTGTCCTCTCCAGGAAGAAACCAAGGAAGAGGAGCGTGTTACTGCCTTGAAGAAAATACTGAACTCTGGGATGTTCTATTTCTCCTGGCCTAATGCAGGCTCAAACTTTGACCTGACTGTGCGGGCTCAGAAGCAGGGTGATAACCACTATGAATCCGGTAACTCGTTCTTCTGGTTAGTACTGCATGTTATACCAATGTCTTCTCTCATCCCCACTTGTATCTTATTGGTCAAACGTACTCACAGGGAAGTGAACACATGCATTTCAGGTGCCCCTCCTTCATTTGAGTGTCATGTCATTTTACAGGCCACGAGGCCTTCGTGAATTCATAGTAAACCTGGGTCAAACAAATCAGTTCTATTTAATTAAAATTAATCTGATAGTGAAATTAAATTCTAATAACTGGACATTTTGTGTTTTTAAGAAGCAAACAGATGTATTGCTCACACTACAGGAACATGTCTCTACATGTCATGAATAGTTTCCCCTGCAGTTCTTTTTAATAATTTGCTTTAAAAGTTATCTAATAGAAACCTGCACTTAAACCTCATAAATCCCATAATATATGTTGAAGTATCTTCTGTTTCTTAAAAGTGTATCTGTTTAAAGCTTGTAGTTTAATATTTCAATAATGTGCCCTAGCTTTTATGTTGAAAACATCAATATTAATATGTTCGCAGATCAATGTAAATGTGTGTTGCACAGAAGGAAACTCTTGTGATATTCTGCCCTGTATCTTATTTTCTTGTGCTTATAAAGCAAATAAAAATTATTTCTTGTTGTGATAAGTATTGATTGAGTGGAAAGAAAAACACATAGATGCTGGGTTTTGTCTTCCTTAGGTGGATTCACTTCTGATGTAATTCAGTTTGTTTGCTTTACAGGTTCTGTCAGAATTCTTGAATTCTTATACCCTCATTTTTTTCTTTTCAAACAAAAAGATAGTCAGGAAGCACAAATGTACTGGAAATAAATGAGGGTTATGTGATGTAGGTGGAATATAACTGGCAAAGTTAAATGTGGGTGTGCTGCTGGAGTAGGTGAATATTAAATAAGAAAATAGTTCATAATGGATGATAAATAAATGTGAGAGAGCAGTTCATTCAGGCTAAATAATCTTTTTAGCTATGATGTGATTTTGGCTGATAAGATCCAGTGTTTTCATTTAACTCAGGAGAGAGATATAGAAAACTTTATTTCAGCTGTGCTAATTATGCATCCCTCACAAAAAGCTCTCCAAGCATGTCAAGTTAGACACATGGCACAAATGAGCTGTGTTCCAGTGGTGGAACTCCTAAGGTGGCAAAATCCTAATAAAGAAACAACCTTTAAGGCAACTCTTTGTACCTGTACTGTCATGTGAAACTTTTCTTCTTAGAAGATAAGTATTTGAACTTTTCTTCTTTGCTGCTTCTGGCTAATCTAGGAGTAGCCCTTGAAGAGGTTCCATTCTCCTATGTGTTGTAGAACAGGGATGAATGGCAACACCATCACATTTAGGGCAAAAAGGTGTTCCAAAGAACACTTATCTTTAGGCAGTTATGTGATATGGGAGATTTCAGACCAAACAATAGATTCTTGAGAAAAGTAAGCAATGGGATAAATAGTTACATGATTAAAAGCATCACATGGCCTTAGTTATAAGCAAGACAAACTGCCTGTTAAATAAACTGCAACAACAACAAAATTCTACTGGAATTTGTCTGAGTGAGGACTTCTTCTGTGAGTACAGCTAGGAGAGGAGGCGGAAGAGATATCAAAAATTGTTTTAGAGCTGCTTTTTCAGTTACATATTTAGTTGAAAAATGTAAGAATGACTTACATATTTTTCAGAGAAATGTTTTACTCTAGACGAACAATTCGTCAAGGGTTTTGCTAGATGTAATAAGTCTTGTACAGATCTGCTATTGAGCAACAAATGATCATAAAAGGGATTTTCTTGACCCTTATCTGTTACCAAAGGCACATTTTGAAAAATGAAATTAGGAGACTATCATAATAAAAGAGACTAGGGTCACTGTTAACCAAGCAGGACAGGTTTCTTGGTTGTTGATCTTAAAATAATTTGAAGGTTAAAACAGACACTTATCTCCATTGACTTATGGGTCTAGTTCCTGCTTGGAAAAATTTTCCTGAAAATCCTGATGAGTTTTAAAATGACTCTTCACCCTGTAGTGTATACTGAGGTCCAGGCAGTACTGTTCAAAAAGTAATTAGCTTGACAGCACTGTAATTTATGAAAAAAGATTACTAAAGATAAATTTATTTCTGGAGCTGAAATAGGTGACATATGCATCTGAGTTTATAAGACAGGTACAAGATATAAAGACAGCATCTTGGTGATAGCTGTGCTGTTAACATTTGCCATGTTCTGTTCACTGTAGTAGTTCACAAGGATTTCTTCCCGATACTTCCTGGTTTGGGATAAAGATACAACAGAAAAGGGGTCACAAAATGCTAACTACTCACATTAATGATTGTTGTGGGGTGGGACCCATGCCTGTCTTATTTTATTCAGTAACGTGTCTCTATGTTGAACTTTCCAGGAATCAGCTGTTGCACGTGCCTTTCAAACACTACCAGGTGAACTGCTCTGACTGGTTGCTCAAAGTGATCTGTGGTGTAGTGGACATTCGCACTGTTTATGCTTCCCACAAGAAGGCGAAAGCTTGCCTCATCTCTCGCATTAGTTGTGAGCGGGCTGGTGCCCGGTTTCACACTCGAGGGGTCAATGATGATGGACATGTGTCTAACTTCGTTGAGACAGAGCAGGTAAGTGGATGTATCCATTAGCTTTGAATGAGTCAGTCTACTCAAGTTTAATTGGGACAGTTTCCAACAAGAATTAAAGGGGTTTGGCAAAAGTTTTTTTCAATAATATTGAAAATATTATTGTGTGACAGATCTATTTGTTCTTGCCCATTAAGCATTTCTTTGCGATCTGTTCTTTTTCTGTTTTTCTGACTTTTCCATGCACACGATTTTCACTAATACTTTTGATTTTTTTTTTTTTTCCTGAATGTGAAATTCTGGCCATTTGATATTGTAGTGAAATATAGACATGAGGTTTTAAACTATTCAGAGAGCCCTGTGTGTTAATTCATGTGAAATCAACACATGTAACAATAAGTTTCTAAATTGCATGAAACTTGATTGAATTATCAGTCATGAAGCCCATGTATTAAACAAAATGTTTTCAAATCTTTTCCAGAATAAATGTCACTCTTTTATACCTACTGCATACATTTTAAAGAACATTTTTTCTGAAATTCATTGTGTTTCCTATGCTACAGAATGGAGAAGATCTAGTTTGAAAGATTTTCTATAAAGTAATGGTCTCTACACTTCATTTCTCTTTTGTTCATTTTAAGTATCTCTGTTAGTCCCTACCACCAGGTTTGCTGGGCTAGCCATTTAATGTCCCTTGCACAACCATGACATAACTATGTCTACACTGATGTAAAGTAGTTTGGTTAGGGATGCAGGGGGTGATATTGAGCAAAGGCTAGAGCTCAGATTTGCTTTTGGCTCTAAGGAAGCCACTTAGAATCATATAAAATCTTATTATTATAAATATTCATGTTTCAATTACTCTTGTCTGCCTTGTTGGATTGAAGCTATCACTTCTTTGTACGCTAAGTTTTTCAGCTATAAAACAAGGGTGATTATTAACTTCCTGCCTCACAGGACTTTTGCAGAGCAGTGAGGACAATATTTATAGAAGGCAGGTAGTGTATGCTGTGCTATGGTGAAGAATTCTCAGTGCTCAGATATATCATTCTAGTCAAGAGGAAGCTGTCCAGTGAAGGAACTGTGTTTGCTGGGAGTCAATCTTTGGCTAGTAAAGGAAATGAAGAAGAAACACCATCTTCTTGGCGTCGGGCAAATTCCAGTGCGACTCATTTTGGAAGAGACTTCATTTTATATTCCGCTTTGCTTTGTGGGGGATTCTCTCCAGTCAGAGGTGATATGGCACAGTTTTTATACGTACATGATGAAAACCTTATTTCTAGCTTATGCTGAGACAAAATATATGGGTGAAATGCATTTGGCAGGCTCCCTTGATTGACACAGCCAAACAAATAACAGAGAGTCAGCTGTTTTTATTACACATGGTTTAGCTTACTGCTTTGAAAGTCAACAAAAAGCAGTGGACCTTGAAGAATCTGAAATCTTCTGTGCCAGCTGAAATGAGTGCTTTCTTATTCAAGTATAATCACCTTTTCTTTTTTGAATAGAAGTAGTAATTACTAGCAGTCAGAACCAGCATACAGAAACGAATGTCTCTAGAAGCAGAACAGATAAATGGCTGGTAGTAGTTACCAACAAAGGACAAGGATCTGCTCTTACAGTTTGCTTGCTTTCAGTGTCTTCTGGGCAGATCTACCAAATAGGTGTATGTAGCATAGATTGTTTATATATATATGTGTGTGTGTATATTTATGTAGGTGCACATAGAATGAACATAGATTGCTTGGTGATGTTCACAAGGGGAAGCTGGTGAGACATCTCTACATGACACATTGAGTGTAGCATATAGATACTTAAGCTACCTGTGTCATTCCTTGTTCCAGAAGAGTTGTAGCTCTGCCATGGTAGGACTGTGCCTGGCTGCTGGGGGCGATGTCACCCTGCAAAGCTGCTTATACTGCAGCACTAGTATTTCATTATGGCTCTGCATGAGTGTAGCAGCTCAAAATCAGTGTTGTCCTTTCTCTTATCCTCCTGCGTGAGGTTGGTTTGCCTCCAGGCACCTGTTTGTCCAAAATCCAGCAATGTTTGAGCGCTTCCAAAATTTCCTACAAGATGTTGCCTTGGTGGTACAGCTTTAACCTCTTCACCTGCTTCTGCCTAAGGATGCATGTAGAGCTGCCTTAGATTGACAGTGCTGCGTTGCTCAGCATTAGGCCTGGAGGAGTTGCAGCCTCGTATTCCCCACTCTGCCACTGAGGTTTGATCCCAAGGACATGCTCAATGCATGCACGATGTTACACGTGTGATTTTCTGCCCAGTGGTCAGAGTTCTCATCAGAGATGTGGGTGGCTTTTTGCTCATGTCTCTCCTTTTCCCATTTTGCCTGCATTTTCAGTAGGCTGCCCTGGCAGCTTTCCGCTTAGTGTTCAGGCTTCCACATATTCTGCTTGCTGGATGCCAGACTCTTCCCCTGCAATGCCTGAGTCTCTAATATCAGCTTCTGAATTCTCTGCTAATAATTCTCTTTTGTGCCTCTGCTCCAAAGCAACTGCGAGTTGAGTTCTGCAGCATCTACACCTTTCTAGAAAATCTGTCACTGCATTGGGAGATGTAGATAGGGCTGCTCAGCGAAAAGTGAAATTTTCGCCCAAAGTTGGGGACAGAAGAAGGGACATATGCCATTTTAAGTAATATCTTGGTACAGTCTGCTGTTTTAGTTGAGTGCCTTCTCATGAGCATTAGTGCGAAATATTCTTCAAATCCTGAATAACATGTTGTCTTGCTGAAATGCAGAAGAAAGAAAATGTTAGAAAGGGTTATCAGCTGTCTTTCAGGTCAGTCTCACATTTGCAGCGCTGCACTTAGCAGTTGTCTAATTCTGGTAAATACTTGTCCTACCCTCCTCACTAGTTGGGTCAGAAGTAACTCATTCTATTCAGTTATATTCCTGGAGCACATTATGTTGCAAATGATTAGCACGAAAAATAAGATGGTCTTTGCATCCCAGCAGAAAACCTGGGGATTGGCTCCTGGTGAGTACTTGGTTGCTAAGGCTTCCCTGAGCTGGGGCTGGGTCAGGCTCTTCACTGGAGCTGCTGAGCTTTGTTCCCAGGGTGAAGTAGGAGGACTGAAGGCTTTTGAGTGTTTTGCAATTGGAAAGCAAAAGCACGAGAGCAAAATGGCTATAGGGTGAAAGGCTTGAGTAGGTTGAAAATTATAACAAGAGCTGGCAGTTTTAAAGAATTGTGTGGTTTTGTTTGTTTTTTTGTTTTTAAAGGATAAAAGAAGGTTGCTGTTGCTAATGGTGATAAACACCAGTTTTACCAAACTGCGTGTCCTAAGAAAGTGATGTTGGGCTAACCACTGGGATGCCTGAGAATCCAGTTCAAGCTGGCTTCCACTTACCATTAGGAAGGAAGAGCCCTAGAATAAACTCTCTCCTAGTTTCATAGTAGACTACTGACTAATCGCCTATGAGGTAATATGTTGGCTGAATAACATTTCGTTTCCATTTGTTGCAGCCTGTACAGTTTAATGGCATGCTGGCCGTGTGCTTTCACGGCTAAATAGCACCCTAGGATTCTGAAAAGCCAGGACTTTTCCCCCTTTTATAGGAATTACTTCTAATATTTTTCTGTTTTTAGAAGAGGGAGAAACAATTAGTCCTATCTCCAGGCAGCTCTTTTATGCATAGATGGTATGCTTTTGTCTCCCACTGAGTTAGCCTTGTGGCATTTTAGCTCCGCAATGACTCATTTCTTGTGGGCTCACTTGACTGCTGTGACTCACAGTGCTTGAGAAGAAGGGGGGAGAAGTTAAATATCTCACTTCACTTTTGCTTTTCCAAAAAAAAAAAAAAAAGCTACTAGTAGATCTTTCAGATGTTTGATTATTTGGTTTGCATCTTTACAAAGAGAAAAGAAGAAAGAAAAAATGGTGGGAAACACTTAAAGAAAAGCAAAACATGATGGGAAAAGACGATTTTTTGAAATCTCTCCAACATGTACTTCCAGCTTTGCTGCCAGTATTTTGTAATGCAATGGCAGCCCTTTCTACTTGCAGTGTTACAGTTAATCCTCAAGTAGTTTTAAAATCACATTCTGTCTCCCAATGACAGCTTAAATGTTTCCCTTCACCCTTTTTTCCTCCCCTACTCATGCCCTAAAGTTGAGACTGTATCGCATTCTTTTAATTCTTTTCTGCTGATAACGTTGAGAAACAAGCGTGCTTTTTTCATTTAGTTTGTGTGCCTCTCACTGTTTACATTTCAGCTCCTCTCCCAGTTATTCTCCAAAGAGTTGTGCTAAACTCTTCATATCTTACTTTGTGACTTACGGGGAACAACTCTAATCTACCAAAGATAAATTAATGGTTTCAGTTGTTTTCCCCTTCATAGAACTGTTCAATAAAGAAAAGTGAAACCTTGACAAGACATTAAAAAGAAATGCCATTAATTTGGATTAACCTTCGCTTTCTTCCAGTTTAAGAAAAAAGTGTCAGGCATGGATTAAGACAAATGATCCTTATTTCACAATAGCTCCTAGACCATGTTGGATAACTCTCCAAGAGAGGAATGGATGCAATCATGTGGTTAATTTATTTTCTGGATCAAGTTTTAGTATAGCCCCAGGTGGGGCAAAGAGGATTATTTTGGCAAGTATATCCTTGGCTCCCCTGGTCTGAGTTAAAGGGACTCGCACAGAGGTATGTTTAGACCATCTGTCATCTGTGTGTTTCGTGGGTTGTGTGGCAGAGCTGGGGTCCCAGAACAAGCCCTGTGAGTATCCATTTTGTCACGGACTGTGTCTCTGTGCCCCTTGAGTCTGTAATGAATGTTGCCATTTGAAGTTATGACTGGATAATTATTTCCTTCTAATGAAGCTGGGTGATGGAGATTAGTGAATAAATTATTCCAAGAGATGAATGGGAGCTGCACGTTGGGATTAGAACACCAGCTGTTGATGTAGATGTTTGCTTGCTAGCTTGCTAGCAGTACCTGTGCATGAAGCTTGTGTTACTGGGAAAGGTCTTTGGATCCCAGGGGCAAGGTCTGGGCCTAGGCAACAAAGAGATTGAGAAATGTCCTCTTGAACTGTCAGCACTGTCACACTCGATCCTGGAGACAGAGAAAGAGACCACAGAGTCTAAGACAGCAGAAGTTGAAAGAAAAACACTCGTGATCAGAGGACAGGCAATCTATTATCAAGGAGAAGAGGTCCTCCACATGGATCAAGTATTGAGTTGCTGGTATGTTGTCTGGTGGGAAACTGCCTGAAAATCCATCCAGCTAACTGGATTGGAGTGTTCCGTAGGCCAGACCCTTTAAGATTAACGAAGTAATCCTCAAGTGTTTTGAGGATTTGATAGGAATTAATATTCTCCCTGGGGCAAGTAGGCGAAAACTTGCTGCCATTTTGGATCTAAGACAAAAAAAAACAAGACTCCACAGGAATTTTTATGAAGTCCAAAGACAAAGATTTAGTAGTATGTATCAACCCTAATGACAAAGTGTTGTCCAAAATGTTACTGATTGTTATTGAACTGTTAGAGGAAAACTCATATGATCCTCTTGGATGTATTTCTTGTCCATGAGTTAAGGAAAAGAGCTGACAGGAAGATTCTGGAAATAAAGTGCTTTTTAAGAAAGTTATATTTTTTTTTCGTAAAGAACTGTTAATTTTTTGTGTAGTGCCTTGGAATAAGAGAAATGCACCTGCTAGAGAACAGAGTAATAAAGTCAAAACTAGAATGGCAAAAAAGTGGGACAGATGTGTGCTTGTAGAAAACACGACATTGTGAACAAAAAACGAGCAAGGCTTGGAAGAATATAAGAAAAGAAATTCTGTACTTAACCATGCATAAATGCTGGAATTGCATAGGCAATTAAGTTGGAATCTTTTATTTATTAGTGTAATTTTAACCTGGATATATTACTAGTGCTTATTTAAAATTTTAACAAATGAGGTTTCTTATAGTGTATATGGGTATTAAGATTATGTCCACTTCTGAACTGGAAAGTCGTCTTAGTCCCAGTCTTTGAACCCGCTCACTTTAGACATCTACTGGCAGGAAGGCTTGTTGCCCCTGTTATTGTAATGTCATGGGACTTACGGAGAAGAAGTCAATGTCATGTTCCTTGGAGTGGTGAATGAAGGACAGTGGGTATTGCTGAAATACAGGGAAGATTTGCACAGTGGTAATGCTTAATGAAATGGTTATGGTCAGTTTAGGAAGGAATGACTGGCAGAAAAGGGTGTTATTCTCCCACTCATTAAAAATACTAGGTCTTCTTCCAACTCACTGGCAACTTTGAAGAAAATAATTTTGGATTCATCTGGGTCATGGAAATGAGGTGAGAGGATTGTGAAAGACTACAGAATTGCTCCAGAGAACAGAATGATGAGCACTGTAAGTGAAAAGAAAGTGCTAATGTGGAGAACTTTCTTGTGAATGACTGTTAGAGAGGCCATGCTCCCACTTCAAAAACGTCTGAATTTCGAAAAGCCACATAGGAAAGTGCATTAAAATGTCAGTTTGTGTAAGATGCCCTATCATCATAGGGGAGCTCTGTGTTAGACCTCATCTTGACAGAGATTGTCCACAGCCCATCGCATCAGGATATGGGCATCCTGTTTAGATCACAGGAATGATTCCCAAATAATTTGAATTTTTTTTTGTTGTTGTTCAGTTCTCCAAATGGACAGCTTAGTAGAGCAGAAAACAGAAGAGGTAATGGGTGAAAACCAGTTAACAGAAAATGTGAGTGATAGTAGTAACAAACATCAGTTAACTCTTTCCATGTTGAATCACTAGTAAGTAGAAATATGAGCACCTGTTAATGAATAAAGGCAGAAATGTTTGGTCAGGTTTTTTTTCTTCTGCATTTGACATAAAGAAGGCAGGTTATATATTCACAGTCTGTAATGGTGAAGAAATACTTTCCATTTAAACTGTAGCTCAGGAAGATGTTAAATTGCAGGTATTAAAATCAGAGTTATTATATTTTAATCAGTGGATCTAGAGAATTTGCAGCTGGGACTTTTAAAAGAGCTGGCTGAAGAGATACTTGAGCTATCAATTTTTCAGTTAGTTGTGGAAACAGCATGTTCTAGAAGATTGTGAAGAAAACTGATCCTCTGTAACAAGCTGTTTGAGTGGCCAAATTGTAGTTCATGTGAAGCTTTGTCTGTAATCGTCATCATTAGAGGTTTCATTTCAACTCACTCATTGCATCACTAAGGTGATGATTTGTGTCAGATTTTGAAGGGAGACAGTCCTGACTCTTTTATTTTTGCGTAGGCTCAGGACCTGATCATGATCATTTAGTATGAGTCAGGATAATGCTGGGACTGTCAGCGGAGCTACACAAATTTGCTTTACCTTAGAATTGGCTCCTTTGGGTCCATGAGTGTGAGTGAAAAGGTGATTCAGTGTTTAGAAGTCACTGACTTATCTTGGTGCAACCTGTCTCAGTGAGGGTGTGGTAAAGACGAAGAAGGTGGGCCTGTTCACCCCTCCTTGAGTCCAAGGAGAGGCGCACCAGTGTGTTGCCATTTAGAAAACTTTACTGAGAGAGGGTGTTTTAGAGCCACATCACTCAAGCTGTTGGACAGACCTTGCGATGAAGCTTCTCTGGACAATCTCCTCTCTTGCAGGGAGTTGTGCTAGGATGCGATGCAACAGAGGAGGTTTCTTAATTCATCGATGTGAGGCTAAAAACATCAAAACATGCCGTTTTGCACTACATCTGGGCTAGCCATGCTTCTAACATAAACATTGTGTCCTTGACGAAGCCACTTAAGTCGTCTTAATGAAACGAGGATAGTTGTAAGTGCTCTGCAAAAATATTGTAAAGATTAGTTAGATAAAGCTGGTGACAAAATATTTAAATACCTACCTCTTATTCTTTTCACGCATATAGCTCTAAAATTGGTACATTGGTAGTGATTATAAAGATGAGAGGTATGGAAGCACTTCCTATGAGCCACCCAGCCAGCACATCTAGTGGCAAATCGAAAAGCGCAAACCACATTAAAGCTGTAGAGTAACCCATTTTCATGTTCTTTTCTATTTTGGGAGCTACTAGCCAGCTGGCAGCAGTTGTGCTAACTGATACGATGTGCTTCGAGAAGCAGCTACCTGGATGACCTGGATACCATTCCTCCAGAGGGCTGCAAGACTCATTGTCATGCATGAGATAACAGAGATGTGTATCATGTGTATCATGTATCCCCTGTGGAAAGCAGCCAGGATTCCACTGCTAAGTATAGGCCAGGGGAGTGAGCCAGGCTTTGCACAGTTGCTCTGTGGTCATACTGAGTCTGAAGATAGTACCTTTTGTGCAAAGTTAACACATGTAGCGCTTTGCTTGGGGGCTGGTGGAGAGGGAAGGCAGAGGGGAAAATTAGTCTTTGTACTTTGCATAGATTTGACTCAGAATCAGCTTGTTAGCAGTGATTGTAAGAACAAATACTAAGGAAGACTGAGGTCTGGTTAAGGAAGGAAATACGGGGAGTTTGGAGATTCTCACTATAAGCCTTCTGGAAAAGCACTAAATCACATGCTGTTCACTGTATCTTGGAATGGGAGTGGCTAAGCTGCTGGTTTCACTGAGATTTATTTGGATACTCTGACAAGGCACAACATGCAGTGAAATAAGAAATAGCAAATAAAGCAAGAGGTAAGCTTATCCCACACCTGACATTACCCATCATCAGTCACAAGGAGCAATGACATTTTGCACAGTTAAATTGTGTGAGAGAGACAGGGAGAGTATATGGCTGGTCTTCCTGAATGTGTCCGCCAGTTGATCAAATCCATCTTCACAGTGGATGAAAGATTCCTTCCTTCATGCCAGTGGTGGTGTTTTACATTTTCTTACTTCTGGTGAGTAGTGAATTCAATGTTCTGTGATTACATGAAAGCAAATACGTTGTGCTTTGTTCCACTGACTGTGAGACTATGGAAAAGTGGCTGAGCAGTAAGTGGATACAGTGAGATACATGGGTTACTTTTTTTACCCTTTGAGTTCAGTGTCTTAAACTGTCACCTAGTGAAGGGGTCACAGACTGATAGATCTAACTGCAAATTCCTTCCCTTGTTTTATTTTTGCAGACAATTTACTTGGATGATGATGTCTCTTCCTTTGTGCAGATCAGAGGTTCTGTTCCACTCTTTTGGGAGCAACCGGGGCTTCAGGTAAACAAATAATCAAAAAGCCTACCTTGCACATCTCTCTTACTACTTATAATTTAGAAGTTACATAAAATGTAATTGTTTTCTAAAATTAGCTGCAAACTCATTCCATGAAAATGCTGGCTCTTTCATTTTAGGTTACCTTGTGGAAAATTTTGTGTGTTTAGATAAATGGAACTAAACCAGGCAAATGGCTATAGTTAAATGAAGTTTAATCATGTGCCTCTGTAGGGAAATATTTGTAAGGAACTGTGTCCTGATGTCCTAAACTGAAGCTTACAGCAATATCTTTATAGCATTTTTACTTTGATTTGGAATAATCTTTCCTTCTGAAATGCCCAGTTGGTTTGATGATATTGACGTCCACAATAAAACTGGAGTATCTAGGGATACCAGGAGCTCTATAGGAGCATGTTACCTTGAAACAAAATATAATGTCTGGATAGTGTGTTTGCTACATTTCAGTCAAAAGAGCGATGATAATCTAATCTGATCTTCTGCTAGGCAGAGATGGAGGGTTTCATGAGGAAATTATTGCATCAAGCCTAGTGGGTTATGTATTGTCTGTGACTTAAGGTTTATATACAGCTACAAGCTTAAACAAGAATCATCCTAGCACTCTTTGCGTTTTCTGAACAGAGGAATACACAACTGCAATGAGTATGCACATATATGCATGAATGTTAGTAGAGAGAATATGTATTAGAACTGTTTTTTTCAGATTCCTAAAGATTATTTGATACTTTAAAATCATTGAATCAAGCACTTAGGTACCTTTCAGAACTACTGGATTTAGTGCAAAAGGAAGATGACTAAAGGATCTGTGTTGTTGTGTGTTAGCACCATCCAGTGCAATACTTACTTCGTTTTATAACGGAGTTCTGCCTGTAGAGTTGTGCATATGTCCTGCCCATGGTGCAGCTGTAGCCAGCACTGTCGTTCTGTATGTTATGAAACCGCAGAGCTCTTCCCCAAGTATTTTTGGGTAGTGAGTAGCATCTCTAGCTAAAAAGAACTTGAAACTTTTCAGTAGGGACACAATCTGTTTTTTTTCCTAATCTGGATTAGATTATGCATCTTTCATTTATGCTGGTGAATACTGATTAATTTTATTCCTTGGAAGTGAGTGTGCTGGCACTGGTATTAGAAAGAACTGCAGAAACCAACCTCATGAAAGAAGAGGATGAAGTACAGGAAACAGTGCACAATCCTATAAATAATTAGCAGGGTGTTTTTTTGGAGAGGAAAAAGCCCTCTGCGTACTGTAATAACAGTAGCTAGCATTCAAAAGCAGCTTAAGGCTACTGTTGTTGACATGTATATTAAAAGTCCTGTTAGGCTGATGGCACAAGATTTCACCCTTCGTGTTTTCAAAGGACTGTTCTGATGCTTTTTAGTTTCTCTAAATAATGAAAGATGAAATAACTCAGGACACATAACCCATGGAACTGGCATAACTGCAGCCTTTTCTGCTGAGGGAAGGACAAGAAGAATGCTGGGCACACACTCCTGTGGGGCAGTGTGGGATATTTGCTAGAGGAAACTGGCCAAGGGATGTGCTTTGTTTGTCCATAAAAGGATGTGTAGGTATCTTTTGCTTAATGATAATCTTGTAATTGTAAATGTTGTTGTCTAATAAAATCTGTGGCTTTTGCATTAAGGTTTTTATGTGTGTGGGTGCATGGAGTCTGTTAGAGGTGTCTGGTGCTGTTAGATGTTTTTCTCTGAAGGAAAAAGGGAGACATCTAGTGATTTAGAACTCTAGCATTTAAAGAATTTATTTCTCTCTTCTCTTTCCAATGTTTTATTTTAGGTGGGTTCTTATCATCTAAGGCTTAACAGAGGTCTGGAAGCTAATGCTCCTGCCTTTGACAGGTAGGCTTCATTCAACTTTGTCAGTAACGCAGCAGCCTGGCATTTAACCAAGGTTGCACAACTTTATGCCTTCCTAGTGAATTCTGGGAGATGCGAAGCACCACCGCACCAAACCCCTAGGTGCGGTGGGAGTATTAAGTGGGTTTGCTTTATTTATTCACTTATTTTTTTGTATTTTCCTTTCTGTAGTCAGTGGTAATTGAATTATTTTGGTATCCTGGCTTGTTTCTAAAAAACCTAACAAATACTGAGTGTTATGCAAAAGGAAAGTCTGTGTAACCTTTTGTGAGCCAACAAATGTGAATTTACATTTAAGATGCACAGAGCATGTGTTCTTTATCATTATAACCCAGTTAATTAAAAAGTAAAACACCGCTTCTTCTCCAATCCAGATTTTTTTCCTCATTGTTCTACTGCTATACAGAAATAAAAGTGTCTTATTCTGTGATCATGTTGTATGATGCAGTCATGCTGATGCTTTTCTGCTTTAACCAAAGACTGGCTTGTAAACATTTTTAAACCATTAATACTCTGCTTGTCAGTTGGAAGCTGTAAAAAAGCCACACATTAGCTTGATTCCTTTGAACATCTGAATATGAAGTGCTGTCCTTTAAGGGCAAACTCCCATGGGAACGTTGTATGAAAAGCACATGAGGGATTTGGCCTGTGGGACATTTTCAACTTGTAAGTGCCAGGCCATGTGATTAATTTCTGTTTTGATTTGGTTTTGGAAAATCAGAGTGTATGTTGATTTTGGGTAGGGCCTGTTAATTCCTTGATTTCGTTTACTCCAAGACTCCAAATGGGGATTAGAATCTGAAAAGGACTATGTACCATAGCAATCCCTGCTCCAAAGGGTCTTAACCTACATTCTCCAAGCTTTTTAAGGCTCTTAAATCCTACTGACTTCATATGCCTTTGAGGGCCATGGTCTTTTGGTCATCTGGTGCCATGATAACTTGCCCTGCCAGTGTCCCTGAAGCTCTATGTTGGAGGTTTGCATTCTGCAGCAGAGATAATCTATATAAGAAGACAATAATTTATTCAGCATCCTCTTGTGTTGCCCAAGAAATGGAGAGTACCTCAACAAGGAACAACTCAGTAAGACCATTTAGTTCAGAGACTCTTTTCTGACTGATGAAACTGATAGTTTTCTTGTAAGAAACATGAACATGAGGATCAGCTTGCATTATTCCTTCTTTCTCTTGTGCACAGTAAAGCCTTTAGGTTAGATGAAGTTAGGGATCTCTCTACTTACAGATCTGCAAAAGACAGTCCTTTGAAAATGGGCAAGGAATAAGCGATTGCATATACAGAAAGACACTGAAACTTAACAACCTGCTATCCCTTTTCTGAGTGTTAGAGTAGATTTAGCCTGTTACATTTTTTCCATCTGATAGGTTAACACGTTGAGAAGGAACTGTGAGAAGTGAATGGTAATCTTGTTAGTGGATCTTTTACATATCCTCCCCCTGAGAAATCCTCAGGGAGCTTTGCTTACAGTGCTCTAGCAGGTGACCTGAGCTTTGGCAGTTTTACTGTAAAGAAGCAACATTGGCAGAGAAGTAGGATCTTGATGCTGGGATCAGTGGGGTACAAATGTATGGCAAGAGCTGGTGCACAAAGAACTAGTTGCAAAATCGTGAGCATAAATAGCACCAGAAAATATAAGTAGCCATGTTTCTTAAAGGTTGTGCTGACCACTTTTTCTTTTCTCCTCTTCCATTGTTTTCTTTGTGGTTTATTTTTGGTTATAGGATGTAAAAGTGCATGCTGGAAGATGTGTGCTTGCTGTTTTTCTGACATTTTGATGTTGCATATCTCTTTGCAGTATGTAATAGCTTTTTCATTTGTGTATTTGTTTTATTTTTCCTGCCTATTTCTATCCAGCTTCCTCCTAAGTACTACTACAATGTTGTTAGTACATGATGGAAGATGGTTTTAAGATCTAATTGTTTCCTGATGAGCCAGCACAGCTCCTGTGGCACATGCATGCCAACTTGAAGAACAATTTCCGAGGGGAGAATGGATGCTTCTGCATCTAGCTAAAAGCTCTTGACTTGAGGGTCCCTAAATGTCAGGCTTTGAAAGGCTGGGGATATATGCCAAAAATATACCACTTTATATTGTTCTATTCCGCATTTTTCCTGAAGAATCTGGGCCAGGCCATTTGGCTAAAAGGAACTTTGGTCTGATCCAGCACAGCAGTTCTTATGATTACTAACCTTCCTGCTTATATTGAGAGTGAATGTCTCAATGTTGCAGTAACTCAGAGATATTTGTGGCCTGAGATGTGTGTTTGTACCTCTCTGGCCTTGGTATGGGGGTCGTAGGCCCCATTGCTGCTGCTGATTCTTTGTAGGCTCAGCCTTGCAAGATGCTGAGCAATTCCAGTTGAAGCGTAATACGCTTTTTTCTCTTCTTGTCTTTCCTATGTAGTTCCCAAGCTGACAGCCAAGAAGTGGGGACGTACAAAGGGCAATACCAAAGCTAATAGTGACATGAAAGATCTGGGGCCTGTTTCCTAATATGCTTCTGTCTTTAAGTTCAGTACAAAATGCTGTGTCCTTTAATTGCGTTCTTTCACCATTTGTACTATTTAATAATTGATTGCAAGGGAACTGAGGAAGATGTCTGTAGCTGCTGTGGCTGAAACTCTCTGCTGGATGGAACAACCAGTGATCTCTGCTTCTGTATTTTGAAAAAAAGTAGTAGGAAACATAACATGCTTTTGTTTAGTACTTATGGTTACTTCTGCTGTAGGCATATGATGCTTCTGAAGGAGCAGTATGGAAAACAAGTGATTGTTAACCTGTTGGGAAGCAGAGGAGGGGAAGAGGTGCTCAACAGAGCTTTTAAGGTAAAAGCAAAGTTTTTTCTTTTTCTTTTAAACTGCTGTTTTCCCCTGAGCCTCCGTGTTCTTTGTTTCCTTCTGGCCCAGTAGCTGATGAATACTATATCTTAAGAAATTATGTTATCTCTTTACTAGATGTTACATACTGAGAGAATGGTGCTTCAGAGTCTCATGGCTTAATTTCCAGCACTGCCATCCTGTTTATTTCTTCACACATTATGCACATTTAACCAGACTTTTTAAAAAATAGCCCTAATTCTCATAAGAGTAGTCCGCCTTTGAAAACATGAATCGTCATGGTTTCTGTTATAGCCACCTATGCTATCAGGTGCCTCATTGGATTGCTACAACTGTTTGGAGGCCAGGCCCTGGCTTACTGAGCATCTTGCAAGCTGTCTTGCTCTGACTGCAATGGGAAATAGCTCTTCTGCACCGACCATGATGGGAACTGGCCGCCTGAGCACTGGTTGACAGCCTGGTGTATGAAGAGAGAGGTTTTCCTGGCCCCTGCGTGTCCCTAGGCACAACTAATACCTGAAGGCATCTGGGTTGTGCTTCCGGGATGGAATTAAAGCTGCACTGAGTTCTAGTACGGTATTCTCATGGCCAGATTTCCAAAACGAATGCATATTTGAAGCTGCAGGTTGGCACTGGTGGGGTTTGCAGCAGTGCGCAGCTGCCTGAGCCTGGCTGGAGGCTGATGGAATCTGCCTCCTAAGAGCCTGTTGCTTTAGAAATCTGGCGTAGGTACTTTGGGGTATGTCTTCCCAAGAACAATCTGAAGAATGGTTTAAGTACACACCCATAGTGTGTTAGGTATCTGTCATTGGTAAAGAACGATACAACAGTTCCAAGTTCAAATGTTTACTGTGTGAAACTAAGCAAAATGAAAATTGTAATTAAATAATAGTTCCTGATTTGCTTCCCTCTCTCTTGGAATAATGTACTCAAGACAAGGACTGTCTTGAGGTTTTGGCTGTTTTTCTCTGTGACCATTTCCTCCTCCTCCAAAAGAGCTGGTGGGGGGCGCTATCAGCTTCCCCAGTGGAAAGTGAAAGTCTCACCCTGGACAGAATGTGGCCAAAGAAAGTGATTATGACTTAAGTTTGCAAGGCAATGAGGAAGCTACAGGAGTGAAGTCTATTGATAGCTTCTGTTTTCAGCTTCTTACTGAACTTCTTCATGACACAGATAAGCCTGTATAATCTCTTTGATTTCCCTATCTTTAAAATAGTTTTTATGGTTTATTTTAAAAAAAAAAAAAAACCATTGAAATTTTTGGGTAAGAGATGATTGCTTGCAAAGTGCTCAAATAACTTAGGAGGATACGAATCTGGCTTTTCTTGTTACTTTAATACTGATATTTTATCAAACACTCATGTTCTTGAAGACAGTATTCTGGCCAGTACCATACAAATAGAGATTAAGTCAGAAATGGTGCATCTCTAGAATAAAGACTTGGCATTCATTCATTTATTATAAAGATAGATCTGGTTTAATTGTTAAACTTTAATGATGTTTAAAGAGAAGTAAATTATGAAGGCACTTTGTGAGCTGAAAGAATTTAAACTGACAGCACCAGAAACTGAAGTTTTGTACCCATCCAAAACAACCACCTCTTGGTCTTTTCTTTACTTTTTTGTTTTAATAAATGGACGTTTGGAAAGAATAGATAACTAATTCTTACTTTGATGAATTTAAAGAGCTTGAATTAAAAAGAAGGTAGTTCATAGGGAATTATTAGAAATGAAAACTTTTCTCCAATTCTGTCATTAGTTTATATCTTTGTTTCTCCATCTTCCTTTCTTTGTATTCCTTCCTTCCTTTTTCCAAACTCTTCCTGCAATCTTAGTATTTCTTACCAGAGTTGGTTCAAAATATTATTGTAACTGCTGCTGCAGGGTTTCCTTGATCAGCATGTCACTGCTACCATTTGTTTATGCAATGGGAAGAAATGAAAAATTATAAATGACCAACTTACCTTCAACCTGAATCAGCTGTTACCAGACCAGAAATCAATACTGTTCTCAGTAATGCTGTTCCTCTCATAAGCATCCCTTACAACAGATGTAATTATGTTTACAGTAAAAGCAATACTCTAGTGTAGAGTTACAAATACTCTGACAATGATTTACACTGAGGCAGTGGGTAAATATCATCCTCAATTGCATTACTAGTGCCAGCAGCTGTAAAGGCAAGTTGAGATGTCGCCAACAGAGGAGCAGATACCAAGTGTTTTGGCTTTTCTAACAGCATAGTGAATCTCTCTCCAACCACCATGCAGCACCTTTTAAATTTGTTTCTGTGAGGAAGGCTTAATGGCTTACTTGATACAATTATACTGGTATAACTGCTGCATGTACACTTCTAATGTAATATTAGAATTGTTTTGTTCAGTTTGTGTCACAATCCAAGTGGGGTAAAGTGTCCGTCTCTTGAGAGGAAAATGTGCAGGAGGGAAGGGAATACACAAAAGCTCACATAGTCAGAGCTAATATAACAGCTTTCTCTGTTGTGGAGAGCAGGAGGTATTATTGTCATATCTATTACAGACACCTTAACAAAATTTGTGGTGGTTAGGGAAATGCATGTGAGGTCATAGAAACTGGAGATGAAATAATTATGCTATTTGTGCCTCTTCTTTCACTTTCATCTTCTACCACAAACATTTCATAATATGTTTCCTGGGACATCATTTCGTTCTTACTTCCTCCCCAGGAGGAAGTACCTCTACCTAAATTTAGGGCCACATTTTTCCCATGTCTTGGCACTTCAGGAATGGTTAAAAAATGCACCCATGCACTTTTATGCTCCTGTACCTTAAACAGCTCCAGACACCCTTGCCATCAGGGTCCTGGCCCTGAGCCTGCCCAGAGCATCCCTGCTGCTGCACACCCTCAGGCACAGCCCAAGCTGCAGGGCTGCCACTAGCCAAGGTGCAGTCAGCAGCAATTCTCAGCTATACTTTGCGGCTGCAGTTTGGGTTCTCTTGCAGAAATATTGGGGTCTAACTACTCAGTTTACTTTTGGAAAGGAAACAAGTAGAGAACTTCAGCTGCTTTTTTTCACATTTGGCCTTTCAAAATTCCCTGTGAACTTCTCAATATTAAAAATATGATGAAGAGTAAAAGTTTAGTAATGCCAAAAGCATGCTGGTATCAACCTTTACACTGTGGCTTGAGCATGATTTGTTTTCCTTCATTCTTGATCTAAACAGAAACTGCTATGGGCCTCTTCCCATGCAGCAGACACTCCCATGATAAACTTTGACTACCACCAATTTGCAAAAGGTGGGAAAACTGAGAAATTGGAAAATTTGCTGAGGCCTCAGCTGAAGTTGCACTGGGAAGACTTTGGAATCTTCACAAAGGGCGAGAATGTAAGTCCACGGTGAGTGTCCCTGCCCCTCTGTCCCAGCATAGCCAGGCACCACCAGTCTTGGCCTTCCCAGGTTGTTTGTTGTGTTGGGACCATGAGCATAAATGGCCACCTTGAAACAGAGTTTTGAGACAAAGTGTAGCTGTGATGTAAATAGATTATTTGGCTTAACTGCATATTCATTGTTTGAAATCTGGAAAATTACCAGTGCATGGATTTGCTAATAGAGTTTTGCAGATGTAGTCAAGTAATTAGACATGCTAATGGAACACATTGTGCACAACGTGCTTGCACTGTCAAAATGTGTGTGGGTATATTCAGGCTGAACACTTGATGATCTTGTTCAATCAACTAATAATTAGATGTTATTTTAAAATATACCTTCTTTTTCCTCCCTTTTCTTGTGTTTGGTTACCAAAGTCTGCAGACAGGTACTTTTCGAACGAATTGTCTGGACTGCCTGGGTCGTACTAATAGTGTACAGTCCTTCGTTGCACTAGAGGTGAGTTTGTCAGAGGACCTTTTGTGGATGCCTGCACTGCGTCTGTTGTCTGTTCCATGTGGCAGGCAGGAAAGAGGGCATAAATGTATGTCAATGATACAAGTCTGTCTTGCCAGCGCTATGATACAAAATGATGCTGGCTGGAATACTTAAACTGGGGCTAAAAAACAAAAACACATTTAAGAACAATGTTGGTTGTTTTTTATTTTCTTCTCTCCTTCTGCACCTAATCCAGATCCTGCTTGCTCAATTAGAGAGCCTTGGGTTGAACTCTAAATCTATAATTGAGCGATTTGTGGAATCCTACAAAGCAATGTGGAGTCTCAACGGTCATAATCTGAGCAGAGTATTTACTGGCAGTCGTGCCCTTGAGGGGAAGCACAAGGTAAAGAAAAATGGCAAAACTACTTATTCACAAATAAAGAAACATGTCTGATTTACTCTTTAGTGCCACCTGCACTGATGGTTCCTGTCTGATATAGGTTGGGAAACTCAAGGGTGGTGCCCGCTCTGTGTCTCGCACCATTCAGTCAAATTTTTTTGATGCAGTAAAGCAGGAAGCCATCGAGTTGCTGCTCATGGGTGACTTTTTCAGTGAGGAATATGCAGACAAAGGCAAGATGCTCATGGACCACACTGCACTGCTGGGTAAGGCTGGTGTAAATACTTCACTTTTCTTTTGTGTCTGTTTTTAGCTGTCTGATATAAGCAACTGCACCCTTTTGAAAAAATCAATAAGCTACTTTTGCACAAATCTGTTGTTTAAAACACTGCTTTCAAATGACCAAAGCACAACTCTGTGTGTTTTAGTTCCACTGTGCTTATTTCTTATATTTTGTTTTGGACTGCTGGGTATGTTTGTCTGCTGTTTGATGATGATCTACTCTGACAGTTTAGAGGAGTTGGACCAGAGGGAAAGATTTAGGGGTTATATTCCCAGTCTGGTCCTGTCTAAGTTTGTCTTGAGGAAGTCTGTTGAACTCAGACTTTTTTATCTCCTTAGTTTTGACCTGCAGTTTGCACATGCTTTTAGCCATTTTGGTATTTGAAGCACATTAATGTTGTTATGCTGGTTCATTCTCTGCTTTACTCCAGGCCCTGACAGTCCACAACATATACACATTTGTTTGCACCCATCTGGAATAAACCAACATAACTCTCTCAGAGAACATACTTGTGTGCAAAATATAGGATAATTGCACCCACAAGCAGTATCACATGGTCAGTTTGCTCCAGAGAACTACTGGATTTTAATAGTATATATGTGAACCCTTTGGTGCCACTTCAGTCCTGGGGTTGTTCCCTGGTGTGGACCACAAGGAAAATGCAGATAACATCTCTAAGCCTGACTGCCAGTGCAAATCAGGTAGTTAAAAGATGAAGGTTAGCTCAGGTGCTCACATAAAAAGCCCGCACTGCTAATTTTCTGTACTCATCAAAAATAAATGAATTTAATGGTTTCCTGTGAGGAGTTCTGACCAGGCTAGAGAACCACAACAGTGTTAGTTTTGGATGGGTTCAAGACTCTGTGCTGCTCTCTGCCTTTCCCCTCCACACTCTAAACTTTTTAAGGCTTCAATTTAAGTCATAACTTGCAACATGCTTGATTGCTGTGGCCTAAACTGAAAAGATGAAGGGAGGAAAAAGAATTTATTTGCTTATTACTTGAAAAATTGCAGCAAAACATATTCTGAAAGTGCATGACCAGCCATTCACAACCTTTCAAAGGGTTCCTGGTTTCTGGAAGAGAAATTGCTGACGTCAACCCCAGTTATCTTGTAGCTCTTGCTATTGGAGTTAAGTCCTTTGCTTTTTTGTTGTTGCTGCTAGGGTAATGTAATTATTTCATAGTGATTGTGTGGCTGCTGCCTGTATGCTTTGTGTCCTTTTACAGCACATTCTTCTTTGACACACCGTGTTTCTGTCTCCCCTCTTCTACCAGTAACTCCAAGTATTTTAAAGGCCATGTCAGAGCGTCAGTTTGAATTCACAAGCTTCAAGCGTGTTCGTGTTGCCACGGGGACGTGGAACGTGAACGGAGGGAAGCAGTTTCGAAGTAACATCCTCGGTACCAGTGAGTTGACAGACTGGCTGCTGGATTCTCCCAAGCTCTCTGGAGTTTCTGAATTTCAGGGTAAGACTTTAAAAATGTGGAAGCAGTATTGCTGGGATCTCCAGGGACAGTGAGTTAGGACATAGGTTTGACCAGCCATTCCTTTCAAAGGCAGTGCATCTCAGAAGGCATTTTGTATCAGTTCTCTGGGATGTATTCAGCCCCATGTAGGCTTGTGCTGCCTCCCCTCAGCAGTGCAGCGGTGCATGTGAAGGGCTCCTGACAGTCAGAGCAACTCATGCATCTGTGCCAGGTGACTCTGCCTTGAACCTTCAGCAGGTCAGAATTCAGAGGTCTCCTTTATGCCATCATGGGGTGTATCTGGCTGTTCTGCATCCCATATTTCATTTTCTTCTTCAATATCTCTGTCCTTTTTTCTTCATTGTGAGTGAGAGCTACACGCTTAGGTGCCCTCAGGGTGTCTCCTTGGTCTTTACCTGGAGCTAAACTTATCTGTACAATCTAGACTCTGAGGTTGTCTGGAAATGTTACTATCAAACCCTTCAGACAAGAAGAGTTGTATTATTACATTTGTTCGAGGCAATTTCCTTTCTTGAGAAGTACAGAAAGCTCTTGTGCTTGTGGCTTGCTTAAATTGGCTGCCAATTGCTTATTTACAGAACAAGGTCAGGTATTGCAATTGATTTACAGGTTTTATTAAGAAAATGAAAAGTGAATGTTCTGTCATTTTAAAATAGAGTTTGCAAAACTATGGCAAAACCCATGCTTTTATTGTTATAGTGGAACATTTAGCTTCCTGCAGGCATCACAGGGATACACCTGTGCCTAACTTTCAAGCTCAGGAATTAATTCCTCAAATCCTCGGCTACTTACATGAGTTGTGTCGTTTGAACCCATAGTGCTTGAGTGCATGGATATGTGATTGCATGCAGACAACTGTACTCTGAATAGCTTGGGTGGGTGATTGGTCCAGTCTGTTTCAGAAACAGTTTAAATGTGTTAGCACATGACTGTTCCCATTAAATAAAAATTTGTTAAGAGCCTGTCATGTGCTAGCCTTGCCAGGCCTTGCCCTGAGAGAACTGGAGGAGCAGGACCAAATGGTACAGGCAGTCATAACATGATCGGTCTAAGCAGTTTCTGGAAGGGAGCTGGGAGCTGGGATATGACCATGCAAATGTCTGTTTTTGTGGTAATGTCAGTGCAGTGCCTATACCAATGGATAAGTGTTCAAAGACAAGTGTCCAAAATTATTAATGGGAAATACACATGACAGTGCCTGCCATATTAAGCCAGTGAAGGAGGCCAGCTGACATGTGCTAGTTTTGCCTTTGTGTCTACAGAGTGTTGAGGCATATTTTACTTTTCTTTCCATTCTTACTTTCTAGAGGCAGGTCCCTGTGGTTGTCTACTATTTAAATCTTCATGTTTAATTATGTTACTGTTACCTTGGTTCTATGACAGTTAAAAAAAAATCCCTTTAGGCAATGGACAGACCTGATGGGTCAACAGATGTGCTTCCCACTATTATATGAGAGCACTGGATTTTTGGTGTTTTGCCAGGTTAATATCCACATGTCTGGGTAGGGAAAGGAGAGTTGCTGTGCTCTGGAGTGACCTAACCTAACCTTAAGTTAGACTCAGAAGAAATAACATAAGAAGAAACTTCAAAGGCTTCCTTAAATGAATAGATAAATTTACAAAGGCATTGAGAGGGAAAGGACATACTGGTGTGTGGACAGTGAGTTCAGTTACATAGCAATTAGCGTCAAAAAAAGAAAACAAAAAGGAGAAGCATGTTGGGTAAAATGGCAAGAGGGTAAAAGATGGTGGGTAGTGAAACGTTGTGGCTTTAGTTGATGTGTGAGGCGAGGAAGAGAGAACATTGAATATTTTCTCATCTTAACATTGCTACAATATAATGCTCTATTCTAAAGTGCTTCCTGCAAGAGACCAACTGGTGGGAGAAAAGCAGGAAAAAAATTTCAGAGGAACTGCAGGGGTTGTTTTGTGAGATTAGATTAAAGGAGCTATGAATATGTATAGCTTGGCAGGGGATACACAAGACAGAACTACAGGAATGATCTCTGACAGAAATTAGAAAACAAGTCATTAGAAGAAACAACAAAATAGTAACTCTTCTATGACTTTTGCCTCTTTCCAACAGATGATGAAAACTGCACTCCTGATATATTTGCAGTAGGATTTGAAGAGATGGTTGAATTAAGTGCAGGGAATATTGTAAATGCCAGGTAGGTTTAAAAAAAAAACAACAAAACAAACACCACACCAAGACAAAACAGCCAAACAAGAGTTGTGCTTTGTATGGTCAGGTGTATAAAATACTTCCTTCCAAGACTTGCTTGTAATCATAGCTGGAAATACATTTGCCATTAAGAAATGGCACTGAGATGATGTTAAAAGTGCTGTTTCTCTGTGAACTTATGTACAGTAGAATACACTGGGTTTTCTAAGTCTCTTAAGTCTTTGTGTTGTCAGAGAAGGATTCTGATGGTTGTCATTGATTTTAACGCTTGTCCTTAAACCCCTGTGTGATATTGGAAAAATGTGCTCAGTGCATGCAAACATAATTGTCATTTATATGGGAATTCTAAGATGAATGAAATGTCTCTGTGGCTAATTGTATTTGTGAAAATTATGGCTAGAGAAGGAGTTAAAGGCCAAGTCTGAGCTTGGCTCATCAGCGTATACAGTGGGCTGTGGTGTATACCAATCCCTTTGAATCTGAATCTTTGGAACACTGAAGAGAATGTTTCCCATGCTGATTCATCAGGCTGACCAGTTAATATTCTGTTTCGGGAATGACAAGTTACAGTAGTGGTCAGCATGGCTGCTGGGCAGACAGTATATCTGCATGTATCAGTTGACTTTGGAGATAAGAAAGCACTAGTTCTGCAGAAGCAAAGGTATATGCACCCACCCACAAACCTTCAGCTAAGAACAGCCAACAGCTGTGGGTGGCCAGTCATCTCCCAGTCAGGGAAGATCCAGAGATGATCTCCTCTTCAATGTGAGCACAAGAAATCTTACAAGGCATGAGACTGACGTGGATTTTTTGTTTTATGGTTAAGATTACCACAATTGAATGGGGATATCAAACGTCACGTAAGCATATCTTGTTCTAGGCGTAGCAGACAGAATCCCCCTGTATTTGTGCGCTTTGTCTGGGCTCACTGGCCCTGCTAACTCTGGTCTCGTTCACAAGGAGGTATTTATTGTCTGTCTCTGCCACTTCCAGTTCTGGAGCCAGCATGTGTACAGCCTAATGGGTGTCTGTAAACCTAAGGCACGGTTAATCTGCTCATTTTATTGACTGTATGTGGTTTGCTTTGATTCCATTAAATGATTTTATGTTTGTTCCAGTACAACGAATAGAAAAATGTGGGGAGAGCAGCTTCAAAAAGCTATTTCCAGGACTCATCGCTACATTCAGCTGACATCAGCACAGCTTGTTGGTGTTTGTCTTTTCATCTTTGTACGACCTTATCATGTCCCCTTCATCAGGTAAAAAACAAACAAACACAACAAAACCCCCACCAAAACAAAAAAACAAACAAAAAGTCCAGCAAACCCTCAACCTTTGTCTACAGTAACATCTGCTGTGGGAGCATGACTAGAGACGGTAGAGGTGATTTTTCAATTTGGTGGGAATTATGCAGACCTAGATTCTGGTCTCTGTTCAGTGTGGGAGAGAGATATGTTTCCAGGCAGCAGTAGTCTGGAGTTCATCCTCATGTTGGATCACCCAAAGGCCAAGCAGCCCCAACATCTTCCTCCAGCTGAGAAGCTGGGCATGTTTCAGGTGCACAGTCAGGGTGTAGCACCGTTTTTGGGTGCTGTCTTTCTGGAAGAGGAATGACCTGAGCTATTAAGTCTGAGAGTGTTTGGAGCACCAAGTGAAGGCAAGTGCCTGCCCTCTGCCCAAAGGGCAGGGTTTACTTTTTTACTCTCTCTTTAGTGTTTCCATATGGAAGCAGGGCTGGTTGCAGGCCTGAAAAGAATGGTGGAAAGGGAGGTGCAGGAAAGAAAGCTAATTTTGCCCCCTGACATTTTACAGAATCATGAGCTATAAGGGCCCATTAAGTGTTTGTCTCTCCTAGATGTCACATGTGCCTAGTCAGAAGGGTGCAGAGCTATGTGTCCTCGACTTACTAGCATTGGTGTCCCTGGAGACCAATCAAAATCCGCTTGCCCCTAGACGATTCTGACTTTTATTAAAGAGGAAAGATAAGAATACCAAGCCACAGGGATTTCTGCATTAAAATGCCTTTGCCATGAGCAAGAATTATGCAGGCTAAGTGTGAATGGGTAGGAAATAAGTAATTAGCTCTAGCTGTCCTTGGGCACCACTCTGTACTTAAAGTCTAGAGTGATCCAAACAGCACCATCTACTCCATGTTAGGAGAACAGATTGGCCACTGCATTTTGTGATTTAAAATATCAAAAGCTGCCTTTTTCTCCCCTCTGGTCTCATATCTACTGAGAAGATGAGTGCAGAGCTTGCACAACATCAAGTGCTCTAGGCTAGGCAGAGTAATGCAATCCAGGTAACTCTGATGGTCTTGCATTGATGCCTTCCCAGTAATCTTTCTTCAGCATGGTTTTTAAAAATTCTTATTTTTGGTGGCACAAAGCAATCCAGAAGGGAAGTCTTTCTATTAGTTTCTGACTTTTCACCCAGCTTGCAAGAAGTTCTGAGTAATCCTGCAGGAAATGCATGGTTTAAATGGAGATCAGAAGCAGAACAGCACAGTGGCTCTGTTGCAGCTGTCAAACTGCTAGGAATTGGATGTAGGCCTTTGAAACTCAGAAGAAAAATGGAAGAGTTTGATTTTGGTGACTGAATTTCGTTATTTAATGCTAACGTGCTGCTATGTTATATGAGCATAATCAAACCTAACCTTTATGCTTGTGTAGTTTTTCCCATGTCTAAAAAAGGAAAACAAAAATGATCAGAAGTGGAAAAAAAAATAGAAGCTTCTGTGCTTACAGAGATTAAAGAGATTAGGACAGAAGTTAGAGAACAGAGAAATAAAATGAGAGAATAGCTGAGGCTTATACAGCAGTGAAGGGATTGATGAAATACAAGCAGTTGAATGTACAGTGGGTTATCGCAACATAAACTTTGCTATGAATGCAAGTCAGATAAATATCAGTCAGCAGTTTGGTAGGCAGGCAGCAGGAAGGGAGAACTCCTTGGAGTGAAAAGGCTTCTTTTGGAGCACTTGAGACCCATCTTTTCATACAAAACACTGGTCCCTTTCTGCCTTCCTGAGGGTGTGTTTTCTGGAGCTTTTCTGCAGTCAGGAAAAGAGGGGAAAATATAGAAAAGGTGGAGGGCAAGGAAGAGAGGAAGACGAAGACAAGGGGCAAAAGAGAGCCTGTAACATCTTGCATCATTGAGATCATGAATGTTTGACAATAACTCAAATAAGACTTAGTGGTTTTCCCCCTGCCTCTTGCTTAAAGCCAGTAATATTCTGGTCCAGATCTGCTTGACTTTTCTATGGAAAGTAAAGTTTTCTCACTGGGAAGGACACGCATGATGCTGGGGTTAGTTACAACAATGACCTCATCATTTACTTATCTGATCAGACGGGCGTGCTTTATTCTCAGAGTAGACTGGCTATCTGGGAGAAATTATCCTGTGAGCAGGTGGTCTGCTTTGTAAAGCAAGTGATCTTTCCGTAGTAAAGTATATGCTTATCAGAGCATTGAAATACTATGTAATTAACAACATGGAGGATCTAAGCAATTTGTCATCAGCACAGAACTAATTTTAAGGGTTATGTATAAATAATTGTATGTGATAATCACTGATTTTATTGCATTTGATTTAACAAATTATGGGTTATGATCCATTGCTCTTTAATTGATTGAAAAATCCAGCACCAACTGTGAAGTTGGATTTCAACACAGTCACAGTAATTAGATTGTTAACTGTCTGAAAAACAGATTCCCATATGTTCAAAAGTAAAAGGAAACATAATAGTTAATGTAGTTATTTTCACTGTTTTAAAGTTCATGCTAGAGGTAAACTTGAAAAGTATATTCTATAGAAATTCCCAATACTTCAGAAATAATGTCTTGCTGGTCTGTTTGGAAGGGACAAGAAGAGGAGGAAAATACTTTCAAATAGTTTTATTTCTATAATATTGTGTTATACTTCATCTTAAATGTAGGTACCTGAACATCACGAAGAAAGTAAAAGACGTGCCTAAAAGCAGCAAGCTTTCTGGAGGGGAAAAGACATGGCATTGTAAACTGGCTTTTCCTTTATGTTGCAGTCAAAGTTAATTGAATGTTTGTCCCTGCAGCGCTTCATGCTCTTCTCTCTTTTTTTTTTTTTTTTTTAAATACAGGGATGTAGCAATAGATACTGTGAAGACAGGAATGGGAGGAAAAGCTGGAAATAAAGGTGCAGTGAGCATTCGTTTTCAGTTCTACAGTACCAGTTTCTGCTTTATATGCAGCCACTTAACTGCTGGGCAGACTCAGGTGAAAGAGAGGAATGAAGATTATAAAGAAATCACACAGAAACTCAGCTTCCCAATGGTAAGTGTAGGTGTATGCACGCTGAAAACATTGGATGTAAAGGCTGTGTCTTTACATTATGAAAACAGGTCTCAAGCTGTCTTTTATGCCCTTTCTCCATGGCACTAAGATGACCTGTCATCAAAGAAAACGGTAAAGAAAACATTAAAAACCAACCAACCAAACAAACAAAAAACAAAAAACAAAAATGTTTCACAGGAGGCCAGATACCGATATAGTAATGTAGCACTTGCTTTACAAAAGTTCTATGCCTTTCAAAAAAAAAAATCATTGCTGCAGTGCTTGAAAAGTCCTCACTTTTAAACAGTTTTCAAGTTCATCTTTCAGAATGGTCTCACCTAACTGGTAAATCTGTAAGGCCTTGTGGATAAGATCTAGGTGGCTGGTGTTAGAGCTGGAGAGCATGACACCAATGGCTTTCGCTGACAGTAGTTAGGGTTTCTAAAAGACCATCCATGACACTCAGTGCATCAGTGCTTTAGCTGCTCCTGCTCAGGTACATCACATCAGTTCTTAGTCACTGATATGGTACTTTCTGTTCCCTTAATTTTGTCCTCATGAATGTGTCACTGTCAAGGAACTGCTGGCTTTTCTGTGAGTGTGGCAAGTAGGCACTATTGGTGTGTATGAATAATTTTCCCCCTAAATCATGTCAAATCAATCACCTTAGTATTTTATTTCACACCCGTCTCCTCAGGCCAGCAGATAACTGCTGGGATTTGTAGCACTGCTGCTTTAATGTTGGTTGCTTTAATTTCCACAATGCTTTCTCTCCCAGACATCTCTGGAGAGGTCCTACGCCAGGGAGGAAATGGACCAGTTTATGTATTCTGGTTAGCTGGCAAAAAATGGCACTTAGGTTGCAAAGCATAAAATTTTAACTCCCTATTATTTGCAAGGTTTAGAGGCTTGGCACGCGTAGCATATCAATCAGTTGTTTTATGTAAGAGCTAACACTGACAGTCTGAACGTCCTGCATAGAATATCTGTTCCAAATGGCCATAAAGTTGTGCTTCTGGTAGTTTTTCCTTCTAATCCCTCATTAACTATTTTATGGTTTTCACGTTTACAATAGCTGAAGGTACCTTGTGTCTATAATGTGTATAAAGAGTGCCCTCTAGTGCTGTGACAGCCACAGCTCTGGAACATTTTATTTACCAGTCTCTGGGGTTTCAAGGTTTATAATTTAACTTTAAAAAAACCCACAAACACAAACAAACAAAACAAATAAAAACAAAACCCAAACAAACAAATCCCCAAAACAACAACGACAAAACCTACCAAAGCAACAGCAACAACAAATGGCTAGAGGATAACATATTACACTTAGAATTGGAGTGAATTTTCGTTACACGTTTTATTTCACTACATTTACAAAACTATGATGTGCACATAAGATCAAATTTGGAGCTTGTTCTTACTCAGGACCTTTGTTGCTGAATGTGCCTTGGTACCCGAAGCACATTTTGTATTATATTTAGAATATGTAAATATATGTGTGTGAAATGTGTTAGGGAAAGAAAAATATGTTTTTAATATTCATGATAGCCAAACTGTGGATCTAAAGCTGGGATCCCAGCTTAGACGTACCTTCAGGAAACAGAGGTCAGAGTCTGACACTCCTGTTTACAAAGTTCAGCTCAGCAGGATGCAAAAAATAGTGAAGGAACATTGTAGCACAAGATGGATTTTAACAAATCAAATGTGGCAAGTAGGTCCTGCATTTAGTAATTCAGAGAGACTGAGTTCTATATTTCAGTTTATTTAGAAGGTGTTTCCATGAATGTGATTCAACATTAATGGTATTCTGTATGTACCTCTAACCTAGGGGCGGAGCGTGTTCTCACATGACTATGTCTTCTGGTGTGGTGACTTCA
This sequence comes from Streptopelia decaocto, assembly GCF_964273445.1. Lineage (NCBI taxonomy): Eukaryota > Metazoa > Chordata > Aves > Columbiformes > Columbidae > Streptopelia > Streptopelia decaocto. The sequence continues at coordinate 57,344,385 of NC_138656.1, forward strand.
ACTATCGCATTGATCTGACATATGAGGAAGTCTTTTATTTTCTCAAACGACAAGATTGGAAGACACTTTTGGAATTTGATCAACTACAACAGCAAAAATCTAGTGGAAAAGTAAGGCTGTGTGTCTCATTTTCCAGAATATCTGCGTGTTGGCTTGGTCTAATTCTTTGAGAAGAATTGAGACGTTGTGTTTCCAGACCTTTGTAGTACCTGAATGTAGTAATTTGTTCAATGATCAGAATGTTGTTTGTTTGCAAAGAAGTTGATATGTTACAATGACACCTACCTCATCTGTAACTTAATCACAGAGATGGTATTTCTTTTCATAGATTTTTAAAGACTTCCATGAAGGGACTATTAATTTTGGACCAACATATAAATATGATGTTGGCTCAGAGGCTTATGATACAAGTGACAAGTGCAGAACTCCAGCTTGGACTGACAGAGTGCTTTGGTGGAGAAAGAAACTGCCTTTTGAAAAAACAGGTGTGTAGGATCTTTTCTCCTTTACCTGGAAGTTATTTTAGATTTCATTCAGAACCCACGTAAGAGAATTGAATCTAGTGAATGGTGAGCAAGGGAGTTAGTGGGCTCTGGGCTGAGCGCTGTCTTTAGGTGTGTCCTGCAGGCTCAGTCAAACTGCGGTGGCTTTACTGAAGCAGATGTTCTTTTGTCTTCACTGGAACAACTTGCAGAGACAGAGAGCCCTTTCTTCTTGAGCCTCTGAACAAGGGCTTCATGCTACGGATTGAAAAGGTGTGGGGAGCTCACTGAGGAACTGAAAACAATCCAGCTTTATCAATCTTGAAATTATTCTGTTGCTTTTCAACAGAATCATGAATCCAAATAAAGTTCCCGTGTTGTAAGGTCTAGATTGTTATAACTGTTGCCCTCAGTAGATGTATAAGCACTTTTCTGTAATTTCTTCTGCCTTGGTAATTCTTAGGAATATTTTTGATAGTTTCTGTAATTGGGGAAGATTTCATTAATTAGAGCTTATAAAGTACTTTGAGATCATGAGTGTCCAGCACAACAGAAGGGCTGTTTTCACTTGTTATTAAAAAGTTACAATAACAAAAAATATTTCTTTGCATATCCAGGGACAGTTTTCATAACCATTCTCTCAGTCTGCAAGTACATCTATCTCCCAGTGTCTATAAAATCTGAACAAATTCATATTAAAAGTACAATTGCTGGAAGAGTAATTTGTTTTGTGCCCGCAGATGTGATTTTTTCACGTGTCTGGGAACTACTGCTTGGAATCCAAGTCATACCTTGAGTATACTAAATGTAAAAACTACAAAGCAAAACTAGGGCAATCAGAGAGTACGTGTCAATGTGATACAGAGTTTTTTACTCTTATTTAAAGAAGGAAAAATGAAGTAAAACAAGGAGTTTAAACCATTGGTAGAGTTGTAAGCTGGGAAAGAAAAACTGTATGAGGCATAATAAGGCAACTAAAACAGACCTCTCGTGCTGACTGTTTTCATCTTAGGAGAAAGAAAACTTCTCAGCCTTTTTAATGCATATTCCTTATTTCGTATGGCAAGGCTTTCCCCCAGGAGGACTTTAGTTGATGCAGTACACCCAGAATGTAAGGCCTGTCTAGCTGGCCTGGAAGAGCTGAGGCAGGTTCCTTTCTTTCGAGCTTGTAGGCCTCCCATAGCCAGCTCATATGGGGACATAACTGACCCCATCTCTGTTTGCCCACCTTCCCAGCCCTGCAAAGCTTTTCTAATTAGTTTGCTGCCAGCATTCCTCTGCTTTACTGCTGATGGTGAGGCTCTTCTGCCTCTTGACTCTATTTCTTTTGTCTTGCTTATTTTTGCTGCTATAGGCTAGAGGACTATTTGCCTTCTGAGAAGAAAGCTTAGCCCCGTTGCAAGGGATTAGTACACCATATTGTGTATTAACTAATTTCCTACTCCACAGAAAAGAGATAGAGTTATCCATTAGCCCAAACAGTGACCTAAAACCTTTCCTATTATTGACAGCAATATAATACCTCACTCTAGCACCATGTCTGGAGCACTTTCTGTCCCCTTAATGCATTGCAAAAGGAGGCTGGATTTGCATGGGTTTGCTTACTCCCATCTCTTGTGTATTATTTCTCCATTCCATGTGTATTATTCAGATTTGCAGTGTATTTTGCAAGTACAGTGTCTGTTTCTATGCTCAGTAATGAGGCAGGAAGTAAAATACTAACATGATTCTGTCAGTCCAGATGGTACAGGTAATTGATTGGGATACATTCAGGTTAACCGTTTTGCAGGTGTCTTTTTCTAGTGATCAGCTGTCTCTGTTGCACTCCCTGTCCTTTCTGTTTTGTTTGTTTGTTTGTTTTCTAGTCCCTAACTTGTAAATCTTTTAGGATACAAGCTCTTCTTTGAATGGTATACACGAACCAAAAAGCTCACCTCCTACTACTAGGGTCTGTGAAGTGCATCCTAATAAATTAGCTTTTAACTGTTAGCAAAGCTAGCTTTGAGTGAGTTTTAAATCATGTCTTGTGCTTCGTAGCTGGAGAGATCAATCTTCTAGACAGTGATCTGAATGCTGAAACTAAAGTCAGGCACACCTGGACCCCTGGAGCCTTGATGTACTATGGGAGAGCAGAGCTGCAAGCATCTGACCACAGGTAAAGTCCTAAGCAAATAATCAGAGAAAGGGCTGCTAGGTTAGAATGTGTTGCACTGAATTACACCTTCAGAGTGAGGGACCAAGTCTGATTGTAACAGGAATTACACCCTTATTCTGTGTCCAGTATCCGTTTGGTGGGTTTTTTTCCTCATGGTGGGTTTTATACTAGGGTGGCAAGTATCGATGGTCCTGTATTGATTTCTGCTGCATTGTGATCTTGGCAAGGGTTGGATAAGTTGCAGCAAGCTTTCTGTTGCTGGGCTTTGGAAAGCTCCAGTACCAAAACAAGCTGCTCTGATGGGCTCCCACTCAGCTTGCTGTGGGAGAGAAGGTTGAGACTGTGTGGTCTGAAGCGGTGTAAGCTGTGTATGTAGAGTCAGGTGTGACCTCTTCAGAGTAGGGAAGTGTTGGGCTTTTGCCCTTAGAAATGGAGACGGGAGGAGGAAAAAACAAAGACCAGTGCCTCTGCTTGGTTCATATCACTAATTTTTCTTCAGGGATATGAGTGGCCTTTCTTTGTTAAACTTGTCACCACTTCACTTCTCTGAAACAAATTCTATAATAAATGTACCTTGAAAGCTCCCTTGAATTCAGAATAATGTCTCACTCCTTGCATACCCTATGGAAATGCTACAATATTGTTCCTCATAGCAGGACTCAGTGACCCACAGTAGCTGCTTTTGTGCTTCTCATGGTGCTCTTGTGTGTGAGCACTGTTCTGTACTCCTCCAGCAATGGAAGAATATGGCTCTTGCAACCAATTTTTGTCTGTCAAGGCTTTGACATTGCTGTGTTCCACAGTGGAACTGCTGTACTCGTTATATAGGACCCTGAGGATGCAATCTGTGAAACATGGCTGTTGTATGTTGGTTTTCTATTTCAGCAAACTTGATTGCAAAAACTGCTTTTTAATTACAGTCGGCAGGTTTGCTTTCCTGAGGTTTGTGCTGGGAAAAGGGCTTAGCTATATCTTTGTGACATATGGAAATGCATTATGATTCACTGCGCTTATAGGAATAGTTAACATTTCCTATTTTTTTTTCCCTTTACTGTTCCTTTCTAGCTCTGCTGTTGTTGCTTTCATATGTTCTGCTAATGCATATTCCAGAGCCTGCTCTATTGCAAGTAGGAGGCAGCAATTTTGACATGGAGCAGCCATCCCAGTTACTGCTTTGTGTGTATGTGCAGGTGGAAGTCGGAGAATGTGGATTGCAGCCACTGAGATGGGACAAGCTTTACTCTTTCAGATAGCTTTCTCAATTTTGTTTAGGTCTAACGGAGAGGTCATTTGTAAAAAATGGCTGAAGAAGCAAGTTTGCAGTGTTGACTGCTTATAATGTGATGGATTGACATATGTTTGCTATGTAACTACATTATACACTTAGAGGACCTTGTCCTTAGTTTTTGAAAGAAGACATCTTCATGTGGCCTTGTCTAACAGAAAATAATATATTGCTTTCCTCATTTATAGGTGTTTTAGGAGACAGCTGTTTGATAATGAGTGAAGTGTCCTGGTATTTTTAGACTGCAGGCTTGCCAGAAGTGCTGTACACAATTGTTATTTCAATTCCTTTATGGTGTGTCCTCACTGTTACATTCAGCTAATGCAGGGCTGATGAATGTAATTAACAGTGCTCAAGGTGTGATCTTCCACTGCAGGAAAAATTAAACAAGCCACCAGACTTTGAACTTCTGGATTGTATTGCCAACCACAGTGCTTTTTTGCAGTGAGACCTTAAGTAATTTTTTCCCACTTCTCTTTCTGCGTAGAACATACCTAGTAATCACTTCCTTCATAGGTGTAGCAGACTTAATTAAATACTTACCATGAGATTTGACATAATGGAGTTAAAAATTATCATAGATTTATAGAGTTTAAACAAGACACTATTAATCCTTCACACAACTAAGTTCTTCTTACCTGTCCTACTGCTTGACATTGATTTTAATTTTATATAAGCATTTCCTATTGGGCGATGTTGATCTTAATTTTAAATAAGCATTTCTCCTTTGTTTCATGTAGGCCAGTGTTAGCTATTGTAGAAGTGGAAGTTCAGGAAGTTAATCAGGCTGCCCGTGAGAGTGTTTTCCAGGAAGTGTCATCTTTCCAGGGACCACTGGATGCCACAGTAGTGGTAAATCTGGTATCACCAACACCTGAAGAGAAAAATGAATTTCCAGAGGACTTGCGTACAGAGCTTATGCAAATGTTTGAGGATTATGGCACTGTAGTTCTGGTCAGGTAAGTCTGGGATCTGAAATGGCATGTCATCCATTCAAAAACACAGAGTAGAAATTCCCTTTTTGTCCTGACAGAATTAACTTTGTATTACGAAGTAGTACACCAAGTTCCTTTACTGCATGTTGAATTCTTCATTAGAAATTGAGCACAAGTATTTTGAATGTCTCTTACCTCTCGTCAGCCTGTTAAAGTAATAGTCTAACAGCTCTCTTGGCTGAGTGGAGAGGAATTTTATTCAGTACAGCATCATAAAGCAGAGGCTTTGATGTGAATCTTCGTCTTTAGGTTCAGGCCTCATTTCCATGCATTGCTTCTGCTGGCAGGCCCTTGGGGCCCTGCTTCACTTCCTCTGAGGAGGTCTGCTCTCTTCCAGCGCTCTTTCACACTTACTAGGATTTCCTGGCTGGCTCTCCTTTCTTTTGGGGGTCATTTTGCTTGGTTTTTAATAAAATGGCTTCTCACAGTTTGAGAGGGAGAGTGTGATACCTTCTGGCAGAGCAGTTCAATTTAATTGTGATTGATTCTGTACAGGGCTCCAGCATAGCTATGAGACTTCTGTTTTGAGAAATACAGGCGGAAGACCTGACAGTTGACTTGGGAAACAAGACCAGAAACTTGTTTATGTTGTATTAGACCCATTTCTTCGTGAAGAAAACTGGTTGTTGTTGTATGGTTTTATGAAGTATCAAATACAAGTAGAGAGTTCAAAAGCAGCACTGCAGCACCACTTTGCTTGTGAAGAAAATGAGCAAGAAAAGAACATGCTGTGATTTGGTTTTAATTTCTTTAGAGCTTGATGGTATCCTAGTCTCTGGGAACATCACATGTCCTCTGAGGTGAGGGATATGCAGACCCACGGAAGATAGTGCAGAGGGAGTGTGGATATCAGACTAGGTATCCTGTCAGCAGCTGCTGGGTGTTTGTACTGCTGCTTCTAAAATAGAGTTGTGAGGAAAATACAACTAAAACCAAATAGCTGTACAAAACCATCATGTTTTCCTTTAAGGTTTATAGTTCAATGGTGAAGTAAAATGCACTGTTTTCCCATCTCTGCCTTTTTTTTTTTTTTTTAACTAGGATCAGTGGAGGTCAAATGCTGGTGACATTTGCAGACAGCAAGTCAGCCCTTCGTGCTATGGATATAGATGGTGCCAAAGTAAGACTCTCTCAAACCTATAATAATAATTCCATAACAAGTTTCTCAAAAGTGTTTGCTTAGAATTAGATAGTTGTGTTGCTAGTTAAGTCAAGTAGCTTTATTTTAAATCAACTTAGTGCTCTCAAAGTCGTTAGTTTTCAGAGCTGCTGAGGCTTTTAGTGCAGTATTTCAGTTTCAGGAGGGCAGGAGGTGACCTTTCTTGGAGCTCCTGAGCAGTGCTGAGTATACGGCCTCTGATACCACTGCAGAACACATGGACTCACTCATTGTTCTGGCACTGAGTTTATGTGCGACTTTATACTGTTGCCAAAGCATCCTCACAATTGCGGTTTGGAGATTCTTTGTTTCTCTTAAGGATATCAAATAATCTCCTCCTTACCAAGCTGGAAGGACATGATTCATTGGTCTCCATGGCAAACTCAGCATTAGCAGTAGGCATTTACCTTCCCTTCCCCTGTTCTTCCTTCCCACACACATACTCTAGAATTCATCCACCCCCTCATTTATGCTGACAAAAGTATGGGGCTACACTATAAACTTAACATTGAAATAATGGATTTAACCCTCATTCTTCTTTCATATTTGGAGTTTTACTGATTAATTTGGCTCACTCCATTGATGTAACTTATAGCACAGACCCAAACACAACTGTATGTGCACAATGTGTGAAGGTGCTAGGAATCTGATTCAGGAACTTTCCAAAGTAAATTTGCTGCCAAAGCTGCTGCCTTGGAAACTTCTCACCCCAAGTGTAATGGAGCCACACATATAAGCAGATGTGCTCTTAATCTCTAGAATAATATACGTTCCATATATCTTGACCATCATTTTGGGGATTTTCTGAGTGGAGGGTCTCCTTACAGATGGCATCAGGTAGCAAATTCTTGTCTGTTTTAAAGCTACTGACTCAAAATGGAACCCTCCCACACCATTATTACAATCACAGTATCATTTTGATGATATTTGATGTTTCACCTACTTCTCAAGTATTTCCCAAATGCAGCAGCAGTGCTTTCAAGCTGTGAAGCAAATTTTCTTTTAAGAATATTGTTACAGTCTGAAAACTTGGTTATGGGGATAAGAAGAGTGCTTCCTTTTCATTTAGGTTCTGAAATGAAGCTTTAGTTATATCCGTTTCTGAAGCAGATATACAATAGACTGGCAACACTTGCTTATTCTGTTCAGGTGTTCTCATTTTGTGAAGTTGCTCGGCAAAGGGGAAACAATTATTTCGTTGCGTTAGGTCAAAGGCAGAACAGTGAAGATCCGACCCAAGACCAAGGACTGGCTAAAGGGCCTTCAGGAGGAAATTGCTCGAAAACGGGACAGCATTGTCCCCATGTCCCCCACAGCAAACTCCTGTCTTCTGGAAGAAAATTTTGACTTCACAAGTTTGGACTATGAATCAGAAGGTGAGCAGCAGGTTTCTAAGCCAATTTGTGAGAAATTGCTTCACTGACTTTGGTTGCATAGAGAAGGTACAGTATGAGTGTTAGGGGTATCTTAATTTGTAATGGAGCCACACTTCTTAAAAAGAGGATTGTAGCTAAAGCCCTGGCCTAGCACTGTGCCTGAGCAGAGAACTATTGCTTAGATCATCCTTCCAATTTAGTATTATAACATATATTAGCAAATCCAATGTATGGTACAGTTTTCTGTATAGAAACAAACTGTAATGAAGCACATAGATTACACAAGAAGCTTGCCCAACACATAAATGGAATTAATTGTCTGATAGTAGAGAGAAACAGAGAATACATTTGCTCACTGAGTCTGTGTTGTCTAATATTTTAATTCAGGTGATATAGTGGAGGATGAAGATGATTATTTAGATGATGTAGTAGCAGACACTGCGGAAGATATGCCTGAGGGCTGTGGACATTTCGCATCCATAGATCATTCAAACAAATCTGGACAAAACCCACAGCTGTATAAAGGTAAATTATCTACATTTCTTAAAGTAAGACCTGAAGGTTTGTCATTTGTTCTCCTTTTGTCTCTATTTCCCTGTTCATTTATATTTACGTTGGAGGTCCCCTAAAGATAAGGATCATCTTTTCGGTACATGTTCAGACAGTGCTCAACTGCCCCTTGAGTTAGTGACTGTAACTGAGGCCCTCGGGCATAACAGCAATACAAATAATAAACTTTAGATTCTTCTTCTCTCTAGCCCAGAGGAGTGCTGAGAAACACTGGTTTCCTTTTGTAGTTCAGAGAAATTAAACATTTTTTTCCATTTGATGTTGTTTGGCACCAGAGCATACAACAAAAAAGTTGTCCTTTATTTTCTTATTGGCGAGGGCCAGAGCAAAATCAAAATGAATGAATTCTGTTGATTGAGTGATGGGCTTGGCCCTGTCCTTTGAGCAATAGCTGTGGCAGTGCAGTCAGGTATAAGCTGTACAGTCCAGGAGGTCGTTACGTTCAAATGACTTACTTCAAAGAAGCCTAAAGTTTCTCCTTTGTTCCTATTTTATTTTTTTCTGAAGAAGTCGAGGTTCACACAACAGGGTATATTCATTCTTTTAGTGCTTCACAAATGTGTTACCTTTTTTCCTGATCAGCTGGCTTGTTGGCAAATTATTGTGAAATGACTTGGTAGAGAGAAGATAAAGCTGTGAAGAGAATACAGATAAAAACTGCAGCAAGAACTAGCCAAGCCAGTGGTGGTCTTACATGGGGATATGATCAGGACATGCTTTGGTGACCAAGCATTGACAGGCTGGGTCACGTATTAAACACTTCATCATGACAGCAAGTGATTCAGTAGCTGTCTTTCTGCACTCTCCCAGAAGCGCTTTGTCTTCTGACATGAAAAGGGAAAACTTTAATACCTTCAAAGGTTGAGTTAGAAGTACAGTTCAAAAAGATTAAATGAAATTCCTAAGTTTACACGGACAGGTTTTTCAAACAATCAAAGTGATACACAGCTTGCTTGCCCACCTTGAGTCATAGGCTGGGTGCAGTGTGGCCAGACTGAGACTCCAGCCCTAAGCCAAGGAGTGATCTCTCACTGTTAAATACTCCAAAGCCAATCACTTTTTATTATAGGATGCCTTGCCCTCCAAACACCTCTGGCCTACTGTGTGATGATTCATTAAGCTACAGAGAGTTGCAGTGATTCTTTTCACCCGTACTAGCTCTTCTCCACAAAAAATGTCACAAAGTAAATGGAGATTATAAAGTATAGTTTGAAGGAGGTCAAGGTGGGGTCATGATCTCAGGCAACTCAGAATATGATATATTCAATCCATCTTGAAAGTCTCTGCAACTTCAGATGCCTTCATAAGCTTCCAATTCTGCCTGAGTAACTCCTAATCAAAGGTATGATGATTGTATAGGGGATGGTAGACACAGATGGAATCCAGTGACAGGCTGAACAGTGTGTATGTGTGTTTCTGAGGCCAGAGAAGGGCATAGCCTCACAAAATTGATGTTACTGGGAGCTGTTGCCTAAAGCCAGCAGCCTTTTAAGGGAAGGGACAGAGTGATGGTGGCCAGTTTTTGTCTTGTGTTTGGTGTTACTGCCAGAATTTCAAGGCATGTGTTTAGGCACCTGCACGACTCCTTGGATCCTACCGATGAGCCCGGATCTGCAGCTCAGAAGTATTGAAAATGCAGATGGCAGGGGGAGGGAGGGTTGGGTAGATCACAGGCTGTGTCTCTGTGGCTGCCATCCGCTGCTGAGTGGGAGTCGGAAACTGAGAGGCAGCTCAGCATTCCCTGCAGAGGACAGCTCTCTGAAAAACAGGAACTTGTGTAAAAATGCCTGAAGTATGAGAGACTGCTGCTACCCCAATTCCTTCCCCTTTCTCTCCAAACCACAGGGACAAAATGAAACCCAGTGGTTTTTGGAACCCTGAAGAACACAGCTGCATGGCTGGGCAGGGGAGGGAGGTGGGAGAACTGACATGAAAGCCCTCACTTCAGCAGGCTGAGAGACTAAAGCAGTCCCTGCTCCACACCTGTCCCCCTGCCAGAGAGGCTTAGGTGAGAATGAAAGACTCTGTAGCAGCTTCAGCATGGAAGGTGCTGCCAAGCACTATCTGATGGAGGCAGGTGTACCTGTTAGGAGATGTTGCTGAAAAACAGAGATGTGATGAGTGAGACATTCAGACAGATTCTTCTCTGGCATAAAAAGTGAGTTCTCCTGAGCATGGAAAGTTGTCTAATCCTCAGAGGAAATTCCTGCATTCAGGAAGGAAGAGAAAGGGATGGACCATGACTCGTTGCCATGACACGGTTTGAATTGGAGCAGGTTGCCACTCATAATTGCCTCTCTCTGGACCACCCATGCTTGGTGCATCTCACCCAGTGGCTATCTAACATGGATCTTTTCTAAAATTTCCCTAGATGATACAGACCTGGCCGATTTGAAGCGGGAGCTGGAGGGAAGCGGGGAATGCTGCCGCCGGCCCCCGAGCAGGTCTCTGTCCAATCCTACCAGACCTCGGCCACTTCAGCCACCACAGAGGCCTCCCCCTCCCGGTGAGTTGAACTTTCTTTAATGTTGTGTTGGCCTCAGCTGAAGAGTTTTGCCCGCCATTTCTGGGTGACAACAAAAGTAATGCCTTGTTTTGAAATGTCAGGCTGTTGAGGTACTTGACTTGCTTCAGGCTGTGGTTAGGAACGGGAGAACTTTAGATACTCCACAAAACATGCCTTTGGTGAGAATGGAATGGCCTGTATGTTTCATACTAACTCACCACTCAGGTTAGCGTGTTGACCAGCCGCTTCATGGCAATAAATACCAATATTTATGTATGCTGACTTCCAAAGTCACAGAGTGTTTTCCTACAATTTGGTTGGTTTGTTTTGTGTTTTTTTTGTTTTTCTGATTTAATTGTAATCTTCCTTTTAAAAAGCTTTGACAAAATACTTGTTCTGGAGAGTTTTTGTTCTTTCCTGCTTTACGAGTAATTCTTGCTTCCTTTTGTGTTTATGAAGGAAATGCAAAGTGGTTTATGATTTTCAGTGAGGCACAAAGGGAAAGTGATGCTCTTTACCTAAGTCTACCCACCTGAGATGCCATCAGTGCTGTGCTGCTCCTGTTTTTATGGCTACTTCTGGATGTCTGCTGACTGCTAGATCAGCATAATCATCTCATCTTTGTCTTCTGTATGACACAAGCTATACATCACATACTTGTTGCAGTCCAAAAGTCTCTCTTCTGTATATATTTTCCAGCCTTAAATCAAAGGTTCTGTCAGACTCACAGCTGGAAGTTGAGTTCTTCAGGGTTATTCCCATTCGTTTCTAGGTCCATTGCACAGAAGTGACAACACTGGTGTCTGTATTTCTGTGCCTGGAAAGCAATGTTAATGCTGAGCTGAGGTTATTGAATTGATTAAATGAAAGCAAGACTAACAGGAAACTGCTTCCTGAAACAGTTCAAGATTTCAGTGTTTTATTCGCTGTTGAGATTTTTTCACCTTAGATTAGACCAGTAATGGTTCAGCCCACCACTTGTCCTAGATCAAAGCATCTTGCTCTTGGCACTCAGGCAGAGGGAGTCAAGGTCCCTGGTGTACTGCAGGAAGGCTTTGCCTAATATGTCTGTCCCTGCAGGAGCAGTGAGGGTGAGACAGCATCTCTTTTATCTATCACAAACAATTTCAAAGCACATCAGTTTTGCTCCATTGCCAATAAAATGTTGTACCAGCTTTTGAATGTAAAAAGCCACTTCTGTTCTTCTTTCAGCCGGAGCATCAGGCAAAAAGTCCCCCTCAGATGGTTCCCTCTCTCCAGGAAGCCACCCCACCTGCTCCATCCTGGCAACAGCAAAGCTGCTACCCGGAGCCCCTCAGCAGCCAGTGAGTCCTGCAGCTCAGCGCGGCCACGCAGCCTCGTGCTGATCTCCCCCATCGACACAGACACTGTAGACACTGAGTGTCATGCACATGATGCACCTGTCATACGAGGAAGGAAGTCAATCACATGCCTGAGCTGGAAATGCTAAGATGGACTTGTTGTAATGTATTGGTAGACTGTAGGACCTGCTGGACACTAGAAAAATGTTATTAAACTGCCAGGAATTAGAAAGGTTGAAGTGGGAGAGAGACAGTGATGCAAGACCAGGGCACTGTTGGTTTATTCCACATGCTGCTGACAGATGCCAACTTGAATTTTTCACACTATGATAATGTACTTTAATTCTTTTCTCACCTCTTTGTTTATGGGCTGCACTAATGCGCAGCATACAGGAAAAGTCTTGACTGTTGCCAGCCAGGCTGCTAGCCCCCTGAGGAGACCAAGATGCAAATGTGGGAACACAGCCCACCCCTGTCTTGTTGGATGAGAAGCCCAATGTACTGGGATGGCTCAGGGACGAGCTGTGACAGTAAGCCACCAGACTGTCAGCTGGTAATGAAGATGTAATATCTGCCAAAAGGGTCCCCAGCATTTCTGTAGTATTTACAGATTGCTGAATACCCACGGGCAAAACCAGGACTTCACATGTGTGAGAGATCAGCTGTAAGGTTGCAGGTGTACAAGAAAAAACAGTTCTCTCAGTATTACTCATTCTTTTATTTTTTTTTTAAGCCTAAAGTCCGGACTGGAATAAGCAAACCTTACAACGTCAAGCAGATCAAAACCACCACAGCTGAGGAAGCAGAAGAAGCCATTAGATGTCTTATGGAAGCAAAAGGAGGTGAGTGCAGCTTTCTAACTGACTTCTAAAAATCTTCAAGGAAAGAAAACTGTAGGCGTATTCATCCTTCTCATCATAGTCCAGATGCACATATTTCTATTCAGCAGCTCACCTGAACACTGACATACACATTCTTGCAAGATGGTACTTGGTGTTCCCTGTCAGTCTTGAAAATATTAACCTTTTCTTTATGATGACTCAAGCTGCACATTTTGGTGTAGAACCTGTTACTAGGAGCACCTTGGGTTAGTTATATCCAGATTTAGTCTGAAAATTTACAAGATAAAGATGGGATCCTACTAAAACGAGGGTGCCTGTGTTAGCTCAGAGTTGCAGAGAGGGTATTTGCTGCTCTGTGTAGTGAATGCTCACTATTCCAAGCACAACTAAAGAACAAATACAGCTGTGGGAGAAATAACCTGGATTCTGTTCACATTTGGACAGCAAGTATAGCAGTAACCTAGATAGAAGCTTGCACCACTTTAGCTTGAATAGCTGAGCTAAAAGGCTGCTCTGCTTTTAGGCTCCCTGTCTAATCCCAGAAGAAAGGGCACGTTAGAGCAGGAAACTAGCCTCAGTATTGAAACTAAGGCAGTGTGAATATACCCGCCATGGTTGCAAGCAGCTCTTTCTGCTGATGATGTACGAATGAGAAAGATGCAGTATGACTCTGACATTGCTACCCAAGTTTGCAAGGCTCTCAGTTTAAGAAAAAAACATCCCTTTTCATTTGTAAATAGAGCAAATGCAGTCTGGAATAATCTGATTTAATTAGAAATACCATAAAGTCATCTTGATGTTTATTCCTCAGTGTGCTGTACATTTATTTTTTTTTTTTAATCAGATTTACTCCATTAATTTTGAAATTCACATTAAGCTTTTCATTCAGTGTGGGTAAGAAAACTAGTCCAGTCAGCATCACTTTCAGTCCCTTGTGCTGTACCACCACTTGGCATTTCCTGTTCTTCCCAAAGTACTCTAATGATGCACTCGATATTATTATTTTGATTACCCACACAGAGAAATGAGGGTGAAAGGAGACTCAGGACTTGAGTCCAGTACTCCTGAACCCCCCCAGCCAGTGTTTTATCCACTTGGCCAAATGGTGTCTCAGCATCACTGTCTTGGCATGAAATTATTTCAGACAGGGGAGATTTTCCCTAAAAGCCTCTTACAAACATGACAGGATTGCAGAGGTCTGCATTTATTTCTAAAACCTACCTTTAGGCATGCACATTTGGGGAAACATGATTGTGAAAGAAATTCTCTTCCAGCTACGTTCTCATCAAGCCAAGCCGCTAATTGTTTTTGCTTTTCAGGACTACAGGAAGATGCACTAAAGCCTGCTCCAACTAGAAACCAAGTGGTCACCAAACCTGAGCCTCCTCCCAGCATCACAAAGTCAGCATCGTTGCCAGGGCTGCAGGTGGGACCAGCGCTGGTGCCCCATCGCCCACCACCCAAAGTTCCAACTACAAAGAAGCCAGTACCTCTGCAAAGGACCGGAGTCAAGGCGGAAAACGTAAGACGGTTGCAGCAAAACGCACCCAGCCTCTATTACAGTGTGTACGATGGCCAGAGGAATGAGCTGTTAAACCGTTTGTATGAAGTCCTGCCATTTGAAGTTCTTAGCCAGCCCACACTAAAATGATCTTGTGTATTATAGCCATTGAGGTGTAAAAATGTACTAGACAATCAGAAAGGAAAAAGAGCTTTAAGTTCCTTACTCAACTGTATTCAGCTTTTCTATTTGTCAGTTCAATTCTCTTAGATTTTGCTACTTCTGGTTTGTCTAAACCTTGTCAGGATTGAAGACTCATCCCTTCTTTATCACAGTGTTTACTTTTGACCATATCATGAGTGGTCTGCTCTGTATCAATTTGAAGCAGCTTCTTGATCAGTGTGCTGTTTGGTGTCCTGTTCAGGAACATCTAGCTTTTCTCACATACCTTATCATGGGATTCAGCCTTTCACTTTGGATTCTGGGTTCTCCTCAAGTGTTTGGGTTCTTAAAAGTACAAACCTCTAGGTGCTGGGGTTTTAATCTGTCTCTCTGTCACGTCACTACAATGGAGATACTAGTTTTTTCACCTCTAGAGCTGCTAAAATGAGCATTTAATAGAGAAAGCAATTTAAGTACAAGAGAAAGACCTTTTATATTCTCCCTTTGACAGAATGTCTGCTAGGAAGCTCTATTCTAAGTTGTCAAGACTCCTGCTTTACCTTGCTTTGTAAAGGCATTCACCCCTTCTCTAGAGTGGACTTTGCGCCATCTCTACTTAGCAGATGGACAAAAAGAAAAAAAACAGACAACACAGTGTGTGCTCTTTCCTTAAACATTCAATAACAAGGAACTCTCTGTTTGTTTTGTTTATGCTGTCGCCATTCCCAGGGCACTCCTGAAAGGTGAGTGGGCGTTTTGGTGTAAGTGATAGGAAATCTCCTGCAGGAATTTATTTCAGTTTGACTCTGCTTCAGCCTTCTATTCCTTCCTCCAAGTGAGTTCAGGTAGGAGTTGTGTACTTGAAAACTTCTAACCCAGGGGTGTCAAACTTATTTTCACAGGCAGCCACACCAGCCTGTAATTTTAGGACTGTATAAATGTAGGAGTAGCTACACTTATACAGTCCTAAAATTACATTCGGCTCTTTGAAGGCAACCGCGAGGCTGATGTGGCCCCCAGTGAAAATGAGTTTGATGCTCCTGCTATAACCAATCCACCTCTATTATTAAAAAAGCATACACAATCACATGGAGGCAACTTAACAACAGCATATAGACAGAAGTGGCAGGGATATGTTCATCATGAAATATTGACTAAATATTTTGACTCCATTAAAAAGCCTGTATATTATTTTTAATATTATGGGAGAGTAATAAAGAATTTAAATGCTTTCATTCAGCCACACTGATGTCAGGAATCTGAAGCAGCCCTTGCCCTCTTGGACTGAGTTGGGTTCCAGTGAGTTATTGATATATTCTTAAATGTTGAATATATGCTAGATGGTACTTTGAGAGCTTACCTTTAGCTTCAGTCCCTTGCATCAGTGAGACATGACAGAGCCATTAGTGCATTTCTTGGGTTAGCTTAAGCTAATTGTCCTTCAACCTGTATGTATCAGAACATACCCAAAGGCATATGCTAAGGGCCCCATTAATTTAGCCCTCCCTATGCACTCTTCCTTCAATACTATTAGTCAGCAGAGAGATGTAACAAATAAATAACTCTTTGGAACAATGTTAATTTGGCCCAGAGCAAAGCCCTAGCATGAAGGAGAGATGGTCAGAAAGAGATGGATTTCTCATACAGGGAGCAAACAGGCTGTAGGATCCTTGTCCTCAAATTGCACTCTGTAAATGAGCACAGGTCCAAGGCACAGTGCATGAGAACAGAACTGAGCAGGTAGAGTGTAAACCTCTGCTGTCAAGCCTTGTCTTTGTACTGCTCTTTTTTTTCTTCCATTACTGTCAGCTTTAGTCAGTAAATCCATCACTAAGACTTGCACTGGAAGTGACTCAGTTTAAGGTACCATTTTTGTTTTCAAATTTCATGTTCTTTTTTCCCCCTAGGTTGTGTCTGCAGAAGAGCAATTCGACCCACGGACAGTACAGTTTCCTTTTGGCTTGCCAGAGCCCTGTCTAGAAGCCAGACCTATTCTTAGTCCAACTAAGGTTACTCCAGTCCCTAAACCCAGAACACCACAACCTGGGAAGCCTCAGGAGAGCAGGGAGAGCAGTGAAAGGCAGCCCCTCTCAGGAAGCACGGCTGAGGCCATCACAATGCCGCCCCAGAATGCTTCCTTTGCCCCAAAGGTGCCACCACGAAGAAAGAAGTCAGCTCCTGCAGCTCTTCATCTGCAAGTTCTCCAGAGCAGTGACAACCCACTTTTTAGTGGGTTAATGCTCAACTGTAACAACAACAGTCCTGGGTTCTGCCCCCAGACTCAGGACTCTCACATCCCTGCACAGTCTGCTCTCTCAGCTCATCCATCCTCTGCCAGCCCAGCACATAACGCAGCTGAGCAGCTGGCACCAAGCACTGCAAAACTAATGGTTAATCTTCAGGGCCCAGCTCTGCCAGAGGGCCAGCACCCACAGCTCTCGGATACCAGCTCCCTTCCAGAGAACACCAATCTTTTGTACCTGGACATGGATTCCTCCAGTCCTCTTTCCATACAGGCAGCATCGACTACTTCAGCACACACTCCGGAAAATTCAGAACTCCCCAGCTTGAAAGATTTCAGTCACTGGGTCACATTTAGTGATGATGAAGACAGTAGTGCACTGTCAGAAGGGTCCAACAAACTGCTTGTCTTACAACAAAACAAAAATACCTTGATGAAGACAAATACTGATTTAGAATTGTAAAATTTTGTCCCCTTAATATTCCTAAAGAAATCAGAATTATGGTGCAAAATCAAAAAAAATCTTTTGCATGAGGATTTTATTTAAAGAAATAGATCATCTGTCCATGCTACATTTCATTTTCATGTTTAGAGATACTGCCCCTGGAGGGAAATGTATAGATTATAGACAATCTAACACTCTCTACAGCTCATTTGAAAAGTTCTTTAAGTTATTTCTTTTTATTAATCCATCTTAAGATGTTTTGTTTCAGGTACAAATCATATGTAAGAACACATAATTATAGATAGAAAAAAGATGTTAAGAAAAACATCTTCCTGTGAAATTTATATATTAATCAAATTTGTCACTTGAAATAAAGAAACCTTATCTTGAATAGTCAGACTGTTAACAGTTATTCTGGAACAAACATCCAAAAGAAGAATATGTACCAGTATAACTACAGCAGTAACACTAGTAATGTTCTGCTACTAAATTTCTGCAGTGGAAACAAGGCTTAGACAGTATTTTCTTGTAGATCTTGACTAGCTACAGTGTTGGCAGGCCCTAGTACTTAACTTGTTAAACTCATTCCTGTGTTTAAAATGAAAAGTGTGTGCTATGAGGCCATAAAGCAGAACCATGAGAGATGGTGCCTCTGCATCAGCAAGAAACACCTTGTCTTACTCCAGACCAGACAAGTGCACCCCCATATTACCACAGACCTGAGTGCTGTTAATGGCACCGCAATAATGTCTCAGCTATTTGAAAAGGACTGGAAGCCCCTCAAATATTGCTCTGACGTGTGATGAGATGAAAACCACCCTTAGTTGGTTTCCTACCACAGTTCCAAAACTCCCCCTAGTTTTTGTTGGCCAGACAACATAACTTTACAATGAAACAGCACATGGACAATGACAGTCCCTTTTTGAAGAAACATTATGGTCTGTGTGTATATTATATATGTAAATACTGTGGAAATATGGTGAACAGTTGAGACCTGCTGATAAGTCATTAGCATATTAATGTCTTATGCTAAAGGCAGTTTAGTAATTCAGTACTTGTGTCCCTATTCCCATTCTGCTTCCTCTTAAGAAAAAATGCTGTATCAGTCTTTATTTCCACAGTGCAGTGAGGAAAGAGCTGCTGTTGGAACCAAACTTTATGCATGTGCAACAGGAGCTGTTACATCCTGAAGCAAAGCCACAAGCACATGAGCGAGGATGGCAGAACCCTCCTGCAGAGAGGAGCAGTTGCTTACAGCCTGATAACGAGTTTTCCCAGTCACAGTAAAGCTCAACTTGGACACCAAACTGGTAGGAGGGCTGGAAGAGTGTAGAGCTGCTGCTCTCACTGTGTATTTCTGCTGCTCAGCAGCCCTCAGTCTGTTTTGTACCAGGAAGGGGCGGTGATGTGTTTCCCAGTCGCCTCCACAGCTGTGGTAAAGCCCAGCTGCAGCATGGGCCAGGCTGATTACTGAACACAAGCTGGGAGGGCTCACAAATGGAACCAGATGTGGACAACTGCATCTAAGGCTAAGGAGAGATTTAAGAAGCATGTGCACTGCTGTAAATAACCAGGGAACATACCTCAGAGGCAGTTACCATGCACAGAGTAAGACTAAATGGGAAGCAACTGCAATTACCTGTTCTGTGCAGCTTCTTGCAAACAAAAATTTTAAAAGATAATCGTGTTCAATGGTTCAGAATGTGACAGCCCAGACTCCCCAAGCTGGCCGCTGCAGAAACTCCAGGCAAATACTCTGTGTCCCCTTATCCTTACCCAGTGTCCCACCAGAGCCTATAGGATAAGCTTTCAGGTGAGTCTGTGAGTCACTTCCCACAGCAGGCTGGCTCATGAAGCACTGCTGCTCAGCTCAAAGGAGGCTTGATATTCAGAGTGATGCCATCTCTTGTTTATTAGCAAACCCCAGCAGTCAGGCTTCTCAGAAGCCTGAGATTTTGGTGAGGATAATCCATGGTGCTAAATGTGTCTGTTATCTTCTTTAGCTGCACAGGCTTTTGCCTCACTAGAGATGCCATTTGTTCAAAGCAGGCAGTTAAAAATAATAAACAGATTGCAACTTGTCATGGTAACTTAAAAGAAGCATAAAGATATTTTATTATTAAAGTAAGGAGAGCATTTTTAAGCAGTTGGTGAAGCTAAAAAAAAAAACCCATCTTTAGCTGGCTTTTGCAGAAAGGTATATTTTTCTAAAGTTCTTTTTTTTTGTTGTTCCATAGGAAAATTAATTGGCTTATTCTCAGCTTCTTGGAACCCAGCCATGTTCTTACTTGTAATGCCTGCCTCTTTCACTGTCAGTGCCAAGTTTTGAACACAAGATATCGTGTAAGAAAGGATGCTGCCTTTGAGCACCTGCTATCCTACTCCGCTCCCTCATTTGCCAGGCACTTTAAAAAAAATCCCTGAAACCTTCAAAGGCCAAACCAATAAAAGCCAATCCTAAGCTTCTTACATGCTTGTCAGTTTAACAGGGTAGCAGGCTGGTGAATGATGCTGAAGCAAAGTAGCAAGATACTTGTTTTTCTACAAGATGACACACAGCCTCAGCCTCTTCATCCTTCTCTTAAAAAAAATTAAGTATTTATGGGCACATTTCAGTATAAAACATTAAGAGCAGTAAAAAAAAAAAAAAAGTACGTTATATGACCATATCCAACATTTTCTGCAAAGATAATTAACAGCTCTAGGACAGCTAATTTACATGTTAATGAAAGTGTTAGCAGGAAAGCCAATTAAAGGAGATTTATATAAGTCAAATAAAATCTGCTTTATTACTCTCCTTGAATAAGAGAAGTATGTAGCCTGTAGCATTATAACTTACGTCTATGTATGTGGCAAGCTGCCCACTGAAGTCTGAATCTCTGCAGCTAGCTGGTTTATACCATCAGCGACAGCACACATTGTTCAATCACCACAAAGGAAAGGAACAGACAGTCCAGCTGAAAAGGTTACAGCAAAGAACAAGCCATCTCCTGTCTCCATATATTATCTTCCTCACTGGTGCCCAACACCCCAGCCAAGGGTTTTTTTCAGAGGCAGGTGCTTGTGGACTGGGTTCTAGTTCTAATGCTCAGGAGAACCACAGCAGGGCCAGACTCACTCTGCGTTTGGGAAACCACTACAGAAAACCCAGACTGCGGGAGTTGGCGGTTCTGTCCTCATTCAGGATTACACCCCACCACAATGCAAAAAGAAGCCAAGTGACCTGACCGATCGTCAGCTGCCGTCCACAACTAGGGAACACACAGCACAGCTCTGTCTTGAGCTCCGATGCCCATTCTCACTGGGACATTATCAATGGAAACCGATGTTCACAGTGACAGCTGTCAGTCTGAGGGCCATATAGCAGGTGGCAGGGAGTGGCTATCCCATGGCATTTTTCATGTTGTCCAACCAGCACTTGGAAGTCTTAAAATTGTTGACACTGGCTGTGAAACCAGGTATGGATGATTTACCAGATGCAAGTATATAAGCATATAAGTCTATGTGCTTATTTAATGCGAGAGACTTTGGCAAGAGACTGAACACCATGTGAGCTTGCCCAGGACCCTGTAGTTTAAGTTGCTACAGGTGTCCTGGTCCTTCAGCTGCATTTGTGTTTGGGGTAGGGAAGTGGTTCTTGGTATAGCAGCTGATTTAGCTTTTTTAGGTGGGTGATCACTGAAACAAACAAAAAGAAAGAGAACCAAAACCAAAATATTGTTTACAATTTCCACTCTGACAAAACATAATTTTTGCTTTTTCCTTTTTGTCCAGAACCAACATTTTCACCAGACGGACAATTTATCCTTTCTAGCTGGCTGCTCTGCCTGGCACCACGGAGCACAAATCACAGTGAAAGCCAGTCTGCACTACTGTAATCACAGCAAATAAAAACTTGATGACTGTTGCTACTAGAAATACAAATACACTTAAACAAGAGCACTGGACAACAAGCGTACAAGGACTGAGAGATTCCTATCAGCCCACCGTTCCTGTCTTACTATCTTAGTCTTGGATACCACAATGCAGACAGAATACCATTTTCTGAGACAATTCACACATACCTGCAGCTGGGTTCCCAGCTAGATGGGATTAGGGGCATAGTTGGAGACCTCAGAATTTACATAAAGGCACTGTTTGGAATTAATGTGACTCCAGGGTGGCACAAAAGCACACATTTCTAACGGGAAGCAGACACGAATGTCCTTGAAACCAGACCCTCTGGCCCTTGAAACAATCTCTGGACATGGTTTAGGAGGAACTTTTGCAAAACCTAAAAGCAAACTTGAAAAACTGTTCAGTTTGGCGAAACAGATGACTGGCTGTGCCCCCCAGTACTACACCTCCTACAGAAGATGAAGGGTAAACATTACATTCTTCCAGCATGACACAATCACTACAAAATAATGCAGGTCTTTAACAAAAGTGAACATAATCCAGAGCATTCATTTGGCAGATCATTCACCTTTAATACATTTTGTGGCATATCTAGTACATTTTAAAAAACGCATTTCATTACTATATTCCAAAAAAACCCTAAACCCAACAACTCCCTCCAAATATTAGTTTTCAAGTTACACATACATATACATACAGTAACAAAAAGGAGAAAGTTGCCTTAAGAATTCCAGTTACAGTAAGAAAACATAGATGCGTTTACGAAGATCAATGCATACTGTTATTGATCTGAATCCCTGTAAGCCAAAGTCTATTAAAATCAATAAAAAATTTGTTACACTAAACACAGGTTCAGTTATTAGAAGTTTTGTCTATTCACGAAGAATTCCACATACCCTCTACTTTGTGAATACAAAGTGTTCTGATATATTTACACTCTGAAGTTTAAACCACGGTGTAAAAAGCATAAACCTCTTTAGAAGTTAAACTACTCTCGGTTAGGGGGAAAATTGCTCTTTTTGCTAATGTAGTGCTGTACACTCTCCGTACTACTCTTGTGAATTTTACTTTGCAGCTCCAGCAGGTCAAGGCTCAAACTCCAGAAATACATTTTCAGTTGTGTCCTCCTGGGCTGGACTGCTCTCAGGAGGGACAGCTGAGGTGGCCTCAGGACATGGCAGGACTGCAATGGCCACTGGTGCCTGCACCAGCCCCATGCAGAGCTGCAAGGCACATGCCGCCTCCTTGGCAGCTCTCATAGCCACAATTTCAAGGCCAGAAATATTAGATCCATCTCACATAGGCAATGCTAAAAGACATCTTAAGCCTGTCATCAATACAGGCTTTATTTAACAACTGGTCAGCTAGGGCTGTATAGCCTAATCATAGCCCATGACTGTTTTCAGAGATGGTTGGGGGCAGAAAGAAAGGAAGGAAGGAGAGAGACCACAATTAGACTAGGCTGCTTGTAACTACATTGCAAACTATACTAAGACTTTTTAAAAAGTGACTGAGTGCTGCCATTTTTTTCCCAAAATACTTATTTCTCATCAGTACTGTTAATAAACATAAAAAATAAGACAACACTGCTGTTTTTCTCTGTATGTACACCAATAAATACACCTGGGCCTCAATAAACCAAAACATCTGGGATCTTCTGCATTTCCAGTGGGACCTTATGATCACCTGATTTCTTTCCTGCTTTACTTTTTCTTTGCCTGAGCTCCAAACTCTAAGCATCAGCATTCCTGTCAGGGCCTACATTTGTCTTACTCCACCTGAGCATTTTCAGTGCTCTTCTTCATACCAGCTGTAGATCAGCTACAGTTTCTAAATGAGTAACACATCTGTGGAAGACAACCTACCAACCTCTTTCTCATGCAGAACACAGATGCCGTATTTGCTGGTAAATCTGGGTGCTCTATTAAAAAGGCAAATCGCAAACCCCTGTAACTGGTCCACTAGAACAAAATGCCACCTTCATTCACCTGGACAAATTTCCTCAGGCTCCAGTGAGAACACTTAACATGGGCAGTAAGCCAAAGCTTTGAGGCAGCTACATGTTCCTTCTCCCTTTTGACACAACAAATAACCACCTCAGTTAATTGTTTCTGATCCCCAGTAGTCCCAGATGTGTATTTACCTTAATGAGGCCACCTAACTCCAGAGCAAGCTTTTTTCTTTTTCCCTAAACAAAGATATCCTGGACATTCTCCATAATCCAGCTGTGTTGCTCCAGAGGGATATCTGTAGATTAAGTGAAACTTCTCTTCCACTGAATCCCCATCCTCTCCCAGCCAAATCGCTGGAAAATTTACACACATTTTGTTGACAGATCATGGTCACTAAGCCAACGCTCATTTTTGCTTTGCCAGGTTTATAGGACTTAATTCTAATATATATTAAAAAAAAATAAGTTAGAGAGGTGTCTAAGTTGGAGATGTACCGAAAATTATTTTAGCAGCAGACACTATTGACACAGCATCTTTGTAGTTCTGCAGATCTCCTAACAAATGTTAGGAGAAGAGTTTACTGTGTTACACCAAATGGAGGAAATAGGCAGCCAATGATGGCAAAAACTCAGTCTCCAAGTTCTTGGGCTAAAACATCCTGAATGAACTTCAATGTACGTTGGTACAGGAAAGCATCCTTCTTCTTTGGCTTACAAATATTTAGATGATTAACATCCACTGGAATAAGGTCTCCAATTCCTAACTCTGGGAGAGGAAAAAGAAAAAAAGAAGAAAAAAGCTACTAAAGTTCTTAAGATCACCAAGGCTGAAAAGCACATCTTGCATTAGCAATTTCTCTCTCAAAAGCAACTTCTCCTGTCTTCAGTTTAACTGTTACGTCTTCATTATTTTTTAATGTGCTAAAAGCACCAGTACACACTGTTACAGTCAGATAGAGCTATGCATTGCTACAAACCCCATACCAGTAAACCATTAGGTCAGAATTCTACTGTTTTTATCGGGAATACACAAATGTATATTTCTCCATACAGACAATTCTGAAGAATCAAAACTTAATTTACCAGCACCTGACTGACAGCAACGTCCTGACTAAAGTTTAAGTATTGACATGTTTAGGGATAGGGTTAAATCCAGCATATCCAGATTCTGATCACCACTAATTGCCCATATTCCTTATAAAATGCTTTGATGTGGAGATTAAAAATGTGACTAGAATGACTCTGAAATATGCCACAAATCACTACACACATTTCTGGGAAAATGAAAAATTTACATTGCCTAGTTGTAGAACACAAGTATTCCATTTTCAGCTACTGATTTTGGAGCACGCTACCGCATTTATTCTTTCCTGACAGCTATCACTACTAGTGCACTTCCCAGATAGGGTGCTGTGACTGTCACATTCCAGTGTCACATTCCATTCACTCAACCTCCTGAGAAATCCTCCATTTTGCTTGGAACTCTTTAACCATGTAAAATTACCATAGAGCAGGATGAAATTTTGATTTCATGTGCCCAAACATACATGTAAGAAACAGCAAGTATAATGCTTTTTAGTCTGGGTTTTCAACAAAACAAGTGGCTTGCCATTGAACCACCATGTACCCTCTAAGGGTTTCAAGAGAGTTCATGCGCTGCACTGTGTGTCACCTCTAGAAGAGGAGACGTACACTACAAAACTGTTGGTGCACAGTGCTTATTTGTGCACTCTGTTATCTAGCCCTCTTTTGTATTTTATTTTGTTAAATTAAAAAAACAACAACAACAACAACAACTCAAAAAAGAATGTCCGGTTTTTCAGTCCTCACCAAAAAAATTGCATCAGCAACATTTTTGCAAACAAAAAAGCAAGAAAAAGAACTGCCTGGTGTTTCCTTCTACAAAAGGCAAAAAGATGGACGACTCTCCAGGAATCAAACTCTATTGCTTGAGTACCTAAGATATGGAAGATAAAGGACTTTTAACACTGAAAAATGGCTTTGTGACTTTTTCTTTCCATTAGCAGTTTGCTAATTTTCTTTTTTTTTTAAAGGAGTAAATAGCTGGAATTTGTGGCAGCTTCTGCAACACCATTCGGCCTACCTATACAAGGATCAACAACACTTACTCATAATGATAAAGGCTAGGACTACAACAATGTAACATTAGATCCGGCTCTACCCTGCTTTTGTCAATAAAAAAGTGTTACTTGCATTTAAAAAAAGCAAACCAGACAACTGCTATTCTAAGATACAAATGTAGCTGCCTCTGACCTCACCAAGGAGAATGAGCCAAAAGTTTAAACAAAACCACCCCACAACATACCAGATATACTTTTCTACGTCTTCGTACCACAGCATTTATAATCCTTCCGTATTATCGATGCTTACATGAACATATGCAAAATTAAAGAAGTTAAATAGATATTGGACTTACTTGCCGATTCCAGGGGTACAACATGTAGTTTTATCATGCTGCCTATATGTGTTGGTAAGGTTTCTGCAAAACTCAGCACTGAAAATTTCTTATCCTTGGCAAAAGACAGGAAATCATCATTCAGCTCTTTAAGGGCAGGAGAATCTGAGAAAGAGCAACAGAACTTTTGCAGTGTTATCTTGAACGTAAGACTATAGCACTTTTCTGGCAAGACTGCATTCCTAAAGAGATGTTTTGGAAAAAATAACACTCCGGTAAAAGGAATAGCATTTTGTTTGTAATCCCTTTTCCCAGCTATCATATACAACAATTACTTTTTCTGCATAGCATGGAATTTGTCTAGAAGAGTCTGAAGTCCAGCACTTCTTGAGTTACTACATTGCTAAATGACCCAAACTACTCTTCTATGAACTTGGTCTGACTCCTTTTCCCCCCTCACCTCTGCAATCAAACAAAACAGTTATTCAGAATTACTTACAGTAATTCAATACACAACCCAAAACATAAAAAGGGGGTTTGTTGTTTTTATCCAGCCTTTTCTGACAGCAGGATGAAAAAAAAACATTGTGAACAGATTAGCATAGATCCCTGCTGCTAAATGGTAGCAAAGTGAGCATACCCTTGCTGAGTTCTTTAACCTCCACAGATGGAAAGATAAGATATCTGGCATTTATAGAATATTCAGCCAACTGGGAACCATGGTGAGGTACGCTATAAAATATGATTCCTCTGGTGTTGTTTACAATTTTATCCATCTCTGGGTTCTTGGAAGCATCCACCAGCATCTTTTTGACTAGAAGACCTGGTAACAGAAATGGAATTAATGCACTGTGAAAATAACGATCATGCTATATTAACCACAAAACAACTACCATATTCTTGCCTCGGTTGATTAGTCCTTAGTTTGTCAAATATGTAAGATTAAGTTGAAAAAAACCCAAACCAGACCTGAGGAGGTATTAAAATGTCAATGAGTGATGCAAATCCAATTTTGGTTTAAGTGTTGCTATTGACATTTACTATATGCATGATCATGGAGAAAATTTTGCCTCTGGATTCCCATTTACATTAATTTCAACTCATTGATTTTGTGTTTTTAAAATCAAAGCAGTAAAAACAAATGGCAATAAAAATCCTTTCAAAATACACGTGCTACTGAATATAATGCATTAAGAAAGAAGAAATCTATTGTGTATTTTTAGGCCTTTGTAAATTTTTTAGATAAACTATTTTGAATAATTGCATTTCAGATTTAATTCGGTTAGCAGCTTGTCCTGCAATATAACAGCAAATACTTTATCTTGAACAGGCAATGTGCTTACCACCCATGCTGTGTGATACCCACACCAGAGGTCTGTCTCCAATCCCAGCAGCTCTGAGCTTGTCAAGAAGCTCATTGCTCCTGTAAGCAATAGACTTCCTGCAAAGGAAAAACAAACACAAGCGTGATGAAGCATGATAGGTGAAGAGGTTAGGTTAAAACAGAAAGAATTTTCAGTGCTGCACATTTATGGAAGTGACTTAGGTACATTTAAAAAAATAAATAATTATTGCTGCTACATTGAAAAATGCCAAAAACTTTTGTAAGGTTGGCTTCACAGGAATTGAGCTAAATTCAGCTTCTTGATCTTACTAGAAATTTCTATTTTAATTTCACTTACAACTCATTTCCTTTAGCTTTAGTTCTCTTTATGGGATTTTAGAGAATTTCATTTACACACTGCAACAAAATCATGTTTTCATTTTATGAAAGAATCATCAATGCATAATTAACTTTATGCCCTGAAACAAGAATATACCTAATGTGTGACAAAAATGTACTTTGCTAAACAATGCCAAATATGTGGAGCAACGTGCAGGAAACTAATAACTAAGTGCATGATCAGCCAATACATTAAAAAACCACAGATAATGTCTGTTATACTTTCCAGACAATAACCTCCAAATGCTTTGTGCTGAAATAGTATAAAAGCATAATCATCTCCACTTCACTAGTGAAAACAAACCCAACGTCAGTTCCCAATCCAGGCTTGACAGTGCAACATTGTTACTTTTTGCAGCATAACAAGACTCAAACACACAAGACCCCTGGATAATGGAAACTGCAGGATATTGAGGCAACCACTGTGCCAAGTCTAACACACTTCATCTCTATTGCTCTCCGCATTCTCACTAGAAACTGCTTTTCTAATACATATGAAAAGGATACTGAAATATGTCTTTTCAGCTGAACAATAGGCTTAGGGTAGCTGAGGGACATAAAAATTCTCTTTTGAAACAGTGAATGAGCCTACACACCTAAAGCAATCATGAGGTTGTGATTCTACTGGTACATCTTTGTTCCTGATAGTTAAAATCATATTAGATATCTTTCATTTTTTACTAACCATATCAAATTATAAAAATAATCAAATACTATGCCTGAGTGACCATAAATAGCTGGCAATGTAATTTTCCATTTTGTAATGAAAAAGACATTAACTTAATATAAATAAATAAATACACTCTGGTTTGTTTTTCAAATTTTCTTCCATTATACTTACTCCAGACAGACACAGGAAAAAATTTCTTCTGTAGAGATAACAATCTACATGGGGTTTTTTTACTGTCATTGTTCTGCCTAATTTCAAATAGACATATTAAGAGCCACATCCTATGTTTTCCCTGCTAACATGCTTTCTTTAATGCAATAATTGCATTGATCCTTTGTATATCCATAGGGAGAAGAGAATGAAGAAGTACCAAGTTCCCAGTCTACTATACATGTGCTGAATTTTTTTCTCCCCTACACAAAACATATTTCAGATTCTTAACCTGTGAGCAGTCACACACATGACTCCATTGAAGTACACAAGCTGAATCTACAGGACTAGTTACATGCTTAAGAATCTGCATGAGTGTTTCACAGACTCAGATTAGGGTCTGGTTCAAAGATCACTGAACTACATTACTAAACCTAAAATCCATTCAAGCCAAATAATCTCTATGGGCCCAAAGTATTTTTATTTTTTAGAAGGAACATGTTTGGAGGTACCATCTTCCTCTGATTTACTGAGTTCATGATCTCTGACAATTCCTCTGACAATTCCTTCAGTTCCTCTGACAATACTCTCTCTGACCAGACCAGGTACAGTTGCTGTATTTTATCTATGAAAAACTTATATGAATCTCTTTCCAGGGATTATCACTTCCTGAATGAAATTATATGCTTCATTTTATTGCAAGTAAAAAGTCATAGCACAGTGATTTATTTTCTGTGCTTATAAAGCATTATTGGGTTGTTTCAAGTTTAAGAAACATTCCGCTTAAGATTTAACATTAATAATATATTTACCTCACCTAATAGTGTAATATAGTGTGTCTGCTACGCACAAACAGACTGTAAGAATTTAGAAAGTTGCCACAAATTCTCATCCATGAGCCTAAAAAGCTCACGTATACCATGACTGTACCTATTTCCAAACTCGATTTTCAAATCCAACAGGAAAAGTTAAATTCACTGTTTCACACTAGGTGACCCCAAGGATCAGCTTCAGTGGTCTCCCTCCTCCCTCCTCTCCAAACTGCAAACACCTAATTCGTTACCTGTGAGCCTCAACAGGACATTTTGCTTTCCAGTCACTCCAATGGGTGTCATATTCCACAGATATGATTCTAAGGGCAGGACAGTCTGAAGCCAGCCACGTCTAAGTTAACAAAAAATGAAAACAAAATGAACTCATATGAAGTACCTAACAAACTTGTACAAACAGTTTATCAGTAATGGAGCAAAGACATTACTGTGGGTACAATATCAAGCAAGATTTCTGCTCTTCAGTTAATCCCCAAATAAATCTTACACCTAGACTATAACTTTTATAACATGTTGGCAAACTCCAGTGCATTCCTCAGTCACAAAGTAGGCAAAGGATAGAAATGGATTACTAACTTGTGTATTCCTGGCTCCCTCTCCTGGGTGAAACAAGAATTACTAAGATTACCAACAGGACCCATGAGTTTAAGTTTTACAGAGATACCCTCTGTTGGTTATAACCATGTGAGTTGCTTGAAACAGTAATTACTTATTTGCCAACAACATTTAAATAGCAATCTGCAAAGATGAGGTACTTGGACACCTATGTAAGAAAGGGTATTTAATTTAAAATGTAATTTTATGTATTTTTTTCTCAGCAATAACATCAAAAAAAAAAAGTATGAGGAAAGCAGCCATTGCCTCCTCTTTCGCTAGCAGAAGAACGATGCTGAGAGCATTAAATTTAGCAGGGATATCCCTTTGCAAGAGCAACCTGGTCAAAATCCCAGCTTGCTAACCAAAGTACACCAGGAACCTGTAAAGTGCTACTTGTATAACAGATTACAAGTATTTTGATTCAAAAAAGACAACTGCCAGACAGTATAATTCTGGATCTTCTGGACAGCTCTCATTAGTGAGAAAACAGCAGCCGCATGTGAAAATGTTATTGTCTTTTTACCTTTGGCCAGCACTGGGTATAGTCCTCTTCCCCTTCTGAAGCCTTTTTATCCAAACGTCGGTCAACGTCTTGCTGTCGCCAGGTTTTAAATGCTGCTCCCAAAAGACCATGAACAAAAAGGATGTCTGCTCTGATGGGCTGACTGATATAGAAAAATAATTTTTAAGAGATGCATGGTACAAATTCTTTTAGTAAATTAAATTTACACAGTACTTTTAGCCTAAGGATGCCAAAATGCTATTTTTATCACTGTACGTGATTTCTTATCTTACAGACAACATTTCATGATATTTCAAAGAGGATATTCAGATGAAGACAGAAAAACAGGGATCCACCCAGCAGAGATGTAAAAAGAGGTATGGAAAGTACCCAAATGGTATTTTTGTATAATGAGAAACACCATTCTCTGTAGCTACTGTTAATGCAGTGTGGTAGTTCCAGCTTTATCATCAAACTGTATCTTCACTGTAACCTGACTAACACCAGCGACCCAGAGAACAGTTGCTACTGACACACCATATTGGAGGCTGCTTCAGGCCCAGACATACAATCACTATTAAAAGCTGTGAATTTACTGCATCTTAGGCCCACAGGTGCTGCTGCAAATGGAATAATTCCACAGCACTGTATCCCAAGCAGCCAGTGCAAAGGTTAGATGGTTGCATCACACGCAAAACAGTAATTCATCTCATGCCTTGTGTCTGGATTTTTCCATGCAGTACAATAATCCTCCTTTCATGACTACGGACTGCTCCGAGCACTTCTGTTGTTCTCCTATTTGAGAATCTAAATTCAGCCCTCTCAACCCATCAAAGAACAGGTGACATGAGTACAGCAGCACTGTGATGCCAACTCTTCCAAAGTTTTGTAACTGAACAGTATAACAAGTAACTCAAAGTACAGCATGTAAAATATCTCCTTCTGCTTTACCTGCTACGATACTGTGGATGCAAGATATAAACACCATCTGAGTACTTTTCTTGCACTGTGTCTCTGTCTAGATTAGCCAAAGCTCTGGATGCATGAGAAGACTGAATGACATGTGGGGATTTCATTGCTTCAGCAAGTACAGAAACCCAACCTACAGTGAAAAAATAAAGTGGCAGGTTAACTAATTAAAACATCATCCAAACAGAAGAATTCAGAAACATCATCCTTCAAAGTATACTTGTAAAAATAGATGTTCGGTCCACTCTCTTTATTGCAGGAAAGCGAATGCTAGATAAATGGAACCTCCAAAATTCAGAAATCCAGAGTGGTGAACAGGCAATGTATTTTGCTACTGTTCAGCTTACACTCTGAAAGAGAACCACTTCTCAGAAGAATAAGAAAGTGTATCAGCAGGTCAGTGCACTTGTTAGAGAGTGAACAGCTTTGTAAGTCTTCAGCAACAATGTTTAGTGGCAAGTTCTAGTTTGGTCACACACTGTATGAAAAGAATGCATATTTATTCATTCTGCCTCTTGATAATCTATGTACAAGACTCTTTGGTCTTGCATTATGAGAAACAGCAGATGACTGTTCCCTCTTTGCCTTCTCTATGCCAGCAGAGATTTTATAAATCTCCATCATATTCTCTGTCAGTTGCTTTTTCCAAACTAAGTGTCTTAGTCTTGTTATTTGTCTTCTACCACAGTCATTACACATTTTTAATCACCCTCACAGTCTTTCCCTGTGCCTTTACTACTACTCCTTTTTGCAACATGGAGAAAAAAAATGAGGCAGACATCAGTGTGGATGTATACATGACCATATTGATACTTTCTATTTTTGTTTTTATTTCTTTCCTAATACAACATTGGGAAATATTTGGTAGAGAATTAGAAGGAATAATTTTATTCTGTTATTTAGAGTGTATTAAAAAAAGAGGCACCAGAGCAAGGCTTAGCAGAAGTTACTAGCTTGATATGAAACAAGGGAGGGCAGGAAGGCATGTTGCACTTTACTTCAAAGGTAAGGACTGCAAGCTGCTCCGTGCCTTTATGAGACTAAAACATGGTCAATAAAATAATAATCTACAAGGTAGATGATCTGTAAGAGTAGGAAACTCAAAAAATATTTTTACCAGTAATGTGAACTGAACATGAACCAAGTCCAAATTTTCACCACCCATCAGACTTAAAACACCACTGTAGCACTGACATAAATTGGCTAGACAGGATATAGCAGCTCTTCATCAACACTGTCTAACCTGTCCATATTTTTTGTATAAACACCACTTTCCCAAGCCCCCAAATATAAAAATCACACCACTGCCACGGTCCACTACACTTTTCAAAAGCACTGAATCCTCTAAAAATTTTAGAATAGAAAACTGACACTCAGACTGCTTGTACTTGCTTTCCTTTTACCTGCACGTACTATGGATGAATGAAGACGTTCATCCAAAGCCATATTTCCAATAATGCGAATTATGTTCCTTTGTATTTTTGCTGAATCTTTACGTTGCTGGTATATCCTCTGCAGTAGCTGAAGGCCTCCTTTAGCTTCAATTTTATCACAGTGAGAAGAAACCTAGCATTATACAGTAAATACAATGACAATAAGTAGATGTTCTGTCAAAGGTTCTTTGAGATGCTGTTAATTCACAAATTAGGGAATTTTAAAGAGCTGATATGACACAACACCCCTATTACACTGGAATTCTTATTAATCTAGAATTTATTATGCTGTAGTTGAAGAGGAACATTTTAATATGCCAAATGCATGACTTCTATGGCTTTGCAACCTGAAAGATTCTGAGTACCATGACTCTACTGTCCTCCACATCTGAGGGAGACGAGATTGCTCTCTGCTTGCCACGATCAAATTTCAACTAAAGTTCAAGAGTTTGAACAGGACAATTGTCTGCATTTGTTAAAGTACTATTTCAACCAGAGCTACTTGTCTTCCTGTTCACCACCTAAAACGCAATCATTATAGTCCCTTCTCTTTGAAATATGAAGGTATTTCTACTTTCCAAATAGTACTGCTATCATTATTGATCTTAAAGACAACAACAGATTCTAGTCCAAGAAGATAAATTATGCACTAATTAGTTGCAGTCTCAACTATCAAGAGCAGTCAAATGCTTGTAACTTGGACATATTGTCTACAGTGCTTAAAAATGTGTGGTAGTCATGGAACTGCATATGGCGCTCAACAAAAACAGACACACATTCAGAATAAGAACAGTCACAACTTGTTTAAACTGAAAATCTAGAATACAACAAATTCTAAATCAAGTCAGGATTTCTACATGTATGGAAGATGTGAAAAGAACACTAGCAAACTGTACTTTATCCTAGTAACAATTTAGTATTCTCAGTGTTCTAGGTTTCTGAGCAATTAAATAAACACTGAAGAGCGCAGCAATTGGAATCAAGAATAACCATTGTTACACAAAATCCTCCACATTCTTCATCTGTGTCTACAAAGGACATACTGGTCCTGGGAAGATGCACTGTATTAACAGCGTGCTGTGCAATATTCCACAGGGACCGTTGAAGGAGGGACCTTTGCAAAAGGCCAAGATTTGCATTTCACTCTGATTAGAGCGAATTCACAAGGCTACACTGCTTTCTGGAAACCTGGCACTAGGGTGAGATTAAGCATCATACGAAGAGACCACTTGTATGCTTTCTGAACTGATGTACACCAACTCACACAAAGCCACACAGGTTTTGTACTGAGAATTTCACACCATCATTGTCTTGCTCACTGAGAAGCTGCAGAATGGAAACACTGTTTCTTCATTGTATCTATGTCCAATGACTCTGAGTGCCAGTGGGAAGTGGCCCTACACAGAAAAGACTTGCTGAAGCCATCTGGACTTCAAGCATTTCTCTCCTGCTTTTTTGTGCCAGAGCTTCCCTTTTTACTTCTTGAAAGACACATGCAGGTATATTAGAGGGGAACTCATACAGGCTAATTAGAAACAATAACAGGACTTAGATATACTTCCCATGAGAAAAAATGAGTTTGTAATGCTGCTTTCCAATTCACACCAGTCTCTGCCTGAAGATTCTTAGAGAAGGAGTGAGGGATAGGAGACAATGAAATGGCAACTCCTTCCCAATATATGAGAAAGCATTAGAAAGGAATATTTATAAAAGTAGCTTTTCAGTTACAGTTTAAAGGACAAATTACCTTAGAATGTTGTACTAAAGCTTGCAAGCAAAAGAGTTCCACTGTCTCTGAAGGGATTTTACTCAGTGTTTCACAATATGGAAGTCCACTGCCTCCAAAACACCATAAGCCTCCCTGAAATGAGAATCAATAAAAGCTAAAACACATTTCAAATGGCTACATAAAATAAGCATTTCTAAACTAAAACGCTAAGTGTGCAATGATCTATGAAAACTGCTATAAAGAGTGCACAGCATGCCGGCATTTTTCAAAATGTACAAATTACACAAAACCAATCCATAAAAAAAATCTAACTATTTTAAACTGAAAATATTGAACAGATTTTCAGTCAGTAGCCTCCACAGTCTATTAACTTCAAAACATACAATAAAGGGAGAAAATGTAGGATTTTCGTTTTGTTAATGAATGTCTTCTTTTAACATTATTTGCTTAAGAAAAAAAAAAAAAAATCAAGAATCAGACTGCATCTATACTTCCATAGTTGCAAAAATGAGGAGGAAAAAAAAGCTCTTCAACACTCAGCATAGTCCCCAAAGACCAGTCTGTCACAATCATGCAGTAGGAAGACCAGCATAACCTCAATAAAGAGCAGTTTTCTAGAACAGTGCGATTATCAAAATACCTCCAAGTGTGGTGTTTTACCAAAGCTCCTTTAGTATAGCAAGAGCTCTGGCTTTGGAAACAATAAGGGAGTCATAGTGTGAAAATATTACACATAATTGTGTCATAGAAAATAAAGAGTTATTGCACTATGAAATCTCTAAATAAAGCCTGACAGGTATCAGTTATATTACAGTAATTTTTTATTATTGCATCTTACAAAAACTAATAATCACAAATTTAAAAACCAATTAAAAAAATTAAAAACCAATAACAGCATTTTAAATGATGTTCCTAAAGCCACTTAGGAAGTCGCTGGACAGACAGAACTGAAGAATTTCTAAGTTCCAAGTCCAAACAGACCACTACACTATTCCAATTCTGGTTTTCACAACATTGATCTGTTACAGGGAGGCATTTCCCTGTGATGTAAGAGAGTTTACTAGTTAAGGTTTGCTTACAACTTATCAGTTTGCTAGCAAGACTTAACAGAGGTTTAATCACCTCAGCAGTACAAGAAAACTCAACAGTAAGATGAAATGTGAAAAACAATTTCATGAGCACTGCAAGGGGAAGGAAATGTTCTGGACAAAATGCTGAAATATCCACTTTATGGGAATACTTCCAGTGAGAAAATTATTCCTAATATCCAATCTAAGCCTTCCCTGGCACAACTTGAGGCCGTTTTCTCTTCTTCTATCGCTTGTTACTTGGGAGAAGAGACCAACACCCACAAGAGATTTTCCTTACGTTGCATGTATGGCAATACAGAAGTTTTACTTATGTGGTATGATCACGAAGTCTGTGCATTTCTCTTCCTCTTATAATGCTCAAAAATATGGAAATATATATGGAACAAAGAACCCAAATTGTTCTGTTCTGCAGGTGGGAACTTACTCGTTGTGCAGCGAGAATCTGACTACTTTCGCGTAAAGCAAGAGACGTGAAGTACTGGACACATGGATCAAGATCAGTCTGAGGTAAAGACACTAATAACGAGCGAAGTTCATCTCCTATGAGATAATCCTGTGAGAAATAAGCACAAATTGCTTTTAGTTCTTTTCAAAGCATGAAGCAAAACACAGAGAAAAGAAAGATCTGAAATAATTGAATTAGACATATTAATAAGGCCATAAAACATGAACCCTGGACTTGAGTGCTCTTCAACTTTAATAGTTACACCTGTAAAGACTTTGGAGGTTGAAAACTCTAAAATCATAAACTGAGTGATGAAACACAGGCTTTACACTTCATACTTTGGTGGCCTTATTCTAATAGGTCCAGAAGGGCAAAAGAAAAAGAGTTCCTCTTGGCACAGGAACCTTAGAAGTTCACCCCTAGCTGCACAGTAATTTTGGTGCTACTTCATTAAAATGAAGGTATAAAGTACTAGAAAAACACAGACAACACTTCTTTTAATAATTTATCTTCAAAATATTAATACAGGTGTTCATTTAATAATCCAGAGGAGGTGATAGAAAAATAGATTCAAAGTAATTTTATTTGCCCACAATCATTGAACTTGCAGTTATTCTAATCCTTGCTAAAATCAGAGATGAAGACATATCTGATGTGCAAAGCAACACTTGCTGCCACAATGATTTGTTTCCACTTCCTAATCAGCAGCTTGGGAACTCTCAGCTTCTATCACCCCACAATCATACTGCTGTAAAAACAAAGTGTACACACAAACATATACTAGTATACTTTAGTACTTCAGGACTGACAGGTACAGATCTACCGTCACGTAATGTTACAAATAAAAGAAACCAAAAAGTGAGAATACTGCTACCAATCAAAGCTGCTTTCCAGTGTTTTGTTGGTTAAGACGTACAGGTATTCTCTAAAAGGGACTTTTACCAGCATTCACTCTATTAGCATTACAAAAGATGCCTTATATTACGCTTTATGTGCCAATTCTATTTATTGAAGAAGCTGATATGATGACATTGGCTCAAACCATCTTATATATACACACACACACACACACACTTACTAATTAACGTGAAAACAAAACAAGCTCAAATCTATCCCATATGGATTTGTTGGTACCCAAAAGGTGGCGAGAAAGAGGTGGGCCTACAACAGGCCTGGGTATAAAGAAAACAAAGCTGGTAGATCTTACTCTAAGTACAGAGGATGGGGAAGAGCCACATCTGCACCTCACAATCTCTGAAGGCATTTGGGAATTTAAGACAGATTACTTAAATCTGTTGCAGACGTTACATACTTGCTTAACTGATTAATTCTCAGTTACTGTATCAAGGTGCAATGCATTTCAGCAGCTAAAATCATACTTTCTGAATATTCTGTTGGAGTTCTAGTCAATTGTGATACCTGAAGTTGGATAAAACTTAGTTAATAGTAATAACAGTAAAGCTCATCTCCAAACACTTGTTATAACTTATACATTCACACATAAGTAGATTAAGATGTCAAAAGGAGAAAACAGCAGAATTTTTGGTGAAAGACAGTGAGTATGTCTGCATTAGTGATTCAATACATTGGAGTAATTTTTCCAGGGAGTAAATATGCTTTGCATCTGCACTGGGAGTCACATGGTGCACTGAAAATGGTTTCCCTCTCAAGGTTAAAGCTGAGTGCCAGAGCACTGTCCAGGGCATGGCACTAGCAGTGAGGATGCAAAGACCTTCAAGAGCACGCTCTGTGCGAAGGATTCTGTCCATATCAACAAGGCAATCTAGGATGGCTTGATATAAGACTACTTCATGTTGCCTGTTGAGTACAGACAAGCAGTGCATGCAGACTGATAACTGGCTCAGCCTTCACTGCTGGCAAATGTATCATGTGGACATACAGTCAGAGAGGAATAATTGATCAAGCCTCCATCCTTACTTCTTTCCATCACACCATTCACTAATGCAGATATACCACAGAGGTATATCACTATATTAAAGTTTTGAATTTTACTTCTCATTAATTACTTTAGAATTCCACTGCAGTATGGTTACCAAAAACAAAAGCACTAGAAACAAACAAGCAAGCAAGAAAACATCTAATACCTACTTTTCATTTACTTACATTCTTTATTCTTGGCAATGGTGGAGGCAGGAAAAAGCGAAGGTCGATATCTTTGGATCGAGCCAAACCTATAGCAGTCCTTTGATCACAGGTTTGGGCAACTGTACTGTACTGATAACCTGCAGCACAAGAGTTTAAGTGTTAGGGTTAAAACTAACCTTAAATATTTCATTTGGTTTCAAAAGTAGTTTCTGATCTACTTTGTTAATGTAAAACAAAACCACCTCTCTGCAACCTACTTAAATAACCTCCAATTTTGTAATCACAAATTCCAAAAGACAAACACTGCATATGTCAGACCAGTGCTATACTAAACTGAAATATACTTGGGCAATTGTTCATTATAGATCACTTTGATAAAGGTCCTCAGATATAAGTTGAGCAAAATAAAAGCAAATGTTCAGTATTGCCACTGTGAAAAGACTACAAGGACTACAAACTTAAGCTTAATCCTCTGGGCTTGAGTTAAAATTTGAAAGGAATATGCATATTTTTTTCTGCATACAGTATTAAAAACCACAGCCTTAAATCCCAATGCTGCCAAGACACAGACACCTAATTTTACGTGATACAAAAGCTATGTTTCAATAAAATTACTGAAGTCTCAAAATCAGGTGACCTCAGAAAAGGCAGGATAGCACCACAGTACAGTTTTAAGTAGTCTTCCCTTACTGAAGATACAAGACAGGCTTTCATTTACCCTTCTGAAGGGAAACCAGATTTAAATGGTAACTACTGTTCCTTTCCAAAACCTGTCTACACTATAGCTGGAGAAACTGAAAATTACATACTGAAATTAAGTGGCAAACTGAAGCAAAAGAAAATGTAATCTTAAAGCAGATCAGTACTTTTTATATAAAAATTAGTTTCTATCCTTGTTACTGTTATACAATTCTAGAAGAAAACTGACAAGCCAACTAAAAAGATACTTTTTACAGTCATAGACTGACCATCTTTTTTCTTTGATGCAGATCACTTACAGCTGCAAATTGAAGTCACTGAAGTTGTGCTTTGGACAAGAAAATTACAGTGTTTATGATAACAGGTATGCTGAACAATTTGGTCCTAGCTGTGAAAATCTAGCACATATTTTCAGTCTTAATCTTTCTTCGACTTGGTTTTGGAAATAAAGTTTTTAAAAAGCCTATTTCCCTCATAAGGTAGTTGGCAAGAATAATTAGTGTTTGCAAAACATCAAAATACTACAGCAGTGAGCACTACACAAAAAAGAAGATAATGAAAAGCAACTAGATTCCTGCGTACTGGCCACATTGTGCACTGAGATCCCCTGCTAACAGAACGTACTCTCCTGCAAACATGAGACGGTTATACTAGACTAGTACACATAGCTTCAGTTTTGGTACATCCTAGCTTTCAAACATTTTCAAACACAGATTTTTGATGTAAACTGCTTGGGGTAATTTATTAGAATTTTACAGAGGAAATCTAAAACAAAATAAACCCCATGGTGTGGAATTGCACTGGAAGAGTGAAAGGTTCTCAACTGACTGGACTACCAGAATAACGAGAGACAAGATTGGAGTGCCACCTAGTTTATATGAACTAGTGATGGAGCGGGGAAAAGGACACACAATACACCTCCCCATCCCACACTTTCGGTTTCAAGGGCATTCACTGCTAGGTGAACAGGGAGAACTTATTACTACTGAATAATAATAATAACTAGGATGGAAAATGGCTTACAAACAATGCTTGCACATGCAAGCCCTCTACCTCTAGTTTGTCATCACTACCTACTAGCTCCTAACCAATTTTTCTTGACTCAACCATGGGTTTAAACCCACTCCCCTACAAAGCCTTATAAAAATCACTGCCAGAACTAGTGACCTTGTTAGCAGTCCCAACAGAAAAGCTGATAACTAATGAGCATGAACTGCTCTCCCACACAAGGGCAGTGGCTGCAGCTCCCTGGTGGAGAAACAGAGTCCCACACTGCAGACACACTGTATCAGGGTACTAGGAAAGAAGAATTACTTGAAATTTAAATAAAACCTCCACATTTTAGACCAAATCTCAGAGCTTATTTACACTACTTGCAACTACTAGCTTGTTTTCATGTTGGTAGCAGACATGCAACAGCTAACTGAGACTTTGTCACATTTCTGGGATGAATTAGACTACGTCAGCATACGTTACCATGCCAGTGAGTGTTGTTTGCCAGGTCCTGTACAGCCTGCAGTCGGACCTCTTTGTCTTCTGACTGACATCTCCTTAGGAGCAGCCATAAGGCACATTCATGATCTTCTACATCAAATGTACTGAACTGTTCTTTTACCAGGAAACAAATAAAATCCAGGTTACTATTGATAAGCATTTTAACAGTCATGTTTCTATTCATTGAGTTAAAAAAAAAAATAATATCTGTTTAATATTTGAATATTAGTCATTAACAGTAGAGTGTAATGTTTTAATATTAAATTAGTACAACAAACAATGACAGAATGGCATTAGTAAAATGCTGATCCTTGAATTAATGGGATAATTTCGATTAATTTTAGTGGCACCAAGTTGATATGTCATATATATGTTACACATACACACCCTGGCTGGCACTTACCAACCAGAACTGCCAGCTTCCAGCAGGAGCTGGAAATGATTAGCAACTCTTGAGGCTCTGACCTTGAACAATTAACTTAATATCACCACAGTGGATGTACATATTGTTAGAATAATTTAACAGATAGTTAAATGAGAATAGATAGTATGCCTCGGGAGCACAGTTTCTTATATGAATTGAAATTCTTATTTTAAATTACTCTAAAAAGCAGTGGCACACTGTTACAAAAAGACTGTGCTACTTTCAGTTAATATTGGCAATTCTGATGAAAGCATAATATACTTTTCTAAAATGAAATTTTGAGAGTATCTCATCCCCCAAACACCTTTTGTACACAAAACTGGTATCAAATATTAACCTGGTATCTTAAGCTTCAAGTCTCTTCTGAAAAAAGACAAAAAAAACCCCAAAACCCAAACCTCTTCCTAATAATCACTTTCGTTTACTTTAAGAAAAGCAATGGTTTTAATATACAGAAAATATACTAATATTCTATACTACTACAGAAAATTAAAGTAATATTACCACCATTTCAAATACAAAAGAACACGTTAAACTTGTAAGAAGCCTCTAAAAGGCCTATGTTTTACTATTCAAAAATAATAACCCCAGATAAAGCCATGCTTTCAACACCTACCATTAAAAGGTCTCCGGAAAATTTTAGCTTCTGTTTCTAGAATTTTCCTCACTGCTTTATGGATTTCTTTTCTGGCTTGGTATGTGATACCTATGAGAGTATTTTCAGATTACTAGATGTCTGAAACACAGTTCTATTAAATTATTTTTCACACACATACATATATATATGAAATATACACACACACACATATATGTATATGGACACACATACATAGAATTATCTCATATACAGAGAACTGTATGTATAGAACTATCTTAAAAAAAAATATACCAGCTTGAAATAAATTTGGTGAAATTGTGAAGAATACTATTTTTGTAAAAAAACTCAGGAAAAATATCTTTCCTTATATAAGGGTGACTTCCAGAATAATTCTATGCTCTAAAAATTCTGTTTTTAGAATCCAAACAATTATGTATCTTACCTTGATATTCACTTGGATTTAGAGAAGTTGTATGTACATACACATAGGATTTAAGCTTTTCTTGATTTATAGCTTGAGTATCAATTTGCAGTAACTTCTTTAAGGACAGGACTTCATATGTAATGAATACAAAACCTCTTTAAATAAAAGAGAACCAGATATTAATATTATTTTTTTAAAAATACATGAACAATCATTTTGGTATAAATGATCCAGATTTTATCAAATACATAATAGTCTGCAGATTATTTTAATTAAGCAGAGAAAAAACTCTAAAATACTTAAAATAAGTACTATTAGAAAACATGCTTCAAAACTACATTCCACCATGTCTAAAGGTCCCCTAAAATTGTCGCATTTTTTTAAAGATACATGAATTAAAATTTTAACTGCATACGTGTCATATATGCTTGTCAGTTACAACTTACCCTAGCATAAGCGATCCAGTTACCTTTGCAATTTTTCCTTGAAAAAATGAAAAACTCATGTCAAACAAAGTTGTGTGCATCACCTTAATAAAAACATAGTTAGCATTTGATTACCAGACAGTAAGAATTTCAGCCACTAAAAGTAAGCTTTTAATTTTTTTTTCTATTGTTCTCCGGCTTTCAGGAAATCATTACCTAAATTTACAAACAGTGAAAATATTACTTGATTTAAGATTTCCTGCTCTCCTAAGCAGGATGGTAAAACATGTATCCCACCAGTGCTATCTACTTTGAGTACTGTGACCCATCAGATACATTCATTGCTCAGCTGCAGGAATCAACGGCAAACTTTCTCTGCCTGCATCACTAGCATTCATTTGGAACTCCAGATTGTTTTAAGGAGTTAATGTTTTCTTATATGGCGTGGATATTTCTTCAATGTCTATGAACACATTCAGGTGTACGTACATTCTTTGAAAAGTTGAGCTGATTATCTGGATGTAAGGATCTCAATACAGAGAAACTCTTATTATTACCAGTAGCAGCAAACCAAATGGAACACATCTCATCTATCATGAGCAATTTCTTTTCCTCAGCATGAATTGGGAGATTTGCCCCA
Source organism: Streptopelia decaocto (assembly GCF_964273445.1). Lineage (NCBI taxonomy): Eukaryota > Metazoa > Chordata > Aves > Columbiformes > Columbidae > Streptopelia > Streptopelia decaocto. The sequence continues at coordinate 57,386,640 of NC_138656.1, forward strand.
CAACCAGCACCACCAGGTTGTGACTTTGCAAGACCACAAGAATTTTGGCATGCAGGCAAGAGGCAGCTACATGTTGAAGAAATAGCTGGCAGAGAAGGTTCAAAAGACAAAAAAAATGCAATGCTTCCTGTAGAGCAGAAATGGAAATATCTGACCTTTTAATTCTCAAAAATAAACTTCAGAATTGGAAGAATTGTCATTCTATACAGAAGACACCAAAGAAAGCAGAGACTAAGTGGGGAAGACTGCAGAACTAATATCAGTAAATAAGGAGGAAGAAACAATAGAAAGAAACTTTATTCACAGTTTACGGATATAATTGCCTCATGGCTCTAGAGGTTAAAAAAAAATCAGGTACAAAAGAGAGTTCAAGATAGTTACTGAGACTGCATCTGGGTGGGGTGCTCATGTCATGTTCTAATTCCAGATAATCTGCTGGTGTCATTTTATGTATCACTATGCAAAACAAGGTCAGAAGCAGATATCCACTTTAGGCAAATAAAAGCTTTTGATCAGAAAGTATTCAAGGATTTAGATCTTTTGTATCATTTAGTTATGCATGGCGTTATACCAACAGAGACTTTTCCTTTTTATTAACACTTCAGATCGATACATATAGAACTGTACTTACTGACATAATTCCATGGTACGTGTTTTTTGGTGGCTGGACCAGAAGTTCCTATTTGTCTATAGCAAAATATACAGTAAGCAGCCACTGACATTCTGTATATTGGGGAAAAAAAAGGAAAAAGAAAAAAAAAAGTAATTACTAGTCTGAGAATTACAGCAGAAAACCTGTAGTAGCTTTTTTCCCCATCTTTTTATAGCAAAGGTCATGATTTACAACAAAGGTCACAATAAACCATATTTATGTCATTTCACTCCATATAAAATGCTTTAATTAAAAAAGTCTATAAACTCCTCAATTTAATAGCCTGCATTTCAATTACAAGAAAGTTTAAAGCTGTTTTTCTAACAGTTATGTGTTACTGTTGATTTTACTGAGTATATGTCTCCAATTAACTTCTCAGCTTCTAAGTCTCCTTTCCTACTTCTTGGTAGCTCTCCCTTAAATACCAGATACAGTCACTTCTCCATCAAGACATCACTCAAAATGACACAGGCTTTAACACAACTCAGTAACCAACTGCTTTTAAAGTTAATGAATTGATTGTGTTAGGAAGTAAAGCTTTTATTTTTACTAATAAGTCTCCAAGAACTATTATACTACATACTTTTGCCTTTAAAGGGTAAATCAGACTAATACTTCAAAAATGTAAAAACGCTACAGTTAATAAAAATAAGTGGTTTCTAAAATGTTCTGACTCCATGTGCTCGTGAGACTCATAGGGCATGCTTACAGGTAAAACACATCCCATTCTAGAAAAGCTACACTTAAAAGGAATGAAAACCTAGCCACAGTCATGAAGAAGAGAAGAACGTCTTCTAAAATTAAGAGCTTAGCAATTCAACACTGTGAAGACACAGAATACTGACAAGCTGTATTCTGGTCTGAATTCACTGAATGCTGAAATCAAACCAAGCAACGTTTTTTTTTCCCAAATAGTCACAAACAAATGCACATAACATATTTTAGAACTACCAAAGTTCTGAACATAGAAGCAATCCAATGCAAGCATGAATCTTCTTGACAGTAATATGGTCTCCATGAAGGTAACATCTGACTGCTTCAGACATATGAAAGAATTTATTCTTCTGACCTATCTTTGATGCAATACACTGAATTTTCCCCATTTCACAGGTAGGAAAACGAGTTAAGACAAGCACACTGCAACTTCCTTACACAATCCAGATATTATCTTGCCTCTTTTAACACACAGGACTATTCAGGAGGGACTGTAAAAGAGCCATGCTCTTTAGCCCACTGTTCAAGATTGCATCTTAACCATTGCACAATGAAGTTCAAATAATGTATAGTTATATTAGCCAAGCACTGAAAACCAAGGCAATTTAGACCTGGCAAAAGCAACAATTCCTGTTTCTACCACTTACATATATCTATCATTTTATGTATTAGCCAGTGTTATTGCCTTTACATTTTATTTATATAAGAAAAGCTTACCTAAAGTTTGGAAAATAAAGGAATTGGCTTAGACAACCAACAGCAATCAAATTCCCTATGTTACTTTTGCTAGAGTCAATCTGAAGTCTTAATAGATAGAACATGTAATATTTTTAGTGCAAGAACTATGCCCAAATCCACAAAGAATATTAAACGTATAATAATCACAAAATACACAAAAATCTGTTGCTGCATATACTGCAGAAGTAACATGAGGTTAATATTTTACAACAGGTTAAGTTTTAGTACCTGCACTGATACACTTATGCTGACTGAAATACTGACTCAATCTGTTTAAACAGGTTTAACTCCACAGCACTATAATATATTGAACAAATTATTATGTTTGAAACAAAGGTGTCCTTACAAAGTGCCAAATTAATTTCATACCACCACAACAACAACAAACTCCAAATAATAAAATGTCACGCATGTAAATCTTGAACAGTTAATCTGATCTTGAGATATGGGAGCCCCTGATATTCTCCCTGAATTTAAGGATATCTCTATAGACCAAAATGAGCTTATATCGCTTTTAGTGTCAATGTCCAATTTCTGTAAACAAAGGGACTGTTCTCTTTCCTTCTGTTACTATGTCCTTGATCTTTTCCTGTTTCCCCAAAAGTTTCAAGTTTTCCCTGTTCTCTTGCTTGTGTTCGGGACATTTTGGAAAAATGTCAGCATTACCCCAGCACTGCCACAATCACAACAGACAACTTCTTTGGCTTCTAACACTTCAGCATCACGTTTTTCAATTCACTTCAAAGGGGGGCACAACACTAAGAAGCACTTTTAAGACATTAACAATCATTCCCCTGGAGACACCTCCTCCACCTCCAAACGCCCTTATCTATGGTAGTTCTTTTACTATCTTTATTCATAGAATCACAGTATTCACGTTTAATCTTCTACCAAACCACAGTCTGTTACAGCAATAAACCTGTAATTCAGTGACAACAGATGCCACAACTCCCTGAATTCAAAACGTGCACCTGCAAACACAAGAGACCAAAGCGAGCGCCATTTCTTTGTTGCCAGGAACGTCTGTTCAGGTCTGAGAGCAAATCCGTTTAGGTGTATACAAACACAATGCAAAGGGACCCTTTTCGCACCGTGTTTCTCTGCAACCTGCAACGAGCCCCCGCGCCGGCGCGTGCCGAGGCCGTTGGTGCCCGCGCGGGGCCAGGAACACCGGCTGCCTCGCAACCGGGGCACATTCCAGAAAATGAAACAAAACTCTTGGTAACGCAACACCTAAACGGCCAAAGAGCAAAGCGGAGACGACTCTGTGCCTCTTTCCAAAGGGGAAAAAACCCCCAACATTTGTTGCCTTTTACAGGCCCGCAGGGGAAGCCCAAGGTACCACTGCTCTTTCTGGAGGTGCTTAACAAGCCCGGGCTCCCCCAGGGCCAACCCGCGCCCGGGCGGGGCCGCGCCGTTCGGCAGGCCGAAGCCGGGGCGGCGCAGCGGAACAGAAAGCTTTCGGAGCGACCTCGAGGATAAAGTTAAAATACTAATAAATATTAAACGAGGAAAGCACCGCGCAAACCCTCCGAGGTAAAGGAACACCCGCTTCGGCAGGCGGTGACGGCGGGGCTGAGATCCCCCTGTGTCCCGCCCCGGAGCCCGACCCCCACCAGACCCGCCCCCAACGGCCGCCATAACCGTGGCCCCCCCCGGGCAAACACCGCCGTTACCTTCCGCTTCTCCTCCCGGCACCGGCGCGCTCCTGTGACGTCAGCACGCTGCGGGCGATCTGGCCAATCCGAAGGCGAGGTCGGGAGAGGGCAGGTCTGCGCATGTCGTGGCGCTGGCCGGCGGCAGCAGTTCCTCCGTCGTCAGAGCAGCGGTTGGCGGTAGCGACGCAGGTAAAGGGTGGGTGGAACCGGGGCCCTTGGGAGCCGTGGGACCTGTCGGTCGAGAGTCGTCTCGCCCGTTCGCCACCCCCGGCCGTTCCAGAGGTGGGTTGGGGCTTGTCTTCTTTCGCAAGGACGCGGCTGGCCTCCGGCGGCGGAAGGACCTGTATTAGGCCGCAGCCGCTGGCGGCGTGGGGCAGAGCTGCCCAGGCTGCTCTCAGGGGTGGGACCTTTAATTTTCACAGCTGAGTGCCAAACCTGAGTCGGCCCTTCGCGTCCCTCCCCCAGTCACCGCCGCTTAGCTGGAGAGCAGGGCAGAGCTGCTGGTCCGGGGGGCTGTGGGTTATCTTGAAGGATCTCAGAGTTCAACCAGGGTGTTGTTTCTTTTCCTTTTAGATTTCCACTGTTTACGTGTGTAACCCAAAGCAAGAGTTGTTCTTGTCACTTTTTTCGGTATTTGTAAGAGAAGTGGGAAGATGGTGAATGTTCTGAAAGGAGTCCTGATTGAATGGTTAGTAACAGCACTTACTGTCTTCTGTTGTGTCAACGTCTACTTATCTCTTTAGAGCTGGAAATATTGTAAGTCACTTAACAGTCTAGACAAAAAAAAAAAAAATTGTGAGGAGGGGGCATGCTGAACAATCAGACAGAAGTGTGGCCTTTGGGGGAAGCAGAGGGGCAGTTGTAGGTAATCCTAAATCCAAACTCGTTTTTCTTTTCAAGATATTATTTTCTACTTATGCTTAACCATTAGATGTTCCATCTTGTTCTTTCTGTTGCTTAAAAATAATATTTGTTGTTGTTGTTTGTGAGCAATGTGTTTCTTTACTGGTTCTAGAGGGAGATAATTTTTCATCCTTTCTTTTCTGTCTTTTTAAACTCCAGTCCAAATTCTGTTCAAGGCTGAAATGTGGTTCTCTTTGTAGATCATACCTGAATATGCTTGTAGTTTGTAAAAGAAAGCTTTTGATAATGTGCAGTAAAAAAGTTTTAATGCAATCTGAAGTCTCTAGACTAAGAGCCAGATAACTGATTGCCTCCAAAGTAAAAAGAATTATCAGTCAAGATTTGTGGGGTCATTGCGTAGCATTATATGACATACAAGATTTCTACTGTACACTTAAATTGCAAACATATTAACAGATAACAACTGCACAAAAGCAGAAGAATGTTGAACCTCTTGTGATGTGCCTGCATGGTGCATATAGCTGTGAGCTTGCTGCAGTGAACATCTGAGCTGACTGGATGTCTAATAGCTCTGTTTGAGAAGTTCAGAGCCTCAACTTTGCTATAAAAAGTCTGTCTTCTCAAATTTGTCTCCATGCTAGTATGTTGGAAAACCTTCTGAAGCAAAAGAAATATCCTGCCTACAGTTATTCTGGTCATTTTAGTCATGCTTCTGCAGGTTTGTGGATAATATTAAAGGCTGGGTTTAGAGTTGCTGGATAGGGGGCAGGGGAAGTGCTTGGTTTCATAGTGCATGTCTTTGCACCATGTATGCTTTTAGGGAAAGGTGAATTGGTCCTCGTAATGCATTTAAAAGAGAGGAGATTAGCTAAGTATTCTTTTAATATTTACTGTGTTATTAAGAATTACTATGTTGCCAAAATAACTATGTTCACAATTTTGAAAGTTATCCTGAACTGATTCCAATTTCCTGTTTTTCTTGCACATCTTCTTCACTAGTTGTTGCAATCAAATGCTGTTTTACCAAAGAGCATGTTTTTCCTGTGTCAGAATAATATTGTCTGAATTTTTCAGAATTTTAGTGGATCAAAGAGCTTATATTTTGAAGCCAGTTTATCTAGCTGCTTAGTATAATGCAGCTGTTTCAATTACCTGTAATTTCCATACTTCCAAAAGGTTTTCTTCTAAACACTTAATTTACAAGGCAACATCATGAAAAAGAAGAGACTATTTAGTTACAGTGTGATAAATGTACAATTCATACGTGACAACTTCTTCTCTGTGCTATGCTACTTTGAGTAAGATCTATGGTCTCTTGGGTTTTGGTTACCTTTAAACTAAAGTATGCTGTAAGAAAACATGTTTTAATGGTTCTATTTCTGAAGATAGAAATGTAAGTTCAAACCTCAGTAAGGGTTGTGGGGTTTTGTGTTGGTGGTTTTTTGTTTTGTTTTTTGTTGTTGTTGAAGTTTTTTTAAGCTACTTTAACAGCAGTATAGGGTCACTTCTCTGCCAATCAGACAGCCAGTTCTTCTCTTTAGACTTCAGTATCGGTTTATTTTATCTTTAACCCAAACATTACTATTGTGAAGGAAACTACTTTTTCAAAAGCTACATAAGCTTTCTTTAAATTATGAGCAACTCTTGAAATTAATATTAATCTTCCAAAAGACCTAGGGTGTGTCTTCAAAGGATGGTTTTGTTTGCTCGTTTATAACCGTATCTTATTACAATGAGGTGGGATCTTATGTGTGTTTGTCTCTACAGTGACCCAGCAATGAAGCAGTTTCTGCTGTACTTGGATGAGTCAAATGCACTGGGAAAGAAGTTCATCATACAAGACCTGGATGAAACCCATGTCTTTGTATTAGCCGAGTTGGTTAACTTCCTCCAGGAGAGAGTGGGCGAGTTGATGGACCAGAACTCTTTTCCTATTACTCAGAAGTAAAAAGACTAGAATAATGAGATTACTGTGAGTTTTGGAAGAGTGAATGTCAATAGCTCAAGTTGGTACTGTTTTAGTAGATACTCTGTGGTTTCTGTAGATACTTTGCGTTGTGTTCTGCATGGAAATGGCTACTCTAGAAAAATGATCATTTTCATAGACAAAATACTCTTGAATTGTATTTTATTTCTCATTGTGATATCTTTATTAAAATCCTTAAAATGATACACTTGAGGACTTGCCTAGAGAATTATTGATGCATGCTCTCTGTTTTTCCTTTAGGATTTTTATCTTGCCAAGGTGGTATGACCCAAAGGTTGGAGTGGTTTTTCTGTATTGGAATGCTATATGAACTCCTCTGACATGTTACATTCCTGTGGGAATTTATTAAATCTGGTTATAGTGTGACTGATAGAATGTAAAGTATGTCTGTTAAAGTATGATAGAACATCTTGATAAAGCAGTACCTGACAATGCCTTCAATTTAACTTAATGGGTTTTATACACCAAAATGAAAGTTGGTATGAGTTTTCTTTTTGTTTAGTTGGTTTGGTTTGGTTTTTGGTTTTTTTGTGTTACTTTTGTTGTGTGTGTGTTTTCTCCCCAAACATTTTACAAATGCTCTGTACTACTTGCCTACTTTTACCAAGGTTATGTTTTCTGTGTTTTGGGTGTGGTGGTGGGAATCTAGGAGTTTGGAGAGGAGGGAAGGATATGTGGGGGTGGGGACAACAAAAGCCATTATCCCAGATCATATTTTAATTGTAAACTGATTATTTGTATATCAACAGTAGCAAATCAAAGGGCTAACATAAATGGGAGACCAGTCCTTTAGATATAATTGATTGTATTTTTCCACTGAAGCTAATACCTAGTCACAATAAGCTATGTGATCAGGAAGGGGAAATAAAGACTTAGTAGCTCTACCTGTGAAGAAGAAAGCTGGTTTTGGCTTTTTTGGAGTGTTGGGTTTTTGTTTGATTTGTGATAGTGATGGTGGTTTTTTCTTCAGCTTAGCTCTTCCTCAATTATTGTACTTTGCTGCAAAGAAAGAGGCTTACAATTTCATAGGTTTTCCTCTCTTAGAGCAGAAATTCAGGTTTATACTTGTAACTCATCTCAGACACTGGCTTATTTATTAAGTTAGCTAGTGCATTATGCTAAAAAGTGTGAAGATTGCTGTCTACAATTATGGCAGATACAGATGACAGAAACACAAATAATAACAAGTTTTACCTTTTCTCTTATCCTACTTCTTACTCAAAATAGTCAAATTTGTTCAATTTTTAAGTAATCATTTATAAATGAGAGACTTCTGGGATATTGCTTCAAGGCTTGGTTTTCAGAGGTGCTGATGTACATCAGATGCTATTTTTTTATCTTTAGGGGAAGAAAATTGTAAGCAGGATGTTTTTTCTAAGGAACAGTTTTCCTTACTGACTCTCCTACTGTTGCTTTTTTGCTTGTCCAGTAGCTATGAGATTAGTTGGTGGGGTTTTTTTCCAAGGAATAGGGAAGCTTTGGGAAAATGTTTTATTAGATGTTTTTAATCAAAAAGCTGTCCGAAGAAAGTTCTGTAGAATTGCAAATATTCAGGCTTACATGAATGAGCAAATAGCCCTGGGGAATATGTAGCTCCCTGTAGTTTCTGGTTCGCCCCCATCTCTCTGACTCTGTAGAACAGTGGGTTTTAGTCCAAGTGGTTTCAACTCTTGTTTTTCTTTTGTTTTGTTGTGTTTTTGTTTTTGGTTTTGTTTTTTGTTTTTTGGTTTTTTTTTTTTTGAGTGGACACTTCCCCAGTAACGTGGATCAAAAAACAGCTTACCTTGAAATAAAAAGCTGAAAATGGTATGAGTGGTTTGTGGTTCCTTACCTCTTTCTTGAGATTGGTCAAACATTGATCTTGTAAATGTTATTTTGTGGAAGATTATTGGAGCTCTTTTAATGAAGAGATAGTCAGTAGTCTTAACATGGCATGGTAGCTTAATGCAGTTTATTTAGAAGTGTCTTATAACCTTTCTTCTGAATCCTAGTTTATTTTTCATCCAGATTTTGATGAAAGCTAAATGATCCATCACTGTCTCTTTAAATGATGGTATTTGAAAAGTAATGTTAGAATTGCACCTGTTAAACTTCTCTCTATTTAGCATATCTAGTGCTACATTTCTATTGTGATTTTCATGTTGAGTCTATGATAAACTTGTGACAGTCCTTGTCTTTTTCTCCTGGTTAATTGTACAGTTTTACCTGTATTTTAGCTTATATTTTCAGTTATAAATGTCTTATATAATACAGAGGGATAGAAGTTCTAAGCTGTATAAACTGAACAGTTAGGCATGCATTTTTATACTCTTTGCTCTCAGTCTTTTTTGAGCAAACATGTTTAGGGATTTTAACTTCTAAACCTGTCAAAACTTAGCTCCTTCCTGCAACCTTACCAGGCCTAGCTGATTCTATGCTGGAAGAATAAACAAAAGATATAAAGAAGCAAATTGGTGTTGCCTTATGGGATCTAAGGAGCTGAGTTGTTTGTAGTTTCTAGGGTCTTTAATTATGCAGAATGGTTAAGGAAATCCAATGAAGAAGCTGTTAGATTATGTATATGTATTAAAAACAAACAAACCCACCGAACAAAAATGCCCAGGTGTTTCTGGGGTTTATTAAACTTGGGCCCCAGAAAGCTTTTTTAAATTTATTTTTAATGCATATAGTCTGAGAACAGATATGCTTTTTAAAATATATACATATACATACGTGTGTATATATATATCCATCCCAGATGGGAGAAAAGTATATACTAGCTTTAAAAATGTCAAGACATTTTGAGATACTTAACATTTATGCTTACAGACTTTAAATATTTTTGCTGGCTTTCATTCAGGTATGAGGTAGTATTGGTGAGTTGAGCTGAAGGAACGAAACATTGTGTTAAGGATCTCTTAATTTTTGTAAAGGCTGGAAGCATTTCAGAATAAAAGGTTAAGGAGATCTGTTTAAATATATACATGTTTTGTTAGTAGAGTTAATATGGTGCGAGCATCAGCTCTCGCTGTATTTGGAATATAGTATGTTAATTTAACATTTCTATCCATAGCTAGTAAGTTGACTGGGTTTTGGTGTCTAGCATAGGGACTATACTCTGCTCAGGTCCATCTTGGGCAGCAAAAATAGAGCTTGAATGACACACTTCTTGTTGCTTCTTGTTGAATCAACAAGTTTTATCTTAATGGGTTTCACTCCTAAGGGTTGAGATGGTGCTTCACTTTCTGCTTTCAGTCTGTTAAAAGTATCTTGTCTACTGGAAGAAGAATATGGTACAAAAGTTACCTAAAGGATGCTTATTTGAACTTAATTTCTTCATTGCTACTTATTTATACTTAGTAGCTCTAAAAATGCTTGCAAGTTTACTTGTTTGTGTTTTCCTATATAAACAGTTGCTCTTGGGTAGTTACTCTAACTTTGACAAGCTTCTCAATACCACTTTCACTAACACAAATGCGGAGGCTAAATAGTAATATTTAAACACTGACAGGCTCTTGGGGAGCCTGTTTCAGTGCTCCATCACCCTCTGGGTGAAGAGCCTTTTCCTAATGTCCAATTTAAATGAGGGGGCTCACCCCAGCAGCCCACTGAGCCCCTGTCCCCCCCCCCCCACCTGCAACCAGGCCCCCTCCACGCACACTTCCCGCACCCTGACACCCTTCGCCCAGCACAACCGGCCTCAACCAAGGCCACGCCCACCCCATTCCCTCGCCCGCCGACAGCTCCGGCCTGGCCGTTACCGCGGCAACGCCGCCCGCCCTCTCCCCGCCCCCTCAGCCCACTGGCCAGCCCACAGGGAACGGGCTGCGCCGCCGGCCAGTGAGGGGGCGGCAGGCGGGCACTTGGCGCACTCACCAGCCAATCCGCCGCCGGGGCCGCAGGGTGGGGCCGGGTCCCCGCGTGGCCCGTGGCCGCGCTGGGCGGGGGCGGCGGCCCACCCAGTGGCTCCGAAGTGCTGGGAGCCCAGTCAAGGGCCCGGGGGTTCCCGGAGCACCGGTGGGATCCTGTCCACAGGAATAAGCACCTGGGAGAAGCTGGGAATTGTCCCGCTCGGAGCTGGAGGAGAAGGGAGAACCTCTGCGGGAAACACAACCCAGCTCTGTTTTCCTTCTGATAGAGGAATTGTCAGAGAAACTGTTGATCTTCACAAAGCGGTTTCCTGAGATCATGGCAAAGACCGTGTTTTCAGGTAGCTGAGAGTGTCTCTCGCCTGGCTCCCAACTGCTATTAATAACACACCGCGTCTCCCATTACGTCTGTGTGGATCAGCAGGGAACACCTGCCCTGGGTCAAGGTGTGAACCAGGAGGAGAAATCACTTGTCATGCTGGCTTTGCTCTGGGTATCAAGCCTTTACTATCTATTGATGAGAAAACAAAAAAGCACATGTTTGTCAGACTGGATAGAGTAATGCCATTGGAATTTGTCAGTCTGTGGGAAGCCTAGACAGAGAAGTTGAGAGACTGGTCGTGCTATTTCCACTTTTTTTTTTTTTTTTTTTTTCTCCCCTCTAAAAGCAGAATTGTCATAGTAAAATTATTGCCAGGCCGTGACTTCCTCCTGCTCCGGGAGCTCCGGAGCACACCTGACTTTCTGACATACGCTTGTAAATTGTACTTCTTGTATCACGCACTGGTGCTGCTGCTCCTGCTGTACTTAAACAGCTGGAGAAAATTGCCCTCGTTTCAGCAGCTGATAATCAGCCCCTCTCTTTGGGGCAAGACATCTAGCTGATGGAGAAAAACAAAAGGCTCCTTTTCTCCTCTTCCTCAACCACTCACGGCATTAGGTGAGGTTTGTACAAAGGGTTAAAACAGTGAGCTGAACTGTGTAAGTTGTTCTGGATGTGCTAAATATTAGCTCCTAGTTCAGGGACCAATAATGCAATTTTTCTTGCTCTTTGTCTCAAGCTCTGCTATGTTACGCCATCATCTAGTGCAAGGTTTGCTCAGTTTCCTCCTGTGCAAGATAAAGTTCATTATTACATAAAGCTGAACGACTTAAGGGATCAGCTGAAAGGCATCGCACCAAACAGAGGTGCAGGAGGTGCAGTACATGTTTGAATTGAAACTTGCATAAGGTATAGTGGTTATTTTTTTTAGTCCTTTATTTAAATGCAGTGTCATGTACAACACAATGAACTGTTTCCTAAGCAAAAAGAAATCAACAATTTAAGGGGAGAGAAGAGACATGCCATATTCTCTAAATTACGTGGCATAGAATTACAGGTTCCACTCTCTTTTTAGTATAGTTTTAATTCTCTAAGGGGAGCAAAATTATCTTTAAAATGCGTGGCTGTTTTTTCAAGCATTCTCTGATAAAAGTACTCTTTGATCTTTTCTTTGTTCTGAATGTTAATGCTTGAGGTCTTCTCTTTCGTCAGAGAATGCTAAAGAGATGGCTGTCAAAGAAAAATATATGATCTGGATTATGAAGCAGTGCATGGAGGAGCTTACTGCGACCGTGCACCGTATGAAAGCGAACAGTGCCATTTCTCTTCAAATGGAACCGGTAAAGTTCAGTGCTTGGGGTGTTCAGCCTGTAAACCATTACTTCTGGTTGAAAAACAGAGGAAATATGGATACTGCAAATATCTTTTTTTTGCAATTGTTTAGGGGTTCTTTTGAGAGGTCAGGGGGCTTTTTGCTAGTAGTGTCATCTGTATTTTTAGTTTTAGTGGTATCGGTTGCATTTTTTTTTAAACTTATTTCATTTTGTTTGTTTGCACAGTGCTGTGAAGGGTCGTCCTTCAGTGAAGTTCCTAATGGACAACAGATGACCCAGTCCTTTGTGGACCAGGTTCCAGAGTTAGGTGCTGGTTTGACACGGGAAGAAGAGGGAAGCGGCACCTAAGAGCTGTTTCTTCTTGGCCATCCATACATGCTGCGGTTTTAATGCAGTGATCGAGATCAGTACCTCGCTTCTCCAACTGAAGCATATTAATAGTATTTTATCTCCACTAGTTATTTTATTATAGTCCAAAGTAAGTGTGTGGTAGGCTCAAATCAATAAACTAGAGAATTTTAAGAAACTGTCCAGACTTAAAAAAAAAAAAAGTTAGTCCTTTTCTGTATATGAGTTTTATATTTAATGTATACCACTTCTTGTAGTTTTTGACAAATTGTGTTCTCATTTGTGAAGATTTCTTTGGGGCGTTAATTTTATTCCATAGATCGTCATATAGTAGTAGCAGCAGTAGTATACTTTTTACTGATGCCTCAAAATTTGGATAATCTCACAATCCTGTTCTATCCAAAGGGGAAAATGGAAAGTACACCCTTATCTTACATGAAGTGGTGGTTTTTATCATGCACAGTTAAGCAAATTGTGCTTTTAAGTCTGCCTTTTACCTTAAAAAGTGCAGAAAGTTGTGTTCTGCAGCTGTGAGTAATGAGTATTTTCTGGGTGGGATGAGAGAGCTCTGTCTAAGTAGTGATTGGGCCATATCCAGGTTGAAGGGAGTGGAGACATCATCTCAAGTCACAGCACTCTGAAGGAATATTTGTGTTGCACAGGACAGGCCCTAAATATGCTAGCAGAGCTGTTTTAGGGCAAGGCGTCCCTGCCACTCCATCTCTTTCCCCCTTAAATTCCAATGTAAGGAACTGGAATTCCTTATAAATGAACAGTGGTACCTGAATTCTGTGGCATTTAAACTCTTAGTCATTTCTGTGTGATTAGCCTCTTCACCTGGCCTTTGACCAAGAGACAAGCCCTTTGAACACATTACATTGCAGTGAACAGAAAGACCTTCTCTCTAAAAACTATGTACAGCTATGTTGTTTACATCAGGTACAGTTAGAACAGGGTGAAGGAGATTTGTGGTTTAGCAGCTGTTAACATTCAGTTCTCTTCAATCTCTAAGACCTTGGAGAGTGTTCTCATTCCTCTTAGAAGGAAAAATCACTAAGTTAAACATAAGGGCAGCAGTTCCCTTGAAGTCAGCTGTAGAAAGTACAGCTCTTTTCTGAGGAGCTCGCTTAAACGAGACACATTTTTGGCCAATATTAGTGACTGAGAAAGAACTGAGATTCCATGCTTGTGACTGACCATCTTCTTGCCTGTTCTATCAGGAGGGAAGAGATGAAGTAAAAGCCGTAAGCTGACCAAAACATGAATGTTTTGGTGATCTTATGACAGTAGGTGCTTCGCATAGTTGAAAAATAAATACAAACAGTATCTCTGCAATGCACACTGGCCAGAGATTCCTGTACCGGTGTGTTTCATCCTTTCCTCGCAGCCAGTGACAGTTGTCAAGCATTTTGTGTAGCCGATTAGTGTAGATTCTAATCCTGCTGTCACAGCTCTTGCTGAGATCATGCGCTGTTGACCTGGTGTGAGGCAGGCATGATGTTTACAGTTTTCTTCCCAAATTATCTGGCTTAATTCTGAGCATCTTAAATCAAGAAAGTGTGCCTTACTATTCTGATTGTGTTTATTAGTGTCAGCCTGAAGCTGTTCAGTATGTTGTCCAAAAGGTATAGGATTTGTCTTGTCTATTATTGAAAGTGTACTGTATTGTGTATTGCTGTTTACATGGATGTTTTCCTGCAGGTGCTCAAAGTATCTTGCATCAGCGATTTGTTACAATTCCATTTTATTGTTCAGCAAAACTCGATGTATGTAATGAGCACTGCTGAGTATGTAGCACAGTAGGATAGAACTACTGTAAGACTGTCCCATTTGATTGGAAGGGAAAGGTCTCTTTAATGGAGTCACCTACTGGGTTCTCTAGGTATCCAATACAGCAAAATGTACAATGACCGTTTTGCTATGCCCCACCACCCTGAGGCTCTGTCCCGGGGCTCCTTGGATCTGGGTCTGCAAGCATTGCCTTGCCTTGCCTTGCTTCTTAAACTAACTCTTTATCTTTGGTCTTATGACTTAACTAATGACAAATGTAAAAAATAGGGTCTCTGATATAAATATGATGTGGAGCATTTTTTTTGCCTTTTTTAAAAAAAATATGGAATAAAAATAATACTTTACCCATCTTTGTTTCATACAAGAAGATTTTTCAGGACTGAAGACTGACCAGTAAGGGGAGCTCTTGCCAATATTTTAAACTGCTTTTTTAAAAATTGCTGCAGCATGGCCAGTAGTGGGTCAGAGACTTACTGTGCTTTGGAACATTAATATATTTCTCTCTGGATGTGCGTTCAGCTGGAGATGAACATTCTACTTCAAGGGATCCTAGTAGAAAGACATATACAGTAAGGTTTTTGGAATGTAGTAACTTTAGCTCTGAAATTTCTTCAATATTAAGTTATCCAGTGTTTAGTTCCATTACATTAAAACGATATGTCTGTAATGTGATCTTCCCTTCAGATGTTACTGGTAGGTCTGTGCATCTCCACACCACTCGTCTGCTTTAGGAGTTATTCTGTGTTGTTACATCATTTTTAGTAAGCGTAAGTCAGAGGAAGACATTGTTGCTACAGTCAGAAGCAACTTTTATTAATTTCTATTTCCCTCTTTATTTCCTCATCATATGAAATGCATGTGTTTTTTAGGGTACCTGTGCCTCACTGCACGTCCACCATACTGTATGGAAGACACATACAAGAACTATTCAATCTTACTGTGTTTCAGTCTGCACTGGGGATTTTTTCCTCTGTATCCCTAAGGTACTGCTGATAGTCCATAGAAATGAGACATATAGAAAGTTTTTTCCCTGATTGCCCCCAAAAGTGAATAGCTTTATTCGTTTACACCTATATAAAGGTAAAATTCAGTATGTTCTCTAAGCAAGCAAACAAAGCCGCAATACCTACCAGTGAAGTTTTAATGTGGTGGGGTGGGGCAGGGGGAGAACCCTACTACTTTGGACATTAATGTCTGTGTTTTTCATATAGACAGAAAGAATTTTCTCTTACTGTGTAGCAATAATAAGAAGATTAACTGCAGAACAGAAATGGATTATAAAATTCTGTCCAGTGAGCAAATTTTAAAAGTGAAATTTTTAGAGTGTTATTATTTGCTTTTAGCTTTTAGTGCTCAAGCAATTCTAGGTTTTAGTAACAATAGCAAGTATAAGGTTGTTGGAAGAGATGTGATTTTCGGATTAATATTTTTCTTTCACAAAAAAAAGGCAACTCATAATACCCATGCAGAAATGTGCTCGAACACACCAAAGAAAATCCACCCAACACCAAAAAACTCTGACAGATAATTGATTAGCCGTAAAACTAGCCCCTCAGGAAAGAAACAGCAAGCAAAATTTCTGGATAACTATAGATCAAAGGAGCTGTCTGTCGGAGTTATATAGTTGTTCACTTTTTCTATCACAGAAAAGATGGACCCAGTTGTAAATTACAGGATGTGCAGAATAATGGGTACACTTGCAGCTGTGAAGAGATCACTTGCCGATAGGAAAATATCGCACATTTCTACAATGTTGCCACTGTCAGCAGTGAGAAGTAAACATACTAAGCAAACCTCTATAATCTGTCAGCATTTTGTGTTGTGTTGCTGTTTTGAAGCTGGAGGAGTGAGATAGGAGGATGAAAGAGAAGGTAGGTAGGTAGGAAAGAGGGGAAAGGGTATATTTGCCTTGTAACTAGTATTTCCTGTTCATTCTGAAATTGAACAAGATCACAAGGAGTGTAAGGACAAAATTAAGAGAGAGATTGCACTCAATATTGTGTCCAAAAGCGTACTTGCAATTACGTAGAACTTAGCTGATCTACAGAAGAGCCTATATTTATCGTCAGAACCAACATATCACAAGGACGGGGGAAGGAAGTTTTCTTAATGTTATTGCCTATTATTCTGCCTTGCTTCTGTCCTGGATGGGACCATTTTGCCATGTGGAATTATAATGTAGTTTTACTTCTTTTTAATCTCTGTATTTTTCCACATTGGCAACTTTATAGGGTATAAAATGTGTTTTGCATCTGTGTGGTATATATATTATTAGCTATATAGGTATTTCAGGAGCTGGAGATTCAGAAGCGATGAGTAAACTTGGAACCAGTGATAGCTTGCTGTATCATCAACCAGCTTGAAATTAAGATAGGAAAGAAAAATCTCTCTTCACCTGTAATATGAAGCATGCTCCCTGCATTTGACTTTGCTTTTGGTCTAAACCGAGACTAATTACATCTTTGAATTTTGGGAAATTTATAAAGTCAGTATAAAAATCTATGAAAAAAGAGGACTGTTTTTGAGATGGATATTGACAAGCCATGATGTGATCAGCATGACAGAGGACAGTGACAGCTTTTTGATGCTGGCCAGGTTGCCATTTCGGCAAGAGCAGCTGCAAACAGCATTTGAGAGGAACATGGGAGTAGGGCTGAGGAGCGAGCAAAGCTAAGCATCTGAATAAATCTGTCAGGAGGACCAGAGAACCTGGTCTTGGAACTAGTAAATGTTTCCCCTTTTGGATTTCAGTAGTTGTGGTTTTGTTTTGTGGTGTTTGTTTTTGTGTTTGTTTGTTTATTTGTTTTTGTGTGTGTGTGTTTGTTTTGTTTTGTTTTTTAAGCCATTTCTGCCTATTCAGTCTTCTGTGTGACAGCAGGAGCCAAAAGGAGCTGTTGGCTGTGTGAAGAAGGGATTCTGAGGGTGTATTTCAGAAGGCGGTTCCTAAAGTTTTTTGCTACAAGTATGAAAAACTAGACCAACCTGAAACTGCATTTTAGATATGCAGAGTTATTCTAGCTCATTTCTTTTAAAAAATGTACTACAAAACTAAAGGAACTATGAAGGTGATGGAAAGAACTTGTATGGTTTGAATTGCTAACTGTCAGAAGCAACCTGCTATACCTCTCAATTTGAAACAGTGAAAGGAGGCTTTCATGTAGTGGATTTTGTCATTATTATTATAGTTACATGAAGATCATAACCACAACAAGTCATAGAAACAAAGAGAGAAGACTGATACAAATGTCCTCAGTTTAAGATCAGTGGTCAGACATTGGCAGCACTTCCTCTTTGTTCAAGCTTGAGGTTAGTTAGTTGTGCCAGTATTTCGGTTTCTATTAGTCAGAAGGCTTGCCTTGGGACATCTGGGTCAGAATCGTAAGTTAGATATGCTGTCTCTCTTGGGTCGAGGGCATATCAAAGTCTGGATTTTTCAGTCTCAAAAACTGCTACACTCAAACCTGACAGGTACCTCTCTCCTTTGTCCTAGCACCCAGTATGTAATGATGGTGGTTATGCACATTTGCAATGTCTGTGACGAGATGAACTAATGCAATTATGAAGCAACATGTACAATTAAAAGAGTGAACAGATTTTAAAATTACAAAAATAGAAATATGTATGAGAATAACTTGTGTGTGCACCAGTAGGTACTGAATGCAATTCATTCTAAGTGTGATCTCTGGCACCAAGTGATTGTTTTTTAATGAAGCAGCCATTTAAATATATGTAAATTGTGTAACAAGTGTAGAGAACATAGACAAAATGCCAAGTCATTAGTTCAATTTCTTGCAGATGTTTGTGAGAAAATCATTAAAAAGTAATAAGTATACAAAGCAAATATTAGCAAGGCAATTAAGGGTTTGTTCATGCAAATGTGAACTTATTACCAAGTGCAGTGAACTTACCACTCAGAGTTTTTCTGATAGCTTTCAAGACCTGATCATGTTGTATGTGATACCAAGCACTACATTCAACAGTAATGTTTTTGCTTCTGCCTTATTACTTGAGCTGTGAAAATTAGTTCTCTCTAAGAAGGGAAGATGTTAAAAACATTATTTTGGTGAGATTACTTCACCACTTCAAAGAACAGTTCACCTCTATATTAACTATTATAATCTAGTGGAAAAGCAAAATGTCTGCCATTGCTCTATTGTTTCAAGCATGTAGCTTTCCTTTGCCCCAGTGTAGATTTCCCCATCTGTAAATGGGGATAAGAGTACTTACTTTTCTGCTACTGCTACTAAGCAGGACTGTGACCTTTCTTTGTATTCTGTCTGTACAAAATGCACAATGGAGGTCTGTCCTGCTCTCTGTTGGTATTAAAATAAGTATTCTCTAATAAAAGTAAACGTTGGGGTACTTGTTAACGTAGGAAAATATACATTCAGTTGTAGAGGTTACTATGCTACTATGTTAGCTTACACGCCTGCATACTAAATCTTATGGTCGATCGAAGATTCTTAGGTCTTCATAGCATCACATCCTAGCTTAACTACAATTATGAATGACAGGTTAGGAATACTCTGTATCTAATATTTGTATATGTATATACGCAAATATATATGTTTAGATATATATAAATACGCACACAAAAAAATAACTCTGTGTGTGTGCATGTATATGTGTTTATGCAGTGCATATATATAATCACTGCAGCTATAGCATACTTACCTCATGGGAGAAAAATAGCCTTCCTGGCCCAACAATATTTGTTATGATTTAGGGAGGAAAGGGATGATTTTGCAATCCTTGTACTGAGTAGCATCACTGTAAGACTTGAGCAGGTCGTGGGGCTCTCAAGGGGGAACAAATACAGGAAAGTGGGTTGCTAATAAGGATAACCTGACCACTTTTGATATCTGGAACTTATTTTGTGTCCTTTTAAAACTGAGATTAGAATTAACAGTGAGATCCCTAATCAGGCATTCATGAAAGTGGTTTTTTTCTTTGTTCATAGATCTGCTTTTTATCATTGTATTATATTTTGCTAAAACCACAAAAAAAAAAAGCCAAAAACCAATCAGTATATTCATTATATCCTTGCAGTGTATTTTCATACTGTTAAATTGAGCTTGAAATTATTTTTTTTTCAGTGGAGTAAAAGGACTTACATATTTGATCGTGTTCTTTTGTAGGACTACCCAGAGCAAATGGAGGTATCATGCTGTAATTGTGTTATTTTTAAAGAATTAACATTTGATTTTGCAGCAATATCTGTATTTGTTGTATCTTTTACTACGGAGGGTGAGAGTACAGAGGCTGATTATTTGGGGCTCTGGTGATAAGCTGTTGTTAGAATTCTGGTGCTTAAAACCTTGAATATTTTGGTGGCTTATCTCTTACTCTTTCATGTTTTTTCAAGAACTCTCTATTTTTGTATTTGAGTTTTGTCTCCATTGAATTTTGCAAAAAAGAGCATTGCTTAAGCTTTGCTGTGCTGTCCTCATACTTGAACTTCTCATGAGACCACACTTTGAAATGATAAGTTTTGAAGAATGTATATCTATATGACATGGATTTCTGAAGATTTAAGCTAAAAATATATATATCAGCCATTGAAGCACTTGTCTGAAAAGCCTAGGGACCTTGGAAGTGTTTCCACCAGCTGCTATTTATTTTAATATTCTAATGTAGGCTTTGCAGAGAAAGTTATATTAATTGCTTTTATATTGTAGACATATTTAAAGGTCTCACTTTGAACAAGGGTTTCATAATGCTAAATGTCTTACAAAATGCATGAGAAGGGGGCCTAACCTGATGTAGCAAATGAAATAGGCAAAAATTGACCGTGTTTGTATAATAGAGTAACATATAGATAGAACCATATCTGTCTCTCCTGGCCATTCTCTGTAACCATTTCAGGTTTAATTTATCACTCGTCAATGTAATTGATCACAACTGTATGTAGTATTCCAGTATTCCAGAAGTCTCCCTAGTACCAGTGCAATAGTGTTTATATTCCAGATCTCTCTTGGAAAAAATACTCCCCAGATGCTCCCCTGGGAGTATTAGCTTCTTTCATGATCTCGGCAGATTGATGCCTTATGTATATTCTGCTGACTGGCAGATACAGATTTTTTTTTCTCCTCTCTTTTCAGTTGATGCCTTCAGTTTGAAATGAACATTTATAAGTCCTCCAGTTCATGATCGTGAACTCTGTACTATCATATTTCATCAAATTTTTTTATTAGTCTGCTTCTGTTGGTTGTCCATTCTTTTCTGAATGATATATATTCTGGTTCTAGTCCGTACTGTGGCTTCTCAAGTTTGTGTCATCAGCAAATTTTGTTAGTACACTCATGTTTTTGTTCTAAGGTCAACTAACAAAAAATATTTAAAAGGTCAGTATCATGACTGATTGTTCAGGGACTCTATATAAAGCCTCTTCAGTCTGTTTTCTTTGGAGCACCATCCACTGCCATCCTTATTAATTTCCTTCCCTTGCCATCTGTACTAATCCTCATCTCTTCAGTTTAATTAATGTCTCATGTGGCACCATTTGAAATGTTAAGTAATGTTAAAAAATACACTAATATATCCCTTGTTTAGCACATCAGTTATCTGACAAAGGAAAAATACAAGAGTTGCATTTCTACTCAACTTAGTATTGTCACATTTTCTGATTCACCAGTCTTTGTTCATCCCTACAAAAAGCTTTTCAAACCTTTACATGCCATTCACACCAGACAGATAACTCTGAGTTTGCCCTTATTTTTCCCTTTCTTGAATACAGGTACAATGTCTTCTCCTATACATTCTAGGGTCCGCAGACTTGATGTTAAAAAATGTTGCTGCTTTTAATGTGTCTGTTCTTTTAGTATCCTGGGATGATATCTTGTTTTCTCTGTTCAGGTTACTTTAAGCTACTTTAAAAAGGATGAGGGGAACTATACATGGAAGGTTGGAGCTGGTTCCACAACAAAAACGAGGCAGAAGGAAGCTGGAGTGAACACCCAAACATCTTGAGGGTTTGGTTAGTCATCAGCCAGCCTGGCTATTCTCCTCAGCTGCCGAGGAAATCCTCATTCTTTTGGGGAATCTGTCCAGGCAGGCTCACTTGTTTCTCTTTTCTCTGATGTATTCCTCTGCGGTGGAGGAAAACTGCAAGGTTAGGTACATCAAAAGGAAAAGGCCTTTTGGAATTAGTTGAGTGTATAAAGCAAACAAAAATGATTCAAGTTTCCATGTGTAAAAATTATGAGCGAATAGATTTGCATGTAAAAAAAGGGAGCAAGTCTGCATGCAAAACTCTCCAGTGCATTAAAAATGGAATAGTCATCCATACTGGAAATCCAGATAGAGGTGAAGGAGGAAGATAGAGGCAAACAACGACAGTTTACCTGTTGTGACACAAGACATTTAATGAGTACCTGTTCTAGTTCAGGTCCTGTGAGGTAGTGTTCTGCAAGGTGAACTGTTCTTGCCCTCTTTTTTTTTTTTTTTTAACAACACATAAAGGTAATTTGCTATTTTTTCTTTTGACTGTTTTGATATTTCTCAGCTTCCCTTTCTTTGCTGAAGGGCTGAGAAACTGGAGCGAAATAATGACATGCTTTCATTTGAGTTCTAGGCTTCTTGATTGTGTATCAGATGTACTTGAGTAGGGAGCCCTTTAAAATCTTTGCTTGATCATTTTTGTTATTAATAATATTTAATTTTAACAGCTTGTAATGGAAATAAACTTAATTAAAAGGCTAAATTTCAATGCCTTTATACTGATTAATAGTACCACTGATGGACTTTGGGTTCAAAAGAAAACTAGCAGAAACATAGCAGAACATGGGAGGGGCAGGGACATCTGAAGAAATCCATCCAGTACTGCCAGCCAGAGTTGGGCAACTGAAGCTGGAGAAACTTGGTCCAACTCAGGAGTTGTAGAGTAGCAATACTGATGCAGTCTTCTGAAAAGTCACTGGCCAGCAACAGCAAAGGCAGTCATGGTCTGATGGAGGCAGCTCTTGTAGATCATCAATGCAATGAGAGGTATGAGCAGGATTTCCCTCTACATCTCTTGTTCTAGACTGAAGTAGAATAAAATACTTTCTGTTGGCAGTTTAAATAGAATTTAAATGAAGCTTTTTTCAGAAAGTCCAGGCAAACTTTCAATGCAAAGACTTCAGTCCTGCAAACACTTAGGCACATTCATTTGTTGAACTTGAAGATGTTGATAAGTTTTTATAACAGTGAGGCTTGGGTGTGAATTTAACTGCATGCCAATGTTGAATTCATTTTGCTTACCTGCTAATTATTATGTCTGAAAGAGGCAAGAACTTTTTTTTTTTTTTTTGGTGGAAAAAGGCCACTTTCCCTTTGAGTAACTCAAGAACTGGTTTTAGTTTTTCCTTTTTCCTACCTTAGTTATCTGGACTTACTAGATCTGCATCTTTAAATTAAACTGCCTTTGGGATAAGATTAATTATGAAGAACTACATCCCCAAAAGAGACTTAAAGAAAAAAGACCCCCCCAAACCGAAAAAGCCTCTGAGTTAAATTAAGGGATTCAAAAGAATCTTGGATACATTTGAGTTTTTAGGTGTGCTTCTCCTTTATAATGAAGCATATGGAACACTTCTGGGAAGTGATTGTATGATTAAAAAAGAAACTGCCCTTGACTTTATATATAAACAGTATATAGAGAACTTTCAGCTTACCAGTTTGGGGAAGATAATGCCTGCAGAAATCATAGTTTTGACCTTTGCAGGGCTGATATCGCTTGCATTTGGAAGGCAACCAAGTCCTGTGCTTTGTTTTCTGTCCTGACGTATCCAGGCTGTATAAATGAGTGTGAATAGAGTGAGCTTGTGAATGGGAAAGAAATAATAAAAAGTGAAATGACATGGGGGAAAAAAAAGTTTCTGCAGTGAAAACATTGAATGTGAGTGTGAATATTTTACCTGTAGAGAAAAAAAAAATTGAGATGTTCTGGTTGGGCAGACTAAGGAAGGTGAGTTGAAGAAATTGTTTCCTTGTGTTTTCTTTTTGAAATAAAAAATTTCCACATTCCAAAAAGTTCACATAGTTGCTCATATATAAGTAGGGTTTATCACCTTCTTTCATGAATGGTCATAGCTCACTATTTTAAAGGTGCCTGCCTTTAAAAAAAAAAAAAGGTATTATAAGAGATCTTCCTGAAAAAGGGGCCAGCCTTTCGTTCTGTAGAGGGAAGGGCTGTGAATATGAGGATAATGTTTTATAGAAATGGACAGATGTTGGAGTAACTGTTTACTCTCACAGCTGGTAAGATGTAAAAGCATTGGCCTGGCCATGATTAAAATGAATAGAGCTGAGTTCCTTCTGAAGAGGCATATCTCTTATTGTCTTTGACTTTAAAATCACAATGTTCCAATAGTAAAAAGGAATTTACAAACTTTTCTGTACAGTTTCTTGACTGATCTTTTATTATCCTGTCAAGTGGGATAAGTAACTAAGCTTTTCTTTAGATCAGTAGTACTAAGAAGTGAGTAGAGAGACAACTTTAAAAAAAAAATCTTTATTTTAGGCTTCATAATAAAATTAAAAAATGTTCTATGATACAATGTTTTTGGTAAACACAATTTTAGGTTAATGTCTCTATGAATTTGTACTGCTGAACTTGCACTGAATGTTCCAGTTGGACTGCTGAAATGTTTATGCTCTTAGCTCCATAACATAATGAACTGGTCCTTTGGGTAAAGTTCATTACACTGCAGGAAGGCATGGAGTAGACTAGTGAAGGAAAAGGTGGTCTCTCCCCTTTGAGATTTGTTTTTTACGTATCTTTTTCTTAAAAAAAAAAATACTTTGGAGCATGAATTAAGAGCGTTTTAAAATGCTTGATTATCCTAAAGGTGTACTTTGAGTCACAGGAAAAGTACAAAATAGTAGTTGCACAGAACTGGGCCATGCAGTAGTGGTATTTCCCTAAGTGTGATCTCTCTCTGCATTTGTAGAGCAGCAGGCAAGTTAAAAGAGCGTGTGTTATTGCTATAAATAATAGAGGTTTTGACTTGTGTTTTCACCTTGCAAGCTGAGGCCTTGTCTTAACTGCAAGGATGCTCCTGGGTTCCAGTCACTTGGATTACAGACTTGATTTGAGATTGCTGTTGCTCCCCTGCTGCACATGGTGAGTGCTGTAGTCCATCCCTGATGTGAAGTCAGGTCTTGCTGATTCAGACACACACAAAAAATATGGGGAATTGCTCCTCCATTGCAAGGTTTGAACATAGCCTGAAGTATCTGGTTCTAGTTGTATCTTTTGCGTATATGTGTGAATTTGGTTTTGGAAAATAAATATGTTGATAGAATGAGCTGCAGCAATGATACAAGAGTTCATTTTCCTGTGTGTTTTTCTTCAGTCCTCAACATGTGCAGGATGGGTAGGACTGCTGCAAGTCATGGTGATAGTTTGTAGAGTCTGGTGAACAACCACCAGACAGTTTTCTATTGTGATTATGAACCCAGCTATGGAAAACTCCTTATGCAGCTGAGAGGAGGGACTAGTCAGCAACACTGTTACACTGTGTCACTGATGTAGAGAACGGGATTACAAACAGGGTTAAATCTGCAGTTGTGTTTCGGAAACCTCTGTGATATCTTTTACTCTACTTCCTAAAGTTATTATAATTCTTATGATTGCCTGTATGTTAGGAATTGAGTTAAGGCACAGATGCTTAAGGTAAATGCAATAATTCAGTGATACAATGGCTTTAACTGTTTTGGCTACTTGAAATTTTCTAGTGAAGAAGTAATCCAAATATAATAAATGTAAGCCTGCCAGTAAGGGTGGTGGTGGTGGTTGTCTTTTGCCATATCTGGGAAGTAACTCGGGGACTCTGGTGTTCACAGTTCACCAGTTGATAATAACTGCTGTAATACATCCAGAAATGGAGTCCTAACTCCCTGATAACTTTTTATTGCATTTCAGCTATGGGACTGTTGTTCTACCTTTAGATATGCCCAAGGATTTAGCCTGTGTAGTGCAAATGAAAACCTTCAGGAAAAAAAGCAACTTGTTTCCAAATGAAAATGATGTTAACAGACATCTATAACTAGCTCTAACACATTCTCAGGCTTCAGATTTTCACAGACCTGGATGGTCTATGGCACAAAATTTGACCCCTTCATGTATAGCTTGTAAGATAAAATCCTTACAGGGAATAGTGTGAAGAATATTTGCCTCTTTAGTTTCTGAAATGGTCAGTAAGTTTTAATTACCAAAGCAAGCAGGGCGTTGGGCCTTTTCACTTCTTGCTCCCTGTGTGCTATTATTTAGCAGGTTTGCTCATGAAACCAGGAACAAACTATAACTATCAGATCTAAAGTACTAAGTGCTTTGCACTTTTTATGTTTGGGCATTACGTTGCTGCTTTCTGAAGAGAATGCGCACTGAACGGGGTACCTGAATACAATTTCAGAGATTGTTTGCAATACAAATCCCTTTCTACTGAAGCTCCTCCAGCTCTTGTAGTGTTGATATCTCTGGACTGAATCTGGAATTGCCAAGTTTGAGGATAAAGACATACCCTCCCATAAGACACTCCATTGACTCATTATTGTAAGCCTTATTTTCTGGGAGTGAAGGTTACACTTAGTGTGGGATGTTGGTCAACACGGGTAATTTTCACTCACTGAGGCTTTTGGTGTAAGTCAAAATGCAGGAATGTAGTGGTGCCAGTGCCCATGACTTTTGCTGGGAGGAGTTCTGATGCCCCAGCTCTTGGCACCAGCTTCTTTTCTCTTTGTTAGTTCTGCAGGTAGAAGGAAAAAGTTATCAAATAACCCCCAGTACCACATACAGCCTTGGCTTTCTGTAGCGCATACTGTGATTTATTTTCCAGAGGAAGGTAAAGGGCTGAGGGGAGACGGGGACGTGGGGGCGGCAGCCTTGGCCCCCCACGGCTGTTTCCCCTTGACAAACAAGCTGTTATCACGTCGCGCTAGAGTGTCACGCCGTCATGGTGCTGTCCGGACCCCACTAGCGGGCTGTGGCTCCGCGGGGGAGGGCTTGGGGCACCGAGAGCGGCCCCGGCGGCGCCCGGCGCTGCGGGAGACACGGCGGGGGCGGAGCCGGGCCGGGGAAGTGTGGTGGTCACGTGGCGGGGGTCACGTGGCGGGGGAGTCGGGCCCAGCCGCCGCCGCTCCGGTAGCGGTGAGAGACGGAGCCGGGAGGGCGGGCAGGCAGGGAGGGAGGGGGAGGTGCGCGGGGCCGGGGCGGGCGTGGGGAGGGAGCCCGGGGGTGCGAGTGGCCGCCGCCCGGTCCGCCGTCGCGTCGCGCCCCGCCGAGGTGAGTGCGGGGTGGGGGGGGGCGATGCTTGGGGCAGGGCCGCAGGGCGGGGGCGCCGCCGGGGGCGGGGTGGGCCGGCCCGAGCTGAGCCGAGCCGACCCGGGGGCTGTGCGGGGCCGCGGGCGGCTGCGGGGCCGTTTCCCTTTTGTTCCGGTGGGCACCTGCGTACCTCCGAGCGCGCGGGCCAGCGGCCGGCAGAGCGGTCCGTTTTTTGAGGGGTGGGGGGTCCCGGGGCGCCCCCGGCACGCGCGCATCCGTAGCGCGCCGCGCGCTGCGCCCTTTCTGTGGCGGTTCCCCCGCGCGCCCAACGGCCACCGGGCGGGCTAAGCCGCGGCCGCCGGCTGGCGCCCATCCTGCCTCCCCCGGCAGCCTCGGGAACGGGGGACGGGCTGGAAACCCTGATCCTTCACTCGTACCTGCGGCTCCAGGCGCTCTGAAAGCCGGGCGGTGGGGTGGTCCTCGCCCTCTTCTGGAGGCCGCTGCTCCGCCTGGCCCAGCGGCCGGGGTCTGGCTGCGGCCAGCGCTCCGGGAGCTGCGGACGGCGGCGGAGCGGGGAGCAGCAGCGCTGCCGCCGGCATCACCTGTGACCCTCCGCGCATTGCCTGTAGCGCTGACATTTTTTTTGTCCTTTGTTTTTTTCAACACTCCCCCATGTCCCGCTTTTCTCGGGGGGCGGGGCGGGGTAGATGTTCAGGAAATTTGCCCTGCGATACGTTAAAATTCGTCTAGTGAGTGCAACTCCTTCGTATTCATTTGTGTCTTCACATCATACCTTTTAGTAATTGTTTGCGTGCAAACATGTTCGAGCACCCTGGCTTCTGAAAGGTTCCTGAGAAGTGAAGGAATCACTTACCTATTCAGTACTTAAATTTGACTCAAGCAGTAAAACATACGATTAAACCAGCTGTATGGAGTCAGATCAAAGGTCCATCTAATTTAGATTCCAGTTTCTGCAAGTGGCACAGAGCAGATGCTTAGGAAACACCATAACAACAGTGTGAGCGTGCTGTGAAGCTTTGGGAAACCAGCCAGGCCTCTAGCAATTTGAGGTTAAGGGACTTCTGAAGTCAAATGTGATGTTTCAGTATTTAAGAGCCCTTTTTCTAACGTGACTTAGTTATACATGTTTTCAAAAAAGAACAAGACAAAGGCCTGACAATAGGAAAGGTTTTTCCTTGCCTTTTTTTAAAAAAATGCACTCATTATTGTTGTAGGCAATTTCATTTTGCTAGGATGAAATATGCCTGTCCAGGGATTACTGGTTCATGAGCAAAATATTGTGTTTTCAATAGGTAAGAAGTATTTGCAATGGATATTTTCTACACATGTGGGAGCTGTAAATAATGAATTTGTTATTTAATGTCTGCTTTTACAAATCATTTGTGAAATTTGAGTCTTAAAACCTAAAATATCTGTTTAATAAAGTGGAATATAGTAAGAATTTGCTCAAAATACAAGTGTTTTATCATAATACAACATTGACAGCTTTGAATATGATTATTTGAATATGATCCACTAACATTTAACTATTAACTATTTCAGCTTAAAGTTACCTTATATAAAAAGAGGAGGTTTATTATGCAACAGATTTCTCGTTACATCAAGATTTCTGGTGAAATTATTTCAATAATACCATAATAGATTCTTCCATAATAGTGAAATCCTCGTTATCTCTAGGGATGCTAGCTATCAACTTGATCCTGCAATCCTAATTCAAGAAGCAGCTTAGTGCCAGGAGCTCCTAACCTGATTGCTCTTATAAGGAATATTTGTATGAGTGGGCTTTGTACATTCAGAGGCAACGTGAATGTCAAGCAAAGCAGAACTATTTAAAAAATACGCATATCCCCCCACACCCCTAGCGGAACTTTATAAGAAGGTTGTTATCAGTTTCTTGAGGGCTGAAAGGAGGTAGTGGGTTGAGGTGTGTATGTAAAGATAGATATTTAAAAGATTAAGAATAGCTTGGGAAACTGACAGCTATAACTGATGTGAATGACTTTCATGGAAATATGGTTTTTTGTTTGTTTTTGTTTTGTTTTTTGTACAACGCATCACTGCTGCTAACAACAGACTGTGGAATTTGTTCTCACCTAGTCAACAGATGTTTATTCTAGAACGCTTAACATATTACACTATTCTGTAAAAACCTTACTCACTTTGAACTCTGCTCAGCTCCTGGTGGACAGTTTAAAGTATTCAATATGTTTTCTTCAGTAAGCTGATGAATAGATTTAAATGGTTCTATTGTAAGCTTACATCAAGAAAACCGTTACAGCACAACTTTCCTTAGCTTACTGAATCATTTTTATCACAAAAAAAAGATTCATTCAGCTGAAGTTTCAAATATTTTTTTTTACAACTAGCCTCTAGAAAAAGTTGTACTTGTTTTATGTAATTATTAAGCATACTTATAATACACAGCTTTTAACAGTACTTTTCATTACTAGGTCTCAAAGTGCCTTGCAAAAGAATTCAGTGTAATTATTCTCTTCTTATCTAAGGGTAATTATTCTCATCTAGTGCTCATAAAGAGAGCATTGTCTGCCTGTGGTCGCTTAAGAAACTCTATAAGAAGGTCTAACAATAAAATCAGATTTTTTTAATTTAGATTGTTTTACAGTAAAACCCCACAAACTCGCTTGTTTTGTACAGCTTTCTGTTGTAGCATTTTTATGTCATTTAATGATGCCGGAGGTAATTTCATAATTTACCTCTATACTAAGGTTGGAAGCTAAGCTCGTGCTTTAAGTAGAACAGACTTCTGAGTGTGAGAAGAGACCCTCCTGAAGACTTACTGAATTAGTTGATGAGTTAGAATAATTCAGGACAGTTTCTGTTAAGGTGATCGAAGTAGTAATGGTGCATGTCTCTAGTTCATTTTCCAGGGAGCTTGGCTGCTAAGAGAGTTTGTACAGACGTCTCTTAGTATCTATCAGGAAAAAAAGGTATGTGTGTATGTGAATGAGTGAGTTACGTGGCTAACATCCTCATATCTTCTTGGTTTTCCTTCATTTCCACTTTGCAGAACTGTTAGAAATGGTACAGAATCTTGCATTTGTTTGTTTATTTGTTTGTTTTACTGGAACCACCAGTTCCAGTCACCCACCCAGTATCCCATTTTTGTAATGCATCTGGTAGGAGTACAAACTTCTGATGCTAGAGGTGTGAAGTACACAGCCTTAGATTGTTGTTTTCCAACTACCTCTATCTTTTAGGATGTGCAGATGATTATCAGTAATTATATTATTGATGCATTTTAATAATTTAGTTTTGCACTCGAGGTCTTCCGCTGGGTTTATATATTCCAAAATAGGTCAGAAAGCCATTAAAAAAAAAATTAAGTCAAGACAATACATTAAAGCATTGTCATTTAGGGATAACACACAAATTAGGAAATGTATGAAATAATTGGTAATGGGAGGATTATAATTTGGGAACTATACGGTATACTATATACTAAATAGTATGCAGACTGTGTTCCCAGATAGCATAATGCTGTCCAGAAATGTGAGCTCGTATAACTTAAATCTAAGCTGTAAACCCTTTATTAAAGGGGCTGAAGGCAGCCCTACTGTAATGAAACATTTGCCAGCAGTCTTAACTGACAGGTGTAGTCAGTAATTTCAGTTGGCTCTCTGTTAAACAATGCCTGTTTGTTGGCAGGCTGGCATCTAGAGTCCCGTCAGATTTGTGTGGGTTCAGATTATTTGGAAAAAAGGTTCAAGAGGAAATGATCTGAGAGGTCCAGTTCCAAGAAGTTGTTTTTCTGCCTGTTTCTGTATTCCTTGTTTTTGTGTGACTCTTGTTTTGATCTGTGCTTTTGTATTTCATCCATTATTTCTGTGTTGTGTTGTTTTTAACTAATGCCTTTGTTTACATCATTTTACAGTACTTTAATATCTTTTAAATGGTGTATGATAAGAGTTTTCACTTTGTACTTATACTCATGAAAGACCTTAGTATTGCTGAGCTGCTTTCATGAGTTTGAATAATAATTGCAAAGTAAAATTTGGAAGAAGGCCAGGCCCATTCACATAGCCATTGAAAAAAAATTGCCACAAATACTTTACCGATGTTACCTGGTACCATTTAAGCAGACAAAAACCAGAAAGGAGCCATAAATGTGGGACACAATATGAAAGAAAATAATCTTTCTGCATGTATACTATTAATAAGAATACTTTAGAAGAGCAGTGTTTTTGAAGATAGGTAGCAAATAAAGTTATTGCCAAAAGCAAAGGTTGGCTGCCTGCTGTGATTGTGATGGATCACAGTCCACAGGAGGCTCCTTAGTTGGAGAAAGACAAAATTCTTAAATTGTGAGAGGGAGAGTTTTGGTGCAGTATCTAGTACAGTGGTAATGCTCGTCCCTTGGGCATCCAGGCATTACTAGCAATGTTGTTGCCCATGCTTGATGAAGAACAGATGTCCCTATTCTAATAGCATGGTGGAATGACTTCTAGGAAATCCTTTCAGTTGTAAATAACTAAAAAATCAGACGCAACTCCAAAGATCTGCCTGTCTAAAATCTGAGTAAAATACACAAAAGGGAGATTGACTAACACAAGTTCTCTCTTGCAGATAATATGGACTGTGAATAATAAAAAAATATGAAAAATGTTACTCATAAAGCTGTTTTAAGTAGAACTTGAAAGGGGGAGTGAATTGAGCTAGGGGAGAAGGAGGAGGAGTTATATATTTGTGGTATCTTTCCCAGCTCTCATGATTGATGTAAATATATTAAGAACTGTTACTATTAATGTATAAATAACTTGGCTGCCATACAAGTGCCCTACATAGTGTTTGGAAATGAGGGAATTGAACAGTGTAGGTGTTGAACCAGCTTTGATATTTTACCTTCCTTTTTTCCAGGCACAAAAACACGGATCTAGAATGATATATCAGCTCAGACCAAAGGTGTTTCTACATCAATATCTTGTTTTTAACAGATGCCTATGGAAGAGTATTGTAGGATGTGCAAATAGCTGAGTATCTGAAGGAAGTATCACTGGCTTCTAACAGGGTGCAGTTTAAGGGTGTCTGGGCAGGTGATTTGTTATTTAATAATTCAACGTAATTTATGACACAAGAATGATGGAATTATGAGTGTCCATTTTTAGTTAGGCTGTTGCCAGCTTAGGAGTTACAGTCCTCCACTCCTTTCATTCTGCATGGTGTAAGACCATGTTATTTTAATTTGTAAAACTTGATATCAAACTTGCATGGATAAAGTTGAGTGCTTGATGTGTGCATATGGAATGTCAGTCCTTCTGTGCAGACTCTCTTATTTACTGAGAAATATAAAAAAGAACTCTTCATAAAATCTCAGTTTCAGTCATGTGCAGTTTATTTACACATTGCGTTTATCTTAAAATGGAACCTGAGAAGTGCTTATAGCTAGTTTTGATCTTACCTATCTCTCTTTTTGTAAAAACTATGGTTTTCATATCTCTATATTAATTGCATCTGTAGAACCATTGAAAGCATAAAAAGCTTGGTTTTGAAAAATAATTGCCAAGTTTGTGATAGGTTTCTGTAGTTGAGTAGCAGAGGAGAGGTATTATGCCAATATTTGTCAAATGGTCATGAAAAAAAAAGAAATTCCTGGTAATTTGGAAACAGGACGATGTGTAAATGAAATGGCTCTTTCCTATGGCCAATGCTTGAACTTTAACTTAGTCTGTTAACAGCAATACAAATCAAACAGGTTTGATTTGTCTTTCCAGACTTTGATTGCTCTGGAGACTTCTGAGGACTTTTACAGCTTGATATGGACTTATTTCTGATTTGGATTCCTCTTTCCTCCTCTTGTGTGTTAGGGTTTGTTAGCAGATCTTTGAAGATGTTTGATGCCTAAGGCAAAGGATCCTTTATGGTAGCATACATTTTTTTTTTCTTTTTTTCTTTTTTAAAAATTGTTTAGAGCAGAAAATGGAGCTACAGTTCCCTTTGCCTGGTAGGTCCTTACAAATTTCATTAGATAAAGCAATGAAAATGGTTCAATCTAGAAGAGAGATTTAAATAAATGCATTTGAATATTATAATGACATGGCAAACTATGCAGTGGAAAGTCTGCTATCTTGCATGAATGATCGAGGGATAAAATTAAACTAGTTCATCTTACAGGTATGTGATTTGGAACCATTTGCCATTTTTCCAAAGCAGAGATGAAGATATTAAAGAAGGAGGGGGGGGGAAAATTATTAAAGGGATGGGGGAAGAGACATGGTTCTTCTAAAGATACCTATAGCTAGCCCTATTATGAATTGCAATAGACCACCATGACAAAGAATTAGTCTGTTTCCTTCAACAACAAAAACTTAAGTGCAGCAACAGGGTTCTACTAAAAGCATATACAAGCCATAAGATTAAGTCTTCTTTCTCGGAGTTTCAGACTTTCCAGAGGTGGATTCTTTCCAGATTTTGCCAGCCTGCTGAGGAGACATTCTCTCTTCCTATATACCAGTAGAATAACCCTGTGAAACATGTATTAAATCCAATATACATTATTTCTCAGTGTTGCAAGATAATTTTTGAATTTGGAGTCTGTTCACTGGCCCTGTAATCAGATTGAGGAAAGTATGCTGTATAAAAAAGTATAAATTCAGCTCGGTATGTGTGCCTAGGAGTGCACTTGTACACTATTAGTCTCTCCCTTGTATTTCCAGGAAGTTAAGTACTTCTTTTTATTAATAAAGGAGTTGTAAATTCCTCTTTCTTCCAAGGATTTAAATGAGAGACTGCTGATTAGAGAATGGTGTAGCTTGGGAGAGGAGGAAGATTATTTGGAAAATTCTCATAATACAATTTCATTTTCAGTGCTGCGTTGGTGGGTTTTGCTATCGTCATTATTAATACAGGGAGCAGGGGAGCTGAATACTGGTTGTTCTGGGCTAAAAGTTAACAGTAATGCTGAAAGATTTCATAAAAGATAGTGTCCTATTTTTCACGAGATGCAACAGTAAAGTCTTTTGTCACTGTTATAGGGAAGTTATATTCCAAACATTGTATAGTCAGTCCAGTTGTCTCCTTCCCTCTTTGGAGTTTGGTTTAAATACTTCTGGTGTGAGGAAGCTTCTGCTTGGTTTGCAGGATTTGAATTTGTGTCCTTGTCATCCAAGGATGAATGTGAAAAACAAAAAATGACTGGCATTTACTTTATGTCAGGTAGAGAATGAAAACTCTCCCAAAACAATCAAATAACCTCTGCATGGGAAATGATAATATGATGTTGATAGTGTCTCCAGGAGTAGATCTGCTACTAGTCCATTTTTGGTTAAGGAAGATATAATGTGTTATGAGAATTTGGATCATATTGATTTGCCTCCAGCTGCGTTGCCACAGTTTTGACAGATATCAAGGCTGATGACTGAGTGTCCATACTGATGTGTAACTTTCTATTTGTTTTCACTTATGTCTCCTTCTGCTTTGTTTTGTTGCTGTGTAGACTAAGATCTCATTGCTTTCTTAGCCTAACACTTGCTCAGGCTCTTGGAATAATTTTTCTTCCTTGGAGTATCTTAAGAGGTTTGGGTTGTTGCCTTCTTTGCTGGCAGGACTGGTGTGGAAGAACTGAATGAAAGACCTTGAAATCATAGAATCACAGAATCACAGAATCGACGGGGTTGGAAAAGACCTCAGAGATCATTGAGTCCAACCCTTGGTCCAACTCTAGTCCATTTATTAGATCATGGCACTAAGTGCCATGTCCAATCTGAGTTTAAAAACCTCCAGGGACAGCGAGTCCACCACCTCCCTGGGCAGGCCATTCCAATGCCTGACCACTCTCTCTGTAAAGAATTTCTTTCTAATATCCAGCCTAAATTTCCCCTGGCAGAGTTTAAGCCCATGCCCCCTTGTCCTATTGCTAACTGCCTGGGAGAAGAGACCAATCCCCACCTAGCTATAACTTCCCTTCAGGTAGTTATAGAGAGTGATGAGGTCACCTCTAAGCCTCCTCTTCTCTAGACTAAACAACCCCAGCTCCCTCAGCCTCTCCCTATAGGTCTTATGTTCAAGTCCCTTCACCAGTCGTGTTGCTCTTCTCTGGATCCGCTCCAGCACTTCAATGTCTTTCCTGAAATGAGGGGCCCAGAACTGAACACAATACTCCAGGTGTGGCCTCACCAATGCAGAGTACAGGGGAAGGATCACTTCCCTTGTCCTGCTGACCACGCTATTTTTGATACAGGACAGGATACCATTGGCCTTCTTGGCCACCTGGGCACACTGATGGCTCAATGTTGAGCTTCCTGTCAATTAGTACCCCCAGGTCCCTTTCTGTCTGACTGCTCTCCAGCCACTCTGCGCCCAGCCTGTAGCGCTGCAGGGGGTTGTTGTGACCAAAGTGCAGCACCCAGCACTTGGCCTTGTTGAACTTCATCCCATTGGAATCAGCCCATTTTTCCAGTCTATCCAGATCCCTCTGCAGAGCCCTCCTGCCTTCCAGCAGGTCGACACTCCCTCCCAACTTGGTAGTCAGTATTCTGTTTCTGTTTTGATTGCCCCAAATGACATTTTTGAATGTACTTCTCTGCGTGGGTTGATAACACTATTGATAAGAGTAGGCTTGAGGTGATGGATGTTGAATGGAGAAAGCACTAGAGAACAGGACTTCTTTGACTTTGTGTCCTTTATTAGGCTGGGTTTTTCTGGGGGAGTGGGGTAGTGTGTGTTTTTTGTGTGTGTCTTTTTTTTTTTTTTTTTGAATGGCTAGGACCATTTCTTCCAGTCTTTCTGGTTAAGAGTTGTGATCCTGTTTCTGGGATGCTGATATTGTTAATGTCTTTGCCTTCATTGAAATTTACAATTTTGCAATTATGTGGTATGCTAGGCAAGACTCTGTTTTGTTATTGCTTCCTTGTTTCCTCTACATCTTTATAGCAAATTTAGTTAGGGTTTTTCGTTTTATTTTAAAGCACCTTATTATGTTAGCTGATCTAAAAATCTATTGGGAAGATTGCCTCAACTTAAAAATAAATAACAATTGCACATAGTTATACTTGGCCACACAGCAAGATCTATTTTCAGAAAAGGATTCTGTCCTATTTTCACTTAATTTTAATGATCTGGAATTTTACCTTCATTTAAGAAATCCTAATTAATTTTGACATATTTTCCGGTGCTTCCTAATAGATAAATGCATACATCCTCTGGATCAGATCTCAGAATCATTTGTGTAAGGGAATCCCTGCTTATCTGTCAGATAACCTCAGGTATTCTAATAATTCCTAGTTTATTTGAAGTTCTGCCTCTGCTTGTTTGTTGTTTACTCTAGCAAGGTCTTGTGATTGGGAGGTGATGTATGCTGTAGGAGGTTGCTGCCATATAAATACAACATATTAAAAAGCAAGTGCAAGCCTATGTAGATGAGTGTTCTGGTGAAACGCTGTTTTCGTTTTTTAGATTAACCTGTGTCAGTCTAAGTTAACAGTTACATTTAGGTTTGGGTTTTTTTGTGTGTGTGTGTGCATTAGTTGATGATTACATCAGCAGACGGGGAGTCAGAACTCCTGTACTTCTGTCTCAATTCTGTCATGAGCTTCTGTATTGCCTTATCTTTTATCCAGCAGTATAGTTGGAATAATGCTATTTTCCTTCTTCTCCTAGGTTTGCTGAGGCTAGGAGAGTGCTTCTAGGATGCTGGATAAAAGGCTAAAAGTTTAAGATCATGTTAAAACAAATAATTGTGCAGATGGAAATGAATCAAATGTTCATTCAGCTGAAGATGGATAGGCTTGGTAAAGGTTAAACTAAACAATTGCAGAAAGAGAGAGGAGTGAAACAGGACAGGCTAAGCTATTAATACTGTTATATGACTCATTTCCTTGTTTTCTTTTTGATTCTTGAGGCTGTGAACTCTTGGTCTATCACTTAAGATCTGGAAACCATGAGATGCTGCAATGATGCTAAAGTAATGATACTTAAAAATAATAACATTGGCAAAAGTGCATGCCTAGATGAGGCATGTGTAGGGCACATATTCAGACATATCCACTAAAGCACTCTTGTAGTTGAAAGAGTTCTCTACCTGTTTGTAGCAGACGGTGAATCACAGAAAGGGTCCATAGTGTTGCTGAATTAGAATATGGTGTGTTGGGAATTTGGGGAATTAGCAATGGCAAGTCTATATCACTCATTAATTGGCAAGGGTGCATTTGTGACAAAGGTTGATTCAACAGGTTAGTGCATTTCTTTCTTTCCTATGTAATAGAAAATGCATCTATAGACTATTCAGCTTTATCCATAGAGATGCTTCTTGGCCACAGATCTTTTGAGTAGGGTTGTAGGAGTTTTAATTTTCACAATCCTTTAGCAATGTCTGTGTTTACTGAAGCAGTATGAATAAAGCAGGAATGTTCTTTTGTTGAAAAGTCTCATCCTACCTGTTTGGGATTGTTTCTGGAGCACAGGCTCCTAATTCTTATAATAATTGTCTTTAATACTTACTTGGCTATTATGCCTCAGATTAATGTTTGAACAATGTAGTATATGATACGCACAATACAATTTATCCATATCATAGATTTGTTAAGACAAGACTTAAACATTAAGGTTATGTAGCCTAAACTTCTGCACAGCACTGTCTTTGCGTTTTCTGTGAAGCTGGGTGTTTATGATAAACTAAAGCAGTGTTCTTTTCCGATACAGTAATTATGGGATTTTCTATTATCGTTAGACTTAAATTCATGATGCAGGTATGAAGCTGGTTCTCTCATGTAGTCAACTGTTAAAAAGTTTGTTCTCTTCTTGCATCTAGGTGTAAGTAGAGACCTTGTGAAGAGACGAATAGTACTTCAAGGCAAAAATTCCTTAGGTCACAGGGAGGGATGAGAAAAAGCCAAAAAGGTCTTTGCTTCTTCTTTTGAGGAATATTAGTGTTCTGGTGCATATGTCACTCAGAAATTTAACTGAGGTCCCTTCCAATCCCTAACATTCTGTGATTCTGTGAACAAAGAAAACATGGCATGAAAAATGCAATGAACCAAATTGCATGCTTTCATGATAATTTTCTTCTCTAGGTTTCTCAACTTGTGGTGTGAGGTTTCCTGGGTGTCTCACCTTGATCTGCTTGCCACCTCTGTCTTGTTTACTTATATTTTTCCTTTTTTTGAGAGAGACATATTCTCTGCCTTCAGAGGTTTACTTACCTTCTTTGAGTAACTGGGTAAATTCAGGGATCTCTCAGGGGGTTAAAGTCATCAAAAGATGATAACGGTGTTAAGTTTCTTGCCCTGTCCCTCTGCATTTTTGAGTTTTTATTTCAGGACAAGCTCCTGTGGCTGTGTGGTTGATACTGTGTATAGTTCCCCAAAGTGAGACTATTAAGGTTTTTGCTCTCTCAACTCTGCTGTTTGTTAGGTGGCCTGTACCATACTACAGTACTCAAGCCTTCTCTTTCAAGCTTTTCTTGCAGGATATTTCAAAGCTGTGTGTTTTAAAGTATGAATAAGTGATAATAGGGAGGGAAAAGTTGTGGGAGATGCTGGTTTACACACCAAATGAAACTCTCAGAAGTGCACAGCTTGTTTGACAGCGTTAGGATATCTAGTGCACTTTGCATCTGACTTGCTGTGAACTGACAGCCAAAGACCTTTTTGTTCAGTGTTTTGAAAAGTTTCAGGCCTAGAACTCTGGTCAAAACACTATTCAGACAAAAAAAAAAAAAAAAAGATATATAGCCACTGCTCTGAAAGCCATAATCTTCATATATTAAGGTTTTCAGACTTAAAACAGAGATGGCCCATACTCTTCTGTTTGAAGGGATCAGAGGCTTAAAAAGCATGATACTTCAAATTGTGAGTTATTTGCCATAGCACCCATTCACATGGAGTATCTTCTGCAGATTTTTTCTGGTATTTAGAAATAAAATAGGTGAAATCTTAGATTTTTCCTAGAGTACATTTGTTTATTCTGTGTTTGATTCTGTCCCTTCCCTGCCCCCCCACAACTGAAATCCTTACCAGTAGTCTAAATCTGCCTTGGGACAGTTACCTCTTAGCATGATCTCAGTGGAAATCCTGAAAATGCTGCCACACAGCAGCTTGCTTTCTCAGCTAGAAAAGAAATGTTTTTCAGTGGTTTGTTAGATCCTTAATATCATAGAAATCGATTTTATGTAATACAGTCATAACATCCTTCAGTCAAATGCTGTGGCTCTTTTTGGTTATACCCCAAATCAGCAGAGTATCATAGTATGTTCACAGCTTGAGCATATGGAGACTTGTTTTGCTGAAGCCAGGCCTTGGTCACTTGGAAAGGTTGCTTCCTGCTTTCCACTGCTAGTTTTTGGTGCATGTTTGTGTTGTACGGAAACAAAAATGAAAGTAATGTATTGGTATTATACATAAGTTTTGGGCTGAGACAGGCAGATTTGTTGTCAAAGAGGTATTTTCATTTGTTGTGTCCTGTTCCCCCAGCCCCATTCATGGTATGTGATTACATTAATAGCCAAAAATGTGTCTGGCAAGAATCTAGTGCGAGAATGACACACTCTCCTCTCAGGAGTTTGCAATCTGTAGTCATTATTTTAGGCAAACCCCTATTTGACACTTCTATCAGTTGGGTCTTTACAGGAATAATAAAAGAACCACTGCCATCTTAATTTGCTTCATCAGCATTTTATTTCTGTTTTGCTTAATTGCTCATTGTACATTGTTTTTCTAACAACACACTCCTATCTCACTGTGTGACCTGAAATGTCTAGTTTATTGAGACAGGATTGCCTGGCTTGATGGATTTTATGAACATGTCATTTCTCATGTCAAATGATTTAGCTTTTCATTGATGTGCTAATTAAAAAAATGTTTCAATAACTTTGTTTTGTTGGTGTTTTTGTGGGTTTTTTGTTTGTTTGTTTTGTTTTGTTTTTTAGTGTGAAAGTGTCTTACAAAGACACTGGACAGCTGGACTGAAGGACACATTCTCCCACTTGCCTCCCTCTGAACCGTGTATCCCTACTAAGCTTGTAGTAGGTGGCAGATGACACTCCATAGTACATATGTACAAGCTGTTGGGCTGTTTACTCAGACCAGGAAATTGATAACATGCCTGAGATCTGATTCAGGCCTTTTGCCCAAGAGCTTTAGAATTACAGCTTGAAAATAAAACTGCATGAAGTTCACGTGTTAATCTAGAGCTCTTTTTACCCTGTGAACCACCTGCCTGTTCTCAGTATCACCTTAATTCACCCAGTTTTCCCAGAAGGAAACATGTTCCTGGTGTCTCTGCTTTTCTCTTAGAGGAATTCCCTCCAGCTCTGTCATTAGCTGCATGACCAGGATAATGCTTGTCATGACCTGATGTCTCAGTTGGAAGGGGGCAGATCAGTCACTGGTCAGGTTGGAGCGTTCTTCTAAAGATTGGTCTAGTGCTGCCATATGACACTACAGGGTTTGGCAAGAAACCATTACAGTTTTTCTTGTCATGTGTGTATATGTAGATGGCTTTCAATGGGGAGGGATGTAGAAATACTAATTTCCGCATAGCTCTCCTATAATGAACGTGACATATGCATTGTTGGTGCCATATTCATCCATCTGAAACCTTGTGTATGTTGAGATTCAAGGTATGAACACTTTTCCTGAAGTTTTAAAGAGGTAAAACTAGTATGTCTAAAGTGCTTTAAGAGACAAAATATCTGGAAGTCCTGATGTAACACTTTGATATGTCTTCTGCTGTACCTGGTAGAGACTGTCAGCAGTCCACTGCTGAATGATTAGGTGAGAATGCGTGCTTGTAGCTCATGCAATTTACTTTAGATTTGGCTTTTTAACTTGGTCTTCTCTTCATTGTCATCTTTTAAACTGAGATTAAGGACCTTTTTGTTTTGGGATTAGAGGGCAGACTTGGGTTCCTAATGGAGAAAAAGCCCTTCTGACAATACCATAGCCAGAAGTCTTTTTGTACTACGATATTTGAGAGAGCATATACAAAGTAGCTAAAAAATTGATATAAAAAATACTCTTTCTAAGTGTAACTTTTTGTCTAAGTCTTTTGTAGTGAATT
This sequence comes from Streptopelia decaocto, assembly GCF_964273445.1. Classification (NCBI taxonomy): domain Eukaryota; kingdom Metazoa; phylum Chordata; class Aves; order Columbiformes; family Columbidae; genus Streptopelia; species Streptopelia decaocto. The sequence goes on from NC_138656.1 coordinate 57,427,171, forward strand.
TAGCCTTTACCATAAGCCGTCAAATTTAAATAAAATAGCTTTGCTAATAAATAAGCCTGTATTGCTTAAATATTTTTTGCTGAAGTTTTAAAGTGTATCAGATCACTGAAATGAGGGAAATTGCTGGGTAAATAATTGGATTCGTTTTGTTGAAGGGTCACATCAGCTTGCAACAGATTTTCTTCAGTAGGCGTAGATTGAAAATTGTGTGTTTATTTGAGTGTAGTTTATGTAAATTTTTATTTTTTATTTTTTTTTAAGAAGAAACGGAAAATGTTTTATCTTGCAGAATGTAATAAAAATGAAATGTGATGTTGAGATCAACTGGTTCTAGTGGTGTAGTGATGTAGTATCCAGAAAGTCACCTCAGTTGGCTAGCTAAAGATAATGCTTCCTTTGATTAAAAACAAAAAAAAAAATCAATTAAAAACATTTTTAATAGAGGCATATGAATCCAAAACATCTAGTGTAATTTTATTTTGTTAGTAACATTCTCTGAATTTTGTAAAACTTGAATTTGTGTGAATGGAATTCTAGTTTCCTTTGAAACTAACTTGACACAGTTGTGAGTTTGGAAGATAATCCTAAAATGTAATCCTTTAATATATTGCAACATCTTATTTTTTGCTATCCCCAGCAACATTAGCAACATTGAATTTGACTGTTGGCAGTGGTAACTTTGTGTTCTAGGCTGCAGTTACAATTTCAGAGTACCTGGTGTACTTTCAGTGTTACCTATGCAATATATTGTGTGTCAGTGGTCAATATATGCAGTTTGAAGAACATCTGGTCTAGAAAATGAGAAGGAAGTTTACCACCCTTTAACATCAAATATGAAAATCATCAATCTGAATGTGTGTTTAAATTATGTAATTACTTAAATGTGAACATATTATAGCATTACAATTAGCAAAAAGAAATATAAAGTATGAGGTATAAACTATGTTTACTTGTAAGTCAACATCAGTTTAACGTTACTAGCTGGTAACAGTCTTTCTTTCAGGAAAGGAGTAGAAATGCAAAATCAAATTAAAATTTTATATTTAAATCAAGTTTCCTTGCTTGATGATTGAAGTAGTAACTATTCTTCGTTACTGTAAGTAGTTTTGAATTAAGCTGGACTGAGTATCTGTCCTTCTGCAGTGAACTGCAGGAGAAATGTTTTGACACAAGATACATTTCATCAAGTGTTGATGGAGATTTTCAAATATGAGAACAGAAAGCAGAGTGCTGGTTATAGATTTTCCTGCAGATCCAAACCAGATAAGTTTTGAAGCAAGTTAGAAATGAACAGGAAAACATCAGAGGAGCCACACTCAATGAGTGACAGGATTGTAGCACAGGCTAGAAGCCAATAATGGTAAATTTCTTATTTCAGTGCTATCTTTCCCTTCAGTATTAAGGACGATGCTCCAGCTCTGTCCCACGGGGAAGTTCCATGGTGCAGCTGAGCTGATCTAACATCTTTCTGTTTCTGAAAGCTTTCCCTGCACCTAAGTCTTGTGGGTATTGCCTGCCCCTTAGCTTCAGCTCCAGTGCTCCTCTGACCCTTCAGTGAGTTGATCCACCTCCCTAAGGCCATAGAATACACCTCACTTTTAAAAAATATTTATTTTCTGATATTTTAGGAAACTGAGTCTGCAAGGACATGTCAGACAGGTACCCAGTAGTAAACAGAGGGACGAGGGCCAACCATATCTAGGAAAGCAAATTGGAGTAGGTCATAGGAGTGGTGGAGATTAATAAGTCTTGGCATAGGCTGCTATAAACAATTTGCTTGTCTTGCAGGCCTCTACCTTTAGTTTCCTCATCTGTTATAGCAGGGATCATACTTACCTATCTTACAGGGTTGTTAAAAAGGCCTTGAAATATGTGTGTTCAAGGCATCTTAAGTGTTGAGAAAGATCTTATGGAAGCAATTCTGCCTTACTGTATCCTGAATGTACTTAGTACTTTTGCCATAAAACTATTTCTTAGGAGATGTCATAAAGCTATTGGATTACCATTGTTAATGGTAATTCTGCCAGTCAGATATCAGCTCTTCTGTTGAAGAATGATGAAGCTCTCTTAGTGTTAATAATTTTGTGGGAAGAGCAGGGCTATCTGTTTGAATCACTGAAGGTTGCTATGAGAAACCCAGCAGTGTTTCCATAGGGCATACCAATGTAATTATAGAAGCTTCTTTTGAAAATCGATAAGCCATCCATTATTTGTAGCTCTGCTTCAGAGCAAATAAAACAATAACAGATGTTGAACAGAATGGGTGACTTGCATGTATCCTGATTTTCTTCGCAACTGCATGTGGTCTTCCAGAAGATAGATTTGGGTTTGCTTTTTGTTTTTAGAGCGCTGGCTGATCTGGGTAGAGTTCTGAGAGGGAACAATAAAGGTTATTCACTGTCAACCCATAACAGTTGCTTTATACTTGGCTTTTGGCTCTTGCAAGGAGAGCAACAGATCCAAGAATCACAGAACACATTGCATGGCGGAATGTTATGAAACTGTAAGTGCCTTGCTATGCTCTGCTTAAAAAATTGATAAATTGAAATGTTGGAGAACTGAGAGCGAATAATCCTATGACATCTGTAAGGCTCTGTATAAGAAACACTTTTATTGTAGAACATCCCAGTGTATGTGCTCCCCATCCCAGTGGGAGACTGGCTGCCCAGCAGAAGATCAGTCTGTAATCAGGTCCCTGCAGTTCTGCATTGCTCTAGTATGTCTGTCTAGAATCTGGCAGTGTCTCGCTTTATTTTACTGTTCAAATTTCTCTCTCTGAGATGGATTTCTTCATCTGAAATGAAAATTTGTAAATGTACAAGTGCAAACTAGAGCTTTTGAGTTACATTGATAAAAAGGCGAGTTACTGGTTTCATATTTTCTGGATGTGAGCTTTAGCTGCTCAAGATTTAATCAACATAAGACATGAGGTGATAATATGAGCTCTCCAGCCTTTTTGCTTACATCTGCTGCAAGAGTTCAGAAAGTACTTTGCTTTAAATGCTAATTGTAGTTAAGCAGCTAAAAATAAATCTGATAGATTGGATATTATTAGCATTTTATTGATATTTTGCCCTTAAAGGGGGGGAAAAAGATAATGAAATGGACCATATGGGCGTTGCAGACAATTCATAGCTATCTTGGAATACCCAAGGGTAGAATGTCTCTCTCTATGTGGATGGAAATGGGAAAGAAGTTTTAGAGAGGTCCTAATCCTAGTTCAATACTTTGATCATTCTTGAGAACATGGGGAAGAAAATTTGGGTTTGTTAGCAGGCCCCTTAAATGCCATGTGTGTGGGCAATCTTCAGGGTTTTACATGCTCGAGGACTTCGTGTCCAGTAGGAGTGGACAGGAAAGGATGGAATATTCGGTTTATGGTTTTTGTGCTTATCCATCAGTAAAATGTTGTGTACTCCCATTCTTAGTGATAGATTTTGGATAGATTACTGTAGGAGTAATGATGTGTGAAATATTTGGAAGATATAGCTCCGACAAACTACAAATCTCTCAGGTGCATTATTTGTAAAATTATTTCTTCCTATATGATAATCATCTTTGGCGGGTTGGTAGTTTTTTTTTTTCAAGATTATGGTGGAACATTTATCTATTCACTGTCCATGTTACAGTTATTTAAAGGTATATTGAATATGTTTGGACAGTGTATGCCATTTCCTTATTCTCTCTTACGGCTTTGCAGTTATATTAATGCACTGAAATGCTCCTCCTGGGAACATGATGCGTTGTTTACTCATCCTTCTTCTCCCAGATGATCCTAGCAGCTTTTCTATATTCTGCTCTAAGCAGTGGGACAAGCATTACACAGCCACTTGTGTGAGAGAAATACACTATGGACAGAAGGAGGAGTAGCAGCGGCAGTAATACTCTGATTGGTCTACAGTTATAAGCAAGACAGGATATTTATCTGTAATGACTTGTTCTATATCTTTTTAGAAAGAAATAAACTGATTTCAGACAAACATGTGATCTTTGGATTATATACAAAGTAGAACAGATTTTTCTTTTTTCAGTGTTTATCCTACATAATTTTAATCAACCAGCCAAATAGAGAGTTGGTAGGTTGACAATCCAGGGAAGTCAGCATATGTATCAGGTATTATTTGAGGTTTTAGAATCACTAACTAGATTTTCTCATATTTAATTTAGGTTTTTCATTCTTTTAATAGTTAGGAATAGAATTTTTGTATTCTGACACTGTAATTTGTTCATTGGCTGTTTCATGCTGTCATTCAGTGGAACAGTAAGTGAAAAGTAAGATGTCATTTTAGTTATTGGGGTAGAATTTTCTTAAGATGTTATTCTTGAGTTACTTAAGTTCAGAAGCTTGGTATCAGCTTTGTGAAATACTATATATTTTACATATTTGTCTAAGTAATGGGGTTTTTTTGTCCATCCATCCACTACAAATCAAATGTAATAGCCATTTCAAGCAGATGCTGAAGCGTTGATTTCATTACAATCTAGCTAGTATAGATAACAAGAAAGCATATAGTTTTATCCTAGTAACTTGTTAATTTGTGGTCTGCGCAAAATGCACAGTTAATGGAGATAGTATTGAGGTGTCATGACAGCATTAGATACTGAAGTAGTATACTATCTCATGTTCTAAAAAGAAACTGGAATATACTGATCCTCTTACGCTATAGAATTGAAATCCTGAAAAGGTGTTTTCATGTAATTTGTTTTAATAGACTTTGTAAGCTCAAGGGGACCACTGACACTGCAAGATTATGATGTTACCTTGCCAAGCTGCTTACCAGAAAAAGCAGCAGAATTTTCCTTGAGCAGTTTGCAAACAGACTTTTTCAATACAGAAAAGGAACCTTCAGTACAGATGTTGAGTTTTATAGAGGGAATGATCATGGTGGATTATATGTTACCAGTTTTTATTTTTCTCTGATTGTTCTGCTTTCTCATTCCTTCACATACACATATAGAAATAGCACTTAATATAGTAAACATTAGGCTTTTACACAGCTCTGGAGGTACTTTGCGAAGTACTTAATAAAAAATGATTGATCTAAACCAAATTTGTCTAAATACGTAATATATATATAGGCATAGAAAGAAAAAAGCAACTATGTAAGATAGCTTTAAAATTTCAGGTCAAAATTATTTATGAAATTACATTAGATTGCTTTTATCTTCTTATTGTTATTTTTGGCTAGAATCTGCAAGCATGATGGAATCCTAAGGAATTTACAGTAATGTAAAAAAAAAAAAAGCAACCTTTGCATGAGCAAAGCATGAGTGCAGGAGTATAACTCATATCTGTCAGATTTAGAAGAAGCAGCCTGCTAAGTAGCACATCATCTACTAAATGCAACCATATTATTTTCCCAAATCCAAGTTTTCAAAATGAAGTAGAAAATGTATGAAGCCGACATTCTTCTGTTGAGTCAGTCTTTTTTCTGGCTGTTTTGAAAAGTTTACCGTTTTCATCTGAAGATCCTTGTTCTCCTTGGGAAAGGCAGTAAGGTGAAACTTGGCAATGGGAAAGAAGAAAATTCAAATAAAGCAAGCCAGTGCCTCAGTGCCTTTTTTTTAATGATTTTTTTTATTAATGGCATGGAAAGCTTTAGCTTTGTGTGTATGTGAACACATTAGCTCTGTGTGAATATTTATCTAAAAGGTATAGATTTAGCTGCCATGATGAATTTTCCCTTTGGATTTTTAAGCTTTGTAGATTCTGAAACTGAGCTTTGTCAAAAAAGTCTTGTAAGCATAGTTTAGGTGAAGATGCTGAAATTCATTCAGAGTTTTGTGTCGAGGTAGATAAATAATTGGGTCCAAAAAGTTTGACAGTTACTGCATTTGCATAACTTCTGTCGGGGGAGGGACGGGGGGGGAGAAAATTAATTACAGGACTAGCTAGGAAGTGGTGAGAATATTACTGAAAAAGACCCCACAAATTTACAACATTTGTTTATCTTCTTGGTGAAAACTGAACGTGTGTTCAACAGGAGAGTATTTTCCTTATCTTTGTAGAGATTAGAGTTAGAAGGAAGCACAATGTGGTAGTTGTACAGATTTAAATGAATTACATGAGGTCTGGCTAATGAATTTTATATTAAAAATTATACCTTTCAAAGCCTTGTTCTGTGCAGATTGACAAAGCTGAATGAGAAAAACTGGCATCTCAACTAATTTTTTTAGTTAATTATGGAAATGAATTTTATGAAGAAAATTTAAGTAGTTTCTTTTTTTTACATTGACAGCCTTAAAGTGAAATGTTCAGAATTTGTACTTAAACGATATTAAATATTTATAATTAATTATTATTTAAAATATTTTATTTAAATAGTTATTATTAATAATTTGTTAAATATATTAATATTTGTTATATAAAAATGTAATAAAATAACTCATGTTGCTCTTTGAATATACTTTTCCAGAGTTTCTGAAAATCTTCTGTTCATTCATTTTAATCTGTGATTGTTCTAACATATATATTTTGTATCATATTTTATAAAAATAAGATGCAGTGCTTGATAGCTGTCCTTCCATGGAATACTTCTGTAATCAGCAATTTTTAACCATTATGGACTTCTTACTAGAAAGACTGTAGTGTCACACTGTCATGCCAGAAGAATGATAGAGTGACTACAGTGTAATGCTGTTTCTTATCCCCACTTCAAAATTTTACATTTTGTGTACCTAAATCTTTCATATGTCTACTAGGAGCATCTGGCCAGGATGAAGAGAGAATCATAATTGTGAAGACCTCTACAAAGTAGAAGTAATTTGACAAAAGACTGCTGTGCTGATTTACCTAGGTGCAGATTTGCCTTCCTGGCTTGAGGTTACCTACCAGAGTATGACTGTGTATAGAGGATGCTGGTTCTTGCTGGCCTTCTTGCCTCTTCTCTGTACTGATGACCAGTCAATATTTGGCATATTAATGCAGACAGAGCAGCTCAAAAACATCATTCACTTGACTGGGCACATATTTATGCAGCTGATCTCATGCCCTTGGAGTCTTGCTAGTGAAACAGCTCATTTCTGTACAGAAATCTTTGCTTTGCTGCAAGCATTCATTTAAAGCTCCCAACTCTTATAAAGGCTTCTTCAGTGACTGTTGCTAGTCAGGGTTGCCCTGAGGCAACCACTCTTTGAGTCTGTCCGTCTTCGTAATATTATACACTTTTAATCCAGTAAACCTTGGCACAGCTTTCCAGAACGTCAAGGACCAAACATGGAACTTGAAGCAAAAGCAGACAGGCGTGGTTAGGAGATAAAGCTGTTCCTCAGCTTTACATGTCTCTTACGTGAGGGCAGAAGTATCCCTCCTCTCCATCTAGACCTCTGAGCAGTGGTTGTGGGGGGGTGCAAGTCCTCCAACACAGACTAGAATCTTCAGTTATGGCACATTTCAGGGACAGTCAGGACTAGAGTTAGGTTCTTGATCCTAAAGCCAAAGACTGAGAAACTGGAATTCTTTGAAAACTGCAACTCTTTTTGTATTAAATAACTAGGTCTCCAGCTCACTGAAGGTCTCTGGTGTGAGAAGTGCCTTGCTTCCCAGCTCTAACTGTGCAGCCTGTGGTGAGCAAACAGCTGTGCAGTGGGACTCTCCTGCCCACCATCCACTTCACACCTGGGATGCAGCTGGCAGGTTTCACCAGGAACTCCCTCCCCACAGGCTTATGCAGCATCCTCCCAGCTGCAACACGCCACAGAGATTATCAGATTTCTGACTGAAATATACGCAAGAAATAATTCTTGTTTATGAGGCTCTTCTGTATTTTAAAAACTGGTGGCTTCTGTTACTTTCTCATTTCATCTCCCCCTCCTTTTTAAATTTTATTTTTTGTTTCCAGTGTTGCAGTGCATGTGTCACATACAAAGGTATATTGGGATTTTGGAGGATGATATCAGAACTTCAGTGTACGTTTGTAAGAAAGTATTAAAAGAGCCTGTGGGCAGATATTGGAGATAATTAGGAACCAGCTGGAACTGCTGCAGGCTCAAGGGATGTTTGCAGGCTGCAGAACATTCCTATGGAAAATAAATTGCTCTGTAATTACAGGCAAGGTCAGTGCAGTCAGTTCAATGGAAAAGAGATGGTAGGAGCTGGGGCTTCCTCCCTTAAAGATCATTGGATGACATTAATGAGACACAGTTGTTACCACTTTTTAAATAAATGTCTCCTGAAGTACATATTGTATCAGTGTTGTCCGCTGTGAGGACTGTAGCCCTTTCTTGAGAGAGAAGATTCACTCTTGTAAGTAAAGGGAATTTCATAGACGTATTTCACATTTCTTTTGATCTCTGAAGATTTTGAATGCATGTTTCAGTGGTCTAAATCTCCAACATGTTTAAAAGGCTAGTACATGTTATTTGTACATTTTTATTTCTGAAAGAGATCTTTTAACATCTGTCTGAAGCATTTCAGCCCACTTCAATTTATTTGAAAATGAGGTATATTTTAATGGCTGGTGGGTGTTCTTGGCTTGAGGACATCGTGATAGCCACTCTGAATTCATCCTCAAGAGACAAACTTTGCTTCCCTACCCTCTGAGAGCAAATCCTTTAGTTCAGAAATACTGTGTGTCCCAAAGTTGTCATCAGAAGACTTCAAGTGGTAGTACTACTTGCAACTGCTCCTCCCTTCTGTTTCTCACTTGTGCTGTATAGTTTCACCTTCTCCATTTGGCCAGTGCATCTGAATGTGGGACCACACTGGGACTGTGATGGGGATGGATTCAACTTAAAAGAAAAAGCTTCTGAGCACAGTTTAATCTGAGAGAAATCTAGGCTGCTGTGCTGCCATACCTCCCACCCCCTCTCTTACATTGGCAATAGTGCTGCTGCATGTGCATGGTGAGTTCACTATGGGAAGGTCCCTTAAAATTGATTGTTGATTTTGGAGGGGAGGTTTTTGGCAAGATCAGCTTCCTGAACTGCGTGACTGGAGGAGTGTTGGTGCTTGTATTAGGAGAGGCAGGAGGGGTTGGGCTTGTCGCAAGGGAAACTGAGAGTGTGGCTGAATCTAGCAAACCAGATTTATATTTGTTGAGCTTTTGTGAATCTTCATTTCTGAAATTTTTACTTGAATCATTTCTCTGATGAGAAATATCTCAGAGTGTAGCACCTTGAATGATCATCCTGGCTGAAGTGCTAGACATGGTGTACCATGCTAGGGGTTGAGAAATGAGTGATCAGAGCTGCAGGAGCAGGAACATCTTCTATTTGTCTTGCAGCTGAATGCTTTGTATTGTGAAGTCTGTTGTTTTTCTGGTTTGCTTCCCTACCATATAAGCATAATAGATCTAGTGTTATTTGACTCAGAAATCTCCCATGAGCATGTTTGACCAGTAACTGATTAAATGGACTTGCAGCAGTTTTTTGGCAAGTTGATATAGTATTTATTCACCTAAAGTATATAGTTGCCAAATAAAGTGTTTAAAAACAAACCAACAAAAGCAAACCAAGCAAAACCCAACACCTAAGTTTTGTATTCTCTTTCTTGCATGCTTTTAGCTCAAATATCCTTAATTTTGGGGCTGAGTCTGTTCTGCAGTGCTTTTGTCTTTTCTAACTTCTTTTCCCTGTGAACAGCATAATTGTTTACCTCACTTCCTTCATGGGCAGGGTTTTTACTAATTTATTGTATTTCATGCCATCAGACCTCCACCTTTTGGAGAATGTGTATGAATTTGGCAACTCACAATTAATAGCTTCTAACAGTTTGTGTAAGGACCCTTGGTGTTTGTCTTGAAAATATTTTTCCTGAAGGCATCTTAAAATTTGTTTCTTGCTTGTTCTTCCTAACTCTGTTTTCCAGTTTAACTCCCATTTAATCTGATGATGTAGCATCAAGTTTTGAAAGTGGAGGATATATAGAAGTTCTAGAAATAATACAAATGTTTCCCTTATTTTTCATATAAGACAGCTGTACATAAAAAAAGATCTTGCACTTTAGGAAAATGTATATAACACACGTATATTGCTTTTTCCCCTATTACAAGAACCCAGGAGGGCAATTTAGCAGATCAGAAATGCCGGTCAGCTACCCTTATTTTTTATTTCCACTTCTCTGACAGTGTAATTTGATGGAGGAGATCATTGTAAGTTTGTTGGAGTATTGCACTGAAATAAACTTCATCAGTATTCACAATGAATGTCTGCTGAACAGCCACTAATGCAGGCTTTACTTTTCAATATGCCAACAAATACATTTTCTGTCAGTTTTATTTGCTTAACCATATGTAGGTGCATATAACTAACATTACAGTGTCTGTATTAATGGGGCAGCAGTTATTATCACAGTGCCCGCATTACACCTTTGCTGCATCTCTGTTCCTGTGCAGCTATGCTGGGGTTACAGATCGCTTTACATCCCTCATTCACACAACTAACTGTCTTGCCCAGGCCATGCAGCTGTCCTGGAGTAGGGGAAGAGCTTCTAGAATTACTTAAGGGCAAACATTGTCAAGAGAAAACCATTTAAGAATAAACAGAAAAAAAAAAAAAATCAAGCATCTTCTAACTTTTTTTTTTCTCTCTGCTCTTCCTTCATTTTCTAGGCGTGAAAATATTTTTACAACCACTAGTTAGCTTATTGGTATTTGTTTAGACTCACGTCCTCCAAATCAATTTTGTATTGTTGTGTAATATGAAAGAAAGATGTTAGCCTCAATGATTTATACCACAATGAAAGGTGAATAAAGCAAAGATAATTAGAAGAGATTACTGAAAAAAAGGAAGACCAGTACTTATTCAGGTCAAAATTGCATTTTCTCCCTATGGAACTGACTCTTTTTAATGGGAAAAAAAAATCCTTTTGTGTCCAAATGAGTTATCTTTTCTTACATGTATTCCAGCCTTTTAGGAACTCAGTAGTTAATTTTGTTATATAATTTTAATTCCTTTTGGATAGGATTATTTAATGTTTATGTTACTTTATAAGTTGGACTCAATAAACAACAAAATATTTCATCTTACCAGCTTCTAACTCTTATCATATTTAGCCTGCAATATAGAGGCTGTATTACAGAATGTGCCAATTTTGTAGTACAGTGTTCAGCAGTAACCTTGAAAGCTACTCCCACAGTTACCATTTGATAGCTGCTGGGATCATCTGACATCAGCTTGTGCAGAACCAGTTGTGGTTTGATCCTTCAGACCAAAATGCAAGTTTGTGGTCTCACACTTTTTTTTTAAAGTATCTTGCTGTTTTCATGGATACTGGTGTATATTTGTTCCTTATTAGACTGTAAAGGGAGGGAAAACTGCAGTTTCCTTTGACCTAGTGCAAGTTTGGCAGGAAGGAAATCTGGTTATGCTGAAAAATCCTGAATCTGGTAGCCTGACTTTTCAAAGACTCTGTAGCTTACGTTTCTTTCCGTAAGATGTTTGGGCAGTCAGAATCTTCAAAATGCAGGTTGCAAGTCCTTTCTTTTTTGTTTTGTTTTGTGTTTTGTTTTGGTTTTTTTTCAGATGATAATTTGGAAATGGTGTGTACTCACCTGAATTTTCCTTCTCTGCTTTCCTTCCCTTCCCAGTTGCCTTTTACCCTCACCTTCAGATACTCTGCTCTAGAGCCTTGAAGAGTGGGGTTTTGAATAAACATAAAATGCTGAAGAGCTTGCTGCAGTATTGGTACACTTGGCTGTGCATGACTTCTTTCTGTCAACAAAAGAGACACCTCAATGAAAGATGCATGAGAACAAGCAAATATTTTTCTTGTCCAACTGTGGCTTAAGACTTTAAGTTAATGGAATTAGGAGACAAAAACGATGATTTAGATATTTACACTAAAATATGAGAGCCACTGTTAATAAGCTCATTTTTGAAAATGAATACCTGAATTTATTTCTGTAATGTGGGAACGTAACTTGTTAATGGTCTTGCATTCAAGAAGAGCTATGCTTTCAAAGCAAAATCAAATAACATACTTGTGCACACTTCTTTCCTGTGTCATGGGTCTAATATCTTTTTATCTCATTAGGTATCTGTACTTAAGAAATATTTTACATCACTGGACTTAGACTCAAAACAGTGTTAGAGGATGAGTTCAAGTAGCATTTCCTTTTGTTAAAGAGAAAGTCCAGAGCAAAGATAATTTTCAGCTACCCTTTAAGTGACACTAAAAGTAGGTAACCGCAGTTTGTTGATATAAAAAATGCTTAAATTTGATGATAAAAAATCTACAGTTAAAAATTTAGTTTGGATGAGTTCTCTTTATGTGGGGAGTCCAAACTGAATTCAGGCTAGTGGTAAGATCGTGCAAGTAACTCCTTGCTCTTCTAGAAAGCTTTTTATCCTCAGCTCTTACACATGCTTTACAATAGAGGTAGCAATCATTACCCTCATGTTTCATGTTGGAAAAAAGAAGGCAAAAAGCTTGGTTTAAACATGTGAAAAAGAGCAGAACTGTGGGACTGCTGTAATGGTAGAAGAAGGGGGGGGTTCTAAATTAGTTACTGATTTTTTGGGGGGAAGACTTGCATCTGAATCTTTTAATTAGGTTATTTCTTTGGAGATAACAAGTGGGTGGAAATGAAGGAGAGAGGAGTGGAAAGAATTAAATCTTAGTATATAGTATCTTAATTAGCTGATTTTTTTGAGTGTGTGACACTACAGTCTTAGAAGTATTTTTTAATCTTGTCGTCTGAATATAAGTACAACATAAAGGAAGTGTTCACCCTCAGTGATTTAAAGGTAAAATATTCTCATGGGAGTATTATATTGAGAGAGATGTGTTTGAATAATGACTGACTTTATTTCTTCTGTAATTATTTTACATTTTCACCTCTCCCTGTCCAGCATTCCTAATGTAGTTAAGATTTTTTTAAGAGGACAAGCCTTTGGTTTGTCTAATCTTGAAAGTGATGGTAAATGGGACTCAGGTGAGAGAAGGTTATTGGCAAAGATGCACAACATCCCTTTTCTCAAACTTGTTACTTTTATATACAGCGAAAAAGAACAGAATTTGCATGCAAATTTTGTGCAAAGCCACTGCATCTATGGTTGTCTAAAATCTACTTGTAAAGTCATGGTACTTGCCCAGTTCTAACAATTCTGTTCAATGCTTAACTCACACTAATCTAACTGATGTTTCAGAGACTTTCTGTTTTCTCAGTAAACCATTTTTTTTCTGCTTCTCTGTAGGATTAGTAAAGGTTTGCATCATAACACACATGCTGCTAATATAAAGTGTCGACTCTTGACTGCAGATGTTTGTTAGGAAGACCCCAGTGGGTATGGAAATAATAGCGCTGATCCCTGACTTGATCAAGTTTGCTTTCAAGTTTGCTTATGGAATAAGAGCTGAAATGCTCTTCGAACCATTGTGTTCTGAAAGTTTTTCTGAATTTTTGTTTATATCAGCTTTCTTTGGACTGTAATTGAGATGCACCATATATGTGCAAAGTCTAGGTGACATTTCTAAAATCCTCATCATGCCATGATGAAAAAAATTGGTAGCAAGTGTTATTTTTAAATCTTTGGTTAGTTGTAATGCTGAAAATTTCTGCTAGTGACTCAACCAAACCTGATAGACAGTGTTACTGATAAGCGTGGTAGTGAATAGTGTTGCAAACTACTTTATGACCTTGTTTTATATCTATAAGTTTTTCTTTTTCTCATTTTGAAAAATTCTTATTGGTACATCTCTTCTAGACTGAAAAAAAGTGGTTAATTACTTGAAATGTGAAGTTAGTACGGTGCTGTATGTGATATAGACAAGACTATTTTTACAGATCTGATAAATGGCATGAATGCAATTCTTAATTTAAATGAGCTCTCTTTAGCAGTAATTGTATAGATGCAATAACGGTGCATGTCAGATACAGCTCCTGGAATACCCTGGACAGCCTTTTGCTTGGTCTCTTCTACTCTATTTATACCCTTCTGTATATAACTGAATTTGGGCATTTTTTTTCCCCTTTTTCAAATGGAGGATTTGAGTAGTTAAAATTTATCTGTATTGATTCAAACTTCTAAGCTTTAAATTTGGAGTACCTTAGATCTCTTTAAAGCAGTAATTCAGGCCCCGGAGGAATCATCTTGGTCTCCTTTGAGACTGAGAAGTTTAGGACTGTACTTTGACACTTTGGAGCATCTCTCATATGAGTAAAGTCTGAGAAAGCTGGGACTGTTCAGCATGGAGAAGAAAGAAGGCTCAGGGGGATCTTGTCAATTTGTATAAACACTTGATCAGAGGGAATGAAAATGGGGGAGCCAGGCTTTTTACAGTGCTGTCCGGTGACAGGACCAGAGGCAATAGGCACAAATGGATCAACAGGAGGTTCCCTCTGAACATCAGGAAACTCATCTTCACTGTGAGGATGAACGAGTACTGGCACAGGTTGCCCAGAGAGGTTGTGGAGTCTCCATCCTTGGAAATATACAAAAGCTGCCTGGATATGGTCCTGGGCAACTGGCCCTAGGTGACCCTGCTTCAGCAGGGCAATTGGACAAGATAATGGCCAGAGGTGCCTTCCAGCCATTCTGAGATTCTGTTTATATGCCTCAGGGTCTAACTCTGTGTCTGCTCCGTCACTGAGATCTCTCTTACACTCACTCCAAAGTTGCAGAATCTTTGTTTAAGAGTTTGCCCTGCAGTGCCTGTGGCCGAAAGAAAGGTGTTTTTTTTTTTTTCTCCTAATGTATCCTTCCTGGATACATTTGATTAATTATACGTGTTAAATGTGAAAAGTTTTGGGAACTTGGGAAGTGAAAAAGAATATTTTGGAGTTCATATTTGTGTGTGTATCAAATACATATGTGTATGCCTGAATATTGCATATGTCTATATATAATATAGATATTTTACAGGATTCCAATATAAAATCCTTAATCATAATGCTTTGATTACTGTAACAATAGTCCTTGTATCTTTTAGTTGTTTTGTGGCTTATTTTAATAACTTTTCTTTCCTCTTTTTTTTTTTGTATGTGTGTTTGTGCTTTGTCTTGCAGAGTTCGAAGCATCCAGGGATTTCAAAGTTTGAATGACAGGAGTCTTACAAGATAACCACAGCTAAACTGAAAAGGCAGATGCAGCTCTGAGTACAGGATTGAGTGAGCTGGTGTGTACACTGCATGTACATGAAAACGCACATGTTTTTGTCATCACATAGACTTACTCTTACATATTCGTAAGAGCTTTGCAATTGATGAAAATTAATCTGAGAAGCAGATGGAGCACCTTTACAGCACAGAAATCAGTAACCCATGGAAAGACACCTGCCAGTAATGTTCAACTTTCCACATGGTCTTCACGAGTGAAAAAAGTTTGCAAGAAGAGGAAGAAAAAACACCCTCTCCACAGAAAATCCTAATAAATACCTTTGCAATCTAAATCAATAGCTGCGAGGGAAACAGAAAAATACAGAGGGTGGAAGAAACAGATTTTGTTATTGCAGAGAAATAATGTATGATCTTTGGCACATTTTGCTTTGGGCTCAGTAGATTGTGAATGGACTAATAAATCGTGACCATATGTTGAGTAACGATGACTGGAAGTAAATAAGTTGAGGAACTATGGGACAAGTCTGGGCATTGAACTGAGCAAACCTCATCATCCTTCTTGAGTTAACCAGGTCATCAAACTTCCATATTCTTTCTCCCTCTCCTTTTTCCTCTTTTCACTTAGTGTGGTATAAATACTAATTAATTGAGCTCATAAATGTTATTCAAATAAAACGATTGGAATACTTCATATGTTTCCTTCTTGTACAACTGCAAATGTTGTGTCTGGAACTATGAATCCGTGCTGTAGACAAGCATCAAGAAGGAAAGATCCGATCAAACAAGCAAGGAAAATACCTAGAGAAATAGTGAACCCAGGAAGTCAGATTTTTAATGCTGCTTCTCTTTCTTTTTTAGATGATTATATTTCTTCCTTCTTTGAATTTTAGAAGATTTTGAAAGAGTGCTTACTTGATGTTCTCTAATTCTGGCATTTGTTTTTTACAGTAGAATGAAAAGTCTGTGATTCTTTGTAGCAGAAAAAAGGGAGAACTAAAGGAAAAACAGCTTGACATTTTAGCCTGTTTTGGAAGAGAGAGAACTTCATGGTTCACCTGAGGCAAACTTATCTGCTTTGAAAGCTAAAGGCTTTAGAGCATTTTTGATTCTGCTATAAATGAAGAGGGAGTTTCTTTTTCATTCGTGTGTGGCAGCCAAAAGTGGGAAAGCAGGCAAGATAGTGTGATAAACAGTTCAGGCTCTTTTGGGTCTCTGGTGGAAAAAAAAGTGCTGCAATGAAAATTGGATTGGCTTTGGATTGCAAAAACTTTTGAGTCCAACGAGCGGTTCAGTACCAAGAGTGATTTCCCAACTGGCCTGGCACACCAGTGCCTGCACAAGTTCGGGTCTGTTGTTTCGCATGGTTTGTGTGCCTTTTTTTCCCTTTATGCAATCTCTTTAAGCTTTAGCAGCAGAAATACATCAGATGGAACAGATATGCCAGAGGGCAGCTTGGAAAAGATGAATGTCATATATATACATATATATGTATGTACGTGTGTTTAAATTTCTGCAACTGAACTTCTGAAGAAAATCTGACTGGAGGAAATCTTAAAAGCCTTAAGTTACTTGAAACCTACACATTTGCAACTCTTTGTCTCTGGAATTGCATTACGCTAAACTGGAATCTCAGGCTGTATAAAGATTATATCAAGTTGAGCAAAAAGATGACTTAACCATTTCTTGAGCGCCTCTTATGAAGTAGCTGTTTCTCCAAAGGATAAGTGCACCCTCACTCTACAGACTCAAAAACAAAAATGAACCTGAATTTTTTTTTAAGTGTTACTTTTTCTTAGCCAACTGCCATCATCTTTTATAGAGGAATTTTTCACTATGCATTTGGTGGATATTTATAAACACTGACCCCATCCTTCTCCCTTTCAATGATCTATCCCAGGTCAGTCTTATCAATAAAAAAAAAAAATTGATTTAAATTTTGTGCACTAGGCATATTACTTTCTTATGTCAAAAAATAAAATATTTAAAAAGCATGTATGCAGCAGTGGAACATGGGCCTGTTCTTTGCAGCGATTCCAACATCCTCTGCCTCTCCTGGAAAGGGAGAGTCCCTAAAAGTGAGAAGGAGAAACCGGTGTGCAGGAGGCGGTACTATGAGGAAGGCTGGTTGGCAACAGGCAATGGCAGAGGAGTTGTAGGCGTCACTTTTACTTCCAGCCATTGCAGGAGGGACCGGAACACCCCTCAGAGAATCAACTTCAATTTGAGGGGCCACAACAGTGAGGTAAGCAAAATATGTGTTAAGCTTTAAAGGAAACAATAGTCTTTTTTTTTTTGGTAGTACTTCTGCTTAAAATTTGTCCGTGTGGTATGAAGGAGGCTCAGAACTAATGCAAATGTGATTGGGATCTATTGGAGTCTTTATAGTAAATTCAAACACATGAGGCTGATGGTGGAGAGGTTCTTTGGAAGTGGGTCTGGTTTTACCTTGGCCTATTTTCTCCTTCATTCCACAGCACCTCCCAGTTTCCAGGCAAGTTCTATAAATGTGTGTTAAGGGAGTTAAAAGTTTTGATGGTTGACTGCTTTTACACAGTCCGGCTTGCAGACTAATGGAAAGGAAAGGGAGCAGGACAAGAGCTCACTTAAAGTCAGCCAGTTTTTCAGGAGCTGCAAACTGGAATGGCCTGCGGCAGGATGAAGCTGGGCTGACAAGTCAAGTTTTAATTTTATTAGAAAAAGGGGCAAGTGGGATTTCTCAGAAAAATGTTAAGATGCCCTGCAGTAAAATATTGTAACTTCAGAGTGCAAGGCATTGTCTTGACTACAATGATACAAAAACTTTTCCATTTATTTTTTCTGAAAGGGATAAATGTGTTGGTAAAAGCTGATACTTCAGCTGTGCTTTACCATATTCCTGGCACCTATCTCTTTCTCTGTGTAATGTCTCATAGGAAGTGCAGATGATGCCCAGTAGCATATAGAGTGTCTTAGACAGGTATGAAGACCTGGTTTGTTTCTGCTTTTCAGTTAGGCTGCGTTCGGATGTGGTCTTTGAAAAGAATTTGTTCAAACAAAAGCTTTCCTCTTAGGTTAGTGGATGGAGTTACATTTTAAGTATTGAAATTAAAACCAAAGGTGTGGTGTGGTTTTTCTTGTATTTTGTGCTGCTTACTCATTGGACTCTGATATTTGTTGCCCTTTTTGACATAACCTGCACCAAAGATTTAGAGCTAGGTGGTTTTGGTTCTTGTGTTAACATGAATAACAATCCTCTTTTTCAGGAAAAAAAGGAAGCAGGGGATAAATATTTAGTCTTAAATAATTGCTTCCATATAATTTATGGGTGTATTGTAAATTACATGGACTTTTATATTTATAGATGAGAGGGATTCATGTGTATATTTGTATCAGGTTCATTCAAAAAATGACAACCAACTTTTCCCATAGGGAAGAATGGTGTTTGAATCCAGCATTTTGTTATGAGCCACCTCTAGTTGTCATTATCATTTTCAATTGCAAATTGCATTTTATTTTCAAAATGTGTGAAGCTTTTCACTTTTCCATATTTTCTTCTCTTAACTTTTCCATGAACCTGGGCACCTGTTTTTCTCCTTTTGCATAGTACGTGTCTTGAAAACAATGGAGGAAGTGCTGCTTATGGGAATGTGAGGATTCGTTGCAGAACGTGGAAATAGGATACTAGGTTTAAGTATGTGCCAGTTAAGTGAAGAAGATGCTGACGTGCATGCTGCCCTTTGGTTTTGGCTAGTTTCACTTTGTTTACTCAGTTGGCCATTACATTATCTTTCTGGGTCACTGCATTGTTGCTGTGTGGATTGAACTGTGCTGTTTGTACACCCTTTTGCCTAACACTGATTGTCATAAGAGACTCTCTCAAATGAAAGGAAAATGTTTTGTTTGATTTTTTTTTTTTTTTAATTTTTTTTTTTATTTGGGTGCTTAAAATATGCTGGGTCAAGCTTGCAGTTAACAAAGAATTGTGTTTTTGTAACTAATCTTCCTGGTAGCAGAAAATACATTAATGACCGGAGTAGAGACAACTAATTCATTTCTCTGTATGGTACTACAAAGCTGGTATGGTGGGATTCAAAAACGTGTTGTACATTCTTGAAGAAGAGAAGTGGCTTTAATGCAACTAGTTTTCTATGATGAGTCTGTGGCTGCTATCAGATTTTCTGCTGGAATATTTTTGAGCATCAGTGTAGATTAAAGTTCATCCTTACAAGGTGATGATATACAGCACACTTCACCAGGCTTACTGAATGTTATCATTTCATAGGAGAATCCTACTCATTTTGGTAGGAATGAAACAGTAATACAGGATTTGTTAGGTGTTCAAGGTATATAGTTGAATGGACAACAAGATTTATTTTTTTTTTTTAGAAAGCACCTTCTAAATCTATCTGTTGAAAGATTCTTTAGGAAAAAAGAAAGTTGAACAGCACCACTTATTGCTAATATTTGCATGAGAAGTAATAAATGTTTTGTTTTGTCATTCTCATGTTAAAAAGCAAGACAACAACAACTCTGTCTCTTCTGTGTACCATGTTACATGACGGAATGCTAATTTTGCAAGCATATCCTCATATATGTGTCTGATTAAAATTATGTTAGTTGTACAGAATGCGCCCAAAGGGATCTGATTGACTTAAAACTTCAGGAGCCTGTTTGTTTCACTAACCAGATCTTGGAGAGTATTGTATCATCTTTGTCTGGGAAACGGTGATTTATACCTCTATATATTTTTCTTTGGGGTAAAGCTAGGTTGACAAGTCAAGTTTATTGCTTTTCTGACATAGATTGCTGCTTTAATATTAGTATGTATTCAATTATGAAGTGTGAAATGCTGTAATGAACAGAGCAGAAGAAGTGAAATAGGGAAGCTAAATCCTTTCCATTTGGGCTATAATTAGCAATATGCTGTGGGCAGAACAGTACATAGTATTTCAGTTTTAGGGTGAAAATCTGGAAGAGGTAATGCGGCAGTGCTGTGCTTTTGGCAAGAACGTGAGACTATTTTTAAGTGGGTCATGAAGGTGATGTATTTTTGCAATGTGTTTGTGATTGCTGAAGATATTATCTGAAAATTTCTTTTGGTACGCAGCTCCTTTTTTGACTGTAATAGCATGCCTGTAGCATATCAGAACAAGTAAGAATGAAGAATCCCCAGGACTGAATTACTGACACACATATTGCAGTGGTGGACTTGCATAAGTCATTGCATTGAGCAATAATTGAGAATGAAATGCCTTGTAATGTGAGCCGTGCTTGTGTTTTTACAATTGCTTTGAGGTTGGTTTTTAGAGTTTGCAACTAGGAAGTGGCTGCCGTATTATTTCCATTAAGAACTTCTGGGTTTTTTGTAGTTTCTAAGGAGAACTACAGGAATGAAAATACGCATATTCCATTTATTCTGTGGCAAGAGGTGAAAATACTGCATTTTGTGGCAGATTTTTTTTAACTTGGGTATAGCATTTTTGTTAAGACTCAGCATTCTAAAAATGAAAATTTAAATGGATACATGTCAAAGGCAGAAGCAACTCAGATGCAGAAGGAAGGGGAGATGTGTGATGTGCAGCACTTGTGCAGCTACAATATGTTTCACTTGTGGTAGGAACACCTTGCATCTCCAGCCATGGGATGGGACATATCTGCGAGGGCAGGTAGTGGACAGAGCAGGCTTTGAAGCATTTCCCTTGGTCTGGGAGAACGAACTGGCGGAGGCTGGCATTCAATGGGTTTCTTTCTTAAGCCTGGCAGAAAGGTTGGAAGGGAGGATGATGTGGTGTTGTACCACAACGTGGTGAACTTGCAGCCAAGGAGCAGAGATGTGGTGACCTAAAATACCTCCCCCTCCACTGCATGTGTAAATGCAATGCTGTGCAGAAATTAAAGACTGAAATTTAGCAGTCTCTGATTTTGACCTAACTTGACTTTCCTCAGCTGCACTGGGAAACAGTGTTAGAAAAGTGATAGAACACGTTCCTTTATGACTCTCTTTATTTCTGTGATAAATTAAGGATTAAATGAAAATTACTAGTATGACTAGTAGGCTCTGAAGCATGCCAGGCTGAAGTTTTTTTTTTTTTAATAATACCACAGGGACGCTGGCTTTCAGCTTCTGTTCTATCCTGAGGTTTCTGGAGGGAGATTTTCAAGGGATCTGTGAAAGATAATTAGAAAAAAACCCCAAACTTATCCTCAGTGAGCTTCAATTAACCTTACAGGTTCTTCACTTCCAGTGAAAGATTTACAGGATGTCTGCGAATCAAATTGGTTGAATGGTACCACTGTAGGTATTTCTTTTAATGGGGTCTGTTGTGTCTAGTGTATTAAGGTGGTAGCACTTTCTATGGCATTTGATGTTTCTTAAATTATTAGCGTTTAAAAAAATGTTTTTCAGGTATATATTTTTATTTTAACTGTGCTAACGAAAAAGAAGTCTTTGATATATTTAATAAGATTCAGTATGCTAATTGCTGGACTGAAACATTAAAAAGTAGTGCAAGAATATGCAAATGTGATGCAGTGAATTAAATAACATGCTGAATACATTATTGAGTATGCATAGTGTTTTTTACTGTAAACATAAATTGCTCATTTATTTACATTTGATGTTATTTGAGTGTCCTAAGTACATGATTACAGCTGCAAAAACCACCCTGTTTAGCAGAGGATTTAGAAGCAGATAGGGACATAAACATATATCAGCTGGACTGTCAAATGAATATTCAATAACTTTTGCTTTTCATACCACGTTAGTTATGGAGGTCTCTGCGTGGTCTTGGTTTTGTTTCGTTTGAGTGGAAGGAGACTATAAATAATTTTTCCTGTTTTAAAAATAAAGCTTTTATTTATTCTGTCCAATTTTTGGGGCTTGTATTGTGAAAGATCGGAGCAATTCTGGCAGAGCAGATTCCTTCCAGAAGTCTATTGCTTGCATGAGAAATACATTTAAAAAACCAAACAAATAAACCTTTTCAGTAGTGTCTCTTGATTTGGAACATCACTGGTAAGAATATAGGAAAAAAAAATAGAAAAACCTTAAAAAAAACCCCAACAAAACAAGCAACAAACAACAACAAAAAACAAAACCAAACAATTTTGTCTGTTTTAATTGTAACTGGCATTTGAACCTTAAACAAGATTTTTATCATAATTCCTGGACAGGAAAAAACAAGTCAGCATGAGAGTCTTGACAGCATGGACACCTCGTATCGATTGTTGCCTTCGAATACGGCTGGAATGGTTGTTACTGGGGAACACGTAAGAAATCTTGAGGTAGAGCAATACCATAATATTGCCTTTTGGCTATAGAAGCCTCAGTGGTATGAGACATATACTGATGTAAAATGCAGTTGTACTGCAGATTTTGTCTCACCGCACACAGAAGACAGGACAAAGTTTATTGACAGAAATATCTTTTTCTTAAAGCAAGCTAATGTAATTGGAAAAGACAGACAAGCTTTTGGGCATACAAAGTTCTGAAGAAGGACTTGTATTTATGAATGCTTGCCTAGTTTTTACAACCCTGCTAGCTGATACAATGGTAAATCTGTCTAAAAACCATGCCCTTCCTCTGTCTTTAGACTATTGTGGCTACAAAAAGCCAGTGCTGCAGAGAGAGGCAGAATGAGTGCGTCTGTGGGAAGTGATTTGTAGAAGAGGTCCTCCGCCTGACAGGGCTGTTTCTGTTAAATTGTATTGTGACTAGTATTGCCAGGCTTTTCTGACTACTTATTTTCAGAGAGGACAAACACATTGGGATCTCATGCAGGCTCCATATTTACCTGGTTGAACTGTCTGCTCTTCACTTTGGTCTGGGTGCTTGGGTGCTTTAATTTCTTAAAACAGGTATTAAAAAAGCCAAAATACATTTTAAACCTGTTTTTTGACCTTTTTCTTGCCAATCTTTTGAGCTTTTGTTGAAGCTTAAATGTTCTATGTGGCATGCAAAAAGTCTTTCACAGTCTTCTCTTAAGAGAGTTAGCAGAGAAAATAAATCGAGCTGGAAGGGATCCATGCTCTTAACTGACAAACAGTGCTGCTGCTTCTCTTTTTTTGTGCCATTTGTCAGTTTGCAGACCCCAAAGTGTGTCCTAACCTGTACTGGTGCACCTTCTGTATAGCTTGTTCACTCTAAGAAGTGTGACCACTTTCATTGCATCTTTTATCTTTGTGATATTGTTTTTTCCAGCCACACTTGTCTTCTGCTTCCACAAATATTTGGCACTTTCTGTCTGTCTGTCCGCCTCTCTCAGGTGTGTCAGAACTCCAGCCTCTCTGAGAGCTCTTCAAGTTAAGGGAGAGTGGCTGCTCAGTGCACTCTCCTCTTACTAAGAGGATTATATTTGTTCTTACACAGTCATGTGGCTTTGAAGCAAACCATCCAACGTTGCTACAACTGTAGTTGAGCAATGAGAACTGGTAATGCTGTACTGATGTGCTTCTTGGAAGTTGCTTTACTATGTCATGCGTACGCCTTGTGTTTCCTGCAAAAGACAGGTTATCCGCTCAGGAAGATTTTAAATTACAGTTTTCCTGTTTTGTTTTAATAAGCATCTAGAGAATCATCCTTCAAGGCTGTGTAAAAAAGGAAAATATGACATGAGAACTGTATTGTCAGCTTTTAAACAAAACTAATTATATTTGTAAGTGGGTCATCAATGTGGTTTTACATTTTACTGTGCTATAACACGTGGCTACAGATTTGTTGTTAGATAATTCTACTTTAAAAAGTTTGAAATGGAATCAAGCTCACCTTTATCAGAAATGGACCCTAAGTTTTTATTCATGTTAAATTGCTGAAAAACAGCAACATGCGTTTTTCAAGGTAATTATGTGCCCAAGCGGCATTTCTTGCCTTTTGAATTAGGGCAAAGATACTCTGTTGTTCTGGATCAGAGCAATTGTTCAGCATGATAATTTGGGTGTTCAAGGAAAAGAAATGCATTTTCTTTAACAAAAGTTTAATGATGAGGACTCATAAATGTAGCAAATAGATGAGATTACTGCTGATAACTGATACCTAAGCTTGGAATATGAGCACCTTCTAAATAAGGAAGGTCACATCTCAGTGTGTTATTCTGAAGGCCTTGTATACGCATACATACATCTGAGTAGTGGAGAAATCAGGTTTTATGGTGGCAATTCTGAGCTATAATAATCATTAAGGACACTGCCTTGGTTTAAACAGCTCCCAGAGGAATTCATCAAATGACAGATAGTCTGAACAGATAAGATACCCATTACAAACCCTAAACACTTCACAATATAATTGAACATAGAGCACCAAGTAATTGCTTGTGAAGTATAGCTAAAATGTAGTAGGACAGACAAAAGGAATTTTATTGGCACTTGTCCTTGGGCAACCAGCATCTCTGCTCTGATAGCAATCTTTTATGAACATGTGTGAACTTCCAAGGAAGTTCTCAGTATTCTTTTTGCATTAGTAACTTTTTTAAAGAGAAGTAATTCACTCATAAAACAAAAATATTACAGGAAGTAATGAAAATGAAGTTGAACTGGGGAAATTTTTATGAATCTTCAAAAAGAAGTGCTGGGTTTAAGTTTCAAAATAGAATTGTGATGTTCCAGTTCTAGAATTATTTGACAAATTAGTATATTGGAAAATAGTATCTCATACATTCCTCTTTTTTTTTAAGGAAATTAGATGTACATTAGATGACTTTACTAATGAAGAAAATACAGCTTTATTTAGCCTGGTCATAAAGCAATGAAACTGCAAAGTAAAGTGGTTTTATTCTGCTGTTTAAAAGGGTCCTTCTGGCAGGAAGGAGTTTACACCCCTTGCCCTGATTAACAGCAGAATTCTCAGGTTGGTGGAAGATGTGTGTTGGTGGAGCCTGATTTTCAGTTGTTCCCTGCAGTCAACACTGTGTCCCATAAGATTCTCATAGACAAGCTGTTCATGTACTGACTTGATAAGCAGACAGTGAGGTGGATTGAAAAGTGACTGAATGTCTGAGCCCAGAGGGTGGTGATCAGTGGCACAAACTCTATTTGGAAGCCAGTGACTAGTGGTGTACCCCAGGAGTCAACACTGCATCCAGTTCTGTTTGACATTTTCATTAATTATCTGGATGATGGGGCAGAGTTTACCCTCAGCAAGTCTTTAAATGACACCAAACTGAGAGGAGTGGCTGATACACCAGAGGGTTGTGCTGCCATTCAGAGGGACCTTGACAGGCTGGAGAAATGGGCTGACAGGCACTTCTTGAAGTTCAACAAGAAGTGCAAAGTCCTGCATCTGGAGAGGAGCAACCCCAGGCACCAGTATATGCTGGGGGCCACCCAGCTTGAAAGCATCTTTGCAGAAATGGACCTGGAGGCTCTGTTGGAAGCCACATTGAACATGAGCCAGCTGTGTGCCCTTGCAGAAAGAATGCAAATGGTGTCCTCAGCTCCATTAGGAGTACTGCCAGCAGGCTGAGGTGATCTTTACCCTCTGCGTGGCACTGGTGAGGCCACACCTGGAGAACTGTGTCCAGTTCTGGGAGGCTCCCCGGTACAAGGACATGGACATATTGGAGAGAGTTCAACGAAGGGCCATAAGGATGATGGACTGGAGCACCTCACAGGCTGAGAGAGCTGGGACTGTTCCCTCAGCCTGAAGAGAAGGCTCAGGAGGATCTTATTAATGTATGTACATACCCAAAGGGAGAGTGCAAAGAAGATGAAGCCAGGCTCTTTTCAGTAGTGCCCAGTGACAGAGGCAACAGGCACAAACTAAACCACAGGAAGTTCCCTGTGAACATCAGGAAAGACTTTTTCACTGTGAGGGCAACTGGCTCAGGTTGCCCACAGGCGCTCTGGAGGTCTCCATCCTTGGAAATATTCAAAAGCCACCTGAACACCGTCCTGGACGGCCAGCTCATTGTCCCTGCTTGAGTAGAGAACATGGACCTTCCAGAGGTTCTTCGAACCCCAACCATTCTGTGAAGTCTGTTCATAAATGTAGGTGGAATCCTTTGTACCTAAACTGGTGGAGCAACATCAGAAAACACAAAGGCAGGTGGGAAGTGCTGGACGTGCAAAAGTGTGGAGAGAAGCCATTCAGATTCAGCTAAAATGAGGGAACAAACTGGTGTGCCAGAGGAGGCAGAGAGAATTTTTTCTGAGGATAAATCTAGATGATATTTTAGGTAGTCAAGCAGTTGGAGAGTAGTCAGAATCCTCATGAGGAGTTATAGGCAGAGATAATTAAAATACAGAAGAAAGTCAAAACTGTTGGATGTGAACATGACTTCACAAGAGAAGCAGAATTTGGGAAGGAAAATTGTCACTAAGCTAAAGTGGAGAAGATACTGTTCAGAAAGCTCAAGTCATGCCCCTTTAAAAGAAGTTTTAGAATAAGCTGCAGAGCACAAGTCTGTTGTAAGCTATAGAAATCTGCAGACCAGCTTCAAATTTCAGCCTGTTGAAGAAGTCCATCATCTGAGTAAGGTGGAAAAAAAAAAAAGAAAGACAGAGGGTTCTTCATCCAGGGAAGAGACAGCTCTCAAGCCTCCTTTCACCTGAAAATAGCTAGAGGAAGTTGAGTTTCAGAGAAAATCTGATTGCATCAACAAGAATGAATCAAGGTCATTCTTCAGGTAGAGACACAACAGAGGGTTACATCCGTGGAAAAAAATTAAGGTAGGAAGGAGACTCATAGGCCTGATTATTTAGTTACAAAATACTAAAAACTGAGAGATGTTTGTAATTTCTAGCTATCCTAATGAGGCCTTTTCTTGAGGAATGACCTTATTTTTAAAGGATGCACAGGTGAAGATATCCCAGAAGGCTGTTTTGAGCATACAAGACAGCTTTCTGATGCTCAGCTGTTCATAAAAGGGAGTGTTGATTGCATACTAGAGAGCTTAGTGTGCAAGGGTTATAAGCAGACCTTTATGTTAGGATTATCATAAGGAAAAGGGATCCTATTCCTAATTATTCCTCTTTCCTTAATTCTGATTTGGTCCTGTGAAGTATTTCTTGAGCCTGCTAATATACAGATATCTTGCTCCTCAATCCAGAAGTGTTCTGGGAGCATATGATGAAGCTGTGTTTTCTGTTGCTGCACAGAAGCGATCACGTTAAATGCTTGGTTAATTAATAAATGGTGTTGCTGTGGAAGGAGTTATATTTATTGTAGGGAATAGATGCTCAAAATTGTGGTTCCTTGAAATAAGGTGTCTTAAAAGTACACAGAGGACTAAGTGGCTAAGAAAGGCTGCAGTTTGAGAGGATATGTCACTTCTTGTTCTAGTAGTATCTTGAGTTAAGCATGTATTTCGTGACCTGAGTGGGACCAATACTGAGTAAAGTGAAATGGAAGAACAGTTGATATTATAGTTACAGGCACAGATTGCTTTACTGTACAAAGTGAGCTGTTAGCATAAGTTATGTTTATCAGTACATAATATAAATGTTTTATCACGTATGTCATCTTAGCAATTCTACTTTTGCTCATGAGATACTCCATTGATCACAGACGTTAGAGTAGGAATTGCTGTTTTCCCATGGAATGCCATCAGTCATTTACGTTTCATTTAAATGTCATTGCATTTCCAGCGTTCTTATGGTTTCCAGAATAACACCCTCAATGGTTTCTTCAGATTTAGTAGTCCTTTTACTAATTAGGGAACACAGACCCTGCACTCCACTTGGGAGAGAAGTCTGCGTGTCGTAAGCTCTCTTGGCTATTAGCAATGCTTATGCAAGTTATGAAAATGTAAACCAATACTTGTTTATTGAGAAATATGGATTGGACTATACATATATATATATATATAGTTCTTGTTAGAAGGAATTCATAAATCTTTTGAAGCAGTGTTTCAAGAATAGTTGTTAAGGATAAAATTTAAGTACTTCCTCCAGTACTTTTAAGTACTTTCTCCAGAAGAAATAAATCAAGTAGGGAGGCTAGCAAATTAAATTAGAATATTGTCATTTTAATACATACTACTTACGCAATCAAGTGTACCTTGTTAATATGTCTTGTGGCTGCCATAAAGTCCTTCTGTTGATTAAACAGATTCAAATCAGGCTTTGGCACAGTGTTGTTCTGTATTATTAATGGCCCTATCTGGAACTGGAGTTTCATTGGGTTAATTGTGGTAGTGGTTCTAGTCTCTGTGGTCACTTGGTACATGTTAAAATTGTCCTCCCTCAGCCACCTCTCTGCTCTGTTCCCTCAGAGTAGAATGAGATGTGGTCACACTGGCCAGGGAGATGGCTGTGTTTAGTAGCTGGCAGTGGGTGTCAGTAATTGCAGGTGGAAGTGGCTTCTCCATCCTGAAGGTCCTGAGCTGATGCTGACAGCTGAAATGAGCCACTTTATTGCTGAGATGAGGGAGAGATGTCTTCTCTAAAAAGAGATGAGCCTAAACTACCATTTGAGCATTTTTTTTATAGTGACCTTTGAATATTTTCACTTGCTAACTAATGATTCTTCAAATCTGTTGTGAATAGGCATGAATCGCATACTAAGCAAAGGAATAGGCTTTCTGCCTTATATTTTTCCTATTCAGCTGTTTTGTTTTGAAGGAAATAATGTCTGTTTTTACTATGGCTGTTCATGTGCTTTCAGTGTTTCTGCCCTGCAAGATCCCCATTGTTAGTGCTGTGAAGACTTGATGATAATAATGGCTGAAACTAAACTAGAAACACCTTTTTGGTACATGTACCCAAGATGAAAATTATTGCTGTGCACTAAGTATTTGATTACTTTACCTGAGGTATTTTTTCAAGGTAGTTTCTGTGCATGACACTTTTGTACTGAAACACACAGATATTTAGTCTCAAGTCTATCTCCTGTCTGAAAATAGTACATAGACTTGAAAGATTTTAAACGTGATGCTTTTGGGTAGCTGTTATTTTTAAGTTTCTTTTATCTTTTGTGTTTGTAATCTCCAGTACAGAAATTTGAAAGCTTTTTAATACTGAATGCCCTCTTGTTTCTTATGTTTGGTTTTTGTTTTTCTAGTACTACTAGTAGTATTAGAAAGAGCTTGCTATAAAATATTATTTTAAAATTATTGTTGCAAATAATAGCGGCGCCTGAATTATTAGCATTATTTCTACTCTCTAGAAGTTGTAAAGTTTCCTATATTATTATTGTACTGCTGAAAAATAGAGCATTTTAAATGATAAGCATCCATTATTACTTTTGCTGACATTTATTCAAGCAGGGTTTTTACTAATTTGATGTAGCGATCTAGTACATAATTAATGACATGTTAACTGGTAGCAGTGTCCATGAGAGCAGGGAAAGAGCTGAGAATTTGGGTGGAAGTGGGAATGAGCAGGCCCTGGGGGGCAGGGCTGGTGTTTGGCAGTGTTGGGATGTGAGATGCAGGAGTGCCCGAGGGAGGGGAGGCAAGGCAAAGGGCAGGCAGCCCTGCCTGCCACTTCTCTAACAAGATTTTGTGCCAGGCCCTGGGTTTGGACCTGTGGTTCTGAGATCCTGAATTGCCCTTGATTCATAAACAGCTATCAGATGTGGTCAACATTTCTTCATCCTCTGCAGTGAGTGATCCAAACTGGGGCTGACAGCTTTAATAGCTGTTAGTTAAATGTGGATAGTAGATATCAGTCCTGCTCATCGTTCTGTGGATTGATGGTGGATGTCAGGAGCACCATGTAGGTTTTTCCTATTTCTTTTGTAAAGCTTGAACAATGTGTCAGACAGCCATTGTGTATCAGAGAGAAAGATTAAACTATCAGAAGTTATGAAATGTCAGCATTACCTGTGGCTGATTTACCGTGTCAGTTCATTTCTTTGAATGTGTTGGTGCATACATATTATGATTCAGTTTTCAATTACCTGAACTCCTTGGAAGTGATTCAGTGCCTGGATGGTGCCTGTGAATGAAGGAAAGGTGCCTAACAAACTCTGTATTACTTCCTTTGGAAATCAGTACGTATGCAGTGAAAGGCATCAAGAAAAGTGAAGTCCAGTGGTTGAGGCAGGAGGTGCTGTGGAGGATTGTTTTTTTAGCTGAGCTTTTCGCTGTAAACAGGCTGTATTTCTCATTTTCTGTGTAACGGTAGTAATCATTTTACTGTCTTTGGAACTGTGAAGATGAATTAATTGATATTCATTAAATGTTCAGATACTATCATTCTACACAGGTAGCCACCATTTCTTGGTCTCAAAGCATTTGCTTTTGTGACTCTAGTCTTGATAGTCTTCCGGGGATTTGATTTCACATGCAAATTTAAAAATAAATTTTCATGACTCATCTTCAGAGTTTGATCGTTATATTTGGCCCCACAGCATGTGGGCACCAAATGCAGTGTTTTTGTGATATATGTCTAGCTAATCTTGAGGGATTCCCTGATGGACAGCATCACTAACTTAAAAACCTGAGACTTCAGGTGTATAGTAGGCAGAGTAAGAAGGTTTTTAAATGTTTCACATCCAGCTCATTGTGATTCAGTCTGTTTGTCAGCTTAGAAATCACCTGTTTGGAGCTTCAGAATAATTGTAATCATGCAGATTATACCTAGAGGATGTATAACATGATTCCTGTTAATGTGAAGTTTTAATAATTGAGTTTGGTGTTGTTGATGGTAACATTAGAGATGTTAGATCTAACTTGTGCTGTTGAGCTTGACTTTGAGAGTGTTCTAAAAAAAAATCTCTGATATATGCTGTAGTGATTAAGACTGAGAATCACAGGCATTTAATTGAATCTGAAACATGGTAGTGTGACTCCCTTGGGTAGGCGTGAAAGCTAGAAGAAAGTCAGATAGTACATGGAGTGAACTTTCTCATTGTCAAATTAACTCCAGAATCGCTTGAGAAATACAGGCAGTTGATCGGCAAACTTACTGTAACCTTACCAGTACTGCAAAACCACTGCAGTCTGAAAAATCAGGTTGAGTTTTTCAACCTCACCACTAATCAAGTTTTTGTAGGTTAAAGTAGGTTAGCTCTCCTTTAGTGGGTTTAAGTGGGTATAATGGAATAAACTGTTGTATTTATGAGTAAAGATATTTCTTTGGTTTGAAAGTACTATGCTAACTCTGTAGCGTTAACTTTTTATCTTGAATGTTAGCAGAGGTGAGTGTTGAATACACATGGGAAGCAAATTTATTGAGTAAACAGTTGCTACTGTCAAATAAATCACCCTTAAGACTGCATTTTAAATCATTTATATTTCCAGAATGAGACAGAGACCCATAAAATGCCATCTAGAAGGTGTGTGAACTGCAGAGGCGGCTTTAAAAAGGGAGTAAAATATCTTTTTAAATGCCCTTTATACTTCGAGGTGGTTCTGCAGGGCGCTTTTTTGGGCTCACTGTCTAATTTGATGATGGTTAATTTACCAAATTATTTTTACAAGTGTTCTTTATTAACAATGCCATCATACTGTGCTGTTGCACTTGTGGGTAACTTCTTACAGTATAGACTTAGTTACTGTAGCAAAAGGTAGGTTATTATTTTAAAAAAATATTTGTGTGGATGGCACTGGTTTTAGTGGAGCATGTTAGATTATGTAAAATAATAATCTAGTCTGGTGATAATGACAACTTGCTATTTGTTTTTGGTGTTTGTTTTTTTTTTAACAAATTGAAAGTATTTGAACTTTTTAACTAAAAATACAATTTTCTAAAGCTGTTTCACTCACTCCTGTTAATCTTTGTAGTTCTGCTCAAAGAAGGTAGTCTTCTTCATTCACTACTTGGGATAAGTAGGGAGGGGAAACCTTGAAAATACTTAAAATAAAATTGAAGACACAGATTTTTTCCATTTCTGTGAGCCTGTAGTAGTCTATATTGAAAATAAGAGGCTTGCTTTTGAGGATTTTTGATCAGCTAGAAATTTTTGGAACAACTCTAATGACAATCCCATAATTGTTTGACGGAAGGCTGCTTACCAATTTGTGTTCATTTTTGGGTGGTTATTAGCAAGCTGATAACTCTGGATGCTGTGTTGAAATTTCTTGTCACTTCTTGTCATTGTCACTTGAAGCAGTGAGTGTCATTCCAAGGAATCAGCCTGCCATTTTATATTGCATTTCTCACAGGTAGTGATGAGGAGTGCAGTATATCTAGACCAGTGATGCCTAGTCTTTCTACCCAGATGAACTGATACTTTATTCAAGTGTTAAGAGAAAATTGTGTGCTCTGGCTCCTCCTCTGCCATGTGACTGGAGTTTGTGTGGAGCACTACAGTCACATACTTTCCAGAAGCGATAAATAGGTAATATGTACCAGCAAGTTGTATTTGTCCCTCAGGTGGAAGTGACCTGAGCAGCAGCTGTAGGACATGCTCATTACCACGCTTTGCTGAAGGTGGTACAAATATGGAGCCCAGGTGCTTTGTCAGGACTGTGCTAAGAAAGGAGATCTGGCTGCCCTTCTTGCTGTTGTTGCCACCAACACTGATAAATTGTTGTGCCTTATGCAGCTGCAAGAGCCACATCCATAGTGGTAGCGTTCTGTGTTGCAGGTGGCTGGAGTTGATCTGTTGCTGCAGACAGGCTGTTCCTGAAGCTGCATTGTAGCAGAACCTCTTTTTCGCTTCCCCCATTTTGCAGGGTTTTCTTCAGTGAAGGGTCCCAGCAGTAAGAGACCGAGTCAAACTACAGAGCAGAAAAGACCAAGGCAGGATCTCTCAGTCAGAAAGATGCCAAACCATCTGACATCAGAAAGCTGTTAAAAGTATATGACACACTCTAGTACAACTAGCATGCTGAGTCTTTTAGAATATTAATCTATTTTATGATGTCTCTTTTATAAATAAAGCTATATAATAGAGAGCTCCAAGGTCCTTTCAGATGAAAGGCATTAGGTCATGGCACCTTTGGATGTTTACCTCTTGTCTGGGCCTGTTAATGCATTCACCACTGAAATGTTTTATTGTAGCAACTCTATTCTTGCCCATGTGTGGTGTGAAACCATTTGAACATCATCCTTTTTTATTTTAGCTCATTTATTAAGTTGACTATTGTGAGGCATCTATGGCCTGAATTAAAACAGATTTGAAACACTGAAACCAAATCTCTGCATAAAACTGCCAAATAAAATACATAGCCAAGCAAGATTAAAAATAAATAAATAAATAAATAGGCACAAGGACAAGCCCAACAGACATCTTGCAAACCACCCACAAAGGGATTAGTTCCCGGCTACTCAAAGGAATGGGAAAAACATGGGTAGCAGATAAAAGAGCAAAGGGAGCGGACCCAAAATAGATAAAAATAGCTCAGTCGAAATACTCAAGTCTTGCAGTAAAGCTCGCCAGAAAAGGGCAGGCAAAGAAGCACATGCTGAACTGTTAAACAAAAATGTGAGTTGTTACGCAGAGGTGGAAGTCACGTTGCAACGTGGCATCCTGATCTGGGATGTGGTCTGGAGCAGGCAGGGTGCCTTGTGGACGTGCAGCCCGTAGGCTCTGGGTGGGTTTTGCCTGGAAATTTCAACCTGGCCAGGAATGACCAGCTGCAAGGAAGGAGGCTGCAATGCTGATACCAGTCAGAAAGCTGCTCTTTCAAAGTACAAGTTTGCTTTCTTTGGCTGGAATTATAGTATCAGGGCCCATATGTACCCATTAGGCACTGAAGATCCAAGTACTGAAATGTTTTGCCAGTTGAAGTCTAGAAGTTGTAAAAAGATGCATCCTTTTGAGGTCTGGGATTTTATTGGCCTGGGTGATTTCTTCTTTCCCAAGAAAAGCCCTTTGTAGCCATCAGAATGCTATAGGCAAATAGATACCAATTACAAGGGCTTCTCTAAAACATCTTCTTTTTAATAGATCATTTCTCCACAAATGGACCCTACTTGTTACAGTATCATTTAAATGAAATCTGTGTTACCACCTTCATCTATGCCAAATTATTGTCCCCGAACAGGTTATATTATTGAGGGCAGGAGAAAAGTCTAATGTGACTTGGCATTTTTGGTAGGATCCACCCATGCTCCAAGCTCTAAATTTCAAAACAAACACATGCGAAACATTTTGCTGCTGTTTTATTATACTTTCTGGCAACCTGCAGTTGGTTTGTGCTTTGCACAGCTGCCACTTCATGGCATTCTTACTGATGATTATTTTTTCTAGTTGGCCCATTTAGGTATTTGTCTAAATGGTACAAATATATATTATTGTTATTATGCTTTTTGCATCTGTGTAAAATTTTGACCTGTCCTGTATAGTGAATTGTAGTGTATTTACCTGTGAGTTGTGTGGCAAAAGTATATTCGTTTGTCGTTTGAATATCCATCCTTCTCATTTCCTTTGACCTTTATTTTCTATGCTAGAGAAAGCAATAACAGTTGTTAGCTAGTTACTTTATGCTACTCCTGATTTAATAGACCTATATAAGATCCCTTTACAGTAATTTATTTCCCTGATTTGAATAGTGCTAGTGTGTTGCTCATACAAAATCTAATCTAGCCATACATTTGAATGATCTTTTTTTTTTTTTCCTGTTCTCAGTGTGTTTTCAAATTGCCTTATAAGCAGTTTGAGTCTGGAGGAACAAGAACTATGCATTCCAGAAATGAAAACGCATAAAGTGACATAATGCTGATTTCTATTCTCCCTGTCTCCCTCACTCCCTTACCATTGCGAACGGTGGCCGACATAATAATGCCAATTAACACTTGTTATAGTTAGGGCTGATGTGTTTCTTTGAAAGAAGGCCTAGTGGGGGACGTTTGAACTGGTGATGGATAGAGGACCTGACGTGGACTCCCAGTACAATTCCTGCTTCTTTGTTCCATGTAATATCTGTCAAAACAGTGGCGATGAATGATGATACGTATTTATTTTTTTTCAGTGTGAAGGATGGCTGCATTCAACATGCACACATAAGGATAAAAGACTTTGAACAGCTTCAAAAGCTGTGTCAGTCAGTCTGTCAAAATCACACTGGCAGACCTGGAGTGTTGTACATACAGTTGGGGCCTGAAAATGAGATCTGTTTGCTCATGGGAGAAAAGAGAGCTTGGTTTGACAAGATTACCACGCAGAGCTGCTGGCTTGCTTTGCTGTGACTGCATCTTCATGCGCCTTGTGAGAAGCTTGCCCTAAATCCCTGTTTCTGCAAGCTGTGATTCTCTCTTGGAGGTGCACAGCCTTCATGTCCTTTCTGGGGTACCAGCCACCTTGGTGGCCCTGGCCCTGCTCCTGCAGCCAGACTTGTCCTGAGCTGCTCGCTGCGAGGGGGGGTTCAGAGCAGGCAAGGGAGCTGCTGCCACCGCTGTATCTTTGCTTATCCTCTGAAGGGTCTGCAGGGAAGCTCATAAAGCAACAGAAGCTGCTTCTCTGTGTTGGGGAGTTAGGGAAGAGGAGCACAAAACCAGGCAGGGCGCAGGCTAAGTTGTATTCGTTCCTCCACAATAAGCCCACCTGGGACCTGACTCTGGCTGATTTTGTGCTGCAGAGGTATGTGGCTGCACTCAGGAAGCCCATCCCACAGTTTGGAGAAATCTTTTTAAATTTTATCAAGCCTCAAAGCTAAACAGAATTTATTTACTTGCTAGATTTTTTTTTTTACAGGGTTGGCAATTCAGAGCATCTCTTCACTTACCAAGTTAATGGAAATAAGCGTGTTTGAAATGTTGGGAGATTCTTCTTTCTAGCATCTACAGCCTTTATATATTTAAAGTTTTAGTATAATCAGTGATCCTTATTTTATACTTTTGTCATGAGAAATAAGATAATATTTACTTGTTTTAAAATGTAAGCATTTAAAAATGTGTTTATGTAGGCAGTGTACTTGATTAGTCTGTCTTGACCTCATAATAGGTATGTATTATTTTGCTAAGCTTGCTCTAGAGTAATACTGATGTACTGAAATGTTGGTCTGTTTTCTGGCAACTACTTCTTGTGACTGCCTTTCTCAGAAAGATCTTGTGCATTGAGGAGAAGACTTGTGGGTCTTATTAGAGGTGTCCAACTTCCTGGCTTGGATCATGCTGCAGACAGTGGCGTAAGAACAGCACACTAGTGTTTCATGATAAGGCTGCTTTACTCTGATTTCAGATAGCAGATCAGTTAATTCAGTAGTATTTGTCCACCTTGAAAATGCTGAACATTTTAAAAAGTTTTAGTGAGGAAGATATTAAGTGTCTAATATCTGTATTGTTGAATGGAGTAAAATAAATATATGGAAATGATGCAACTTAATGAGCATATTCCCTTGAGAAGGTATTAAAATGCAAAGAGTAGGTGAAGGACACAGGCACCTACAAACTAGAGCAACTGTACAAAGGAATAAAATTCATGTAAGACACAGATTTGTGAAAAATAGAAAAAAACATGGTACACAGTAGTTAAAGGGCTAAATCTTTAAATGACTAATTGTATTGAGAAATGGAAAAATAGAAATTTAGCAAGGGAATGCAGACATTAACATAAATGAGGTTCTTTGCAGCCTCAATTGTTACTTAAATTTTCTTTAAAATGTAAAAGGCACTTGTTTTCATTGTCCCTTTAGGCCTTGTAAAATCTGAATGTTTTTCTTTTCAATGAGAGATGAGTGGTGCCCAGTGACAGCACCAGAGGCAATGGGCATGATCTGAAATGCAGAAGGTCTTGTCTGAACATGAAGAAGCACTTTTTCACTGTGAAGGTGACTGAGCGCTGGGACAGGTTGCCCAGAAAGGCAGTGGATTTCGCTTGCTTGGAAATAGTCAAAAGCTGCCTGGGCACAGTCCTGGGCAACCGCTTCTAGGTGGGGTGTCGGACCAAATGACCTCCAGAGGTCCCTTCCAACCTCAGCCAGTCTGGTCAATGGGGCAGAGTCCAGTTGGAGGCCTTTATCTAGTGGAGTGCCTCAAGCGTCGGTACTGGGACCCGTACTATTCAATATATTCATCAACGACTCAGATGAGGGAATACAGTGTACTATCAGCAAGTTTGCTGATGACACTAATCTGGGAGGAGTGGCTGACACGCCAGAAGGCTGTGCTGCCATCCAGCGAGACCTGGACAGGCTGGAGCTTGGAGAAGAGGAGACTGAGGGGTGACCTTATTAATGTGTACAGATATATAAAGGGTGAGTGTCATGAGGATGGAGCCATGCTTTTCTCAGTGACAACCAATGATAGGACAAGGGGTAATGGGTTCAAACTGGAACACAAGAGGTTCCACTTAAATTTGAGAAGGAACTTCTTCTCAGTAAGGGTAACAGAACACTGAAATAGGCTGCCCAGGGAGGTTGTGGAGTCTCCTTCCCTGGAGACATTCAAAGCCCACCTGGACACATTCCTGTGTAGCCTCATCTAGGTGTTCCTGCTCTGGCAGGGATATTGGACTAGAAGATCTTTTGAGGTCCCTTCCAATCCCTAACATTCTGTGATTTTGCAAGAAAAGTATTTTAATTATAAAAAAGAATGATTTATTCTCATTTGCATAATGTAAACAGCTCAGCCATTTTAGCTGACATTTGTAAAAAGAAACATTCACCTTCAGATATTAAAATGAGCTTTTCAACCAAATAAATGTTTAAAACTGTGATGTTTCAGTTATAAGAGAGGACAGAAAGGAAGCTTCAGATGACAGTGTGAATTTGGGGCTCTGTCTCCTCTAGCTGTAGAACTGAGGTTTTGCATAACACTGTTGTCTTGTTATGGAGGATAATATTCAGAAACAACCTTGGTGGGGTCTTGTTAGTAGCACTGAGTAGGTATTTGGTGTTTATGACTCACTGGGATGTTTACTAATGTATTCTTGGGTGAGATCTACAGACTTGTCCAATAAATTTTTTTCTTACAGTAGAAGTGCAAAATTAATGAGAGATTAATTCCCAACCAAATTGGATTTTTTGACAGGGCTTCATGTGTAAATCCGCAGGCGGCATCAGTGCTTGATCTAAAATGATGATGGCATTGATACTAAAATGTAAAGCACTGGCATTTAAGATGACTCACTTTAGAAAGAAATACTATTTTAAAATCAAACCTTCAGTCTGAGCTGCAGGCTAAGGAGGGAACGGTATTTGCTTTTGATAAGGGATATGAAAAAAATTGATTGAAGGTTTACTGAGGGACAGAATTGTTGGAGGCATGCAAAGTTAGACAAGGTAAAGCACTGTGGAGAGGACCGTAGAAGAAAATCCTACTTTCAAAGAGCCAAGACAGATAGAAGCTAATTGACTGACCTTACTGAATTTTCCATGAGGCTTGGCTTGAAATGGAGGCAAATAACTTCCAGTCAAAGAAAGTTTCACATGTATTTCTTTGAACTTCATTGTATGACTTGCATTTGTAATTACTGATGTAGCTTGAGCTGATTTACAATTTTTTTTTTTTTTTAACAGCATAATATATTTTGGGTTTTTTTCTTTTAGTTGATGTTTTCAGTGTTTTGAATGTGAAAAATGCTACATAAGTGCAAAGTGCTGCTACATCTTTGGACTGCTAGTCTTAATTTGTTTGCTTGTGTGGATTTGTGCTCCAGGTCCAGGCTCTTTGTGATTTCCCTTTATCTTGTAGGGCTTGTATTGCTTGGGATAGGTGGTTTAGCTGAGAACAAAGCTGAATTTTTCATCATTTTTCTCAGAATCACTTAATGACTTCTTTGTGATGCTGATGTCCTAAAATAATGTACTTCTTTTTTTTTTTTTTTTTTCTGAGAGTGTTCAAGCCTTCAGATTGTTTCCTAGAGTCTAAATCTAAATGTTAATATTTTTTTCCTGAATTGCGATAAGTATGTTTTCCTTAATTAAAAAACAAACAAAACAAAACGTCAGCAAAACCCCCCACAACAACAAAAACCCTAACGTGAAGTGCTATCTTAGTTCCTTGGTGTGTGACAGAGCAGTATTTAAATATATTGTATCTCATTCTCTGTATCAGAGATTTATATAACACTTGAGTCTTCTATGACGGTGAAGCTTAATTAAATTTAGACTGCGTCTTTGCTTTGATACAGACATTATTGTTTTTCAAGATACTGGATTTCCCTTTTTATAGTACTTCCACATATCCCTGTAACTGATGGGTGCAAATCGATCTGCAGTTCAGCTGACGGGCTGCCTTGCTGCATGCAACAAGATAAATCTGATTTCTATGGAGCCATTTGAAATAATACTTCAATAAGAAAGAATGTTTAATCTTATGAAAATGGGATTGCTTTTGCTGTCCAAGAAACCAGATTTTTACCCTTGTAGGTCTCTTTGAAAGAAAGTACTATGGAAGCTGAAGTTCTTAATATTTGAACAAATCAAGGGAAGAAAATTTAGCTTTCCATTAGATTAAGCAAGAACTTGCTTACTATTTAATTGGGCTATTTGGATTTTAGCATTTGTGGGGAAAGATGCTGCTTACAGTTTTTAAAAGTGAAACCGTCTAATTATGGATTCTGTACTGGTTCATAAATGGAAAAGATTCAAAAAGTTAACTGGAAGTGAAACTAGTTGGTTTGGATTAGAGTGCTTCAGTCACTGGAAAAATAAAAGTTTCTGTGGAATCTAACATATATTTACTTGAGAAAAAAAAGGGTGATGATAATAATGTCCATTAGCAGAAGATATTAACAGCAGGAACTTCACTTGGAGTTCTGGTAGCAAGCACCACGTAGTTAAATGCTTTGGCACAGGGTGCTGACTCTGGCTGCCCTGCAGTGCGGTGCTGTTCAAGTGTGGTGAAGGAGATGAGATGGAAGAACAGAGCAGAGGAAGAAAGGAGATCAAAGCAGAAGCTCTCACTGTCATAGTAATAAGAAAGAAAATATCCAGCAAGTTCCCCGGTCTCTTTGTCCCTCCTCCCATGTGAGGTGCTGAGAAGTAGCATTCCAACCAGAGCAGGGCATGGCCTTATTTGTCAACAGATGTCTTCCAGGAATTTCCAGCAGTGAGTAAATAGATCTGCTAATGACTAGGACTGGATGTTTCCTTTTCTAGACAGAATCTGGTTTTGTTATGGCCTGTTTATAATGCTTTACTTTCTTTACTTCATTGAAGACAAGTAGTTCATTTTTCATCTGAGTTGTATTTTGGTAGTCACATTTTCCATTGCTTTGGAAGCCTCTGCTCAGTTGTTTCAAAAGTGGTTGGTGTTTTGTGGTGGTGTTTTTTGGTGGATTTTTTTGTGTGTTTTGTTGTTGGTTGGTTGGTTTTTTATTTTTGTCAATGACTTGTAGCTGCAATAACTTCTAGTTAGGAGACCAAGGTATTTGGTGGTTAATAGGCTATTTTAACATCAGCTGATTTTAATTTTCTTGGAAGATCTGTGATGGCCAGCATTGTTCAGTTCTGCCACTATTTGTAGAGCTTTAGTTTTGAACGTTCTCTTCTAGGAGTCTAGTCGGAAACAAACAAATCAGCAACTCTGTTTTTTGGAAACATTGGAGAAATTACTTGAACAATCTTATTTTTAAATAAAAATGGAAGATTGAAAGCTACAGAAGTCAATGGAATTATATGATCTCTTAGAGAAAGACTGTAAATGTTCTTTGCAGATTATTTCATTTGCATCAAAACAAATTTAATTTGGTACGAGTATTTCTTTCCAGCTATTTGCATGTCAATGCGAACAATGATGAAAAGTTTTTTTAATCCTCGTGTCAGGGTCTACATTGTGACTTAGAAAAATGAAATTCTTCAAACCTGTAAGAGCCCAAGGAAACAGGGCACTAGTGCATCATCTTGTCTGGCCACCGGTATGTCACAAACTGTAATACCAAGCTCAGTGCAGAATTCAGTAACTTGAAAATTGGTCACACAGCTTGGATAAAAATCTCCTCTTGAAGTTGAAAAAAGTACATTTGTTTTGTCTGAGATGTTGCAAGTTTCTGTTTCATTAAGAAAATGAAACTTAGAAGCCCTTGCAACATTTTTTTCTTACCTCTAAGTAAATATCCAGTGGCAACATTGTTTATAATCTGTAAATTGCTTCGAAGTACTACTGAAATACTAACCCTCTCACTTGTAGCTGTCAAGAGAAATGCAGAGGACTATTTGAGGCAGTTTAGTTGATAGAAGTTAATGGGACCTGAAGGCAGTCTGCTGGGAGCTGTGTTCTAAGATAACCAGATACTCCTCTCCCAGTATTGTCTTCCTCATACTGTCAGAAGTCTTTTTGAGTGTCTGTCATTGTTCTAATGAAAGGCTGCAGAAATTCCACAAAATCAATTATTTCAGTCTTTTCCTTTGGGGAAAGGGAATCTGAAGTAGCATTTAATGTGATTGCTATCAAAAGCGCCCCAAATCGGTCTTTTACGAGATGACATCTCAACGCATGCTGTCATTTTTCAGCTTGTATATGGTCTGTAGAGAGATGAAAATACAAATGCAATGCAGCTGAGTTATACCTTTTAAACATATAGCGTGAAAATCACTTAGGTTAACCTATGTTCCTGGAAAAATAATGCATTCAGGTTGAATTATTAAAAAAAACCCCACTTGTCTGCATAATGGCTCTTCTTGGAAGTATACGCTTGGGTGAGAGGGTCGGTTGGTTTACATTGTTCATTGCCTATTTTTTCAGAACTTGGAACAGGTACAGAAATTGTCACCTATGAAACTTTTAGGTTTTTGGGCACTTTCTAAAGGAAGAAAACAAATAATTAAATCTAAACAACACACTCATTTGTGAGAAGCTCAGTGAAAATCTTTTTAGTTTTCGCTCATCCTGCTTAAACTTGATTTGTATTCTGCCTGTAGGGGAACAGTACTACAATGCATTCTAATAGTGTAGAATAAGTTATTAATTTTGAAGTGTTAAAGTAACAGCAAATCTGTGCAGTTACTGTCTCTTATGGACTGGTTGTGGTTCTTTTTTCTTTCTCACTCTGGCATTGCAATGGGACTTGCTTCAGAGCCTGTTGCCACTGGTTCATATTCAGGCAGAAGAGTGATAACTGAGTTGAGTGCCAGGCTGAGAGCACAGCTCTGAAACTGTCCTGGATCCTGCAGTCTGGTGCAGGGGGCTCTGAGAAAGAGTGCCAAAGTTTGTGCTTAGAAGAACTGGAGCAGGATCTGTAAAGCCACTTGGATTGAGGGCTGCTTAATGCTTCTGTAAATAAGGTTACTTGCCCACATGTCTCCTTCTGCGCCATGCCAAACTGGCCACTTCTGCACAGTCTGTATGGTGATGGTTGCCATGGATAAATGAACTGCATTATTTTTTTCTGCCTTTCTTGATATATGGTGCCCAAGCAAGGCACAAGAATTGTCTTTAGAAGCACACAAAGTTTGTCAGCTCTCCAGGAGCTTTGAGAGTGAACCACAAAATTTGGGATCAGATCTTGAGCCTATTGAAAACAATGAAAATTTTCTTCTGTTTACAATAGAATCAGTCATGGTTTTAGCTTCAAATTAAATAATGTATTTTTGAAAATATGTATATTATTATGTGTAATCATTGTTGTCTTTTAGTTTTTTTTTTTTTTTCAGGAAGACAAGCTAGTAATAGAAGAAATGTTGCTAAATTATTATATAATATTTTATTGCACACAGCATATTAATGACAGATGGCAATTGTGACTAATTTTATTACTACTGAAGAGGCAGCTCTGGAATGAGCTGCTTTTTTGTGTCTTGTTACCTTTTATTTTAACTGAGAGAAGAGTCCAATGCCCAAATGGTTTGGTGTATTGAAGCTGAAAGCATCTGTGTTGGTAAGCTGTCTTCTCACTCATGAAATGCTTTCATTTTATCTAAAATGGGATTGTACTAGGCTGTTGCTTGGCATGTTGCACCTGTTCTAGTGTTGAAATGAGTGGGTACAATATATTTTAAAAATTGTGGCAGATGAAATATTGAGTGCACAAATGTCACAAAATTACTGAATTAAATTTGGCTGTGTGGCACGAGTTCTCTACTTTATGCACAGGCACCAGGAGAAAGTCTTTAACTACACAACCACATAGTGGGATTTCCTCGCTTTCATACTACAGAATACCTGGTGTGCTTGCATTTACTGTGGGAGCCTCCAAAACCAGCTTGGAGTTACCACTTGTGATAATGGTGCTCAAAAGTGAAAAGACCTCAAAAAGTCTAGGCAGGAGAGGTGCCAACCCACATTATGACAAATTGCTTAAAAAAATAATGTTTAAATCCCTTATTGGCATGCAGTAAGGGGTTTGTTAACAAGGCTTAAAAGCTGTTTAGTACAGTTGTAGCACATAAGCACAGAAATATCTGTCAAAAGATTTACAGCTTTAAAGAATGATGTCCATTTCATATATCAAACTGAAGGTGCTGCAAAATAAGAACCCCATTGTGTTTTCTACTGTGCATTATATTTAGAGAAACTGAAATTTAAAAAAAAGTCAGTACAGGCTAATGATGAAGAATCAATCTGAGTAGGTGTTAAAGGATTAGAATTGCACCAGTAACAGACAATAATAGACTTTAATCCCACAGTTGACCTCATTTTGAAGATACTTGCAGTGATCTGTTTCCTGGAGCTAGTTACTGGGCTGAGGCTCTCTTCCCTAAATGCTGCAACGCGATGAGCGTTTGCACAGCCTCTGACAGAGGAGCAGGTTAGGGAAGATAAAGAGTCGCTGCACATCGCTCCAATTTACAGTCATTTTCTGTGTGCATGCTCTTAGCCTACAGCAAATATTAAATAATTTGTGTTAGCTCGTTAACTGACTCTTAATGACTGAAGTTGTTTACTAATGCTCATCTTGGACGTTAAAGCTAAGATGATGTTAAGGGGCAAGGAGGCAGTTTTGCTGTCACCAGTTCCTCTGCATCAGATCTAGTGCTTAGCAGCTCCAGGGAGGGTCAGCTGAGCTGGTTGAGCCCACACAAAACTAATTCTGTAGAGTAATTAGCGCCATTTCTTCCCTTTTGCAGGTTGCTGTTAGTTTTACTTATTAGGATTATTGTGTATATGAGCTATTAATTGCTTCTACCTCTCTTTGGATCATGCTTGGCAGTTTGTGGGCACTTCAGTTGTGCACTGTAAAGATTAATCTGATAAGCTCATCATGAGGGTTTTATGTGGCAACGATTGGGTTTTACAATAGCCTGTGTTTAGTTCTGAATGCCATTTGAAGATGAAAGGACAAACACAAAACCATCATATACTTTAGAGAGAAGCAAGAAAGAAGCTGAAGGAAGGCTGCATGTGGAAAGCAGTATTGCAAAAGCTGGGGTCTTGGTTGCTCTGACTGTTCAAGGTAAAAGAAGTAATGAAACTATGTTGCTGCAGCCTGAAAAAATGAACTTTAAGTGTGCATGGATTAAAAATGCAAGAGCAGTTAGCCAGTAAACTAAATTGCCAAGGGAGACAGTAAAATTGTTAATTTAAGCCTGTGTAAGCATAGCGTAGATCAGACTTCTTGTTAGGGCTGTTTTAGGGCTGCTTGCATTGTTTCTGAGATGTGGCAGCAAACTAGCTGGCTGAGCAGATGAGGTTTTTGTAAAACAAACAAAAAATTGGACATGTTAGGTGTTGGTTGTTTAATGGCTGTGGTAAATATAAGATTCAGATTAAACTTCAGTTGATTTAGAGACTCTCATTTGAGCTGCATCTTCAGTGTCAGCTCAGCTGAGCAGTATTGGCTTATAGAGGTAATGGAGAGGCTTTGCTTTCTCCAGTCTTGATCTTATTCTTGATCTTAATCTTCCTTTTTGTGATGAGACATTTTCTCAGTAA
Source organism: Streptopelia decaocto (assembly GCF_964273445.1). Lineage (NCBI taxonomy): Eukaryota > Metazoa > Chordata > Aves > Columbiformes > Columbidae > Streptopelia > Streptopelia decaocto. The sequence continues at coordinate 57,471,726 of NC_138656.1, forward strand.
TTTCCATTTAGTGAATTGTTTCCGCTCTTCTAATTTGCACGTAGATTTCTGTGTGGATAAAAGGTTTGGGCTTTTTAATCACTTTGACAGCTTGCTCCTTTATGACCAAAAGTTCTCCCCATGTAGTGAGTGAGCATGAGCTCTCTGGACCTCTGTTCCTCAGCTTTATCTGTAAAAGCTCACAGTGGAGGAGGACAGTCTTTCAGTAAGAAATAGGTGGTGATTCAGTGCCCGTTCCAATTGTTCAGTCTTTTGTGACTGTTTTGTCAGTCATTTAGTCTTTTCCTGGTTTCGTTTTCCATTTGTAAAATATGAGTAATGTTAATTCACTTACAGGACCTTTTTGTTCATATGTAGATTTTAAACTTTTGGGACTCTTAATTTTCATGGAAGATGGCTGCATCGGCAGACTGGTAACATAAGCTGTGACACCTCTGTGTCCAACACAACTTCCCTCCTCCCTCTCTAGGGTCATGAAGTCACCATGCAGGAACTGTGAATTTGAGGTTGTATTATACTTGCACTAAATATAGCACCATGGGATGCTCATCTTAGCCGAAGCCTCAGAGCACTATCATAAGTAGCAGAAGAAATAAGAAGCTTCATTCCCTATCATCCCAAACCTTGAGACAAGTAAGAGAGCTCTTGAGGTTGTTACTTAGCATAAGACCCTGCAGACTGCTGAAGGCTTTAATCAGGAAACTTATCATATGAACTCACCAGAACAAAAGTTAAACTTACAAGGGAGTTAATTTTTCAACCATGTATTCCCAATGTAAGCCCTCATTGAGATGGAATTCATGTTCAGAATGTACAGAATTCATTTAGGTGAATTTATAAAAATGTAAAGATTGGGAACAATACAGGCTGACATTAAAGGGAGAAACTTGCAAACACTGAATGTTTTGGAGTTAATGTTAAATTTCATGTGTTTGCCTTTCATCTAAGATCAGAAACACAGAGCTAAAATGCATGAACTACTAGTCTTCTGTGATGCTCTTTAGTGATCAGAAAGTTGTGACTGTGAATAATAGTATTGTGTTCCAGTTCAGATCAGGCCGATTAATTAAAAACCATCAAACCGTTTTCTTTCTGTTTTTTTTTCCCCTCTGGTTTATAACTAGAGAACAAAAGGAAAATCTTATAGGTTGATTAGCAAAGCTGTTCCATGTGGCATTTTTTTCCCTTATGGAGGATGGTGGTTGCTCTGAAACAGAGAGCCTTTCATCTTCCTAAGGCCAGATTGCACCACTGGTCTTTCAGGTGCACTGGGATGTGGCCATCCCTTTGCGGTACGATTCATAATGGAATTTTCTGCTACAGAGCAAAAGTTGTCAGTCCCTGTTAATTTAGAAAGAGTAGGGGAAGATGACATGGCCATTAATCCTTAAACAGATAAATAGGCAGAATTTTTAAATGATGCATGAGATTTCAGGGAGCTTTTACAGTGTGTTGAGAGAGTCTTGCACTAAAATCGCTTGGGACATGGGAATGATTTAAAGCCAGGTTTTCAGCATTTTAGTGACCTTTTCTTAATTTATATCTATCACAGTATGTTTGGGATTGGAAGGGACCTCAAAAGATCATCTAGTCCAATCACCCTGCTGGAGCAGGAACGCCTAGGTGAGGTCGCACAGGAACATGTCCACGTGGGTTTTGAATGTCTCCAGAGAAGGAGACTCCACAGCCTCCCTGGGCAGTCTGTTCCACTGCTCTGTCACCCTCACGGAGAAGAAGTTTTTTCTCAAATTTAATCTAGGTTTACCTCTGAGTTCTGCATTTTGTGCAAGTATTGCACCTGCTGATGTTGGTATATATGGTATTATTCATATGTAACTGTGGCTAAATATTTGGTTTGCTTTGAAAGCCTTGCAACGTAAAATTATGGTAGTTGGCATTTCTGCAGCACCAGAAAGATCAGAACTTGAAATTTGTGCTCACAGATAGATATAAATATTCTCTCCCCACCCCATAATTGTGGTGTTATAGACAAATCTTGAAATACTGACTATGTTTAGCTCCTGCTGAGACAAAGCATGTTACTTAACATTTCATTTTCTGATTGTTAGCCCTTTCTTATAATCTACAATTCATAAATTTGGAATTCAGATTTTGTCTCACTTCATTACCAGCCTCATTTCTTACTTTTAAAGACACAGTCTCGAGCTGGGCTAAAATATAAGTTGTCCAGTAGATAGAATCAGTTAGGCAAGCACCTGGGAAGACCTTCAACATATCTGCTTATTTGAAAGACAGAGATAATCTGCTGCAGAAATAAAAATAGCATCTGAGTTAACCAGCGGAGACAGCGAATGAAGCTACCGGATTATAATACTGCTCATTTGTATGCAAATGTACTCTCTTTCTTCCTGAATTTCATCCTTTAGATCTGTTAATATGGAAGAGTAAGGGATGAAAAAAATTCTTGGAACTGATCCAGACAGATACACACAGGTTAGTGCTGTGTGACTAAATCATGATGTACATTTTGGGGATTATCTGGGGGGGAAAAAAAAAAAAAAAACCCACTGTGTTTGAAAAAGCCAAGGACTCCTTTGGGAGAGCAAAGTGCTGCATCTAGCATGACTGAGGCTAATGGTCCTATATGACTTTAATAATATAAAGACCTTCATTTGCTAGAAAAATTAAGTGCCTAGAAAATCAAGTGGTAAATGCCTGCATTTTTGCTACTAAACATTGGTGATTATCTGTGAATAAACATTACCCAAATGAATGGAAATATTTTGGTGGAAGAATTTTTGTATTTAATGACTTGGATACAGGGTTTTTTCTGCAGAAAATTGAGGGAAAGGAAGAGCAGGGGAAAAAAAAAAGGACTATACCTTAGGGGCTAAGATTTCAGCCAAAGCTGCAAACCATTATTTGCATATTTGAATCTTGTAGGAGCTGTACTGCTCTATGTTGTTATCTGAAGTGTGGGCTGTGTCGGCTGAGTTCCAGTGCCATGCACTTTCAGTCTACAGTGGAGTTTGCAATTTTGAAATATACCCAAGTATGTATATGCACCTGGTTGTGTGGTCTTTACATTGCATTCTGTCCACACCTAAAATTAGATAGACTCAGGGTTGTTAAATTTGCCATGGTTTCTCTGCTGTCATGAGTATCCATCGTGTCACAGAAGAACAGCTCTGTAGCAAGAAAAAATGAGGAAACAAAAATGAAGGAAAACCAAACTCCTTATTTGAAAAGGAAGCAAGGATATGAAATCAAGAAGTTGAGAATTAATGTTAGAGTTAAAGCTATTAGTCTGTCCTCAGATTTTCTTCTTTGTATGTGTTATGGCTATCTGATTACAGAGAAATGACATTTTGTAAGTTTTGTTCTTTGGATCCTTTGCCTTGCACAGGGCATGTTTTGAGTGGTAGAGGATAAGAGAGAAAGGTTGCTCCATTTACAACTTTAGGTTGACTTTGAGTGGTCCAGCAGCATCTCCAGACGCTTTGTGCCATGCTGGGCATGATGGCTGCAGTGTACATGTGCAGAGCAGCCAGGAGAAGGTGGTGGGCACGCTCAGTCCTGCTGTTCCGAAGGCACATGCTCCACAGCTGGGAAATGTAACTCTCTTTTAGGCTGGGGATTTCTTTTTGAACTTCTGTAACTTTTATAAGGTGAATCTGATGTTCTGAAATGAAACTTTCAGAGGGAGATTATTTGCAGTATTTTCTGGCTTCTTTGAACAGTAATGTTTTGTCTTATGGCACAGAATGCTAAAAATATGTAATTAGAGAAATTATAAGGTGAGCACTTTTAAGAGGTTGCAGTTTCCTAAAACTTGCATTGCTATACATTAACTTAAAGTTGTAGTCAACCATTTTTGCTTTTAACCACTCTAAATCTGTTTTATGAGTAGAATTTTTTATAACTTTCTACGCAATACCTTCAATAGTCAACTTCTATAAAGTCAATCTCTATAAATTATGCTTTCTGTATAGCCCCCATGTTTTGCAGATTGCTTTATATTGAACGTAGTTATTGATCTGTAGGACTCAGTATAGAATTGAGAAAGGTCATCTGCAAAAAAATGTCTCAGAGGAAGAAAGTGTGCTATATATATAGTTGGAGGATTTTTTTGGTTTTGGGGTTTTTTCTGGCTAGTGCACTTCACAGTCTGTTATATCTTCCATTTGTGTGACTTATCTCCCACTTAATTTCATCTTCCCTTTTACCTCCTGGCAAATAGCAATATGCCTCAGCATAATGATGAGCAGCATCAAAGGTAAAACCAAATATATTTATATTCTTTCCAGCCTTCCAGATTTAGAACTGAAAATAGAAACTAGTTAATATCTACTGTGTGGAAGCATAACACAGTTTGGGTAAAGAGACTGGGTATACTTCTCCATTTTTCTGTATTATGCTTTTCTGTAGTATGTAAAGAAAAATTATTTAGGGATTAGCTTCTGGAAACACTTCATGTATAGCTTTTATTTCAGTGAGACTTCATAGGCATAAAGCTAAAATATGCTGTACTTTTTGCAGGATGAAATGCATGGCACATAACAAGCAACACAGTGCATGCAGAGAAGAGTTGGAATAACATTTTTAATGAACATATCCACCTACTGCTGTTTAATAATTCTGCCATCAATGCATACCATTCCTCCTCACTATGATGTTAGCTCTCTGGATACTGCAGCACAATTTTGTGTTGCCATTGTCATTTGGGTGGTCAAATGTGGGAAGATGTTTCCCGGAGAGACTGTGGAGTCTCCATCTTTGCAGATTCTCAAAACCCAATTGGATATAGCCCTGGACTCCAGCTGACCCTGATCTGAGCAGGGGGTTGGACTTAGATGATCTCCACAGATCCCTTCCCACCTCAACCATTCTGTGGTTGTGATAGCAAAGAGGGGTAGCTTTTAATAAAAAGTGCTGGAAGTGTTGGGACTGTGACTGAAAGCATGGCTTGGCTTGTCTGAGTGCAGCTTAGAAAATGTTGCCGTATGATGGCCATAGATGATTTTGCAAAATGTCTTCAGAGCAATTGTAGAAATAGTACTGTTAGTAAGTAATCATAAGGGGAATGAAAACTAACTAACTAGGGATGGATGTGACAAGCATGTTATCAATAATAAAAATAATGAGCCTAGGTGTAGTACAAACCAAATGTAGTAGAGGAGTTGGTCAAGTAAGTTAGCAGCTGCTTAGAGGTTTTGAAAATGAAGGCTTGGTGGCAGATTGTCCATGGCTAGAATTTTCCACATACCAATCAGTGGCTTCTCTCAAGTGAAAGGTGAAGTGCAATAGTTGTTTTAGCATTGTGTTAGTGACCAAAGGTTGAGGGGTTTTTTTAATTATTATTTTTCCTTTTCTCTTCTGGAAAACCTGACAGACAGGGTGGCAGCAGAAGTGATACATTTCAGCTGGCACCTTATGTTCCCCTCACAGCTCTCTCTGGGCAGCAGTGTGACCTTTGTGGGACAGCTGATGGTTGAGATTTGCTGGTGGCAAAGATGGAAAAGGTTGTATTGGTGGACTTGTAGCATAAACTGTGACAGTTCTGTGTCCAACACAGCTTCCCTCCTCCTCCTTTAGAGTCATGAAGTCATCAGGCAGGAACTTTGAATGTGAGGTTGTATTACATTTTCTCTCAGTCTGTTTCTTGGCCAGAGGTGCACAGGCATTTGAGGTTAGAAAGAACCATTGTAAACATGCGGTCATATCTTCTATACTCTAGGCTTTGGGGCAATTATTGTATTAATGACCTCAGACATGGATTATCTGTTATTAGGAGCCTGATAGTAGTTTAGCTCATAATTATAATCATTATTGCACTTTTCCTCCTACTGATTTTCTTGCCTCAATTTAACTTGCGATGGATCTTCACTAGTGTGTGTGGGTGTTGAAATAAAAAGCTTGAAGTCAAAGTATAACAAAATAAAACATACATCCAGAATTAAGTAATTGTTTAGAAAATGCTTTCAGGAAGACTCAATTAAAATAAGAGGTAGATACATAATTCTATAATCATTTAGTATTTATGTTCACAGCCATGTAGTTCCAAAGCCTGATTGAACAGATGTAGGCAAGAGTGGTGATGACATCATGACTATAAGACAAGATATGGTCTACAGTAGAGTGATGCCAATTTAGTGACTGGTTACTGCTAAAAAAGCAGACTCTCCATCCCTCAGTTGTTTTCTTTCTCTCTCTCTCTTTTTTTTTTTTTTAATTTTTCATGGTTTCCTGCCAGCTTAGCCCCTGAAGCAGAGGTTATGTGAGTGCTAGGAGGAGAGGTTGGACAGTAACTATTCCTTTCAGGAGTAGCCCACAGTTATATTGACTCAGCAGTGTCCTTCAGATCAGAGGGGACATCACAGACCATGTGAGCCAAGGGTCTGACTAGGAACAATATTGTTAGAAATTCCGTCTTGCAGCAGAGGTTTGAAAAATCCATGTTTTCTGAGATTTCTGTTAAGGTTTAGATGTTTTATAATATCAAATTTAGAATGTAGAATCACTGTATTAGGACATTGCTGTAGGAATATCTTGCTAGCATAGACCATGCAGAGCCACTGAATTTACAGGTGTGACATTGGAATGCACGAGTTGACAACAGCCCCTGAAAAATACATGTGATGGATATATGCACTGGTGTTGTGTGACTGACATGTACGTGATGAGAGGAGAAGCGGTAAGAGCAGCACAAGGTCTGAAATGCCCTTCTGCCTCTTCAGCTTCCTGATATTACACATTAGGAATTGGAAGAAAGAGGAGGAAAAGTGCTATGGTGCCCTTTGGGTCATGTTAACACCTTAATGTTGTATATGTCTGAAGTGAGCTTTGTCATCTTATCCCACAAAGTGTTTGGTTAAAACTATGATATGCTTCTACAGATGTATCTGCATTAGGGGGTTTGGTAACGCAGTCATGTTAAATGCTGTTCTGTAACGAGGCTTTTACTGAGCAACCTATTGACCTGAGCTGGACCTTACTTTTGAAGATAACGTAAGAGAGCAGAGTATCACTATTTTTTTTCACATATATATTCTGAAGTACCCCATTGCAAAAGATGTGTAACGCTCCTCTCCTTCCTATATATTTAAGAATGTTTTTAGAGTTACATAATCCCGCTTGTCCTCGCTTTACTTAATGATTGCATTAGAGAATCATGTAATTGGCGCGCTTTAAACTTTCATAAAAACTAGAAATTGCCTGAAACATTAACAAAGAAGGATTTTGTCTGGAATATTGCCTAGCTTGTATTTGACTGCAGCTTATCTGAAATAAACAATGAAGAGTTTTATACACTGAAAAGCAGTGTCTGGTGCTCATATATTGGTATATCGTTTATAGTGGTATAGAAGACTTGGCAGTTCTGATATAAAAATGCATGAGATATTTTACCAATGAAAAAAAACCCTACCAAATAATGCTAACCATGCCAAAATCAAACTACTTCATATTTGCATGCATGAGCATGAAATGTATAATTATGCATATGCTTGTAATGGGGCAGTGCGGCCGTAGTGGTTTTGTGTCCTTTTATATTTCCAAAGAAAACCTCTCCACTCTGACACTAATATTTGAATCAGATAAAGCCTCATTCTCCTGAGTTTGCCCAAATCTATGACTATACAGAATCACAGAATAATTGAGTTTTAAAGGCACGTCTGGAGATTGCTTTGCGCACAGAGGTTGAACTAAACAATGTCACCTGGAGCAGACTAGGACTGTGTTCAGTTGGGTTTGAGCACCTCTGAGAATTGTGACTCCACAGCTTCTCTGAGTCCCAATAGCACAGTATGTGGTATAATATGTGGAATATGGGACAGGAATTGAGATGAACAACCAAGTTTTGTGGTCGACACTCCATGGAAGCATTTAAGCACATGCTTCAGTCTTACTACAGCAAAGTCAGTTTATGATTAGGCTTAAGTGCAGTACTGAGCTAGAGTCATTAGTAATGTTTATTTTCATGTAATGGTGCCATTGATATTCCTTATAGATATTAAACCTAGTATTCAGTCATGGAAAGCAGATGGACAGCTGTCAATTCTGCTGTCTTATTGCATGCCCATTCATTTTCCTAATGTTAGTGGAAAGGACTGCCTTTGGGATCCAGGTACAACTGTGTATCCCTATGGGCTTTGGTCAATTTTATTACTAGTGACTAGGAGTATGGTTTCATTTTGATTGCTGCAATACTACATAGATATGTAGGGATTTATAATGTTTGCATATGAGGAGGTGTCATTTATTTATAATGTGTGCAGTTATATTTTTTCATGCCACAAACCCTTTACATAAAGCCTTTGAAAGAGCGATAAGGCTGCAGCAGGCTTGTGCAATAATCTTGTCATCCTTAAGTGATTTTTCAGAAGCCCTTCTTCTCAAGCTGTCATGTGGGATATTTTCATCTATTTTGCTGATGGCATTCACTGTGTCCACTTCCAGGGCAGCCACAGGCAGACCTCTTTAGCAAAACAGATGAAGTGGTTTATATTTAGCATTCCATTTATTCCTGATGAAATCAAACAGCCTTGTGGTCAGGACTTCAGTTAAAAAGAGCAGTTTATTGAGAACCCCTAAACAGGATAAAAAGGGTAACAAATGGTGCTGTATTCCACTGCTGGTTACCTTTTCAATGTTGTGTGGAAACTGAAAGAATTTACTGCACCCTGTTTGCACAGAGGTGATTCACTTCTACCTTGAAGATTCTACCAAAACAAAAAAAAGGTACACTTCATGTGGCACTGAATGTCAGAACTGGGTCACCAGAGTAACCAGCATGTAATATTTATTAGGATTCCCAGTGTTCCTTCCTGAGCAGAAACACGTGGCTGGATGTCATTTTTTATTGAGATGAAAGGACAATTTCTTTTTAAAAGAAATAAGTTGAAATTCCGTTGCATTTACTGAATTTGGAGGATAAACCTGAGACTTGTTTCTAACTCTGCAGTCAGCTTCAGCATGTGATACGCTGGAAGGGACACGAACACCTGCTGCTGCTGATTCCTCTTGGACAAAGCTCTAAACAGAAAGTATACTTTACCTGTCAATATCTGCGTAATGCCCACGTGTATAGATGCGTTCACACACATACTGGTGTGGGTACGCTGTACTTAATGAGTATATACAGCGCTTTGCCATAGAAAGACTTCTAGGATTGCCCCTAGGTAATTAGCTGGAAGAAGTGCTGAGGGTACATCAGTATTCCTTGACAGAGTCAGGTGATGCCTGAAATTCAAACCTGTGTAATTAGTGTGTGAAAAGTCATCATCTAGTCACCTTATTAACTGTACTTTTATCTTGAGATGGAAGGGTCTAAATTTGTCTTTTCTAACTGTAGTATTGGTAACTTGATTGAATTCTCTGCTTGAAGAGTTTGTTCTTCTCATTGGCTTCTATTATAATTTAATTCTTTAGAGTTCAATTAGTTCTGTAATATGGCTGCATGGCTTAATAATAATAAAAACCCTCTCAAACTGAGTAATTTTACAGCTCTGTAAATGTTATATTCTGTCATGTGTGCTTGTCTGTCACTCTTCCACTGTACACCTGCCTGTATGCATTTAAGCTAATTTCCCATACAAGAAGGCTTTTTCTCTGGATGCATTTCATTAGACATTATCTCAATGTTACCAGTGATTTTCCACCTGTTTCTTTTTAACTCTTTCTGATTTTTAGTACTTGGCCGTGTAGATAATGTTAATTTTAAAGGGGCAGTTGATAAAAACAGTTGACTTGGACTTGCAACCAAACTCGGGAGAACATCTTCCATCAACGTGTGCCCGATTGTAATGAGCCTGTCAAAGAAAATGACTGAACTTCACCATCTTTACTATTGAAGTGGTGGTTATTATTTGAAATTCACCTTTCTCAAATGCTGAGAAAAATATTTTTTTTTAAAAGGTGCATGAATTTGCAAAATCTGGATGCTGAATTGAGCTTCTCATTGACTCAAGTGTTTCAACAGTTGTTGGAAGACAAGAGTATGTAGCAAACTGATCTTTATTATTTGCCGTGGGCAATCAGTCTTACAGAAAGAAAACTTTTTTGAAATGCAGAGATTTTGTTTGCTTTTAATGCCAGCAAGATTTACCTTTTAAATTTGATACAGTTTTGCACTAAGTTGGGTTTGAACACAAGCTTCCTAGCCTTTAGTAGCCAAAGGTAGAAATGGCCTTGGTTTCAAGGAAACAAAAAAAGAGAATGGAGAGTGAAGAGTGGGGAATGGTGGAGCACATCTGTCAGCTGCAGAACACTGCTCTTCCGTTTGTCCTCAGCCCTCAAACTCTACTTACTTTTCCAGTGGTATTACAAGCAGCATCTAGGATCTCATGTTCAGGATTTCACTTAAAAACTGAAGGAGACCAACTGCAGAGTGCAAAGCCTGCCCCTTAGCTAGACGTAAGCTCGCTTTGTTCATCCCTTTCCTAATCTGTAAGAGCTGTTGTTGTCTCTCGTATATTGTTCTTCTTCGCTTACAGACCCAGAAAGCCAATATGAACAGCACCATGTGTCGTGTATGTAGAAGATACAGAAAAGTACAGTGACTGACAACCTGTAGAGATGGGGCTGGAGCCTAAGGGTGGCTACTTCTGAGTAATGGAATAAAATACTTCCATGAAAACAAAAGGGCTGCGGTTTTTATTTTTGTTTTAAACTTCGTGGAAGTGTGTTTGTAAGAGGATAATTGTGGAGATCTTTATGTCTCTGAAGTTGGGCTTCTGGGCTGTGCTCGACAAAGACCCCATGTCTGTATCCCAACATGTGGTTCACACCCCATCGGTCACCTGGCCAGAGCCTGGTGGAGGGACTGCCATCCGTCTGGTCCATTCATCAGCTCTGACTGCAGCTGTTATTTTAGAGCTTTCAAGTGGGCACAGATAACAAAAATAAATTCTTTTCTGGTATTATGGTTTAAGGCAAGGCGGCAGTAAACTGTGGCAGATGTTCCCTGTTACCCCCTTTACCTCCTACCACCCCTTTCCTTTAGAGGAAAGGAAAGGAAAGGAAAGGAAAGGAAAGGAAAGGAAAGGAAAGGAAAGGAAAGGAAAGGAAAGGAAAGGAAAGGAAAGGAAAGGAAAGGAAAGGAAAGGAAAGGAAAGGAAAGGAAAGGAAAGGAAAGGAAAGGAAAGGAAAGGAAAGGAAAGGAAAGGAAAGGAAAGGAAAGGAAAGGGATGATGAGATGAAAGGAAGAGAGACTTTAAGTTGGAAGGTTTTAAAGAGTTTTACTAATGCTACTGATAAATAGAGAATATATACAAAATATACAAAACCAATCTCGAGGGCTGGATGTGGAGCTGGTGTCACTCCAGCAGCAGAGCTGGGTGTGCGGAGCTGGCAGCTCCAGCAGGCGCAACTCAGGCCCCCGGAAGTCATGGACCAGACTTCACAGCAAACCGGAACCTGGTTGCCGGGATGCAGGGCCTGAGACCTGTAGATCACAGGCAGACAGACAGGGTCCTCTCTAGATGCTGGCCATTGTCAGAGAGAGCGTGACCCTCGTGATCACCCTCTTATATAGGGGGTATGACAATTATGGGATGGAATACTCGGTTGATCCTCGGTTGGTCAGTTCTAGTCACCTGTTCCATCCACCCCTCCTCAAACACGCCCCGTTCACAACGGAATGTGGGAAAACTTATCAGTCTTTCTTGGCTACCATAGTAATAAACCTAAACATGAGCTTCTTCAGCATTCCGTTGGTCTCTTATCAGCACTGAGTACAGCATCCTAGGAACAATATGCAGGCTAAAACTCAGAAAAGTACAGCCACCTAGAAGAACTTAGCTGAAAGAAAAATCACTAAAAGAGAACTGTTTTTAACAAAACCAGGACATCTGGTTAATGATACGGTGCTGAAATTCAAGTAGAGGATTGAGATGATTGCAAATAACAAAATATAGAGAGAGGAGAGGCAGGAGTACACAACTGGGAGAGATAAACACTGATAAAAGAGATGAAGTGTCATGGATGTTAAGCAGATGAACAAAGGTGAGGAAAATACACATGCTGTAGTAACTAGAATTTTAAGTTACTATCAGTTTATTTTGTAGTGTCAGGGGTATACTTTATAGCTGGAGCAAGAACTCTTGTCGTAAATTCAGACTACTCTCTTTGGTCTGTAAGTAATGGATGGAGGAATGACTCGCTCCTTCTCTGAATTTATATGTTGTTATTGTTAATACAAGAATGTGTTGCTTATTGTATTCTTTGGAAATGCAGGTGTTTTCCCAAGTATTTTGAATGCCATTGGGTTTCCCTGATCATGGTTGCCACTGAGGAGGTTTGCACCAGCTCATGCTGTGAACCACCACCCTGGAAAACACGTTGAGATGTGGTGTTCTACCTCCCTTCCCAGCTGTTCCTTGAAATTGCCTTTAAATTCTCCCTAAGTCAGGTTAAGGTAGAAGCAAATGTGTTTTTATTTATAAAATTCTTGTTATACAATACAGCTCAAAAATGTGAGTAGTGTAAAAGAAAACAACCCACACAATTATCTGCCTGTTATGTTAAATCAGGATATGCCTTCTAGCCTTTGCGGAGCAGCTCACAGGTTTCTGGAAGTTGACATCCCTGTGGCTAAGGTGCCATTTCACAAGGAAGTCTCCACTCTGAGATTGTAGCAGTGGAAAAAAGTTAAGGGAAAATAAAAGCTGTTACAACACAACCATTTATTTTTTGCTGTTTGCTTGGGTTTAATTCTTAGTTAATTCTCCTTTTCCTTCTCCCTCATTCCTACTCTTGTGTAAGAATTATTGAACTGTAGCTTAAGCGGTGGTCAGTTTTAGATGCCTTCTGATCAGTAAATTGTCTTACTTTGGAAATACCGGGATCCTTTTGGCTAGATTCCTGTAAGGTAGTAGGCTACCATTTTGGTAGGTGATCTCCTGTACTTGGTTATACTATTACTAAAATACAAATTTATTGAAGAGGAAAACTGGTAAGGAGATATAAAAATCTCAGGTTAAAGCCTTTTGGTGCCTTGGACCTTGTAAGCATTCAGTTCAGCAGCTTTATTCAGATGCAAAACCAAGATTAACGTATGCATTACTAGCTCTTGAATGAATCTAGATGTGACTTTCTATAGGCCAGTTTGGGGTGAAAAAGTATTTGGGATGACAGTCCGCAACTCTTCTTTGTTTAGAGAAACTGTTTACCGTTTTTTCCTTGCTTATCTTCCTGAAAGTCACAGATGTGAGTCTGTTGTTTCATATGAAATGGCAATGAGAAGCTGTGATCCCAGTTATAGGTTTAGCTTCTAAGCCTGTGATGTCAAAGCTTTTTTCTGATATGAGTCATTTCTGACTGTATTAATATATGGCCAGAGCAGTAGATGATGAATTTTTATATACTAAGCTTTTGTAATTAAGAATACCAGGTTTTGTCTTATGGTCTGAAGACTGTTAGAACACTATGGTTTCCATGGGCTTCGGAGGAGACATTACCTGAAAAATGTGTCTTTGCTAAGCTATGTGATTGAATCCAGTAGGTTTGCCCTTTGCACGTTGAAGGGAATAATTCTTATATTGCTATTTTTAATCTTGTACAAATCTTTTGATTTGCCATTACCTTAACTTCTGTAAAGCTAATTATAATTCCTTCTTTGCAAGGGACCATTATAATAATTGAAAAAAAAAAAAAAAGAGACGGTGAAGTGTATTGCCATCCTGAGCTATAAATACGCTGTGGAAATGTGAAGTGTGTCATGCATAGATCTGTAATCCTTCAGGGGTAGGATTAGCCTTTGATGCTACTATGCAGTGAAACTGCAGTGTGGACAGGTCTTTAAAATAGAATAGAATAGTATTTGTAGTAGCCATTCTGACTGAAATGCTAAATTCATAATATCAGATTTATTATCAACACTTATTTACTATCTGTAGCAACTTTTAGTAAAGTTCTGTCTCCTGATGTTTCTTAGATATTTTGATGGCTGCATTACGTGGTTGTGTTTTGATATGCTTCCTATCTTTATCTCATTTGGTGCTAGTTTGAAAGAAAATACCTGCATACCTTGTAGGTAAGGACCTTTGCTGAATGAGTCTTTGCTCTTTTGCTTAAAGCAGGTGTGGTGAGGTGTGGGTGTCACTGAGGGAAAGCAACTTCTGTTCTTGCTGTTCCCTCAGCAGGTATTACGTGGTTACCGGTAATGCTGGAAGTCAAGCAGGTCAGCAAGTTTTCCCCTCTGTGATCCGGATTGTGGGCTGTCTTATAGTGACAGGGCAGTATTGCCGAGTGTGTATTTTTGATATCTGGAAAAAAAATCTCCTCATTTGAATGCTTTCTGGGTTTGTTTGTTTATTTTTTAGGCACACTCTTGAATAAATGACTGCCAGTGCCTCAGTAAATAGCTCATCAAAAAAAGCACCCATATGGTTATTTGCTTAGTTTCAGAAATTAAGAATCCAGCATCGTTTTTATTTACATGGTGTAAATCCCAAGCCCCACTACAAACTTTGTTGATGTGTCTGTGTACGTAGTTTTTCTTTCTTTCGGAGAGTTTCTGAGAGCAAAACACAGCCTATTCTTTAATAGCAGAAAGACTGTTCTGAAATAATGTTTTTAGAAGTAGTTCACTTGCACTGAGCTGGTAAATTGACAACTCTCTATATTATTTGGCCTAGCTTTTATTTTTGATCTACAACCAGCTGGAAGTTACTTAATACTTATGCTAGGAAAAGGCAAAAAATAAATCAACAGCTTGATAATGTCCTCCTTTAGTTACTTTTTTTCTCTCTTTTTGTATTTAATTTTACATTGAATGAAGTGTTCCTTAGAATAATTCAGATGTTGATTACTTAAATGGGTGATTCATGGTCGGAAAAAAAGTTTAATTGAAGTGAAGGCAAACATCTTTGCGTATGTTGTGGACAAATCCAAGACTTTTTTTTTTTTGTAAAGCTTGTGTATTTTAGCTGATTTACAACAGAAATATGACAGTCTTCACCAGTTGAGAAGTTGCCTCTGGTACACTTCTGTTACTGAAGCTACACTTGCTGATTGGAGATTTCAGTTGGACTAATAAAAATTGTAATGAAACCATACATCTTCCTGAAAATCTGTGATTTTACTGTTTTCAAATTATCTGAAATAATTGGCCAAGTGGGCTTTGCGCACACAGATCATGCTGTGGATTTAGTGTAGGTTGTCACGGAAGTTCTGTTTATTACAGTATCACAGTATCACAGTATGTTTGGGATTGGAAGGGACCTCAAAAGATCATCTAGTCCAATCCCCCTGCTGGAGCAGGAACACCTAGGTGAGGTCGCACAGGAACATGGCTTTCTCTCTATTTCAAATGGTTGTCATCAGCTGAAATGCTTTTCACAGAATCATAGACTCACAGAATGTTAGGGATTGGAAGGGACCTCAAAAAATCGTCTAGTCCAATCCCCCTTTTGCCTGAAAATAATGCATGTAGAGTAAATGGACTGGGTGCTTAGATGTGTGCGACAGGCCATACATGAAAGCTACAACCACTCACAAGGTCATAGTTGTCATGCATGTAGTTACTGAGTTCTTACTTGGGAACAAAATTTTCTTGAATTATTTTTGTATATGGTATTTTTACTTTGGCTGCTTACTAGAGAGAAACTGCTGGGGAAGAAAGCACTATTCGAAGCCGCTGATTTCTTAGCGCTAAGCAGGAATACAGCCTACAAAAAGAACTTGTCAGATTCAGTAGGTGATATAACTGCATCAAATACTTAACCTGCATTGGGATCATTATACTGATTTTTCATAAGCGTTTATTCCTCTCCACCAAACTTTTGCCAGCAAAGAGGAGGTCTTTGCCTCTTCTTTCTTCTCTTCTTCTCAAGATCTGGAAGGCAAAGCTAAATAATTTTAATTTCAGAAGGTTTTACTGTTAGGCAGTTTTAAAATTAGTATGTCTAAAGACAAACAATTGTACAGTAATAGTGTGTAAACCAGATGCTGGTACTGATGTGGAAACTTGACTGAATATAATACAGAGAAATCTGTTTTGGTACAGTTGTGTTTAGGTTGGAAAAATCCATATTGTGATTTTTCTGTGCAGAGGATGTATTTCAGGAGCAAGGCATCCATTAAGTTGTTAGGTACGCTGTGAATCATGGAGAGGAGAGGGCACAGCAAACATGTCCTCTACCGCTCCTTGAAGTAAGTACAGGTAGGGTTAACAGAGTAGATTTTGCTGGGAGGAAAATTATATCTTAGTGTCCCGGCTAAAGCAGCTCTCTTAGGTAAAAGCCCTGCCTGTTACTGAGGTTGTGTGACACCTCTCATTAGGAGGCTGTGTTTTACAGTGCCTACAGATTTGTCAGCTGGAACCACTTGGGCTGAAATTTTTATAAGTTGTTTATCTAGCTCAGGATAAGAGGGTTTCTTTCTTTGAATACTTTTCTTGTCTCTGTATTGTGGAACAGGGATTTCTATCTCTATATTCTCCAAGTCTGTTATTTGAACAGTTTATAACTCCTTGAAATCTGAGAGGCATTTTAAATTTTAGTCATTAGATCTTTGAAGACTTCTTCCTTATTGAGTATCTTCCCATCTCTCTTCATGCTGGTCCAATTGCACATGCATCCGTCCCACAGCGTGGCTTAGTGCGATGGTGGCTGATGCTATGTGGATGAGGTTGGACAGTTTCTGCTTTGGCTGCTTATCTGTTGAGAAAACCGAGCTCACAGGGTGGGAACAGGGAAAAGAGGGAGCACAGGCAAGATGAAAGTGATGTGGACAAAGTGAAAGCAGGAATAAGTGGGTGGGGAGAGCAGAGGAGCCATTCATGAGAAAGAGCTGTGGTGAGGGGAGAGAAGTGAATTTGTCTGGAAAAAGAAATTGGGTGACGAGGCAAGGCATAGCTAGAGGGCAGTCCAAAATGGAAAGCACATCAGAGAGTCTGGGAGTGGGAGCTGGCAAGGGGGGAAAATCAAAGAAATTGTTGATGGATGGTTCTTCACAAGGACATAGGGAAGTGGAGGAAGGGAGATTAGAACGAGGTTGGACAAAGATCTGGGAGTAGGTGAGAAAGAGAACGGGGCCAAGGACACTGTGGTTAAAAAGGGACTAAAGAAGTTTAACCACAGTGTGAAAAGGCAGAAGATAGCAGTACTAAACACCATGGCCTGCCATAGCTATGATAAACCCTGCATTCATGAGTCTCTTGTCAGAAAATATCTGCAAAGCCCACCAGTAACATCTCCCAGTGCTGTGTAGAAGTGGGGGTGAGTGGGACAGCAGACTGCTAACATAACGTTGATCTGTGAGTTCATATGGCAGAGATATGGGAGACTGACAAGAAAGTGCCATTAAGGTAGGAAGATCAGGTGTTCAAGGTTATAAAAATGGGTTCTCTTGACCCCATGTCACATGAGAACCTGAAAGGACCAAAGCGGAGTTACCACCATGTTATCCACTTGATGCCATTTAAATGTCAATGTTTGCTCTCTGTTGGTGGTCAACAGCATCAGATGTTACTTATTCTCCCTGTACAGTTAATGTGGGAACCCACCACCCTAGATACAGAGATGTAGATATAGAGATACTAGTGGTTTGGGACTCCAGATGCACAGGTTTTAACCCCAAGTCTGTGACTCACAGCCTGTATGTTCTTGGACTAGTTAATTCACCTTAGTGTGCTTTATTTTCCCCATCAATAACTTGGGGATAGTGATTTCTAATCACCCTCTGTAGAGGCTGTTGAGGCCTCTGAATGCCGCAGTTCATGCAAGAGCTGAGAGATGCTGGTTGTGTTATTAATGGCTGGTTTTATCTGACTGGTAACTGTTTCTTTTTTTCTCTTTGTGTCATTGTGTGACCGTGGTAAGGCAGAAATTGAGAAGAAATAAAGGAACTGCTGGGGATGATAGGTACAGTGTAACAGGGGCGGCTTTCCCTCTCTTTTCCAGACCTGCTGATCAGCCAACTCTGGATGCATTTGTGTCTGTAGCTGGACTGACTCATAATTGGTAGAGAATCATTTCAAACACATACAGGCCTCCCTAATGGCACTCAGATTATATGAAATAATTTTGAAGAATCTGGCTTTATAAAGTAATTGTGAGTGACTTGGAGTCCGGTGCTGAATGCTTGTTGTGTAGCTGGTGTGATAATTCTGCTTGTACTGTGGTCTCCTGGGCTGCAGGGTCAGGCAGCACCATGGGAACACAGCAGAGCGAAAGGGCTAGGAATGGAAAAACTGCAGAATAGCACATTTATTTTTGTCCATTGTTACATTAATGTTTTAAGAACTTCATACAGCCATCCTTCATTTGAACTAGGTAGCTTTTTATTTCATGTTTGTTCTTGCACATCTTTCTATTCACAGCTCTCTTTGAGCAGAGAGGCACCTCAGTGCTGTGCTGAAGGTGGTTCAGATGCTGGTTTACAGTGTATATCTGTATCTAAGAATTTGGACATGAATTCAAATGAGAATCTGTTTCAATGTTGTAGGTATCTAACACTGAGAAGCAACTGCATCCCAGTGGTTTGTGTATTACGTTTAGTACAATTGTTATTAATCTCTCCACCTCTTGTCATTCTGTCAAGGTCGTAATTGAGGAACACACTCAGGTCAGAAAGTCTTCGATCTCTCTTATTGTTAGAGAAGATGCTATCATATGTGGCATGGAGATCAAGAAAATGTCTCATTTACCTCTAGTTTTTGAAGCTGAAATCAGTGTCTTGCCTCATCCCCAGGAGTCCATGCAAGGTGGCTGCGAAAACTGCAGAATTAATTCTTTTGAGCTCTTGCTGTAATACCACCTCACCATTAGATTAAGATATTTCCTTCTTTCCTGCTTTTTTTATTGTTGTTTTTGTTCTTGAGGTTTAATGTTTGTGAGTGTGAGCCCAGCTGGAAGCCGGCAGACTGTAGGATGGCTCTGCAGCCCGGTATCTGTGCTGCTGCTTTGCTCCCAGCGGCTGTTGCAAGTTTGGTCCTCAACCAAACCCCCCAACTCTGCTCGGCCATCAATATGAGAACAGATTAAAGTGCTTAGATGTTCTTTTTGGGAACAAGCCCAATTCAACTGGTTTTGAAGAACCAGGTGCTTGTGAACTTTAGAGGCTAACATCTTTCTTGACTGCAGTATTCCTTTCAGCTTCTTTCTTTGGTTGTTTCTGTCCTAGCTCCTCTTCTATAACCTGTCTTTGTAAGGTAACACAAGCCAAGAGTTGGATAAAAGTATTTTGACATTCTTTTGTCTCAAATCTGGGTTAAAAAGGTACAGATGCTGAATTTTTTCAGGGAAAAGAGAGTTCCACAAAGAATGTTGGAAATATATTATGTAAATCACATTTTATGTTGCATTTCCATGTAGTGTTGCATTACTTTGAGAGAGATGTTGCCTATGTGCTGTATGATGCAGTTCTTCCTTATAAGCCTGGCTCTGTGGCTGACCACATTTCTTACAACGTGCCAGCAATTATGCTGAAGAGTCTAAAATTTCCCTGTCAAGTTGATGTTCTTGCTTTTGTCATATTTATCTGTGGTCGTACTTGCCTCGATGCACTGCAGGTTGAAAATAGTCCCTAAGCCACTCCAGATTGTTCAGTCCAATACTGTAGAATGGTCTTCTTTGTGCACTGACCATTACAAAAACATTTTCTTTGGATCACCTCCTCTAATCTATTTTGAGAAAAGAGCAGGCAGTTGTAATTCCTGAATGCTATTCATGACTCCCAAGTTGAGAATTTCTGTCCTGGAATAAAGGCTTCCAGTGACACAGTGCACCATTGCAGTAGTGCTGCATTGTCTGTGACTGCGTTATCAGTCATGAGATACCTTGAGTACTGAAAAAATACAGTGCTGTAAATTGTGGATAATATTATGCAGTGGTGACATAAAGTGGACACTGAAGTGTGGTAGTATGTGCTTCAGGAATGAAGAGTGTAGTTGGAAATAATTAACTGCTATGGATTTCTTTTAGCAAGAGGAGAAAAAAAATAAAGGCGGCTAATGAAGTAATCTTAGTCTGTGATCTATGCAAGCCATTTAATCTTCCTTTCTCTTCTTAGGAACAGCACTGCTCTCCCCTTAGCTTAGTGATTATACATTGAATAGCAGCTCTTTATGACTAAAATATTTTTTGTCAATTTTACTCTTATATCTGGAGCTCTCTTCTCATTTTGCTGGATAGTGATAACTTCCTGTGAAAAATGAGGATTACTTATATCCCACATGATGAGAGTCGGGTTCCCAACTCTGAGCTTCAGCAGAAATGGTCAAAAGTATTATGCAGACTTCAAATGCTTGGGCTGTATAAGCAGGGATGAGTCTCAAATGAGAGCATCGTTGAATAGTGAGAGTATGCACAGCTTGAGTTTTAGAGCAGTATGGATTTAGATCACAGAAAACCAATTTGGGAGAAAATCTCTTTACTGTGGATGAATTATCATATCTCTAGATTTGGGTATATGCTGAGTGGGTGGTTAAGTTAACCTGGAACACTTAGCTGCCTGAAAAGAAAGTGGGTTTTTTAGGATCTGCTTGTGGAGTATTTATTTCTGTCCTTCAGCCTTTTTTAATTCACTTCACGTGAGAGTTGTGCGCTATTTATAGTGAGTGTGGGAGATGGAAAGAGTGCTGTGGAAGAGAGAAAAAGAAACCTTTCAATCATGAATTCTGTTTTTAACTGTGATGCCAGTTTAGGGCAAGATGCCAATAATTTCACACCCAAAACAGAAGAGTTAAAATCCCCCAAAATTCACCAGTCTCACTGATGTTCTGAATATTTCCTCAAATTATAGTTAGGAAGCAAAGCACAGAGTCTTGAGGCATGTGTCAGCCTCATGATGAGAAGAGGAGGTCATCCTCTTGTAATTCCTAAGTGTCCTCCTGCTGCTTTGAATAGGCTTTAATGACCAGAGATGACCCCTGTGTTTAGATGTTGACAAGGTTACTGCGCTGTAAAAAGAAACCAGCAACCGTCTCGGGTTCTGTGTTTCCCGGTGCTGGGTGCTCCACGCTGTGGGTCGTACATCAGCAACAGCCTTCCTCTCGGCCAGGCTTGAGGTGTGCCAAAAGCCACCCCAGAAAGCACCCAGGTTTTGGAGCTCTGCAGAACTGTAGCCTTTCTTCAGCTCTGGAGTTTAGCGAGTCAGATGAAACTCGTAGGAGTTGAGCTGTGTTGGGCACGCAAGGCCATCGCCATCGGACGAACATGCTCCCCTGTGTGTCTCCATCACTGCTGGGTGGCATGTGAACTCATTCAAGAAGTTTATTTTCCTGCACCATAGTTCAGCAACACTTGATCGTTGCTGGAGATTATTTCTGTGGTCTGATTTACTGTGCATCCACTCCCACAATTGTGTTGGCAAAAAAGAAGGAACGGTAAGATGGGAACCAGGCGTAGGAACAAGCAGCTGAGATGGGAACTTTGCCCACTGAAGAAAATTGATACAGCAGCAATTCCTGGGTTTCCTACATAGCACGGCGCTTGACAGATCTGACTCAACCAACCTGGGAGTGTTTGTGTAGATCCTAAACACCGCACTGGCACTGCTCAACAAGCCTAACTTTTTGTGGAAGTGTGCTTTAATTTGTATTGTACGTATGCCTCGTTTCCCTTACAGCTGAATGACATTCATTCTGTTTAGTGCTATGGTAAGAATTGCTTGAAGAGTCACGTCCTTGTTCTTTAGAAAACCAGAGTATTGTACTGTGCAACTGTCAAGTCAGGTTACTTTTAAGGGAAGGCAATGCCCTGGATTGTTAAAGTGAGTCAAATGTCATTTATTTAGAGCCTGGTTACAGAATAGCCTAATAAATGCTTGTTCAGCCTAGATAACACAGAATGTAAAGGCATATTATATTTATTGATAATGAAAGGATCAAACAACGTGCACCTGTTGTTGTTGTCGTTGGTGTGTACATGTTTTATGTTTTAACATACCCTACTTGTTCTTCATCTGTGGCTGCTAGAGGCCAGGGGGGACACATTTCATGTCTGAAGTATTGAACGTATAGACACTATATAAACATGATGAGCAGTGCGAAGAGTAAGAGACAGTGATTCAGCATGAATCTGTTGTGGAGCTATTAACTCTCCTTATCTTGTAGGAAAAGGTAAGAGACTAAGGGCCCATAGGGGATCATCTCATTAATTGTCTTGCATTTCGTAGTTAAGGTCTATAGTGTTTCTCTTCACAAGCATTCAAAAGTCACGTCTCAGACCCAAACTGTATGAATTTAACTCAAAAATATTAGAGCTTTCCAGCTTCTTGTCTTTTGAACTGTTCATATTTGTGATTCTACTCTTGATGACAGCAGAGAAATACATGACCTTTTTTTGTGTTAAATTGTAAATGAGATTACTTTGTCAGCTTCTGGTGTGCTTTGAGATCTAACAAACAGGAAGAAAGTTATGGTAGAAATGAACCCTTACTCAAACCTATGCACTAAGAGCATTTTTCTCCTGTAATCCTGCAACTGAGAAAAGCAGGGAGAGGCTTGGCAGTTCCCCCATCCATAGCAGGTCCTGGGCAGCGCCTCTGCTCTGGGACTCTCTAGCTGGGATGCAGTAACTGGATGGTCTTTCGTGTGCACCTTGTCTGGAGAGAAAAAAACCACTGTTTTCAGAAGGTGCTCAGCTGTAGGACTCTTAAAGAAAAGTAAGGCTGTAAGGCAATCCTACAACAGGTAAAAATGGACCTCAAGAGACTGAAATGCTGGCAGGGGAACACATAGTTGAAGGAACAGGAACAAAGAACAGAGAATGCTTTCAGTGGATCAGAAACTGGAAGTTGGTGAGACAACTGGTGGATTGTCATGCACAAAGGGAGCAATTCAGGAAAGCAGAATATGGCATAGATGTTAAATTATTCATTTGTGCCAGTCCTCAATGCAAATGTGCATCCAGATTTGTTGAGAGAGCACAAAAATGTAGTGCCTGAGGTGTTATACAAAATATATGCAGTCTTATTAGAAATAACATGATAAGAATGTGAAATGAAATGTGTTAGAAAGCTCTAGAAAGCACAGCCTAGTAAGCTTATGCTGGTAGTCAATAAATTAGCTGAAATAATACTCGCCAACAGATCACAATTCATAGACTACATCCTTCAATACTGCACAGAAGAAAATGGTGTCGTACTGAACTGTAAGGGAGGAACATGTTTTGGCAGATGGAAAATAATTCAACTGATGAAAGCTTTTGAAAGTTTTGTTGCCCTTCACAGGTGGTTATTAAGAAACACAGCACTACAAAGATGCGAATCAATTTGCTGGCATGACTTAAAACCTGTATTGGAGACAGAAGCATAAGGCATGTTAACTGGTTAGGCCTTCTAACAGTGGTACATTGATAAATTCCCACATTGAACTGGTGGGGACTCTTCTGTTCTTACAAGCATCAAGCAGCACTGGTATGAGGTGTGCTTGCCCCACTAGCCCTGTTGAAAGGCAGAATTGGAAAGTGTCTAAGTGGTGTCTGATCCCTGAGTGTGGAGAGCTATGAGGCTGTCAGTCCTACACCCCTCTGTGGAAAGACTTGGACCTGAGAATAGCGAGCTCTTTCTTGATGTGCAGCTGATTTTAAAAAAATACAGTAGTAAAAGAAAAAGTCCCAGTAATTTTTCAAACATACCATTAAGAATAGGAAAAGTAATAAAGAATAGCACAGAGAATGTTACAAAAGTAAAAGCCCTTAAGAATGCTCTTGTCTCACCTCAAAATAGGATTTGAGACTTAGTGGGAGTTCTGGGAACACAAGATGAAGCTGGAAAAGGATCGGGGAAATCACAGTTGTTGAGAGAGGCTGAAGAAAATTGTGAGTCAGAGAAGAGATGTGCTAAAACTGTACAATCCAGTAAAATATAAGAGAGAAGGTAAATTGGAGTAGTTTCTATTTTCTTTTCCACTAAAATAAATGTATATTTAAAGGAATCAGAAGGTTGCAAATTCCAAGACGGATAAAAGGAAATTCTTGTTCAGATCTGTGATTAACTTATGAAAGTCACTATGGCAATTAGTTGTTAGTCTGAAGAATTTAACAAGGTTTTAAAAATGTTGTTTTAATGTTTATCAGGAACATTTACAGCTGTTATAATCTATGCTGACAAATTTTGAAGGAGATATTAAGCCTCACACTTGAGAGTTTAAGACAATCTCTAACTACTAGGAATATCTTTCAGTTCTTTTGCTGGTTGTTCTTCCTTCCTAACATGAAGTGTTAGGTAGGACTTTGGTGGCATAATTCATGTAAAATTTGTCTAAAAGGTGTGAAATTAGTTCTGATTCTCACTAGCATCCTGAAGAGCATTCTGTGTGGGCAATGCCTGAGTTCGGAGCAGTACATTCCATTTTCAGGCACTGGCTTAAGAGAGCAGCCGCAGGATGGTTGGGGTGGTTCCCAACAGCTCTCAAAGTTACCAGGGTCTGTGGCTAAATGGAAGTGTGCAGATATGGGATTCCAGAAATGTAATAAGGTCAGGAACTGATGTGATTGTAAATTCAGGTAGAAGGTGTTGAATCGGCTTTTTTGGGTCATGTGTGCATTACATGTATGGGTAAAATATCTTAATCTCTTAAAAATGCCCTTAAAGCAAAAACACTTTCTACACTTGTTTTCTGGAGTTCATTGCACTAACAGTGACAGTGACAGCAACTATTGTCTTTATGTAGTGTCTTCAGTTAAACTGTTAAAGTAAATAGGCAAACCTAAATTAAGGAAAACTTTTTTTGTTTGCCTACAAAAGTACAGTTCCTTAGTGCAGTTCCAGTATGCATCGCTTGCATGGATATGCATGAGTAGATACAGATGTAATATGAGTACATGAGTACATGATGATGAGCAGTTCATAATTTTTGTTAAGGTTTCAGTTGTATTAAATTATATTTGTCCCTAAATGAATTTGACACTTGCCAGACATCAGACAGTCAGTTCATGTAGTCCTGCTATTTTACCTGATAGTTACCACCTCAGGAACTGTACTTGCAGTCTTACAAGCTTGTTCATCTCAATGCTGGTGTACACTTATTCTCTGAGTTGTGCCTTGTTTTGGGTGACGTATTTTAGGATAATTTAAAAAAAACAGCAATAATGCTGTTGTCTGCATATGTTAAAGGTGTTAGATATTTGAAAGGGCTTTTGAAATCAAACTCACTTGAGAAAGGAAAGCTCTATAGGAAAAAAACCTAATTTCTGCTTAATTGCCAGAAGATAAAGTAATTCCAAAATGTTAATGGAAAATGTTGATATTTGGCCTTCAAATGGCAAACATAACACAAAGCTGCTGAGTGGAATCAGTAAAATGGTATGGAAAAAACCCAACCTACTTGAGAGTTTTAGGAAATCAATAGATAATAAATTGTGTGTATGCCTATGCAGTAGTAATAACAATTTTAGAAAAAATAAAGGCTAGCATGATTTCTGTTAAAATAGTGTTAACTAACTGGAACACAAATGCAAATAAATCTATTACATCTAGATAACTGGCTCATCATTATAGTGTCTCAGCTATTGTGGTTTCACAGCATAACAACAGACTCAACGGTGCATGAGTCTTCATCACATGTTTGTTTTTTTTTTTTAGTCCTGATGCATCTAATATGTCAAGATCATGTGAGATCGGTAGTCAGGCTGGGCACCAGGGATTGCTCAGGAGCAACCTCTTCTGCACTCTCTTGCTCTCTGCTGAGAGACACTGTCCAGGACTTATGCTCATTTCCCTCAACAAAGCTGTCAAAACGGTGCTTTAAGAGCAAAATTGCTCTTCAGAGAGTGGGTTTGAGATTCGGTGATGCATGTGGTGTCAGGAGGGTTGTGAGCGCGGTTGTGGGCCAGGCAGAGTGTCTCTGCCATGGCTCATGCAAAGCAGCGGGAGGGCATCGGCATCACAGATACCACAGGCATATTAGGGTACAAAAGCATTTTTGTTGGTATTTTCTACAGAAACATGCTTCGAAGGAATTACAGTATAGTAATGGTAGCAAAGCGGGATACAACTGCAAGGATGTGGTTGGCACTGACATGGAGGTTTGCTGAAAAACTTCTGGCTGGTGGGCTGCACAGATGGACCACAGAGCAGGAAGAGGCAGTGACTGCCATGAGCCACGTGCCCACCTTCCAGCTGAGGCTCCGGGATAAGGGATGGTGGAAGAAGCTGGTGGCTGAGAGCTGCAGCTGTGGGATTCCTGTTGGGAGGTGCTTAGCTGAAGCCTTCTCAGCCCAGCTTCATCTCCTGCCCTCTGCTAGCTGAGCTTGGTTACAAATCAGCTTACTGGAGCTCCTTCACTCCTGCATCCAAACATTGTGGTATATGATGGTCCATTTAGTATCTTTGAGTCTTCCACAGACTTCCACAGTACTCTTTGGTACTGCATAGAGGACAGCTTGGTCAAACTCTTTGTTGGATCTTGGGTCCCATTCCTGACTCCGTGATCTTTGATCTTCCATCTCCATTTCTTTTAGAGAGAGAGAGACACTCTGATTTCTGTATTATGAAATGGTCCACCCAGAACCACCTTATAAGGTGAGCAACCTCCCGTACCCCACCACCAAGATCAATGGATGCTTAGTAATATGAAGAATTCCCAAATGAAGCTGTTTGATTATCATGCTAGTGATGCCACCACTTTGTTACTAAAGGTTTCTGGAAAAGGGAATGACTCTCAGACTGTCTCAATATGTGTGTTGTTCTTTAGGAAGATGTTGTACTCTGAAAATGCAAGCGGACTAACATTTCAAAGTGTAACAACAGCGCACACAGAGCAAAACTTACTGGAATGACTGATTGCAGATCTGCAGGCAGACATGAAAAGAATCGTGGAATCATAGAATGGTTTAGGTCAGAAGGGACCTTCAAAGGTCATCTAGTCCAATTCCCTGCAATGAGCAGGGTCATCTTCAACCAGATCAGGTTGCTCAGAGCCCCGTCCAGCCTGGCCTGGAATGTGTCCAGGGATGGGGCATCTACCAGCTCTCTGGGCAAACTCCAGTGTTTCACCACCCTCATTGTAAAAAATTTCTTCCTCATGTCTAGCCTGAATCTACCCTATAGTTTAAAACCGTTACCCTTTGTCCTACCACAACAAGCCCTGCTAAAATTTTTCCCCCATCTTTCTTGTAGGCCCCATAGACCATCACCTATACCCCCAGACTATAGGTAGACACAAAAATTGTGATTTAATCGTAGAATAAAGATACAGATAATTTCCTTTCACCAATTATTTTTCTTAAACCTCAGTTAATGAATAGGAAAATAATGTTTTAATAACAGAACCACTGAATTGCAATAACCACATGTAGGCAGTTAACACACACAAAAAAGTCCCTGTGATATACCATCTAATGCTATGTGAAAATTTATGTGAAGTGTTTCCAAAGGTTGGCTTCATTCCACCTGTTCTTTTAGAAGACTGTTCAACCATTTCTTTTATTGCTGGAAGCTTTACTTGATATTTAACCTAAAATACAGTTTCCTGAATATCATTCTGTTACTTACAGTGACATTTAATAATGTCTTACCTTCCTTGGTTTTTCATGTCATTCCAGTACTTGCTGCCTCTTTGCATGACTCCACTTTGCCAGTATGCTTTTTTTTATTATTTGTCTTTAGTTAAATATCTCAAACTTCAGTTAATTTTGTTGCTTTTTAAACTCTTTTAAGAATGTTAAAAAACCACATTGCTTTAAAATGGGTAAATTATCATAAAGAAACCAAAATTGTGCATAGAAGGAAGACAAGTATTTTCTTCAGCCCAGTCTGAAGTAATGCCATTGCTGCTTGATAAAGTGATGTCCAGTGGCAGTGGTTTCTGGTTTTGAGATTGAACTTCATAGAATCATGGCAGTCAGAAAGTGTGGCCAATAGCACTTGTGGGCAACCTCTTGCATTATGGCAGCGTTTATTTAACAATACCTATGTTAAATCCATGTTGTGTATTTACAGTTTTAAATACTTTAGTAAATGTTTGCTCCACAATTTCTTGCAGAACCTTGTCTTATTGCCTAATTTTTCTGGTTAATATGAACATGTGGGGCTTGTTTTTTTTCCCTCAAAGGCATCAGAAATGATGCAGATCAATAAATAGTAGAACAAACAAACAACAAAACACCAAAAAAACGACAACACCCCAAGGTTTGTAAGGAAAATGCTGAATTGAGGGCAGGGGGCATGAATGTACACTACTAGTTGTGTACGTGGTCTAGAGTCCTTCTCTGGAACTATCTAAAACAGAGAGACAGAAGCCTTAAACACGGAGAGTGCCCCAGCCTGAAGAATAGGAAGAAGGCTTTGTAGTGGGAGGAAAGCTGCAATGACTTGGTGTAGAAGGCTTGGTAGCACAGACAGGGGCAGGCTCTTAGGTGGGGTAGCACCGGGTCGCTGTTTGAAATAGGTGTTTTCAAGTTGGTAACTCTTCTAACTCTACTATAAGGGTGTTTGACAGAGATGTAGAAATTGTCAAGTTTCATGTTTAAGTTGTTTAAATACTAATACTTTTTCTTTGAAACAAAGTTTCCTTTTTGATTTAGGAGACTTTTCACTGTTGGAAAAATTTGGTAGCCACCTGCCTCTGCTTCTTTGCTGTATTTAGCCATATTAGTTCTCATTTTATTGAAAACCTGAAAGGAGAACAGTTTGCATGGAGACTTTCATATGACAGGAAGGAAGGAGAGGGTATCTGGATAATGTAGAAGTAGTGCATAGACAGACTTGCTTGCCTAAATATAGTTCATTCCTTCACTAGGTTTTTTGTCTCGATCATATTCCAGATGCTCATCAACAAGCAAGTGACTTGGGATAGAAAACATCTGCTTATTTTGCCTGGTGAAGCTTTCTTAAGGATTTTACTGGGGCAAAGAACAGAAATGTGTATACTTCTTATTGCTTTTTCTTTCTGGTTTTTTTTGGGTGATGTGAAGGATAAACTGTCTAAACTATAAAAATTACTTTACAGTCATGCAGTGCTTATAAGCTAGCTGGCTCAGGCTCTTGGATGTGGATCAAGCAACTTTCATCTCTAGTCTGTGGTTCGTATACTGGCTGGGTTGTTAAAGGCTGAATATTGTTGCTCTTTGGTTTCTGAGAAGTAAGCCAGTTTTAGCTCAGTTCCTTGAAAACTGCCTTCTGTGCCACAAGTAATCAATGTGTTTGTTAGTATTTGCATTAGATGGGGTCAGCTATTGTCCTAGAAAGTCAAATGTGTGTTTCCTGTCACACTTAGGGCCGATGATCTGATAGCCTCACGTTGACCCTTTATCCCATTAGGGTGCCTAAGGATTACATTCCCAACGGATAGTTCAGCCCTTTCAAGTGCATTGAGCAAATACAGGCATTTTACAGTTCTCTAGAGCTAGCCTTCTCTGCAGGGTTTCCTTAGCCTGCTTTTTGCTTTGTCTTCAAGGCTAAAAACTTCAAAGGCTGTCGTTGTTCATAAACGGTGCAGTCCAACAACCAAGGGTCTCTTCTGGTTGAGGCTACCTTTATGCCACAGCAGTAAAAAGGAATAGCAGTGATTTGTGCTTTCTGGGGTTCTCCACTTTGCCTCTTGCAATCCTCCTGTTCAAGCATCTGATTGAACCCCTTACTTATAGCTCCCTTGTGTTCTGTGGAAAGTCAAACAAGAAAAATTATTGATCACTTTCCAGCTGTGTCACGGTACAGTTTTATTTCATGAAGAAATAAGAAATGGAGATAAAACTGCGTACAGGGGTTTGTTCTGAATACAGTTGGTGCAGAACTGCAGGCCAGACAAAGCACGATGGCGTTTTCAAAATCAGCTCTTTGGCATTTCTTGGAGTATGGCACTTCTTTAGCTCGTGTTCACATTGTCAGAAATTTATATCATATCGGTTGCAAATTAGGTGGACCAATATATGTGAAGCCTGAATCAGAGCCTCCGTGGGGGCAATATATATTAACAAAGTAATTCTTGGTAGGTATCTATTGTCTTATTTACTGTAATACACCAAACTGAATGTTTTGCATGCAAATATTGTGACTTTTAGTTATTTGTGTTGCTAATTTAGATTTTCCTGTTTGTACCTTTCTGTCCTGAGAGGTGCAGGTGCTGAGTGGCTGTGCTGCCCCTTCTACATTCCCTGTTTTACTGCCGACTCCCTCCCTGTCATTGTTAGCCTTGAAAATAAATGCTATTTCATTTTCCACTTTGCTTTCTATGTCTGTCTCAGCAATTACACAGTTGCCTCAACA
Source organism: Streptopelia decaocto (assembly GCF_964273445.1). Classification (NCBI taxonomy): domain Eukaryota; kingdom Metazoa; phylum Chordata; class Aves; order Columbiformes; family Columbidae; genus Streptopelia; species Streptopelia decaocto. The sequence continues at coordinate 57,501,840 of NC_138656.1, forward strand.
GCTGCTTCAAATGCCACTAGCTGAACGTTGTCTAAACAAACCCACTCAGGGGCAGCCGGCAGGCGAGGGGTTCAGGTGGTGGCCTCATATAGTGGAAGCTAAAGTAGGTGTCCTACCTTGACAAGGTAATGTGGGGGAATTCCATCCTTCTCACAAAAGGATTAGGGATGCACAGTCTTTGTGGGTCATGCAAAGACAGCCCAGGCAGTCCAATGAAGATCATACAAATGCTTTCTTTTCTCAGTTTCTGTGGCTAATTTATGGTCAGTGATATTCCTCAGATTGCCAGAAATGTTCTACAATTGCGTGTAACTCACACAGAGGTCTTACTGTTGGACTTGATGATCAGGGTAACGATAGCTGAGTATTTCTCTGGGAATGTGGGATAGTAAAATAGTCCCAATTTGGCAGTGAAATGCTCAGCTATACCATTTGTCTCCAGTTTGCCTCATAACTCACCTTAATTGAATTAGTGCACTAGTGCACAGCACGTATCACCTGGGTGTTCTTAATAGATTTGAAGTGTTGATCTGTGCTCTTACTGAAGTTTGGATTATTTTTACTTCCTTGCGTTTGGAAAAAAAAAAAAACAAAAACAACAGGTTGAAGTACTGTAGCTGTCAGAGAAATAATCACGCTTGGACAACACTTTTTGACACTTGCCTCTGAATTTTAAGGTCCTTTCTGTTTACATTGCTGACAAAAAATCTAGTTTTTTCTGCAGTTCTTGAAGAGTGAAATTAATATTCATGGAGAGGCCTTGCACAAAGCTTTTGCTGCAGTCAGGTTCCATTTAAGACTTGTTTGGAGCAGTGTTACAGTGATTTCAGCTAAGCAGGTACAAGCTAAGTTGTAGTCTGCCCTGTAAAATCATCAAGATAGGCATTAACCAGCTTCTGGTTATAAAATCTCTACCACAAATGCTAATTATGAGGATCAGAAACCTGGAATAATGTTACTTAATTGCCATACTGTATGAATTTGAATATCCAATAAGTGGAAAAATCAGCTTTTGCCTTAGTATATTTGATATAGACAGATCCTCAGTATGTGGTCATGAGACGCCATTATTTTTCTGACACTTCTCAGAATAGACTCCCAAAGGTGAAGAACTTGTAGTACCTCTCTTCTTTTTGTTAACTGGCACAGTTCTAGAAAATAATGTTTATTAATGAGATTCATTTAAAGTTTCCTAGAAGTCGAAGTGGTTTTTTTCCTTTGAATAATGTTCTTGTGCATGCTAGTATACATGTAAAGTTATAAAATTATATTTCACTGTTATATGAACAGTTCATCAGGAATTTTTAACCACCAAACTAGATCTAGTATAAGGGAGAGTGTCTCTGTCATAGTCACTTCACTGACTTTTTCCAACAATTCATTACCCTGGGGTATTCCCAAACAAAGATAGCATTTACAAGGTGCAAAGATATTACTGGAATTCCTAAGTAGCTACTGTTGAGAGAGCAGATTAGAGCTAATTCATTTAGAATAGCAATGGTTTTCATAAATGTTTATTGTTATCCTGTCTCCTCTGGGTTTGGTTTGTTTGTTGTAATTATTTGGTTAACCATCATTTTGGATATAATGCATAGTTCCAAGCAGTATTTTGTCCTTGATTACATATTTTTAAAAAGAAGAGACAGAATAAAATCCATAGGCTCTGCTATAGGATGTGTGTCTGCATCCAATATTTTTTTTGTATTTTTAGCCAGAGAAAAAAGACAGAAAGAGTTTTAAATCTGTCTTATGGGGGGTGTTGTGGTTGTTTTTTTCTCCCCGTTCCTTGGAACTTCTAACAAAGATGTGCATGGTCTCCAAATTGTGTGGTGATGGTCTCCAAATGTGGTGATGATGCAAAGGTGGATGTCAGTGAGTGTTATTCTTGTTTTTAAAGCTTGAGATTCTTTTACACTGATCTTCTTCTTTTACACAGCCTAAAAGTGAATGTAACTGTGGAGGTTGTAAAATGGTTCTGATTTATACCAGACCTCAGTGAAATGAGCACTAGGCTCATGGACTTTTTAATTTAACTTAGGCTAAATACCAGAGAATTTTAAATCTGGTCCTTTTTTTCTTGTGGGAAAATATTTGAGTGTAGATGCCCAAACCCAAGGAACTGCCAGCTCTGCACAGTTATTGCATGTGTCTTATTTTTATTAATAACAGCAATGGACCTTTCCTAATGGTATGCATCAGTGATTTGCTAGAAAGGGTGAGAACCGTTTTGCTCTGAGCAGCCTGATCTAGTTGAAGATGTCCCTGCTCATTGCAGGGGGCTTGGACTAGATGACCTTTGAAGGTCCCTTCCAACCCAAACTATTCTATGATTCTATTTTGATCTTAAGGCAAAATGGTTGTTCATCTTTAGCTAGAATAGTTGTCTCTCTTTATTGTGTTGTTTTTATCTGTACGGAAACAAGAACAAAGTGAGATCTTTCTTCTTATAAAGGAAGGAGATTATAGTACTATTTTATCCTTTGCTAGTCCTTGTCAACATTCAGTTTTGATTTGGTTTTAGTGAACTTGTGCTTGCCTCTGTGCTTCTAGAGAGTATGTACAGGCAGTTAAACTGAAGTATCTCACAGGGATGCTTAACAGCAGGAAGACCCTTAACAGGAGAAGTAGTAGTGTACATGCTATAAAGGAGTTTCCCTCACTGAAGTGAGCATGACATAGCTCTAAAAAAGATTTTTCTGTGGAATCAGGTATCTTTTCTGTGAAGGAGCTTTTGGGACTTGAGCATCCTTGGGAGATGAGCAGATCTCCAACCTTTTCCCTTCCAAGAACATAGTGCATAGGCACCTTGTGCATGTGGGCGATTCACTTCAGGCCCTCACTCTTTTCATACCGTGATTCTTTACCTTCAGATTACACCTATCTATTTTCAAGTAGCCCGTGAAAGAATAGTTGAGAAACTTATTCAAATGAGAACTGGTAGGAGTATACCAACATCTTGTCATCCATGTTAGGTTCATATTGCGTGTCAGTTCCATTTCTCACATGCAACTTCCAGTTCTGACAAGCGGCCTGTCAGAGATCCCCAGCTGCTTCAAACACTTTTATTGGATATGCCTTGGATACAGCTAATTTCTGGGTTTGATTTTTTTTTTTTTTTTTTTTTTTGGGTAAATGTCCCACAAGTATAGTTCTTTGAAGCCACGATTAAACACGGTGATTCCAAAGTGAAAATACTAATTCCTTTGGGACTGGTCCCATGAACCACTTCATTCATAAGAGGATAACACTTCTTTTTACCTGTGAGGGTACTGGGGATGCTTTCCTCTAAGGTAGGGGATCAGATGGCATGTTTTGAGTTCTGTAAATGTATAAAATGGTTACATGGCAAGTCCTTGGGGTTAATAGACTTGGGGATGTATTTCTTAAAATGAAGTGTGTGACTTAACATAAGGAGATTTGTAAAACTTTAGAGCCTTTCTGAGTCCTCGTCAGTTTACTATCAAGGCTCCTAAATGTATTCAGTGAGATGTTGACAGTCTAGGTATTTTTAAGAAGACATCTTACTCACACTAAGTACATTCCCTCCTCAAAGGAGCTATCAAAACAAGATTTTCTTGCAGTTGCCTATTTGCCAAAATCATCCCCTAGAGTTTCTAAAGGTCAGACTGCCTTCCATTGGGAGCTGGGTGCCAACTGTATGATACCTTTCCGAAATAGGTATATGTGGTGGGTTGGATGCCAACTCCAAGATAAATTTTAAAAATAGGCATGTGTGGCATTCGTCTGCAAAGCAAATATACAAAACTTGCTGGGGAGCGTCAACACTCTTCCCAGCGGGTGAGCCACCAGACTGTTACTTGCAGAGCTGCTCCCACGGAGAGCGGGTGAGCGCTGGGTGAACAGTTCCTTCCCGTGTGCTTGCTCAGAAAGATATTGCTGGTAAACTGCACTGGTCCTGCCTGGCCTTTTTTGCTTCTTTATGCAGCTGAGCAGATGATCTGAGTCTTTGTCAGCCTGATGTGTGCTCTGAGCCTTACAAACACCAAAGAGAAAGGGGAAAAAAAGCAGGGCAAGCATATTACACAAAATGGCACAGAGCTTCTAATGTATCCTTACATTGTACTTACCTTTAGTGCCTTACCTGAGGTGTTTGAGTTAGGAATGTAGTTCCTTTGGGGTTGGTTTTCATGTGAGGGCCACAGAGAAGTCTGTGGTCAGAAGAAGGTACAGAGCTGGACACGGACCATTCAGGTCAGCACCTTGTTGCTGGTCTAGCCTTATCTCTGGTTTCAGTCATCACAAGGTTAGGTCCCCCACTGATGCAGATGTCACGCTTAGCTTATTGATAATGTTATATACCATGAAATCAGATATCTGGTTTAAAGGAAAAATAAAAAAGGCTATCGAAATTGGGTGGTTGCATGGACTTTTTTTGTATTTTTAAAATCCCATAATTAATAGCTTTTACGTCATCTCACACAACAATGCTGTTATATTTGTTTAAATAGTATATATAGAAATTCAAGCTCCTTTTCAAAGAGCAGCAAAAGCAAGATGACAGCTTTTTTTCAAGGAAAAAGTAGGATCCTGGGGTGAAGGGTCAGACCTCTAACATGTGAGTGGCAGTGGAAAGTGCTGCTGGCGGCAGCACCTGAAGCCCTCAGGGGTGGTGAGCAGGTGCTGTCGGGGCGGTGGGCAGGTGCCACCAGCACATCTCAGCAGTGGCCACAGCTTCTCCCATGCCAGGGGGCAGGGCTATGAAAGGACATCCATCCCTCAGATAGCTGGAAGCAACTCCAGTCCTTCCAGGTAGAGTTCATTTTCTTATTATTTAGACTAAAGAAACACAAAGAATTTTAATGGTGTTTTCTGTCTCCAAGAACTCATTTGCTGTTCATTTACCCACTGTGTAACATGCAGCCCCTATTGTGAGTTGGCAGTTTTTCCCAATAAATGTAGATACTATTATAAATTTGTCATTGTTTAACTGCAGCAAATGTTATTAATAGTAGTAGTTTCTTCTTAAAAATAAACCCTTGATCGATATCCTACCTTGGAAGCTGACAGCTCCATATGCAAACAAAGCACTTCCACCTGGGTGTGTTGTCACTGGAAACAAAATGTCAAAGCTCTGCGGGTGTGGGAGAGGCAGGGAGTGTATGGTTAGAGAATGCCATGTAAGACAAGTAGGGTAGGAAGGTGGGTGTGCCACCCCAGGAGGTGCAAACTAGCTGTCTACTGTGTCTGCGGATTTTTGTCATGGAAAGAAATGAAGGTCATAAGGTGAAAAAGATCAAAGTAAGAAAAATTGGAAACAATCTGTTTGCAGCATGATAAATTAGGAGAGAGAAACTTGAATAGCCTGTTTCTAAAAAATACTAATATTTAAAAAATAGTTAAACTTTACATTTTGTTGAACTAAACATATGCAGAACCATTTAGAACCAAGCATTGGTTATAGGTACAGTGAGAAGCAGCAACTTGTTATCTGCAACCCTGCTGCTTATTTTGGGCACCTGTTGTCACTTTCAAATTACATTTCAGTTATAAAAATCCACTTTAGTTAACGAACTTCAAGTCAACAAATGTACAAAGTTGGCACAGTTTCCTCAAGGATTTAATAGTGATATGTGTTCATGTACTTATCCACGTTATATGTAGGTAGTGTATACATACATTATACACACACTTATATATATCTCTATATATATTATGTAGGGAGACACTGAACTGAATTAGCGATTAAAGGTGGTTATTGGTTTCTCTGGTCACTTTACTTTTATGTCACATTTCGGTTCACCTCTGTACACTCATCTTCTTTCTTTGATAGATATACTTACTGATCTCTTCATCTTTGTTGCCTTTAATAACCCATAATGGGTGCCAGCATGTTGCATGTACCATATGGACGTATTTCTCTATACTTGTAACCATGAATGAAGGTCAATCTATGTATTAGGGGATTGCATAATAGGATTGCTTGGTACAGCAAATGGATGATGCTCAGTGATCCGAGGTACATTGTACAGTCCCCTTTTCCAGTGCTTTGTTTCAACCCTTATACATTCCTTTAAAAGCTTAGTACTTTCCTAAAAGCACAGGATTGGAAGAAGCTTTTGAGTAGCATCCTTTTTGGGGGGGAAGAAAGGCCAGCAGTTCCATAGAATGTATTGTATATGTTCAAAGGAGTTATAATGCATCACATCCTGTGCACCCTGCAAAGATGCCTGTTTTGCTTGTAGTTTCAGAAATGCTTATGCCAGAACATGTCTCTCAAGGTGGAGCAAATTGTGCTGCAATCAAAATTTGCCATCAAGCATTCTCTACTCTCTGTTGCTGCAATAGTGCATCTGCAAGCACATCTCCATTGCATATGTGAAAATGAATGCTGGAGAAGACCTCTGTCTTTAGAGCATATGCCTGCTCCCCAGTAAAATGGATAGAAGATCAAAGATTAAAAAAAAAAATGACTCACAGTGACTCACTGCAGTGTATCAGTAATTAAATCTATCTACATTTGTTAAGGAACTCTAGGAACTAATTGCCTAAGTTATTTATTCATTTTTTCTAGACGTTTGTCCCTTGCCTCTGTAGCAGTTGTGTACTGCATGTTTTAGGAACTACAGATAAAAGGTTACAGTAATGACTGTTGTATGACATTCTAGATTAAGGACTTCTGCTCTTGAAAGATTGATTGGTATAATATTTTCAGTCACCTCCTTCAAAAACTGTAATGAAGTTAGAAATAACAAAATCTCTCAGAATGCTTTGGATTTTAGCAATCTTTTATTGTGTTAGAAAATGTGAAAAAAATAATTGAAGTGTCAATAGCACATAATGAATCACCAAACCTAGCTTCTGTTGGGAAGAGGTCACATTTACTATAAATCACATATATGCTACTCCAAAAACTGCAGTTACTCAAAATTTCTTGTCTTAAGATTTTCATAAATAACATTGCTAGCTGCATGATGGTCTTTCTATGGCAATGTCTTTCTAAGAAACTTGGTCACTTTCTGGGCCAGTGACTGATTAGGCTTTGCAGTAGTGGACCAAACAGCATTAGAGTGAAGAATAATGGAAATTTTAAAGGATTAATTAAGTGATCTTAAAAAAAAAAGTAAGTGTTGTTTGTTTTTTTTTCAGTTAGAATAACACAGGTGTTTCCTTTGCCATAAGACAAGGCCTTTTCCAAATAAAGCATCCATGAAGATAAGAAGTACAGGGAAGTAACTGAGTTTCCTAAAGTATAATTTGTGTTTGCACAACATTTTTAATAGATATATGTTATCAATTTTTTCATTCTTGATTACTCACAGAATCACAGAATGTTAGGGATTGGAAGGGACCTCAAAAGATCACCTACTCGAATCCCCCTGCCGGAGCAGGAACACCTAGATGAGGTTACACAGGAAGGTGTCCAGGCAGGTTTTGAATGTCTCCAGAGCAGGAGACTCCACAACCTCCCTGGGCAGCCTGTTCCAGTGTTCTACTACCCTTACTGAGAAAAAGAATCTTCTCAAATTTAAGTGGAACCCCGTGTGTTCCAGTTTGAACCCATCGCCCCTTGTCCTACCATTGGTTGTCACCGAGAAGAGCCTGGCTTCATCCTCGGGACACTCACCCTTTATATATTTGTAAACATTAATAAGGTCACCCCTCAGTACTCCACAGTACTGGAAGTGAATGCACAGGTTTATCTCCCAAGTGTAAATTAACAATATTATCCTTTTCCATTTTATACTTAAACAAGTTTTTTGACACTGAAGATAACAAATCCTCACATATCTTTAATTTGTGAGGAAAATAATTTTTTAAGGTTTTAAAGTTTTGCTGATTCTGCTGTTTGCAGCATTATAATATGCAGTCAGTTCTTGGAGAGAGTTTGTAGCACCTTTAGGATTAATTAAATTTAATTCCTGAAAATCAAGTTGTGAATTGATCGTCATGGAGAGCATTTGCCTTTACATTGTACTGAATATATTAGGGCAGGAGTGCCTTCAAGTTTTATTAATGGGAGATCATTTCCTGTATGAGATAGCAGTTTAGAAGCTGATTCATGTCTGTGATACAATTTTTTTCTAGAGCAGAACGAACACAATTTCCAATTTTTATAGTATTTTTAAAAGCCACAAACAACAAACAAACCAAAATAATGAGGCCATATACAAAGGCTGTGTGGACCACAAACGATCCACAGACAACTTTCTTAGGCGCACCAACATTTTTGCTCTTTCAGTACAAGATAAAACAGTTTAGCCCTTCAGTACCTGTGTGAAGTTGCTAAGTAGGAGGAAGAGAACCATAAAGGCAGAAGTAAAAATGGGTCCTCTGTGAGTTGAAGCTGTTAGTGAAAGTAATGATATCTTTGCATTTATGGGTTAGCAATAAAATTCCTCTTTGCAGAGGAGTAATTCAAGCTTATGCGTTATTTAAGTGCGCTATCAATGGGGCATGTTTTCCTATGCTTTACATTTCAGCCAATGTAAAGCCAAAAGTCGTCTTAGTACTTAGCGCAATCCTTGTTGCCTTATCTCTGTTTCAGTATGTTAAGTGTCTAAAATGAAATTGGAAATACTTAAGGCAGCTGTGGACTCAGCACCTGTAGTCAGATGTTAAATGTAAATGGTGGAAGCATCTTTAAAATGACCTCATCAAATGATAACATTTGCTCTGTGTTTAAAGAAATTGAATTTTCAAATTACAAATTGGCTTCCTTATGGGCATTTTATCAGAAGGCATATCTAATCATTGTCTCACTTTCATTTGTGACTATAAAGCAGTAAGTTTATTTTGGAAGTTACTAATTTGTATCTAATTGGGATGGAGGGAGGGATGTTCTAGTTAATCTTGTTTACATTCAAATATACCCTGTATGTTTTAGCACATCCAAAGCAAGACAGGTTGTACAGAATTTTAATCAAAATTTATCTTCAAGTTTTAACAAGATTCCTATTTAAAATAGAAAAGCAACAAATCACGTGAAGGTAGCTGTTGTCACTTTGCCCATAATTATTGTCATTAAGTCAATTGGTATGTCTAATCTATAAAATCATATGCTCGTCTCAAATCTTTGCCAGACAGAACAGGGAAACTTTAAGGCTGGTAGTAGCACCTTTGATGGTTCTAGCTAAAGAACATGTTATTTGAAGAATTACTTTCATCTTCTGTTCCTAAATTTTCTCTGGCAATTTATTCTGTATGGTCTATGAAATGTCCAACATGGGCAGTGTCTAAGTATTAAAGGTCTGGTTTTTGGTGCTGATAAGTACCTTCCACTCTATTAATAGTCATCGTTAGCCTTAGCAGCTCCCAGCCTTTAAAGAAGAAGATTTTTCAGTGTTACCCTGGGGGTTTTCTTCACTTCTTTTGTAATACTATTAGGCATTACTGGCAAGTACAGTTAGGTCGTTGTTGCATTTTGCCTCAGGGTGGATGAAACGATGGCTCTGTGCATGGGAGATACACCAAAGAGAAAACAAAATTATGACAAATCTGTGCTGTTCTTGTTTAGATGGAAGGGACAGAGCAAACCCTCTACCAAGTATATCTGCTTGCGTTACTATGATGGAGTATTTTATTTGCTGCTCTTCCAATAAAAACTAAAAAAAAAGGTCAGTGTGTAATGTAATCCATCTAGTGGCATGATAAAGCCTACCTGACTGGGACAGGACTAGTGACCTGGAGTGCAGCTGCAAGGGTTATAATTAAGTAGAAACAGGTGTTTTTCTGCAAAATCTCAATGGAATTCTTCTTAGCAGCTTAACAACAGGGAAGTGGTTTGTCATATATCTGTATGATCTTTACGTATACACGAAGAAACAGTTTTCTTGTGGTTGTTTAGTAGTTCAAGGGTTGATACTTCAGGCTGGCAGTACTGGTTCTGAAGTTCTCACCCTTGGCACTCTGTCGATAAGCCTAGCACTCACTAAATAAGTGTAAGATCATCCTTCTTCAGTTGTCAAGTTTAGGTTTAAGGTATGCATACTTATATCCTGATTCTGAAAATGATTGCTGATTTCGTTGTGAAGCATGAAGGGTCTGTCTACTCAGAGCTCATTTTAGGACCATAATCTTTAGGAGGATCAGTCCTTCTCTGTAAACAGCAAAATATATTTCAGAAAGTCTTCTGTCTCTTTTGATATTTAATTGTCTATTTAGATTTATAAAGAAGCATCATTAGAGCTGGATGCCCATTAAGTAGTTAAAATAACACTCTACTCATTGATTATTTAATAGATGTTTTCTTTGTTTGCATATGCTGTGTCTCTGTAAAATAACTGGGGGGAATCTCCTTGTATATGAAAATAAGCAACCCGTATATACCTACATGTTTTTGAAACAAAACTAATTTGGAAAAAAAGTTTCTAAGAAAAAGTCACCAACAGAAGCTAAATGGTTTTACTGCTAATTTCTGCTCCAAGCACTAGGATGACAAGCTTTTTTCAGTTTTATTCTGAGGTCTCAAGAGATATTATATTTGTTAAACTGATATTAATTAGAAATGAGAGAGCAATTTGGTAGATTTAGGCTTGATTAAATTCTTCAGAAAAGCCAAGATAGCACTAAGCCAGAGAGAAGACCCTAAAATGGCTTTGTATTCCTTCTGCAATCAGTAGCAAAGCAACTTTTCTATGACTTTTTTATTTTTTAATAATTTGGGGCTCCAATTCTTTTTCATGTCCCTATTGATATGAGTATTCAAATTCAGTCTGATACCAGTGCACACAACTTCATTTGAAGTGAGCAAGAGGTGATGATTTGACATACACTCTGACACTCTCTGAGCTGACGATGTGGGAAATCATCGGGAGGAGTGTTGGATGGTCTGTGTGGGGCCTCCTGTTTGCTGCTTCTGTAATGAAGTCCTGCATTCCAGCGTGCAGTCGGATTTTACTGAAGGCATGAGATGCCTTCCAAAAAGCCCTGATGGTGAGAAATTGTGCATTTCCTGACAGCCATGACAAAACAATTCCAGCTGTTCTTGAGAGGCGCCTAATGCTGTGCTGAAAATTGCTGTTTTGTACATCTTTGGGATTTAAATGTGGTGATGTTTATTTTGCAGTATTGTTTAACTGGTTCTTGTTAAATAGCTGTTAGCACAACATGTAGTTTTTGTAATGCTGTTTTTGTTTGTAATCTTTTAAGGTTGTGCTCGTGAGATGGAACGAACCATTCCAGAAATTAGCAACCTGCGATGCAGATGGAGGAATATTTGTTTGGATACAATACGAAGGCAGATGGTCTGTGGAGCTTGTGAACGATCGGGGGGCACAGGTTGGTATGCTTGTTTTCTCTGCAGTCGAGGGTGATCAAGCCCTGAGAGGCAAAATGAAGAGGACAATGAATGGTGCTTTATACCTTCCAAAAAGCACAGTAGAAAATGAAACATTTCTTTATTTGAAGGAATATGCAAGAATTGTCACAAAGACACTTTGCAAGGAAAGTTGCTTTATCCAATAGCAGTGATATCTGAGCTACAACTGGGCTAATAGTTGCCCTGTCTAGTTCTGTGCAGTGCTACTTTTTATTAAAACAATGAAAAATTCGTACATGGCCCATATATCTATTTTCTTGTCTTTGATATGTTAAGGTAAGCGACTTTACATGGAGCCATGATGGGACTCAAGCACTTATCTCCTACAGAGATGGATTTGTGCTGGTTGGTTCAGTCAGTGGACAAAGACACTGGTCTTCAGAAATAAACTTGGAGAGTCAGATCACCTGTGGTATATGGACTCCAGATGACCAACAGGTAATGGGGCTTTTAGAGGTATTAATTGTATTGCTTCAATATGCTATAGAATACACCTGTAAAAAGTTGTTAAATAAAATGGTCACTTTGTAAGAACCTCAAAACTGGTGTTCCCACAGATAATGAAAATTTAATTTGTTCTGTCATTCTCATTAGGCAAATATGAAAACGTACCAAGTTACCTATTGTCATTAGGTTTCACCCTGATTCACACGCAGTCTTATTCAAAGTTAGTCGAGACAGGAATTTGTACCCCTAATTTGTTGATACAACTATCTTGAAAATGCATTTGAGCAGAGATACAGCCTAGACTAGTAAACATCTGACTGTTTATTTCTGTATACACCTGTCCAGTCTGCACTTGCTGCAAAAACGGTTCCAGTGACAGATATGGTTATGTTTGCCTTCACATGAGCAAATGGATCCCAAGTGACTGAGTGACTCTCAGCCTTATGCAAACAACATAATTTAAAAGAAGGCCATTTTTCCAATGATTGAGTCCAAAACCTGCTGAGCTTTGAAAAATCCAGTTAAAAAAATATTCTTTGCTGGTTTTCTAATGAAGCATATGATATTGGTTTCATCACCATTTACAGCAGGGCTTGAGCTAGCCCCATACATTTTATTTGCAGAATTTACAGCGGCTCTTTGCCGTTCACTGTTGAGCTTACTGGAATGATCTTTCTTTCCACATGCTTGCTGTCATTATGGTTGATGTGCCTATAATATAGTACTGAAATAACTGGTGAGAGTAGAACAGTGCAAATAGAAACTGTGTTACGATCACAACTGGATTATTTTCCTTCCTTCATTTTACATTGCCATGAAAAAGTACAGGTTCAAGACTCAATGGACGACCAACTTTAATTTAGAATACTGTAAATCCATACCAGATAGTTATTTTTGGAATTGCTAGTGGAATATGATACTACTAATAATATGCAGTTCTGCAGCAGCATCTAATAATTTTAGAGTGCTCTGTAAAGAATAATGAATTAATTATTGCAACACTGTTCTTTAAAGCCAGGGAGTCTAATTGCCTCTTTTTGAATCTGGGGTAATAAATAATTTACTCAAGATCAAGAGGAAAATACAAGCAGCAGAGGTAGGAGGGGAAACTAAGATCTAATAACTCTCGGTCTTATGTTTTAAACATGAGACTATCCCATTTGACTGATACTCAGTTGTTCCTGCTGTATTTGGAAATATCTTCCCTTGAGTGTTTAATTTGGAGTGACTGACTGCCTTTAATTCAATTTAGCCAATATGTTTGTACTTTCTAATCTGGATGCTCCATAAGTGGTTATTGCAGAAAACAAACACTTGTTCGGTGTCCAGATAAGCACATTCAAACATAATGGCCAATTCCAGCTGGGTGAAAATCACTTGCTTGAGTTATGAGACTCTGCTGCTGACAAATTCGCCAAAATAGAGACCAGAATCAGTCAAGGGTTTGATCTTGCTCTGCAGGGTTCTCCAAACTGTGGTGTTTGCATGTTAATTGATGGTGGATCTTTGTACTGTTCTCTGGAGTTGGTGGGAAGAAGCGATGTTCTAACATGTATTTAGATGTATTTGTCTCTGGAGGCACAAGAAAGTATGATTCACTGATGTTCTGGGCAAGAGACTATGCTCAGTTCAAACTAAAAATAGCAAATTGGGGGGAAGGACATTGCATATATTACACACAAATAAGCACATACAGAAACGGATACCCCTACTAGCTTATCTCATCTAATTTATCTCCTGATTTATATTTGTGCAAATGAGAACAGAATATTATTTAGTCTAGAGTAGCTTCACCATCTTCTCTATTGCCTAATGCAATCTATTTGTCAATGCAGTGAGTGAAAGATAAAAGTCAAAATTTAAATTTATATTTTCATACTATTCTCTTTGTCACCTCTGTGCCACTATGAACATTGCTAGTGAAAGTATTCCTGGAAAACAGTACACTCTATGGTCCGATGACCTTTAATCCAGTTAACTTGGAAAGTTAAATTTCCAAGGGGAACGTATTGTTCAGCATCAGTTTTCTATGGTCCTGATAAAAATTTGCCTAGTATACCTTGTCTGTTCACCTTACTCTTCTGTTGTCTTTCTGCTTCAGCCCTCTGCTGCATGCATCCTCCTCTTCAAGTCTCATTTTCCATCTTTTTTTCCCATCTGTCTATTCAACACCAGTGACCTTGTCACCTCCATCACTCCTTGCCACAGCTCTGTGGCGGCCCTGCAAGGGGAGGGTTATTTCCTACCACCATCTTTCTGTTGGAGGCAAGAAAAGGTTAGAGCTCCCGTATTGCCAACCATCTTCTTGCTTGACAGAGCCTGTGTGGCCTCTGGGTTTGTGTCCTTGCTGTGCTTTGACACAGGCTTGTAAGGAAAACACCCAAGGTAGTGGCTGATGCCACCTGTGGTTGAAATTCTGTAGTTAATGATTCCTCAAGTCTTTTGAGACCCTAGACATGTGATGAGAGCTAGAGAGATGGCCAGTCCCGTTGAAACTGAGTGTGTATGGTTGCTTCTTTTAACTGATTTGGTACATACTTTGCCCTGAGGAAGTTATTGGCTGATTTAATTAATACTGGTGCAACTGTTCCATGTTTTCTTTTAGGAAGAGAGTGGTATCATTCTTCTGTGGCTCTGTAGTTTTCCAGGATTTCTTGTGCTATCCTTGTCTGTGGGGGCCAGACTTACTGTGAGTCATAGGACAGTTGATACAATCTGACTGCAACACTTTCTTTCTCAGCATCGTATGCTGTCAGATGATCATCTTCTTAAGGTCATCGGCAGATTTTTACTGTGGTTCGCGCCCAGGTCTTGAGTCTGGACTTTGAGCTATAAGCTTCTTCAGCTAATTCAATAGATAGGCCTTTTGACTGTGATTCTGCATGCTTATTGTAGAAGACTAGAAGTTGATTTTCTCATTTCATTGTGTGTCTGTAGTCCTGCTCCTGTGGAGGGATTTAGGTGTTTCCTGCTCGTGTGCACTGTAACCATAATAGGAAGACTTTACAGGAGTGGATCTTCTGTATCTCCAGCAGAGTGCCACACTTGGGTTAGACTCAGATGGATGGGATCACTCAGGAGTGTGACCTTCCTTTCACTGGTTTGAAATGTGGTTGGTTTTTTCTTTCAGGAATGTGAGAGGCTGCAGTAAAGTCTACTTCATCAGGGTCATGTGGAGTATTTTTCTGGTGAGAAGGCTCACCTAGGATCATCTAGGGACAAAACTTATATTTGAAATGAAAAGTAAATTTGAAATATCAGAGAATGCTGTACCCTGTCTTGTGACAGTTCTGTGGTGTTGTACCACACTTGTCTGCAAAGCAGGAGTATACATACCAAGTAGACTGAATGACTTCCCAAGTGCAAAGAACTTGAGTTTTGTCTAGCCAAAGGGTTTATTTATAATTATAGAAGCATGTCAATAAGTAGTTGAGGATTTTTCCTGAGCTGACAAGTCATATAAAAGATCTTTCCAGTGCTTCATCTCCTTTCCTGTGTGCTTGCTCAGCTCCTGGTGACATTTTTGTATCAACTTCTGCTGCCCTTGGGGCATTCTTTCCTTCTCCCAGATTTTACCAATTAAAGAGGCTTATTATCTCTGTTCACAGTGACAGAAAGGCACAGTGAGAACTGTAAAAGAGTCTGATTCACTTCTTGTTTATAGCAATATATTGTAACCCTGTGAACTTCACTGGGATTGTTTCTGGTTTTTACCTCCTTTTTCATGTTGCAAGCTTTTACTTGTTGAAGTTGAGGGACTGGCCAAGATTCTCTTTGGCCTGGGCGTGTGTGAAATTGGCCAGTGCGTTTTCTTCTGTTTGCTTTGAAAATAGATATACAAGCAGTTAGCTAATTTGATTAGCATCCTGTGGGGTACAGCCTTAACTATTCTGTGTGGTCTCATTGCAACACAACATGCATTAGTATTAACAATGCGTAAATGCAGGTCTGAGTTTCAGCCTGTTCTGCATCTACTTATATCAAATTCTGCTCTCTGTAGAGTAGAAAAGCAGCACAGCGTTATGAACAGATACTGTGGTGCAGGAGGTCTGTATGTTGGGTTGTTTTTTGTTTTTGTTTGTTCGTTGTGGGTTTGTTTTGTTGTTGTTTTGTCATTTGCAGTAGCTGTGCAGGAAGGCAGTCTCTGCTCTGTTAGTCGCTCCTGTAACCAGCACTTGACATCCCTACTCCCATGGCAACCACAGGCGCTTTAGCATCTTTTTCTCTGACAGGCATGAGGCAGGGGCAGGCTCCGGCTCCTTCGCCTTGCCTGCAGCACCCTGCCCGCCTGCAGCCCTTCAGGGTAGAGCCTGGCATGCAGAAAGGAGCTTCATGTGAAGGAGGGGATGCACGCAACTCTCTGGGTGCAGCAGTGTAGTCGGCTGGGATCTCCGTGCTAATATAGTATTTGGTGTCTCACGTGCCCCTGACAGGCCCAGCGCCATGTTGTGCCAAGCAACTGCCATGCCGTAGGAGCTAGGGCAGGGTTCTCACCAGGAGGTAGGAGCTAATTGTTAATAACAAGAAGTGCTGTCAAATGGTTACTGGTGACACCAGGCGTTTCATGAACTTGCCTTTCAGGCTCCTTGGTTTTGGTGTGGCGTTAGTCCCTGGCAGTAGTTTTAGCTGATAAATCCATTACAGTACAGTCTGCTTTTGGATCGTCTCATTTTCATCTGTGGGCTATGATTTGCAGTTGCTACCACCTTTGCAGGCAAATTGTTGTTCTGAACAACTTCTAAGCTGAAAATAGGGATAGTAGCCTTACCTAACTTCCAGAGCATGGGTTAAAAATAAGGAATTTATAAGTGTTTGAAAATGTTGCTTCTCAACTACATCTTCTTTTGTCTGCTGCTCTGGAATGAAGAGTTTAGGCTTCCTTTCACCCTACCTTTTTGGTTTTAATCAGGTGCTGTGGCGCACGTCTGATTCAGACAGGCCTTGCTATTGCAAGAGTCACACTGATCAAGTTTAATTATGCTCAGACATCTAGCTGTGTGGAAAAAAAAAATCTTGAAGGCAGACTTCTAATGAGTTGACAGAATAATGAAGGGAGCTACAAACAGGAAACTGGGGCAGAATAGGGAAGGCAAATATTTACCTTAATTATTATGAATGAAGGGAAGGAAGGACAAAATGAAAAAAAATACAGTCTGAAAAATTTGAAAGTGTAAGCCATGATTTTGGTCTTTATTAGAATACTTCTTGTCTCTATCAATGATTTTTACAGGTTCATGTAAAGGAGCCTTTAAAATCACAGGGAATATCTACGTTTTTGTGTCCTAACATGTAAAAATACATCCTTTCCCCCATCAGTTCTGGATGCAGAGACTATCAAATGACCTTACATATATGTTTACAATAACCAGGACCACTCAGAACTGCATGGTAAGATACAGTCTTTGGGGAAGAACTGACAGACTCACGTTCATTGGTGGATGAATTACTCAAATTACTGGGGAAAATGGCTAGAGGCTTTTTATAGCATTGAAAAAGTGTCATTAATTAGCTAGACGGTTTATTCAAGCCACAAGGACTCCAGACAATGGTTAGATTGCATATAAGGATTTTAACATTGCATGCTGCATAATTGAGCAGTACCACTAAAATGCAAAAAGAGGACATGAGAAGGAGACTACAGTTGTCTTTCAGGATAAATCCGCTTGTTATATAAAACAAACAGACAAACAATATGCGCCACGGCTTAATTGTCTTTAATATTTTGGACTATTTTTAGAAGTGTTTCAAACCTTTTGGGCAGATATGCTATTAAAATTAATGATTTCTGCTTGCTTGTGCTAAGAGTTCTGTGTTTACTATCCTATTGCATCCTTTTATAGGCAAAATATGTGGGGGTTTTATATATACTTAAAATGTTTAAATGTTTTTTGCAGAGACTTTGTATTCTGGTTTTATATATTTATACGTGCTTGAAGACAGTAACACTTTGTTTTTGTTCTTTGTTTGGTGACTTGATTTTTATGATGCCACATAATAGTTTCAGACAGATTTTGTGTGGAAAAAGTAATGTCATTTTTAAGTGCTAGTTAGCCTTTCTTTCTTCCATCTCTTTTTATTATGTTGTTTTAAAGCTGCATTATGCAGCTATTTCTGAAATAATAGATTTCATTTTTTTTTCTCCCAGTGTCTATGCATAGTTTTATCGGCATTGTCTTTCCTTTTTTTTTTTTTTAGAATTGTCTTTTCCTCTTTGCCTTTTTGTCTCAAGTAGGTTTTCATGCATCGTTCTGCTGAGAATATAGCTTCCAAAAAGGAGAAAGAAAAATAGTTAAATAGCTTGGTGCATTGTGCCTTTTTATAGCTGTGCTCTCCTTTTCTCCCTAGTATTGAGCGGCTCCACCACAGATTCAGTACTCAGCTGAAGACTTTATAGGCTCTGCCTTGAGTTTTGGGGAGGGTAGAGAACAAGGATATTCTCCCTGGAGCCCCTGAGGTTCATCTGCATCTTCAGGAGCCATGGCATTTCTCTGTGGGTTGATTCCAAGCAAGGTTTTTCCTGCCAGAAACCCTAGTCAATACTGCACAGTTATTGAGTGCATAATTGAAGGAGCAGAGCAACAAGGTGATGCTTCAGTGTGCTTTTGTCTTCCCACTCGCTTCATCTGTGCCTTGCCTAATCTTTCCCTTGATGCTCTTCATCCAGCCTGTAGTGGCAAGACACTGAGAGAGCTGATGAGATGGTGCCATTTGTTCTTGTCATGAAGGCTGTAACATGGGGGATGTTTATGTGCTGACAGCATCGTAGCTCATGTTTTCTCAGTAGCTCCTGCAATGTTTCATGTCAACAGTATTTCAGATGAGTCTTGCAAATAATTTTTTCCCTTAATGACTCTGTCTGAGAGGAGGAATACAACTGGTTTAGTGTTTTGCTCATCCTTGTAGACAGGGTATCTGATGTTTGATACTGCAAAAAGTGAATGGCTGAATTGATATCTATATCCTCTTGAATACACAGTGTGCTAGAACCTACAAATCACCTTCAACAGTGTATCTTGTAACTCCTTACCTTGATCTGACATGACCCTCAGACAGGATGCAATATTCTTGTTTTAGTTAACCAGTATCTGGGGTTTGTTAAGCTCTGTACACTCTACCATGTCTTCCCCTCCCTCAGGAAAGGAAGGAGGTCAATGGCAGTGACAAACCCAAGATGGAGGGAGAGCTAAAGACTCATTGTGCTATTCAGTGAATGTGTCCACTTAGCAGTGTTATACCCAGTACTGTTTTGTATTTTTGGAGAATCGCTGTTTGAGCCAGCAAAGTAGAGATGAGGAGAGACAGAAATATAGCCAGTCTTTGTGTGGGAAGTGTCAGGAAGCAAGAAGTCATTTGCTTCTCCTCTCACCTTGCTGACACTTGTACAGAAAGATTTGCTCATATAGCCCGAGGTCTTACGTTCTTTGGAACAAGAAGTACTTATTTAAAACTGTGTTTCTGAAAAGTGCTGTGTTAGGCTTCAGCTGTAGGGGCAAATAGTAAGAACGAGGATTTGCAGCCATGTGCAAAGTAGCAGCACATACTTACACTACTTTTTAGCCAGTTCAGGGAAAAAAAGGGCACCTCCTGCAGGAAGCTGCTCTCTTCCTAAGGAGAAGTCGCATGTAAGGTAGGAAAATTGCTTTAATTTCTTTATTCAGATTTTGAGTTGGTCAGGAGAGGGCATGTGAGGGGAACTGTAATTCTTACAGAGGAGGTGCTCTCCAAACTGTGAGGGGTTTTTCAGAAACAGTTTGTGGTACTCCATTGCCAGAGCTATGTGGCTGAGAACACTTTGGCCTCAGGACCCCTTTGGTTCATCCAGAGCTTTGTGGTCTTTTCAGTTCAAAAGAAATGTAGCTGCCAGAGTTCTTAATTTAAACTTTATTATCACTGGGACTTGATCCGTCGATATTTTGGAATTACTAAGAAGACCAGGAGCCAAATGGGGTCTTGAACTTGGGTCAGATGTGTTCAAGCTCGTGAATAGTCTGAAATCTTGGTGCGGGGAAAGGGGATTAAAGTGCTTGAATGTGGAGGAGAAGATTTGTGGATTTCTCCTCTAGGTTTTGTCTGGGAGAGCAAGGCCAAGTTTCGTAGTAAATTGGAGATGAAAGCTGATATTTTTGGCAAGTGATATCACATGGTCTTTCCATTGATTTGACAAAAAGAGATAGTATGCCAATGGCAAGTGGGAACAGTGTCTCTTTATTCTCCAAAACCTTTCCCATGAGTGTTTCATCCTGCATGGATTCAACTTGAGCTCTCTACATTTTGTTCAGAAGCCAGTTTCTTGTCAGTATTCAGATGCTGAGGGATTGTTGGTGACTGCATCAGCTGAAAACAGATTAATCCTGCCTTGCTTTCCTTCCTTTTGGGAGGATAGTCATTCTTCCTCAGTGGTAACAGTTTATTACTCAGCCTGGCATCCTGGGGTGTATTAGAAGGGGAGTGGTTAGTAGATTGAGAGAGGTCCTCCTTCCCCTCTACTCCACCCTGGTGAGACCACATCTGGAATATTGTGTCCAGTTCTGTGCCCCTCAGTTCCAGAAGGACAGGGAACTGCTGGAGAGGGTCCAGCGCAGGGCAACAAAGATGATTAAGGGAGTGGAGCATCTCCCTTATGAGGAAAGGCTGAGGGAGCTGGGTCTCTTTAGTTTGGAGAAGAGGAGACTGAGGGGTGACCTTATTAATGTTTATAAATATATAAAGGGTGAGTGCCATGAGGATGGAACCAGGCTCTTCTCGGTGGCAAACAATGATAGGACAAGGGGTAATGGGATCAAGCTGGAACACAAGAGGTTCCACTTAAATTTGAGAAGAAACTTCTTCTCAGTGAGGGTGACAGAGCACTGGAACAGGCTGCCCAGGGAGGTTGTGGAGTCTCCTTCTCTGGAGACATTCAAAACCCACCTGGACATGTTCCTGTGCTACCTCACCTAGGCGTTCCTGCTCCAGCAGGGGGATTGGACTAGAAGATCTTTTGAGGTCCCTTCCAATCCCAAACATACTGTGATACTGTCTCTGTGTTCACTCAGTTATACTTAACCTCACCTATTCTACATATTTTCTGACCATGCAGATTATTCCTCTGTGCCAGTACCCAAGACCTAAAAGGAGAATGCACAAGTTGAGGGGCTGGCTTCCATTAGCATACAGCTTAACCTAGGGGCTTCTTGATTTTGTATTATGAAATTCAATACAGCAAGAATCTTGCTTCTAAGCTGCTTCATAATGCATTTTCACTGGTTGTTGTGAAGTAATACCATTTCAATTAGAATAATAAAAATAAAAATAAAATAATTTTTAAAAATAATAATAATTAAAAAAAAAAAACCCAAACCAACTGAACAGAAAAAACAAACAGCAGAAGCTCTCAGGCTTCTAAGCTCTGAAGGAAATTTTAGCTTCAGTAGTCAACATATCTTTCACGAAATAGCTAAAACCTGGCTCGGCAACAATGCAGGAGGCTGCCAAATGTATCTGTTGACTTCTCTGTTTGATTGAGTGGTTGTTGGTAAAACTAATTGTGTTTTTTTATCTAATAGCACCAAATAGTTGGTTTTGTTGCTATATATAATTGGATATATGTGAAGAATATGTGTTTTCGTAGACATGTGTGCACTTTCCTGGCAGAGTTTAGTGAGAAAACAGAAAACGATGCTGCTTGAAGAGTGTTCCAGAGGACTTCTGCTGTGGGAGCTCAGTGATCCAGGCTCAGAGTTGTGTCTGTGTTAAAATTTACAGAAGATGTTCTGTAGAAGGTGTTCCAGCTGCTGGCTTTTTGTTCATTTTGCGTACTACTTTGAATGAGGTTTGAAACCTGACACAAGTTAAAAAAAAAAACAACTATTTTTTTAATCTACAATAAACTGAAGTATGTTGTTAATTCAGTAAACATTATCTAGAACGGCAACTCTTTTCACTTAAAAATCTAATTGTTATAGAATGCTATCTTGAAAAATATCTCAACACTCAAGAAAGAATATAGAAATGTGTGTGCCTGGAAACAGCAAGTCAGAATTAGTCCAGGTATAATTACAGAGGCATATAATGATCAATCTTTCTGTGATTTGCCAGAATGCTTTTGAATAACATTATCTTCAGCTGGACAATTGCTTCTGTCCCCACATGTCCAGAGTAACTGTATAGCCTGGGATCCTGGGTTTGAGACTGTGTACATTTTTGACTCCTGAAACCATGTGCAAGGCCTGTATCTCACTTACAGTCATTCATCTGTGTTATACTATTTTAGAGAGAAATAAAGCCAGTGCAGTTTGAATCTCTAGGTTTTAGTATTTCAATATATATTAAATGGATCTCCAGTGTATTTACTTTGTCTTCTCATTTGAGGGCTTTGTAACAGATATCTAGACCCTATGGACTTCATAAGAGAGAGAAGGAACAAGCCTGAAAGTAGGTAACTAAGACAGTGCAGCTTTTGAAAACATTCGTGATCTCGAATCAGAATTTCACTGCTACATATATATATATGCAGTTAGCTAGGTGATCTATGTATTGTCCATGTGTGGGGCTGGTAACTCCTCATGTCCAAAAAATCTTATCTGTTTTTTTCAAGCATAAAGGCAGTCAGTGAAAACCTAGTGATTTCCTCCCAAGCTTGTTTGTGAATTGTGGTGATGCCTCTTTTGTGTCAGTTCAAGAAATAATTTTACAGTGGTTGAATTTTTAATGGAAATAAAAAGTATTCAGCAGGAGAGCAGCCGTCTCCCTCTCTTGTTCTCCCTTTCTCTCTGCATTTTGAGGTAAAAAGAAGGAAAGCCAGAATTACCACACTGAGAAAAAGCAAACTTTCACTTTTTAATGTATTCTAAGAGGCAGCCGCTGCACTGTCTCCTGCTTTGTGATGGAGAAACAGTAAATAGGAAGAGCACAAGGAATACAAAATGCTAATACCACAACTAAATGGACTGCAAAAGGTTGCAACTTGGCCTTTGCAAGACCAGCGTTTTTTTGTTAGGCTAATGGATAAAAATGTTTAAAGGCAATAATTTTCCAAGTATTTCCGATGTTCCTAAGCCTACCTGCATAAACAGAAGTTTGATCTGTCATTTTGTATACAGAGTGTTTCAAAAAGATGGACCTGATTTGAAATCACTGTATCTCTGAAATTTGGTTCATCTTTTTGAAACGTCCTGTATTAATCCATTTACAGTTCAGTTAGTTTTGGATCAGCAAAATAGATTTACCTCTATTAGTATGGTGCCATCATGGTGGTGACTGTGAAGACTGTTCCTATCATAAATACTAATGTTTGTCCAGAAACCTAAATCAGAACTGATTCAGCTTCCTTAAACTGCTCACCATTTTCTGACAGTACAAATGTCAGTGTTTATCAGTGTTTTTGTAGAACATAATTTCTGAAGTACAGTGCTGACATTTTTCTTTGGGGCAGTATGAGGAGAGAAGACTGAAGGAAAAAACAACTTTGAAAAGGGGAACGTCAGGGAAACAACATTGGATGAGGCAGCTGCAAATGCAGAGGTACGCAGGGTGAGCTGTTAGTGGTGTCATTCATACAGGAAGATGTGTGCTCCAAATAGAAAAGGAACCAGAAATGCAAACAGTAAAAGAAAATGCTGAAAGGGCAAGGTTTGCAAAGTAGGTAGGTGGAAGAGGAATTCTCCAGACTTTGGAAACATAGCCCTGGAGAATGTTAAAATACAAAAGCGTAAGTTTTTGTGAGGTCATTGGTGGTTTACTTGGTCACAAGATGCTGATGAGATTTCTGCCCTGGACTACGGCTTCGCTGTTGAGAGAATCCTCACTGAGCCTGAGGGGTCCTGGAACACGTTACTTTGAAATGCACCAAGTCCCTCTGTCTGGTACATCCAAAGATTATGAAGGATCTTCACTATGAAGTAACTTAGCTGCTAGCAGAAATAATCACAACTCTGT
Organism: Streptopelia decaocto; assembly: GCF_964273445.1. NCBI lineage: Eukaryota > Metazoa > Chordata > Aves > Columbiformes > Columbidae > Streptopelia > Streptopelia decaocto. Next base: position 57,525,481 of record NC_138656.1, read on the forward strand.
TATAAGTCTTGAGGGGCAGCACTATTTTCCTGCAATACATTTAGAAAAGGTTTTAACTTAGAACATCCAAGAAATGTGCAAGTAATGTTTACATCTGCACCTTGCAACTGGGTAAAGAAAAAATTGAACACAGAATCACAAAACACCTGTAAACTGGTCTGAAAGGACCCAGGTAGGGTGTTTCTTCCAGAGGGAATGTCTCTCAGAAGTTTAGGCATGTGTCATTAAAAATGATGGCTAGAAAATAAAATAGCTGAAATTGTATATTTCATTCTGAAAAAGTCAACAATTCCAATGCAAACAGGCCCCCTTTATTTCCTGACAGAAATACCTGCATGTGTGCTTTGACATAGTGGGGATATATCCTTTGCATGAATTATTTGGCAGGTGTAGAAACCCCAGCGAATTACACCACCACATATTTTACTTATTGTGTTTGGATGACTTAGCAGTAGGAAGAGAAGAACTGGCCAAGAATTAGTCTGCAAAGAGGAAGACTAAGTAGTCAGTTTGCATTATCAAAATGGGAAGAGCAGATTTGCCTTAATGTCACGCTGTGTATCTTACATTATTTTTTATTTAAAATACTTGCTGTTTTTTTACCATATTAACTCTTGTGAGACAGCAAGATTTACAGATTACATACAGTTATTTGCATTACTTAGGGCTGTAGAAGGCTTGAAAATTTCAAGTCCAATAGAGCTCAGTTTGCTGGACTGCTCCAGTAAGCGACTTCTAGGACACACATAACCCTTTGCCTTTTTCTGATGTCATCAGTCACTTCCTGGAAGAACTTAGTGTGGTCACTTTGTCTTTCCACCTTCCACCTTTCCTATGGGAGAAGGAAGAGATATAACTCAAGAAATTGCTCAGTGGAGTTACCATAAAGCTGGCAACTTAGCCACAGCTGAGGGAAGATTAGACCACCTGAGCTTTCATGACAGATGACATACATTTTCAGAACATTTCAGTGTATTAAGGAATTTAAATGCAAGCTGCTAATGCACCTTACATAGTCCAGCAAAGCAAGTTCTGCCTTCCTGTGAAAATTTTGGTTTTAAAATAATCAAATTATAGTAAGATGGGAGTTTACTAGATCCATTTTCAATGCTGTTTTAATTAGCTGGGTCTGTGAGTTGTTTTGCTTCCCTTGGTTGTCAGATGTATAGCCTTTGTAAAAAGTCAAAAAGGTTCTTTTAAAAATCCTGGGCCAACATGGGTAAAGCAGATGTTTCTTTTCCAACCTCCTAGCATCACAATACTGGAATCTCTGACTTTAAAAGCACCATCCTGAAGTAACCTCCAATGCCTTTATAGTTCTTCCAGTAGCTATAGCAAGTCCAGCTTCCAATACTTCAACTTGAGCTTCAGTTAAAGGCTTGGCCATTGCCCTGAAACAGAATGGCAGCCCCCACTCCAAAAATGTCTTGATCAGACTTCCTAGGAGTTTTGTTTAACTAGCAACATTAGAAACCATCAGTGTTAGGACTAAATGTCAGGAATGGAACATCTTATTTCATCAATATCTTTCTGCAACAGTATTGACTGTTCAATTTGTACAACAGAAACCTGAGACTGGAAATAATTCTCTCTTTCGCCCCTAATATATACATCAAGTCATTGAATACATTATTGCTGGGATTGGATTGTCCTCAGTTAGTATAGAAGTCAAAATGACTGTACCTCTGGAAAGCTGCTTTGAGAATGACAGGCTAGGATGTAGGACTGGACAGTGGGTAGGTTCCCTGTGGATATAAGGCAGCACAGCTTCATTGACCTGGTGAAATTGTTACCATTTATAGACTTTTCTCAGCTACTGCATATAATCAGAAGTGCTGAAATTGCGGGACTTCCCCCTTTCCTACTGGGCTAGTGTTTTCAAATTAACATAAAGCTTGAGCATTCTTACTGTTGATTAGTTCAACTTGCGTACATTAAACCAAATTAAATAGCAACAAAATATATTTTGTGCAAAAATAACATCACTGTTAGTAAATTACAGTTCTCTTATGAAGTAGTGGGCCTCCTGAGCTGGACCTTCAGTGCACCAGCTCTGTGGTTGCTCTGTTGTAGGTCTGTTGATCTCAGAGCTGCCAACCCATTTTCTGCTAATGCTGTACCTGGTCCGGACTCATTACAGCATCACACCAGATCTTACGGGAATAGCGACAGTTCAGCGCAACAGATCCGCATATGGCAAAATCACCGAACAGGTCCAAGTTGTTCCTCTTGGACTGAGTTTTTTAGCTTCTTGTCTGTTGTAGTATTCATCTCTTTGTGAAAAAATAACTTCAGAGCAAAATATTTCATCTTTAGATTACCACCTGTCTTTTAGGAATTGGTACGTTTCAGACTGAAAACTGAAGACTATCTGAAATCTTTGGCGTTTAAAGGGATTGCAATCTTGAATGATAATTTCATGGATATTAGTTTAGAAGCTGATGAAAAACCCTTTTATTTACCAAAGCTAGCTTGTGAAACTCAAGTCACCACAGAGGCTAAGAAGTCAGCAGATGTCAGAGAAGGATGTTTTTCAGGTATTCAGATTTGTAAAGTTAAGTAGGAATCACCCCAAGCTTGGGTTTCGTGGAGAACCCAAACCCTTGTGTTTCAGGACTGAACCCAGCTTTCAGTTCTTGGTATGCTTATAAAACTGTGTGTGAATTATCCCAGTGCTGTTTATCAGAGTTTTCCCTTCAAAGAAGACAGCATCAGGGCACTGTTGGAGACTGCTCTGCATTTGTATGACCTTTAATCAGCTACAGCTTCATGGTAGTGCAGGATTCATTATCTTTTATATGTTTTGTAAAGAAATAATGTATTTATGTTGTGTAACTGACTCACACTTTGAATGTACTGGGTGACTTTAGGTATTTTATTATCAGGAAATGCATAATTCTACAAGTGGTAATGCATGTAAAAAACAGTTGAAATAATGAACAGTATGAAAGGAGAGGAGATGAGACAAAAGAAGAGTAGAACTAGGGGCCAAAGAAGCACTTCAAAATAAGTATTTGGTGGGGTTTTTAATTACTATGTTATCATTTAACTTCTGTATTCAAGCGTTAACAAACCAAAAGAACTTGTTCATTACCATTTTTCCAACATCCCTGCAGACCTCCTAGATCTGCAAATACCTGAAAAATATGAATTTAGACAGCTAAAATACAGCCTTTTAATTTTTTCCGGCGTACCCTGTGGCTCAACCTTTTTTCTGAAGGTCAAAAGAGTTCTATTCATCTGACATAAGTGGCTTGAGTGTGGCATTTATAACTTGAGTAATGTTATGGATGATAACACCATTAGACATTTTTACAGCTTCAGCAGGAACTCAGCCAGCAGGACTATCAGCCTGATAAATGCTTTCATCTTAAAGCTTGTATTGCTACAATAACCCCCAAACTTAAAGCTGCTCCTTGAAACCTATCGCCTGGCTAAAGAGATGGAGAGTGCCCTTGATATTTCTGGGTTTCTAAAGAGCTCTCTCAGGTTCCAGTGCAAGAATTAAGATGCCCACATGCAGCTGTTCTGGTCTGAATTGGAAATTACTGTAGGACTTTGCAATTTTAAATTAGTTGGGGGCATTGCTACTCGAAAGAGTTAGTTTTAGATTGAGATGAGACTGAACTGTGGGTGATGAGTCCCATAAAGTGTTTCTACAGGATTTTAAGAGGCAGAACTCTTATACTGCTATTTTCAGAAGCAATAGTTTCACCTCCTCTGTCTAGATATTTTGCAGTTATAAAATTCCTGAAAGACTGGTAAAAAACTAATCTACAGAGTAGGCTGAAAGTGGTGTGAGAAGTTAGCAATGACAACCAGTAGGATTTTGGCTTTGTAGAACAATTTTGTTTTGTAGAGATCTGACAGTGGTTATGTTCTGAACGCAGATAGTGAAAGTGGCCATGTACTGATTGTACATGTAAAACCAGTTCAAATAATGAACAGTGTGAAAAGAGATGGGATCATACAAGTGGAAGAAGAACAGAATAAAGGGCCACAAGGGGACTGTGAGATGAACAAAGGTTAAGTCTGCTCTTTTAAATCTAAGAATAGTGATCTGAGGCTTGTAGCAAACTTTAGCCACTGTTTTAACCCAGCAGGCACAAAAATATTTGTAATATGTAATGATGACAGTTTAGGCAGCCAGATACTGTTTTTTTCATTGCTTCTGATAATGTGAAACAATTCCATGGATTTCCTTAAGATTTTGATGACTTCATTGGAGTTTCTCTGTTAATATATTGTTCTAGTTTACAGCCTCTGTGTTTCCCCATCATCACCTTGATCACAGAAAAAGATTTAGTCCTTATTTTTGACCAAGACTTTTTAAGCCATACTTTCTTTCTGAAACTGTCAAAACTGCAACCATGAGAATTGCTTCCTAGGTGAGTGCTGTTGTCTAAGTCTGATATAGTGCACAGTTTGAATGCTGCAAGTCTGGCACAACATCTCAGAAGGAAGACAGAAATGAAGGCCTCTCACAGCAGAGGTCACAAGGGCTTTGAACAACAAGGGAGATCCTAAGTAGACTACAACTAATCAGCTTGGAAAAGAGATGATAAAGGGATTAGGTAATAGAGATCTATAAAATTGTGACCAATGTTAAGAATGTAAATAGGGAACAATTATTCTGTATTTATTTCCAGTGTTAAGAGGTAAAGGTTACCAAGTGAAATTATCAATTGTCAAAGAAGAGGCAGTATTTTTTGCTGGAAGCTACATGAGTATGTGGAGGAGGTGCCTGGTTAGTGCATCCTCATCTCTTACTCTTCCCCAAACACTTGACCACTGTTAGAGATAAGGTATAAGACTAGATTAATTTTTGATCTGAGCATATAATCATTAGAATCTTAAGTTTAAATGCACCAATAGTAAGTGGTAGACTGAAGGGCAAGTATAAGATTTGACCTTCCTTTTAGCTTCAGCTTTAATGCTGACTAGTTTTCAAGTTTATGAGTGCCTTTAAACTTGCTTTAAAACATTATTTGCCTCATATGGAATTACATGATAGAAGCAGCAGCCTTGCCTAATGCATTTATTGTTTTATGGATTTATTGATCCTTATTACCTGATGTTTTTATAAAATTAATCACATATGCAGGATCCTAACTTGCTTAAAGCCTCAAGATAGAAAATGCTTATAAAAAAAGAAAAAGTAGGTTCCAGTCAGTCTGACTTCAGTCAGCATGCATTGGCTATGGAGCAGTTTAGGGGCAAGAAAAAATAATTGTGTTATCCATTTTGTGTTTGAAATGGTGGGTAGAAGCTCTTAATCTCTTCCTGAATGTGTAACATACTGCCTTCCTCTTGGGCTATAATAATGTACTCCCAGTTGACTGATCATGTTGCTCTTTGCCTCTGATTTTGGGAGACGTTTCCCACCTTCTCTCAGCTCATCAGCTGAATAACCTGTCCTTCTCTATTCAACTTTCTATTTCTCTCAAGCTGTTTGAAATTGCTAAGACCTCATTTTTATCAGCTGTGCCTTTTGATATTGGTATGACTGATACATACCTTGGTTTCTGCCACCAATTTTAGAAGTTTCCATATAATCCAAGAGTACTGCAGAATCTGTGGTAGCCCTTCTGGCAGCTCACTTGGGTGATAGTAATGGCCAAGTTAAAATAAAGTGTAATGGCTTATTTTAAATGGAACAAAATGCACCACACTGTGAAACATGACTTGCTCACAGATTTCAGGAACTTACCTTGTAGACCCTGGTGCTTTGACTTCATTCTTCATATACATCTGTGATTATGATATGCTGTTGTGGCACCGTTTCACATCCCTGACTGCTTTGCTTTCAATTAATTTCCAGTGTAGCTAGGTTAGTTACAAGATGCCTTTGAAGGAGTGGCTGAGGTTTGGTGAGACTGAGGGCTGTTCTGTTATTTTCAGGTACTGTTTGGCACTGCTGATGGACAGGTTATCGTCATGGACTGCCATGGCCGAATGCTGGCCCACGTGCTCCTTCATGAGTCAGATGGGATCCTCAGCATGTCCTGGAACTACCCCAGCTTCTTGGTGGAGGACAGCAGCGAGAGTGACACGGACTCTGACGACTATTCCCCACCACAAGGTAGTAGTGCGTGCATGTCCTTCCACCGCAGGTTTGCAGGCACTCATGAAGGTATCTCAAACACCAGGGAGTGGTCATGCTGTACTGAAGCAGCAGGATGTCCATGTTTTCAAGCTGATAGAAGCTAAAAGTTGGTGAGTTCCTGTGCAGATAGTGTGGGGGTTGCAGCAAAGGGCTGCTATGGGGGAGTGGGTTCACTCCCAGCTCTACCACCAGGCCAGCCTGGCTGTGTGGCTTGCTACAGGCCACACCCTGTATGTGCTGCTCTGCCTCTTTTTGCATAAATGAGATAACAACACAAAGCACAAAGTTTTTAGTGAGGGTGAAAAACACTAGATAGGGGCATATCAGGTTTCACTGATAAGCAGATGTGACATACTGCAGTGGTCCATATGTGCCGAGGCAGCCAGAGAGCAGCCACTGAAGTTAATGCATTATTACATAGATTCGTGTGAAAAGACTAGATACAGCAGAAAGTACTACATCTTTAGTTTTAAAGAAATCCTATGAAGCAGAGATAATGCTTATCATCGTAGTCCCATTCCTTGATAGTCCTGGCATAAAGAGCTCAATAAATTCCATAGAAGGATTGGAAATGAAAATATTTCTTGCAATTACACAGGGTAGAAGAAGGGTGACTGGAGCTGTCTGGAGTTAATAATTCCCATGTTTCAGGGCACATTGCCAGTTTGAGGGTCAGGAAGAAATCCTTCTCTCCCCTTAAGTATAAATGTTTTTGTTTTAATCTCTTTGGAAATCAATAGCAAAGACCTAGGGGGGGGCCTAAATTAAGGACTAATATAACAGTGATTGTACAGTGACAAATTTAAATACATAATAGCTAGAAATATTATGAATCTGCATCTCAGATCTGAACCACGGAACTGAGGACTCTTGCAGTTTTAGTTCTAGTTTGGACTCAGTCAAAAAAACTGCTTTTTTCAAAATCATATGTGTATGTGTCAATATAATAAGCACATGTATTTAAAAAGTAATGATAGAAGATAATGTGATCATCTATTAAAATGTTAGCATCTTTTTGAAGTCAGTTTTGTTTTGGCTTTCATGCCTCACTTTTGCTACTGGGTGAGATTTCTTGCCTTAGAATATTTTCAAATTTCCTAGTAAGTTTCTAAAGCAAGACAGGAACAACACTAAATTGTTTTTTTTATTGCTTTTTAAAAATACTGAGATTCCAGTTGGAGGATGGTGAAGCTGGAAAGTACACAGATAAGAACTAAAATGATCCAAATGTGCTGGCTTTTTCTGAGTCAGTCGGAGAGGTGGGTGGACTCATTACAAGCCTACAAGTCTAATTTAATGATTACCCAAACATGATATGTTTTCTTTAGAGCAGATGCAGCATAAACCTCTCAAAGGTGACAAACCTTTGACTCACACAGATGTGTGGGAAGTCTTGGAAGTTTGATGGGTTTTTCTTATCAAATTATATACACACGGAGATGGTAATTACTAGACTTCTCTCTCCAAAGTGCTTTTTGATCAGCTTTTTTGCAAGTTCAGGAAGCAATACCACTCTGAACTGGCTGTGCCGTTTTTGTTGACTGAAAAGTTGCTGGCTGGGCCTTGAGAGGTGCTTTATCAGTGGCGTCTCCTGTCAGAACTTGTAAACAAGAAGAGTTAAACAGCGAGTGCTACAGATGGTGATATTGGTCATTAAGTAATTGAACAAGGGAATTTCAGTGAATACTGAAAAACAAGCCCAGAGGGGCAGAGATTTTGTAGAAATGGTTTTAGAGCCGTGTTTCCATTTGGGCTCATCTGTATCTTTGAGTGCACCAGTGCACTCCTGGTATGCAGAATGGCAGGTAACTTTTCATGCTGCTGCCTAGCTCTTAACATTTAGAATACAGTAATTTGTGAAAGGTCAGTGTGTTCCCTTGAAGTTCTTACAATGTCTCTATGTGTCTTCAGGAAGAGTCCCTAGCACTTACTCAAGCAGGAAGTGTATCTAACAAATAGCTTTTAATGTGATTATATTGTTTATTAAACTGGTTTTCAACTTGAGTCCCAAGGAAGCCTTCCAAAACATTGGTTTTCAATTTGTGGAGACTTTGGGGAGTTGACAATGGAGTAAGATTGAAAACCACCACTGTCATAAATCACTCTGAATATACTGCAGTAAAAAATTCACAAAGTAAAAACATTGGGGTTTCACAGAAGCAGACAAACCAACTACCTAAACCTGCCTTGCTTTTGTCCATAAACATTGCAGAAATAAATAGGTAGGGTTTGAGGCTTGGAACCACTCCTGGTGTCAGTAGGCTGCAGTACAGTGTATTTCAGCGTGGGTGTAATTCCTTGTGGTTGTTTGCCTTTTGCTCACTCCAGAGCCTTGTTTTTGCAGATGGGCCAGCTGCATATCCAGTCCCGGTGCAGAACACCAAGCCACTACTTACTGTCAGCTTCACATCGGGAGACATCAGTTTAATGAACAATTATGACGACTTATCTCCTACTATCATCCGCTCAGGGTTGAAAGGTACAAAAATAAGCCATTTCAGCCCCTTCCTATGCTCTGTTTTTCTTGTATTTTTGATGATGTGTGTATGGGTTATGTTTTTGTGGTTGTCTCTCCTAACCCAGAATAATTCAACCACCGTTATTGCCATTTCTGGTGGTGACACCTGCTGGTGTGTGTTTGAAAAAATGTTTAAATTTTTAAGATCGTGTTTTTCTGGCAGTTTTGTAGAACAAATTGATCTGGATGCTGTTTTTCAGCTGAATGTGCTAATATGTTTATGGTTTTTGTGAATGCCCCTGCTATGTAACACTTCCTTTCCATTTTTAATTCACAAGGTCTCCTCCCGTGGTTTTGGTAACCAGGTGTGAATCACAGTGCTGCTTTGACTCCCACAAATTTGGGAAACTTGCTAGAATTATTAATTATCAAGAGGCAAGTTATTGTGAGAGAAGGAAAATTCCACTGATTAATTACTACGCATCTTGCTAAGTGATGTGGATGACTGTTTGTAAGATCAGTATTCCATGTAGAATCTTTAATTCACATTGAATTTTTTACTCTTCTTACCTATCAAAAACATCCCTTACTTTGCCAGCACTCTCGGTACAATTTGCAGTGCTTTGCCTGGAGAGAAGTTTTAGTTCACTATGTCACATAAGCATATACTTAAAAATAAGTTTCATTGATTCATTTTCGTCTCCACAGGTAAATTAGTTATATATTGGATGGAAAAAAAACCAAAATGCTATTGGAGCAGACTCTCAGCTGTTCTGTAACAGTGGGATATTTTTGTTGAAAAGTTGCCCTAACACCAGCACAATAGTTTTTGGATGATCCGCTATGTAGGATAGTCTTAGGAGGTAAAAAAATCACCATTGAGGTTTCTTTTCCACTCCTGCTTCCATCTGTGCCAACACAAGAAGTGCATGGCTGGCAAAATGCAGCATCATGAGGCAGCCCTATGATCCAGAAAACTTCTTCAGCCAAAAGGAGGCCTGAAATCTGGGAAACTACAGCCAGTTTGGAGAAGCGCTTGTGATATCCACCAAAGGGACTGTCCAGCATCTCTACAGAATTATAGTAAATAGAATGGGCAGTAGTCTTGAGTTGTCATCTAGTGCAGCTTTCAGCTGGAAACAGTAGGAGAAACAAACCCCGTCTTATTCTCTGTTTAGACTTGCAGGGCTCTATCTTGCTGAGGTTGTCTGTCCTGGTTCTCTTTCTCTTTCCATGTTGACTTTTGCTAATGGAGAAAAGATCTCTTAATTACATCACCCTCCTCTAGCAAAATATTAATGTGCAAGCTAGAGTAGAAATATTTTTATGAATTGTAAACTATGCAACATACTGCTGGATTGGAAGTATGAGACAGAGAATTGTGCTTGGGATATCACTGTATGTTGCTTTGGAGCACTGTACAGTGGAAAGTACTTTACCTATCATTTTATATAGAAGTACACATTTTCTATATCTTCTTATCAAAATTTTTTTCAAGTGACTGTAATTTCGCTGTCTTTTGTAACATGCAAGAATGTGCAAAACCACCAGCTCAGGATCTTCATCCTCTCCAGCCACTCTGTATTCTGAGAATGGATTGTTTTCAATATTGTTTGCAAGTCTTAATTCGTGTGGTTTTGTTTGAAATCTCAAAGTATTGCTTTGTTGTCTCTGCAACAGATGTCCTTGTCTTTATGGTTGCTGTAGTCTATTCCATGTGTTTTTAAAGCAGACAGCTATAAAATTATTTCAAGCAATTGCAGTATATTTTTGTCATTCCACTAGCTTTGAATAGCTGTCATTTTACTGGGAATATTTATATTAAATTGACATAGAAAAACTTTTGCCCTTGGATGAGAATTTCGTTATTCAAATACAAATTCTCTTTATCCAGCTTGAATGCTCCTGGAAGTTTTGTCAGTTCTAGTGGAGGTCCTGACATGTTCAGTTGTATCCTTTCTCTTTTAAGCTTTTTAACTCAGTGATTTTCAGTGCACTGCTACCTGAAGGACTGCTGAACTACATCTACTAGTTGTAGTAGTTAGCTGCAACAACTACCTGCAGAGCTATTGCGCGTTCAGAGTGCTGTCTGTTCGAAGTTCACTGGTACACATGCCTGTAGTGGCTGGCAAGTAGTTTTGTGGGGTGACTCTTGTCCACTGATTCACTTGCAGACCGTTAACCTAGATGAAACCTCCATCTGCTTTTCAATCTCTGTGCTTGTGCTGAGAACTAGTTATCAGTTGAGCTATTTCACATCAAGGTTTGATAGTCATTGGAGATGCTGTTAGCATAGAGCCTCGCTGTCTCAGAGGGGGATGCTGCAGCCCACATCCAGCCCTTCACTGCCTTTGCAGCACCTAAATCTAGGAGACTTGAGAGAGAGAGAGAAAACTGCTGGATGCAGTAATTGCTCCTGTTCCTCTTGGTATGGGGATTGACTGAAAGTTTTACCCGAAGACATGTATCCAAAGGAGATTGTTTTTTCACTTTATTAATTGTGTAGTTAAGGCAGTTACTACGAGTGGGGTTGATCAGCATGCCTCATTGCTTTCTAACCTGCCTGTTGTTACACTCTCTGAGAAAGATGAATTAAATTCCACTGTAGATTATTTAGAGGCCTGAGGACTAAGAGGAAAAAAAGAGGCATACAGTGCCTAGCTGTGAAAAAATTATCTTGAGGAACATGCATCTTGCCTCTGATAGGTACAGAAGCACAATTCCCATGAGAAATTTCAGAAAGTTGAAATAAGACAAAACCATTTTAAATTTCACATAAAAGTCCCTGAAAATGACAAGTTGACAACTTGAAACAATTTTGAGATCCTTCCTGGCAACTCTCATTTCTCTCCTGCTTCTTCATTTGAAGACAGCTTCTCGCCCACAAATGTCTTCAAAAGGTTCTTGGCAGATTGAGCATCGTAGAGCACAAAAGTTTTGTCTTTACCTCCACTTTGTCTCAGCACAAAATAACTGCCTTTCACCTCTGATTTTAGAGTAAAAAGGTTTAAAGAGTAGCTTGGTATTCCTTGCACATGCAAATCTGCCTCTGAAGCACAAGCAGAAACACAAGATACTGTTTTAGTGTTCTTGTTGCAGTGTGACAAGGAACTGGAGGATAGAAGGGTTTGAAATTAGCATCCTCAAATTTCGCTGTGGGCGTTCCTCATCATGAGATGCCTGTAGGAGAAGTAACTGATATGTGTATTCATATCCATGTATATGAGAGAGTAAGCAATCCCTGTGTGCTTCTGGCAAACTCCTGCTAGACAGATGAGTAGACTTTCACAAGTCAGGTGCCGAAAGAAAACCTATGACATGGAGGCCATATATATTTGTGGACAAAAATCTGAAAGTCTTTCTAGTTTGATGTTATACTAAACCGTAACTTTAGTTTGAGTCGTACTTGAAGTTATATTCGCAGCCAGTGAGAACATGAGGCATTGCTAAATATGCTGCTTTTTTTGTAGTGTAGGGTTTTCCAGACAAATATTCTTTGCTGCTCTCTTAGTGAGATTATTTATCTGCCTATTAACTTGATTCCACTTCTTTACCCCAGAGATCTGCATAAGATCTTCCACATCAGTTTTAACATCCCTAATAAATTCTTGTCCTTAGGTACTTAGGAGCAACCACCAATTATATTCTAGACTCACCACAGAGAAAGGTTTTTACACGTTTTTTTTGCAATTTACAAAATAAAGTCATGCTTGAAAGTGCATATGCAGCGTATTTTTTACTATCTTAATGAAAGGATTTAGGTTTCTAAGTACTTAAGTAACTTCTGAGAGCATGATTTAGCTGTTCAAGTCACTTTGCAGCATCTGGGAATGCTGTTCTTACTGATTCTAATCAGTGATTATTGCAAACCATCTTTGTGATTTCAGATGTGGTGGTACAGTGGTGCACGCAGGGAGACCTTCTTGCAGTAGCAGGCATGGAGAAGCAAAGCCAGCTGCTTGACCTCAGCAACGGTTCCCTGTTAAAAAGCGCACTTGTCAAGTTCTACAATGTGCGCGGGGAACATATCTACACTCTGGAGACACCTGTGCAGGTAGGAGGTATTTTTAAAGTCAGTTCTCAATGCTTTGCTGACATGCTTTTCCCACATCAGCTTGTTGGTGTAGTGCTGCAATGTGAAAAGGGTTGCAAAACATCCTTAACACACTTTAAAATATGATGTAGATAAAAATACTGTTTGCATTAAGATAGACATCCAAGAGTGCATCTGATTCTATGGCCCGTTGTGCTAGGTATTGGGCAAATATATAAGGAGAAACAATCTGTTTCCCAAAACCACTGGGCCAGGAATGAACAAGATAGAAAAAGGAAATTCTGTTGTTTCATGGATAAGTGACTGATGAGAAAATACTAGGTAACTTGCTTGATGTTGTAGCAGAGCCAAGTGCTGGACAAAAATGTTCAAAGTCCAGTATCATAACTGCAAGATTATTCTCTCTTTGTTATTGCTGTAATTTTCTAATGTACAATCAGTTAAACTGAATGCAGTATTTTACTTTTTATAGCATCAGATCTAAACAAATGAATCAAAAAGTCTTGTTTCTGTTCCCATCTTCTGTACAGACTTTCACTGTAACCTCAGTCCTGTTACTTGACAAGTAAATGTCAGCACATGGTCTGCATGCTGCTCAGTGGTACAACATGGCTCATAGGTCTTGCTGATACTTCAGAACCCAACTGAATGTCGCTCCACAGTTTATTTCATTTTCTGCAGAACAGAGATGACTCCCAATTTATGACTGTACTATTGAAACTTAATCAATTTATAATAGCTTTGAAATCTAAAAGTGAAGGAAAATGCTATATATATGTTTACTTTATGTTTAATGATGATACCATTTATTATCATTTCTTTTTCAGTACCCAGATCTGGGATGGATACAAAAGGATGACATAGTAAACCAGCTGCTAAGCTTTTGTGTTTGCCTATATTTAGCATTAACCTGTGCTTATTAACATTAGCACTCTAATTTAGATAGAATTATTTAATTTTGTAATATGTAAAATAATGGTCTCTAAAGCCAACCTAAATACGTACAGTGATATGTAGTGCTAATTTAGGTACCTAAAGGACTTACCCATACACACTGCTTTATCGTCTTAAACGTAGCCCTTTCAGCAAAGTAGCATAACCCTTTCGTCTCTGGATTGATTGTGGAGAAGACATATTTATACCTGTGTTGCTTATTCCCAGACCAGGTAAAAAGTGAACCTCATTCTCTTGCTTCAGTACCAGAATACAGTATGTCCACATTAGCCCTCAAACCAGTGTAGTGCTCTGGGGTCAAGCTGTGAAATCGTGATTTGAGCATTGGAACTGATGGGGTCAGGTTGCCTTAAGGTGTGCGTGCGTGCAGGCTCTTCTCTTACTGCTTTTTCCCAGTAACCTCAAACTCTCCATTTAAATACCTTCATCTCCTCTAGTTCTTCCTGCATCCCTTCAACTTCATTCCATATTTTCAGCTCTTCTCCTTTCTCCTCTCCTTAATCAGCCGTGAGAAAGCACGTGTTGTGGCTGATGTGAGGGTTAATTATTCTGCCGTTATATGAGTACTTATAGGGCAACTGACACGCCACACAGAACAGGTAGCTGTCAAGCTCATCCTGCAGCATTTCTCACAGTGAAAATACTAACATGACCCTCTCTGCTCTTTCCAGCTGGTAATGTTCACTGAAACTGCAGCATTTTAATATCATGGAGATTTCTTTCCCCATTGTCAACTTCAGATGAAAAGCCAACAGCTTGGGAAGTTTTAAGCCAGGCTGGAAGTGAAGGATGGGGGAGGCAGGAGGTGGCAACAACCACTTAACAGCACAACCACAAAGTCTAATTTCTTTGGGAAACCAGGATAAAAATATCATTTAGACTGGTATGTTTATTTAAAAACTGTGTGCATAAACCTGCCTAAAATCAGAGCCACTCCTCTACTCTTATCAGTTAGCGTTTATTCTCCTTATTTAGTGCATTTAAATTCATATTTACTCAGCTACAGGAGGAAGTGAGGGATCTTTCAGAAGGATGCCTGTATCTGCTCATGTGGACTTTTATGCTTCTATGTATTTGACTGCTGGTATAGCGGTATTACCAGCTAAGTAACAGGTATGCGAGAACATTGCAAAGTATTTGGTTTGCTAACAAAATCAGATAAAAACTGCTGTTGCAAAAAAATTGCTAGTAACTTTTGTTATTCCATGCCTCTGCTCCAAAAATGTATATGCAAAGGTGACAGAGTGAGTCAGTGGTCCTACTAATTTGTCTGCTGACAAATTCGTCAGAGTTAATTAATTCATTTTCTGGACCGTGACTGTCAGCCTTGTAATGGGATTTTATAAAATTCATCATTGGTTATTGAAGAAAGAAAAGAAAATAATTTCCTCATCTCAGACTCTTCTGCTAGAACTGCTTCTTCTAAAGCAAGCAAATGCATAACTGGGAAAGCACATTTATTCTAAATGAGCATTTTTCTGAATATAAAGGTAAAAAAATAAAGCAACGATAAGCATAGAAAGTAGTGGATTACAGGTGCAAAAACGATTTTCCATGTCGTACTCTGTCCCAATTCTTTAATAAAGCAGACACTGAAAATTTAATCAGTAAAATATACTGAACAGTTTTTGTTTCTGCTGTTTGTTTGTCCTGTCTTTGGTGGGATATTCAGGAAACGTAAGATTTTATCATTTATAACAAAACTCAGTCTAAAACACAACTTGGCTGGAATGTTACCTAACATGAAGTCTTGGCAAACCCCAAGGCAGAATAGATTTGGATACTACAGGTTACTCATCTGGATGATGACCGTTGTCATGGATCCCTTCAAGGTGTTTTATGTGCCATCTCCTCCTCCAGTGTTAGTGTGGTTTTGGCACACTGTCTCATTTGATTAACTTACTTAAGCTCTTACCTTTGGAGTAGGATTTGATGGTTCATAAACCTAGTTTGCTGATTATAAAAACCCTAGATAGGGAGATCACACTTGTTCAGAAGTATCCAAATGAATGCAGTGGCTTTGCATGAAAAATAACGCTCATAAACAGAGTGGTAGAGTTAGCAGAGTGTAACTGTGCCTCTTGTGCCTGCTCTGGGCTTCAGCCTGCCACCCTGCCATGCTGCAAGCATATATTTGCAGAATATAGTGGAAAGAGCTGGAAAAGCTTGTGTAAGGGTTGGGCAAATGTTGAACTTCTGATACACAGAATCAAACTGTTTTGAACCTTGAAAGAATGATGAAAAAACTTCAGAAGGGACTTCAGGAAGTCACACCAGATCTTTGTCTTATTGGAAGCAATCTATGAAAACTGGGTCTATACTGTGACTCCAAAGACTTGATTTTATAAATGAAGAACATATCTTATTTATTTTATAAATAAACAGCATATCTTCAAGGCTGTCAGTCAGCTGATAACTATTCAAAAATACACTACCAATTTCTGTAACATGTAGCTCTTACTATGTTTGTTCTCGTGTACATGAACACCAACCTGATGAACCAAAAATATGCCCTGTTCTTTTAGCTGGCAGGTTTTCATGGTCTTGCTTTTTCAACATTTAAAAATGTGATTGCAACAGCAGGTTGCCCTGGTGCTCATATTTTTTTATTGGAAGAATGTTCATTTCTCACATTATTTGTTAAATCTTCATCGCCCTCACTTGGCATCAAGCAGGGATGAGAATAATCAACTAATTCAAGACAGTTTTACAGTTTTGCTAAAATTCTTTACCAGAAATGCTGCAAGCCAGTTCTGTCATTTCAGAATTTCTCATCTGATGTGCAAACAGGTGTTTATTATATCAGCTAACCATACCTGCTTCTTAAAGCTCCCTTCTGAGTGGATGCAGCTGCTTCATATCTTCTCATTTGAAGTTTGAACAGAGGAGTCTCCTGCAGGATCACTTCAAAATTTACCTAACTGCTGACTTTACCAAACCTGTGAAATTATCCTGATGGTTTGAAGTTGTGACTTATATTTTGGTTAGTTCTTCACTTTTTATCATTTTCTTTCCTATATATCCCAGAAAGGACCAGGGGAACAAGAACATGAATTTAGAAACCCTGATTCTGATCTCTTTTATACATCCATAATCCAAGAGTAAACTTACATTATTTTATTATTTTATACCACTGTGTAACTGCTGTAAGAACAGATTAAATCTCAAGTGCAATGAAGCAGAAGAATGAGTGTGAACTGAACCCTATATGGTCCGGAATCAGCTATATAGGCAACAAGATTAGATGCAGAAAAACTGTAATCACATTTTTATCAGTGTAATATTTTTAAAACCTAATTCACAATGGTGTACCAAAGGTTAAATCTTTATGGGAGTGGTTTCCAGGAGTCTTTGAGAAGAAGACCCCCTTGCTCTAAACCTGCTGCTGTCAACTGCAGCCTTCACAGCATTTCACAGGCTGCTTCTCTACTGGAAACATCCCAGCATCTGAATTGATAGATTTAAGATTATATGATCTTGCAGAAACCTGGTGGTTGTGTAGAAGCTATTTTCCTAAGACCTGAGAAGGAGGGTGCAGTTTTAGGTTAAATTCAGATCAAAAGGCTTTGAGAGAAGAGGCTGCCTTTTATGTTACCCAGCTGAGCTGACATTGCTTACTCTGTCTTCATTTATTCATGTAGGGTGTTCAGGTTTGTTGCTTCTGAATTAATGTTATCTTTCATTTATATCACCTGAAATTAATCCTGTTTACTTGTTACTGGATGACAACAAAGCTTCAACAAGAGTTAATTTTCTTACAGAAAGTTAATCAAGAGCAACAGTTTAGAACTAGCTGGTGAAACATTCTTTGGGATGTCAATAAGGACCTTGATGTTTTCCATATAGGCCATAAGATATCTCTGACTGCTGCAGAAATTGGTCATGATCAGGACTGGAAAATGGAAACACTTCTCTAAGCAAAGACTTGTTCTGCTAAAATGAAATCTCATTGTTGTATTGAACTCTACAAAAAGAAAATAGTGTAGAAACAGGATATAAGGAACATCTGCAAATCAAATAAGAGTTTTCTGAGTGAAAAAATTGTGTCATAGTCGTTTTTGCTTTTATCACCACCAGTTCTTCGTGGTTGATATTATTCCCACTGTAAATATAGGGAACAGGAGAGCAAAGAAGGTACATCACTTTCCAGCATCAATCCGCGCATGCTGTGGCAGTACAGAGATGTGCACACAGAATTCACAAGAGCTGGGTGGGCACTGCAGCTGTTGCACCTTCCAGCTTCTCTCTGAGAAAAGAAGAAGAGAAAATGTGTGTCTCCACATCAGCAGTGAGAGCAACCAGACTATGTACGTCAGAGTTTTATTTACAGCATACCATTCACTAGATACTATTTTGCAGTTGGATTATTTCTCCTGAGAAGAATCCCGCTTGTTGCTGGGCTTTCTGCCCTGGAATACCATTTTTACTTCATTACCAGTGGGACTCCCGATGCCAGCAGACAGGGGATTAGTGCAAGCATCAGGCAGCCCCATGGCTCAGGATTTCTGAGCTCAAGGCAGACAGTGAGAATCAGCTTGAACAAGTGTTTTCATTGACTAAACTGCATACAGGTGATAAAAGGTATATAAGTTATTTTCTTTCCTGTGAGAGAGACAGACGAGTGACTTACAGAAGCAACCACAGAGCTTGAGCAGCAATAACCGTTCCCACGTGCTTTTCTAAGGGGAGTCAACATCCCGGCTGGGGGTACAGATTTGAGTAGATGTAGCTGACTTTCAGCCACTCTAAAAAACATGGCAAAAGAGCTCCTTGTTGACCACTTTTTGAGATGTGTTTTCAGTCAATATTTCTTCTGATAAAACATCTTATTTTCTTGTTCTTTAGCCAAGTGTTTCTAACATATAATTGTCATAGCGCTGAATCCTATCTGTGTGCAGAAGTTCAGGGTTTTTTCCAAGATTTTTTTTTTTCCTATGTGTTTGTATTTAAACCCTGGAATTCATTCAGATATTTACAGTTTGTGCTGAGATTTTCAAAACCTGATGAGATTTTTATATGCAAAGTGAGATTAGAAGTTATCATTACACATTATATTTGTAGCTGCATTTCCTTGTTCCTGGCAGAAAAAAACAAGTGTGCAAACATGGAAAACAAAGTTCTTCTGTACTAGAATCTGCTTGTTCATTTTCTAACAACTTTTTTCCTTCCTTTTTTTTCTTGCTATCACAGTGCAAATAAGTGGCAGCTTTATGAGGAGTGACAATTTGCATAGGACGTTGAAGTTCAATTTTTTTCTCAGCAGAGTCTGGAAGGAAGGCTGTGGCCAGTTCATAACTGACTTGCTGCAGTAATTGACTTATACCCTTGTCCTTCAAGTGAAAGAGTGGGAAGAATAGTTATTGAAAAATATTATTGGAGCAGTACATTTAAAGGTCAGGTCAGATCTGGCATTTGGGTGATCTTTTATTTCTCCAGCTCGGTAATGACAGGCTAATTTTGCCTGAACTTCATCTTAAATCTTAGCCCTTCACTGTAAATGAAGTGTTGCTGGATATTAGGCTTGAGGAGCACCAAGGGACTGAGTATTCCGTAGAAAAGGAAGGCAAGGCGTATCTGGGGAATCAGCAAGCAAAGACAAACCAGTATGGTACAAGCACTCTTTGATGAGATTGAAAATACTAAGATTAAAACATGTGATGTATGTGGGGAGACGGAATGTACAAATGGAAGAGTAGAAGTGTTGTGATAGACAAGCAGGACATTTGTAGGTAGTGTATGTGCATGTGCATGTGTTTAAACATGTACCCAGTCACATTGTTTACCTAAAAATATATAAACAGAGTATAAGGCAGTCAGACATTCAGAAGCTTAAAAGATGGCTGAACTATGGTTGCCTGTGAGGAAACTGTGGTGAAATCCCTCAGTGAGGCAGTGTCTTTCATTTTGGACTTTCGACTCTTCCCCAGCTTCACAGTGCTGTGTTGCAAGAGGTCCCACTCGGTGTTTCAAAGCTTATGAAAAACCTATTCATTGACAATATGTTTAAGATTGCAAAGGTTTTTGAACTGATGCTACCTGCATCTCTGCTGTTCTCTGCATGCAGCAGTAACCTGAGGAGAAAAGAGGTTTATTTTGACTCTATTTGCATGAGCAGAGGCCTGTCTGGGTGTGATATATTGGATTATAAATGCTGCAGTACAAGACTTCATGGTAGAGCTATCTGGGTGTGCTGTATTGGATTATGATAGCTGGGATGTTAGACTTCTCTTCTGGCATTAAACTCTATCCAATAAATAAACATTTGTGTACTAAGTCACATATTTGTTTGTTCTTTCACTGTATTTATTGGTAAGCTTTAGTTGGTGCAAGATGAACAGAAGGATGGGGTTTGGATCCCACCATAAGGCTCAGGTCAATAATTCTACCCATGCTGGGTTTCAGCCCTTGGGGAAATCAGGGTGACTTCTGCTGGTGATGATGGACTCGTGATGGTTCTTTTAACCTTGATCTCAGAGCGCAAAATTAAGGTGACCAAAATGCCAAGGGGTTATAATTCAATCAAGCAGTGTTACTTTATTAATTTGCCCATAAAACGGCACGTGATAGAGAGAGAGAGAAAGAAAGAGAAAGGGAAAGGAAACAGGGAAAAGTAAAAGTAAAGATGAGAAATGAGATTACATTTATCACCAGTCCAGTTCCAGAAGCGTCCCTCTGGTCTCCGGGTCCCGTGGAGTCCTGCCGGTCCTCCGTCATGGTTCGGGATCCTCTGATGGGAAGATCTTCAACGGTGTCCATTCTGATCTCTTCTTTTATGCTTCTTCACGCCACCTTGCTACCATTGTTTTAGGCCAGTCTCCGCCTTGATTTCGCAACCCAGGCTCGTACTGCGCAGGCTGAAAAGATTCACGTTTTCTTTTGCCAATGCTTACGTGTCCAGCATTCAGGGGTCTTTCTCTGGTCCATTGGGTGACCTCAGGACCCTTGGCAAGCTTCTGGGCATGCTCCTTTTCGTTGGCCATTGTTTGGGGGAGCAGGTGAGGGACACGTGTAGCTGAGACTGCAGGTGAGAACACATCTTCTGGATGGCAGCAATTGTCCCTGGGTTGAAGAGACCCTCATAACAATAGCCTTCAGGAGGCTGGGGCTGGTTTTAGCTGAAGCAGCAGGTGAAGTCCACACAGCAGCCATTGTTAGCAGCAGCCCCCCGTATCGGAGAAAACAGTGCAATACAATGCTTCTCCTCGGGCCTCTCTCCAAATCATTGTCCACGTGTTCTTTCTGGTGTTCTTTCTGTCAGAGCCTCAGTTCTCTAAGTTCTTGATGGCGATGTTCAGGCAAGTACTGCTCCATCTTTGGACCGACTCTCACACTTTCTCAGGCTGTCGTATAGTAGATGTGGCAGGTACCTGGCTTGTGCCAGTGCCTTTTCAATGCATTTGTTTGACAAGCAGTTTGAACTGTCTCATTACTGCCAGACAGTGTGAGGGCTGAGCCACACTCTCAAATCATGAAAATACCAGTCAGTAAGGGATACTTTATGTGACTTCTCATCAAACTTAAGGCTCTGTCCCACAGATTATGGTTATGACAAGCCATGTAATAATTATTGATGGTACACAAAGAATTTCTCAATTCTTTTGAAGTTCTTCACTACAAAATGCCTTTAGCGATTAATGTGAAAATCACATGGTTCACAGTCGCTGCCCCATTTGCTTATTAGTCAGCCTGAAGGTTTGTGCCTCCATGGAAGTGTGTGTGTGTGTGTGGTGTGCCTACATGTAATGAAAATGAAGCTTCTTCATTCCTCCCACTTTAAAACCGATATTTTCCTTGAAATTTAAATCTAGGATAAGGTGACTTAGCAGGGGAGATTTTTTATCTGAAGAAGTTGTTTCTGTCTTGATAATAGACAATGACAGAGTGCTGTGCAGCTGTATTTTGTATCATGTCATTCACATACAAACATCTTGTCCCAGTTTCTCACCTTTAAGCATCTTGAATTTGTAACTGAAGGGGAAGCTTTTTCCCCAGACTAGATTACTAACCTCTGGGCTGATCTAACCTAGGTATCTGGGTGTCATATGACTAGAGAGGATTGAATAAAAGTTACTACTGGTGGTGCCTTGACTCTTTTCTTCTGTATAGTTAATTCTTGTTTGGTGAATCTTGTAAAGAGTCTTTATATTTGTATCTTTATATTCCAAAGAGACCCTGACCTTTCAGTAAACGCAGTTCATAATTTAAATGAAAAACATATTTGCTTCAACTTTTGAGTATCACAGATTATGAAAAGAAGCTGCAAAATATTTCTCATGGAGTGGTAGTTTTTTCTTTATGTTGTTTATTTGTATAGAGATAGCAGATATGGGATTGAAATTCCATACAATATGTGTACATGTGCAAACGCAGATGCTTTGTAACACAGAAAGCAAGAGATGACAGGTAGATGCAGCTAAGACTCATGAAGAGCAAAAGTAATAATGATAGGACTGTAAGAGGTCACAACAGACCAGTGCTTTACATGAAAAAGATAGGGTTTAGGAAGACAGTTAGAGAGCTCCTTGCAAGCACACCTCGGTATTCTCACATGAACTCCTAATGCTCACGCGGCAAGGAATAATGTCCAAAGCAGCTTTTGAGTTGTTTATTGTTATTCTGCTCCACATTCTGACATGTAGTACCAGTCACCCCTGACTCTTTCTGGTTTTACTGGCATGAATTCAGACATTTCTGAGTGTAGACAAGCAGAAGACAAAAGGTCATTCTCCGTTTTGTTTCCGGTGCTCTTTCTCAGTTCAATTCCTCTGGGAATAGTTCAGAAGAGACACTGTGCAGCAGAAGACTCAGTGCAAGACAAGAAAGCCAACTGGGTTTTGTTCAGTAGTTTACTGAGGGTCTCTGTGCATATAGTTTAACATTTCAGTTGTCAAATGTGAACTACTACCAGTGGATGAGGATTGATTAGATGACTGAAGAAATAATCTGATTAGGGCATCAAAAGATCCTGCTTTTTAACACTTTGTGACTTTGAAGTCACTTATCCTATCCGGGTTGCGTGAAGAGCTTTAAGCCTTGTGAGTAAAAGGTACTGTATAAACATCAACCATTGTTATCGATAATTTCAGATGTTCAAATTCTTCTCCATTTTTGCGGGCAGTAGAACACAGTTTTAAGTTTCTGAACACTCAGGGTAACGTGATCAGTGCTGAATTCATATGGTCACTTGCTGTGGAAGTATCTTGGAGAACGTATATTCTCTTTTAAAGTTGTATCCTTTTCCTCTCCATGCAGCGTCCCATCATCTCCATTTGTTGGGGTCACAGGGATTCGCGCCTGCTGATGGCTTCTGGACCTGCATTGTACGTTGTCAGAGTCGAGCACAGGGTGTCCAGCCTGCAGCTCCTGTGCCAGCAAACCATCGCCAGCTGTCTGCGGGATGACAAGGACATCAGCAAACTGACCCTGCCCCCTCGGCTCTGCTCATACCTTACCACTGCCTTTATACCAACAATCAAGGTAAAAGAAAATAAATGTGTGTGTGTGTGTGAGGAGGAAGAAAGGGTTGCTTGATTTCCACTCTCCATGCTGCTCCTAAGTGACAATGAATAAATGATGAGATATTCTGATTATCATAATTATCATTTTAAAAGCTTGATTAAGGGTCATTCCTGTCTTTTTCGAGAGCCCACTGATCCATTTGGTGCCTATTAAAATCTGCAAAGAGGGCTCACACATACTGATCTGTGTTATTCCATGGGAATGGCCTTTCCAAGGGTAAAGTATGCTGGTGAGTCACAAAGACTTCTGAAGAAGGTCATGCTGATGGTAATACTGTGTCACAGTTACAGGAGAGATTCACGGTGGTTCAACTGTTGCCTCCCTACTCGTTACATGAGTCCTTATATTGCCAGGAAAGTGATACTTAAGACCTGTGGCTGCCCAAATGTTTCTACTGACAGTGAGTTCTGCTGACCTTACTGCTCCAACAGTGCTGTGGGGAAATGAACCAGATATTATGGCTTTTCCTGTACCACAAGCAGAGCCAACCACTCAGTCCCTTTGTTTCATGGTTTTGCCATCAGTTACACCTCAGGATTTCCGAACTCTGTATCACAGCCTATAAACCAGAGCATTACCCCTCTACTCTGCCCTGGTGAGACCACATCTGGAATATTGGGTCCAGTTCTGGGCTCCTCAGTTCAAGAAGGACAGGGAACTGCTGGAGAGAGTCCAGCGTAGGGCAACAAAGATGATTAAGGGAATGGAGCATCTCCCTTAAGGAAAGGCTGAGGGAGCTGGGTCTCTTTAGCTTGGAGGAGACTGAGGGGTGACCTCATTAATGTTTACAGATATATAAAGGGTGAGTGTCATGAGGATGGAGCCAGGCTCTTCTCGGTGACAACCAATGATAGGACAAGGGGTAATGGGTACAAACTGGAACACAAAAGGTTCCACTTAAATTTGAGAAGAAAATTCTTCTCAGTGAGGGTGACAGAACACTGGAACAGGCTGCCCAGGGAGGTTGTGGAGTCTCCTTCTCTGGAGACATTCAAAACCCGCCTGGATGCCTTCCTGTGTAACCTCATCTAGGTGTTCCTGCTCCAGCAGGGGGATTGGACTAGAAGATCTTTTGAGGTCCCTTCCAATCCCTAACATTCTGTGATCCTGTATGTTTTTGTGTTACGTGTTTTTTGTGTATGTGTTATAGCATTAATTTGAGCCAGTTTCAGATCCTTGTTAAAACAATGCAGAGCTAGAATAACTAATTTAAGATCAGTAGAGCTGGCCCATCTTAAACAAGAACAAATTATATTTATAAAATAATGATTCAGCACAGTTCCATTTGGGTACTGCTGATCAGGGCAATTTGTGTGACTGTGAAACAATTAATTTGCCAGCAAAGAATAAATGCCTTGCTGTAACCATAATTCCTCCATCTCCAAAGACTCAGAGGATTTAACAGACCAGTGGTTTTCAGTTCTTTCTAGCATGCCTACTTCTCCCTAGGATGCTTTCCATGTTGTCCCAGAATCACCCCTGCAGCTCTCTTGAGCATCAGTGTTGCTTACTTGGCTCTTAGGGAAGGGATGGGATGGTTTGGGGTGGGATAGGATGAAGGCAGCAGCTGACTGTAGCAGGGCTGGGAGCCATGATGTGCATCAGAGAGGCAGAGGCAGTACAGGGGTCCATCATAGCCAACAACCCTTCTGTCATCTAGAGGGGATGTTGGCGTGGGGAGCAGCCACGGGGCTGAGGCAGGGTTCTTGGAAGTCTTGTGCCCTTGCTGTTTCATGGGCATTTCTGGAGCCTCCTCAGCACTGCTTTCTACTTTACCCTGGCTCTCCCCCAGCCACACACTCCCACCTATCTTGTCTGCCACGCCAGTGCCTGGCAAGACACCGTTTTCCCTGCAAACATTCCTCTTCCCCCTCCGGCTTGAGGACTACATTATAGATCACCCCTCAGCCCATATCCATCTCGCCAGGTTAAGGAGGTTCCTTTTTTCTGCTACTTTTTTTTCTTGTATTTTCATTTTGAAAGAAACTCTCTTGACTTATACACGTTAGTAGTATTTGTGTCGTGCAGGCTATATGGGCCTGGACAAAAGCAGTCCAATCCAGCTCAGTTAGAACTGAGCTCTTTATGTATTAATACAGTGTGCTGGCAAGCAGTGCAAAGTAACCCACCCTGGGCTTTGTGCTCGTATTTCTCCACATTGGATGTGAATAGGCCCTCAGCAAAGATGGGTCATGTCCTTGGAAGTGATATAGGAGGTACAAGCCTCTTCCAGAGTGATAAAGCTTGTGATAAAGCTGGGAGTTGAATACAGGTTTGTTGTCTAATTCAGTGTTCTAGCCACAGGTCCAGCCTTCCTCTTTGATGTAACTAGTTTTAGTTTTCTGTATACAACTGCTTTTGACCAAAATAAATAATACACAGCCATGCTGTCTAGTGTGGGGGTCCTGCGTAGCTCACACAGTAGTCTGTACTAATCTTGACCTGCCAAGTTAGAGTTGCGTTCAAATTCAGTTAGTTGTGTTGGGATTAAATCACCATAGAAAAAGAAAAAGAACAATAACCTATAGGAAACTTTCTCTTTCCTTCCTTCATTTAATTAAGCCTCCTATCCCAGACCCAAACAATATGAGAGATTTTGTCAGCTACCCAACAGCTGGTAATGAACGGCTGCACTGCACAATGAAGCGGACAGAAGATGACCCAGAGGTCGGCGGTCCGTGTTATACTCTGTACCTGGAATACCTTGGGGGACTGGTGCCTATCCTGAAAGGACGTCGTATCAGCAAGTTGCGG
Source organism: Streptopelia decaocto (assembly GCF_964273445.1). NCBI lineage: Eukaryota > Metazoa > Chordata > Aves > Columbiformes > Columbidae > Streptopelia > Streptopelia decaocto. The sequence continues at coordinate 57,551,326 of NC_138656.1, forward strand.
CCAGAGTTTGTCATCATGGATCCTAAAACAGATGGAAAAGCAGGTAGAACTGAACTGTTCCTCTGTATAAAAAACTATTTAGAAAGACTTTAGATATTAAATCCTCAAGAGTTAAAGAAAATCTATGTATGCAAAATGGAAAGTGGCATCTGATTTTTTTTTTCTGATGTGAAGAAAAATCTTCAGTGTGACCTGGGCTCAAGCCTCTGAAATTATACCATGCTGTCTTCTGTTTCACAAAAGGAAACTTTTTGTATTTTGAATAGTGGGGAATAGATCACTAATTAGCAGAAAATATTCTTTAGTCTCAACTTGAGTTGACTGGATGCTATTCACCCCTCTGAATTATGTTTCCTTGAGTCCGAATCATTGGAAATTTGGAGTTTATAGTAAACAGGGTGAAAAACATTAAATTATCTCTGCATAGTTTTATCTCAGCTAGTACTTGTGGACTGGATTTGTTTCTGATGACTGATAAGTCTAACTGATATCAGTTTTCTGAAGCAGCACTTACATTTTTTGTGGCCTGTCTTGATAGATGAAATCTATGGAAACAGCTTGATCTCCACTGTGATTGACAGCTGCAACTGCTCAGACTCCAGCGATATCGAACTGAGTGATGACTGGGCAGCAAAGAAATCTCCCAAAATCAGTCGAGCCAGCAAATCACCCAAGCTCCCTCGGTAACTATTTCTTGGATATTTTTTCCTCTTTTTCCCCAGCTTTTTTTTTTCTTTTTCATCCTTCAGACAGTCTTTGTTTTTACCTCCTCTGTGTTTAAGGTTGCCAGTCCAGTTAAAGCCTTATTTCCTCAGGGGTATTTTCAAATTCTTAAGTCCGTGCATAGGTGGCACAAATCCTGGCATAGGTGGCACTGCTGCTGTGGTGACATTGCAAGGGAGCCTCAACAAACAGATCATCTTAAACACTGGGTTAACAAGGTTCTCTAATAATACGCAAAACAAGCTTCTAAGCTATCAGTGTGGTTGCTTTCCTATAAGTCTTCATTGTATTAATTATGTGCATAGACATAACCCTCCACCTGCACAGAGCCTCACTGGGCATCTGTCTGCCAGCTTCATGTGATGGGATGGGATTGAGGCCCTGATGCCTTCTAGCTGCAGCTGACGCTTTTCCAAAGACATTATGTTATGAGCTCATCCTAGTATAAGGCAAAGCAAATGCATCCCTTTATATGGGAATACAATATGTGAAATACCTAAGTGTTAGTTACTAGTACTTGATAAAAGAACCATCAGTTCCTGAGCCTAAAACTAAGGTGGCTTAGGAAAAACAAACAAACAAACAAACAAAACCAAACAAAAGAAAACAAACCAACCAAACAAACAAAACAAAACAAAACCAAAAAAACCCCACACCAAACACAAAAAACAAACACAGCCAAAACAACACAAACATATCTTTCTGGTTTCTAAGAGCTTAATTTTGAAGTGTTTTTTCATTATTTTTTCCACCAGTGAGCTTTTTCAGGTGCTTGATCTCTTATTCATGACCCCGTTTGTATAGTGGGAGGTAGGAATAACTTTTGGCTTGGAGCAAGAGGACTGATGAAGTTTGTGGCACCTTGGTTTGCTGTACCAGCATGGAGATCTGCCAGCTGTCATATTTCCATATCTTGAGGCTTTGCTCAACTTCTGCATAGCTGAATAGCTCAGCCCTACACCTTTTTATGGGTTAGTGGAAGATATATTGTACCCAGTAGAACTGCTGTAAACTTTGTTGAATGAATCAGAAGGCATCCTTTCTGATTTACTGAATGTTAGGCCTTATATATCTTTAAGTTTGACCCGTAACTCATCATCCTGTAGATTCTACAGTCTTCATCAGTCACTTAAACGACAGCATACTGGTTGTCTTCATTACATCTTTATGTTCAAATACATTAATTTTGTGCATTTTTACATACCCATTGATGATTCTAATTTTTGCTTTATGTGCAGAATCAATATAGAAGCTCGCAAATCTCCAAAGATGTCTCGAGCTGCACAGGAGATATCAAGATCGCCAAGGTTACCAATAAGGAAACCTTCTATTGGTTCACCAAGCCTAACTCGAAGAGAGTTTCCTTTAGAAGATATCACTCAGGTACTGTGCATGTTGTGACCAGACCTGAGTCTAAATGCATCTTCTTCCAGAGGCAGCAAGTTGTGATATAGATCCAGTTTATCACCAATAAAAATTTTTCATTTAATTACAGCTACTAGATGGAACAGTTAGAGAATTGCATCTTCCAGTTCAATATTAATCCTGGCACCACTAACGACTGTCAATGTGAATCCATGTGAGAGGTTTTATTCTAGGTGCTGTTGTTGGCTGTTTGAAAGCATATGTGAAAATGTTTCTGATTCCGTTTCTCAGAGCTGTCCTAATGCCACCATAGTTCTCTGCTTTGTTAGGAATCTGCAGAGACAAGGAAATCCTTGCTTCAGAGGACCATATGTTTTCTATTTCATAATTATATGGAAAAGCCTCAATTGGAAGGAAGGCAAGGAAATAACACTTTGTGCGATATGTGTTGTTCATGTCCTGTGGGTCAATGAAACCTAGCAAGCTGTAGAACTGTTGTATACATCATTTCTGATGGTGCTCAGACATCAAAATGAGACTTCTTAATGGCTGGGTATAACAGTTGCTACATAGGCACATTAGGCTATTTCAATTAAATAAAAGCAAGAGAAGCTGGAATTGTATTATCACTCACAATAGCTTGATTGCTCTGCAGATTTTTATTAGAGCTTGATACAGGCTTTATTAGGTGAAAATTGTCTTGTTTTTGCTTTGCAGCACAACTACCTTGCTCAGGTCACATCTAATATCTGGGGAACGAAATTTAAAATTGTGGGTTTGGCTGCTTTCCTACCAACTAACCTTGGTGCAGGTAAAAGTAAACCCTATTGATTTTTTGCATGTCAACCTCTTTTCTAACAAACAACGAATTTATGCCATGTGGTTCCTTTTTAGTGATCAAAGGGCTTCTGTAACGGAGCACTTATTTTCTGTAGACAGTAGCAATTAGATTTTAAAAAATTCACTGTAACTAAAAGAGATTAAAATGCATAAATACAATAACGAGATGATCAATAAAATGTTAAAAGTCTCAGCTGTAATAAAAAGATTAATTAACAGTCAAGCCCAGACCTTTATTTTTACAGTCTATTTGAACAAAACCCAAATGAATTAAGAAAATTTTTCCAAGAAGACTATAAAAATCACAGGGTTTAAGTTACTGCAATAGAAATATTCTTAAAATTCTTATTTTTATAGTCATGTAGCTACTGATTATACCAAGATAATGTTAAAAAAGCTCTTACAGCATCATGCTCAAGATTCTTCAAGTCAGTGCATAGCCTTATCATATGGTTGTCTTGCTGGAGCACCAATAAATTGGTAGCCTTCATTAAAAGTCACAGTTGTCCAGCCTCCTGACCTCCTGTGTACACCATTTCTCCCTAGATAGTCCTGTTGAAAGGAAGAGGGCTAAGTCAAGAACAGGGTGCCACATAGCAGAACGGAGCTTGGAATTGAAATATTAATGCAAGTATTAGAGTTTCATGAGCTCTTCGGAAAACATTTTTTTTTCTTGTGTTTGATTATATAGTTAGGTCAGGACTACATAATGATGCATTGGATGTAGAGTTAGCTAAATAGGTATCTTTTGTGGCTATATTGACTACTGTCAGACAAGAGATGGAGTCCCAGCTACTGGGGAGAGGACGTTCTCTGGCCCAGCTGGCACACAAAGGTTGTCCTCTCAGGATACTGACTGGCACCCTGGGGACAACCAGTGCTACTACTAAAGGGCAGTGACACCTTCTACTTAATGGAGTCTTATGTAAACTCTCAGGTTTGTTGCATCCACTTCTTTTTCAGTTAATTTGCAAATTTATGGCATCTGCATTTGCAACGATTGTCAAAAGATAGTGTAAGAATAACCCTACAGGGTCAGACCAGAGGTCATTCTAATTCTCTCATTATCAGTGATAGATAAGTAGGGAAGGGTGTAAGCGCAGAGTAAGTGTATAGTGATACTTCCTTCAAATGTTCTCCCAGTCTCCAACCGTTTGGGTCCCAGGGACTTCCTGAGCCAGGAGGAGGTTCTTTGTGTGTAGTAACCCTCAACACATTTCCTTCCTGAGAGCTTCCAGTTTTCCCCTAAACTCATATAAGCGGGTAGCATCCTGTGGTGAAGAGTTCCAGAAGTAGAATGGAAAAATTATTTTCCTTCCATAAAAATAGATGTGAATACAAGGTGAAGTAATTCATTATTTCTACAGATTATTTAATTATAGAGATGCTGCTTCTATTTGAAGAGAAATAGCTGAAAATAACAATCTCTTTTATCCTGTTTATGCAAAGTGTTACATAGTGATTTTGCTAAGAATGGCCCATACATGCATTTGTTCATTAGTACATTAAATAAAAGGAGCCATAGCCCTTCTGTCTGCTCTAAATTGATTCTTTCTTACCTTTAGATGCTCTTTGTGTAACAGATTTTTAAAAATGTCTTGTTATACTCTTTCTCCAGTAATATATAAAACCAGTTTGCTGCATCTTCAGCCCAGGCAGATGACAATATATCTCCCAGAAGTGCGGAAGATTTCAATGGACTACATTAACCTGCCTGTCTTTAATCCAAATGTTTTCAGTGAAGACGAAGATGATTTACCAGGTAAGGAGGAACCAGAAGTCTGCCATGTTATGGGTTAAGCTAGATGGAGGACAGATCACTTGTGTTACCAGCCTCCTCTGGTAAACACACAAATCAAAATCTCTTAGTCTGATGGGGTCCTGTACAACTGAATTAGAATAAGATTAATATGTATTACAGATCTTCTTTTCTAAAATATGTGGAAAATATAATCTGTATAGAGCTGCTAAATTTCGAGTTATTAGAAAATGGGTCTTCTATTTAGTTCACTAAGAATTCTCTGTAGACTGAAACTTTGTATTCTGCGTCTTTGTAGGACAGAACTGTAATGTGTTGGAAGCCAAAAAGGGTCGTTCTTGTGACCTGATGGCAGCAAAGCACAACCTGCTGATAGGAGTTTGAGTTGGAGGGCAAGTTCTTGTGAAACTGAGCCACCCTTTGGGAAGCGATAGATGCCCCTCTGGATTTTTATCTTACAAGTCTTTAACCAAGTCTTACAGAGAGGCTAAAATGGTAACATATTTTATAAGTAAGGGAGATCAGGAAGAATTTCTCATTTCACTGAGGTGTAAGGTAGCAGAAGATTCAAGCAGTGCAGGGAAGGCTTGGGCGCAGGTGATATGAATGTGGCAGGTAAAAGGACTGGAAGTACTTGGGACCTCCTCCAATTAAAAAAAAAATCATGGCAATAAAATTAACAAAGAATAGACAAGAAGATAAATTAATACATTTTCAGAATTTTCATGTCAGTGAGGGTTCCTGTTGTCAGGTCACAGGTTTTTGGAGCTACAGGAGTAGCATCCTGCCAGTACCCTTTAAGGAGGAATGAGTTTGAGCACTGCAAAGCAATTAAAGACTTGTACTAGAGTCTACTGAAATAAATGGAAATACTCCCATTATTTCAGACCAAGGTTCTGACTGCTGAAAGCAGCAAAGCCTGTGTCTGACCCAAGCACCAGAGTAGTCCTCTGGACTTCTGAAGAAATACTCATGTGCTTAAAATGAACCCCATTCTTTCATGATTTGGGGCTTGGCTTGCCTAATTTATGTCTACATGATATTCTCCTGTAGGATCTGAAGAAAAAAATAGAGACATTGATAATTGTATATATATTATGCATAGGAAGCACTCAGCATTTCCTATTATGAAACAAAGCCAAGCTCACAGAAAGTAATAAAACAATTAAATTGAAAAAAAAAAAAAAAAAAAGAAGAAGGGGGCTAGGACCATGGGCAGCCATGGGTTTTTCAGTGGATTATCCATTCTATTGTTTGTTGATGTGTTTACTATAAAAAAAAACAAAGCCTCCTTGAAAACTAGTGAGTCCTGATTCAGCAAAACTTTCATTGATTTGAGTAGCAGTAGTTTAAATTGGGTGATGAGTGAGTGAGTGGTAATTCAGATTGTGAAAGTCCATGGGAATCATAGTGTAGACTGAAAATAAGCTCTGAACTTAACCTCTGAAGCACTGAAGTTACTTTAAAGCTGCGCAATGTGGATCAGTGGAGACAGGCTGGCTTACTTGTTCAAACCAATAGTAAGACAAGGGGTAATGAGTTCAGACTGGAACACAAGAGGTTCCACTTAAATCTGAGAAGAAACTTCTTCTCAGTGAGGGTGACAGAACACTGGAACAGGCTGCCCAGGGAGGTTGTGGAGTCTCCTTCTCTGGAGACATTCAAAACCTGCCTGGACACCTTCCTGTGTAACCTCATCTAGGTGTTCCTGCTCCAGCAGGGGGATTGGACTAGATGATCTTTTGAGGTCCCTTCCAATCCCTAACATTCTGTGATTCTGTGATCCATTGATTTGGGGACCTGATAGCAGTCCATCCAAATGCAGTAGAGTGCTTAAGCAAGTATGGGAAGATAGCGGTTTAAAAAGCCAAAGTGCTGAAGAAAACCCCCAAATATGTGAAATACCGTTTCAGGAAAATTCCCTATTTCAGTGCCTGTTACCCAGCTGCTTGCCTGACTGCTGCCACCAGCAAAGGCTTGCGGCCCCTCACCCCTCCAGCCCCGAGACTGAGGCAGCCCCACAGCACAGGCCTCGCCATCGTGGAGGGGCCCCTAGGGCAGGGACAGCTGGGGTGGCGTGTGACACGCTGTGTTCTCCATTGCAGTGCCCGGCGCCCCTGGGGCCCCTGCCAGCAGCCCGCCGTGCACCGTCAACATCCCCATCGCCCCCATCCACAGCTCGGCCCAGGCCATGTCGCCCACCCAGAGCATCGGCCTGGTCCAGTCACTGCTGGCCAATCAGAACGTGCAGCTGGATGTGCTGGCCAATCCACCGGCGGAATCAGGGGCTGAGGGGGCGGGGCCCTTCCCGGGGGCACCAGGCCGCTTCCCCGGCCCCGGGCCGGGGCCCCTGGCGGGGGGGGAGCTGGGCCGCGCCCCCCCCGTACCCCCAGCCCTGGCCCCACCACCGCCCCCCGTACCTCCCGCCATTGCCTTGGCCGACCTGCGGGACCACGGCGACCGCGAGCATGAGCCCCCACCCAAGGCCAAGGCCCCGCGGCCGGGGCCACAGCTGGCAGAAGGGGACACTGTCATCTTCGGGGCCACTCAAGAGCTGCAGCTGAACAAGATGAACCCCCCTCCACCCTACCCTGGCACCATCCCTGCTGCCCCAACCACCGCCCCGCCGCCCCCACCTGGCCCTCCACAGCCGCCCCTTGATCTCTGCCTGAAGAAGGGGGACTTCTCCCTCTTCCCAGCGGGGCACTACCAGATGCCCCTGGGGTACGAGCGGATAACGACATTCGACAGCAGTGGGAATGTGGAGGAGGTGTGCCGGCCACGCACCAGGATGCTCTGCGCCCAGAGCACCTACACCCTGCCGGGCCCTGGCAGCTCTGCCACCTTGCGCATCACCGCCGCCGAGAAGAAGATGCAGCAGCCCTGCACCAGTGCCACCTTGAACCGGCTCACGGTCCCCCGTTACTCTATCCCAACTGGGGACCCACCACCCTACCCTGACATCGCCAGCCAGCTGTCCCAGGGCAGGAGCATCACACAGAGGCTGGACAGCAGCATAATTCATGCAACTCTGCGGAGGAACAGCAGAGAGGCAGCCCTGAAAATGGCTCAGCTGGTGGATGGGCAGAGAGCCACCTTGCAACTTCCCCCAAAAGCCAAGAATAACGTTGTGACGGCGCAGTACCAACAGAGAGTACCCACCGCCTTGTACACCTGCAGCCAATGCAGCAGCAGTGGCAGTGGCAGCAGCAGCAACACAAGCACTGGTGGTGTGGGCAACATCACTGGTGCCAACGCTAGTAACAGCACTTCCAGTATCGGTGGCATGAGACCTGATCTGAGCACCGGGGGTGGCTCCCAGCACAGCTCCATCATTGCTCACTCTGTCAGTACTTCACCTCTGGCCTCCCAGTCCTCCTACAGCCTGCTGAGCCCACCTGACAGTTCCCGTGACCGAGCAGATTATATCAACTCTGCCTTCACGGAGGATGAGGCCCTTTCTCAGCACTGCCCGGTGGAGAAATCCATACGGCACATACCTGTGTCCTTGGCGGAAGCTGCCCTCAGTATAAAAAGGCCACCACCTTACCAGTGGGACCCTATAGTGAGTGAAGAGATATGGGTTCCTCAGGAAAGGACATCTCAGAGCTCGGTGCCCAACCCTCTAAAACCTACTCCTCTCATCATTGGCCAAGCTCAACATCTGGATATGTCTCGAGTACCATTTGTTTCCCCCAAGTCTCCAACAAGTCCAACTGCCACTTTCCAGACAAGTTATGGGGTTGGCGTACCTTACCCAGGAAGCTACAGTGCCCCTCCCCTTCAGGGAATGCAGCCTCCCTGTTCCCCCAAAGAAGCTCTGGCCCCCACACAGTTTGCACAGCAGGAGCCCACAGTTGTGCTTCAGCCAGGTTATCCTTCCAGCCTCTCCTATTGCTCCTTGCCACCCATGTACCCGGGAAGTAGCGCTTGCTCTAGTTTACAGCTGCCACCGATCGCCTTGCACCCGTGGAGCTCCTACAGCACCTGCCCACCTGTACAGAACCCCCAGGGCACGTTGCCTCCCAAGCCACTCCTCGTGGTGGAAAAGCCAGTGATGTCTCCCCCACCGGCAGAGCTGCAGGGCCATGTGGGCACAGAGGTAATGGTGGAGACAGCGGACACCTTCCAGGAGGTGCTCTCCTTGACGGAAAGCCCTGTTCCTCAGAGGACGGACAAATTCAGCAAGAAGAGCCGGAAGCGCCTGGACAGTCGAGCCGAGGAAGGAAACGTGCAGGCGATTACTGAGGGCAAGGTCAAAAAGGAGGCAAGGACGCTAACTGACTTCAATTCGCTAATATCCAGCCCTCGGCTGGGGCGGGAGAAGAAAAAAGTCAAGAGCCAGAAAGACCAGCTGAAGTCCAAGAAGCTAAACAAGACGAATGAGTTTCAGGACAGTTCGGAGAGCGAGCCAGAGCTTTTTATCAGCGGGGATGAACTGATGAACCAGAGCCAGAGCAGCAAAAAGGGTTGGAAAACCAAAAGGAGTTTGAGGACAGCCAGTGAGCTGGACGAATTCAAGTGCAGGAAGGCCAGCGAGAAGGAGGATGGGAGGCTGGGGAGCCAGGGCTTTGTGTATGTGATGGCCAACAAGCAGCCGCTGTGGAATGAGGCAACGCAAGTCTACCAGCTGGACTTTGGAGGGCGGGTGACCCAGGAGTCAGCAAAAAACTTCCAGATTGAGCTGGAAGGGAGACAGGTAGGAGAGGGTTGCACACATGGGCTGGGGTGGGGAACAGGTTGGGAAAGCTGTGCCAGTAGTGAGCTCTGTCTCTCACGTGGCCGAATACTTCCAGTTCATATTAGATGCTCTGTCAGAAAAAAGCTTTGCTACGTGGTTGATAAAAAGCAGCTGTCAAAGGTATGGATTCAGAATGCAGGGTGAGGTTCAGTTGTAAATTAAATTTACAAAATACATTTGGCTTTACTTCTGCTGGAGATAGGAATAAGGGTCTCCTTTAGTCTCACTGGCTTTCACTGCTGCAGGTAGGTGAGTTTCGTAATAAACACAGATCTTCCCAAGGGTAGCTGCATTTGCTGTCAGTGGCTGTGGATGGCAGCCAGCTGAATGAACACTGCTCCCTTGCCCTGATACTCACAAAGGTCAGCCAGGCAGTAGATAGCTCAGGCAGAGATGATGGGCGGACAGTTAGGTTCTCTCCATGCCAGCATTTCCCCTTGTGGGTTAACAGGCCACTGGGGCTGCTTCTTATTGCTAGAGGAGGGAGGCAGTGACCCTCCCCACAACACGGTGCTCGTGGGCTGCTTCTGAACCACCCATGGCTATAGGGGTCTCTGGATAGTTCAGAAAACTGCAACATTCAATTTTAGGCTCTCTCACCTTGCCCTGAGCGGGATGTTACTACACCAAACCCAGGCTAATAAATGGTACCGATCAGCAGGATACTGGACTCAGAGGAGATACATATTTATCTCCTTGTCCAGCTGTCCCATCTCTGTAAGCCACTTTTGATTTGTTAAAGACATCAAGGCTCTCAGCTCCCTCTGATTTAACTTGGGAGTGAGAGGTCTCAAATATCCGACATGCATGAACAGTGGTAGTCTCCTGGTTTTGTTTGTCTGTAAAAACAGCTCATTCAAAAGGCAGTGATCAGAGCCATTTACACTCCTTTCTTCTTCAGTTAAATGGTTGTGGATATGTGCCCCTGGTTTTGTTGATGGGGAAATAAAACCTGGCTTGGATAAAGCTGACTTCAGATAATTCCCTATGGAAGAACAATGAACAACCTGACTAGCCTTGCTTTACATTTCAAACAGCTCTCACTGCCCCTTTGCTAATCATTCTCGGTGTAATTATATGCAAGAGAAATTTATGCAAAGGAAAACAGAACTGACAGGAACATATAGCTCACTGGCTATGAAGTGCTAGAGTCAGGAGATTGGTCATTCCCCTTCCCTGAAAGCTTTCTTTGGAAACAAACTATCTTTTTCTAATGGGCTGATGATCTCTCCAAGGGAGAGAACTGTATTTTCCTGCAGGAAGCATGATGTTGGCGTGACCCACATCTGCTGAAGTAATTGATGACAATCTACTTACAGGAATGCTGTGTACAACCTAGCATGTTTTAAAGCTCAGTTTACTCTATAGAGTCAAATATTGCAGTCAAATACTCTCTACGGACAGTAGCACAATGCTTTTATTCTTCTGTAGCATCCTGTGAGTAGCCCTCTTCATATCAGCTCAGGCGGGGCGGTGTTTGTACAAAGAGCAAAAACATTTTGCTTTTATTCTTCTCTGGTTCCTTTTCTGTCATTCACTTTTTTTGACCTTGTTTTCTTTTTCATCCCCTTTTCCTCCTCTCCTACTTCCCAGGTGATGCAGTTTGGAAGGATTGATGGCAATGCTTACATTTTGGACTTTCAATATCCATTTTCTGCAGTGCAAGCCTTTGCCGTTGCTCTGGCTAATGTGACTCAACGCCTCAAATGATAAGGAGGGACTGGAGAGAGGAAAATGTTGACCTTCTCATAAAGTCCAATCCGGAAAATGTCAGGGCAGCCTGCGTTAGGTGTGCAGAGGTGCCTGGGAGCGAAGAAGACAGTAAAACTGGAAAAGTCTTTTGGTGCCCAACAGAAGGGCATTAACTCTGATCAGTCATGGGGTGGAGGGTGGGGGGCTGTTTTCTGTTTTGTTTGTTTGTTTGTTTTCAGGTGTTATTTTTTTTGTTTGTTTGTTTGGGTTTTTTCTTTTTTTATTTTTATTTTTAAGTGTTGTGCTGGGTCTCAGAAAGAGCAAAGGGTTGAAAGCCATTCAGTGTTATGTGGAGAAGTTTGGCTTGTGGTGGTTCTGCCGTGTTTGCTACAGTAGCTGATGTAAGCTCATAGGGGGATTAAAGAAGACTGCTCTTTTTGATAGACTGCCTTATATCATGCCATTCTTTTTAAAACAGGAAACAAAACTTTTTTTTCTGTTCCAGTTTGTACTACTATTACTACTACTCTACTACATCTACTACAGTGATAGCAGCAAAAAAAGAGAAAAAAACAAGCTATAATACTTGAAGACATGTGTTTCTTCTCTGATCTCTGAAAATAACTGAGCACCACAAGTTCCAAGGAGGCTTACATAGGTCAATGTTTTATTTATAAATAATGATGCATTATTTGGAAGAGAAACAGTTGTTACCCATGAGTGTTTTAAAAGCTCACTGTATCCAAGAAGTTTATGTCTGCTTGTTTTGTGTGCTGTTATTGGAGATAAACATCTTTCAGTAGGTGACAGAAAAGAGAGGAAGAAATAATTATGAGCATTGCTTCTTTTGTTATTGGGGATAAACTTCTTTCAGTGCCAGAAAATAGGGGAGGAACTAATCACGAACATTTCTTCTTTGCTCATATTGATCAACAGTATTCTCCGATTTGGCCCATAGTTGGGAGAGGTACAGTGTGAACAGAGAGACCTCTGAGGCCACGCCCGTACATGCTCCTCATTTAAATGTGTTTACACTTTATAAACAAAGTCTTTCAAGGGAATGAGAAGGCCCAGTGTATTCAGTCTTCTTAGCAATCAGTAGGAATCAAGTTCTACAGCAGTGTAGCAGTGCTTGAATTAGGAAGGAAACAGAAGTATAGCAAGTCATTACAGGAAGCAATTAAATCGGGAAAGCAATTTCATTACAGAAAACAACATCATGTCTGGCTGGAGAACAAATGAGTTGAAAGAGGAAGAAAAAATTGGACAAAATCATCCCTTTTATCACCTTGCTACTTGAGTAGCCTTTGTGACTTGTTTGAGAATATAATGCTCCAGCTAAGAGTGGGAAGCCAAAGTACATGGAGTGTAACAGAGGAAGGCTTAATAATGGTAGCCTGACTCTCTGCAGTTCTTTCTGGTGGCCATGGAGGCCTGTTGAGCATTTCAAAAGGACTGCTTGCACAGAAGAGTTTCTGTGTTGTCCATGTGTTGTGCACATATTTATTTGCTTTCTCTCTTTACTCCTTGCCTGCATTTTGCTACAGAACATGTTTTGATATGGAAGTAGTTTCCCCAATAATACACAAAACCCAAAACTACTCATAATTGTTTGGACATTAGATTGCAAAATGTAACTGCAGATTTCCTTCAGAAATTACTCTTTTGAAGTGAAAGGCACACTGAGGCAGATATGTTGGCTGAGGGGGCGATGGCTGATTTGTCTGTGTCCTTCATCCACAGTTGAACTTCTTACTTGAAAAACCTGGTGTAACTGAAGATGAATGGGTGTGATTTTCTCTTTGCTTTTCTTAAATCTTGAATGTAGGGCAGATGTGTATTGCATTTGATTCTTTCTAGAGGAACATACCATATAAGACAAGACCCTGCTGTAGTAGAAGAGACCAGTGTTCAGTGAGCTTGTAACTTCTGCTCTGCGGAGGCTTGTAGACATGTACAGCACAGAGGGAGTGATGCCAGTTAGGAGTTTCAGAGCTGCCAAGGGACATGACAAGGCAGGTCATCCACAGGTAATGTCCCAACTAGGTGAGTCCAGGAAAAACCTCCTGCGAGGTGTTTCCCATGGAGAGAGGAAGCAGAGGCAGGAAGGAAGGAAGGAGGGAGGGGAAAAGGAGATAGTACCATGCCTGCATTATCCCAAAGCTCGGCAGCTTCTGCTTGTGTGTGGGAGTGGTCAGGCACAACATTCCCCTTGACATCTAGCAGATTGTTGTTTGCTTTAACTAATTAATTTTGTTGACTTTCCATCAGTTGTCTGGGCCCATTTGTATTCTTTTTCATGTGCATGATATATTCAGCAGTTTGAGTGCCTGTATGTATAATGTGTGTGGAACAGAGGAACTGAAAGGGGTTCAGTTCTGGTCCCTTTAAAATCAATGGAAGTGTTTCCCTTGGGTTTTTGTGGAGAAAACACTATTAAGTCCTTTGTCTATATTAAGTTATACTCTGTACTAACAGTAGGTGGAATTCTCAGTCTACTGATTCCAACACACAAGGAGGAAAGTTGGCTGATGAGAGGCCTTACCTGACCCTGATTAGAATATAACAGGCACACACTGAACACCATAAGAGGAGCAGCGTACCGTGGCTTGCTGGCTCTTTTGCTGAGAGAAGGGCCACTCATGTTAGAAATCTTCTGTTGGGAGGAACATCACCTGTAGTTTTAAGCCAAAATTCTTATTATATGGAAACAACATGAATGTTTTTTTCTGAACAAAATCTAATGTAAATAGAAGGACTTCTGCATGCAGTTTCTTTAACCTCCTAGGGAACAGTATTCCACTTCACTTGGTTCATTGCCAAATTTTTTCAATTATCAGCAGTTTTATGCTAGTGAAGAGTCAAGAAATGAAACCTGATACACTAAGTATCAGAGTTAGTGATTTGGTTTCACTGGCCCAGGTCATGTTTGTGTTCTGATGGTATTTACAAAGAGATTTGGCATAGAAGAGACCTGGTTTCTGCCCCAGCAAAGCACAAGGAATAATTATCATAAATTAGGAAAATAAATGCAATTTCCAACATCTTTCCTATTTACTTGTTAGAAAATGATACAGAGAAAGATAATATTTTATCTTTTCGAAAATAATTTAACGGTCTCTTTAACCAAGGATTTTAATGGTGAGGAGAATACCCAGTATTAGAGAGAGAAAATACTCTCAAATACTTAGAATTTTAGTAAAAAGAATGGGAACTGTGTAAATATTTGTGTGTGCAACTGGATCCTAAATTATACAAAGAACAAGTGAAAGAGACAGGGTTTTTTTGTTTTTCATTGAGATACAATATAGGAAAGAAAATTAAAAGCCCCCCCAAATAATCTCTTAAATCCTGAAGATCAGTATTGCATTCAGACAAAACACAGATGTTACATTTTATATTTCTTTAGGAAAACCCAGGTTTTATCTAGGTAGCTAAGTTATTCTATGAAGAATGTAGCAAAGCGTTCAGAAGTATCTTGTTCCTTTATACAGACAGTACTTTCCAGTAAAGTATGGTTTTTCCAAAGCTTTTTTTTGTTGTGCAATAATTGTGACAGTCTAAGGGGTTTATGTTTTTTTGGGGGGGGGTCGGTATTTGGGATTTTTTTGCTTGTTTGGGGCTTGTTTTGGTTTGGGGGTTTGTTTGTTTGCTTGGGTTTGGGTTTTTTTTTGTTTTTGGTGGGTTTTTTAGGGACTTTTGAGTGTTTTGTTTTTGTTTTTTTTTAATAATTTAATGCAGATTTCCTGTTAATGTCCAAAAGACAAATTATTTATCTTGTGTAATGTAATAAGTGATTTAGGTATTATTTTATTATTATGGATCAGTGAGTTATACACACTTTCTTATTTATATTTAAAGAGCATCTTTGTAAGTAGTTATTTGCTAGCAGTATGTTTTGCTGCAAGACGTTAAAAATGCATATAGGAAGACCTGGTTTTGTTGGATAGTATACAAAATTTCATAATGCAGGCAGGGAAAAATATGTTTTTGGCAGCTGAACACAGTGAGTTTGCTCTGGAGGACTGTGTAGACTACAAAGAGTGTAGATGACTTCTTTGGGACCTGCCGAAATCTGTCCTTCTCCACTGTTTTCCTCCTGTGTTTGTAACTATGTATTTCAGTTGGGAATGGTTTTAAAAATACAAGACTTGATTTGTTTCCCATCTTCTTAGTACAGTGCTTTTTCCTGAGATATAAAATAAGCTGGGTTATGTGATAAAAGAGGGCTATAACTATGGAGGCTCAGTTTGCAAGAAGTTTATTGCATAGTTTAGTAGGGTTTGGCAATGGCATAATTTAGTGCTGTGCAGAGATACAAGCGAAGTCGCTTGGAATAAGCTAGCAGAGGCAGGAGAAATAGTGTAGCAGTCAATGCATTTTCCTCTGCTCAGACTAGTAACACTCCTTCTTCAGCTGGGCTCAGCTGACTCCAGCACAGCTGTCCTGCTCCTGATACCTGAGCTAGTGCTGCACAGAGCTGGTGGAGCTGGGCCCTGATGCTGTGTGCAGAAGCTTGGCCTCTTCAAGATGCTCCACTGGAGACCTGATGTAGCAGATGTTCCACCGCTCGTCCTTCTAGGTCTGCTCCAAGAGCAGCGTGAAGCTGCCATGGGGTTGGCTGCAGCAGCTTTGGGCAGAGAAAGCCCCGATGCCAGCTGGTGGCCGTGGTGGCCAGCTGAAGTCAGAATCTGCTCCACTGGAGTTGCAAAGAGATGCAACAAGAGAACCTGATTCTTTTGAAAAACTATGGCTGATATCCTCAAAATATAGCTGCTGCTAACAGAGTCTAAATATCGATAATTCACATCTGGTATGAAGTGCAGCATGCATGGAGTGGCAAATTTTAGCTTGAGACAGTGAGAATATTGTGTTTCTGCAATATCATATTTCTGCAACACCCTAAGAAACTATGAGAAGGAGGGGGAGAAAGAGGAAAAAAAAAAGGATTTATTATGTTAATAATTTTGTTCTCAGTTCCAGAGGTAGCAGTAACATGTGCATTGGCTGCCTAAATATTGGTGAATATGCACACAGATTCATCTCACTTAGATAAACCTGTGGTGCAACCACAGGTAAAACAATTCCACATTTCTCTTTCCGTTTTTGTTCCATTGTTTTTATGAAGATGTGTAAAGGTGTACTGGTGTCAGACAAACATATCTGACTTCGCCGAAGCCTTGAGCCAGGACTTTCCATAGGTCAAGCCTTTCCTTGATGGGTCTTTTTAGTGTTCTTTCAGAAATTCCAGACAGATTTGGGAGCTTGACTGATTGTTGCCTCAGACAATTCTTGTGCATTTGCTTTTTGCAGCCTGGTATGTGTGATCCTAAGTTATCTTGGTGCCCTATTACCTCTCAGAAACAGTATAAATCCTGCTATGAAGAGAGCAACATGTGCAAAAACTGCTTTGATTGAGAGAAAGGGGAGAGAAGACAGAGTAAGTTTTCACTAGCTTTAAAGAATGTGTTTCCCAGAGCAACAATTTGGAAATCGTGCATTTCTGCAGAGCCCAAACCACTCCAGACCAGTAAATCCAACTTGGAGTTTAGTACAGATGAGTCACTTGCATGCTGTGCTGACAGAGGGCCAACTTCTAGCCTCACTACATGGTTTCAGCAAGATACACAAGAAAGTAGAATCCAACCCAAAATGTACTTTCCCATTACTGTGTGATTATACAGTAACAATTACTTATATGACCCATATATCCATTTAATAAAATGATAGAGCATTAGCCAACAACTATACTGACGGTTCTGTATAGTCCCCTGGAAGAATGCTAGAAATAAAATCCTGGCCACGGAGTAGCTGTTCAGATTTTTGCCCTTTATTCCCATTTCTAGGATTCCGTCACAGGAGGTCAAGCTGCTTATGTTATTTAGAGATCAGCATAATGGCTTTCCCAGTATAAGAGAGCAAGTGTTAGCATACTGCTGACAAAAATGGAAAAATTATGGTAGATAAATTTTTCTGTTTTCAAGTCCTTTCACTTTGAAGGCAAGCACAGTCCTCCATCAGCAAATACCAGTTCAGAGCCCTGCTACCCTCAGGAGTAGTCTGCAGGTAGGCACCACAGGTCTTCTTTGCAGGATGGGAATTTACATGCATCGTTCTCCAAGGAAGAAGATTACTTACTGCTTGTGAACAGTGGGCTATGTGAATAGTTTTATCTTTGTATTTATTTAATTTTCATCTAAAAAAATCCTGCAGGAGAAGTTTTAAGATTTAAAGACTTAGCTTTGCGTGTTGCCTGGTATCAGGAGATAATTTCTTTGGGCAGTTTGATTGTTGCTGCATCTAGAAAATCAGATTTTTAAGACAAAAGCAATTAACCAAATAAAAGAATGAAATAGGATTCAGTGAAGCAATTCTTGCTAAGAAAATTTAAAACTTTACTCATCACCTTTTGATTTTGCAAATGGACCTACCATGAGAAATTTGTGTTTCAAGGCAAATTGATCGTTGTGCAGTACTATGCAAGTGCACAGGTTTGCTGAACCAGAGCTGGCTGCAGGATCAAAACAATGTGATTTTGTGGGACTTAAATAGTGAAAACACCAGATACTTACCTATCCATAGCATTCAAATAAAAAATTAGATAGGTATGATGCTAAAGCCTGCCAGTTTATTTTTAATCGTTGCCCTCCAATTTACATTTTTAAAAATTTAAAAATATGATCTAATTCAGCAATTCTGAATCCTGACAAATGTCTGTTTGTGGAATGTTTATCATACAGGTCAAGGTGATGGTCAAGTAGATATGGATTAAGATTAAAGTAATAATAAAAGAGAAGCATTTTTGAACTGTGTGCAGACACCTGAGTTTCAAGTATATTGGAATAGTGCTCAGCTTTTAATTCTACCTATGTTGTTTCAAGCTATTTGTTCAGAACTTTCCTACCTTTCCCTTTTTGTTTGTATGTTTGATACATGTTTTGCCTTTGGTTTCCTTTCTTTTCACTATTTCTGCATTCACTGCTTCTTTTTGTGTGTTGTGCGTTGGGGGAAGGGTATGTCTGTTCAAGATCTCGTTGTTTATTGTAGGTAAACTATATGGTGTTGTGGATTAGCATGGGGATGCATTTGATTGAAAAGGCACTGTGGTGTTTCCTGAAAAAGAAGGGGAGTTACATTTGTTTATAAATGCATTTTTTTGGTACTATAACTTTGAACATTATTTGGGATTTTTTTCTTTTTTTTTCCTTTTTTTTTTCTTTTTAATTTTATTAGCATATAGTCATGCAGGTGCATGCGTTCTTAAGCTAGCAAGCCCAGCATGTTTTTCTTAAGGTTTTTGAAAATTTGGTACACAATTTGTGAACTTTTACGTACCTTTAGTATTTTTTAAATACATTTTTTGGAATCTCAAGTTTGTTTTGTTTTTTTTCCTCCTCAGTATACCATGGTATACCTGGTTTCCATTGTACTTAAAAACTACCCTGATCTGCCTCTCCTTTGATGTATCTTGTGTAATAGGTTTTGCAGGAGGTGCCTAGAAAGCATTGTTGGTTTCCCTATAAAAATGTGGTTTGTCCAAATTCTTTACTGTCTACATGACTGAGAGATGGACTGATTGCCCTATTTTTCCTTGATGATTTGGAGTTGTAAGAGTTGTCCAGCTGTTGCTTAATAAACTTTTGCAGACTAGAAAATTCCTGACTTGTTTTTGTTACATTCTGCATCTTGTCAAGCACCTTTAATACTTTAAAGCAGATGACAAATCCGTGCTGGAACGACCTGAATAATAAATAGCCAGATGCCATTATGTTTTCTCTTTTCAATAACTGTATCCGCAAGTTTCACTGAACCTGATGCGTGTACCAGCCCTTCATACTTTGTGTCATTCATATGGGAGGATGGATGGCAAATGTTTTGTGGTAATAATGTTCAAATCTGCCTGGGTGTCAGCTGATCCTTGTGCTATTTCTCCTCTGCTTGCTTTCTTTTTAAAGGAAATTACCTTTGGGGTTTGTGGTAATTCTCATTTTGTCATTCATATACTGGAAACTTTACCACAAGGGATTCCTCTGTCCTGTCATCCTTAATAACAGAATAAAATGCTGTGATGGCCAGTATTCATTCTCTGGTTTATAACTAAAATAAGCATTCTTGGGGCTGAGGAAATAAAAAAGGTAGTAAAGTAGCTTACCTTGCATAATAAACGTCCCAGCTGTGACACAAAGCTGAAAATACAGGGATCTGTATAAAATTGCAATTCACCACACTTCAATACTGTGCAGTGCTGGTCCCCTTGTGTCAGAAAAGGTAGAGATCTAGAGAAGATGCACAAAGGGACAAGAGAAGGCACAGATCAACTTTACATGAGGAATGACTGTGAAAGCTGGGACCCCTCACCCCGGAGAAGAGAGACCTTAAAGGGATTGCTGGAGAGCCACCAAAACAGGAGTCACGTGGAAAGGTGGGTTGGGGATTGTCTGTTGATTGTCTCTTCCTGCACAAAAACTAGGAACTGTGAAATGGAAAGAAAGTGAAATAATAATGAGGCAGGAAATCAAGCAAAAGGACATGGTTCTTCAAGGAACATATTGGTACAGAAATGTGAATAAATGAGAACACTGGACCTGTAATGCACTCTTGGGAGAGAGCAGTCTTGAAAGGAAGTAAACAGGTCTGGGAAGGTGGCTTGTGTGGGAGAAATGACTGCAGAGACACGCCTGCCTGGAAATGGCAGGGGGTGCAAAATCAATTAACGGGCTGCAGTAAAGAAATAAAAACATGACCCTTTGGGAAGATATTCCAGAAATATTCCTGTGGTCATTTTCTCACCTCTTAGAGAGTTTAATACCATTTACTTCTTCTTTTTTATATATGATTATGGTTGTTGATAATAGCACTATCATATTTTTATGATTTAGATTATTACAAGGGCTATTTGTGCTCAGGGCCCTCTATTAATGCTGCCTGGTTTAGTGGTCAGAAAGACATGTGCAGACAGTGAGGGAACAATGTTTAAGCAGGGGCTTTTTAAAGAGAAACTGGGAATACAGCAGCTGTACATATACTTGAGCTTGTATATATGATTTAATAACTGCTAGCTAGATCATGAGCTTTTTCACCAGACAGGTTATTGTTGTTGATGTTCTCTGGTCAGTGGAAAATTTTTTATTGGCATAACTACAAAATCATTATCAATAGTACAATACCAGTCTTATTGCTAATTTTTTCAACAGCAGCCCAGCTTTCAATATACAATCTTAATGGAATACACTCAGGACCTAAGTAATTACCTAGTTCTCAGGGTGTTGTACAAGCTTAGAGAAAAAAAAAATTGAGCACTTCATACCAACTGAGGTTAATCTCAGACCGTTCTCTTTCATCTCGCTCCTCATCCATTATAGCTGTGTGTTGCATATTCTCATTTTCTGTTCTGTTTAGAACAGAGACATTTCAAATTTTTGGTTGGTTGGTTGATTAAAGGGAAACCTATTCATCTGGGGGAATGTTTTGCTTTGTTGCATCTCCTGATATTTTCAGCCTTTCCAACTGTTTCACTATTACTTCCATTCCTCACTTCCCCATGGATAAGAAGGAAAGTTAGATTTGAGCTGCAGTAAGTAACATTTCTTCGTTCTCCTCCCTTCTCATTGCACTCCGTGGTCATACTCCTCTCTCTTAAAATGACGAGTATCTTTGTTCCCTTTGTTGCACATTTTTGTGAGATTAATTTCTTTCTTTTCCTTTCAGAGCCATTTAGGACTTTTTTCACTTGTAATCTGAAAGGATGTTTATTTTAGAAGAGAGTCTATATGAGGCAGTTATAGTGAAGGCGAGATAGTAAAGATGATTTAAACATCACAGAGCTTTCTAATTGCCTCATGCAGAGGCAGCCCGATGCAGAGTCTCATCTTCAGAAGTCATGTAGCTGTGATGTGACTTCTAAGTACCTTCTCTATCTCGTTTTATGGTACTTTCTAATGAGAGAAACATACCTTAAGATTTTTCTCTTTGAGCTGGTGTGTTAGCTGGTAGAATCTGAGCAAACCCATCTATTTTAGCAGGAAAGGAAGGAAGGTGTTAAGTGTGCTCAGGTCTAGTAATATGTTCTCCAACAGTAGTAAGTGATCTGAGACATAGCTATTCCTGAGTTTAGCCTTGCTTTTCTTGGATGCAGAAATTCTATATCTTGCCCAGAATATCAGCTGATTGGAACACAAGCCTGGACATGATTCACAGGCATCCATGAAGTCAAATGCTCCCCTGAGGTTGAGGTTAGACACCTCTGTGTCTTTTTCAGGACATAACGCTGGTAGTGCTTTTATAGGTGAGGGGAAGTTGGGAGATAGAAAACTCATGCTGGTGTAGCTTCAAGCACTGGCGATTTTGTCAGATTTCTTTGAAACATAGATGACATGAAATCCTGTGATGGGCAGTACTTGGTGTCAGTAAGTTTATTTTATTTGCCTTTCTTCCAAAATGAATGGAGTAGGTCCCAGCTATCTTTGGGCACATGCTGTGTCATTTTGCACTGTGTGCAATCCTTTTGGAATTTGGAGGCAGTTGCTGCAGTGCAAATCTCTTATACTCGGTCCTGCAAGCTGTGGCTGAACAACTGGTACCCAGAAGATCATGGACACAAAGTGGGTGTTTGGATCATCACCACCACAGCTGCTTTTCCTGTTTATTATTGTGTCCTCCTCTGTCAATGCACATGTCCAAATCAGTAATGTTTTTGGCTTAAACAAGGAACTGCAATCTGCAACTCTCTACCTACCAGAAGAATAAAGATGAAAAGAAATACTGGGTAAGATCATTTCACTGAAGATTTGTAAGACTTGAAGGTGAATCAGTTTATTTAAAATAGAATCTTACAAGTGTTTTATAGTATATTGACATGTTAAGGGAAAATATTATGCTGTCTGTTTAAGATGCTTTTAAACAATGAATGTATATAATTCTTACTGTATTAATAATTACTATTTTTATAAATATGCAAAGCTTTAATGTTATGGTGCAAAAATACGTCACTGACAGGCAAGACATCACTTTTAAATGCTTAATCATCACTTCAAAGCTACCAAAGGCTGTAGGATCTGAACAACATCTGGCAAAACTGATGCTTTCAAAAAGCAGTATTAAACTTTGCTACTTCAAGTGGCATCAATAGCTGGATTTTCTGATACGGGTTCATTTGCTCTGTGAGCTGAATGCTACTCCCAGGAGCTTTACACACAGCAAGCTCACCAAATTAACTGGATTTTCCTCCCAGGTGTTTCCTGACAATGACTTTTCTAAGGCAGTGACATAGAGAAGCCCTGTAACAATGGTTATCTGTGCTTGACTCAGAGTGGTTGAATAAGCCGTCCTTTCAGCATGTGTTTCATTCTAATAGCTTCCCTTTCATTGCCCAGTTTTTTATTTCCCTTGATGTAGTCATCAAGCCAATTAAAAAGAAAATAAAAACAACTTCAGTACAACTCTCTGGCTTCTCAGGCATGATACGCACAGCATACCAGAAAGCCTCAGAGGAACGCGATCTATTGGTGATGGTAATGGCGTGGTGGGGTGTAGGGGCTTTTTGTAACAGCACATCAAGAATGAAGAGGGAGCATCCACAAAGCAAGCACCAGTTCCTGAGGTGCACCTGTGGTAGGAATAGGAACACGGGACAGCTCGCCCTCTTTCGCTATGCCTGTGTGAATTCACCGAGAGGATGACTTCCCTATGGAGCAGGTGATGAATGAACAGCCAGCAGCTGTAGGGACCAAACAGAATCTTTGGAAAGCAGAGGAGATCAGGGAACTGCACACTGTAGCAGTGTCTTATGGTACGTCACAAAAATTAAGTAAATGTGGAACACAGATCCTCGCTGCAACAGAAATCACCTGGGACTGCAAAGCAGTGGATATGAGCAAACTAGCAGGAGGCATATTCATTGTAATTCCCTGAAGGGCCAGCCAGTACACCCACAGGCAGCCAGAAGACACAGCTTGAGTCATTGAAAAATTTGAGTCTTGAGAGCAATGCAGACACATGAAAAAGCAAACTGTGTTGTCTCCAGTTGCTCATAGTACAGATGCGATGAGAAGTACTCAGGAGGTGGACTTAGTTTAAACTGTGACTGATCCCAGGATCTGTATTTTTAATAATTATCAGCTCTTTCTTATGGACAGCAATGACTGTATGGAATCCTACTATTGCTTGAAACTTACTGTATTGCCCCCAAATAAAATGCTTCTGAAGAAATAGTAAAAGGATGAAATAGGAGGCAGTTAAAAACTGGAATATAAAGGTATAAACCATGAGAAAGTAATTTTAGGTGATACATTATTATAGAGGAAAAAAAGATCTTATCCTGCTGTGTCCTTTGATACCATTATTTGAGGTTATTACCTCAATTTGTAGATAAAATTTCATTCACAGGGCATTTGATGAAATACTGCCTGGGGTTCCAATAAAGAAATTAGCAATAACTAGTGTGAATGAGGTGTGCTTTAAATAGATCACAAGTGAACCGGGAGATCTCACAAAGTAGTCTGTGATGTGGACTCATTGATGAGTGGAGAGTTTCTGATAGGATTTTACAGAGACAGATACTATATCTGAGAGTAAGTAGGACTCGAAAGCAAATACACAGCTGTTTAATTAAATCTGGACATGGCACAAAACTGCCAGAATGGCAAGTAGCACTAAGGGCAGAGCAGTGGAACATTGTAGACGAAATGTGTTTTTTAATATAGACAAATTTGAAGTTATGCATTTAGGAGCAAGGAATGTGGACATAGTTTCAGAATCAGTAAATCTAGCTCTGAAAGCTGCAGGTCTGATTTGGAGGCACAGGTCAGAGCATCTCCAGAGATCTTGCAAAAAGAAGAAGGAATAGAATCCTCAGATTGGTAAGCAGGGCAGTGGAAGAAGTGATTTCACCTGATAAAATACTGGGTCTGCTTCTGCTGTCCAGGTTTTTAAATTGTCTTAAAAGAAGGGAGAGCATTGACAAACTATGAAGTTCAAAACTGCAGAAAATGCCTCCCAGCAAGAGATTTGTCTATTTAGCTTATTTCAGAGAAGAACATAATTAAATAATTCTCACCATCTTAAAAAACTTAGCTGAACTAAAATACTGATATCAAAAGGCACCTTAATTTAGCAGGGAAAGGCACAACAAGCACTAATGACTGGGGGCTGAAGCCAAGTACAAAGAGAAGCAAAGCACATTTAATGATCAGAATTATTAACACAGGAATGAACTCAAAGAATTTGTGGATTCTCTATCCTGTGAAGTGTTCCAATCAAGACTGCTTTAGTTAAATGCTATATTGTCTATGTTTTTGTACTACTTCAAAAAAAATGTAATGTGCTATTTATAACTGAGTATTCAGCTTTGTGGTTCAGACCAGAAACAACTGGCTGGAGAAAGGAGATTCACAAGCACAGAGTAAGACCCTGGTGACGCTGTGTGTTTCTAGTTAGATCTAGCAATACCTAAAGGTTCTTAGTGTTGTGTGTGACTTTGTATGTAAGCTATAAGCTGCTTCTAAAAGGAGAGAAGTTTTCCAAAATGTCTGATGCTTTTCACTATTTCCATGTCAGTTTTAATTGCTTCCCTTGAGATGTACAGAAAACAGTTCAGAAACAGAAGCATTATAAATAATGGAGAAGTATTATTAAGTCTTCTATCTGAATAATTGACATACTGCATGGAGTGCCGGTGCCCAGGTGCTGGCAGTGGGGGGCTGCAGGGGTGGCCTCTGTGGGAAGAGGCCGAGGCTGCCCTGTGTCAGACACAGATGATTTCAGACAGCTCAAAAATGGACCACCGCAGGACACAGCTGAGCCCATCGGCAAAGCTGCTGGCACTTCTGTGGAAACATATTTAAGAAA
The DNA here is from genome assembly GCF_964273445.1 of Streptopelia decaocto. Taxonomy (NCBI): domain Eukaryota; kingdom Metazoa; phylum Chordata; class Aves; order Columbiformes; family Columbidae; genus Streptopelia; species Streptopelia decaocto. The sequence continues at coordinate 57,576,291 of NC_138656.1, forward strand.
AGGCAGAGACAGGATGAGGGAACAAAAAGAGTGAGAAACAGCTGGGGAACAGCAAGGTGAGAGGAGGAGGAGGTGCTCCGTGTTGGAGCAGGCATCCCACCACCACCAAGGGACCACATCCCATGGAGGACACACACCTGCACGCACACACACCCTGCAGTATGTACAGCCCCTTGGAGGGGCTGAGGCCTATGGATAAGGAGCAGGTACACCCCAAAACAGACAGCAGCCTGTGGAGGACCCACACCAGAGCATAGGAAAAGAGTGAGAAGGAGGGAGCAGCAGAGAGAAACCTTGGTGTCCCAATTGCACTCCCCACCAGCCATTGCCTCACAGAAGGGACTGGGTGTAACTTGCAGTGATAAACTGGGCTGGGCGTTTGGGGAGGAAAGGTGCTTTGATGAAGATGAGCCTGGGAAAGGCGGAGAAAAGGTTGCCTTCAGTGTGTAAATGTTTGGGTTATTTTGGTTTTTCCCAGTATCCAAATCAGTACTCATTTATGTCAATTGACAATAAACTCAGTTAAATTCCCCAAGTCTGGTCTGCCCCCAACAGTAACTGTCTTTATCCACGAGCTTGTTTGCTCCTGTTCTTATTTTTTTCCCTGTCCACCTGGCTGCAGAGCAGGGTGGGGGAGCAAGCAAGCGCTTGGGTGAGAGTTTGGCTGCCTATCCACGGTCAACCCACCACATACTTTTAGTCTGAGGTGATACAATTTGCATGACTATTAGTCAATTCTAAATATTCTTGAGATATTATATGCCTAAAGAGACCTGACTTTTAAATGAAAAGTAATAGGCATCTTAAAATCAAAAGAGAGGTGTTTTGCTTAAAATAGATACAACAAAACTGTCCTGTGGGAGGGACCCCATGCTGGAGCAGGGGAAGAGTGTGTAGAGAAAGGAGTGGCAGAGACCCAGGGCCAACCCACCACAAGGCTGGGTTTGAAATTTTCCCTGAAGTACACTTGCAGCAATATGCTGTGTGAGAACTGTAAAGTACAGATGGTGATCTATTTCGTTGATCAAAATACAAAAGGTAAGCAGCAATTAAAATTATGCAGTTACTCTTAAGTCTTCACTAGTTATTATCTAGATATCACAAGTTGTTGAGATTTTATTTCCCCTACAAGTATGCCTTTTAATACAAGTGGGATATTTAAGCTAATACATACCACTGGTAATTATTATTCCAAGTATAGCTGACATCTGAAAGCCAGTAATTGCACTGGAACACCATATTAAAATGTTAATTTATATATAGGGTAGACAACCTAGTTAGGATCCCAGTTATACCATTTCAGTCTTCCCATTGCTTTCTGTGTGACAGTCAAGAAAACAGCAACCCAGCCATGTTGAGATACATGAGAGTGTGAATCAGGTGTGATTAGAGTTTCCTCTTTTTTTCTCCCTTTAAATCACCTTGCAAGAGATTCTTCTTATATTTTGATCAAAAGATAGTATAACTCTTATTTTATTTGCTTATCTTCACGTCTCCTCAAAGCAGGATAGATTCAGGGAACATTCATCTCCAAAGATGAAGAGAGCAATGAGTCTTTCTTGCTGCAGCTGTAAGGGTCGGGACTGCCAGCTGCAGCCAGCTGTATAGAGCTTTATTCCTCCCAGCGATGACAAGAGCAGCTGTGGCTCCAAACCCTCTGTCAGCTCAGAGGTGATTTGTTATGGATGATCTGTCAGGGGCTGTCCCAGCTGATGTCTCTGTGCCATCTCTTCAAATAAATGAGAAGCCTTGCTTCATGGCCTGTAACGTGCTCCTGCTGGGCTCCCCTGACCTTTCTGTCCCCAGCTGGCTGTCGCAGACCTCTGCACGCACTGCAAGGGCTGCACAGCAATAGTTGTCCTCACAAAACTGGTTAGCTGGGACAAAGTCATTTTCTGACAGGAGGAGACAGTCAAGCCGTGATGGCCTGGGGCAAAGCAGGGGTTATTCTTTTCCAGAATCAAGGCAGCAGTGAAGAAGATGGCAGGGTGGACCAAAGCCCTATAGCTTCTGTGGGACTCAGCACAGTTTCTACTCATGCGATTTGGGGGGTGCTCAGTGACAACTCCTGTATGTGTCACGACTCGGGCTGATTTGCAGCTGATAACAGCAGCAAAAATTCTCTTATCTTGGGAGAGCCAGTATGTATGTACACTTTTTTTTTGCCATCTGATGTGCCAGTCCTTAGCTCCACTTGGAAGGAAAAAGTCAGCAGGTCTTTCCAGCCACTGCTGCCTTCCTCCAACTCAAAACAATTTTGAAGGAGAAGGTTATTTGCTAAGCAGCTGGACTTCTGCTTATTTGTGCATTTTGCTCCTTTGCTGAAAGCAAAAAAAACAAACAAGCAAGCAAAAAGACAAAAAGAAAAGGAAAGGAAAAGAAGAAAAGAAAAGAAAAGAAAAGAAAAGAAAAGAAAAGAAAAGAAAAGAAAAGAAAAGAAAAGAAAAGAAAAGAAAAGAAAAGAAAAGAAAAGAAAAGAAAAGAAAAGAGAAAAGAAGAAAAGAAAAGAAGAGAAAAGAAAGAAAAGAAAGAAAAGAAAGTAAAAGGAGGGACTTTAATTGGCAGCATTAATTCCCTTAACTTCTTAGCACCAGCTGCTATTGCTTCTGAAAGAGCCCAGAGTAATAATTCTGGTGCTTTTACACAGATTGCCAAGCTTTGTATTTAGCTATTATCACATTTTAGTACATGTGGCTAAAAGGCTAACTATACACAGGGGGAGAATTGGGAAGAAAAATTATGTGGGGAACTTCTGTTAAGATCCACCCTCAAAATAAACTCTGTCCATGTAATGTGATATGATGAGTGCATTGAACAGATGTTGAGTTTGATCACTTCTTAGTCTCAGAATCTTGGGACTTTTCTCTCCCTCGTGAAGTCCAGAAGCACTTGAGGGATGAATCGAGTTCCAGATGCTTAAATTCTGAGATCTATAGGACGCTTGGTATTACTTCAGACTCGTGTATTCTTAGATGCCATTTGATGCTGCCTCTCTTTTATTACGTGCTGTGAAAAGCAGCACACCAAGGCTGACATAGAAGGTGCTGTGAGTTAGAGAGCCCTGAAATGAACAGGACAAGTTGTACCTCAGTGCAGGTGATTTGTTTATTACTTTTGCACCTTGTTTGCAAAGCTGTCTATGAAACCGTGACCTCCCTTTGCTTTGACTGAAGTCATGCTTCCTGCAGAACCAAACGCTTTTCAGTGCCAGCCTTATCTGTGCTGTGACTGCACCGGACACGAAAGATGAACAATTGGTAGAGATAGAAGCTGTGATCTGTTAGTGTCTCCAGGGCTTGGGGTAAGTGAACAGCTGATTGAAATGGTTTTGATAAAAGAAAATAGACTGGCAGTTTTAAGAGAAATGCCTGTTTAATATTAGAAGTCTGTTTTAATATTTTTCTCATTCGATTAAAAAAGAAAAAAAAAAAAGAGAAAATCTGAAATCTGAAATTTCTTTGAAGAAAACCTCTGGATGGAAGCTAATGTTTTTTCCTTAAAAGTGTTACCTAGGAATTGGTACTGTGTAGCAAGGGCGCAGCAGGCCGGAGTTGGAACCACGGTGTTATTTTCCCAAAGTCAGTTTGAGGTGGCTGAGCTTCACAGCCCCCGCTGCGCTGAGCCCATGGGTGTTTGCTGGGCTGCACAAGGCCCTGCAGCTCCATGTGCTTTCAGTGTCGGGGCATTTCCCAGGCTGGGGTAGCTATGCACAGAAAACATTTGATTTGCACACTGGTGCATGCATACAACTCCATGTATTGCTTGTTCTATTGACATGATGAAGTGTTTTGGAGACTCAGAATGAATACTTGACCCTCTCAGAGTCTTTGAATGTTTAATGCAGACCACAATGGGAATATGTAATTAGCTTGTTGTCTTCACACAAACTTGGCTGTTCGCAAACCTAGTAATTTTAATCCTGTAAAGCCTGGTAATTGTTAGTTGAAACACTGCCTGTTTGTGTTGTGGTTTCTTTGTTGTGGTGGTGGTTTTCTATGTATGTGTATGGGTTTTTGTTGTTGTTGTTGTTTTGGTTTGGTTTGTGTTTGGTGGGTTAAGATATAGTCAGTGCTAACACCTTCTCTTGTGGGTAACCTGCAGGCCTGACAGTCAGCCTTCCCTAGCAGGTGTGATTTCCTGTCATGGCACTCGAGGGGTAGGGGACAGGCACAGTTTGAAGCCTGTCTGGATAATGATCAGCACAACAGGGATCAAACTAGATTGCGTCTCTGGGATGGGACTGCTTTGAGCCCTCAAGTAAACCTGGCTTTGTTTTTTTAGGGAGAGGGTGTTTTGGGTTTTGTTTGTTTGTTTTGATAAATAAATGCAATAGAGGTCACTTAGTTGTAAGTAGCTACATGGTAATCAGTTTTTAATCTATGAGCCTCTTTCTTATTACTTTGCTACACTAATTGCTTGAGTACCAGCAGAGAATCTGTTTTTATTCAGCTGAAGCCTTAAGTGTTTTTTTTTCCTCCTTTTCATAAATATTTAAAGATGCCATTGATAATTCCTGCCTCTGAGCCTGAGAGCTGGAAGCAGCACATTCATCACACATAACAATGAATTTTATTTCTTGCTTGGAGGGAAAACATGGCTGAACCTTAATCACAAATGAAACATTTATGCTGAAATAAACACTTCCAGGAAAATCCTACGTGACTACATCAGCCACATGTACTGTAACGAGCAGGGTGCTGGCAAGTTATAACATACAGACAGTCACAGAAGCACGAGAGACCTTCTGAGCCTGTCCCGAGATTTCAGAGTGGCCATTCAGAAGCTGGTCAAGCTCTGCCCTAGTGCTGGCCGGGCTCTTTGCTTCTCTTTGGAGGCTGCTCCAGACCAGCAGTCCTGTGGTTGTCAGGAACCTTCTGGTCTCCAGCCTAAATGCACATGTGCCTTTTATCCTGTTACTACATCTTCTCAGGCTTAGAAATATTCAAAGTTAGGAAATAGAAATTCCCAGTTGAAGGGAACCCTTCCTCTCCCTTCCACCTGCTGGGGGAGACATGTTGTCCCTCTCCCACTGCACCACCGGGAATAACCTCTTGTTGTCATGTATTGGTGGGATATTGACATGGGCTTTTAAGTAAAAGTGCATGTTCTAGCCTTGTGATAAAATACAGACTAAGGGCAAGGCTGGGAAATAACCCAGCCCAACTTCCTGAATGTGAATGGGGAAGATGTATACATGGGAGGGGCAGTATAGCAGACCTCTGTATTTACACTCTCTAGAAACTATTATGACATGTTGATAGTAATCTATTCTCATATTTAATGTAGATACCATAACTGCCATTAATTCATGGAAATTATTATGTTTGAATTGATGGAATAATTTAAAACAGAGTTAAACGGGAATTTGTTTATGAAGAAAAGTTTAATACAAATGAAGCTAACATGGCATTCTGCAAATTAACTGGAGCTCAGTAGAAGCCTCTCTGAAAAACAGCTTCATTTTTAATGTTGGACCGTTTATGGCATTATGACCACGAAAAGTGGACTTAGCACAGGATTTCTTTTACGCATCTTTAGGCTTTCTTTGGTGGTGCAAAGTGGTCTCAATTAGGTTGGGTAAAAGCGACAATAAAAATCAGTAGAGCTGGTATGTTTTTAAGAACAGAACAGAAGAGAACAGTTTTATTTTTAAAAATCAGGTGTTTCGAGCAGCGGTAACCCGAGGTCTTTGCTTACATCCGTGGGGAGCTGCGGGTGGCAGGGGACAGGGCAGCGCCGGGCCGGGCGGGAGCCTGGGCCAGGGGAGACCCGGCTGCCGTGGGGGTGGGAGGCACCCGGCCCCGCAGCCAGAGCCCCCGGCCCTCCCTCCCGCAGCCCAAACCCGCCCTCGCCCCCTTGCCCGGGGCTGCAGCGGGGCGAGGCTGCAGCGGGGCGAGGCTGCAGCGGGGCGAGGCTGCGGGCTCCCCGGGCGCCGGGCACCGGCCGCCCCTCTCCGTGGTGCTGAAGCGGCTCCCGCCACCCCCGCGAGCGCGGGTCGCGCGCCGAGGGTCCGCCCCCGCCGCCGCCGCCGCTGCGGCTCCTGCGCCGCCCCCGCCCCGCGGCCGCGCAGCGCCGGGCGGGCTCTGGCGGGCGCCATGGCGGAGCGCGGGGCCTGAGGCGGCGCGGGGCGGCATGGAGGCGGATTTCGCCGCCTTCGGGAGCCCGCTGTGCGGCGAGGTGAAGCGCTTCTGCAGGCGGGTGCGGGAGACCTACCGGGAGATCAAGGAGGACCTCACCCCCTACAAGGATGACCGTTACTACCGGTACGGGCGCGGGCGCGGCTCTAGCCGGGGCCCTGCCCGCCCGCCGCGGCTCCGCCCGGCTTCCCGCGGGGTGGCCTCCGCGGCGCTCGGCCGGGGCTCCGCGGCGGGGAGGTTGGGCGGGGATCGGCACAAGGAAACCTGCGGCCGGGCTGCATGCGACGACCCCCGGCCGTGCACTGGGGAGCGGCCGCCCAGCCTCAGGCCTGTCTTCAGGCGGGCGGCGCCGTGGGAGCCCGGGCCCCGCAGTCCCGGGCGGCCTCCACGGCGGCTCTGCCCGGGGAGACGAGCTCTGGCAGCGCCCCTGGGCAGGAGGCCCAGCACCTGCTTCCTGCCCTCACGTAGTAATATTCTTATACAGGCGATAAAAGCGATTCTGTTTGCATTCATCTGGGCTGTGCCTTTTCCACTGGCATTGCAAGCCAGGGGAACGTGGGCCATGGCAGCTCTGAAACAATCCTGGAATAGTTACAAAACTGGCTAGGAAACCAGAGAGAGTGGCAATGGCTGAGGTCAAAAGGGACAGTTGTACTGAACAGACTACACCCGTGTTTCTTCTGTGTCTGGCCTTGACTTCTGTTGCCATGAATGACCAATGATGGCTGGAGAGCGTTAATGTTTTGAGATTACATGAGGCTAGGAAGGACTCTAAAGGTATTGGAGAACTGGGTTATAAATTAAAGGATTTTTAAAATTATTATTATTGTTGGAGAAAGGGTCTGAAAAGTAGAATGAAAATCAGGAGAAAAAAAGGCCACCCAAATACAGGTTGGGGAATGAACAGTTATATAATGTTTTTGTAAAAAAAGGGTATGGAAATTAGAATGCTTTATAAAATACCCTATTTTAATAATGACATTATTTTATACATGTCATTGTATAAAAGCAAATGTTTTATATGTGTCATTATGTTTTATACGTGTCATATGAAAAACACAAATGTAATTCAGGGTGTAAAGTAGGAGCACAGTTCACAAGATGTGAGAATTAAACCTTAGGCACCACTCCAGACCTTAGCTGGAGCTGTGTTGTGTTCTGGGCACCACGTTTCAAGGGTCTGCCAGTGGAAGAGTGCCTAAGGACAGAGAGATGGACAATCAAAGGCCTAGAATACAACTGTGAGAAAAATTTGGGGTTGTTCACCCAAAAGAAGAAACAGCCAAGGTGGAGGAATAGGAGTTTCTGTAAAGATAAACGTCATGTTTATCTTGGACAAAAGATTACTGAATAATATTAATTTGAGCAAGAAAAGTTCACGCTAGACATTAAGAAAAGATATTTGAGTGGGAAGGATGGTAAAACACTATAGAAAGGATTATCCAGGGAGACTGTAGCATCTCCAACATTGGAGGTCTTTAAAAACTTTTGACAAACGTATGCCAAGAAAGACACAGACCTGCCAGATACTCTCCTGAGACAGAAGGATTAGGTATCTTGTGAGGTCTCTTCCAGGTTTAATTTACTATGAATCTGAGCATAAGTACGTCTGTTGGTTTGTGCAGTGCCCCGATTTTCCTGCTTAGATCATTTGACTTCATTACCCTGTGTCTGTCTTCCCCAATGATGTGGCATGTGGCCCATTGGATTGAATTTGTCTCATTGTTCACTGTAGCAAAGACTACGGAGAGTCATAGAGTTTGGAAACACTGCCTGACAGTTTGGCAGAGTTTAACATAACCACCATCTTGCTCATTAAACAGTGGCTCCTTGTACCTGAACATGGTGTGAGAAGCCATGGGAGGTGAAAAGGGGCAATAGAAATGTACCTCTGTGCACTGGCAGCACGATGATGAATATTGGCACTGAAATGGCAAAAGAGGGGAGAGAGATAAGCTTTCGGAGAGGCATTTGTTCAGCTTTTTTTTCAGAAGAAACTCAAGCTCTCTGTGATAAATTGTCATTAACTAATTTTTATGACTAAAAGTGTATATGGAGAGACTTTCTGTATTGAAAAGATGCTACTCCACTGAATCAAATGAACTTGAGTGAGTGCTAGAGTGCCCTTTCTTCAATGAGAGTATCCCGGAGAGGTATCAGACACAGGTTGTCTGGAATGAAATGGAGTAATATTGGACTCTTGGCAAGGAAATACAGTTTCGTGACTCAGAAATCATGCTAGTTCTTCTCTCCATTCCCAAGATCTTAACCTAAGTGACCTAGCATAGAACAAGTTTACTGTTACTGTCCCTTCATATCTACTATTCTGATCTTTCCCTTTAGTGTCACTGACAGATGTAGCAATGGCATCTGCTTTTCAGATTCCTGGCAAGGAGGAGAGTGTCTAGTCATTATTTCTTGATGCTATCATGCATTCTTTTTACTACCAACTCTTACTTATGGGAAGGAGAATTACGTATTTCATCCTCTTCTTTCTCTATTTTATTCAGTACATTTGGTCAGGTTATAAATGAGCACACTCAGGGATGTAATGGAGATACTTAGTGCTGTGATGTCAGAAGGAATTTTGGAAATTTGATACCAAGGAAATGCAGCATGCTGTGTCTTCAACTCAGGGAGGTTCTGTAAAATAATCTGGTTGCTAAACACAAGTGATATACCAGACTAACAAAATTAAGTGATGGTAAAACATATAAAAGCGTGATTTTTTTCCTCTGTCACACTGTCTTCACAAATGTGCAGCTGTCAACCACTGTCAGCCTTAACTCTCCCCTCCTGCTGGTTGAGCAAAGCCATTTGGCCATCAGCTGGTGGTTTCCATCACCTCTTCAGAAATTGAGCAGTCTGGTCCATTAAGTGGTACGGAGAGGGGGCATGAGTTTTCAACTAATCAATATTTGCTAGGAAAAAAAAAAAAAAGTAAAGGCTGCTGCAGTGTCACTCCTGATATCTATAAGGACATCTTTCTTGGAGTTCCAACAGGGAAACTCAAAACTGGAAAGCTTTGGAGCAGAACTGATATAGAAATGGAAAAACACCAAGTCTCTTTGTGACTGGTAGGGGAATAGCTTGTCTTGACTGAGGGATGCTTGCAGTATGCTGCACTATAGGTGCTCATTCTCAGTGACAGGGAATTCAGTGTGAGGGGATGATGTAGCTCAGAGATGGCTGATGTGCCCTCACTGCACGGTTGGCTGAGTCATTTCCACTCCGAGGGTGTCCCAGTTTAGTGACATCTTTTGGTGGTGGTTTCCTTTAAATAACAGTGCTCTTGAACCTGTGGTTCAGCTGTCTGTGAGCAGCCTGCTCTTTGGCCAGGGGAGACAACTATGGGTGGCAGGCTCCTCAGCCATCTCAAGCTACACCATCCTCACTCCACAGAGCCCCAGGGCACTCATCCACACTATAGAAATGAAGGGGTGTCCATGTTAGTGAGTTTGTTTCTGCTCAACAGCTGTGAATAGTCTCTAAATTGTTCCTCCTGGTGCATTTCCCATAAGCAAGTGCTACTTCACCCATCATCTGGGAGAAGATGGAGTGGGCAGGGACAGACATGGCTCAGCACATCGATTAACACCATCTGTCAAGGTTAGCCATTTCCTTAGGCAGACATGGCACTTTATGGTGTGCTTGTAAAAGAGACTTATATTGACGGACCAATGAGCACAATATTAAATAACCTCATTGGTAACACCAATACAAAGTTGGTCTGGACTTAGTACACCTAAGATCACTCTGTGGTACACCTCAAGATGCTTAGTGCAGTAGGTAAGCTCAGGGAAAGCAGAAGAGTGTTAAGCTCTCCCATCAGTCCTGGAGACTGCCGCAAAGTGTATCAGCCCTTGTATTATCACAGCAACTTTACAGAATCACAGAATAGCTGGGGTTGGAAGGGACCTCTGGAGATCATCTAGTCCAACCCACCTGCTAAAGCAGGTTCACCAGAGCATGTTGCACAGGAGCGTGTCCAGGTGGGTTCTGAATGTCTCCGGAGAAGGAGACTCCACAGCCTCTCTGGGAAGCCTGTTCCAGTGCTCTGGCACCCTCAAAGTAAAGAAGTTTCCCCTCATGTTTAGATGGAACTGTCTATGCTTCAGTCCGTGCCTGTTGTCCCTCATCCTGTCACTGGGCACCACTGAAAAGAATCTGGTCTCATTCTCTTGACACCCACCCTTCAGATATTTATAAGCATTGATAAGATCCCCTCTCAGCCTTCTCCATAAGAAAGATGCTCCAGACCCCTAATCATCTTTGTAGCCCACTGCTGGACTCCCTCCAGTAGTTCCATGTCCTCCTTAAACTGGGGAGCCCAGAACTGGACACAGTACTCCAGATGCGGCCTCACCAGGGCAGAGTAGAGGGGGAGGAGAACCTCCCTCGACCTGCTGGTCACACTCTTCTTAATGCACTCCAAGATGCTGTTAGCCTTCTTGGCCACAAGGGCACAGTGCTGGCTCATGGTCAATCTGTTGTCCACCAGGGCTCCAAGGTCCCTCTCTGCATCTCTGCTTTCCAGCAGGTAAACCCCTAACCTGTATTGGTGCCTGGGATTATACCTCCACAGATACAGGACCCTACACTTGCCATTGCTAAATGTCATCAGGTTCTTCTCTGAACAGCTCTCCAGCCTCCTAGATTATTATTCTAATCTATATCCCTGAAAAAAAATGCTCCCAACAAGCCACTTGAATGAACAATTTGTTCTCTGGTGTCTCTCCCTCCCACTCCAATATGTTCCCTCCTCCCCAGCACAGCTCCTGGCCGGGATGGCAGGGCAGAGAGAGCTGATGGAGGGCTGGCAGCCAACGGCTCCCTCCACTGCACTAGGCAATTTTAAGTAAACTATTGGTACCAAAAGATCTTAGTGCTAATGCTAATAAAACATCTAAATTTCTATCTCTTCAATATGTTATCAGTGTGATACACAAAGCTTACCAAAGACACCAGGCCTTGCAATTAGCTGACAGTTATTTCAATGGAGGTTTCATAACTCTATCCCCTGGCTCACATCAACGAGTTCAGCATGCTGAAAACATTTTGATAGGAAAGCAAGCAATTAAAGTGCCTACCTGATTGATAGACAGGAGAGAGTAGGAGAGTGGCCAAACTGTGATCTGACATCAGACCTGCAGAACTGTAAGTAACAACTAGGTATTCTTGAAAAATCAATTTCTAGGTTAATGAACATATCCCACTGAGCAATCAGCTTATACAGGGAAGCATGGTGTTGACACTGAATTTAGTAATAATACCAAGAGATTAAGGTAAGTGACCTATAATCCACCCCACTTTAAACAAGGGATATATTTTAAACTCCTATCATGCAATAATATGACATTTTGTACCTCAAAAGAAAAGACTATATACAGGACATCATGAAACATATTGTTTAACTTACAGCTTAAATTAATGCTTGATGTTGCTTATACAGGTAACAGAAAAGGTAAGTATACATGAAATTTGTATTCCTAATTTCTCAGTATCTCCTATTCTATTTCAAGTTCCTTAAAACATAATTAGTCTTCAAAATGTGGGAAAAGTTCATTCACAGTGCTTCTACTGCTTTGGCAAAAAGACCAGAGAATAACACATTATTTGATTCAGCAATGAAGAGAAGCTGTTCATTTTTTCTTAGAGAAACTCTAGTGCCTGTGTGCTTCAGAGAAGAAACTTGAAGTGTGCCAGAGAGGGCTGTTGTGATAAGCATACCCTTCTTCCTACCCTCTTAAAATCTTTTCCAAGTGCTCAAAGTGCAAGTCTGTGAGAAGCCAAGGTGTCAACAGGACCTTGCTGGAGTATTGCAGTCAAATTCCCTGAAGGTTCATGCTGCTTCTAGCCTAGATCCAAGCAGGACCTTCAATGGCCTCTTCAGACCTCTCTGTTCTTGTTCCAGGGCTCACTGCTGGGTCCCAGCAACTGGGGGAAAAACCTGAATGACACCCTATACAGCCAGGGCTAGAAGGCTTGAAACAGAAGCAGGAGGAGGAGGAGACTAACACTGTAGCTTTGTGACTGCTTTAAGCTGCCATAAGCGGGCTGTGCAGTTGGAAGAAGCCACCTAACTCTCCTTTCCCTAGTTAAATGTTTCTGTTTCATCTGCCAACAAGTTTTCATGTAGCTGCACAGTGACTTGAGCAATTGATCCAGCTGAACACCTTTTTTTTTTTTTTTTCCTGAGTGACTTTTAACTCAGACCATTGCCATTATCTTGTTCACCACTCAACTGAACTAACATTTGTGCTGGCAAAAAATCAAAGCACTATAGAAGGGCTGGGTTTCTTCTGTCACTAATGTTGTAGGTATGAGTATAAACTGGTCATAAAACTATAGTGTTAGTGTTAAGGAGTTCATTGAAAGTAGAATCCTGGCTGGGCTAGTATGCAGCCTGTTTATTCATAGATCAGCCTGCCCCTCCTTGCCAGCCTCATTCACCATACGCTGTCCAGTTTCTACAATAGATGAGGCAGACAGCAGCTTCCTGCACTATTTCACCCCTGAGCAGGTCAGACAAGGTACTGAGGCACCTTCTTGTGAGGAGCAGAGTGAGACTGTGACTGTGTTTGTGGATGGAGGGGGCTTTCACAGTGCCTCTTCTCCAAATGTTTAGTTTGTAGAATCAATGCTATTATTTTCACAAGACTTAGAGGGTGCAACCTATGTGTTTACAATATATTCACAGCCTTTTGAAAGTTGGTAGATGGCAAAAAGAAATGTGGTCCCACAGGTAATTCAATGAGCTGGATTTCAAGCTCTGCCATACACACTGGTTGCCAAGTGACTTTTGGCAAGGCTCAGTCTCTTTGTGTTTCAGCTTCCTACCTGTTTTTGTTTTGGTAGAGTACAAGGAGAATAAATTCAATCATATTGTGAGACACCAGAGTGCCAGAAGGATTGGAGCAGTTGTCCAAATAGCTCAGATGTGCGCACATAAACAGCAGCAATCATAACTCTGCAACTGCATTTCTCAGAATAGTGGAAATGGTCACAGATGCCGTAAGCCCCATTTTGTCATTTTCTGGCCAGGGAGAACTTGTTGGAGAAGCCTGAAGTGTGGTGAAAGCTATACACTGTATGTGATAGTCACCTGTGACCTAACGACTTCCAGCTGTGGCTTGGCAGTGCTAACCTGTTCCTGAGCAGATACAGTTTGTCAGGTTGTCCTGATCACTCAGAGCTTTACCTTCTACCCTACAGTAGCTATTCTTCTTGATTTAAAATTTATAAATACCTTTCCTTCATCATTTGGTACTATGCATTTCTCAAGACAGCCTCTTTATGAGATTACTAAATGATCAGCAGTGCTGTAAATCACAGATCTAACTGATGGGATAAATACCAGTATCAATGACTGAATTAATTCCTGGCATGTTCCCTTTGGATTTAGTGGAGTAACACAGGTCACCAGTAATGACATGAATTACCCGTAGGGCAATTGAATGAAATTAATAATATTATTAATGTTAAGTACCTTTGAAAAGTCACTGCAATAAAACCATCTTACCATGTAAGATAGCTTTTAATGGAAGTATTTGATTGCTGAAGAGATAATTTTTAAATTATATGTTGACCGGTCTATCTAAATATTTCTGGGGTCATCCTGTGATAGCTCTCCTGTATGTATATGACAAACACCAAAGCTGGGAACTGACCCTGAATTTTATCCTAGACGAGACACCAAGTATGCCCAGATGCTTAAGTAACTGCCGTGCTGGCTTTTTATAAACAAATATTAGAGGCATCAAAAATGAATACAAAAAATAACTTGGCAAAACCCCTAAACTTGCCTTATTCTCATAATCTCTACCCAATGTGTTTGTTGACACTCTTTGTTGCCCAATTGCAGGATATGTAATAGGATGGCAGAAAAAAATCCCACTTTATTTCAACATTTGTGCAAGAATGAAACAGAGTTAGGTGGTCTGATCTGGAGATTTTTATTATGTAGTGTGTTTAAAGCAGTAGCTTACTCCTAGGATTTAACTTCCAGCGCTCGTGAGCTGACTAAATTCTCTGTAAACATGATGCATAAATTGCACCTCTTGAACACCACAAAGCTACACGCAGGTCGCTGCAGCAATGGCGTTTTCATTCTGTTGATAAAGCCACTGCCATTTGATCAGGCCGGAAAAAATGTTATTTGCGGACCGGAAGGCCGTCTCTAACGGGTAGTAAACGCGCACAGCTTCACCACGGATAAGCCACGTCAGTCCTTACACCTGTAATGGACAGGCTTAAATAGGCTTCACAACCACTTCTCTGTCTTATGTATTCTCTGCTTATACGGTTCCATTTCCCTCTGATGAACGTGGTTGCTACCACTACAACACAAGCCGAAAAAGGACACTGGGAACGTGGGAAACGCTGCTGTTGCCCCGACAAAATGATGTATTTCGGCTCCCCAGTGCCCAGCGGGGGAGGACAAGGCGTACGCCTGGGCTCAAGGCCTGCTCACCAAAGCGAAGGTGCCGCTTCAAAGCGCCGAAGCTCACCGCCCGACCTGAGCTGCCTTCCCGCTGCCCGTGATTGCGCCCCGTGCCCGTCCCGGCGGCTCTCGCTGTGAAAGAGCGGCGGCTGCAGCTCGGCTGCGGGCCAGCCATCGACCGCCGGCACTGCTCAAAGCCGGGGCCGCCAGCCTCCCCTCTCTGCACGGCGCCGCAGAGCGCATCCCCGTGTCCCCTCCGGCTCGCCGTAGCGCCGCCGCCTCTGCCAGCAGCGTCGCCCTTCGGCCTCGCGGTGGACGAGCAGCGGGGTTGCCGTGACGTCTGCAGAGTCGCGTGGCGGCTGGGTGACGCACGCGGAAGCCGCCGGGAGGCCCCGCTGGCCGTTGTGCCACGGCGGCGGCGGCGGCTGCCGGGGGAGGGCGGGGGCGGGAGGTGCCTGTATTGCGCATGCGGCGCCGGGATGGAGCCGTGAGTGGTGGGCGGGGGAGGAGCGGGGTGGTCGGGGTTCGGTCGATGGCGGGGACTCTCGCGCGTGGCGGTGGTGGCTCGCGGGTCTGCCCTCGCGTTCGAGTGCTGGCGGCGGGAGCGACCGTTAAACGGCCGGCAGGGACTGTACCCGCGGGGAGGAACCGGCAGCTGCCGCCATCCCGGCTGCCGGCGCCGTCTGCCAGCTCTCGGGGGGCCGCGCACCACCCCGAGGCTGCTGGGAGCGGGACGGGCTTGTGTGGTTGTGGTTGGGGCCGGGGCGGGCGGGAGAAGTGCCTTCCCTGGCCGGGCGCGGTGACTGAAGCTTTTCCACGGTTAAGCCCTGGATCTTGTAATTCAGCTTATACACGTTAATTCTCATTAAGGAAATAAGATCAACGAGGGTTGAGTTAGTGTCTCTGAGGCTACGGTTCGCCAGTCAGAAACCTGACAGTAACTACCCAGTTCTTTAGAGGACCGCTGTGGTTTTTTTCTCCTATGTGTTGAATAAATTCGCCTGTGTCTCCACTCTCAGATCTTGTCAGTTAAGGAAAAAGAAAAACTTGTTTTCCCGGATATGTCTCTGCATGGACACAATCACAGTCATGACTAATAATTCAGACTTCAGTGAACACAACCAACAAGACACTAAAAAAAAAAGCTGTTTAACAGAGTCATGGTAAACTGTCAGTTGTCATGTAACAGTGCTAGGTAGTACTGTTAATATTAGTTGTATGCATCTTATGTAGTCATGTGCTGCCTCATTAGTTATTAACCATGGTGGAGTACATCTGCAAGGAGGAATTCAAGGTCTCCTGAGGGACACCGAAGCAAATAATGTCTTTAAACTGTGAGAAAGCACAGTATGTACAGATAGACCCAGTACTATGAATGTAGGTAGCACATATAATCATTTAAATCAAAGTGGTCTTGATGGTTTTATTTGGGAGTGAGCCTAAAATAGGAGGCAGAGATGTTGAAGCTAGTATGCCAGGAAAACTACTGTGCCTAAAAGTGAGTTATTTCTGACTTAAATGTCAGCTCTGTGCTACCTACTGCTTAATCTTGCTTTTGTCACAACCTTTCCATCTGTAAAGTGAGGGTCTTAAGTGAAGACTGTTGTATGAAAGGCTCTGTTTTTCATGATAGTCTTTACCTCTAGTAAAGACTCTTTTGTGAAGGCATCAGAAGTAATTTGAGGATGAGGAATAGCTTGAGAAATATTTTGCTTAACCATTTGAGCCACAATTTTACTCAAAGAGCAAGTGTGACCTACCTTTACATCTCACATATAAATGGCTACTGAAAGACTGCAGTTGTTACAGCTGTGTATTTCCATAGTTCACTCTAGCACAGATTGCATTAGTGCAGTTTAGTTTTTAGTACTATTTGAGATGTCTAAGTATAATATTTCTCTGTATATCATTGCTTTCTGCTCCTTTGCAGTTAGTTTCAGACATATCCAATTTAATTATGAAATATTTAGTTTCTCTCTGAGGATAAAACACAATACAGGTGGTAAAAGCTGCCTGAGAAATCTGCAGTTGCTTGGATGGCTGGTCTTGGGCTTCTGACTGCCATGTCTGGGCTGGTTAAAGCATCTTCCATTGGTAAAGCAAGGCACAGCTCTTTACTCGTTTGAACAAGGGCTTCCAGAGTGAGGAACCTTTTTCGATTTTCCCATAAATGCCTTTCAAACATTTCATTCTTTATTAGATCTTTCAGATGTAAGAAAGAAGCTGTTAGTGGGAGATAATCAACTTGCAGTTATGTATATTCATAAATTTTATATAATCTCTTTTTAAAAGGCAGATGTTAAACAATGAACAGATGGGAAGACCATTTTATCTGCTTTGTATGTCAGTTGGTAATAGGTTGAAATTGGACACTTAAACCACACAAGGAAATTCTGTTATTGCAGCGAGAAGCAATGAAGAATACATCATCTGATAGTAATGTTATAAATTGCTTGCTGTCATGATAAATGTAGTTAAGATTTGCCTGAGTTCTTAAATTTGCTCTTACAAAAAATGTGCAAGTTGCCTCACTGACCTGTGAAGTAGCACATACAGTAAGTGGCTTAAATGTGACTTCAGGAGCACCAGTATGAAAGAAGGGAAAAAACATGGTATGTCCCTCCTCTCTCTGGGCTTCTCTCTTCGTTAAATGCAGCGTGCCTGTTTTTAGGTATGTGTATACCTACCCATTTTGACTACTAGGTGTTGCACCACCTGAAGAGGAGTTGGAATAAAAAAATGAACCTATGTCTGGAACGTGTTTCTTTGAAAGCTTGCCAAGTGCATATTTCCTCTGCTGTGTGAGTAAACCTAGGTGATAATTGCCAATAGCTGTAATGCTGTCAGTGTTGGCTGGGTGAATTCCAGTGACTTTTCTGGAAGGACTGTGGAGATGAAGCTGCTTTTCATGTTCACATGATGCACTTTAAAATATCAATGAAAACTTGGAAAACAGGAAGCTTATCAAAAGAACCAAGAATATGCATGCCAAGTCAAAAGTATCCTGCATCAGACAGTAGCTGTAAAGTGGATGCGCAGATGTAAGCTCTTAAGAGCAGCATGAGCATACGTGATACTTTTCTGTGTAGATCCAATACTCTTCCAATCTTCAGCTATTCTTGATCCATGGACTTTCCCATCCAGACCTGATTTCTGTGTACTGAATAGTCCTCAGTGGATGCTCTTCCATGAAGAATTTGGTATCCACTTGAACCCTTATAAATAATTTAGGCATATCAACATTTTATGTACCATTTTTACATACCAAGAATTTTCTTGTTAAGGGTAGTATTTTGGTGTCTGAAGATAATATCCCATGCATGATGTTCTTAGGCAGACAAGGAATACCAGGTCATCTGTGGAACTGAAGGAGCCCTTGGAACAGTAAGGAAAATGCACCTTAGTTAGTTAGTTTAGTACTAGTACAGATGTAGTAGCTTTCAAGTGGTTTAAGTGCATGAAGGATGAGGTGTTAAGACACTGACTTAAGGAAAATACTGTAGTTATATCCCTGCAAAAGTTGTAGAGACATGGCCTAGTTTGAAATGCTTATATTAATCGGCATTTTTCAAAGTCAACTTAAAATCTTATTTGTCTGTGACAAATCTTATTAGTCTTTATGATGATCTCTGTGGCTGAGATCTGATCTGTTGCCATTTATGACCATGATAATTTTGTGTACATTTTTTTTTCCTGTACAATCAGCTATGCTAGACCGGTGTGGGGTATTTGCTCAGGATATGGCATGTAGCAAGGGAAGTTACACTGTGTTTGCAGCCGCGGTCCCTGGAGTCCTATAGAGCCAGTTTGTGCAAACTTGTAGCATTTACAGTTAGTTGTTTGGAATTCTCATTACTTGGGTTTTTCTTCACCTCCCTACAATCTTTTTGAGTTAAATTAAGATTTGGATCTTTAAAACTTAACAGTAAAGAAATAATGGAATTATTTTTGTAGTATCTCATTTGGAGAGAATGGGTGAGTTTTATTTCCAGCTGAAAGGGAACGCTGTCATTGAAGTCTTATGCTTTCATTTCTTTCCATGATGGTGCTCCTACAATTTTATCAGAAAACAAACCTCCCTCTGTCCCCACAGTCCTACAGCTTTCCTGTATAAACAGTACAGCTTTCTATGATCATGCCTAATGGTATAGCTGCAGAAAATCAACTATATGGTCGCTCAGTTCTGACATATGTCAAAAATAAATGTTGGATGTATTCTGAAACCCAGCGAATTTGTTCTTTTCTGAACTATGCATTTAAGAAGAAGGAAGGTAAAGGAGGGATTTGTTATGTAGGGTTAATTCTTTGGTCATATTTCCCTTAAGCTAACAGATCTGGAAATAACCTGTTTCCAAGAGAACGCTATTAGTCCTTTCAGTACTTTTTTTTCCCCTCAATTTTGTCTTTAATCTGATGATAACTGCCAACCAGTTGTGGAAGAGATGTCATTGCTTTTATGTGTATTTGTATTTAAGTGGCTAATAAACTTAAGTTCAGGTTTCTAATTCCCAAGCTTTGGTGGAGCTCAGACAAGAATGCACAAGAATGTGCCTAAGCATGCACATCTATCAGATCTGGAATTCTGCCTTGCTGCTTGTTAGGGAGGATCCTGCAGGGGTGAAATATATAGAGAGAGGGTAGAAAACTTATCGAGATCCTGTGCAGGTAACTGAGGTGTTAGTGATGTCAGTCCTTTTAGGTTAAGCTGTTATTGCAGGAGATATGGTATCTCAGATGTTTAAATTATTAACTTATGAACTAAAAAAATGTATCTTTGTCTCCCTCTGAGTTAAGAAATGCTTTCTCTCACTCAAGTCTTAGTAGAGTAGAAAATCCTAGCATAAGAAGAATGGGCAAAATTCAGTTTTGGGGTGCGGGTGTGCATGTGCATGCACATGCGTATGTCTAGTAATTCCTATTAGTTATCCTTGCTTTATAAAGCAGTATTTTTTTTTTTTTCTTAGTGTTACACGCTACCATGAGTTTGATTTAATTTTATCTTTGTGGAGGAATGAATGGGATGTGTTTATTTCTCTCCTTTAGAAATATGACCGACAGCTGATTCTATGCTCTCTTTTGCTTCCTGCAGGCTGGCACCGATGCGATTATATACACTGTCCAAACGGCATTTTGTCCTGGTCTTTGTAGTGTTCTTTGTTTGTTTTGGTCTGACAGTCTTCATAGGAATAGCAGGTAAGTATGCTGTCTTTAAAAGTTTTTCTATGCTTTATCTAAATGTGTTGGAATTTACAGATGTATTTAAGTGCTAATGAGCCTGCGGCCCCTGAGATGTGTGAGGAAGTATTACTTTTGACAGGGATGGGGGAATGTTTCTTCCATCTCATTTTTTCATAGGAGTACTACATACACAGATTTGCTATTTGCAGATGCTCTGCAGGGAAAAGTCAGTAAACCAAAATCAGTTTCACTGTAATGTTATTTTTCAGCAGATAGGTACATTAATTTTCTTTGTATTTCAATCGGTAAAGTGGTGGTGTTAGTACTTGATTTCCTGTGAGGAAATTAATAACTGTTTGTAAAGCCTTCTTGCATGATAAGTGTCACAGATATATAAAATATTTTAGTAATGTAGAAATATGAATTTATGTTGTAGAACATATATGAGCTTAGGTCTCCAGTTTCAAAGACCTTTGTGGGAGCCATGACGTGATCTGGGAGGCTAAGCACTTAGTGCCTGGATGCTTATCCTGGAGATCAGAGAGATTTGTAGAAGCCTGGGTGACAAAGATGCAGAGTGGCATGAGGCAGATGGAAAGTGTGGGAGCTCTCTTTTTGATGACAGAGAACTTTTCCATGTCTAAAACGTACTTGTAAAAGAAGTCAGTGTGCTGTCACTGCAGTGTTAATAAGCTAATACTCTGCTGTCAGGATAGCTTTGTCAACACAGAAATGACAGGGAGAGGGAGGGACTTGTACTTAATAAGCAACCTGCCCCTCATGTAAGAATTATTTATGGATGTTACCACTTCCCCCCACTTTAGTGCTTATTTCTGTGTCACCCAGCATGTTCTTCTGCACCACTCTCTGACACCTCCTGACCTGTCTGTTGGGCTGTCTCTACCTGTTCCCTGTCCTTCACTTCCTTCAGAAGACAGGCTGCCCAGGCCTGAGACTCATCCACTCCTGCCTGCCTTGGAAAGAAGAGGGGGTTAACTGAAGGCAGCTGTTTGGGCTTTTTGTGCCCTGTAGGCAGTACATTCATAATAGCACTAAATAATAATATCTGTCTGTGAAATAAAACCTTCTTTCCTGCTGTTTGATTTATTGCAGCAGCCTAAGGTCCAAACAGACTTTCAGTTCACAAAGGTTAGCCACTGTTGTTCCTATGACTTGTGTGAGGATGCTGAAGGGCATTATTTGCCCACTAAAATACCATGTAAATACACTTACTGTGGTATTATGTAATTTAGTGTCATTTGGCCTAAAATGTGAACTTTATCTGTAGTTCTGTATTTATACTACCCAGTTGCAGAAAGTTCAAGAAAGTTGTTTTACATGAGACTAGGTAAAAAGCAGTGCTCCTGGAAAACTGAACATTTCATTCTTAATCAGTAGCAGAATCTGAAAGAGAGCTGTGTTTGTGTTTTGTATTGTGTCTGCATGGAGAGTGATCTGATGATGTGGTTGCCTTGGGCCCAGTAGACTTGGCTGCTCTAAGAAATGCTTGGTCCTCTGTACCCTGCTGGGGTCTTTGGACTTGCCTGTGATGCCCTTCAGGAACTGGTACAGCTGTGGGATTCTTGTCCTTGTAAGATTTGTTTGCTGGATAGTTTTGTTGACAAAACCTGAACATAATTCATTGTTATAAGTTAATTATTTGTTAAAGAATGCTTGTTTACCTTGGGAGGAGACTCACTGAACACTCACTATGATGTTTTTTCATGGCTTTTGTTGACAGCTTGGTGCTTCCTGTGAATAGAGGGAGGGACACTAACAACAGGGTACTAGCTCATCAAAGGGTGCAGCCTGAGCAAAATTCACCAAACCCACTAAGTAAATAAAAAGTAAAAGATACATCCATATTTTCTATGGTACTTGAATATGCCATTGCCCATACTCAGCATCTCTATATGCAGTTTGGCAAGCCTAGCAGAAGTGTTGCTTCTCATCAGAGAAAACAAGGTAGTTAAATCTGAAGTGGCTTTTGCTCTCTTCAATTCTTGTAACTCAAGATAGATGCAGATTTTTTTTTTCCCCAAGTTACACTCACTTTCTTTCCCTTTTCTCAATGGGTCTATGTAATCTTTGGGGTAAGACAAGGGTAAGGGAAATAAAAGATGCAGAGCTCATTTCTGTACCTGTGCCTGCCTTCTTTTTATGTTCAGTGATGCAGAACTGACTTTATAGTGGGTGGCTGTTAGTGAAGTTGAACTGTAATTCTAATAGGAAGCTTTCAGTGTGATGCATGAAAGTATTCATTTTTACACTTAGAGTCTGTAAGATGGTTAATATTGTAATTAGAGTGGTTACAGAACCCCAAGCAATGCTGCATGTTTAGATCTGTCATGACAGTTAACGTAAAATGCTTCTTGCACAGAATGATCCTATGTTGTTCATTTATAAACTTCCTTCCATTGTTTCTCTGTAGTAATTTTGAAGTCCATGGTCTGAGAAAAAACTGCTTTTCTTGCATAAATTTTCAATACTGAAACAGCATGTGTTTACGTGTGCCCCTGTCCGTATCTGCTGTACATCACCTCTGTGTTTGTTCACACCCCAGTGTGTAGATATAGACCTTTTGCTACTCTTCCCTTTCATTTTTCTGGTTTAGTCCCTTTGTGTATGTACATGTGCATGCATGAGTCCATACTTTTGTGTATGTACATACATGCATGCATTCCTCTTTTCCCCAGTATCACGTGCTCTTGCATACCTAAGGCGGCCAAGGGGAAACTTACTGCTGTCTACAACTGCTTTATCTGGGGATACACACAAGATGGGGCTAGACTCTTCTCAGAGGTGCATGGTGATGGGGTCAGAGGCCAACAGGCACAAGCTGGAACACAAGAAATTCCAGTTAGATATTAGGATTTTCTTTCTTATCATAAGGGTGGTTAAATACCTGAACAAGCTGCCCAGGGAGGTTGTGGAAGTCTCTGTCCTTGGAAGTGTTTAAGACTTGATTTGACACAGCCCTGAGCAACCTGAATTAAACAAGAGGGTAGACTAGATGGCCTCTGGAGGTCTCTTGTAACAGAAATTATGACTTTATTGCTTCCCATTTATTGCATACAGAACTAGAGGTAGGGTGTGAGTGGATGGATGCCATTGATCAGTACAGTTAAGTGTATGTGTCTGTATCCAGAATGATTGGAGGAATGGTTGCCTGAGAAGTCTGGTAGCAAGCTGAACATTTCCCACTATAATTGGACATGAAACTCCATTGATTAAATGGATTGTCTGTTTTAGGAGAAATTGTTTATAGAACTTTTAGGTAATTATGTTTGTTTATGTGGTGATATACACAATATATTATAGCCCCAGATTTCTATAGAAAAGGAGGGGCCTGATCTGAGTAGACTGAGAACTGTTCCTAAACAAACATGCGGATATCTTGGCTTAAATAGACCACTGTGCTGAAAATCCAGCAGTAGCCAGAAAGTACTGTTATTGTGACTGTACAAGCAGGTACACTACATGTACATAAAAAAGTATTAGCATCATGCACTCAAATACAATGGGATGTATTTGCTCTGATATCTGAGCCTCGAGTGCAGTGCATTATGGATGCCGTGTAAATCAGGTAATGGTAGCACTTTGGCTATAGAAACTTTACAGTGCAATTAAATAAGCTGTTTTTCTCAAGTGGTTTTTGCAGCCCTTGCTGAGTTTCAAGTTGCTGTAACAGCAGTGCCACTGGTGCTTAGCTAACTTTTTCTGTAGCTGAGTACTTTCATGGCTGCAGTGTACAGCTTAGCTTGGGAAAAATACTGTGTGGTTTGTTGTACTAGTTTAGAGTACACGTGCAGGACTTCTGACATGGAGTTCTTTATTTATAATTTACTTCCTATTTAATCATGCCTAGAAATACTATGGCAGAGAGGCTTAAAGGAACAACTTGTCTTCAGGCCAAGTTTATTAATTTTATTGAAATGTCTAAGTGATTTATCCTTCAGCTTAAACATCTGAAAAGTTCGATAGTATTTACCTGCTTTACAGGGAGGTATTTTGGACAGGTTTTTTAAATCCTATATTTATGTCGTTACTTATCACTAATACACATACTTCAATATTGTTTTCTTTCTTCCTTCTGATATATGGTGTAGGTCCTAATGTAATTGAAACTTCTGTAGCAAGAACTGACATAAATAACAGCCTAAAGGTAAGAGTTAATTAATATAGCTGGATTACATGAATGGCTTTATTTGATATCGGTAATGTTAAAGCATTCCCCTGCTTCCCCCAAATTTGTTAAAGTATTTAGATTTTTACTGGAAAACATCTTGGCCACATGGTGTTTTCCAGTTTGAAATTGAATGTGCAATATTGAATTACCACTGTGTTATTTCATGAGTCACTCAGCAGCAATTTCTAGCCTCTTACTTTTGTAAGCAGGAAGGCAGGGAATTCTGTGGTGTTTCTGCACAGTAATTTCTGATAAAGTAACACTAGAGTGTTGATAGGATTCCCTGGTGAGTTCATGTTGGAGATTCTTGTAGGGAACCTAGAAATAGAAATTGAGAGCACAAACTGAAAACCAATGATCTCAGTGGCAGTTAATTATATCCCTCTTGTGATCTTCCTTTCTATCAGCTGGGAAGGAATATTTATTTTCATGCTAATTGTTCACTGCCATGTGACCAAGCCATGGGATCTGGCTTCCTAACATGAACCTTCACATTCATTTTCTTGAAAGTTTTCATATTTTGGTTCTCAGTTCTTGTATTTTTATTTCTGTCTAGCTCTTCACTGTCAGCCTACTACCTAAAGTAATTTTTGCAAAAGTGGTAAAAAGATTTCGTTGGTTTATTTTGATTTTTTAAAGTAAATTTTCTTTAAATACATTGAAATGTTTATTTTTTTGGTCTGTTAGTCACCTATATAGGTTTCAATTGGTACTGTATTATGTAAAGCTTATTTTTATATCAAATAAGAAAAGTATTTCCTGCATGTAGGTTTTATCTGTTAATGATACCTTCTATGCTTTTGTAATGAATGTGGAATTTTTAGAAAACCTAGTGGAAAAATAGTTG
The DNA here is from genome assembly GCF_964273445.1 of Streptopelia decaocto. Classification (NCBI taxonomy): domain Eukaryota; kingdom Metazoa; phylum Chordata; class Aves; order Columbiformes; family Columbidae; genus Streptopelia; species Streptopelia decaocto. Next base: position 57,601,085 of record NC_138656.1, read on the forward strand.
TTTTCATAATTGTAGCTGAACAGGTTTAAAACTGTGTAGCAGATGAGGGGTCACAAAACTGACTTTTGATGTAAAGTGCTAGAAATTACTTCATTTTCAGGCTAGGTCTCAGGATTTTGTTTTTCATATTGGAACTTTTTTTGTTTTATTGCTGCCGCTTTTATGTGCTTTAAGTACATATCTTTCATATTTAAGTTCATATCTTTTCTTACTTCAGTGCTGTGCAAAATACGTGTGCTGTTTAAGCTACTTCTCTGGAAGACTTATATTTGAGCTGTTCACAGAGCAGCACATGTTAAATCTATTCCCCAAAATATTGTCACAAATATAACTAACAAGCTTTTCATAATTGTAGATACTGATATATCATGTAACAGAATAGCAGCTAACCTTGTGGGGTTTTTTACAGCTGAAGCCTTTTAATTTGAGTTCGCCACCACTGTCTACTTACAATCAGCAGCTGTGGCTGACCTGCGTAGTTGAGTTGGATCAGCAGGATGGTGAGAATCTTACCTAATTCTCAGGAAACTGCTATAGCAATCTGTATATTATGTCTTAAATTTAATCTGTCACGTACATGATCCTGTGGCTTTCTGGCTATGTTTGGTGGGTTTTTCCTCTGAAACAGTTTCTCCCTCTCCACCCACCCCCCCAGTAAAGACATGGACAGCACTAATCTTGAGAACTGAAAGCAACAGGTATATGGGATAAGTTGTGTGTAATTTCTGTGAAAGTATTAGTATTTAGAAAATCTGTGTCTCTCCCTTCATTTGGGGGGGGGAATTATATGTGTAGATTGTAATGATATTAATTTTTCAAGATGACTTCCCTGTAAATATGTAAGAAATACTGTATTAGTAATTGTTGATTTGCCAAGATTCAGTACAAGGCATTTGTGACTTACTGCCAAGGTATATAAATAAAAAGTGGTTGTTGGTTGGTTGGTTTTTTGTTTGTTTGTTTTGCCTTGGTTTTTTATTTTTTTTGTTCTTTGATGTACTGGACCTCTACTCCAGTAAAGTATAACTGAAAAACTTTATGTAATCATTGGATATCATATGTGTTTTAAACTATATTTGGAACTCTGTTTGACATTTCATTTCTGCATGTAGCAATAGCTTAATGTTTTCTTTTTTAATTACAGTATCTCTCAAAAAGAATGTTACTATGACAGTCAAAGTACTTGGAGTGGTAAACGATGGAAGCACACCATATGTTAATAATCAGGTTCACAATCGGACGAGATTACTCAGTTGTGCACAAGTATGTGCTTACTTTAACAAAACTCGGATGTAGTACATTTTCTTTTTGTGTGCATGTTACATTACATTGCAAATGAGAAGCATATGTCTGTTAAGCACGTCTCAGGAAAGACTCTGGAGCATAGTCTTATTTATAATTGCAAGCCAGCTAGTAATGCTGAGGAAGATACCTACCTATCTGTTTCTTTCTGCTTACTTCTATGACTTGTGCCTATTACCCCTTAAAAATCCCTCTTTCTTGTTAGAGTAGGTCTTTGCCAGCAAAGCAGTGTGTCCTGCTTAGTCACCTAAACAGATTTAGCAGACTGAAGAATGGAATATTGTGGTAGAAGGCTGTATATAGTGCTCTAGAGGAGAGAAAAATTCTCCTCTAACACCTAACAGAGAGTCTGGTTGAAATCAGCTGGCATCTGTGTTCTGAAAAAGCCACATTTCTTGTCACCTGTGAAGAAATGTTTAATTTTAACTGAAATTTTTAGGCTTAGAGACATCTAAAACAGCTTTCTTGGATGCAAGTCCTGAAGGAAGGGTGTAGCTGAAGTTTTTTGTGATAAGCATATAGTGTTTTATTTTTTATATACACACAAATGTATGAAATCTGCAGAAATTAGTAAACAGTGTTCCGTTACATTTAATTACACACAGCCAAGAGCAATATGCTTGGGTTTTCTCTTTCTTCCTGTTAACTTTTAGAAATGAGTTAGTACAAAATAGCCCCATCTCACAATTGGATGACCTAGAGCTTGACTGACAGAGTTATTCGAATCCTTCCTGGTGCTGCAAGCAGTTCTTTTCAGCAAATTAAGTGAAAAGCTAGCCTTATTTATCAGTTCAGTCAGATTGGTAAGGCATGTAATAAATATCATCGATATCTGGTCATTTAGAAACACTTTCTCCAACCTATACTAACAGTGCATATTCTGCGATAAATTGAAGGATTTACATACTGTTTTTCACTGTATGTGTTCACAGAAATGCAGTGAAATCATTGTTGTTCACCTTGGCTACCTGAACTACACTCAGTACAACATATTTGTTAGCTTTGAAGATCTAAATAAGTTAACGTACAACATCCACAATATTACTTTCACAGTAAGTATAAGGTTTTATACTAAAGAAATCTCTAATTGCTAATGCTGTAGAAGTCTCCTTTAGCAGAAATAAGAAAGTTATCCCATGTTTGAAGATAAAAATAAAGATGCAGCATAATTAATTTTTCTGTCACTACTAATGTCAGAATTATTATAGCATTTGCTGTTATTAAGGGTCTAGACCATTTTTTTTAACTCAAAGATTTTTCCTTCAGAACCGGTAATGCTGTTTTCTGGAAGAGATAGATTTAGTCTAATTCTCGGTAGATAGTTTTAACAGTATGCAAGCTAGACTAGAACATCCAGTTTTCTGCATTTGCTTGTAGACGTGTTGCCTCTCTAAAGCATGGTATCTTTTTCAGACTTTCCAGGAGGTGTATCTGAATTAGCAAGATTTCTCTGGGCTTTACAAAAGCATGGACTAGAAAGAAAAATGAAGATTTTTATTATTTTTTAATTTTATTTTACTGTGCTTATGTGGAAGAGAAAAAAGCTTATTCAGCTAAAATAAACAGGCTAATAAAATAATTCACTAAAATAATACCTAGTGAAACAACTAACTCAGTTCATAGTGCTAAAGATTGCTTATAAAACAGTTACATCATCAGTGTGTGCTGATTGGCTCCAGGAAGAAATTAGAAACATCTGCATTTGGAGCGTACGGAACTGAACCTGATTTATAATATAGGTTACTATGATATATTCTACCTATATGCAACATTCAGTATGTCAGGGCAAGTAGCAAGCAAAAATCTTAGTGCAAAGCAAGTGGTTTTCCCATACTAAATACACTTCCTGAATATTAATATTTGCAATATTCTAGTGCATAAAGCACATCACTAAAAATAAGCTCTAAGGGGGAAAAAACCCCAAACTCACAAACCCTTTGCTTAGTTCCAAATTTCAAAAAGGACGAAGTGTTGGAGCATTTACAGCTGTACTGTTTATTATCTTGCTTTGCAGGCTTCCTTTAATGCACACTTGCACACAAAACCCAAACCCAAAGCCCTACTTTCCCACAGAGACTAAAATTGCCAATTTATTTCATTATTACAGTGGTGTATGGTGGTCTCAGTTGAAATCACAGATTGCCTGTTGTATAATGGGTTTCTTTAGATATAATTTTCATTCTATGTTTATGGTTTAAAAAGACAAGACAGAGGTTGACAGATTTAACACATTGAAAGGTAAAGCTTCGTGTTCTAACAGGGAGTTTATGTTTCAGAAGTGGCTTCAAAAGAGAAGCTTACCTAGTATGAGATAAATTGTCAACAGAGCAGAGTTCATGCAAACTGACATGTTATAGTTAATATTTGTGACCTTCTGATAATTAGAGGAGAAGAGGGAGCTTTTCCTCCTTAACCTATGAAAAAAGTTCTATATTTCTGGTTAGGTCATTTATTCTTCCCTTACTTGATTTTCTTTCTTCCACTTCTGAAACAAGAGAATAAGCTTTAAGAAAATAATTGTATTACAGGAAGCATGACCAGACCTTATCGACCTCTTCATAATGAATTTATGCATCTGACCTTGGTAATAAAGAAGAACACACTGAATTGACTCAATTATTGACATTCAGTTGAAAACAGTGAAGAACATCCTTTTTGTCCTGTGGGATGCTATAATGTATGAGAACACACTGAGTATGTTACAAAGTGACAGGGTAAAAGAGAAGCAGGATATTAGACTGCTTTTGTTACCTTTTCATGAATTTATCTTTGTCTTTCCGTGGTGACATGGTGGAATTCAGTTATACCTTTAAATTTTGAGAAGGCAGAGAACTTTCCAGTATCTGCAAAAAATACTAGTTATTGATCTCATATGTACCCTGTCAAAACGTTGCTTATTGGGCTGTTTTTCTTCTGTTTTGTTGTAGTGGAAAACCTACAATCCGACTTTTTCACAAGTGGAAATATGGTTCCGATTTGTCTTCGTAGTTCTTACTTTTATGGTCACGGTAAGATTTTGTTTTGGTTTTACTGGAGTATATTATATAAGCAGCTGGTAACACTGCTCTGTGATGCTGGGTTTAGTAACTTAAGCACAGGCAGTAAAGCTGACATATCACTGAATAGGTGTAAAAATGTTTCTAAAATATTTACGTAGTTGCTGCTCTTATATTTTTACAAGTGGTATTGAAGGAACATTAAGAAAATAGGATAAATGGGAAAACTTGTTTTTCTAAACTCCAATTTTGAATTGAACAGAAAGAATTTTGCTTAAACAAAGGAAAATATGTTTAGATGCTGGAAAAAATATTTTTTTGCGGGGCAGGTAGGCTCAGACATTGGAATAGAATGCCCAAAGCTGGGCTTAACATCTCTGAAAATGAGCAAAACTCAGTTGAATCTGACCTTGGTCTAACTTTAAAGTCGTCACTTCCTGGAGTGTGGGGATAGGCCAGATGACCTCTAGAGGGTCCCTTACAACCCAAATTATGCTATGATTTAGATTTTCTCTGCCCTCCAACCCCATTTGGCCCCTGGGGAAAAAAAAAATGTTTGGTAAAAACCCAACATGAAATCTAAAATGCAGAATTTTCAGAGTAAGGACACAAAAGCACTGAACACTTGCATAGCATTTTTATCACAAAGATGATGACACTCAGCAGGTAACTGTGATTGTGATATAGAATCTGTTTTTTTAAAAATTGTGTTTAAATGGAGGTTGTTGACAGTGTGTCACCAGTAATTAGGCAACTTTTTTTCATACATCGTTGATTTGTGCAGTACTAGCTGCTTTCCTTCTCAGTTTGCTTGGGAGATTAAGTAATTTGCATAGGAGTAAGCCAGCAACCTTGAAGCAGAAGCTAGGAAATGTGGCTCCTGTTGTACAATGTTCTCAGTGGCAAAGTCCTCATGAAGAAGCATTTGCAATGTACTGTGTTACCTCTTTGCTCTGGTAAAACCATCAAGGCTGTATTCCTTACTTATAAACTGTTGTTGTTTTATAGTGTCTGTTTGCACATTCCCTGCGGAAATTCTCCATGAGAGACTGGGGTATTGAACAGAAATGGATGTCCATCCTCCTTCCCCTCCTTCTACTTTACAATGGTAATTGTATCCTGGAATTTTTAGAAAAGATCCTTTAAAGAAAAAAATTAAAAAGAGAGTGAAAGAGAGAGAAGGCAGAATGGAATTTGGCCTTGAACATATAAGCAGCTGTTTCTAGGGCTTCAGAAAACTAATTAAAAAAAAACAAACCAACAAACATCAAAACTGAAAACAACAACCAACCAAAAATCCCCCAGTCAACCGGTAAAGGTTGAGGGCTGCCTGGGTTGCAGTGACCATGAGATGGTGGAGTTCAGGATCTCATGTGGCAGGAACAGAAGAGCAAGCAGAATCGCAACCCTGGACTTAAGTAGGGCCAACTTTGGCCTTTTCAAGCAATTGCTAGGGGAAATCCTGTGGGCAAGGATACTTGAAGGTAAAGGGCCCCAAGATAATTGGTTAGGATTCAGGGACTGCTTCTACCAAGCTCAAGACCAGAGCATCCCAAAATGTAGGAAGTCAAGGAAGGGAGCCAGGAGACCTGCTTGTTTAAATAGGGAACTGCTGGGCAAGCTCAACTGGAAGAGGAGAGTTACAGATCATGGAAGGAGGGGCTGGCCACTTGGGAAGAATGTTGTCAGAGGGTGTAGGGAGGCAAGTAGGAAAGCTAAGGCCTCCTTAGAATTAAACCTGGTGAGAGGGGTCAAGGACAACAGAAAGAGCTTCTTCAAATACATGGCAGATAAAACTAACACTAGAGGCAATGTAGGCCCACTGATGAACAAGGTGGGTGCCCTGGTGACAGAAGATACAGAGAAGGCAGAGTTACTGAATGCCTTCTTTGTCTCTGTCTACTCTGCCGGAGGCTATCCTGTGGAGCCTCGTACCACTGAGGCCCCAGAGAAAGGCAGGACCATGGATGAGTCTACCTTGTTTGATGAGGACTGGGTTAGGGAGCAATTAAGCAATCTGGACATCCATAAATCCATGGGTCTGGATGGGATGCAGCCGCGGGTGCTGAGGGAGCTGGCTGAAGCTGGCTGGAGCCGGGCTCTTCTCGGTGGCAAACAATGATAGGACAAGGAGTAATGGGATCAAGCTGGAACACAAGAGGTTCCACTTAAATTTGAGAAGAAACTTCTTCTCAGTGAGGGTGACAGAGCACTGGAACAGGCTGCCCAGGGAGGTTGTGGAGTCTCCTTCTCTGGAGACATTCAAAACCCACCTGGACACCTTCCTGTGTAACTTCATCTAGGTGTTCCTGCTCCAGCAGGGGGATCGGACTAGATGATCTTTTGAGGTCCCTTCCAATCCCAAATATACTGTGATACTGTGAAGTCATTGGTGGACCACTCTCCATCATCTTTGCCAAGTCTTGGGAAATGGGAGAGGTGCCTGAGGGCTGGAGGAAAACAAATGTCACTCCAGTCTTCAAAAATGGCAAGAAGGAGGACCCGGGTAACTATAGACCTGTCAGTCTCACTTCCATCCTTGGAAAGGTGATGGAACTACTTATCCTTGGTGCCATTTCAAGGCATATCAAGGATAAGAGGGTCATTAGGGACAGTCAACATGGCTTCACCAAGGGGAAGTCATGCTTAACCAACCTCATTAACTTTTATGAGGAATAACCAGGTGGACAGATGATGGCAAAGTAGTGGATGTGGTCTATCTTCATTTCAGTAAAGCATTTGACACAGTCTCCCACAGCATCCTCACAGCTAAACTGAGAAAGTGTGGTCTGGATGAGCAGGTAGTGAGGTGGACTGCGAACTGGCTAAAAGAAAGAAGCCAGAAAGTTGTGGTTGATGAGGCAGAGTCTAGTTGGAGGCCTGTATCTAGTGGAGTCCCTCAAGGGTCGGTACTGGGACCAGTACTATTCAGTATATTCATCAGTGAATTGGACAAGGGAATAGAGTGCACTGTCAGCAAGTTTGCTGATGACACCAAGCTGGGAGGAGTGGCTGACATGCCAGCGAGACTAGGCAGGCTGGAGAGTTGGGTGGGGAAAAATTTAATGAAATATAACAAGGGAAAGTGTAGAGTCTTATATCTGGGCAGGAACAACCCCAGGTTCCAATATAAGTTGGGGAACGACCTGTTAGAGAGCAGTGTAGGGGAAAGGGACCTGGGGATCCTGGTGGACAGCAGGATGACCATGAGCCAGCACTGTGCCCTTGTGGCCAGGAAGGCCATTGGCATCGTGGGGTGTATTAGAAGGGGGGTGGTTAGTAGGTCGAGGTTCTCCTTCCCCTCTACTCTGCCCTGGTGAGACCTCATCTGGAATATTTCTCCCTTAAGGAAAGGCTGAGGGAGATGGGTCTCTTTAGCTTGGAGGAGACTGAGGGGTGACCTCATTAATGTTTATAAATATATAAAGGGTGAGTGTCGCGAGGACGGAGCCAGGCTCTTCTTGGTGACAACCAATGATAGGACAAGGGACAGTGGGTACAAACTGGGACACAGGAGCTTCCGCTTAAATATAAGAAGGAACTTCTTCTCAGTGAGGGTGACAGAACACTAGAACAGGCTGCCCAGGGGGGTTGTGGAATCTCCTCTGGCGACATTCAGAACCCACCTGGACACCTTCCTGTGTAACCTCATCTAGGTGTTCCTGCTCTGGCAGGGGGATGGGACTAGATGATCTTTTGAGGTCCCTTCCAATCCCTAATACTCTGTGATTCTGTGAACCAAAAAAAAACCCCACAACCCTTTTCAAGTGTATCAAATTCAAGGGTATAATGAGTAGGTGGATTTCATTCTTTTCAGCCACATGAATGTCAACTCTATTTGTTGATTGGAAGAGGTGTCTGCAACCCCATACTGAACCTTTCATATAGTGACATGTAAATGCAATTTCTGTGTTTGTCTGCTAAGTCTTACTTCTTCATTTTTCAGATACTCGTGCTTTAGTTAAAAATGTAGGCTACTTTTAGTCTGGTAAACCACATCAAATTCTAGCACTCTCTAACAGTACCAAAATAATATTTGCCTTTCAGTCAGCCTATGATAATTTTTTAGGTCATCACCAAGAACAGTGGTTTAGTAGAAGGTCTAATAAAACCTGAAATCTTCTAGAAATGTTGGCAACCATTTCAGATTATTTGTACAGCACGAAGGATTGTTGCTGGAGGCACCATTTTATTTGTCAATTACTTTAATATAAAGCAAACTTCAATTTCATTTATTGGTGTAATTTGAAAAATCTAGGGTTTTTTGTTCCTCTGAAGACATATTCTGCTTTACTTTTTTTATGAAAAAGACTGTGCTTTTCCATTCTGCTGATTTTTTTTTTTTTTTTTCTTATTTTGTTACAGATCCGTTTTTCCCCCTTTCTTTTCTGGTGAACAGCTGGTTTCCTGGAATGCTGGATGATCTATTCCAGTCACTGTTTCTGTGTGCACTGTTGTTGTTCTGGCTTTGCGTCTACCATGGTATAAGAGTACAGGTAAGGGTGCAGCATTATCTACTAACTGAGAAGACAGTACTTGTTTTTTCAGTTCTCTCAAAAGGTGACAGAAATTAAACCAAAGTTTTTTAAAAGACACATTTATTTCATTCTTAATGTGCAATGTGACACATGAAGCTTTGGTGTAAAAACAGTTTGTGAAGTAGATTATCTAAATGAGATAGATGGGACAGTCCACTCTAAACTATTGCAAGACATTCAGAATTATGCAGGGTTTTTTTGTTGTATATGGTGGTTGATTGTTTTTTTAAACCACTGCATAAGATAAATATGAATTCTGGAGCAGTATTCTGTATTTGCAGTGTCAGTGAAATATGTGGGACATTATAAACAGCATGCTCCAAATTTACTGCATCTAATTAACACAAATTATTATACAATTTTATGTCTTCTATAATCAGCTGTGCAGGTTAAAAATGCAGAAGGCGAGTCTCTTAATCTAGTTCATGCTGAATGAAACAAAGATGATAGTTATTTTATTCTGTCAAGAATGAATGAAATCTCAAATGTGGGTTCACTCCTTCACCAGACTGTTGTTTTCTCAACAGGGGGAAAGGAAGTGCTTAACTTTCTATCTGCCCAAATTCTTTATTGTTGGACTATTGTGGCTGGCCTCTGTTACACTGGGAATATGGCAAACGTAAGTAATTTAAAATTTAGTGTAAAATAACAAGCTGAGAGTGTTCAAGATGAGAAGATTGTAATTAGTGGTATCTGTTTCTTAATGCTCTGATTATGGTATAGGGATGGAGTTCAAATTCTTACATCTTTCTGTTTTGCAAATTGTGACTGATTTGAAAACAGAATTCCCCATGGCTGATCTAGTAATACATAATGCTATAAATTGGATTGAGATCTAGAAATTGCTCCTTTGTCAATCTGTTGTGGCACTGTTCCCCACGCAGAAAATTCTCAGTTCTGGTACATTTGTAGTTTCTAAACCATTTTAGTCTCGAGTGTTTACCTCTGATTTTATTTCTCAGAAGGAAGATACCTTCTAACCTTCCCCGTGCTGTTGTACATTGCTGAAAGCAGCGCAGTTGCAGGAAATGCTAATGCCCTATCAGCAGAATTGCTATGAGGGAAGGGCTTATATACCGCAGTTATTTCTTAAGCATCATTCTTACCACCAAGGATAAAAGTTAAACACTAAATCCTGAAGGCTTGTAGGAATTTACAAGATTATACATTTTCTAAAAAATAAGTGTGGAGATCAGACATGCTTACAACTGAAATCCTCCAAATTCCTTCAAGGCTGAGTTTGGGAAGAACAATGATGTTATGTACTATAAATGGTCATGATTCTATTGGAATCAATGGTATTACACCAAGTTATAGAGCCAAACCCTTTAGTTATAAACTCTGTCCAGTAACTTTGAACCTTTTCTTTGTTAGTGGGTTTCTCAGTCAGTGTGGCTTTTTGACCTTGCCGTGTGTACTGGTGTAAGTGCCACTTTTTCATTTTGAATCTTTTCTAGTGTTAATGAAGTGCATGATCCTACATATCAATACAGGGTTGATACAGGTAATTTCCAGGTAAGTCAGAAATGTTTTCTTGCTATTAAATTGTCAGGTGGAGTTAGGCAATAAAAGGAAGTGGTATTTGTTCTTCTCTTAAAAATCTATAACACAAATTAGAAAACAATGAAAGCTGGTCAGAGGGTCTTGCTCTGACTAAGGTACTTGTAGTTTTGCTTTAGATCGTGCATAGGCCATACTGAGCTTCATCCCAATGAGAAAAGTAAATTATCTTGCAAATCTGGAGACAACACCACAAGTTTAATCACGGGCTCATGACTGTTGGGATTGAAATAAAGTTTTTTTAAGCCTCTTATTAAGTTAGTTTTGTACATCTTTACTCCTGCCAAATCCTCTGTCCCAGTAAATTTCAGACTCTCTTGTTGTAAAGGAAGATCTGATTTGTAGGGGTCCTTGTATTGTTCTAAGGAGCTGTGTTTTTAGAAAATAATTGATATTCGTTTCCCTGTGAACTCAGTGAACAAAATGATTACTTCTGTTAAACATCCATTCTTTACATTCCCCAAAAATCTACCATGATGTATAGCCATCCTTGTATTGTACTTCCTTTCATAAGCCTACTTTCCGTGAATAAATTGACCGTTCTATGTTGTGCTTTGGGAAATAATGATTTCTATTGAGGGAAGAAGAAATAAATCTTGCTAAATAATAAAAACTTACACTCTTCTTACAGGGAATGAAAATTTTCTTCCTTGTGGTGGCAACCACATATATTCTCTACCTTTTGTTCCTGATAGTGAGGGCATGCTCAGAACTTCGTAACATGCCTTATGTTGGTAAGGAATATTTCTTTTGATTCTTCCCCAACCGGGCTTGCTTCTCCTAGATGTAGCTGTAAATTCGCTAATAACAACTCTTCTCAATTTTTTTCAGATCTCAGGTTAAAATTCTTGACTGCATTAACCTTTGTAGTGCTTGTCATTAGGTAAGGCTTTTCAAAGTACATTTCTCAGTACTGTAACTTTTATAACCTTTTTTTCAGGGCTTTGAATACATTTTGTTTATAATAGTAAAATTGTCAATAAAACTGAGGAATGTCTTTTGATATATTGTTATGGCAAGCATTTCTTAAGTTTTTAACCCTTCTGGAGGCTTTTAGAGCTAACTTTATGTTATTTCTGTTACCAGAGTAATACACTGCAAGACTTAGAGGTTCACTTAGCAGAGATGTTTTCTGTACTGCTGAGTGGCCTACAGTGCACCGTTCACCTCTTTTGGTGCTTTGTAAGCTTCGCTTAGTCAAAGCAGAAGTTTAGAATTAGTTTCTTAGATTATTGTTAATATCTGTCTCCCCTACTCCAAGCAGTTATTTCAAATTACTGTTGACTCTTGGATTGTCTGTAGTAGATGAAATCTGAGGGAAACAGACCATGATGAGTTTTTATTTCTGCTTTACTGAGCTGACCTGCTGACTTTTAGTCACAAAAGAATTATTCTTAATTTAGAACTAAGAAAGCAAATGTGTCTTAAAATAAATGGTGAGCATGTTAACCTAATTATTTTCTCATACACTCTTCTATCAAGCTACCGTTTCAATTTTGTGGTTTAAAGAGACAGTATACCTATATGGTTTATCTTTTTTTTTCCAACAGCATTGTTATTCTCTACTTACGCTTTGGAGCACAAGTTCTACAGGACAACTTCGTAGCTGAGCTGTCAACTCATTACCAGAATTATATCCTTGTGTGGTGATACTGCTCAAGTAGGAATGTTAATCTGTTTTCATGCAGAAGGTATTTGAAAATCATGTACCTAAGGACTGAAACAGGTGGGATTTTGAACTTCTAGTCCATTTTGACTGAGGTTTCATGTCAGCATTTTGTAATGGCTCTTTGTGAGCTGAGACAGTTTCAGTCTAATTTGTTTACATCACGTAAATCACAACTTCATCTGATGCTCTTCAGAACGAATGAAGGCCTAGATATGTGTGCATTCAAGTAATTTTAACAAGTTATTGTGAAAAATTTGGTTGTATTTGCTGCATGAATTTGGTCTGTTGTATACCTATCAGTTGGCATGGGATGTACCCAAATAATTGAGAAATTAGTAGTTTACAAGTGACTGAAAATGTGTTTCTGTATTGGTCCAAGTCTACATATGGAAGAGGTCATAGCAGAGAATTTCAGTGACTTGACAGAGACTATTTCTGATGTCTGTTGGCAACAGGATTACAAACTGTATTTCTGGACCTGAGCCACGAGATCCTAATTCATTCTACTTTCTGAAAGTGCCTGTGTGACTGCAACTGCTCAGATTACTGATAAACTTAAATATGTGTTGGGAGTTAGTAGAAAACTGTATGTAAAACCTTTAGTATTTTCCCAAAGTGATGACAAGAAGCCACATTCAGAGTTCTATCTACAGATAGTCCTTTCTCCTTCCTTCTCAATCGCTGTGCCAAGGAAGAATGTTTTTTATAAGTAAAACAACAACAATATAAAAAACTCACCTGAAGACCTACCACTTACTTGGCTTTCTTTTGCCATTGAAGGCAGAACTATTCAATTTACTGTGCGCTCCACCACTCAAGAGTAGACCTCATCTCAGCAAATGTTACTTGTGTTAAAGCTTTGTCTTCAGTGGGACCTTTACCTTGAAATAGCTTGAGTACATTAGTTGTCATTGAATTTAAAACACACAGTTTGGTTTAGCCATTTATGATCTCAAACTTCAGTGAGGTAAACATACTTTCCATTGAAACTGCTTATGTATGGTTTGGGTCTTGTTTCCAAAGTTAGTATGTATGGAGCTATATCGAGCAATATCCTTGACACTTAATACCAGCAGAATTCTTATCATTTTATGGTTTATTGAACTTTTATCTCTACACATTAGCCTTCGTGTATTCCCCTTCAAAGAATGCACTATATGGTAAGTGTAAGCAGTTGTCTGGCAAACTGTATGACAAGACCTGGCATATTAACAGATACTGTGTAGTATCTTTATATTTTGTTTTTCTTGTTACTGTTTTAGTTTGCTCTGAGTTAACACAAGCAGAAGCTGCACTGCTCCTGAGCAAATTAGTATTGGAAATATAAAGGAACAGATAAAATGCATGCAAGTGATTAGCTAGACTTGAATTCTTATGCACTTAGATCAAGCTTGTTGTCAATATGACATTTGCATATAATGCACTAGGTTTTGCACTGACTCACAGGCAATCCTTAAAGAGCAACAATACTTCATTTGTACTTTGTTCTAACAAAGGTTAACATTGGCATGCTGGCAGACTGGACTCTGAAATAGGTAACGTGTTATTGGAAAAGTGGGAGTGAAGCTGATCTCTAACATGGGAGGAACTTCAGGGAACTTGCTATGAGGAGAGGGCTGCACAGGAGCCTGGAAAGATCATCTGGTCCAGCCTTTCATGGGAAAGGGAGCCTACATGACATTATGTGGCACCCTGTCCAATCACATCTTGCATGCTGAGAAATATGCAGGGGGAAGGCACTAAATAGTGGAGCTGGTCCTTACTGTAAACTTTTTAGAGTTGAGATGGATGGGACCGTTACAGAAGAATGCTATTTTTCCATTAAGAAAGACAAGAGAAATGTCTGGGTGAGGATAAAGTTAGAAACTTGCTGTTCTTTTGCAAGAAGTATTAATTTATAGAAGGGAGAAATTAAGAGACTGCCAGGAAAAAGATTTTATGGCGATTTGCTGGATTGTATTTTACTTGCATATAATTATGAACTACAGCTAAGCAGCAGAGAATACACAAGAAATGAAGGCCTTAAAACAAGGTAGAGGGAATTGTCATAAATAGCCAATGGAAAGTATTTGTTTCCTTTCATCTCACCATAAAGGTACAAGTCCTTCCTTCATCTATCACAGGATTGAAAAATAACTGGCTAATCATTGACTTGCATACAAAGGATTACAACTTTGGTCTACTATGTTTGTAGCTTAGAAATAACCAAGACATTAAAGAAGCCTGTCCTTTTGAATAATGATTAAGAACAATAAAGTCTGACCTAATTACTTGTATGTGCAGGCTGAAATAATATGACATAGGAAATTGCATAAGGGAGGAAATTATTTTATACAACATGGAGAATATCTATCTGAAAACAAGATGAGATAGTTATGTCATCTCTTTAGCTTCTAAGAATAAATACCATGATATGGCTGAAGGGCAAAGGATTTAAAGGAGATAATTCCTGTTTGGATATAGTTTTGTTGAATTGTAGTCGTGGCTGCCTTGGAAGTTGTTGAGTCTGTTGCTACAGTGTTGGGTTGGAAGTACAACCACATTTCTGTATTTAATGTACTAAATTAGCCATTGTTTGTATTTTCCAGAATCACAGCTGAAAGACAATCCTGCTTTTTCTATGCTGAATGATTCAGATGATGATGTGATTTATGGGTAAGATTATAAAACATGTATGGAGAGTTACATTTTGTGTGTTGTTTTTGTAATGTTCTTTTCCATAGTCATTAAATAAGTGAAGGATTTGTAAGTTGTTAGTGAAAGTATTCTGCCTAAAGAACAGAAACATAGCCTTATTCTGAAGCAGAAATGCAATAAGAATGCACGTTTTTGTTTTTCCTTTCTTTGGTTTCTAAAAGGGATTGCCATGGCACTGATACAAACAGGTAAGAAAGTATCAGGATGCTGGTAGGTCACAGAGTGCAGGCAGCAAGAGCTGTGAAAGGAAAGGACTTCCTTTTAAACTGGGAATGATTGCAAGAGTCAGGTGGAGTTGGTAAAGAGGCAGTTCATATGTAAATGCTTCAGAGAAGGAGAATGACTCTTTCTGAGTGTCCATCACTTGCTGACATAAGAATAAACAAACTCAGTATCTGCCCTTGATGGTTTCACCTCTTACGGAAGACACTGAAGCAGCTGGAATAGTGAGGGTGGGGCTAATACCGCAGTAACCTGAGCAAGTTTGTGCTAGACACACTATATGCATTGTCTGAGATGGCTTGCCTTTGTTTTGGTAGATGTGTAGTGGTAGTACCAGCTTGCTTCTATGCCATTCCTTGAGAAAAGTGGCTTGTAGTTAGTGGAATAACTTTTATTATGCATCACCCCCTGGCGAGATGTCATATATATTGCTCGTATCTCCAACAAGGAAGGCAAACACATACCAGTTTCTCACCCAAATAGCAATTTGATGTCTCAGTTTTGTTTAGAAGTTTCCTGTTTATTTTGGACCTTCCTATCAGAAGTTTTAACAAGTATCTGTTTCACAGGAGTGACTATGAAGAAATGCCACTTCAGAACGGCCAAGCTATTAGAGCCAAGTATAAAGAGGAATCAGACAGTGATTGATCACTTTTTATGTAGACAGACTTGTTCCCCTGGAATTAAACCAATTTCAAAGTTTTCCTAGATGGATAACTTCCTTGGCTTCCTTACAGTCTGCTGTCACCTGAACACCGACTCCCAGGAAGGACATCCTGTATCTGTTTACAAAGTTAAAACTGAAAAAAGAATGCTTGAAAAGGTTGTGCTGAAAACTTAAGAAACCCAGATTTTTATGTCTTATAAAATTCCTGATAGTGGGATGTCTGTGGACTAAAATCTTTAGGTCTGTTTCAATTTAGAAGTGTCACTGATTATGTGCTGATTTTAAAATTGCTTCCTTGCTGCTTTTTTTTTTGTTTGAGAATTATGCACAGCATACTGTCATTCCTCTGTTGCATTTGTGTTAGCTTTTTAGTATGTTGCCCACTGCTGTATGAAGTGCCTCATTTCTCTTTCAATTTTCTACCGTGGTCTATTGAGCTGGAGGCTGGAAATGAAGTGTTTTACGCTTTTCATAAGCTGTCCAGTCTTCCTTTGAATAAGTGATACAGAAGTAAGACAATTTTTATAATTCATTTAAATGAGCTTACCAGATTTGTGAGAGATATGTGCAAATAGTCAAGTTCTAGTAAGCCAAAATTGCCTCAGTGTTGCAAAATTATTTGCTGAATATGTTTCATAACATGCTTTACTGCCACAATAGAAGTGTGTGTTTTGCTTTTTTTTTTTTTTTTTAAAAACAGCCCTTTCAAGTGGAAATATTTAGGCAGCAAGAAGTCTCAGAAGGAAACCAGTACTCTTCTTTTTGGGTTTTTTGTATGCTGGAGGAGATTGTTACACTTACAGGGAATACAGTATGAAAGTTTCATAGAGAATTACAATTTCAAATTTCCAAAGTTTTCATTTTAGGGGGCTTTTTCTACATCAGAATTTTTCCTTAAGTTGTATTAATAGATAGTTGATCTACACCCTAGAATGTAGGGTTGTAGTTGTGGTTGCTGATGTATTGAACGTGCATGAGAGGTAGCTTTTGAGCATGTCCTGTGCATAGTTCAACTCCTTTGTCATACAACACTCACCACATGTACTGATTGAAACTTTTACTAGCACATTTTGTCATTACCTGTATTCCAGTCTGTGCTGGAACAAAGTTATATGGGAATTCAGTATTCCTGGTACAATGCTGCTGCCTCTCTATTTAAAAGTTGATTTTCTCCTACACCATTGTTCAGTTCTTTATTTAAGTGGATACTGTTTGTTTCCAACTATTTTTGTTTTCAGGTACTTCACCTGTCTGCAAGTATCTTTTTTTTTTTTTCATGGATTCGTAACTGTGTTTTACTCTTGTAAAATGTTTCTGCCCTGCTGCTGTAGGACTCTCAAAAGCACTGTTAATATATTAGACGGGAAATGGTGCTGGCGTATGCTAGGGAACTGTGCTCATCTTTGAAGTGCTTAAAGCAGGAGAGTGCAATGAAGTCCTATTAGGCATACTGAATGGTATTGGGGAAAAAGATTTGTTCTGCTTTGGTGCAAAAACTGTTCTAGACCATTTCCATTACAATAACCTCCTGGTAGCTGTTGAAGAGCATGAAGGGGAGACTTCACAGGGTAGCAGTTTGCTCGGAGAGGACCAAAGGAACTGCTTCATATGGTTGCATCCTGGCTATCATAAAGCAGTTCAGATTAAATCAGTGCTCTGCTGAAGACAAGTGTGGTAAGATACTGTGTGTGTGAGAGAAAACTTTATAAAATTATGTAGAGCTTTGAAACTTTTTGAAAGTATTTGAAATTTCAAACTTTGTGTACCAGGGATCATTTATTTGTTAGAAGCCAAAGCACTATGATATGGCTACAGCAAGGAAACTGCTGGGGAGGAGGCAAAGGTTTTTTCCTTTCCTTTTCTTAATTAATTGGTGTCAGTTTAGAAGAACATATAGGAAGACACTAAAGAAGCATTTCAAGTTAGTGATGTGTGGATGTTTTTGTTTTTCCCCTCAGATAACTGTAGTAAGCTGTACCTTCAGCACTCCCCTTCACAGTTGTGGAGTTTTGTTTGTTTGTTTTGTTGGAGTTTTTTTGTTGGTTCTGTTTTGTTTTGTTTTTTTAACCAGTACAGGAGATGATCTCTGTATCCGAAAAGAGGGAGAGCCCATTCTCATTTTTGCTATTCCCTAGATGACTCTCCTGAGGCTTACAGCTCTTTGAATTTGCAGTCAGACTTGGGAGCCAACCAGGCATCCTTTGCATACCCCAAGTCCTTTTGATTTTAATTGGAGTAACAGTAGGCACAGGAATTAGGTCTTCAAAATTGGTATTTACATGATCCTTAAATCTTCAGACCTTTTTGGCTCTGATATTGTTTAATTCTGTTCTAAATTGTTCTGAAGAGATAAAATGTTTGATTTGACCAATGTGCAAAGTATACTAATGTTTCTTATCACAGTCTGAACTGATTGTTACAGTTAACCCTGAAATAGAGTGTCATGCTTTGGGATTTTGTTAACTAATGAAAATATTTTTAATCTAACTTTAAGATGAAGATTTTCTTCTAAGCTGTTCTCAGCCCATTTCACTTGCTATTTCGTTTGTACATTCCAAGTGGAAATAGGAAATAGGAAATAGGAAAAAGCTGAGAATGGGAAATGTGTACTTAAAGTTTAAGTATCTCACTATGAAAATAGTGAGAAAATAGTGTCCTTGTTAATTTTTAGAGATTGTATTTAAGCAACGTTTGCCATGCAAAATAGCTTTGTATTTCAGAAGTGCTAGAGTATAATGGTAGCTTGGTTGAAGCACTGTCGCATCAAATTCAATATACAGTAAAATGGCAGAAGCAGTCAAACAGATGAAGAAATAGTTTTGCTAGCAAGACATCTCAGTTTCGCTCTTCTTATTTCCACAACTGGCAAACAGAGACAGTATTTGAGGAATACTACAATATGGATTGTAAACAGCTTGGGAGTAGGTGGCATAAATTCACCTCTGAGTGTACAGTATTGTAACCTAAGGGTGAAACAGAAGAGATCTGGATAAGAAACTAGCCTGGCTTTCCTTTCATTGCTGCTAAAGTAATTAAGTATTTCCATCACTAGTGGAACTGTATAAAATGAGAAAAGTATACAAAAAAGCCCCACAGCAGAGTGTCCTTTCTCAGGAGACACCGCTTATTAAATAACTGCAAGACTTCCATGCACACAATGATCAAGAGGGCCTTTTAAGAAATCAGTAGTCATTGAGTGTGAGCCATTCATGGCCACCATTTTCTGTAGTATGTGCTTTAAAAATACAGTTGGTGTTGGAATTGGTTGGAAACTTTCCTAGGACTGGCAAAGAATAGGAGGCATAAAGTTTAACACCAGTAAGGACCAGCTAGTGCAACAGACCCAGGGCACTAATACTGGGCAAAATGTGAGGATCTGAGCCAGAAGACAAGTTTTGTCTCCATAGTCACCTAATTTTGCCTCCATTTCCTTTTGCTTATGCCAGTAATAAACTTTGCATTACTGTAAATTTTTTTAGAAGTTTGTAAATATGTAAAATGAAAATAATGGAAAAATAGTGTACCAAAATGGTATAAAAATGTGTAAGATAAATGCTCTGTTTAATGAGAAGCTGTAATTAAATGCTGCTTTGAGAAAAGTGTGCATGAGGACGTGTTAAATATTCTATGTGTCTAGAAAATGTGTTAATGACAGCTAATTATCAATTTCTGTTGGAAAACTTCATGCAAATATGGAATATGAAGGAAAAAATATTTTACTTCAACCAAAATTGGGTATTGAGTTTCTTGGAAGACTTCATGTGCATAATCATTGTTAAATATGTTCATAATAAAGTTTTATATCTTTATATTGTATCTTGGTTTTATTTTCCTTCTAGGGAATGACTAACCATGGCATTTTCATAACTTACACGTTTTCAGTTTACATGGATTTTTCTCATGCATATTTAAACTTGGTTAATTGCATAAGGATGGCATCCAAGAGACTGTGTCAGCACAGATTAACTGGGGAATTATGTTTTGGTTTTTGTTACCCTGCCTGAGCTTGAAGGTAGAAGGACAGGTTGCTAATTTTCCCAAGAAACACGCTAGCCAATTTACAAAGGGGAACTGGCATTCTCAAATGGCTTAACAGTGGCTTTGCCAAGGCTGCTGCGGTTACACTGGCATTAAAACTCCCCTGGTGAATGTTAGTCCTTGCTACCTTTCTGCCAAACGTGCATGCTTCATGTTAGCTGCTGTCAGATGCAAGTTCTCCTACTTACCCTGCAATGATGCAGCCTCTCAGCACGCCCAGGAAGGTCTGCCCCACCTTCAACCCACTGGCTAGTAATGAAAAAATTGGTTTAGAGATCGTGGAGATGCTGATGTCATTTGTCGCCTTCTTATAGTCCTGTATCTTCCAAAAGTCTGCAAAAGTTATCAGCATGTCACCCTCTACTTGGGGTGATGCCATTCCTTGTATAAACTCAAGACTGATCTCATTGTGTGCTGAATAAAGCAGCTGTAAACGTCTCTGCACAAATGGATACACAACTTCCTCCTGCTTTAATATTGGAGATGGCAGTGCTCATTTACCAGCAGCTGTTAATTCCAAAGCCATTTCCTTAGGTTACAATTAAAATAGTTAATGTGAAGATAGGTCATACTCATTTGTTGCAGTTACAGTGAATGATGACCCCTTCCCCCGCCTCCCCTCTGGATCGGGGCTGACATGCCCCTGCTCTGTATAGCTGTGGTCATATGAAGAGCTGTGGCTGTAAGCTACAGACAGGAAACAGAGGCTGATTTCATAATTACCTTCCTGAATACTCCAGCTCAATGGCTTGTGCTAATTTTTTTTTACAGCCAACTAATTACCTAGAACAAGGACTCTGAAACCTTGTCACCCTAATGCTTTATTTGGCACTGAGCTGGCCAGCAGTATTTGAAAAAGGTGATTAAAACTAAGGTGTTTGAAGAGACTTAAAATGTAAAACTCATAACTGCACAACATCCACACTGTAATATGCAATGGTTATAGCATTTTACAGAAGAGCCCTACGTT
This sequence comes from Streptopelia decaocto, assembly GCF_964273445.1. Lineage (NCBI taxonomy): Eukaryota > Metazoa > Chordata > Aves > Columbiformes > Columbidae > Streptopelia > Streptopelia decaocto. Next base: position 57,621,744 of record NC_138656.1, read on the forward strand.
AATTCATGGGAGGAGAGATCAACACCCAAAAAAACACCACCCCCAAAACCCCACAACTCCTAAACCCCTTTCTGTAACCCTGAATCTGTTACATCAGAAGCACTGGTTATTGCTCAACATGTAAAACAATCCATAATACGATACCCACCTTTCTGCAGCACAACTTCTGTTTTAATGCAACAGGGTCTTTTCCTCCCTTACAGCTTTCACACTGACAAGTGGCTTAAACACTCTTTCTGCAGTTCAGCACATGCATGAACCAACAGACAGCAAAAAACCCCAAGGGATGTGCTAGCCTTAATACAAACAAAGCACAAGGAATGTTTGAATAGCGTGAGCAAGAAGCTTAGTGTTTCTAAAAGTAAATACTCAAAGTGCAGGAAACTATTTCTTTTACACAAATAATTAGCTGAGTAGGTACTACACTACCAGCAGCATTCTGGCATGCTGATGTAACCATCCAGATTAAAAAATTCCTTAGCAATTCAGAGATCAAAGATTTATTCTCATGATGACTAGTTGCTCTCTCACCCTGATGACTATTTCAGGCACTTTATTCAATCTGTCTTGTTTTAATAGTTTCTTTTTGCAGGTGTTGCATCATTTCTGACACTGAACACTCAGCATTCTGTTTCTAGTCAAACCCAGGCTAAAACTCTCTCTGCTACAGAAATCAGTCTAAGGTACATAATCCACAGTATATACATGCAGTATAGCCCTGTAGCACTCACCAAGACATTTGCTAGAATAAAGAAGTGGCTTGTAGTGAAGATGTTTTTATAGACACGTTTTGAAACTGGTATGCTGGCAGAAACACATAAGCCTTATGGCTAAATTAAAAGTCTCAAATGTACCCAACCCAACCCTGCTGATAAAGACAACTTTTTTGCCCTACTGACAGCAGAAATGGATAGGAAGGAAGAGGGTTGAAGCCTGGCTTAACACAGGGTTTTCTACAGTCTGGATAAGCCAAGTTATCACAGAGAACACGCCTGTGTGCGCTATGAAAAATAAATCCTCTACTGTTATGTTCCAGTATTACATCTTCGCAGTTCACAGAAATGTACTGTTGTATCAGCAGTCATCTCCTCCTAGACAGCTTTAGTTGAGAGCCAGATTCTGAAAATATTTGACAAGGCTTCATAAATCTAAGCAAATGCAGGTCACTCTGACTTTAGCCCATACTTGCTTTGTAACTCATTCTTTCAACTTCACTAGCAGTGAGCTACTGCTTACAGAAGCAGCACAGCGGTGCACAGAGGCAGTCTGAAACTCACAGCATGCTCCTGTTTCTTTAATTAGCTGACAAATAAAATCTTATCCAAGCCTGTGCTGAGAACTTGTTTTGCTTGCTATTCCTCTGAAACTTGACTCCAGAAGGCAGAGACTTACTGATATGTTATTTAGTCATGTCGCCTTGAGGCAGTTTTTTTCCCCCCTTTCAGAAAAGATCACGTTTCACTAACTATCAGAACTCATCGCACTCACCATCAGCAAAATCAATGTAGAAGTCAGAACCTAACATGTAATTGGTTACAGTAGTGAATGATGACCCATGTACAGCTTGCCCAGCGCTTCTAGAATGTGAAAAACTTCTCATCTGTCTTTGTTCAATGACAACAGCTATTTCTGTTATCATTCCATGCCCTAAATACCACACAGATTAAACAGGTCCCAAAAATGCAGACACATTACTTTCTGATAAACATCATATCACTTTCTTGCAATTTTGAGGTGACTTTGGCAAAATTATGGAAGTGCTTTGTATTCTGGTATCTACCTCAGCTACCTTGGAGAGAATAAAAGAACTGGAACTTTTTTTTTTTAATAACAAAACAGTTAAGTTTAAATAAGTCACACCAGTGGTTATGAATTTCAATAATTTAATGCTAACCCAAAGTACAAAGTGTGAAAGTCAGTGTCTCATTTACATTGGTCTTAAAAAAGAAATCCAGAGAAAGTGTTTACACTGCAGCAGATTTCAGTATTAGCACCTTGAAGTGAAGGTCTTGAAGTGTTAAGACAATATGGCAACACTGGTATGACCCTAAGTACAAACATAAACCATGTAACAGCATGTTTTCACCTTTCTATGTTTGAAAAAAGTTACTTTAAAAGTACATTAAAAACAGAAGTTGTTCAGTGTATTCACAGTCTGAGTAGAGACGGAATCAAGTGCTGGAGTAGAAAAGAGAAAGATGAATGATTCCAAGGCAATTATATTGCAAGTCCAAAGGCACTGACAATACAGTACATAGTCTTATTCTCCCATCTCACAGTGCAGGTTCCTACAAATACAAAAAAGGGTTTCAGAGACAGAAGAAACTTACAGTCATTACATGCATGCCCCTATATGCATGTTTGTAATTGTTCACATTAAGAATCTTAAGAATAAAGCTTTCACAACAGCTAAGCACTCCATGTAGAGCAAAGTTAGCATCGCAACCAAGTGGCAAAAATACCAAACTGTATGCTATTACTCCAAAATGATAGCATTTGGAAAAAAAAGAAAAGTACGCTGCCTAGTCTTAAGGGGACTAGCATTAAAGTTGCAAGCTGAAAAATCCAACAGTTGTGCTCCTTACCATCACTGGAGTTGTCCCAGAAGCACGAGCTTGCTGTATGTAGCCCAGCACCATTCTTCTGCATAATCACACAGGTCACTGTTAGTCAGTAGAGAAGCTTTTATTAATTTATCACTAGCATTAACATATAGCTACATTTTTGCTTAGCATAGTACATACATACATACATATGCATATAAACATGTTTATGAGTAGTTTACAGACATGGTTCTTGCTAAGATCTTCCCCCACCCACTATCCATCAGTGCACTTGCCTGTGCCAACTTCAACAGAAAAGAGAAAGTTGAGCTCACCAATATACTTGAAAGGCTTCCCCAGCTTTGTGAGCTGGTTTAGCGTTTGTTCCACCACACTGGTTGTCCACTGGTTCACTTTGCTGTGCTGGTAGGCGTTGCCACCTATTGCACTTTCTATGGCCTATTTGGCAACAAACACGTAAAATAAGTTGCACTGTTGTCAATCTACCAGGCACCCATTAACCTACTCCAACATGGAACACTGAAGATGAGACCCCATACCCACAGAAAAAATCCTACATACTGCCTGGCCATACTGATTGTTGGAAGTGTTTTCAATTATTAAAAAATTGCAGGTTAGAGATTGAACCATAGGGAAATTATCATAAATCCTATCCTCTCTTCATTTTGTGATATTTTGATTATTTGCAATTCCTATTCCAATGTCCTGAAGCCAGAGTTATGAAAAGAGTCTTGCATTTAAACAATCTTGAAGAGACTGAAAAAATGCACACAACAACAGCTCACTCACACACATTCTTCTATGGAAATAAACTTCTGATTTTTCAGCAGAATAATTTTTAGGAAACAAAACCCCAAATAAAAATCAAAAGACCCATGTAGTTGCTGGTTACTAATAGAGCAGAAGCCTTCAGCTAAATAATCCATTTTACTTACAAAAATAGTTTCCCCTCTGAAATACAAACAAAAGTAAAGTAAAGCTGCATGGTTTTCACTGATATATTTTTTCCTTAGAGAAATTATTTTTAAAAATAATCACAAAATTATTTCAGATTCAGAAGAGACAGGAGCATGTATTAAAGCATGTGTATTCAGTTTACAAAATCTGACCAAAACAGGTGTTTTGCAACCAGAGAAAGACTGCAGTAGTCTGCTCTACAAGAGGAATCCTGGACACAAAAACCAAACCCTTATGGGAATTTTCTAAATAGGACATTAATGTTTCTTAGCAACAAGAACTGTTTGATAATTTCAAACAAACATGAACTCATCTTGGAAGAAAAGCATCTTAAAAGAACACAGTAACATGCATATGCAGATGGCCTATAAAAACCCCTGTATGTTACTGAAACATAAAATCTCTCTCTAATTCTAACAGGGATACAATGCAACCAAGAGGGACATACAAAATTATTTTAATTATCTTTTGGATTTGTAATACATATCACAACTAAAGCTAGGTATCATTTCCATTTAAAATATGTAATTGGTTACACTTTGACAGCAACCTATCTAGAAATCTATAACATATCAGTTATTGGATTTGCTTGAATGCCTTTTAGCACACAGCATACAACATACTATACTTTCACACCAACAAAAATAAGATATTAGTTTACCTCTTTAATGATGGCACTGACTTCATCAACAACAAAGGTAGTCTAGAAAAAAAAAAGTAGAATTTTAAATAATCAGTGGACACATTCTTATGTTTACAGAGTTCAGGTTTTGTTAACATGCACTAGGAGCTTAATTTATGCTTTCCAGAGTCCTTACAGTCAGAAGATACTGAATCTTCCTTTGCTTGCTCATACATACTCTGGCTCCCTGAATCCAGTCAAGTTAACATTCTTAGCAAAGTAATGAAAACTAACAGATGAACTAATATTAGCTGGTCTTTTGAGCCAAAGTTTTAAAATTTTAACTTGAGAGTATTTTAAAATAGTATGTATAGCAGTTCTGTACATATATATTCTCATTTTACAATAAGCATTCATGTCTGCGATTCATGGTGGGGTTGCAGAGAGAACCTCAAGTGTGCAGGCACAGCTTGCAGCTAATCAGAAATGACATCTCCAGGGCACTGATGCGGGCAAAACACCAATTCACAGCTCAAGGAAAAGCTGCCAGGCCAATTTCAGCCAGGGATAAGAAGAAAACTGTCCCTTGGAAACCAAAAGGCAGTTTCAGTTCTGTCTAGCTCACTGAACTTCTCACCACCTTCAGCCTTCTCTTGGGGCCTAGGGAGAAGAGAGTAAGCATGTGGAATGGGGACAGAGAAGGCCCCAATATTTTACTAATCTTAAAACTACTACCCATTTTTTGTATGGTTAGTTGGCTTCCCTGTTTCAGTCTCTCAGCTATTGCTACCTCCATATAAGGTGGTTACAACCAGTCGTCCAAACAGAGGGGCCCTGCTGGGCGACAGCCGGGTTGACACCACACTCGTACTGCTGGTACTGCACAGCCTCACCACACAAATCAGAGGGAAGGAATCAGGCACAAGACGTGCACATAACAGCAAACTCATTAATTTCGGAAGACTGAATAATGACTTCAAAATTAACCTCATCAAGCCTATGTTGACTGAGTCGTCACTGGGAGGTCTGTCAGCTTCCCCAGCTGGCAAAGACGGATACCAGCACAATCTGGGTGTACAGGCAGGACATGGTTACACCTGCTCAGGAGAATCTCAACACCATGTTCATAAATCTTTGGTCAGAAGTTGAATGGTCTGTCAGGTTCAATGACACACAACATTCAGAGACACATGAGCAGCCGAGTGTTCTCCCCAGTAAAAAAAAACAGCATGCCACAGGAGACACACAGGCAATGCATTTTCTGTAACTGTTCAGATGCACTTACTTGCTCACACACTTCACCATTTTTTAAAAACTTCTATGTGCCGTAGCAAACTGGCTTTTATTTTCAGCTTTTGATTTAATTTTTCATTTTTTTACTTTAATTTTAATATACCTCATTTCACAGTACTGAATATTACAAGTGCCTATGTCTAACATGCACGACTGTATTTAACCAAATAAGAACTGTAATCATCAAAATATCCTTTCCCATAGAACATAAGTTAAGAATACACGTGAGACATTCTAGCAGACATGAAGCTGTCAGGCAAGCTGATAAACCATACAGAGATTTTGCTTTACAAAGTCTAGCAGTCTGCTCAGAAACACTTTTAGTGAGCACAAACACAGTTCACCAAAGTAAACTGAATTAAATCCAGCACAAGTTCTCAAATGTATTTATATAATTAATTTGTACTGAAACAAGCAGGGAAGAGCCATAGACAGATTTGAGAATTTGGTTCTAGAGTTGCTGTTACTTCCTGACCTTTTCCCTGTTTTGGGATGAGAGTGTGTATGTGTTTAGATGCACGACAAAACAGAACATAAAGTCCCCACATCCAGCTTTGTGTGCTGTAACCGAGTTGCCAAATAACACAAGAGTGCTCCACCCTTTAATAAGATAATATAAACACTTTTTGTATTATAAAATAAAGAGGGAAAAAATTAGAAGTTTTGTGATTTGTCTGAACTGTTCCTTGGACCCCAGGAAAGCAAGTGCAATGTTTCCAATACCTTGTTTAAAAGGGGCGTTCCCAGGCAACAAATGCAAATTGCAAGGCAGCATTTTTGAGTAATTCTGAAGACATTTTTGAAAACAGCTATAAGAATGATGTTCAATGATGTTAATTATAATTCTTTTTAAAATATCTGTAACTGTATAACACAGGCCAGGCCCAGCAATCAGGACAAGGCTTTTCGAATAGCACAAGCCTGACACACCTTTGCCCCTCACGGTGCTTTGCTATTGTCTGACCAAGTCACGGTGCAGCTGCTTAAGAACAATGCAGCAAATTGTTGCAGCTCTGAAAAACTGTCCCTCTGCAAGAGCAACATTCACTGGGTAGTCATTTAGTATGATAAAGACCTTCAATTTATCCAATTTTGTGTCTTCCGTTAAGGGATATAGGATATCAGTGCACGTGTAACATGCAGACTATCTGCTTGAACTCTTCTTTCTACACAAAAATAGCTTATTCGAGTCTTCCACTGATCTAAGCCGTAGTAGTAAACCATCTACCACAGCACACTGCTTCATCCTGTCGCTGAAGCCAGAAACCATGATACCCCTCGAGCAATTTCTCTCTGATTTGCAGCAGCAACTTTCGGGAGAGAAGCGGGCGTGGGGGTCAACGCCCAGAGCACACCCGACACGCAGACACGGGGCTGGCCCACCGACCCGGCCGGCACCCACATCAGTTCGCACGGCCAGAGGGACAGCGAGCTCCCGGGACGGCTCCGGCCCGCCCGGCGGGCAGCAGCCCTGGGCAGCCGGGCGGCAGGAACAAAGGCTGGGCCCGCCTGCAGCCGTTGCTCAGGACGCGCGGCTCAGAGACGCCGCCAGCGCCCGGCGTCACCCCGAGCGAGGGCGGCAGCGGGTCGGCGCGATGGGGGCCGGGAAGGCTCCCAAAACCCCCGGGCCCTTCCGGGGGAGAGCGAGGGGTGGGGTCCGGAGCGGACAGGTATCGCCTAAGACCCTCCCGCAGCCTCCCGAAAGGAGAAGCCCCGAAGCTGCGTCCCCCCCTGCTCCCGCCCCGGTGCGTTACCTCCTCCGCCGACTGGAAATCGTCCATGTTCCCGCTGGAGCCCCTCACGCCTCAACCGACACCCCGGCACCGCCCCCCACTCACCACGCGCCGGCCGCGGCTCGCAGTGCGCCTGCGCCCCCGGCCCCCCGCCCGCCTCAGCCTGCGGCGCTCGGGGCGCGTGCGCAGTGCTGCCCGCAGGGTCCGGCCGCCGGGGGTGCGCGGTTCTCCACGCCTCGCGTGGGCTCCGTACAGCTGACAGTGCGCCTGCGCGCTCCTGAGGGCCCCCCCCGCCCCACGCACCCCCGCCGCCCGCCGCTCTCCTAACGCCTGCGCAATGCGCTCGCCGCGCGCGTAGCAACGGGGAGCGCGGCGGTTGCTGCTGGGGTAGCTCGGCCCGCCCGGCGGCCGCCAAGATGGCGGGGTTGCCATAGTGACAGCGCGGCGGGGAGATACCGCTCACGCCCCGGGGCCCGGAGACAGAGAGGAATCTACTTGTTATGGTTGTGTTTTTCACACAGATAGCTTGCCCCTTGTGAGCGGTGGGCGCGCCTGCGGAGAGGTGGATCCCAGAGGTCCTGCACTGGGAAGGAGCATCTGTATCTTGTTTCTGGAAACAGAGATTGAAAACAAGGCCTGAGTATGTCGTGTGCGCCCAGGAACTGAAGAATACATTAAAAGACATTAACAATATGTGTATTCTTGCAGTTCTAAGCAGACCCCATTATTTTTAGCAGCCAGAATCAGAATCCAGACAATGAAAGGGCATGCTTTTCACATTTTATGGGGTTTGTATGTGCAGTGTTTGCACATTGCCCAGACTGCTGGTGATACCAACCTCTGAGAGATCATGTAAACAACAGAAGATGCTGTTCAAGTCCAGAGTGGCCTGGAACTGCAGAAATAGTCCAAGCCAAGAAGAAAATAACTTATGGGGGCAAGCGCAAAGGCCTGCACTGAAGCAGGAACAACCAGCTCTGTAAATGCAGGCAGGGCAGGACCAGCTCACTCAGTAGCTGTTCCATAGACAAGAGAGTAGGGAGGTGTGTTAAGTACAATTTACCTCAATTTGTCATATGGTGCTGTTAAAAATGAGCATAAATGGACAAATAGCTTGCAGGATGTGGGGAGCAGCATTTCCATTGCACTCTCTGCAATAAGGCCTCACAAGGAGCAAATACTGGTCCAGTTTTGACTGCTGTGTTTCAAGAAGTTTGAGGGAGTTGCAGCCTCAGGGCCTGGGTGCGTGGACAGGCCTCAGCTGCCCTGGTCAGCCTCAGCATTGATTTCCACCCCTGTGCCCTCTGCTCCGGGCCTGCCTCTGGGCTGGACCTCAGCCCTACATTTTGGCCTTGTTCCCAGTCCCGCGTCAGGCCCTGCCTCTGGTTTCTTCTGAAGAAGATGACCATGACCCGTCACCTCACTTTGGGACTGTGTGGGCACCCTGCAGGCAGCACTTGCCCTGCCCTCCCACTGGGATGTGGCAGCGCTGCAGCTGGGTGCTGAGCTCGCCCTCAGCCCCACTTGGAGCCATGTTCTCACTGGGACAAAACAGTGGGGCCTGTGGGAAGGCTGAACAAGTGGTGCTTGTTTATGCAAAAGAATAAAAGGCTATAACTTGGTTGTATTCTTAGCATGTATAGAATACTGCAACAGTTTCCAGGTACAAGAGTGAAAGGAAAAATGACAATGAGTTAAAAGTGTGGCAATTAGTGCTTTGGTTAAGTATTAGGGGAAAGCTGATGGTGGGGCTAAAGTTCCTCAGCCTGGATTTGTGGTACTACTAATCCATCCTCAGGTTCTTTCTGGTCTTTCATTTAAAGTTTTGCCTAAAATGAAGGCCTAAATCATCCAAGTATTATCTGATTAGCATTGCTCTATGCCCCACTAACCGTTGCTTTCTCTTCAGTGATGCAGTTGAAGGTGATTAAATTTGACATACACAGGTGGAAATGTTTGAACCTATTTAACTTAATGAGCTTATAAAATTGCAGGCTGTTCAATTTTGCCATGTGAATATAATTGTAGTGCTTTGTTTAATTTTAATTAAAAGTAATAATTCTTAAAACACCCAAAACATTAATAAGGGCTTCTGCATTGTAAATGCAGTTTATCTGGTAGAATCAGGAACAAGAAAGGAGACTGACCTGCAAAACCAGCCTCTCTTCTTTACCAGACTTTGAAAAAATTTGGAAGTAATTTTGTACTTCATTATTTACACTTGGTTATGTAATAGACTGAATTGGGATATCCAATCCAAATGATGTTTTAACTTTTAATTGTTATCTGAGATCAGATTTCCAGTTGCGATGTAAAAAAATTTTATTCTTTTCACAGATGCATAAAAAAATTAATTCTTTTGTACTTTGATCTACAGTAATTGCTTTGTCATTCACACCTGAATATAAAACTATTTTGTTTCCAAGAAAGAACAGTTTACAATACAAAGGGAGTTTTCTGTGTGAGTCCTGAGGGCATTGAGGTTAGTAGTATTTTCACATCTATAGTATCAGAAAAAGAAATGATGTAGAACTCAAAGCCACTTCTCTTCCTGTGCGTGGCTTGAAGACAGCATATTTTGATGGTATCTGTCAGCTTTTATAGTTTCTTGTGCTGAGTCTCTTATTGATGTTAGAAAAATGAGCAACTTCTCTTTGATTGCTTGTTGCTCTTGCTGGTAACAAAATCGGGGACTTGGCAAAAAGTGTTGTAACACTAGAGCTCTTCTTTGAGTGTGTTTGCTTTTGGCTGTTTTGGGGATGCTCCTCTGTATATACATCAGTTTAATTTTGGTGCACAAAGGAAGGAAAAGGGGAGGAGAACAGCCACCAGTTTTCTTTAAGAAAAGATAAATAAGTAATAAGAGTGCTGCTCATCTCTTAAAAGCAGTTTATTTCCATACATATTTTCTTCAATGGCTGCTGAGAAGGTAAGGACATTGTTTTTATCTATTCTACATGATATTGCGCAGGGAGAGGCATTTTTTAAGTGGTGGATGGTGTTTTAAACTGCAAGGATTTAATGGAAAGACCACAACTGGAACTTAAGTGTTTGTGTTGGTTTTGGGGTGTTTTTTGTTTGTTTTTACTTTAGGTACTGGGAGATGTTATTAAAATCACAAGATCTAACTTTGGTAAAATATTATCAAAGAACTTATAAGTAGTTTGCATGTTTGTGTGCAAGGATGTGGAAATTCAACTGTTGTAGCCAGGTAGTATAAAATAATGCTTGCAGTTTTCTTAACTAAGAATAAATTTATATGATTGGCCTCTGCAGAATAGAAAATAGCCACAAATTACAGTAGTTTTTGTGATGATTTTCACTTTGCACCTTCTTAATCAGGGTCCTAGCTACTGATGTATTACATCAATCTTCTGTGGTAATGGATGAAGTAATCCAGTGATCTCAAGTCAATGAAGGCTATGACTTTAGAAGATCAGTTTATTTATACTTATTTAATTGTCATTGTTTTGCTAACGCTTAAGGATTTGAAAGGAGACCAATAATGCATTACATGCAAAATTGCTTTGAGAAAAAGCTTGCTAAGTTAGGCATTTCTAAGTTCAAAAACTTAAAAAATAAGCTCTCTTTTGCAAACAATTTTGTCTTAGGTAGGATGTAACTACACACTATTTTAGTCTGATATAAAAGAAAAAAGAGTGGTCTTCTGCGATTGCACTACGTGCATGCGAGTCTCCCTCTCCTAAGGCGTGTCCATGTTGGTCGTCCTGTCTTCTTTATGATGGCTTTGAAACTTCAGATGATATTTTTCAAAAAGCTACTGATCCACCTGCTAGGTGCCTGACACTGGGTTATTTTAAATACATAGTTTAAAATAATGCTTGAACAAAATATTTTATGTGACCTTTGTGCTGAAAAGGCAGAAGTGTTATGGTATTTACTGAAGAGCTTGCTGTTGCTTTTGGTTTTGCATAGAACAAGCTTGGCTTTGAGGTTAGCTGACTGTAAAACAGCTAGCTGGCTTGATTCAGTGAGTAAACATGAAAGGAGGGCATCTGTGAAGGTTTTTGAGATTGTTCTTTCCTTTCAAGGAGGATCATTACTGAAAACACTACTTCTTTATTACTGCCAAAAATCTAACCTAATGCAGATAGCTTAGATGCTAGGAAAGCTCTTCTTTTGCAACAGTAGGGAGCTTTTCAGTCCAATGTGAACACATCTGCAAAATGATTACAAGCTCAAGTCTATTGTCGGGCACAAGGATTATCTCCCATTTTGGAGGATACAGTATTTAATTTCTTTTTAAAGCTACCTCATCATTAAGCTAGATTTTGAGCTGTCTTTGAATGTGCAAGAAAAAAATGACAAAACATTCTGAGCTTAAACTGAAGATTGGGAAAAAACCTCTGACCTGGAGATATCAAATAGCAACTATTTCTGTGCTTGCTTAACTTCAGATGTTGTTCTTAGTAACTGTTTTACAGTGGCACGTTCTTAATGGCTCTGTAAGACGGTCACGTATTTTCCTTAAGATCACTCGAGTGGTTTTATTGGATCCATTTAATAATGACTATCATGAATTTGCTAGCCCTTACTGATGCTTCAGTGGGATTTTCTGATGATGTTGTAATTATACTACCCTTTGAAAATCCTAGGAGTTTACAGAAAACATAAATTTTGCTGTAATGGGTGTTTTGGTATCCTGTATATTGCAGAGGTCCCCGTATTTGTATTGACTGCTCTTTCAGATTGTATTGACTTAAGTGAAGTTGAAGACTCTGAACATGCTCAGCAGTTCTGGGAGGTATTATTGAGGTAAAAGATGAAAGCAGGTGAAGTATGCAGGGGCCTTTGAAGATGACATATTGTGTTAAAAAGTTGCTCAGGCTTTTTAGGTTTCAACTGAGTAATTTCCTGTGAAATTGCAGTTGGTAAGGAAATAAAATATGATTATGCCTATATCTGTCCCTTTTGTTTCCACAGGAAACCAATTTCTTTTTTTTTCTTTCTCTTTGTTAACAGTGCTCTGTGAAATGCTTTGTCTTTTTGGTGTCTGTTGAAGGGTTTCACGAAAGATATAAAAGCTTGGAATGCATACTGTTTATAAATACAAATTATCACCTCCTGCTTTCTCTGTGTGAAATTAAGTGACTTAATTGAGGCAAGCTGTATATAAAGTAATTTCCTGCACTTACAAAAATACATTGTCTCTATATATCTGAAGTGCTGTTGTTGTGGTGGGTGCTTTTTTGTTTGTTTGGGGTTTTTTGTTTATTTCAATTTAAACTTAAAACTCAAGATGTTTTAAAATAATGATCCAGCAATGTAGATAGTTGGTGAGCTTCTCAGCTCAGGTCCATCAGTGAAGCATCAGTAACTGCCCTGGGAAATCTTTACCCTTCTGTCCTAGTGTTTAGATGTTCTGCCTAGACCCTGACTATATGGATTTAGTTCAGATTAAGTTTGAAACACTTAATCAGTTTTTATATACACATCTTTGGTATTTAGTGTACCATTAGTGGAACTGTCTTACCATTCTTGCAATACACACTGGACAGTAGTATTAAAACTCGATATGGTGTGTAAACTGAATTAGACTAAATACTAGTATTCTTTCTCTGCTTCACTGTGAAGTGTATAACAATTATTTTCTATTTTATTGTGAGTTTTACAAAAGTGAAGGTCACAGAATATATTCAAAATACAGTTGTGAGTCTGTTTTAATTAATTATATATAATTTGTACATTAACATCAATATTTTGGGGCAAAAATTGTTAGTGCACTGAGCTGGAAATAGTATATCTCTTAACTCTTTAGTGTTTTTGTGTATTAACAAAGATAATAGCATTGTTGGATATTAAACTGTTTATCTAGACTCAACAGACATAGGCAGTTGATAGAGGTGACTCTTAGAGGGTGTCTTGCCCTCTTTTCTCTGAGGCTTGAGAAGATGTTTTGTCTTTTCAGTGAGATGAGATTAGAAAAGGGCATTTCTGTTTCAACTGGTATGACTTTTCCAGTCATGGGGCCTGTAAGCCTGTGTTCAAAACTCACTTTAGCTTCTTTATTGGTTGTTTTATGTTGACTATACAAAGAATGTGAAGGTACATGGCCGAGTGTTAATGGGCAATATGGTGAGTCTAACTGAAGAACAGAACTGTCTTGAAACCTCTCCTGTATCTAAATTAGTGTACAGAAGGTCTGACTGTAGCAAAATGTGGTCTTCACATGTTATTTGAAATGTCCCAAAGAAGTGAGGAGAAGGGATAATAATATGTTGTGTTGTTTGTTTTTTTTTTTTTCCCCTAGGCCTGGAAATCCCAAATCTACAAGACCAAATAAAACAAACTGATCCCCCCACTCCTTTTCATCATCTTTTTGAGAATTGTCCCACCATCTGGTGACAGTTAAAGCCCTATCTGAGATCTTGCTGCAAGCTCTCATCTCTTTTGAACCACTCTCAAGAAAAAGAAAAAAAGAACAAGAAGTTCTTTCATGTGAAAAAGACAAGACTGCTGTGACCTTGATAATAGTTCATAGCAGACACACTTAAGTGATGACTTGTGTGACGACAGACTGAGTTATTTTTCCCTTCAAGGGTATGATGGAGTGAAACATATTACCAATCAAGTAAGAGCGCAGGCACTTAGTAAACACTCAGACCACATTGTACTCTATAAACTAGTATCCATCATTCTGGGTGTAGTAGAACCATAAGACAGGAGTCTAAAAAATAAGCGAAGTTTGGGGAAAATGGCCTGTGAATTTAATCTAAACTTCCTTAAGGAATTGGAGCGAGAGGCTGTTCTACAAGTCCTGTACCGTGACCAGATCGTGAGAAAAATCGAGGAGGAAAGAATAAGGTATCTGCTGTTCCCCTATTCCTGTATTTCTGTTCTTTTTTTTTTTTTTTTTTTCCTTCTCAGAATTACTCTTCTTCCTCTTCATTGTGCTTCCAAATGTATTCCTTTTATTTACTTGTTGTTAGCATATGCCTTTTATTTTGGGAAAACTAAGGAGTATCTAAAGCCTCTTAAATTTACCATACCATTGACTAATCTACAGTAAAATGAGCAAATACTGTTCAGTGGATAATCTGCTTGAGGAATTTTATTTCTAGCCTTCACAGAAAGTACAATAGCTGCCTGTGTTTGGTGTTTTTTGTTTTGTTTGTTTGTTGTTGGTTGGGTTTTTTTCCTGTGAAAGCTTTATGGCATTCTCATCATGTTCCTGTGGATGCCTATGTAGTCCTGGTAACACAGAACATGTTCAGATCTTTGTCTGGCTTATTTAGCTTATGTTGTGCCAAGACTGGAGTTAAGAACTGGATACTGTGCACACTGTGCTGAATCCATCACTGTCCCTTCTCACATACAACAGGTGACAAGCACACCACATTGTCTTGGAGATTGTTACTAGTGTCAATAGGTGTCATCAGTTAGGAAAAGGATTCTATTTAATTACTTCAGACTATGTAAGTGTCTTAGTTGTGAAGGATATGGGATAATCCTCCAGCATTTATTTGCTTTATGTCAGAGCTAGGGCAAGGATTTCCTTGCAGCTTGTACCCTGCTTTGTCACATTGCATTCCCATGTAAAACAGGATATATATGTTGCTAAGTTAGAAATGTTTAGTCTCTTAAATGTAGAAACTTAAACTTTGTTTACAGAAAACATTTATGAAACTATTACCGAACTATTAAACGGCTGTGAAAAGTAAGTAAAGGGTTATAAACTCTGAATTGGTTAGAAATTCCCTAACAACTGTTGATGTTATAGCTAACAATTAAAAACATAGATCTTGATTACTGGTATATGTAATGGAAGCAAAGTTGACGAAAGGGAGAGGTTTCAATATTTTGGTCTGTGGCTTTTATTTAACTTCCAGATGAGGCATTTGTTATGATTATTTTTACTTGATAGAATATTTGATTCTTGGTTAAATGTGATAAAAAACATCATCAAATGAAAGGGAGCACCATTTAGTCTCGGGTTTTGTATCTGAATGCATAATCACTTGCGTGCACGATTTCGGTGCCCTGCCCTGAGTGTGCATGACTGATGTGAACAGAACCCCATTTATACTGCACTGTTACTCTGTCTGGATGTACAGTTGTGGTTGTATATACAGCCATAGTGCAAAAAAGCTGTGTGTAGAAACCTTCAGAGAGTGCCCAGTTGAGATTAGACTTGAGGGAATAGTAATGATGTTGCACAACCAGGGTATTAGCTTGTGACTTACCTGGGGGTTTTGGTCTAATTACTTTTTGTTTGTTTGTTTTAACTGGGATGATTAGGAAACTGAAACTGCAGCTGCAGCAGCTTCGGTGGAAAGGGGCAAGAAATGCAAGCCATGAATACCGGGAGAGATCTTGTGCTCGCTGTCAGAAATCGCTTGGATTGTTGATAAACAGAGGCGCAGTATGCAATGGGTGCAGCCACCGAGTGTGCTCCGAATGCCGCATCTGCCTGAATCCCTGCCTTTGGAAATGCACTGTTTGTTATGCTCATGGGTAAGGAATTTTGATGGCTTGGATAAGTGCCAGTTTACACTGGTTATCCAGTGGATGCACACTGGTTTTGTGTGTATCTGTTGCTTTAAACAATTAATGAAACAAAACCTCTGGCAGCCTGAAAAAGCTGGATGAAGTCCTGGTAGCAATGAAACTGGTGGGAATTTTGCATTATGCGTCATGTAATCAGGATTTCCCTTCCTGTATTTGGTAAAATGGATTCTCAAGGTAGTCCACAGGTAGTGTGAAAAAGATTATAATGGCAAAGCATAGGAACAAGTGTTAGTTTCTGAACTTTAAATATAACTCTTTCCCCTGGCTCAATACTGAACCAGTGCATCATAACAAGTTACTGAAAGTGGTGTGTTTTGGTTTAGTATAACCAGTCTTGACAATTTCCTAATAATTTTTTTTGCCTCATCCTACAGGAACCTAGATGGATGAGTAATTTGAAGTAATGTTTTATATAAATTTAAGAAGTAAAAAGTATTAATAACATTATCAGGAATAGTTTAAATGTGACCAGAAATCCAGATTTGTTTACATTGACTTAGTTGGTTTTTCTTTTGCTGTGTCACCTTGGTTTTGTTTTCCAGGAAATGGTCTTTACTGTATTGGTCCAACTTTTATATCGAAAAACTCCAGCATAGTCCCTCCTGTTCATCAAAATCTTTCTAAACCAAATGGTTGAGCTATATTTCCACCTTTGATGAAAAATAATATGTACACAAAGAAAGGTAGTTTTAAAAGTGAATCAACAGCTGTGTAGGGTGATATATATCCCTGTATAAAGGGTGAGGATTTGGATGAAAGTTTAATTTCTGCCAACACAAGACCAGTGCACCCCTTCACTCTCTCTTAAGATGCCAAAATGAGATTTAAATAAGCCTGAGAAAGGTAAGGTAAGGTATTAGTCTTAAGGTAAATGAATTTCTACTATTAGTTTGAAGTAATTTTCTATGTTTTGAAAGACACTATAAACTATCACTAAAAAGGTGTTTTCCAAATCCTCAGTTTATTTCACAATTTATACATAAAATAGGCAGATTAGCTCCATCTATATGTGATACAAGCCAGTTACTAAATTTTAATGCATATATTTCACTATCTGTGCTTCACGCTACAAGCACTAAATGGAAAGGTTAAGAAATTATCTTTCCATATCCTCCTCTAGGTACGTCCCCCGTTTCCTCTTCTCTTAAATTGGTTTCCAGTTATTTAGTGGCCAGAGTGGAAAACCCCTATAGAGTAGTTAGTTTTTAAGCTGCCTTGTATAGTGCTGCACACCCCTAATTATTTCATAAGCTTGTCCAGATATTTAGTGGTAAAACCATGCAGGTATTCTTTAAATGAATTAAAAGTCAATTTTATTATTTCTTGAGGAAATTACTTTTTTTTTTTTTCCTTGCTAATATAAAGGAATTCTTCAGCTGTCATTAAAATTCTCTTTATGGCAAAGAGACAGCACACTTGATCTTGTTTAGTCACTATGCAAAGTCCATTAAAATTAGTCAGACTCCTGTTGCTTTCGGTGAGCTTTTACATCAAGGCTGCAAATGTCAAGAAGGGTGGGAGTGCAGCAGTGTGGTAAATGCTATTAGTGCCTTTTGTTTACCCCCATGATGGAAAAATAGGACAACTAAGAAATGTAAGAGCTGATTTTCATGTCCTAAGCAATCATAATTTTGAGTCTTGTTTACCACTATAGTATTTTTTCCTGAACAAAACATTAGCAGTAGCAGCACTACTGAGATTCTCTCCTAGACACTAGGGTCATGTTTGTAAGAAATATGCTTAAATGCCTCGGTGGAAGAGCTGAGGTAGGTGAATGTTTGTTGTTTACAAAATAGTAAATTTTAAAAGCTTTGTGGACTGGTGGAATGTGTATCTTTCACCTGGAAGAGGCATGTCTTATGTGAATGGAGTTGATACAGTGTGTTTTTTAAAGGACTCCTGTCTTCTAGGAGTCTAGAAAGAAAGGTACTTCTATGAAGGACGTTAGTGTGTTTTACCTGATGAGGATATTTCTTTATTAGCTTTGTTCTCACACATTTGATCATCATAGCTTAGCTTAATACTCCTGGTGCCTGTGTATAATGTTGCCATTGTTGATACTAATCTCTGCAAAATAGAGATGGGCTATGAAGCCATCACAGCATCAGGGTTGTGGAGCTCATTGCTTCCTGGTGGCCACCCCAAGTTCTGTGTGGGAGCATGTCCTCTCACTGACTTGCCCTGCTTCTCAGACAGGGCTGTAGCTGCAAGGAGCGATGTCAGCAAAAGTGCCTGGGGCTGTTACAGGAGTTGGGTAGAAAGACTGGAGTTAGGCCCAGGACTCCCAGCTTTGGAGCAGTATGTCTTGCTTTCCATGGCCGTCCTACATAGCAAAAGGGAAAAAAGAAATAATGGAAGGGAAGGATCCTTTGTTTGCAGCAAAATCAGCCAATAGAGTGAGCAGTCATGAAATTCTAGTTTTATGGTAGGTTTAAGAAGGATTGTTGGATTGTTAAATGGTTATCAAACAATTGAAGAAACACATTTTGGAAAATGTTGGTTCAAATGTCTTCTGCTTGTTTTTCAGAGATGTGAAAGTAAAGACCGGTGAATGGTTTTTTGAGGAACGGGCAAAGAAATACCCAGGGGAAGGTAATTGCTGAAACACCATAAACTGCTGTGTAATGTATAGTCTTCATCTAGGTGAAACACAGAATGTAGTCTGCCACTATATTTAATGTTTCTTCCACTTGCTGAAATATTTGTCAGAAATTATCATACAGTGCATCTGTCTATGCACTAAATAAAACATGAACACGAACTAGCAGAATGTACCTAAAAGTATAATTCATTTTGAATGAATAATAAGAAAATTGCTGGCCATATCAATTTGAATTAATGGATGTGTAAAGCTTCCAAGAAATACAATGACGTGAAATAAATACAGACATGTTAAAATATATGTGCAGGAAGGAAATGATCTTGCATCCATTGTTTGTCAAAGTTAAAACTTCAATTGTTTTCACGAGAAAGTTCTAAAGCTTAAGGAAATAACAGAATGGAATGAAAGAAAAAACAAAACAAAAACCAAAAAACCCACAACATCTATAGCTATAAACCAACAGAGAGCTAAATGCCTACTCTTTCTTTACTTTCAGCCAGCTGCACCATTGCCTTGTGTTCGGACTTTTCAGTGCAATTAGATATACAAAACCCTAAAAGAAATTATAGAGGATGGGGATTGATTGCCCTGTGTGTTTTACCAGCCAAGGGGCTGTTAGTCTTCAGTTTCACCTATAATGACTAATGAGGTGGAGAGGATTTCCTTCCTCTTTCCTTCATGCGCCACTTCAGACCAGCAACTGTCTCACTTCGTGCCTGACTGTAGGTAGATGTTAGTTTTAGTTTCACTTCCAGTATCTGCATCCTCTCCAGATTTAAGAATATCTGATAAAAAGGAAGGCACTGGACCTTAAATATCCCTTGGGAAACTTGAACAGGAAGTAGTTTATAAATGGAAGAACATACTCAGGCAAATTTTTGGTAGTTGGTATTCATGAAATATAGCAGGTAGAATATTAAGAAACTGAGCTACAGTTTCTGCTAAACAATTCATTTAGAATTTAAAAGATTTCACTGAATTCCATTCTAGCTAATAGAATTTCTAATTTTAAAGTATTAGTTGACTGATCTTTTAAAGCACAATGGTATTATATAACCATTTTTAGTAATTTTTCCCTCATATTCTTTCCAGTTAGTCTAAAGCTGGTATTTTTGACAATTTCTCACAGTTACTGGAAAATGTTATGTTGTTCTCAGACACTGAATCCAATATTGCAAGGTATTGAATGTCCCTCTTTCCAGTAAAATAGATGAGTTCTCACCTTGCATTATCAAAGCTCTGCTGGCACATGAAGCATTTTGCTTAGTTAGTCTATTGTTAATACAGTTGAATGCACAAAGATCAAAGGATGTACAGAAGATAAGCCTGTAGAGAGAAATATGTTTTGTTTAGTTCCTTTTGATTAGACCAACTAATTTAATTAAAGGAGTTTAAAAATGGCAACCTTTGAAAAACAGCCACCATTGTAGTTATGTATCCTTCAAGTCTGGAGAGACAGTGCCCTCTTTTGGTGTGAACATATAACACAAGTGAAGTATTCACTAACTGAAAAAATACATGTTACAGTGGAGTTTTCTTATGTTGCAGAGTAAAAAAAAAGTTACTTCAGTATGCCTCTTATTCATTTTGTTTAACCTTTACCTAAAGAATAAAAATAATATTTTCGTGGAAGTGATAGATTGCCTTTCCTGACTAAAAAAAAAAAAAAAAAAAAAAAATCTAAGAAGTAAGTTAATACTGCAAAAAATCAAGATACCGAATATTACTTTTGGTAAAAGAGCTTCAAGTCTGGAGTTCTGATTGAAATTTGTAACATCAATAAGTTGATTATTGTTTCTACCACCACAGGGGTCTGCTACTTATATGTAGGTAATACATTATAATTAATGACATTTTCAGCAAAGCATGGATTACATGCAACTTTATGTATTAGCAATGATTAGTGATTAAAGCCACCTCAGATATTTTCAGTTGGCCATTTGTTACATGCATTTGGTCTTCTTTTTGTTTGAAATCACTCAGAAACAAACTATGTTTTTATGAGTTTTCATTGTTTGTGCCTGATGGAGAGCTTGTCTCTCGGTGTTCTTTACACCATGTGGCTGCTCACCTGAGGAATGTGACATGATTGCTATTTCCCCACAGGGATGGCCTTAGCAAAGGGGTTTACTTATGTTTGTGAGCTTAGTCATGTGTTTTCATGATTGTTCAGGTCTCTAGTAGAAAAAGTGAAAAGAATTTTTCATAAGATGCAAGAGATGACCATGTGCCTACTCTTGTACACACTTTCAAGCTTTCCATAGTGTTTGAGTTCTATGGCTAAAGTGTGCTTCAGTGCTGTGGGCCCCTGCACCACATGCCCCCTGGACCTCAGGAGACTGAGGGCACTTAGCAACTCACAGGAATGGGCCTGTTAGCAGCTGTACGTGATTGTTCTCAGCATTTGTGAAGAGCTGGTGTCAACTGCGAGAGGGGAAGGTGGAGACACGATAGAGTTTGATACAGGAGAGACTTGTGTGTTGCTTGGCATGTACACTGGTATATCAGGTGGGAGATGATTTCACTCCTGGCTTGCATGTGTGTGAGCTTTTGTAAATACAGGCCAGTTCCTGAAAAGGCACTGAGGCCTTAGTATCTGCTGTTTTGCTAAATGACCTTTGGGTGTTTGTTTTGTTTCTCCTTCACAGGCAGACATGAAACAGTTGGTGCAAAGATCTTGAAGTCTTATCAGGAACTGAGGTAAGAGTCATAAAAGAACAAATCATCCTAGGACACTGAGAATTTGCATAGGTGATATATTCTATGTTATAAACCAGCCAGTAGTTTGTATATTTTTATTATGAAAACAAATTCAATACTTTTGGAGTAGAGATGATAAAAGCATAGAAAAAATACCATGTCTTTCTCTCAGCAATCCATAGAAACGGTCTCAAGTCCAAAAGAGAGTGCTGTTTAGAGTAATGGTTTCATATTTACGTGAAATGAAGGGGCATGCAGTATTTTTGTTATATCTGCTTATATTTTTGGCATAACCACTTACACCATTATCTTTCAAATACACACAGTACTTTTAAATGATCAGAGATGAGAATTATTTACTAGGTATAATAGCAATAGCATCATTATTTGCTCAATGGGAGATATTGCTGGTTTGATAGCTTTAGGCTAAACAGTAGACAAGAAGCTCTGAATTTGGTAAGGCATATCTGCTCACCAAAACTTAAAACAAGTAAAAAATGTACTTTACTCTGAATAAATACTTTGACTTGAGACCTAAGCATGACGATGCCTAAGTTTTTACTAGTGATATATAATGTAATAACAGTATACTTATATTGTATAAAAGAAACTCTCTTACTTTTTTTGGAAGTAAAATAATATACAAAGACACGACCTCAATTTTATTATAATAATCTGTCAAGGCATACCTGCATAAGACAGAAACTTACATTCAGCTAGATATGATCCTAACTGGGGCTGCATAAAGCCTTGCTTTTATCTAGGTGTGGTTAAAGTAGGAGAGAATCAAAAAGGAAGTTCGCTGGCTGCCTTTAGGGTCTGTGGTTGTGTCCTGATAACAGATTCTGTCAGAAAACTTATTTATTTATTTATTTATTTATTTATTTATTTATTTTAAACCAGGGCTCTTTACAGCAGGTAAATGGCTGGAATGCTGTAAAAGGGCTCTAACAGCTCTGGGCCCAGGCAAGAAAGGATCTTTTTAGTATTGTAAATACAGATGACTGTTTTCTGAAAACATCTCTGAAACAGAGCGTTACACAGAAATTGTGTTTTAACAGTGTCTTGGAAGCCTGTTCTAAAATAGGTCTTTGTGATTGTTTTAAATTAATAATTCTGCCTCAAGCAGCCCAAGATTGAGGAGATAGAAAGGTAGTCCTAACTCTTACAAACAGACAGTGAGCCTGTGCTGCAGCTCTTAAAGACACGGGATCTCAACCCAGATTTTTAGATTGCAGGAAAGACAGGTAATAAAGGTACTGTGTAGAAACATGGTTTATTTAGCCATCTCTTAGCATAATATATTAATTGTTACACTGTTTGTCTCTTAAATTTCTAGTAAAATTTCTGTTGTGCCTCCAACTCCGCCTCCTTTCACAGAATCCACAGCAGGAAGCAACGTGATGGTAAATATACATATCTGCAAAATATGCAAATGCACACAATTCTTAGACTGTCATTGATATGAAAAGGCCAGCCACAGAAATGCAGTGAACAGCAACTGCTGTAGCATTGTGTTAAGAGTATAAATGCTGCCTTATCCTTATGTTCACTTGACTTTTTTTTTTAGTACTACATTAGGAGTAGGAGAGAAAAGTCAGAGTCTATAATGAGGGATGTTTTCAGTTAGTTTTTAGTTTATGAGGCAAGTGATTAACCCTCTCTACTTGGCATTAGAATACTGCACCAGTTTTTTGGTCCATCACTATAGGAAGGCTGGATTGAAATCTCCTGAGGTCCCCTCTAGAAGGATCCTATGATCCTATGATATTCAATAGGCATTTATAAAGTGATTATTCCATGTGTTATTTTAATTACTGAGTGGAAAACAGTGAATTTGATGGTTGCCTTTGCAGTACAATTTCTAATGGACAGAATAGTAGGACATGGCTCAGAACTCATTGAAATCACACTAACTTACTACTTCAGTTCATTTTGACCCGGGTCCTGAGGCCCCGATTTTGAAGCCCATTACAATTCTGTAAACATTCTAATATGGGCTTACCTGGGGTTTGATGAAAACTCTCTGACTGAGAGGCATAGGAGCATCTGTACTAGTTAGGACTTTTCTACTTGAGGTGTTAAATACATCACAACAAATCAGAGATGTAATTAGTTGTATTTATGAAATTGCTATGTGATCTTCCTACAAGGAGTTCCACTTGTATATCAAAAGTATGGAACTGAAAAGATCATTTTCCATCTTCATACAGTGGTGTGACAGTTTTCAAGCACATCAACATATTTGTCTACAGAGGTGAGCAAAGTGCTGCAGCCTTACCGTCTGGTTATTATGTGATCTGTAGATATGTGATCATGGCAGCTTTAAAACAGCAAATATTTTGTGTTTTCTTACTCTTGGCATCTCCCATTTGCAGGAACTCAGACAGTCTAAAAGTTTTAATAAATCCGTGGAAAACTTGTTTTTGTCTCTCACAACACATATAAAAAGTAAGTAGCTTTCACCGCTTTGTCATTCTAGAGTAATGTAGTAAAATGTTTCAATTTCTTTGGCCAAATTACCCGCCAAAAAATAGTTATAAACAAAGGGTATTGACTAGTGTCTGAAGTGACTAATGCCAAGACTGAGCCAACCTGGAAAATAATACAGCAAGTCTAATTCTTCTTCAGTATTCTGCTAGTAGTTTAACAAGCTGATGATATCAACTCAGAATGCCTTTCCTGTAAAGATGTGAAAAGACCGTATAATGTTATTTTTAAGTTTACTGGGTATTCAGATGCAGTATATTTCACTCATGTTAGTACAGCGTAATAACCACTTTCTACTGTAGTGATCTTTGTGTTATCTATCTGACTGAAACCCAGCTGACCGTGTCGAAGTATCTATCATGTAATGGAAGTAGAGTTTTCATTCACTGGCAGTTTTCAAGAGAACTTCCCTCCTTCTTTGGAGTCTGTCTAGTTGTGGGGTTTTTTTCAGTGCTTATTCAAAGAGCCAGCCAGTCCTAACAACTCTTCTTTCATTTGGATACTCCTGTACATTTGTGCTGCCTGCTGTTCTTTAGGGTGCAGACTGTGTATGCACCTCTAAGGCTAACTACGCTGAGGACAGACAGCCTGTGTGAAGAACAAATTAAAGGCATCAGTGACCAGAGGGAAACAACCTCTGAGCCTTATGAAGATTACAGGGGCTTGCACATTTGCATGTCTTTGAACAAACTTAGTGTTTTCTTACTAGCTTCATCTTAGACATCTGCAAATGTGACATTAGACCCAAATAGACTTGGCTTTAGTGCTTTTCTGCTTTTCCCTGTACATCTTGTCTTAGCTCTCATTTGGTCTTTCCTCTAACTTCTTCCACTCACCCTAAAGGCCTGTTCTCCTTTAAGTACACAAATTTATTGTTGTGCCTGCGTGGACACATTATTAAAGCTATGCAGGGACACAATGGCTGTCTGTCCTCAATGGGAGTGTAATGTAGGGTGGTGTAGGATATTTGTTACTGGAAGCAGAGAGCTGAAGTAGCACAGACTGGATGCAAGGTAATTTAGTTAGTTTGAAGCCTGGTCATATCCCACAGTTACTGGTAAAGACTGTCAGGACTAAAGCAAGCTAATTTAATAGTTCACAGCTATCAAAAGGAAGGTCCTTCTCCCCCCATGTCTCTCTTCTCTCTGTTTCTGGCCTTACGGTGCTATTGTTTAACTTGAATTAGCACCAGTATTTCTGGACCCCTCTGGAAACTGATTTTACTAATTAAAAGGGCAGAACATTAACCCAGACAAAACATATAGATACTTTTCCACCAGTTTAGTGAGTTAAATAGGTGCAAGGTGGGATATATGTGTTGGAGCCTGTACAACAGAGGGTGCTGGGCCATGTGGCTGAGAGACAGGGACTGAGGAGGGAGGAACAGTGGTTGCAGAGCAGGGATAGCAGCAAGTTGTCAGCTCAGTTCAGCTGTATGTTTAACCCCATTCAGGTGCTATCATCCTTAAGGTAGAACCTTTTAATCTGTGAGAAAATAACAGGGTGTTGCAATCACTGAAGTCAATAATTAAAAGTATAGGAAGTGTTACAGAGAGAAAGACTTGGGCCTCTTAAGAAAACAGCTTTTTTAGACAATGTGGCCTCTTAATGTAACTTGATACTGTGCTGATAAATGCTTTTGGTCACGAGTATCTAAAGTTAGTATTCTGTATCTTTTCTAGATAAAAATGTCCTGGTTTGAAGAGGTATTTAGTACAGCCAGCTCGTGTGTACTGCAGTAAATAAACCTGGAAAACCTCATTGTGCTTCTGATTCTATCACTGGAGCCGGTGTGTGTGTGCATCTGAGAGCAGCAGGAACAAAGGATTAGCACGTGTAACACAATGCTGCTGTTGTGCAGCCTGCTCTGTATGCTGTTACCTCCTGTTCCAGTGTGGTTTGTCAGGGACAGGAGATTATAATCCAGTGGTTGCCATTTGGTGAATGTAAAATGAGTTGCTGGTTGTAGTTTTATTTGCAGTGCAAAATTGCCCTTGGCACTATAGATAGTGTTGGTCTTACTGACCATTTGGGTAGAGAAGTGAAAGGAGGAATAGATATGAAAACTGAACAATCATTTTTTTTCTCACAGTAACCTGTTCTGTAACCTGTTTGTTTTAAGAGTGTGAGGCTTCTACTGCTGGTCAAGCTACTCAGATTGTATCTATTCCATTAGATCTTTCACTCCAGTCTCTTTTATGATCTCTGATTTCACTGTGTATTTTAAAAACCTGGTTTCATTTACAGTCAGAGATGACTTAATTGAGCCTGCCTGTGAATATGTCACATGATGCCTTAATGGTGTACACGGAGTACAGTAAACATCTGAGGACTGATTGCTGCTAGGAAAAAAATTAACCCAAGATAGCTTTAAAAATCACATTTAAGAGTGCCACTGTTTTTGAATACCATAATGACATATTGTCTGCTGTCTGAGGTTCCTCCACAGAGGCTCCCACTGTGGGAGAAATACTTATTTCTTCTGTATGAATTAAACATACGATAGCTATTTCATGTACCACTTATAAGTTATTAATTCTTCATGAGAGACTACCTGGGATTTACAACAAAGTGTGCTGCTAAGCCTGCTAGTTTTCAGCTTCAAAAATCATGGGTGAGTGCTGCCCTTCCCTCTAAGTGAAGTCTGACTGTACCCCAAGGAATAAGAAGCAAAAAGTGGTGCACTAAATGTGTAATTGTCCTATAGATTTATTTTATAATAAACTAGATGTTACTGAAGTGCTAATTCAGTAAGGTACTTAATTATGGACATAAGCTTATCCATATGAGTAATGTCATGAAGTCAATGAGGGCCACTCATGTTCTTAAAGTTATAGGTGGTTCGGGGCCAGAGTATGTAACATCTCTCCTTTTATCCATATTTTGGATCAATTTCTAAATACTTTCCAATACACTCTGCTTTCTAATTTCCATTGCTGTGTTGGTTCATGTTGTTATCATGATCTTGCTTGTATCCTGAATCAAACCAAACTGCTTTTTCAAAATCAAGCTATATATAGGGTCTTTAGTAGCTACTTCTGTGAGGAAACTGTATTTCATAGCATACAACAATTCCTTGCAGCAGCTATAATGATAGGAAACAAGGAGTTTAATTTCTAGTTCAAACAGCAGGAAAGATTTAGTTAGGCAATATATAATTATACAAACTGGGATGAACACTTGCCCTCTCATCTCTTTCCCAATCTTAGGAGATCAATACTAAAATTGCAGAATGAAAGTTTGAAAGCTACATAATTGACCTATAAATTTACAGATTGCTTGCAATGTTTGTTATATTGACTTCTGTCTTTTATTTTCACTTCAGAAATTTCCAAGTCCCAGAATGACATGGCTGACAGATGCCTCCTAACCACAGATTATGGGCAGAATGTGGAAAGAAGGAAGCAAAGGAGGAGCCAGTCTGACACTGCCATCAACATTACAAGCAGGGTATCCATATTATTATACACAGTCTGTAACCATGAGGGCTGTTTCAGGAATGGAACATATTTGCAAGAATAATGACTTACACAGTGGAATTTTACTTGTATTATATGAGCGGGGCTTAGCTGATGTTCACTGACTGTGGCCAGAACTCTTATTCTTCACAAGGTTTTTGACTGAGTCTGCACACTTGATTTCAGCCCAGAACTGAAATGTGAGACTGAGATTTTACAAAGAACCCCACAGAGGGAGGAAGAGGATGGGTCGTTTTGCTCTCAGGCGCTCGCAGTCTCTTGAAGCTGATTGATGTCTGCTCTGTGTGACTGCTGGGCTACAGGGAAGTGCTCTGTCTCTTGTCCTGCTCCTCTTGCTACTGAATAGGACCAAGCTATGGCCATCCAAAACCCATCGTGATACTTTCCGAGGGCTTTTCAATTTGGCAAGGAGAAAATGTTGACTGCTGTTAGTTGCTGGGCAACTTCCTTTTTCCTTTTGCTTTGGTTACAGTCTCTAGCTTTCAGTATTTTCTTGAGAAGTTTGAGAAAAATCCAGTCATCAGTTTTTCCACGAATTGTGCAGGGCTGAAGATGATGTCACAGATCTGCTTTAAAGTTACACTGACTGTTTTGTTTTGTACACTTTCACCTCTCAAATAACTGAACTTTGTCCATGTTCAATTTTCCACATAGTGGGTGCTTACTGAATTGCCTTATTCTTCATCTGAATGAGGTAAATGTGGTCTTAGTGCCTGAATTAGATGCTGAGAAAAGCTTTTGCTTTGGGCCAGACCTCATGGCAAATATTACTCACAGCTCCCTTGGTGCACTCTTTGCACTTTCCTCTGAAGCATTAGGTGGCGATAAGTGGAAGAGACAGGATGTCAGAACACATGGGCTGATGGTTTGAATTGGTCCAGCAAGGCCTGTGAACTCTGTGAAATTAGTTCTGGTGTTTTTGTATGCAACTGTATTATAAATAAAATTGGTAACAGTTATTAACTACCCGAGTGCTTCTTCCATTGTGGCAAACCACATTTCAGTGTTACTTTCTCTATTCCACTGGCAGAGCACCCCTCTTAATGCACCAAAAACATCAGAGTTGGAGATAATATGAATATTAGCTATGCTTCATTGCATGCTGATCGTGCACAGCCCATCATGTTTAAAGGATGGGTATAGATTCTCTGGCTTAGGAAATCTATTAGTAGGAGATTCCAGAGTATTTGTGTGGGGTTTTAATTGCCAGTTTGAAGATTGAGGACTTAATTTATGTCTACCTTCTGCATTACAGATTTTGAAAGATTTCAATGTTGTTTGTCTGTCAGAGCTCTGTTTCTCTGAATCAGGGAGCTTTTGTTTCATTCAAACCAGTTAGACTATATTTAAGCTAGAATTTTAGTTTTACTGGAGTTACTGTTGTCTTTTTTTCTTGTGAATGTCGTCTTTGCCATTTAGGTTTTTTAATATTGATGGAAATTTTACTTGTCTGCCTCTGCACTTACATGAGAGCTTTCTGTATCTTTACTGTGATTTTTAAAATTATTAATCTCTGTCAATGCCAGTATTGTATCTTTCTTCAATTTATTTTTTGTTTTCCATCTTTGTTTTCATGAAATAAGGGTAGATGTTTGCATCCTTACTTGAACTATGACTTAAGCTTAGGGACAGAACCTGATTTAAATTACACTTGCAAAACAACTAATTACTCAAATTTGTAACAAAATATGATGTAGAAGTCTTCCTTGTTGTGATTTCCACCCCAGAAAGGACTTTCATTTTTGGAGAATGAATTGAAACAGGTGTGGTGTGGTGTTTTTGTTTTATTTTGTTTTCCCCTAGAAAGTGTGCATTTTTTCTCTTAGGAATGACTGGGAAGTATTAACTGTAACTCTGCCATCTTGAATGTGCAGAGCACAAGACTGGGGCACCACTTCAGCCTCTAGAGCAAGATGTGTTTAAGTAAGTTTGCCAAATCTGTGGTATGGTTTGAGCTTGATTCCCTCAAATTGAAGTTGAAAGAGATGATATTTAACTTCAGTAATAGTGAATAATCAATCCAATGGCAAAAACTACCAGCCAGTGTAAAATCTGGCTTTAGAAAGTTTTCTATGGGCTCTCACCATCAGAATCTTGAAGTTCATTAAAGTTCATATACCTGCCTCACTGAGGGAACAAGCAGCATGTACAGGCTCTGGGGGCTGCTTGTGGTACGTGGGCCGCTGTGAGTAGCCCTTCCTGTGACAGCAGATCCAGGCTGCTGCCCACATTAGAGCTGGGCTACCATAACAATTTCTGTGTGTTGTAGTAACAGTGTACTGGTTTGGATTTTGCACATCCTGTTTTTTCAGAAGTAATCTCAATATATTGTCTCCTCTGTTGTCCTCATTCTTTACTGCTTTCTGCTGATGGTGCAGGTGGGGTTAAATATATATTATCTGTTTCTTCTATGCAAATATGTCCCAATCTTTTAGTTGATTTGGTCACATTATATTCTTTCTAGTCTTTCAAGTAATCCCTGTTATACAGTTTTTTGGAAGAAATTATTCTCTTACATCTTAACCCTGTAAAATTTCTTACCTCACTCTTTTCCTACCCACTGAACTGTGAACATACTTTTCATAGATTGTATTACTCAGAGGTAGTGGTGTGCCAGAATGAGCTAAAATCTATTTTCAGCATATTTCTAGCCATGTGTATTAGTCTTTTGGCACTTCATTCTATTAACTGTTCTTATTGGTAACAGAGGTGGCTGAAGGTAGATCTTGGGGAGTTTTGCTATCATATATCTTAATTTTCCAAAATTATCAGGGTTTTCATGGGGAGATTGGAAAGACAAATGGACTTAGTCAAATCAAAGTCAAGAACACCTCTGAAATTTGAACTTTTTCTATAATCAAAGCTAAATAAGAACTCAAGAACTTGTGAGTCTCTTTCTATTTTGAAGTATCTTTCAACATATGTTCTTTCTTGCATAGATAGACACAGGCATGTGTCATGCATATTGCAAAATACTCTTTTCTTTTTTTTTTTTAAATTTCCTGAAGGCAAGATTTTTTTGTTGTTTTCTTGCAAAATTACTGTTTTGTTAAAGGCTAATTAGTATTAGGCCTTTTATTAGTATATTGCTACTTTGGTGTGTTATTAGTAGACTGCTGTTAGTAATTGCTATGGTAGTGATCCTTAGATTAGGTGATGGTATGTTGATTTTTAGAAAATTTTTAATATAATGAATGTACTGCTGGCTGAGATAACAGAGTTGTAAATCAACTTTTAAATTATTACATTGTCTCTGAAAGTGTGCCACATGCATGATGTTGATCAGAGTGAATTATAAATATTTGCTGACTTATTTTTTTTTCTGATAGCATTCCTGAACGAATCAGGACATTTTTCTTAAATTAAAAAAAAAATATGTGCTGAATTTCTTACAGATTAAAAATACACCCAGTCTTCAACAGCTCATCGCTGGTACCCAAAATGATAGTGATATTCTGACCAAAAGGAACTGCAAGGAGGAAGAAGACATAATAACCAGTCCCACAAGTGATGCAGTTTTCTGTGATGGTGGAAGACATGTAAGTTGAAGGGTGAAGCAAAACAGAACAGGTGCCTGACAGGGACAAATATAAAAGCTAAGATCTTGTGCAAAATGTAGGTGTAGTTTAGCTTACATTACAAAATTAAGGAAGAAAGACTGGCTGCCTTCAACATGGTCCTCACAGTAACATTGTGTGAACTTTTTGCAGTATAAGCCAAATCAAATTAGTAATGGATAATTGATAGATGGATATACCCATTAATAATGAAGAACTGATAGATCATCTTCCTCTGAATTTTGAAAATGCAACTAACATTCTTTACATTTTATATTAGGGTTGGTGTTGTAAACATGGTTCTTTCTAACCTAGCAGCTTGCTTTTTCTCTTAAAACTTCATTTAATTGAAGAGTTTTGTTATTCTGCAAGAACTGTTGTAATGGAAATGTTAGTGGAAATTCAAATGTCAGAATGTCAGTGAATGAAGAGGAAGCTGACAGTGATGGAAACCCAGGAAGCAGTTCATAGGTTTAGGGGATGGCACTGAATCATCCTCTGATGGATGGCATTTTGAATACTGCAAATGAGAGAGAAGGAAGCCAGTTATAAATGCATTCAGCACATGCTTTAAAGTCTCTGTGATTACCTGCAGAAGCTGATTTCTACGTATTAGTGATGAGGTTAAGCAGGGTGAAGTGTCCAAAGAATCCATGACTGATATTGTAAAGAACAGAACGAAAATGACTTTAGGGAATCAAAATTAAACCAGCCTGTTCACTTTGCAGAGGAGTTAAAGCATACACAAGGACCCTGGTGCACTCCCATAGTTTACTACACTGTGGAGTCTCAGGTGTTAAACTGACAAATGGATGAAAGTTTTGGATGCTATTTGTGATTCTGATGACAATAATTTGAACTGGTTTATAGACAGTCCAGGCTTAAAAGTGAAACATTTTCTACGGTCTTGTAAAGTGGAAGGCCAAGTTTCATTAAACTTCCTTTTGTGGGTAAGTGTTAGATGTTGACGACTGCTCCACGGAAATGTATCTCCCAAAATAGCAGGTGGCGTTGCTTCCAGCCATGCCAGCAGGAGTGCGATACACGGAGTCATTGCTAAATCCCTGTTCACTGAACCAAAGGGATGAGTGATTTCTGCATTGAATGTTTGTAACTCCTGATCAGGTGGGAGACATATATAGCAATATTCAGTCCAAACATTGTAATCAGAACATGTATCCAGCCTCTCTAAATAAATAAGTTCTGTGGAATAAATATGAGGGACTTCTGTAGAACTGTTTTTAGGACATACGAGCTAAGATAAAAATCTCTTTGTATTCCTTTGTCATGAAGGATTTTGGTGGAAAATAAGCATTTTCTGGTCAGAAGGATAAAAATATGTCAGTGAATGAAAGAGAAAAGCTGAACAAAACTGCAAGAGAGATTGATTACACTGCTGTGTGTCTTTTGGGGGGGCAAAGTTACATGCAACAAGTGTCAGGTCAGAACAGTCCTAACACTTCTTTTGACTTCCTCAGTAAGCACTCTGACTCTTCTTTTGTCAAGTTTCTTTCTTACTTAGAGCTTGTAAGATAGAGGAGATAGCTTCTTTAATGAAGCTGTTGGTATGAATTTTAAAATGAATATTTGGCAAGCTGTGCAAATGAATAAGAGCATCTGCATGGAAGAGAGATATGATCTTATAAACACTACTGTGTACTATTGGCTGCTGAGCTGTGCAATACAGAACCTCTTGGTTAACCAGTCCTGTGTGGGTTGGTGTTTATTTACGGAGGAAGGAGTGATCTAACACAGATATCTCAGCAATCTAGGGCAATACTGCTGTGAGATTAATCATAACAACAGTTGTGTCTTCAGGATATATGCTATGTAAAGAGTTTCTAGGGCTCACCTTGCAGAACATAATTCTAAATGAATGGAGACTGAACTGTTTTGATTTGGTTGTTAATTTGTTACAGTGAAGGCTAGATAGCACCATAAAGTTACGTGTAGTCTCTTCCTTCACTGCACTTTGATGGCCTCTGTAAATGCTGTTCACAAATGTTGTTTCTCTATGTGGCTGCACAGCATCCAAACATTTGCCCCATAGGTGCAAGTAGATGAAAGCAGAACAAAGTGGCTAAGGTGAGCTAGGAAACACCTTTTTAATGCACCAACATAGGACAACTGGCTGTCTTTCTATTTTAATCTTTCCTGAACTGTCTGCTGCGGTATGGAGCATGTCATTTTTACATGAAACTGGAGGATCTGTAGAATATTTACTGGGTGTGCAAGGCTGCTTTTTTTCCTCTAATATATGATAGAACCTAATGCCCTGATAGTGTTCCCTGCTATGACCTATGTATTGAAAACAGTCTACTTTGATGTTTTGTATGTTCTTAGATTTCAGAGTTTTTTTCACTCTCTTCCTTTCAGGCACTTAGCTCGTTTTACTCCTGGGAAGCCATAGCAGTTTTATGTGGAGACAATTTCTAGATCTATAAGTTATCTAAGAAAGCATTTTCTTAGCCTAGAGATCTTACTGAAGACAAAAAGGCAAAGCAGTAGAATTGCAATTACAGCAATAATTTTTAGAGCTGTATGGAAGCAACAAAATTTTATACAGGTTACCTGAAATATTTGTGATTTGCAGTAGCTCTGCCAGCTTGTCCATAAAGATACTGACCTTTGACGGAAATAAATGTTTTGCCCTGTTTGATGTGAAGCTACTTTTCTTAAATGTTTGTCTTTTCTTAGGGGAGTCTGTATAGCCTTAACAGCACTTGCACCGAGTCTGGCAATTTTGGCAAGGCTAATGTCACAGGAGAAATAGAGTTTGCCATAAGATACGTCTTCAAACCATGCATCTTAGAAATTTGCATCAAGGGATGCAGGAACCTGGCTTATGGAGAAGAGAAGAAGAAAAAGTGTAACCCGTAAGTATTTTGTACAGAAGAAGAAAAAAATAAGGAAAATACTCTGTTTTAAAGATACTTATGTATGTTGTTGTTGAAATTGATTGATACATGATAGTATGACATATTAGCACTTTCAGAACATTTAATATATATACCAACCTTTTTTACATCTACACACTGCAAGACAAATAAGTTTCATGCCAGCATTTACTCCATTCTGACCAATTTCTACTAGTAACTGTCTCTTTCTCTGTGTGTGACCAGCCAGAGAAACCATCTGTGTTGCTCCTGAGCGCGTTGGGATCTTGAGAATAACTATTCAGATTTTAGCTCTTAAGTTGGGCCTGCGAAATTAATGCATAAGTGGCTAAAACATGAGATGTCATGTTCCTGATTCATCTACCGACTCACTGTGGGTCACTGGGCAGTTGCTATGCTACTGTGCTTCCATCTTCTGTAATAGGAATAGGCATTTCAGATACTGCAGCACATTTGAAAATCTAAAGCTGTTTAATAATTATGTATTATTGTAGGAGGAAGAAACACCTTCTTCTGTGGATAAAATACACCACAGAAGTTTTTGGCTGGATAGTTAAGACTGGGTAATTTGTCTGCTTATTACTAAATGATCCTCCCTGACCATGCAGCAATCATGCGTAGAAAATCACCAGGTAGAATACCTAAGTACTGGTTCTTGCTCCTCCTGTCACAGCGTGTTCGGGCACTTGAGTGACCACATTGGAATTGCAGACTTGCAATCACCTTCACCCAGAGGGAAGATTGCTCTTGCACATCTTGCAGAGGACATTCATAAAGATGAGTTTGGTGATGCAAGGAGCCTTGCTGGAACAGCAGCTCATGAAACAGGGCAATTTTGGGGCACTTCAGAAGTGGCTTAATGTTCTTTAAGTCCCTGAGTAATTCAGCCAGGCAAAGAGTTGCAGGAAGCCTGAAAGGCAGTGTGGGAAGTGCTGTCTAGTGAACATTATGTTCTCTACCGGTATATATTTACATATTTCTGTTGGTTTCCAAGCCAACAGAAAAAGTGCAGTCAGTGTGCTCACGTGACACACTTGCTGAAGAGCAGATTGTTTAAAACCTCTTGAATTATCCAGCTTGTTGACTGATTTGAGATCTGGCTGGCTACTCTTTAATTAAATTGATCTGGGATAATAGAGCAAGGGGCTAAAACTTCTAGTACCTGAATATTTTTAAAAGTAATTTTACCTATGGATAAGTTTGGAAAGAATAGGGAAGATGTGTAAATTCTGCACTGACGATATGAGATACAGCTGACTTACCCCAGTAAGTTAATCAAGAGGCTGTTTTAAAATTGCTTTAAATCATAATATCTGAAATGTATTATACAAGTACAGTTTAAAAATATTTAGTACTATGTTAACAATTACTCTGTTCCCTGCCAAGCTGTGAGCAAGGACTGTCTGTTGCTAACATTCTAGTTTTGAAGCCGTAAGACAAATACAGGCCATTGAACTCATGGTAAGGGGAATATTTAAATATTAATGTGCATGTGACCTACACATGAGAAGCTTTGGGTAGGAATCATTGGTGCTTGTTATTGGCCCAACTCAGCTTCCATAAAATTTTTTTGTTGATTTTCATGGAATGAATGTTAAGGCAATTTTGAGCTCTTTAGAGAATCTCCCACTTTTCTTTTAGTGGCTGTTATAACGATTAGCATTTGTAAGAGTTATCAATGATTATGTATTATTTGTGTGATTATACCTTTTTTTGGCTACATGGTACTTGATGTTGTAAAGATGAGATATTTTCTTCGTGAACAAGCAGCAATGATCCTAAAATTGAGTGAATTTTGGTTTTGAGCATGTAATATACTGTGTGTTTTCATCATAAAGCTGCCACTACAACTGACAAGGTGACTTCCTTGGCTGCTGTTTTAGTAGAGGCCAAGAGTAAGAAAACAAAATATTCCTATTCAGATCCTAATGCTTTTCCCAATTAGAACAGGATTGAAACACATTAGCTGAATGATATACAGGGATCCTTCTAGCATGTCTGCTATAGATCACAGTTTGCCATTTGATTGCTTGGAAAAATGACAAAATCAATAAAATTGTTTAAGAATTAAGAAAAAAAATCTCCTCTCATATAATTATATTTTTCTTAGTTTGATTTCCCCCCCCCTCTCCCCCCCTTCTGTTCACTTTCTGCATGTCCTTCTCTCGATCTACAAGGTATGTTAAAGTTTATTTACTTCCTGATAAATCTCCTCGGAGTAAGCGGAAGACAGCTGTCAAAAAGAGCACAGTGGACCCAGAATTCGATGAGACTTTGAAGGTACTGTTTGCAATTGTGTTCTGCTAAATGCACCTTTCTATGGTAACATGTCCTTTTGTAATATACAATCCTACAAGTTCAGAATCATCCTGACAACTATAATTTAAAAAATCAGGTTTTTCAGTCCAAACAAGAGAAAATGCTTTTGGAGTTAGAGTGGTAAATTGCAAACCATCAGAAGAGTCTGCCTTTGTCCATGAAAACACCCTTAATGAATTCCAGTATTGTTCTGAGTTGTGACAAAAGCAACGTATCTTTCACAGATGCCTTTTTTTTTTTTTTTTTTTTTAAATGTTCAGGAACAGGGACCCAATACTCTCTCGAAGGGCTCTAACTATGTTTTGGGAGTGGATCAGGGCTTTAATTAGTGGTCAGCTGAGTTACTTCCTTGTCCCTACTGACTGCAGTGAGTAGATGTCCACTAACCAGAATGGAAGTTTTAGCACCTTCATTAGGTGTCTTGATCTTGAACTGACCTCCACAGCAGCCAAATTGTGCTAGGAGTGTAAAACAGAAATACAAAATACAATTAACAACAGCAACAACAACAACAACTATTCCCCCCCCACCCCCCCAACAAAACAAAACCAAACCAACCAGCCAAAAAGCCAAATGGTCTGGAATTATTATCCAAATCTTTAGCAAGGCAGGCCAAGGTATTCCTGGAATCTCGTTTCATCTTTGGATGAGCATTATTTAGTGTTTAAGTAGTGGGGTAATATGCAAATCACAAAGCACCTTCAGACAACATGGTTCTGTCTGTGTCCAGATCCCTTCAGCCGTGCCACGCCTGGCCTTCCTTTGAGGAGTCTGTGAGCATAGGCCTGCATTCATCCTGTGTGTTGCTTTGTAAGTGCTGTTTATCTTTCTAGTACAAGATTGAATACTCACAGCTGGGGAGTCGGCAGCTTCAGATCTCTGTGTGGCATGCAGGAGCACTCAAATACAGGGTGTTTTTGGGGGAAGTGGTGATTCCACTGGCAACATGGAATTTCGAAGATAACTCGATGCAGTTTTTCAACTGGTACCAGCTCAAACCCAAGGTGATTCTTAGTTTTTGTGCTTAGTTGTATCTTAACAGAAGTATGTATTAATCATAACAGTGAAACCAGTCAAAAAGATCACCCTTCTCAGGTCATTGAGGGGAAAAATGCGGTCAATCCAGTCCACTAGTAAGACATGTTGCAAATGTAAACAAGCTGTGAGAATGATGTAGAATACAATGATTGCGGTAGCGCAGATTTCTGTATGTCCCTTTCTTCAGCTTGAAAAGCCTGAAGATGATCTTATCCAGTATGGTGGAGAACTCCTCGTGTCTGCAAGACTGTCAGTACCAGCCCAGTATAAAAATGTCCAGCTTGAAGGTATGTGACATTTTAGCATACATTGGCTAGAAAAGAATTGAGATCAGTGAAGGACTGACAATGTGTCGGTATAATATTCCTTTATGGGGTTTTTAACAGCTACTGCAAATGGTGGTTTGTGGTGTATTGTATTTAATTAAAATCCAGATATTTGCCAAGTTAATCTTTTTGTTCCTTTTAATGCAAACAAAAGCTGCACATTATGAAGGCAGCAGTATGATGTGCCCAGCTGTTTGGCAACCTTGTGCCTGTCATGTTGCTAGTAAACTTTATTCTGGAGGTGATGCAGCAGTTTTACTACTCAAGGTAGAGATTGCCAGTTTAGGGGAAAAGTGGACGGGAAATGGCTGCAAGGGTACCAGACCGTCACCTTTGGCTTCCTCCAGTGGCTTAATTTTAGAAAGAGTGTTTCACTTGGAAGATATTACATTCCAAATGTACAGTCAGGATTCAGTTTTTGGTTATGAAAGACTTGTGAGGTACGTTAAGTATTGCTGTAGCGTGTCAGAGCAAGTCCTTGCTGGTGGGATGAAATACACACTTTGGGAGGGACAGGACAACCTCATTTTCCTTACCTCCATAGATCATAGTGAGGTATATAAAGGTTCAGAGCTCTACTAATGCTCTCTGTGTTCAGGACCATAGCAATAGGTACAGAGCACTAGAATGATCTAATTAGCTGTTGGCTTAATTTTGTTCCCTTTTTGTTTGCAAATGACCCCAAAGTTCCCAGCTTGCTTTCTTCCATTTTCTTCTCTGTGCCTGTCTGTGCACTGGGTCTCTGCTCTTTAACAAGAGCTGCAATTGAGGAGCGGTATCACACTGTGAGTTTGGCTGTTTCTCCTGCTTCTGACTTTGTTTCAGAGAAATGGTCTGTGTTTACTTTTCACACATACAACAGAAATCTGTGTTTGGAATCAGAATCACAAAGCAACCTGCTACTCATTGCTTTCTCTCTCTTTTTTTTTTTTTTTTTTTTTAAGGAATCACACACCGTTCAAGCAGGTTAAAATCTTTCAAGTGATCCTAGTACAGCACTATGAGTCCTTACCTCAGTAGTACTGCTTAGCCATGTTCCTACTTCCTCATAGCAGCATCTTAAGCTATCAGCTGAACTAACTGGTTATTTCATGTGATGAATGCTCCTGTTTCAGGAAAAAAAGACCAAGGAGTTCCCAACTGCCAGCTTCAGGTTATGATATTTGGGGCAAAGAACTTGCCCATGCTGAGATCTACTGGAATGCCAAACTCATTTGTTAAAGGGTATGTATGTAACCTAACATTTCAACAGAAAATGTCCCTCACTTTCTGTACAAAAGTATGTATTAACATGTTTTCATCAAAGACTGGCATGTGAAAGTGGCATTGTCCACATTCTTAGTCAGACTTCCTTGTAATGGTGACATTTGAGTGTCTGCATAACAGCAGCACTCAGCAGGGCGGTGACGGGTCCCACTTGCTCTTTGAGTCCTGAATGGCACTTCGGAACCTATTGATGTTACTTAAAATAGTAAACTCTAGATTTTTAATATCTGCTTTTAGATATTAGGATAGGGGGAAAAAAAAGAAAAAAGGAAGTACAAATCAAGAGGGTATTTTCATTCCTATTTTCAGTTATGCCTTTGCAGAATTGAATATTGCTTTGGATACATTAAAAAGGAAACTTTTATCCCCTTCATTCTAGACATTTTAAAAGAGGAGGGGACTGAATTTTTCTTCAGTGCACTGATAGTTTGTATGTGGGATCATTTTACTTTCTTACTGTCAGATGCCATTGGAAGCAGGATACTGAGGTACACTTAAACCATCTCATAAAGCCATTTCATCTGCTGTGGAATGTCTGTTCAGTGAAATGGGTGAGCATTTTATCTACTGAAAGGCAGGTTTGGGGCAGTATGGGGTAACAGAATGGGGAGTAAAGACTCCCTCAGCAGTCAGTGACAGTGGAGGAAAAGCAGACCAGAAGAGTTTACTTATACCTACATTGAAGGCAGACAGGAAAAAGAGCAAGCCCCAAGATAAACACACTAGGACCATGTTCTGCCTTGCACTTGAGCTGAACTTTTTTGTTGTTTAAGGCAAACCAAAGGGCCCTCGTTGATTACTGCAAACGTTCCATTTTCTGGTTGAGAAATCAGTAACCTCACTGAACTCTCATTGTTTTGGGGAAGTTGTCTTATCCTTCCAGACCAAGTGGAGGTAAAGTGCAAGTCTCCTGTCCTGAAGAAAGAAGCCTGTCCCCAGTGGAAACACTTGTTTGTCTTTGATGGTGTTACCCCAGCTCAGCTACAGCAATCATGTCTACACTTGACTGTCTGGGACCAGTCAGCTTTCAGCTCAAGTGATCAGTTTTTAGGAGGAGCCAAGCTTGGTGCAAGTAAGTTATTTATCACTAAAAATCACTACACATACAGGTCCAGCCCCTGTCCTAAGCAACTTGCAATCGTTGGGCTTTGATCCTGCAAGGACTGATGCACATGTTTTAGTTCAGGTCTGTGCAGAAGCTTGAGGTTGTCAATGAGAACTTTCAGGAAAGTCATTTGGTAGCATGGTAACTTCTAGGGTCAGAGCCTGGCCATGCAAAAGACAGGCACAGAAAAGCTGGGTGGAGTCAACTCCTCTAGAACTCACTATGCACTTAAGAATTGTTCCTTGAGCTGTTTTCTACAACTAGGCTAATTTTAAACACTATCTCATCAAAAGGATGCACAAGATCTAACGATCTAATAAACTCCAACCTTGCTTATATTTGTGCTTATTATTTTACATCCACAAATCAATGGGAGAGAAAGTGAAACTTGCTCAGAACCGGCTATTACATGTCAGTTTTGGGCCCCATTCTAACGTAAGAGTGACCCCCCCCTTTCACAAGCCTGAGAAATTTCTGAGAAACCCTCTGCTCCTTGAATGGGCCGGGTTTAACTGGTAGTTGAGCAGGGAAATGTTGTTGCTTGAAAGCTGCCCGATGGAGTCTCTCACCCCATCTTTGCAGAGCCTAAGTGCTTTGTTTCAGTGTTCGAGACAAAAGGCTCAAAAAGACTGAGGCTCAGTCACTTCATTATGGTATCAATGTGCACTTTGGAGGAGTATTATCACTAGGAATAACTTGGTGCTGTGCAGGCTTCCTCAGGAGCTGCTTTTGATTGTCCTTCCCAGCATTTTCCTTTTTGCTAAAGCAGGGACTACCTGCTTCTGAGTGAAGACAACTATCCCAGCCCTAAGCCTAGTAAAGTGTTACAGTCACTGGAGATGAACTGAAGCAGGCAGTTTCGTGCCATGCTGCTGTATTTAGTGCGCATGCTTGCTCCTCTGCTTTTGGTCATACAACCAAAAACTTTATTTGCCGCAGGCTCCGAGTGATCTTAGTTTAACAAAGTGTAAATAATGCTTCAAAAGTATAACTGCAATTTATTGCAATTTATCCCTTTGGAGATACAGAACAGCCGAAATTGCTATAAAAATGGGAAAAGCAGGTTGGTTGTTTCCTAGTCAACTGGGCCAGAAGTTGGGTAAGGCCAAATGAAAAGTAACTCTGTGACCTTTCCTTTTGCTTTTTTGCAGAGGAATCATTTGGCTCTACAGAGCTTGTTTCTCAGTCTGTGCTCCAATGGCAGGAGATGCTCCACAGCCCAAACACATGGATGGACTTTACGCTTGTACTGCATTCAAATAAGGAAAACTTTAAATGATGAGAGATCACTGCGCAACAACTTTTCCTTCCCTGTGTGTAATGTTTTAAACTCAAGTGGCACATACTTTTCAGGTCTGGGGAAAGGTGCACTGCAACAGTACCTGCTCCATCTTTTGGGGAACGGACTTTGTTACCTGTGTCTGTAGCTGGAGTTTAATGTATTGTTTCTTCAGGAGTGACAAACTCAGTTTGAAATGCCGACAAAGCAACACCAGCCCGATGATATGCAGCTTTTTTCCATTTCTGGGCCCTGCAGAACAGTAATTTAATCCCAGGAATAATACTTAGAGAAAATAACTGTTACCTTACGAAAGTTAACATGCTTTTGCTCTGATTGTGGTTTTTTTTTTTTTTATACATGTTCAGAGAGAATTAAAAACTAGCTTATCTTTAACTACTTGCTGCATGTGAGTGATGCTAACATGTCTGTGCTTCAGAATTATCTATAGTGCCACTTTTACTTCAGATTACCCTAAAAACCTCTGGCCACAGGCTTTACAAGTGTGAGCTGTATCACAGTGCTTAAAACCTGTTAAAATGTGTAAATTCTTCCTCAGTAGGAGGAGTGAGGGACCTTTCCAGGTCAGTGGGGCTTTTAAGGATCTCTGTGTCTTGAACTCTTAAGTCCTTATGCTAAGCTCAGGAACTAAAAGTACAGTAGCACACCTAACGCAAAATGCACCCTGCACAAGAAACACTTGACTCCAAGTCCTTTGTTACTTTGCAGATCTTTTATTTAGATGTTTGCTGCTGCAAATTAAAAAACCACACAAGATTCAACTCAAGTATCAAGCAGCATAGGTGTTGTAAATGGAAGAGCTGAGAACATAGTGTATCTCACTTTCTAACAGATTTTCAAGGAAAGGGGGAGATTAGTGGGGAAGGAATGGTCACAAAAATGCTCTCTGCTAGAGAGAATACAACTGTGATATAAACAAGCAGTCCCTTCATTTTTGGAGTCTGAAACTTTAAATCAAACGTTTAAAAAAATTAGAAAATTTGTTAGAAAAATAGGTGCAGTAAAATTGTATATATTGGATCATGTGTACATATAACAATTTTTATTAAGTAAAAAAATGATCTTTACAAATAATGCTTTAGAGCAAATAATCAGCTGCACTGTATCAGACTACAGTGTTGTTTAGGCATTTTTACAGATGCAAGTCTTATTAAATCTGAAAAGTAACAAAATATACAGAACAAAACTATTTCCCTTTAAACTAGTATTGCATGCACATATTGCATGTTTTGTGTATATATATATATAAATACTACACTATAACTGATCAGTAATGAAGCTGGAATGCAAACACAGTAGTGTATTAGATTCCAGAGTATTTGCCTAGTTGTTATGTGAGGAGGGTGTCAGTGTCCCCATGCCACACTTCTGAGCCATCACTGCAGAATTTCTCCAGGTGAGAACAGTAACCAGAAAAAGCCTAATTTCTACACAAAGTGGTTCTGAGGTGTTGTCAGTTCTTGTGTGTGTGGGGGTGGGGGGAAAACATGGGCATCTAGACCAAAGAAGAAAAATAGAGTGTACAAGGTACTTGCAGATCTCCAGTTCGACAACCTGTCTTCTTAACTGTTGGACTTTATGATGTAACTAATAATACAAAGGCATATGGCACAAAATTCACTCACAGTTGCTTATTGTTAGACCAAGCTGAATCCAGCACCTGCACAGGACACGTATCTTCAACTAGAAGCACGGCCTATTAAAATTTGTCTTGCTTAAAGAGAGATATGACATAAGGCCTTTTGGCACTAGGCAAAGGCATGAGCAAGGTACCAGGATCAGTGGTATGAGTTTTTAACTACACCAAATCTAATAGAAGGTATGGAATAAAAGGGAGATTCAAACACCTCTGGGTTTAGAGAGCATTTGTTAAATGTCATACAGTGACCCCTCCTCAGGAAAAACAAACAAAAAACAAAACACCACAGCATTAAGATCTGCCTTTCCCACAGTCCTGCCTTCTTGTTATAAGCATCATTACATCGCCTCAAACTCATCAATTCTCTGCTTGGTGTTGCCTTGCCGGATCTGCCGCAGCGTCTTGTACTTGTCGCGTCCCTGTCGCATGTTCTCCGAGTGGATAATATCATTGTGGGTCCTCTTATTTTCATCTCTAGCCTGGGCCAGCTCATCTGTCAGCGCCTGCAATACAAAAAACGTTAAATACAGATTATACAAGAAAAGCTTTTGGCTCACGACGGCAGTGTTCTTTGGTGAGAGCTGATGGTTGTTAGATGACTGGCCAGATCAGTGATATGGATACAACATATGCTTCCCATAAACACTATAGGTGATGTAAGTAATCTCAACACCTGAGCAATGAGACTAATCCTTGTATACCTCATATTTAATTCAAAGTGCCTATAAGAAACGTAAACAAAGAGAAACTGTCATGCTTTGTACGCTTAACCAAATGGTTAAATGACCTGTTTTCCAGGAATGATTGTTTCAATTACTCTGCCTCCTCCCAACATTGTCTTACCATCAGTTGCCTCTGCACACGTT
The DNA here is from genome assembly GCF_964273445.1 of Streptopelia decaocto. Classification (NCBI taxonomy): domain Eukaryota; kingdom Metazoa; phylum Chordata; class Aves; order Columbiformes; family Columbidae; genus Streptopelia; species Streptopelia decaocto. Next base: position 57,665,026 of record NC_138656.1, read on the forward strand.
CATTCTTCTCCGCTTCCGTAATGCGTTTCTCCTCATTGCGGTCATTCCTGATCCCCTCACTGGAGAACTCTGCACTGTAGGCAGAGTACTCGGATCCTTCATCTTGCAAGTTATCATGGACATGGTAGTTCACTGGCTCGTAGACAGGCGGTGGGGGTGGAGGCGGAGCAGTCATTACCAGCTGTAGCTCCTCCTTTGTCTTTACCAGATCCTCCTGGGCTTCCTTGGCCTTTGGGAAAGAGTGAAAAAATATTTTCCTGCATTTCTTGCTTTGAACCAGCTTAATGAACACTTCAGTGCTTATCCTTCCCAGTTTTATCAATCTACTATGAAAAGCAAGAAAGAAGGAATTAAATCTCTGCAGCTGACATGACTCTGTTACGGTCTTACGCAGAACATCTTTTTTCTTTGCTACTGATGCTATAATCATCCACTGTGCAGTGTGGAGGGGATCTGAACAAAGAATATTCTTCCAGTAAAACACAGTCTAGGAAAAATAGTTCTGAGAGAAACTACAGTTGTCTTCATCCTGTTCTCCATCTGAAGAGCTGTAGGCTATAAATATGGGTTCCAAAGAGCAAGAACTCAGCTTCCTAAGTTGGCATTTTTAATGCAGTTATGCATGAGGCAGTCAGCTCCCTGGCTGCTTCAGTGGTTCTGCCCACCCCTGCAGCCTGCTGCGCTGCTTACAGGGCAGTGGGAGCACCAGGCACTTCAGGCCTTGCATGGCTTAGTTTTGGTTTTAGTGCACCACATTACTCAACTCTCCCGACCCAGGCGCCAGGAAGCCACTAACAACAGCACACACTCCTCAAGACTGGGACCTGCAGTGCAGCTGCATTTGCAGCGCCTTCTCAACTGATGCAATGTTTTCAGACATTACATCATGCATTAAATGTATCATTTATACTTGCACCCCTTGCCCTCCGTGGCTCCAAGACAATGAGCACATTTTTAGGTCTTATAGAGGCTTCCACTTTGAATGGTGACTGAAGGCTTGTTGGAAGAAAGGTGTTTTGCAGGCATATTGCACACTCATTACAAGTCTGCCCTTCTCTGCAGGTGTACAGATGTTTGTCTCCACAGGTTCAGAGAAGTCATACAATGCTAAGCACCTTGGTACACTCTGCTCAAGTATAGAATTGCAGAGTAGCTTTAAAGCAAATACTCACCCTGATTTGCCACTCTTCAACCTCACTCTCTTTACGCCTCTTTGCCTCTTCAAGAAGTGCAATCTTGGCTGTATACTCTGCAAGCTCTGTAGCCTGTTGAATAATAAAGCTTGAACTATAAGAACTCTTAAAAATACAAAAAAATAAAAAAACCCCACAACAAAAAAACCCCAAACACAACAACAAAACACTGCTGACTGAGAAAAGACCCAAGTGTTACACTCCACTGTAGTAAAGACTGAATAGAAAATTAAGAACAAGAAGTAGGTTGCTCATGACAGAAACCAGTGCCACAATGATGCTATCACAGGCCCTAGTACTTCACGGCACTATGTTTTTCCCCGGAGAACAACGCTTTGCCTTACTCAAAGGGCATAGTAACGTGCCTGTATATCTAATCCTCAAAATGACTGGTCTTACCAGCTGTTCCTGGCTCTTTATCTGGTCCATAGTTTGTCTCTCCAGCTCTTCCTTGGCCTGCAGAGCAGCCAAACGATCAGCTTCCAGGCGTTCTGCTTCCTGCTGGGCTCGTCTCCTTTCCTCCTCCAGCTGAATGGCTCTCTGGATCTGATCCGAGAGCTCTGGAAAAAGACAGATCAATGCAGTTAGTCCATAAGCCTGGTCAAAGTGAAGGGTTAACTGCACAAGTCACGACAAGCACTTGACTCCCTTCACTGTGCACCTCAAAGTAACTATTTGCATAATACATTAAGTAACTGAATTTAGAAGTAGTCAGGTGCTCATTATAATGAAATCTTCTGCAAGGTCTTTGCACTGAAATCTGTAACACTGACATGATTCTGCTACCCTTAATTGACAGTTTACTGCAAGGATCAGATGTTGCTGTCTCCAATGTGCTAATCTGTGCATTGAAACAGAAGCTTCTGTTTCACTGGAAAGATTTCTTTCCAAAGTACTATTTCTGTTAGGAGTGAAGTACAAAGTTCTTGAGAGCGGAACTGTTGCTCACTGCTGGAAGAGGCTACACAAATGAAACCCTCTTGGCAGAGGAAAGCAGAGTTTCTGCCCTTCAGTTCCCAAATATAATACAATCAGCAGATTCTATACTACTTTCATGCTTTGGATGATCTCAGCAGTGCATGTTCATGTCTGTATTTATCCACGTAGGCAGATATTAGTACACCTTGCCAAGAGATCCCAATGTCATCAGATTTAGGGTAGGTGCAGGCAGGGACACATATAACCCTTCTGTGGAGCACAATACACATGGTCTCATCAGTCAGCACAAATACTTTACCTTTCTCTGCTTTCTGAGTCTTCACCTCATATTCTTGTAGCCTCACCAGCAGCTCCTCCTTCTCCCTCAACATTTGCTCTTTCTCCCTCTCAATTGTCTCCCTCTTCTTCTTTTCATTTTCTAGTTGTTCCCTGTTAGAAACAGATTTCATGCTTGAAACTCACTTCCAGACTGAAGCTACAGCCAGGAAAGCTGGCTGGGCATCTCTCCAAGCAGTTCAATGGAAGTGACTGCCACAAAACCAGAGCCACAAAACAAACACATACAGTTTGTTCCTTCATCACTTCAGAATTTTTGCTCAGTTTTGGATACCCCCATTTCATAAAAACATTTGTATTTTTGTTGCCCACCAGAGAAATTTAGAACACCAACTAGCTAATAGATGCAGAGAGAGAAAACCAGGACTCTGTACCGCACAGCAGAGGAGATTTAATTTTGTTACTTCTGTCATAGGGAAAGTTGAGGGGGGTATAAAAACAAGAGCACTGAGGGAATGGAGACAAACAAGCCACAAATACGGGAGAAAACCAACACCATTTCTTGAATCATAAGCAACCTGCAGCCAGTGGTAGAAGTCCAATGGAATTGCTAATCCTTTTTCCTTGCCTGTAAGAGGTCTCCCAGTCCCCTCTTCTCTCTTTGCAGCATACACACATGCACCCTGTGAAGGTACCTCCCTTAAACCCAACCATCCCATGGTCTAACACATAGATCAGGTTCTAAAACTCAAGAGCCAGGAGAGCCCCTCTCTAGCTGTGCACCACCCCACAGGAGCCTGCTGCACCTTTGCTTGCACACTTCTCTTGCAACTCAGAAGAGCAGGCCACAGGCTGGAGCCAGAGGAGTAACACAATCCTGCTGCCCTGTAAGCCAGAGCTCTGGGGCCACACACAGGCCTTGTGAACATGGGATGGCTCATACCTCGCCTAAGCACAACCCACATTACTGGCTGCTGCCCGCAGGTACCACGGCCTGCTGAACCCCGGCAGTTTGGTGTCATTTATCTCTGCCACCCTGTCCCCGCTCTCCACAGTCACGCTCACCTTTCCAGTTTTTTCTGGTGCTTCTCCTCGCGGGCCTGGGCTTTCATCTGCTGCACCTCAATGGTGTCGGGCTTCCTGCGCCGCATATACAGTTCATGGTTGCCCATGCAGAGCTGCAGGATCCTCTTGTTAATTCTCAGACGAGGGGCATAAAACACAAAGTCCTAGAAGAGAGACAGAGCACAGTCAGTTTTTCAAGCAGGCTTTCTCTTCTCCCAGCTAGCTGCAGACAGATCATCTTGCCAAAGGCTGTTTAAAGGTAGCAGCAGGGACTGCCAACATCATTTGAAGCCAAAACAATTGTTATTTATATTATCCATTTCAAGTCTACATAGAATTGACAAGTTACTCTATTTATTTTCTCTAAAAAATGCTTTTTCTAGAAGTCTCAAATATTTCCATTTAAAGGAAACTGTGGAGTTTGGAAACGTTGCAGAAGATTCTGGGTTGGCAGGCAACCATTTCAGCAACTCACAGACCACTGGTATTGAGTACTTAGTTTTTAAGTTTGCATGGGTTTGTGACTGAAGGATAAAGCGTGAAACTAAAAATGTACTGCAGACTATTCAAGTAACTTTGTAAAATTGCTTGATCTATTTGAATCAATATTTGAGACACCATCTGTGTTTTTTCAGAGAAAGAAAAGAAATCCCCACCCATGCAGAAATACCTTCCAATATCATTCTTTCATCTCCATGGCATTTCCTAGTTGAGTTGGCCTAGGCTGTTATGAAAGCATTAAATGAAAGCTATTTTATTTTCAACCACCAAATATACCGGTTATTTTGAACACTGGGTTGCAGGCAGTAACAAAACACAAGATATTCCAAAATTTCTGGTTCTGCAAAAAGAACATCCCCAAATTTCTTATTGTCTGTGTTATAACCAAGGTTTTACAGAAACTACACACTGTGTTGCATCTTCTAGAAGTCAGCCTGCTAAGAAAGGGATACAGAGGGCCAAGTTAACTACCTGACAATTCTTCTGAGTCCACAACCACACATATGTTTACAATGCAATCTGAACTTACACAGTGAAAAAACTGTGTCTTTGTGCCTTTTTTGTGTATTATGTGGACAGTGATATGGGCAGTGGCCAAGCTGCCACATTACCACCATAAACCAGTACCATTCCTCAGCACAGGCCCCTGTGGAGTGCCTCGCTGTTAGCAAGAGGTGGAACTGAGAAGGGCACACACAAGCCCTACACTTTTGCACAACAACAGCGATCATGTTTGTAACTGCCTGAGCTCAGAAGCATAAGTTGTCGCTATCTCTGGAAAAAAATAGAAGCAATGATAAGCGATCCAAGTACTATTAAGATGAACATGAATATGCTGACAAAGACTAATTTTCTTCAGTGCATTTTCATAATTTGCATTCTGAGCTGCAAGAGATGCAATCAGCACGGTGTGTTGTGCTCTCCCACCAAGTCCTGCCAGAGCCATTCTGAGCTGCACAGGTCCAGCACTGCCAGCTCTACCTTCAGCTATTCAGCCAGCCTCTTACTTCTGATAAGTGATTTTTAAAACAAGCAGTTTGGGTACGCTATGATGACCAGGTCCTATCTTGAGGCAAGGTTCACCTATGTGGAAGTAAATACTGAGGGCACGGACAGTGCACTTGCCATTTAAGTGCACTTGTCATTTAAGGCCATGACCAAGGGACAAAACATTCACAGAAGAAGATAAAAGAATTGCCCCCCTTTCCTCATCCCCAGCTGCCCTCTTGTTTCATAGAACTGGGAGCATCACAGCTTGACACCTGAAAGAAAACGAGCTGAAGATGTTGGAGTATGTGGGCAGACAGGCCTAAAAATTAAAAAGCTTATTCTGGGCAAGGTGCCCCAGGACTCTACCCATTATATTAGTGTCCACTTAAACACCAACATGTAGAATCCTTCAAATTAAAGTGGAGCTTCCAACCCACATCTTGGGTGGACTCAGTATTTTACTTTTGTTATAATACTTGCCTTTTAAAAAGGAGCCACAAGCATATGAAAAGGTCCAGACAACGTCCTGGATGCTCAGAATTAGTGTCCAGATAAATATTTCTTTTAGGCCTGGCTTTAAATATAACACCACCCAGAGGGAAAAGGACAATTGAGGGAAGAAACATAACTGGGTTTTTCAGTGTTAATGGCTTTCTGTATCAGTCTCTTGCAAGTCTCCCATTTCAAACTCAGATTTACTGTTGGGGAGTGGATGGAAAGCTGTGACCCATAAACACGTTAATAACTTTGTAATGCATACAACATGTCCAAGGGGCCTTTCTATTGAGAGGAGCATGCCTGACCAACCAGCTTTCTGTATCTGAGGAGCTTTGTTGCTTTTCACTAACAGCATCACAAAAAGAAGCTCCTCTTCCCCTACACTCCAGGCTGTTGATCTGGAAGAAAGCCCTGCAACACACCATGTGAGTATCCTTTAAACCACTGGGAGGATCTTTTTCTGTTAAAGAGATTTATAAACCACCACTCTTTGCCAAAATTAAACTGCTCATTATTTCTGAGGGCTGGACTTACCCACCAAGGCCAAGTACTGGGGTGGGGGAAGAGAAAGCGGCCTTTTTTAACTATTCCAATAGTTTCAGAAGACTGACAAATGAGATCCACCTACACCAGTTATTCCACTTTTATGTTCTCCACAGGTCAAAGTAAGTTGCCAATTCTTTGTTAAAATAAAGCTGAAAACATGTTTGTAAGTATTGAGAAGCAACATTCACATTTCCGTTTGCCACAGAAATCATACCCTTGCCATTTACCCTGGTATTCAAGAAGGTCAATGAACACCATGATCCTTAACTGGCTTCTGCTCTTTCAGTGACATGGAAGTGAGCAGTGAGTATTAAGATGTGAAGCCACATGTATCTATGTAGTTTTGCAGCAGCATTTAAATGACTTTTATGAATTTTTTTAAAATTAACAACAACAAAAAGTTACCCATCTGCCTCCATGCACTGAAGGAAATGGGGAGAGGACTAGTCTCAGTCTGTGGCTACACAGAAGACTCACAAAACTAGCAAAGAATCTCAGATTTAAGCATAAGGCTACCCAGAAAAAAGGACTGTGCTGTTGTAAAATCATTGTCTTTCTCTACATTAGATACCAACATTAGCCCTATTTTAGGCTGCACAGAAAACCAGACAGCTCTAAATACACCCTACATATTAATACTAAAGCTCATTTTGCATCTAGAAATCTGTAGCTTTCTCCTCTCCAAAGACTACTTTATTTTGAGATTAAACAGTATTAGTTGTTCATATGCAGCATCCAGGAATCCATTCTAGATATACTTACAGGTGCCTTCTTGTCAATAGGCTTTATAACAAACTTCTTGTCATTGAATGAGATGTTTCTGATTTCACTCCAAGGGAACCCAATCTTTGGAGTCAGTCTGGAAAGAAGAGAAATATTTTTAAGAGATGCTGCAATGAACATTTTTTTTCCCCACACTGCTTCTAACACACAGACTCTGTGGGATGCAACACTTCACATGGCTCTCCCAACAGAGAGAAGACAGCAGTTGAACCAAAACCCCACAGGGAGTAAATGGGGAAAGATGTCCAGTCACCTCCCTCATAGTCTCTTCTCGTTGTGACCAGCCACCCTGTTGATCTCTGGCTCTGCAATAGGGATGGTTTCTACCAAAGCCACACACCTGGCTTTACCAAACACCTGCCTTGAGTTCATTTCTTTGAAATCATGACCTAAAACCTGCAGCGTGAAGACTTCAGGCGTATGTGCTGTGCTTCCAGGAGGCTTCTTGTACATCACGGGTGGCATAAGCCAAAGTAACTCAGCTGTTCCCCACACCTTCCCGCACCCACAGAGAACTCTACCCTGCTGCATCACAGCCAGCCCAGTCAGCTCTGTGCTGCCTTCACTACTACAAGTGCTGGACAGGCACAAACACAGTTGGGAGAAGCAGATTTCTTGTCTTTTGTTTTCTCCCACAGATTAGAGGCAAGGCTGGCAACAAAGAGCCCTGTTCTTTCCTTCCATGCAAACTGCTCTTTCAGCCCATCCCACTGGTCATGAAGCAGAACTCTATATGTTGGTCATGCAAGAAGCTGTGCCACGTGGCTCTCTCCTACTGGAAAGCAGCCCTATGAAGCAAGGGCGAGAGTCAGACTCCCCGCTCCTCCTCGCTGCCAAGGAGTTCAGGTCTGCTGCTTTGGCTAAAATTACTTCTTTAAGCTTCACTAATCATCTGAGATTTTCCTCTGCTTTAATTTCTCTGGACTCTTGCATATAAAAAGCATCAACTTACTCATGAGATCAAATGTTTCTGAGCTATTCCAGTACTTCACCCTTACAAACCTGCCCAGCTCTGCAGTAAGTTCCAACATTACAAGGACTTGCATATTTGACTGTAACTAATTTATTTAATTCCCCCAACCAAATATTCCAATTTTTATGTTTAATATTACATTATTATTCTTTTATTCTTCTCTTATTAAGAGAGGGTATATTCTCTAGAGAAGGCAGCTCATGATGAAGAATTTTGTCTTACATAAATGATAATACCAGCAAGACATCATCTTGTTATTATCTAACCCCTCCAACATGTGTGTCTCTGATGTACACTGAAGTGCTGATAATTATTTCTAGTAAATGGTTTGAAGACAGAAGTATTTAATGTTTAGCACTTAGACAAAGTCTATATCATCATGGTGAACTACTTGAGCTCTGTAAGAATCTTTTCTATGGAGTTGATTGGATAAGGAAAAAACTGGCAATTTTGGAAGAACGTGCCTCATTGTCACAAAGATGGAAAGCTACTACATAGTATGATTTCGCTGGGCCCAGGCACACAACAAAAAACTTGATTAGTTTTAAATCAGACATCAAGAATTAACATCCTCTTCAGAACTTACCATCCCATAACCTTTAACTCAACTGCAAGATTACGCAACTGTGCGTGTGTGCGTATGTAGCATTAAGTAAAAACTGTAAAGAAATTTGATTAAACTAAGATTAAGTAATTACTCCAGCCTCTATCATACTGTCTTAAGAGTTTCAACCCTAGATAATACAGTATGACAGACAACTAAAATAATTCACTTATTAATAATTTCTATTGCAGGCTCTTCTCTTTACTGCATTAAAAAAAGGAGCTTGAAAATGCCTCGAAGTGTGACACTGACATACACTGGAGTATGGAGGCTTGCACAACTATAGCAGAGTCTCATTCTGCTCAGGCTGAACTTCAACAATGAAATCTTTGCTTTTTCACCTTTGCCCCAGTCCCAAATTTTGCACATACAAACCAGAGGTAAAGTACAAATTACTATTTTTCTAGTCCCTATATCTGCTCAAAAGACTTAATTACATAGTAGCAAGAGTTACAGCAGAAACAAGCAATTTATTCCAGCTCTGTATTTGTTTTGCAAACGCTCTTGATAGCTCTTCAGAGTCAAGGGCTATATTCTGTCTGCTTCTGCAGCTTGAAAAACCTGTTTGTGTGACCATGGTTACATAGCAAGACCAGTCATTCAAGACTGAAGTATTACATGAGCGAAACTACTTTTCTTTCAAGTGACACTCCTTGTTTTATGGGTGACAGCACATATCAGTGTTGCAGAAAAGACTGCATTTCTCTTTGTCATCTAAACAGAAGCCCCAGCGAGTTCCAATTAATATTTGGGTTGCATTCAAAGCTTTTTGGAGGCAAAGATGTAGAACAGGTGAAATTCCCTCTGTATTACAATGACAGTCTGCTATAGATTAGTGATATGAAACCAAGACTTGGAATGTAGGGAAAAAAAAAAAAAAAGCAGCAGTCTAGACAGCAACCCTTCATCTAAAAAAAATGTCTATTTTAACTCCTCTTCAATCCTTAAATTGTGGAGTATTAGAGAGGACTAGTAGGCTTAGACACAGCTGTTCTCATCTTCCTTTTATGTTTACTTTTAGATGTAGTCTGTCATTTCCCACCTACTATCCAATTAATAATGGCTCTGCCTTTACCAGAAGGGCTGATTAAAACTATGCATACATACCTCAGCAAGGCCTCATTTCATTCCTTGTTCATGGTAACTATATAGATCAACTCCTCCCTGGGTTCTGGGTGTTATCTGGCTTTGGTTTCGTGTCCACCCCATAATCTGTCTTTTTTAAAACTAGGCAGCTGTACACCCATCTATCATTAACTTCAGTACAGCAATGGCCTTGGATGTCCAAACACACTGCAGATATGTCAGCCTCTCTAGGTTCTTGTATTGTCTCCTCTGCTTGCATACGTGGCAACCTAACTCAAGGAACAGTTTGGTAAACTCTTTAGTTCACGGTTCAGCTCTGCAACTGTGCAGGATTTACCAGACGGCACTGTATAACTGACATCCCTCTTTATACAGTAGGAAGCATTAGCAGGGCAGGCTACAAAAGAAAGGGAAGTAATGAAAGCATAAGTGATGTATTAACAAAAGCCCATTTCCTAGCACAGCTTCACCCATTGATTCAAAAGTGGAACACAAGCAAGTTCTAAACTTTGCCCTGATTCTGTAAATGAGAAATGTCCCTCGGCTCCCACACTAGCCCTCACTCTGGGAGATCAGAAGTGAAAAAAAAAAAAAAAAAAAAAGGTCTTACTTATCATCCTTTTCATAGATGTTGAGTCCCAAGGCATCAACCCCCAGCCAAAGGTCAGTTCCTTTCTTATTCTTGATTTCAAAGTAGTTGATTCCATACATCTCAAGGTCTTGAGCAATCTTCAGATATTCCAGCATAGCATTCTCTCTGGTTGAGACAGGAAGGAGAGCAGACATTAGCTTCTCATTTATCTGATTATCTCAGAAAGCACAAAGTCCTCAAGAAAAAACAAGTAACTTTTCCTAAATCAACATATCAAACACAAGAGTTAAAACAGAACACTCAACATTTGGGATTCACTTTAGGAGTTATGATATTACAACTATGAACACACACAGTACTCTCATTTACAAAGCCCTAGTATTTCCAGACAGGAAATTAGCAACATTCATCTCTTCCAGCACTCACCCTTGTCTCAAGGTACAGTCATTGGGAAAGGTTTAGTACCTGAACTTTCCTCATCTGCCAGTGCACATTTTTGAATTAACTTAAGGTTACATGCACACCTGTACTTTTTTTCCGCTGAGAGTCATCACTGACACACCGTGCCTAGGTTCAGGATTTTCAGGAAGCCATCCAAGAGATTGTTCTCAGCACAAGTGTGAAAATCCTGTTGAGTTTTACCATGTGATCTGATGTTGGACTAGAAAATATACACCAAGAGCTCCCACACAGAAGTGAGTCTTGTAGTCTGTTTCAAAAGCCTGTTGTAGAACTGCAAGCTGAAGGTAATCAACCAGTGACAAAGTGACTGGCCTAGGGACCAATAAAGAACACTTACTTGAGCATGCCACTGTGTTCAGCATGCCACACCTGGATCCGTTCTTCCCACTGCTCTCTGGAGAGTTTATGCTGGTCCATCACCCTACACAAAGAAAGAGAAATTAGCAAGGTTAGACTTTGTGCTCTGCAGCATCCATTGATGTCGATCTTTGCTACAGTCTTACTGAAAAATCAGTCCCACCCATGAAGCCTTACTGAAACCAAGACAAAGATAGTACTCAGCCCAGTGATGCACTCTGTGAAGCAAAGTAATTCATAATAAACAAAAAGATCTCTGCAAGCCTTTCTGGTCACTGACCAGAGACGCGAGAGCAGTATGCAGAACACTGCAAAAGAATCACATACATGCTGCAGACACCAGAGGGTTAAATCAAAGCAAAAATTGGTGTCATTCCTGGAGTTAGAAACCCTGCAGTGTCATCAGGAAGTGTAAACTGAAGCCATTTGTTTGATAACAGACACTTATCCTGTGTGGGGATGGACTACACAGCCTCAAGACATGCCACTAAGGATGCACAACCTAACCTTCTCCAGGGATGACACTTTCTTGACTGAATGCTGCTCTTATCTTCCTAAAAAGGAGACTGGTAACTGTCAGTTACCAGCATGGCAGCAATGTTTAGAAAAAAGCTGAATTCAAAAGTACACTTCCTCTCCCTCACCAATCCAAGCACAAAAACATACTCTAATATGACAGCTAGAATTAAAGAACGAAAACACTCAAATGCATACAGTTCAACTAAATGGAAAAAAAAAATCATGCTTTCAATGAAACGCTTCATATTTAAGTAGAATGCAAATTCTTGACTTGTAAAAAACCCCAAAACAAAACAAAAAAACCCCATGAAAATCCCACCCCAAAACGGGAGAATGTATCAACCAACTCCTTCACCTTTGGGGGATCAGACGCTCTGAATTTAGATATCCAGGCTTGTGCACATCTTTGTTGTAATCTCCAAATTTGGCCTGCACAGCATAGGAGCCAAGAAGCACAGCTGTTTCAGGAGGACAGTAGATCTCATCGCTGAGGATCCCTTCCTTCACCTGCAGGAAGAAGAGCTTCTGCGTGATGTCCTGGATCAGCTCCTCAGCCACATCCTCTGGGAAGAACTTGGCGCGGAATTTGAACTGGAGAGGATTCTCCTTTCTGATTTCTTGAGCGGAAACCTGAGGACAGATGCGACAACACAAATTAGCAGGGTTGCAAACAATAGAATATAATGCTGTTACACATTAAAAGGGACTTGGGGCATGTGCCTTAAGAGGCAAGTGACCGGCAACTCATTGCTGGCATTCCTTAATTCTGGCTGCTACTGATATGAGAACACAGGGGAGATGAATTATGTTTTCCAGCTGTGTCAGTAAAATTCTGCTTGCACAGCAAACCTTGGTCACTGGAGAATGATTTACCATGCTGTATCAGACGGCAAACCCATCCAATATTGTACGTGTTCAACAGACAACAGCCCCTGACATTACACGGGGATGTTACTGATTGCCCCATCAAGGAAAACTGTTCATATCCTCAGAAGAATGGCAAGTCCACAAACAAGAACACAGAGGCACCTGCACTGTTACAACTGCCCAGCCTTGAAGTGACCCATCTTTCTGATTAGTGCAACAACTGATCCTGCACAAGCAGAGACTCAAACCATTACTAGCCAAGCTGTTCTTCCAAACACAGCAAGAACAGCTGCTTCGACCCAACAAAGTACCATATCAAGCTGCTGCTGTACATCTGACAAGTGCTATAAAGCTTCCTACAATTCACACAGAGAAAAAAGGGCAAACTTCCACCATGCCACACCTCATCCAAGCAGTTCTCATGGAGGTGACAAAGTATTCTCTAAAAATAACCCTGGAGTTAAGAAAATTAACGAACAATCAACAACACCTACAAGGTTTATAAAGTTGCAGCCAGTAACACATCAGGAATCAGGGAAGCTTTAACCTTTGTTCAGCAGTTAGCCCAAAGTCTATTACCTTTTTATCAAGCTTCAGCCAAGTCTGGAATCCTTTGTTGTCCACATACTGAAGACCAAAGTACCACACTTCTCGTAAACCTATGGTTTTAACCACCTGCAACATAAAGGTCAGGAAAAAAAATTCACTGTAGGTAACAGTTCACTTGAGGCCCAGGTCTCCTCTCAAGTCCCGCATCGCCAGCAGGTGCAGGTAACAACATAAATGTACTCATCCGGCATATCTTAATTTCATATTGTAGACAAAGATATACAATTGTAGTAGTAGATGACAGCAATGGCATATTCTAAGCTACTTGTCCCACCCAGTTCCTAGAAGATGATTCTGGGAACCTGGGAAACTGGGAGAGACAAATGGGGCAAGCAACAGAGCATCAACTGCTCAGCTAGTACCCTGGCAGCAGGTGGGGCTTCTGCTTGCTTCTGTCTACTGGCCCTTCCTAAAACTGTGCTTGATTAAGCAGACAAGTTATTTCCCTCACCAAAGCTGCTGGTGAGAGTCTCTAATGCTGTTAGTAATAACTACAACTAGTTAGCAGTACTAATGGCTCAAGTGCTGCTGCCTGTCAGTCACCAAAGATTATTTTGCCAAAGAAAGCAACTGAGGGATGTTTCACACAGCTGCTGCAGGAAGCTCCCTGGGAGATTCTGAGAATTAAACCAAGCTTCAAGTATTCTCAAGGGTATATTTTTTTCAAACTCATGCAGAGATAGTTTTTGAAGGACAAAATATATTAATGGCCCAACATTAGCACAGATTTAATTTTATTTCATGTCATATATTATAAATACTAACGACACAAAAGATCCAGAAACACCCTTGTTGACTGGATGGCACATTTACTAGTGAAAATAGTCCTGTTTGGACACGTTCCTTTTCCTCTGTGGAAGAGATAGCCTAACAAGTTCCCAACCTCCTCCTACTCTTGACTGCTTGTTCTTACAGCCCAGCAGTTTGCTGCCAGCTCACCTCCCTATAAAGTTGCGCTCTAGACAGAGCTGAGGTCTGAAGAGATCCACTACACACATATCTGGACTGCTTCCTTCACGTTATTTGCAGAGTAGCCCCTCAAAAAGTGATGTGGGCATCAGCATAAGGAGCCAAAATGAGTGGAAGGCTAGAGCTTTTTAAAACTACTTTGCAAGTTAGGAAAGCGTGACAGACTGGAGAAGGTGTAGTTACACAGGCTTCAACAGGATCTGTTTCACCCTCCCCATTTATAGTATTGCTGCAGGCGCTCTGGCTGAAGAGCAAACTCGAGACAATTATTTTAGGATACTCAATTAGTTTTTGCTGTAATATCCCTTAGATTTTCTTCCTGGTGACCTAGAAGCCAGCAGTCTGTACCTGAAAGCCAGATCTTCCCGGGATTGGTAAGGGAGAGAAGGAAAAATGCACCATCCTGATTAACGTGCTGAGAATTACTGTTTGTGTGGCATTGTTGAATAACAGGCAATCTGTAAAGTTTAGTGGTATAAGCAGACCAAGAAAATTGCATAGTAGTATGAAAAAATGTCACTAAGCAAATACAATTTTTAATGGTAAAGGAGTCAGTGCCTACTAGTTGAGGCACTGGGACAGCTTCATAGCTAGACATGGTCTGTCTTAAGTAGGCTATGGTTTATATATTCTACTTCAGCAGCATCATAAGTAACTAGTTATAACTAACTGGAGTTTATGTTAAGACAAAACAACCCAACAAACAAACAAAAAAAAAAACCCAAACCCCACAAACTCTTTTTAAAAGAGCTGGGGTCTGCATATACTTCAGCCTTTCCTTGACTAAAATTCTTTTTCCCTTCTCCCCAAAAATGGCTTATTTCACCACAGAACAGACAAGTTTTCTAACATCTAGACATATTTTTAGAGTGGTTAAAACCAGACTTTACTCAATGTAGCAGAAAAGCAGGGGTATGTTGAGTGTGATACTTCCTGTTGCACAAATAAGTGTTGCAACTTTGGTAAAATAGGGTTGCATACATCAAGTAGTTATCATGCCATTATCTCTGAAGGTCTCTTACAACAGAAAAAATACACTTCTCCTATAAATCAAGTCAGAAAGCTTGCAGAAGTCATGACCCCTCAAGTTTTTTTTCCCAAAACCTCAAGGCAAGGACGGAGAAAGTAATTAAGCTAAACTTCACAGTTTGACTATTTGCATTCCAGTATGAAGAACAAAGACATGAATGTTTTAGCCTGCATTCTGGGAAATGGTTTGTGAACTCTGCACAGGTCTGGCTTGAGTGGAGCTGAACTCAGTATTCACAGGTTTCCACTGTTTTCCCCTTTCTATAGAAGGGAGTTATAATTCAACTTACACGCAGGATACACTTGAGCTGTCAAAGCCTAAAGCACAAGGGCACTGCCAGAGAAGTTTTGATTGCTGAGAGCAGGCCAATAAATCATCTTGTGGTTTTTAAAAATAGCCTGTTTCTTCAACGCCCTTTTCCCCCCAGAGTGGTTCTGCAGTTCAAGTCCGGCCACTCCCCATACCTGCAAAAACCTGTTGACTTCATATGCCTAATCTGAGTGTAAACTCCATCCAAGATAAGGGCCTAGTAAAAGGCTTGCACAGCAGAAGTGAAGATGTCAGAGCAGCTGCAGCTGAGCAGAGTCTTCACCCTTCCTGGTTTTGCACTGCACACTTATATCTTAGGTTTCTCTTGATAAGCAGAAGTGCACTCCAACAAGGTATGAACTACAGAAAAGAATTTAGAATCACAGGTTTTAAACCCAAGTTGTAGGATATAAGGAGCAAACCTTCATGAGGTGATATTCTATCCCCACAGTGCAATAAGTGCTGCAACAAGCAGAGTCTTCAGAAGTCCAGAAATACCTGGACAACAAGCTAGAAGTATCTTGGATCTGAAACACCTTGCCTCTTTCCACATTCTCAGGATTTTGTGCTTCTTGGCTGGAGGTCAAGAAAGTAATTTCTTTTCTTCCAGAGACATGATCCTGATTCTTAACAGATGTAAACATCAGTGAATGTATGGGGGGAAATAAAAGTCCTTGTTGAATCCTTGTTGTAAGGAACATGGGATGTACTTAGACCAGTCGGTTTAAGGCATTGCTTTTAAAAACCTGGTTTTTAGTCATTTGGATTGCTGTACCCTCAGAGATGAAACCACTGTTCTCTGATTGGGGTTAACATGGAAGGAACTGGGGGATGAAATTACCCTGATGCGAGGGTGATCAGCAGTGAATGGAGGTTCAAACACCAAATGCAGGTTTCATACACACTTCACCAAATTTCCAGTCAATGAATACTTGATGTTTATCCCATATCAGTAATAATAAAAAGGAATTAAAGTTATATTTAACAATAAACACAGTTCATAGTACTAAATTTTGTACTATGGAGTTATGCAATTATTATGATTTTGTCTCCTTTCACTAAATCCAAGTTTGTTTGTTTGTTTTTAAGTACTTCTGACTAGAAACGTGCATGATTGCCACAAGGCCTAGCAAGTTCTAGCTAACTCACTGAAATGAGAAATTATACCAAGAAAAACTTAGTAGGAATTAACATTGTTTAGCCAGTTCTGCTGACTTGAGTTAAAGCTCAACTGCCCTTTGCTATCAAGGCAAGCAAGGGACAGAGGAGAAGTGCAAAGGACTTGCCATAACACTTCATAAACAGCTTAATACATGTAACTGAAGCCTGCACAGATCAGTTCTTAGTTTTCACAGTTCCAGCAGGAATATCTAGAAGTTTTGGGTTGCTTTTGTGTGTTTTCTTTTCTTTTTTTTGTGTGTGGGTTTTTTCTTCGTTTGTTGCTTTTTGTTTTGTTTTAAATTCCAGAACACTAAGTTCATTTTTTCTACTGAGATCTAGGTCTTGTTTCAGTTTTATAAGAACAAATTACTCAAGAATAAAAATGTTTTACCAGTGGCCTTTGTTTATTTTAGTTGTCTTTATCTGACCTCTTCGTAGGTCCATCTCCAAACAGACCTGTATATTGTCAATGCAGTAGCAGGAAGAAGAACAGAAAGGAAGGAAAGTGTTGGCTACTCATGCCCTGGGAACACCCAGAGGCAGGCTGGACAAGTCTCTACTCCATCCTGCTGCACAGGGGCTTCTTACAAGGCCTGTTGATGTAGTTGCTGCATGGATGTCACAAACTTTTCTGTTTTTTCACTTAAAAACCTGTGGCAAGTGGCTACCTCCAACTCAGCTCCTGAATGAGCACAGCTATGCCTACACCTTCATCAGCCATCTGAAGATTTGATTCTACAGAATTTTATGCACACAGACAATTTTTCAACTTTAGAATTTAAGAAATAAATAAGAGCTAAGTTGTGTTTCAAAGCAAGAGGTGCATTTTTTGCACACTATCTATGTTGTCCAGACATTTTAGATCCTATACTATGCTTCATCACCCAGCACTGCTAGGAAGACAAGTTTCACTGGAACATAATGTACCTGTGAGCATTTTTTGTTTATTTCTTTTACTATGATGGCATTTAAAGATCTTAGATTGAACCAGGGCCCTTTGATTAGGAGGTGGAGAGAAGAAAGAAAGATAGGTTTGGAATTCAGTCTTAAGAAAACACTGTAGTCTGAAACGTACTTCAAGTTTAAAAAAAAGCCCGTACCAACCCTTCACTGACCTGGTCAAACAGCTGTTTGCCTGTCGTGTTTGGCTGGATGGCAAACTCCAGCTCTGCATCCATGGTAACAACTCGAACATTGATCTAAGAAGAAAAACAAAAAGCATTGTTTAAAATGTACTGAAAGCTATTTCTTGGTCTTAACACAGAACTTTGTGTACAACACTGTCTCCACGCTTTGATGCATTACCGGAACCGCTATAATATACACACTTAAGCCCCAATTAGATTTGTGTTATCACAACAGCAAACTTAATTGGGGCACTGACTTAGCTGTCTTATCCAGATTTTTCTGTGGGGTTTCCTACTCAACACAAGACTGGATTGAGCTTCTGGTTAAACAAGAGGGCATTTTTCAGTTGACCATTTCCAGGCCTAAAATCCTGTGTAATAAAGGCTCCCACGAGTGCATGGCATAGCTGCCTGCAGGCCATCCCTTGGATTACGAACGACCCTAATGACTAAATTAAATTTAAGACTTATAATTTAACTTCCATTTATATTAGAGCTGGAATTAATCTGAGGTTTTAAAGGCAAAAGGTTGCAGATTATTCTCACAAAGCAATCAGCATTAACCCAATAAATGCTCGTTCTTCCCCTCCTAAAATCTACTCAGTACACAAAAACAGAGGTTATAGGCTGATATACCACAGGGCAAAAGTTCACTAAGACACTGCTGTTAGTGAAGAAACAACATAAGCAACATAAGATTTACTACAACATAAGCAACATAAGATTTACTACAATAGCAGAAGTAGACTGCAAGACAGAGGTTACTATTTGTAGGCAAGAGTGTTTAATGACTAGAAAAAGTATATTTAGCAGGTTATCTGGAGACAAAAGCAGTAACCAAGCTTGCAGGGAATAGCATAAGGACCATCAAAATGGCAAATCAAGAAAGGATTATCTCCCAACTGTTTCAACTACAAAAGACTATATTGCTTGCAAAATTGTACTATGTCTCAAAAAAAAAAAAAGAAAAAAAAGAAAAAAACAAACCCCAAGCCACAAAAACACCCTAACACCCTCCCCCCCCAAAAAACCCAAACCAAACAAAACACACACAGAAAACACCAACAAACCACAACACAAAACAACAAACCACAAACAAAACAAATTAAAAACAAACTGGGATAATTGTGTACTATAGTTCAACTAACAAGTTAGATTTGTAGTTTGGTATTTTAAAGGAAAAAGAAGAAAAAGTGGACATGTAAAGACAAGGATAGACAACAGGTAAACTACACACAGATAATTTCATGACACTTTCTGTCATTTTCTAGCATTTTATAAAGGCTACAGAAAGCCAGAGGTAACAGACCAGCAGAGCCTGCTACAGCTGTGGTACTGGTGCCTAGCGCAGAAACACCCACTTGAAGAAACGAGAGGAAGGGGCAGAAGAGAAACAGAACTGGTGACTGCAAAACCTTGACACTGCGGCAGTTTCCAGCCACTTAATTACGTGTATTTAAACTCCAGGGTAAATGTCAGGTAAAACAATGTTAGAGTTAACACAGAACTGTGAATAATACAAGTTGCCTCAGTGAGTTTCAGTCAAATATAAGACATTTTTGCATTCCTTTTTTAATGAGTCATGAAAGCATGGAAGTGTCTCAGCCTCTATAGAGTTGTTTCTTCCTCCCACTTTTTCCCCAGATGACAGAGGACCCTCCTATAGAAAGATGACTGAAGGCATTTTCCAAGTCAGGGAACCCCAGAACTGAACCAGAAAACACGACTGCTTAGATGCCCTGTCACTTTCAAGCTGCATTTCTAAAGCAATGTCCTTTACACTGTGATTTGTTTAAATCCCTCTAAAAGTAACAAGAAAGAACAAGCAAGAAAGGTTTTCTAAGAGCTCCTTTTCCCAGCTGTAGCATTTGGGTTTCATAAGGGAGCACAGAAGTATGCTTAAGGCTTTCTTCCTGTGCCTTAAGAACCAAAGGTTTCCCAAACAGTGTTTCCAGCATAGGGGAAATTCAGGAATTCTCAGGAACAGCAAGACTGCAATTTGAAGATGTGACCTTAAAAAGCTTCTGTTGCTTAATCCCTTCTCAACAATAAATCCCTAATCATATTCTAATCCTTTTCTACCCTCTTCAAGAAAACATATGCTCATAATCCGCAGTTTCGTATTGTGCAAGTTATTTGCACTTCTGGCTGAAACAACACGGTGGGTATAAAATAAATATCACTTTACAAGATAAAGAAGTTGGAAAGGATGTGCTTACCACTCCTTACCAGAAAACCTGCAGGATGTTGTCTGAGCACAGAATTCCAGTTAGTACCAGTACACTCACCTTTTATTTTATCTCCTTAGTGGTTATTTGCCAGTAGAACAAAAAAAAGTAGGCTCTCTAGTCCAGGGGAATACCCTGTATTACTCCATCCCTGAAAGCCCTTCTGGATATAGTCCCCTTTCTAAAGGATCAGCTATTTAATACTATATCCATCTCCCTGCTACCTCTTTTAAGAATGATTTTAGTATTACGACCATAAAAATGAAGTCATCTGCTTTCTACTTCAATCATTTAAAGCCATAAGCACATAGGAACATGACTGCTTGGTTATCCAAAATCTTTCAAGGACACTTGGGACATGAGGTAAAGATTAAGTTCTGTGTTCTCAGGGGACTGAACAACCAGCAGGATAGAGATCAATCCCCTGCTGTGCCCTCAGCCAAGCTGCTAGCCACATGGCAGGCAGAGCTAGAAGGGACAAGGCCTCTAGCAGGTGTCACTTCAATG
This sequence comes from Streptopelia decaocto, assembly GCF_964273445.1. Lineage (NCBI taxonomy): Eukaryota > Metazoa > Chordata > Aves > Columbiformes > Columbidae > Streptopelia > Streptopelia decaocto. Next base: position 57,685,217 of record NC_138656.1, read on the forward strand.
AGTTGATGGCTGCCTGGAAAAATCCTTCAAGTCTCCTTCCTAACATATTAAGTCCTCTTGCTTCTCATCTCCAAACCTTAGCCTTGATTTCAAGAAGAATATCATGCTTTTAACAGTGTTTCTAAATGGATGTCCAGTGATCACTCCACACAAGCTTTTCACCACGGAGAAGCTAGTAATGAAGCAGGCAAACAGAGCTTAACCCACTTGAAAACCTGGTTTAGACAGTGTGAAGAAATCTTCTCTGTTAGGTTGCCAGGAGATAAGTTTGGCATTCATCTCTGACCACGTGGAACTCCCCTTGGCGCCAAGACAATTAAATCAAAACCTAAGGTGCTAACCAATTCAATATATTGTTGGGGAGGAAAACAGGGAACAACTCAGATTAACTTCTATTGGCAACAAAAAAGAGCAAGACAGTTAAGACAACTTTCACAAGTGAAGTCCTGCTTAGGCTGCATAGGAAAGGCAGGTCATTTGTAAGATCCCTACCAAATCCTGGCCAAATCCAAAAAGGAAGCAGTTTTTAATTGTTTCAGAACACAAGTGCTTGGAGTGGGGAGTAGAGCACACAGCTGTTATACAAGAAATAAGTTTTTAAATGCACATAACATGCCAAAAATCCTGGACTGTAATATGTAACTTCCTTCTCAATAGGCTGATGCCTTAACACTTCACGATTATACTTTCATGTCTGAGGCTAAAGGACTTAATGACAAATAAGGCCTTAGGAGGTTTGCTTGTGTGTACAAAAACACTATAGAATGCACGGTTTTAATCTTCCTGTGTCTTAGGATGCACAAAATTGTTAACAAATTTGATCCAGAAGGGAAAAAAAGTGCTGTTGAAAAGGCAATGCCTTTTACATTAAAAAGAAAAAAAGCTCCATGAATCATAAGAGACAAGAGAAACTTAAGACCTTACTACACTGAACAACTGGGCACTAATTCCACAACTTCAGACTGTTGGGGGTAGACTGTAACATGTCACCTACATTTCAAATTGCAACAAGACAGTGAAAGCAAAATGAAAGATGGACCTGAAGAGAACTTCACAATATAGTTTAAATAATCATAACACTACAGAAAGGTCTTGTACTAGAAGTTAAAGTAGTCAGAATGGGATCTTCCTTGCTTTAGCAGAGCCCTCAAGTGATGCATTTAGTACTATTTTTTTTGTTTAGACAACATCTCTTCTAATGTTAAGTCAGTAGATCAAACCATGCGACACTGCAGCCTTTTGGAGACCATGCACCATGCATCTAAATTGGAAAATTAAAGTGCCATTTGAAAAACATTCAGAAAATATTGTCTCTTAACAAGGCAACACATTGCCAACCGGCTCAATTTCTCTGTGTAAGATCCAAGACCTAGACAGGAACAAAATACGACTGCCTCTTCAATCTCTCCCTCTCATAAATGCAGTTTCCATGTGTGTTGGACACTTTGCATGCACAGGTAGTTTTTTTTCTAAAGTCTGACTCTCAAGCTACAGCCTGTTGGTCCAGAATCTGTCTCTGTTTACAGACAACATGGTATCTTTGAAGTTGACCATCCACCTCCTGATATTTAACTGCTCCACTGTAAAACATCAGGTGGAAAAGAAAAAGGTCCACACAGACCTCACAGTAAGCCACCATGGATATTTTGCACGCTGATGCATGAAATCCAATACCCCTTAAATTCACTTGCATAATAAAATACTTCAGTGAAACTGTGAAGTTGTGCAAGTCATCAAAAATACCATACAGTTTATTTCCAGTGAATCCATAAGGTAAAGGGCAGTAAATACCAACTTTTATCCATATACACAGACAAACTAGTACTTAAATTTTTGCATGTCATTATGCAGCTCTAAATGCCTCAGACAATGCTCAGGAATGTTTTCTTCCTCTTTCCAAGGAGGGATAAAGACAAGAGCCTTTCAAATTGCAGGTTTACAAGTGCAAATGCTAGTAAAGTATCTTTCCAAGTGGTGGCAATTAGCCCTAAGATAATGGAGAAGCCTAGATACGCATGCCTTCTTTCTTCAGTCACTGGATGTCTGGAAACCCCAGGCAAGCCGCTAGTACACGTAAGCAGATCAACCACATAGCACAGAACAAAAACGGGGTTTTGAAGTGCTGCACCTGCACAGCACATACTGTGAAAAACCACGTGCAGGCCTGTCAGGGTTCCTAGCACATACTCAAACTGTATAGCACATGGATGTGCTTGTGCTGAAGGAATATAGAATCATAGCACAGTTTGGGTTGGAAGAGACCTTCCAAGGTCATCTAGTCCAACCCCCCTGCAATAAGCAGGGACATCTTCAACTAGATCAGGTAGCTGAGAGCCCCATCCAGCCTGGCCTGGAATGTCTCCAGGGATGGGGCATCTACCACCTCTCTGGGCAACCTGTGCCAGTGTTTCACCACCCTCATTGTAAAAAATTTCCTCCTCATGTCTAGCCTGAATCCACCCTTTTTTAGTTTAAAACCATTACCCCTTGTCCTGTTGTAACAGACCCTACCAAAAAGTCTGTCCCCATCTTTCTTATAGGCCCCTTTTAAGTACTGGGAGGCTGCAACAAGGTCTCCCCAGAGCCTTCTCTTCTACGGTTTGAAAAACTCCAATATGGCAGTCTTAATAAATAAGAGAAAGCAGTGGTATTAAGAATATTATTAAGAAAGTAGTAGTGTTAAGCTTGCATTCTCACTTCTGCAGGTCTGTGCACTATTTTTATTCTTCCACCACACAAACAATAACTACTACTGTACTTGTAATACATAACTGACAAGCTTTTTGCCCTGAGTTGCAATGCAGCTGCATAAACAAAGTAACTTCATTTCAGCCTTAGCAACCAGAACTGTTCATAGGTGTGTGGAGTGATTAGGCACCTGTTAACAGGAAAAGCAATTTCACATAGCAGCATCAGAAGGGCACCGAAACTGCTCTCTATTTTTCCACTTTCCATGCATTACTGTTTTTTGGTTCCAGGCCAAATAGCAAAAACTATTGTGCTAGTTGATGGATTAACTGTAGTCCCAGCTCCTGGAAACTGTTTAGGGAAAGTTTTCAATTTGAATTAAGGGAAACAAAACAAAACAACCCAAAATCTAGAGGCTCCAGAGCTAAGAGCTGACCTGCTAACACTTCAGCATCTGCACTTCTCCATCCTCCACAAGTTACTGAAGGCAACAGGTTCACAGGTACAGAAGGCACAGTTCAGAGACTGTGGAGGGGAGATGACAACTCTGGGAAGGGAAGTAGCTTGAATAACCCAAGAAACTGGAGGGATAAGTTCGTTTTATTATATTGTTCTTTAGTACCTATAAACAACAACATGTACATCTCAGCCAGTGTGCTGATTTGACTGAAAACGAGTTAATTTTCTTCATGCAGTTATAAACATTTTTTTCCCATAGCTAGCACAGTCATTGTTTGAAGTTAGTCTGAGAACAAGAAGATAACACCTCAGCACAGAGTTAATGTTTTCAATTGCTCTGGTCTGAGAGCCAAGGATGTTTTAAGTACTCCGTCCACAGGTGTGAGGTGGCTAGAAAGGGGGGCATAGATGGCGCAGAGCTTGACTGATATCCAGACTGATCAATAAGAGGATTTCATCCCACTAGCATTATGCTTCATATTTAAGGAGAGTTGGGATCTTCCAGCTTCCTCTTCTCTTCGCTCTCTTTTTGTCACAGTCAGGATGGAGACCTGTTTGGGTGAGTCCTGTTTGGGAGTTTCTTTAGTTTGGCCTTTTGCCATCCTGCCATTTTGCAGAGGCCTCTGGGCCTTTCTGCCTTTTTCTTTCTTCTCTCTGCGGGATGGGCTGTTCAGTGCAGACAGAGTTTGTGAGGAATTGCATTGAGTATCTTTTATATTCTATTTCTATTTTATATATATGTATATATTTACTAGTACCGTATTAGTATTTTGTTATTTTATTAAACTGTGTTTATCTCAATCCAAGTTTCTCCCTTCCCTTTTCATTCTCTCCCCTATTTGGGGGGTGAGGGAGAGTGAGCAAGCAGCTATCACGGTTATATTGCTAACTTGGATTAAACCACGACAGCTAGTAATTTGGTTTAGTTTTAGGTAGTTCGGCAAGGAACGGGGAGCTGGACTCTACAATCCTTATGGGTCCCTTCCAACTTGAGATATTCTATGATTCAATGTCAAGAACACAGCACTTGCAGCCAGTTCTGTTTCTTCTCTGACAGAATAACCTGCCTGATGGATCAAATCTCATCTAGTAACATATCTGATGTGGTGCCGTATGACATAGGCTAGGTATACAACAAATATGAGCCATGTGAAATTAAAACTGAATGACAAGCTGTGCACCTAAATTCTCCAAAAGTCTCAAAGCAGGAGACAATGTCATGAGTTTCAAGTCAACAATCAGTTCCATTCACTGCTGCAGGATTGCCAAAGCAAATCTCCCAGTTGGGCTCAGCATTTTCCTCTTGCTGGAGCAACTGCAGGGACACGTATTCTTACTTGTTCATGGCAGGTCAAGGCCTTGAAAGGGGGATGTGTGTGGTGGGGTGGAAGGAGTAAGAAAATGCACTGAAGTGTTCTCATGATCCCTGTAAGTCAGAGTGCACCTACAAGTCCACAAAGAACACCCAGTCAAGAACTAAAAAACTGTTCAGGAGAACTGGGGTAGAACTCAAAGATCTTAGTAGGTCTGAGAAATAGTGACAGGTGTTACACTTGGAGTAGTGACAATGGACAAGAGGCAGATGAAGAGATGAACAAATTACAGGCTTGCAAACAATGGACTACAGCAGGACTGTAGACAAGGATGTGGTCTATTATCATCCCCAGAAAAACATCATGTTTCCTGGTGTGATGCTATTGCATAGAAGGGGGGGGAAAAAAAAAAAAAAAAAATCACATTCTTGAGTGTATTTGTCAGCGGAAGCATTACAGGAGGTGACTGTTCTGTTCTGCTTGCCCGATGACTTGCCAGCTGGAATGCTGTCACCCAAATTTGAATGCTTCTTTTGGAAGGGAGCAAGTTAATCAAGGAAAGTGTACACTAATCTGGAGGTCAGGTGTTTTGGGGTTGGTACAGTTTTTGTTGTTTTGTTTTTGTTTCAAACTGGAGTTGATTTCTTAGCATGGTACTGATCACTTCCAAATGGAAGTTGTATGAAACATGGAGGGTTTATAGAGAAGACAGCAACTTTTAAACCCACAATGAAGAAAACACTAAAAAGCCCTCTTATTTTGCAGGCTGGGTAACAGGAAAAGAAACAGTAATTGCTGGAGTGGTAAGATATTGGGATACTACATAACCACTTCCATGCAGCCTGGAGACAACACAGGTTCAAGTCCTAGACAGTGCTACATTTTTATGATTTAAGGGATCTCTCAGAAGCTAAAATGAGAAGGGAAATGACAAACCTACAATTTCTCTTCTGTGGGAAGGAGAATCTGACTTCTGTGACAGTGGGAAAGAGATGTACAGCACAACACTGAAGCCTTTCAGTACCAACCACATGCTCCTCCCCTGCTCCCATGTCAGAATCCTTTCTGCACTCCCTTCCCAACACTGAGCATTTCAGAAGGGGCAGTGGCAGGACAGCAAAGCAGTCCTGAGCATTGCCTTCCACACCGCGGAGCACACAGTCTGCTGACATGGGAGAAAACAGCCTCATCAGTTCACAAAACATGAATAGGGGCCGGCCTTGCTGGCATCCACTTGGCTGACAAGGCAAGCCCGTTGCATTGATTTAACTGACTCAGTTTCTCAGCACACTGTCTTAAATCAAAGAGATCTGACAGTGAACTGAAGGACGTGTTCCATTTCAGATCTCATTGTGTTAAACATTGCTTCCTCATTGCAAATAAATGGGAGCATTAAGTCACGTTCCACTGGAATTCCTTTGAGTCTATGAAGTAGATGTAGGTCCTACTGCACTTGCAACAGGTAAAATTAGAGTTGAATAGGCAGGTCTTTGCTCCTTAAAACCTTCCTCACCTTCCCATGAGAGGGGTAAATTCCACTGAGGGTAAGTACAGTTGTATATAATAATCTAGAAAGCTAGTAGTTGCTTCAAAATTGTCCAGCATAGTTGTTAGCCTTAACTACTAGACAACTTTAATGCAACTGCTTGTACAACCATTTGTTTTTTGGTAGCAATCCTCAATATTTTAGGAGCAATAGCTATATCAACTGTACTTAACTGAAATTTCTTAAGTTTACTCTGGGCAACAGGAGCCCAAGTATTTGCTGCTCTCATGTAAGGTGACTAAGCTTAACAACTTATGTGGAAGCTTTTCTGAAAAGAGAAGCAGTAGTTTGGGGAGAAGCCAAGAATAATTTTGAAAAGAAATCTGAAAGCCAGATATGAAGCAGGGTGGGGGGGAGGCTCATGTGGGCAGGAAAACCTTGAATACCCAGGTCTGAGGAGTCATCCAGAAATTCCAGTTTTACCAAAGCAGGCTGAATTTTCAGAACAAACTTCCCCCTCCCCAACAGCATACACAAAGACATGACAAGTAAGCCAACTTGTTGAGTTTGCTTTTGCAGCCAGGTCACTTGACTCTTCTTCATGAGATAGCACAAAACCTTCCTTCTAGTCAAACATGAAAATAATCCCAGAACATAAATTCAAACATTTTCAGTTTATTTGTGCAGAAGAAGATGCCATACTAAATTACACTCCTATCTCAGTTCCCTTAACCGAAGCCTGATATATCTTCTGTCAGCATAAAACTGCATAGCAGGCATCTGCGTGAAAAGCTGAGAAGCAGCCATGGCTGTAAATCAGTTCTTTATCTTTGGTCAAGCAATAATGCTTTGCGTGCCAGAAGACCATGAAGATTTCATGCAGGTGTGGCGAGTGCATGTGACCCTGCTTCTCTGACGGCACTGGCTCCCAAGTGACTAGACCTTGGCCAGACACCCAGTGTTCTCCACCCGTGGTCAGCTCTGTACAGCTAGTGTTAATTGCTCAGTGAAACAGTAAAACCAAGCAAGCACTCTTCCGAGAGAAAAGTCTTTCTCCACCCACCAAAGTTTCACCCAACTCTTTATTAACAAGCAAACTGCATCATTCTGCCTTGAGTTAGGAAAAAGTTGAAAAACTGAGATACAAAGGCCTTTTAAAAAAGTTAAAATCCAATTTTTAAGTCTAAAATTACCTAGAGACAGCCCTGTGTTCTGGCAAGACATAAAGCAATGCAGTTTAAGCCTGAAAGGCCTCCCGATATTGCCCTTAAACAAAGCTCCATACACTTAGGGAGCCCAGATGTTTTTCATGCAAAACACTTGCTCTCACTTTCTCTGAGAGAGATAGGAGTGGTTTACTCTGAACACAGACAAGGTTAGAAAGTATCAGGAGGGTTTATGGTGTTCTGTTGAAATACATTAACATTCACTTTAAAGACTGTCTGATGCTGTATAATACTCCATTAGCATTGCTGGAGTATCTGTCTACAAGCAGCAGTCTGTTCTTCAGAGAAGTAACACACAGCCAGTGACAGCAGGCTCAAGACAGCACGGCTGCTGGATGAGCCATTTGCCCTCAAAGGATGTAGGGATGGATTTAGGAACACAGGCTGCAGCAACAACAGATCTTTTGTACCTAAAATATAAATACAGAGGGAAGCTACAGGACACTGGATCAAACTTCTTCATACACAGGCTGTTTTATCATGACAGCTGTTCATCTAATTAAACACAATGAAGTTGCGAGACTAAGGCTTTACACGTGAAGTTTGAAGAAAGCCCCCAAACCAATCCTCAAATAAGCTTTATCTCAAGAAGTCACTCAGAGTCCACAATGAATCAGGCAAACTTTTGTGGTATTCCATCAAAAACATCAGAATGGGGCCAAGCGCAGATAATAAAAAGGTTTAAGACCTCAAGGTTTACTATATTTAAGAATCTTTTAAACAATTTAACATCTCCAATATTTATGTGAATTTGCTACATGAAGTAATATGATCTTTCTGCAATCCTCACAAGGGAAAACAAAAAAAATAAATTAGTATCTTATAGTCTTGATCTAGAACACAATCACCATTTCAAACCTCTGCTTGGCTTTTTCATTCTGAAACAGGCACACAACAATTATGCAGAAGCTGAACTTTGTAGTACCAAGGTACAACAAACAGGGGCAGGGTCTGAAGGCATGAATAACCAAAATAAAAGATATAATAGCCTCAGAGCCTCCCCTGAATCTATGCACCAATACTGGTTCCTTTTATTCCAAAGCTTATGCAGAGGCATAGCTTCTAGAGAGCAACTTGCATGGAAAACCCAGAGCCATTCTGAAGAGTTAAAAGTCTGACAGATACCCACCTAGAGACCAGGCAACAACACAGCCTGTCAGTGCAACACTGCTGGAAGAGCAGCACAGTATCCTGGAGCAGGACAGGCTATGTGAACAAAAGGACACTGTATGACTTACTCTCTCACACGATTATGCCCTGAGAGTTTAAGGGGACCAAGAACCGAATGCTGGAGAAGTGTTCTCAACAACTCTACTTTTCCCAGATGGAGACATCACAGGATGCAAAGCACTATTTTCATGAGGTGCGAACTGGAAAAAAGCTCAAGGATGTTCAAAGGCATGGAATAATTTCCATGCAAGGATCAACTAAGCTGGTTAGGACTTCTCAGTTTGGAAGAAAACTAACTGAGGCTACAATGTAAGAGCATGTAAGTTACACAAAGAGCATGGAGAAGGACCACGTGTTCATTGCTCTACCAATAGTGTAATTACAGGGCATCAACACTCTAAACAAGAAAAACGTTTTTCAAATAGTGCTCTAGCAAGGAGTTTTGTAGATAACTTTCCAAACAATATGAAGGTTATCTAGGACAGCCTCTGTTAAAGCATACTGTGGATGCTGGAGTTCACATGGTTTCAAGGGGAAACAGGACAAGTTCACAGAAATCCATTTAGTAACTCATTATATAGGAACTTTCAACCTCCAATACCTCAGCAGCTCTGAGGAATGCAACAGTGCATGTCTTTGAAATGCTCTTCCTCAGGCATCAGCTTTTGGCCAACATCAGAGCTATATACTTAGGCTACAGGGGCTTTCTGCCTGACCCAGCAAGGCCAGCCCTGTTCTTACAGAAGTCAAAGCGCAGACAGAACATGAACTCCATTTACTTAAGGAGAAATGGCAGTGTAACAACTCACACAAGCCCCAGTAATTATGTACGTTCTTTCTGCGTTTTATATATGATTCCATTCGTCAAAGAGGGATTTACTGATTCAATACCCCACCCTTCTGTTTTACCTGTTCCGCAATCAGGCTTTTCCATTTTACCTCATGGACTTCACTGGAATGTACCATGGGGCATTCATGAAATTTATGAGTGGGACTATGTGAGGTGATCACCTCTGATAGCTTGATAACCTGATCTACGTCCAACACACTACAATGCTTACGCTTCCCAACAAAGTACTTCAAACAGTATGCAACAGGTACTATTTGCTCCTAGATAAAGGTAGGTCATTGCAAGTCCTGGAATGTCACCTAAGCATGAAGAGATTGCTCTTGAGAAGTTATAGATCATACAGAAAAAATGATTGTGAGGGGGCAAAATACCCCTTCCAGAGCCCTAAAACAGCCTGTGGGCTTCTGAGATGAAACTCTTCACAGGCCCTTCACTATAGAAGTGTGATGGCAAACAAATAAGCACCAGTGATTCCAAAAGTGTGCCCAGAGCACAGTGGGGGCAGAAAAAGTAACTTTCAGAAGTTTGACTGCATGGCTGTATCAGTTTTTAAAAGGGGAAAACTATTCTCTCCCACACAAAGATCACCGAATATCAATTATGCAAATCCACCCACCAATTCACACCATATACTTTGTGCACCATGAACTTTCTATAATCGCTTATCTCTTTACAAAGACAACAAGTTAAGCAAGCTAAGCTTCCACAATTAAATTGTATTCAGCTAAATGTTAAAGAATAACTTCAGCTCCCACAAAGAACTCTGAAGCCCAGATCTTACAGTACAGACTTTGAAGTCCTCTGCTGGACTGCACAGGTTAACTTCAGGCACCCCAATACAAATGTGAGATTCTTTATAACCTCTACAGCTTCAGGTAGCAGGCAGCTCACACACCTGCAGAACGATGGTCTCTTGGTATAATGGAGGAGCTGTAGACCCATTTCATTAGCCTGCTCAAGATTCATCAGCTGAGTGTCCATCCACTCGCATCCCCAGAGGAGCCTTTCTCACACACATTCCAGGCTGAGGTTAGAACCACCACAGCAAACAAGGACATTTTAATGCAAAAAATAAGAGGAAGAGACCATGATAGCAATGCCTCTGAGTTTTACACAACAAAAATAAAGTGGGAGGGAGAAGCAAGTGCACAATAACCCTCTCTCAAACAGGGGAATTCCCTACTCCCTTCTTGAAGCTAGCAGAAGGCTACAGACCTTGTGTTGGGGTGCCAGGACAGGAAGTAGCCAAATACAAGTCCTTGGTCATCAAGCAACAATTTATCTCGCTTACTCAATTACAAGATGAGAATCCTGCATTTTAACTCTTAGACTCAGGATTTTTATTTTAATTGGCAGCTGATATTACCAGGTGCTCATCAGTCCCAGCTGAGCACACGACTGCTACTCATGCTCTCTCAAAGATTACAAGAGATGCAGAGAAAGCAGGCAACTTCTTCCCCACCACACAGTAGGAACTAGAAAGAGAAAAAATCTGGATCTGAATAGATGAGCAGCATGGAGACAATAAGGTTAGCTGTTACACTGAGCTACACCGTGTTTCCAGCCTCACATAACAAGAATTTTCTCCTTTTTCTAGGGGAAAGGTTCCCATACGCTGCTCAATAAAAGCCAGAGACTTTGGTTGCTCCTGCAAAGAGCTATACTTCTCCGCTCACACTAAATGTTACCTAATGCTGAAACCAGGCTTCAAAGCAAGCACACAACACAGCTAAAATACATTACTTAACACAGTCTGCAGTGTGGTTCAGTGATCTTAGGCAGCATTGCCTTCCTTCAAGGTCAATTGAGCGATTATGGGATTTACAGTGTGCATAAAGCTCTTCAGACACTCTGTGCCAAACAAGAACGACTCTGATGTGGGAATCTTCAGTGGTCATCAAGAAGTCTTATTCTCGGAAAGTCCTGACATACCACAGCTTTTTTTTTTTTTTTGTGGACAGAAGACGACGTTCATGTGGGCGGAAGGAGGGAGAAGAACAGGAAGGCTTATCTCCCCCACTCTGCCCTTTAAGAAGGCTAAGAAATTATTTTAGTAGTGACTAACATAACAGTTAACACCCTTGATTTCTCTGCAGCAGTTAATGTCCCAAAGCACACTGCCCTCAGAAATGCTTACTCAGCTCATGCAGTAATTCAGGTTTTTGGCAGAACCCTGAGCTCATTCTCTTAAAACGTTAGTCATCTATGAACTACTCCCTAAATTCACTATTAATAGAATTCTCCACCTTCCTTTTGCAGCTATGAGTGGGAGTTATCACATTTGGCAAATGGAAGCTCCCTTACATTTCCATTTTGCACCAGAGTATACACCTCCTGGTATCAAGTAAGTACACCATATTATCTGATGTACTGTAATTGGTACTTACAAGGAAAGAATTAAGATTTTATTCCTGACCAAATCTATAGCTATTCCTAAGTTAAGGGTATTTTAATTAATTATGAGCACTTCAGGATATGAAAAAATATTTTCCAGTTCAGTTAGAGCAATCTGCTGTGAAGAACCCAGAGATATAACTGCTATGTGTAGTTAAAAGATATCCAGTCAATAATAAATTGGGAGAATCTGGGAACAATTAGTATTATTTTTATTTAGAAAAAAATCCTGTCACTATACTTGGTGTCTCTTTGGCATGGCTTATCATAAACTTGTTGAATTTTAATACCATAATCTGTTCACAAACAGCTAAGAGCTTTGCAGACGACTTGCATGCTGCCTTCAAGTTCTTTTTCCAGCATTCATGTATATTAAACATCAAACAGGTATGGAGGACTTGTCTAACGACTTAATGCCTAGCACACACTAGCACATAATTAACAACACAGGGCTGGGAAAACCTTTTGAGTCATCGGTTCCAATTCCCTACTCCTACAGACACCAGCATCAAGTTGTATCCTTGTCAAATTTTATCTTAAGAGATGTTAGGTCTTGGAATAGTCTCCGAATAAAACCAACAGGGTGAAGGGTGGCAAGGGGGAAACCCCATCCACAAAAAAAGTCCACCATGCTTAACTGCTTTAATGTTTAAAAGTCTCTTAAACTAAAAGTTCTGCTTAAAGCAGTTCTTCCTCCTCTTTTGCATTTAAGCCCCTTACATTTTTTAGCAGGTGAAGAAAGAGGTGACTTTTTAAATTCTACCAGGCTAAGCTAGCCAAGCACCATCTTATCATGAGGTGGCTTTCTGCCTCTAGTTACCCCAAAACCCTTCTCTAAGTTCTGCTTTGAATTTGTGTCTCTTGGACACAGACACGTGCAACCTATATGCAAGGAAAGGCTTCATTTCTTGTAAAGCTTTAAGTTCCCCCCCTGCCCCAAGAGGAAACAAACAAAAAATCCACCTTTGATAAAGTAACAGAGAATGCTGGTAGATCAGATCAAATTAACAGGTCTACAGACCGGAGATCATGTTTCCTTCTCCTGTAAGTAATGCTCATTAGCCAACAGCTGTGCTGCTCTAGCCACAATTTATTAGATTGGTTTGTTTTGCAAAAGGATATAATTCAGCTAAAACACCATCCATTCAATGAGTCAAACAGAAATGAACTAGGAACATGCGTTTAGGAAAAATGCAGAGAGCACACAGACACTCCAGTAATGAAAAGATGCAAGGCTGAGCAAATGAGTTTATTTAGTATTTCACTTGTTTTCAGATAGCACAGCAAGATTTGGACAAGATGACATCTCTTGCATTTCCTTACATAATAATTCATCACCTGTGAAGCCTAATGAACCACTGTACAGACAAGGTGGAAATTATGTACCTGAACTGTTGATGAACTCTCAGCCATACCTTATGCACTGGGTACAGCAAGTTGGCTCACCTCAGAAAGATTTTGTTACTTTTTAACTGGCATTAAATTATAAATTAACACTTGCCTATATTAACAAATATATTTATGTCAGAATTATTTTCTGGACTGTTGCCAGAATTTATTTTAAGCAATGTAGACATGCATGTGATCAAACTAATTGTAAATAAATGCTGTCACAGAATTTGTAATACAATTGGCTTTCTAGCACTTCATTTTTCTACTCAATTAAAATACAAAATCACAAATGTTCTAGTGTTAAAGGACTTCATATTTGTTTATTGTGAAAGAATAAATCCAAAACACTATCTGTAAGCTTTGTGTGTGCTTGCATATTTTTGGTAAAACAAAAGCTTCATGTAAAGGTTTGACCTTTGGGGGAAGAGTGGGGGTGTTGCCAAAGTTTTGCTTTTGTTTACAGGTCAAGATAAGATGACAACTGATGATCAGTTTGTCAAACTTCACCCATAGCAGCATGAAGCCTGCCAGGCAATATCATATGTACTTATGCCAAGCAGACAAGACACATGCAAACAAGTGTAGGTAATAAATATTTAGTACCCATGTCAAATACTCATCAGAAACTAAAACTGCCTCCCTGTGTGTCCCCAGAGTTTATGTTATCATTCCTCATGCATGCCAAAGGCTGCTATGGTGTTTGCCCTGAGCACAGTTCTGCCTCTGAAGTGACAGCTTTACATCCTCCCCCCTGCTCCCCGCAAACTGACAGGAATCCTATTTAGCTGTATTAAGAACAAATGAGCTGGGTTGGGAAGGTTCCAAATCCTGTCTCAGTCTGAAGCAGCCAGACCAAACAGTGTGTTTTATTAGAATAACAGCTGCAAAATTCCTCTTTTCCATTTACAGTAAGGTGGCAGTTAGCCCTACTGAACAACAGATTAAAAAGAAGTGCTGCTGTTGTACAAACTATCAACACAGAGTCTTGTCCATAAATCCCAGCCAGCACATCACATCTCAGAAATCATGAGAGTGCAACTGTCCTTCCCCACTGGAAGGTGGTTTACACCATCTACCTTTGTTATTCACTGGCTAATCAGCCAGAAACAAACAAAAATCACCATCTGTGAGGGATATATGAACGTAGCCATGCCAGGTAAAAGGATTAACATGACTTTTTTTTTTTTTTTTTTTTTTTTTTGTGGGAGAGATTAAAGAGTTTTTCCACACCTATCCATAGCTTCCAGTACGACTTAGTCTTAAACCAGGATTTCAGATTATTCTGACCAGGATATTTCAAGAAAGCACTCTGTAATTAGCAAATGGTTAACAAGGCAGAGAGAGATTTTTCACACGCAACCATTTATATCCATGCTTGGTAAAATGTGTATTTTCTCTCCCACCTATAGACAGGTCTCCTACTGATAAAATACACCCAGAGAGACCGAAGACTTCACAGTTCTTAAAAGGATTGAGTGCATTTTTTTTGTAGGTTTACAGAAATGCAACATAAAAAAAAGGGCATGCTTAAGTTAAACTAATGTTATGATGGTAAAACATCAATTGCTTATTACCATAAAGATAAGCTTGTTTACTCCCCATTTCACAGGGTATAGCTAATACTCATCTAAGTCCTTTACTGCACTGCATTTTAAAAAAAATTGCTTCTATTGAAAATAGATAGCAACAATCTGTCCTGATTATGCTCTTCAGAGTTCAAAAGTGCATCTACTCCAATGACTGCTCAAAGCTTTACATTAAGCAGTTAGCTCCTCAAGGGAATTGTTGTTTCTAACCAGCAGAACAGTAGCAGATTTAAAAACCAAACAAGTGAAAAAATCCCACTGGAAAATCGAGGGGAAGCCCTGCCAAGAAAAATAGGAAGGATGAAAAAGAGCCAAGTTTGAAGATAGACAAGTTTGCTCAACTAAAAAAAAATACAAAAAGAAGAAACAGGTTGGATTTTTTTAATAGATGACTGTTAAAGACTCCTGCGGGGAACTGCATGAAAAGTTCCTGGCGTTTAGTTTTTAGATCATGAAGCAAGGGAAAAAGTTTCTCCTGTGTTTACAGAGACATACAGGCTTCCTATAGATACATACATAGGCCATGCAAATACCAAATGGAAGCCAATGCACTTTTGCCATCTCTCGTAAGTGGGAGTGTCATAAAAATCTCTTAAGAGTTGCCCAGGAGGTCTGTCTGTATGTTTCCAGTATGGGAGTAGTGGCAGAAGGAGCTGTAATCCACCGTTTGATCTCTCCCAGCACAGCTCCGGGGGTGCGGAAGGCGAGGGGCACCCCCAGCCCGCCCGCGGCCCCGCTCCCACCGCCCGGCCCTTCCAGCTCCGGCGCAACACCCGAAGCAAACCCGCCGAGCCGCTCCAGCTATTCCTCCTGCTTGAAGTAGCCGCTTATTTGGTTCAGGAGCGTCTCCGTGAGCTAGGGGGTGCCCGCCGTTGCCCCCTCGTACCGCGGAGAACTCCCGCCGTAAAGCCCCGTCCCGGTACACGGAGCTCGGGCTGTGACCACGGCGGGGACTCGGGCTCAGCCCCTCCATCGCGGAGGCGACAGGGCGCCGGGAAAAGCCCACGCCGCGGCACCGAGAGGTGCCCGCCCAGTCAGGCGCCCAGGCTCGGGCGAGCCCCAACACGGCCCCGCAGAGCGCTCTCCTCCCCCTGCGTCCCACTCACCGGCTTCGGCATTTTGAAGGCTGCTGGTGCTTCTCCTGCTCCCAAGACAAACGTTCATGCAGCGTCTGCCTCGCCTCAGCCGAGCGCCCTGTGAGGAGGAGGAGAAGGAGGAGGAGGAAGGAGCCGCTCCCGGCCACGGCGGCAGCACAGCCCACGAGTGCGGCGCGGGCCGCCCGGCGGCGGTTAAGTACGCAGGTGGAGCCGCGGCGGTGACTCACCGCCGCCGGCCATTACCCGCCGCTCCCCCCGGCGCTTTCCAAGCGCGGGACCGGCGTCGCCCAGCCGCCGGGCACCCCCGCTGGCCTTGCTTCGACCCCCCTAAGGGGCAGGGAGAACCCAGGTTCGGAGCCTCCAGCCGCCTCGAGCCCAAGCAGGGTGAGAGGCGAACAGGGCGGCCCGCGAACCGTCGGGCAACAGGTGCCGGTAGGCGGGGGCGGCGGCGCACGCCGCCCCCGGTAACTCGCCGGGCACAGCCGAACAGCGGTGTGGTTTCCTTGTGCCGCCTCTCCTCCGCGTCCCCCACCCGCGTCCGCCTGCAGGGAGACCCTCAGTCCGGGCGCCGAGCCCCGCCGCCCTGCCCACCGCAACATGGCCGCCGGGCGAGCCCCGCCGCCACGCCCGCACCTGCCGCCAGCCGGCCGCGGGCCCAGCGGCGCCCAGCTGCAGGGCCCCGCCCGGTGCGGCCCGGCGGGGACGGCGTTTCCCAGGCCGGCAGATGGGTCGGGGAAGATGTTCAGCTTAGGGGAAGGTGAGGAGGCGGAGGGACGGCTGCCGTGCGTGGGGCTCACCCAGTCCCCCTGCTGCCCCTGCCTCTGGCCCGGGGAACGAGTTACAGTTTCTTGTACTGGCACTGGTGCTTCTTGCGTTTATCGCTAGTAACAGTCGGTGAGTTTCTTGAAGTCCAAAGGTGGACAAAACACAGGCTTGCTTTGTGTATTAGAGCACATTTTCAGCAATGGCAGAAAGAGGGAAGAGTTTGGAAATCCGTCTAATTTCAAAAACTAGAAAGCAAGACACACTTCAGTTGGCCTTGATCTTTCAAGACCAAAAAAGATAATGCAAGTAATCTAACAATTTCTAGGCATACAAAGATGACAAAGTCTGTGCCTCTGCCCCTTGTTCCTTCTCTCTCTTCATTCATGAACACACTCCTGCAGACAGAGTACCCGTCAGCTCCGTAGGAGCTGCTGGCCTCCCACAGCAGCTCTGTGCTTGGCTGGTTGTAAGAGCACGTTGTATTTACATAGTCATGGGCAACGGCCTGTAGGACGCAGCTCTTCCGCTGTGCCGGCAACGGCATGTGGTTGAGCTGTAAGATTAAGGAAATCCTGCTGCCTGTACCCACGCGGCTGTCTGCAACAGCCCCACTTCAGGCAGCATCTGACTGCTTGGTCAGAAAAGGCATAGGATGGGAACAGGGAGGCAGAGAACAAGGCAAATAACAACCCACTAAATGGAAAACATATAGGGCAGGGGAGAGCCTGGGAAATATCAAGGGATGGTAACAAAAAGGCCAGCCCCAACAATACAGTTCCTGCACTAGAGAAGATCCAAATGGTGTCTTCCCTCCCAGAGTCCCCTACGCAGCAACTGGTAGTGCTTCGTTAAAATAAAATAATCGTTACTGTGTCTGGTCTGTGAGAGAAAGGAGAGGGCAGCCAAATTGGAGGCTGAGAGAATTCACAGTTATATTCCCTTCCTGTTGCATAATCCTTGGGGATTAGAGGAGGCTTTACCATCAAAATTGAGCCATGGGGGTGGCAGCTTTCAACAGCAGGTGAGAAGAAATAGTCTAAGCAGAACAGCTTCCAAGAGAAGGGCCATGGGGTCAAACATATTTGGGAAAAATATATGTCCTCCATTTTCAGATGAAACAATTCCACTGAGATTTACTTGGATCAGGTTAATTTAACAAAAATACAATTTGTGAGGAGACTTTCTATGCTCTTCTGTAAACAATAGGTTTATGCTGGATTTCATGCCTTATTCAGTGGGATGGACCAGATGGGATTATCACAGTGTTTTAGGTGGGCTCCCAAGCACAAGGCACAACTGTTCCAAGTAAGGAGCGCTTTAAGAACCCAGGTTTTGCAGCTCTTACTCAAAACCCTAAGTTGTATTCATGGATTTTTTGGGGGAGCAGAAAAGGATAGAGATGAGATATTTTAATTTCTTAGTCTTAAAATCCAGATTTTGGCTGTGATTGAAGAAAGAAAAGCCAAAACAAGTGTGTGTATCTGCATACCCTAGAAAGAGGGTATTGCACAAATCTAATGGGAAGCCCATTTCTATCCTGGGGGATTTCGATTTCCTAAATCCTTTCCTCTCCATAGCTCAGCATGGGCTCAGAGATCATCGTGATTTTTCTTACACTTACCGTGGCTTCCTAACCACACAGACATAGAGGCAGGAGGAATTTAGGTGACTAATAATTGTGGCAACATACAATATTTAGGTTCCTGTTTGCCACAGAACAAAACCTTTTGCCATTCTCCCACAATCACCTGCAATACATGGGGAAAGGTAGATACCTCCATTGGTATCCATAACTACCAGCTTACACAACACCTCTCCACCCAAAACCAACCACCATGAACACACTGAGCTTACACAGGAAGAATTGTCTTCTGTGGAAGGAACCAGAACAACTACCAACTTGGAGTATGTGTTAGAGACCCTTCGTCTCCTTCTTGGGCTTTCACCTTCTGCTAGGTGTGTTTTCAAACCCTTTTGCCTGCAGAGCACAGTGCCTTATTAAATGCTGGGTTAGGTGGGGCAGCAGGTGTCTTTGTGACAGTACAAAACTCTCTTCTATAGCTGGGTTCCTGTGCCACTTAATGTTTCTCCTCAGCTTCCCTCTATAAGGATGGGAAGATATATAATGCCAGCCCCTTCTTCACTTCTATACTGAACCCTACTCATCCATTGCAGATGCAGTACAACCAGGCTAGCTCCCCTCTCCTCCAGAGCGGGGATGAAAGCCATCAGGCTTTCCTGAGAGTGTCCTGAATTTTGGAACATTGGCACCATGTGTAATACTGATAAGCACCGTCTAAGAATGCTTAAAGACCAAATCCCCTTTGGCATCTGGGCGAGGGAATATTGGAGCAGATATGAAATGGGCACATAGCAATCAACCCCCATGAAGACAGTCTGGGGCAGAAATACAAATATATTAAAAAACAGCTACAAATGTAGAAGCTAGGGAAATTTTCACATGAAAAATCCGTGGAACTTGATTACTTGTAGATTTAGGCACTAGCTAAGAAAGAGAGAGCTTTTATAGCCACCCTAACTACGGCATTTTCAGTCAGACCTCACAATTGAGCATAAGACCCAAATCAAAATGAAGCCTTTAAGTTAGAAGATTAAGATCTGCTCTGATCCAGCACTTATTCTTAACATGCTTTATTAAAAGGATAGCATTACTAACAATTTACAGGAATTACTAAGGCAGAGGAGGTGATGAAAGGATCTCAATTGCTCAGCAGGTCAGTAGCAGAACCCAGTTTCTGTTTTCTTCTCTGTAACAGTTCCCAGACCTTAGTGACCCCTAACCACACTGTGTTAAGTCATCCTCATCAAGCCTGCCTTCCCTGTTTTAAAGAGAAGACTCATTTAATTTTCCTGTTCTACTTTAATTGGTAATAACATTCCAACTTTATGTAAAACATTTATGAATTCCAAGTATGTGCCACCATTTGCTCAAGCAACTCTTATAGCTATAAAGTGGCTTTTGCTTAACAGCCTTGATGCCAGCCAGTTTTTCACCAGCAAAATACTTCCTGAGCTGGATCATCCTGGAACTGGGAAACACTGAATCTTGTGCCCTAAAAACACCACTCTTGTCACTCACAGAAAAACAATAGTCTTAACGAGAGGCAGATCTGAACTCCCTGTTTCTCCATAAAGCTCCATCCAGGTTTAGGATTTTTTTGGCAAGGTACAGCTGGAAGAGTTTTGCAGAATTTCTGATAATTTTTTTTTGCAGTTTTGCTCCAGGGCTTTTTTACTAATTGGAAATATATAGTAGCTAACTCTGTCTTCTCGACAACTCACAGACCGTGCATTTAGTGGAGCAGTTAAAAGAAAGAACATTCAGTATAGTAGTTAAAGGAAAGGATGTCACGTTCTGAGCTGTGTTGTATAGATTTAATTAGATTTGCTCTCATCTAGGACAGTCAAGAGGGTGATTTTCTTTGTAAATTGGAAGAGCTGCAGGAGGAAAAAGAACCATACGGTAGTATTGACAGTAGCTTCTTTTTCGTTGTCCATGACTGAATAGGCAGCTTATTCC
Source organism: Streptopelia decaocto (assembly GCF_964273445.1). Taxonomy (NCBI): domain Eukaryota; kingdom Metazoa; phylum Chordata; class Aves; order Columbiformes; family Columbidae; genus Streptopelia; species Streptopelia decaocto. The sequence goes on from NC_138656.1 coordinate 57,705,184, forward strand.
CCATTGCAGTTTCTGAAATTCTGGCATTATAATTCCTGAAATGTCAGACTTCAGGAAGAGTGGCCAAGGACCTGCAGAGTTCTAGTTCTGTCTGCACTGACAGCTGCTTCCCCACTACCCACACTGAGCTTATTGAAAAGCCGACAAATTCAGGTCACAGTGGACCAGCATTTCCCAACAAAGCACTGTTCACATTCTCTGGGTTTCTCTTGAAGGGGATATACGAGGTAAAAGAGCACAAAGCTTGTGCCTCATTTTCAGTTGTTCCTAAATGAGAAGCTGCTGCCAAGTTCAGTTTATTTATTTATTTATTTATTTATTTTTACAATAAGCATGGGTTCCCACAAGTTCATTTTGTTCTAACAAATGCTTAGGTGAGTTCATGCCTGGAAATAAACCTCATTAAATGATCCAGTGGTTACATGCTGGAAGACTTTTATCTTTGCATTTATTTTATTTTCCAGCTGCACCCTGAAGCATTCCTTGGGATTACCTGACCTGATTGATCATTATGGAGCCCTATGGGGACATGCTATGTTATGGAGAAATGTATGTATAATGAAGTTTATGAAGGATTATTTTTAAATGTTATTAAAATGAAGGATTGTTTAAAAATGTGATTAAGAAGAAAACAGAAGCAGACAAGACTTCAGGCTTTTATCTGGTTTGTTCTTACCCATCATATAAAGAGATAAAAACTTAAAGGAAGATTGTGAATGTGTTTCTGCTCCTCAGCAAAAATTCCGAAAAGTCCCAAGGCCAGTTTGCTTTCACTTCCTCTGAGAGTTGTTTCAACAACTCTAGTAACACATTCTTCATTCTTCCACAAGAAATTTTCACAGGGAGTGATGCAAAGTGTGCAATAAAATCTTCTTTTGGACTGAAACAAAACATAATTTGGTATTTACATTTTGAGTATGCTGAGACTGAGAAATTATTTACAATGGATGTGGAAGGCAAGACATAGTGATAGGTAAAATGTAGATAAAATATTAGTCAAAGTAAAGGCAGGTTTAAACATACATGTCATCAGGGAAGGAAAATCTATGGTAATAATCTCTGTAACTGAAATCCACAATGAATTATTGATCTTACCAACAAAGATAAAAATAGAGAAAAGCACTGAGAGTTTTCTGAATCTATTGCAAAAGAACAATCATGTCACAAAGCATTGTTTAAAAATGTGTAAAATGACAAATGAAGTTCAAGACATACTGAATTTGTGGAGATTATACCACGCGTGTAAATCCAGACCTGTTTGTCCAAGACTCAAAGCAAATGGAAACCAGGGGCAACACAGCTTTTACGTCTCAAAATGAAATAATGATCTTAATGTGTATGATAAGAAAGGAAAGAGGAAGGGAGTTCCCCTGGTTAAGCAATCTCTATTCCACCTTGATATCTTCCTTTGTGCTTTTTTATTTGGAGACTGATTAAAAGCAGAGCTGAGTGCCATATACTGTAAATACCCTCTGCAAATCCGATCTCTTTCTATGAGGACCAACTCTTTTAGTTTTTGGTGGGGTTTTTTATTTGTTTGTTTGTTTTTAATCTAACTAGAGATGTATAAAGACAGTGTTGACAAAAACAGCAGGTCAAATAATGTTAACTAACTTAGTTCATGTGGTTCACAAATGGAGCACAGATGTGCAGTCAGAGCAGGTGTGAAGAGTAAGGAAGGTGGAGGCAAAATAAATGCCCACTGGTTAATGGAGGGAAAAATAATTCATCAGTCTGTGTACAGGAGATTTTTTACTCCAAGTTGTTTTATGTTTATACGTACTGTTGACATGTGTATCGCTTTCACTGTGGGAATGAGGCTGTAAGAATTCAAAAATACAAATAATAAGCTATTTCAACTTAAACAAGAGTGCCAAAATTCAGAATTTCAGGGCTAAAATAAGAGTGCAGAGTTCAATGTACAATTAAGGGACATAGAGTGCATTTTATTTTCCTGTGATACGATGCTGACTCACACCTTTTGAGATCAGAAGGACCACATTGTTTGACTTTCAGCATAAACTAAGCAGTTGAGTTTCGCCTGCTGATTCTCAAATCATGTCTGTAACATTAGAAAGGCCTTAAATCCCAGTCCCAAGACTGAAGGGTAGTGATTCTACTTCCTGTTTCTCTTCATGACAGGAGGTCTTTCAGTGTCAGTTGTGAAAACTGTTTGCATTGACTGATACCTGTATTTCTCATTCAATTTCAGAAGATGCACTATCTATAATGCAGTTTGCAGTTAAATACAGAGACAGGATAAAACATCCAGTATGGCTCTTGCCTCTGCTAAGTCAGCAATATAAACTGCATTACTGTGCAGTTTGGTGACAGCTATCAAAATAGAAGACCATTCTCTCTTATTTACCCCTAATTGAAAAAGAAAGAATTGCCAGATGCAGAGGGTGACTAGGTAAAGTTTGGAAAGTCCCAAGTATCACTCTACCCTGTTTTTCCACTCAGGACTGTCTCTTTCAGATTGTCTTCCTATATTTTGCCTAGCATTATGTAAGTATTCTATGCAACAAGGGCTCTCCCCCTTTGAACATTAGAGATCAGGTTTATATCGTAGTATAAGGCTGGTTAGCCTTAACAGCTGCATCCAATAGCAAGAAAAACAGAAAATACGTAATATTGGCACTGCTGTTTATTACTGGTCATACATGAGCCCTCCTACTCTGCATCACTTGCTTCTGCTGTAGACAAGAACATTTCCGAGCACCATTAGGAGCAAAAAGTTATGTCTGCTCCATTCAAGTTGCAACTGTCCAGTGGCAGAACAGGCTGCACAGAGAACTCCAAGTGCCGAATTAGGAGAGGAATATACAGTGGAGACTTCTCTTGCAGATAAAGGAGGGTAATTTTGACCTTAGAATATAATGAGTAAGATACTAAGCTAGAGTCTGAAGTGCAAGAATCCACCTATCTCTTGGGAAATCCTGTTTGCTCTGTGATAACACAATAATGCTGGAAACAGGCAGGCACTGATAAAGATGCAGTACCACATACAAGGCAGGTATAAGCAGGGTGACATTGCTAAACAAAGCAGAACACTGCCTACTTTCACCAGACTTTAATTTTAACTCTAATATTTTGCAAGGGCTTACCTGGAACTGTACCTCAATTAAATATTCATTCATGAGAAAAAGCTATTTGTGTTTCATAGCAAACAGCTCATACACAATTTACAAATGCCTACATATATCCTTAATTAGTTTTCAACAACCCTGCTGAACACTGAGGGCAAGCTAAATCCATTTTATGTCAAGGCTGCAGATACACAGTCATCTTATCTAATCAGCCCCAGCTGCCTTAAAGCCAGTAACTCAGAAACAAAGAGGCTACCAAACCAAATAACTTCTGTGAGGCCTTGCTGGAAGAGAAGGGGATTGGGTTGATTACTGCTCACCTGCCACACTGAGGCATGCAGGCAACCCGAAACAAAGGGAGTTTTCAGTGCTTCCCAATGACACACCTAGTTTGTGAAGTAATTGCCTCTGACGCATGACACTAAAGATAAACAGCAAGTCTTGTAGCATGTTGGCTAGCAACTCCTCAAAACACTTGGGAAAATAATATCATCATGCTACCTTTAAAATAGCAGGTGAATTTCACCTGTTTGCAGCAGGTAGCTCAGGACCTAGGAACTAAATCGGTACCATTTGAGCCTTCAAAATAGAGCTGAAGTACTGCCTTATTTGCTTCTAGGCAGAACATGGCTCAGCTCGGTGTTACACTTACTTAGTAAGCTTATTATGATTTAAAGGTGGCATGATGAATTATTTGCTCTCTTTTAATATAAGACAAATAAAAGATGAGGGGGAGAAATCAATAACATGTAACCATATGATCTCCTTCTGTGCTATGGTTTCATCTGCATGACCTCTCCCCAACTGCAAGCAACGCCTATGTAGCCACATCTGTTGGCCCACTGTTTTGACATTCAAGTGCTTACAGTGTGGGAGGAGAAGGGTGAGGTGCTGCTGGACTCCAGAAGTGGGGTGCTGTGTCCCTTCACCTGGTATCAGTTGAAGGTGAGGATCTGGTGACACTGGAGCCAGTGGTTCATGAGCTAATTGTTTAGCTCAATTGTTTAGCTCAGTAGGTTTAATTGTCTTGAAGCAGTAATAACATTGTTCTTGCAGCAATCAGACATGAAGTAGAGTTTCTGTATCAAATAAGTTTGTCTTGTTTTTCCCAACTATGTCATTTGGCCTTATGGACTTTGCTTTGGGTGGTTTAGTGCAAACACATGTCCATCAGAGACCTTCAGATACTTGGCTTGGATTATCTCCAAAGCCAGCCCCAGCTTCAACCTGGATCTGAGAGAGACCATGTCACAATTTAAGGCAAGGTGGCAATAACAGACCAGGAGCACAAGAGCTGGAGACACCTTGTAGATGGGTTGAACCACGTCTCTAAGACCTGCTATGCTGTTAAGTGTAGCATTTTCCTATGAGAAAGTGGGTTGCACTGCTTTGTGCTCCGACTGTGATCTGCTTGCCAGGGCAGATGGAGACTGAGGTGAAAGTCCAATGTCAGCTACGTCCTTCTTTTGTAGAGCTCAGTTTTAAGGCCAAATGCTGTGAACACTTGGGATGCTTTTACAATAAGGGCTTTGCATAGGCCATACCAGGCAACATGGCCTGTTTTTGACACAGTGTGTAGAAGCCCAGTTGACCCAGTCATGGCCTCAGTTAAGTGTGTCTGAGTGCTTAGGGCCAAGAGCCACGAGTGGCTTCTCACCCACTGTCTGTGGAGAAGCTGGTCATTGAGGCCTGTTTGTGAAAGCCCGCGAGAAGGGCTCAGCCATGACAGCCATGACAGGCCAGGCTTGCAGGGCTGTGTCCCTGCCCAGCCCCCCATGGCTGCTTTGCCAGGCAGGACAGCAGCACAGAGTGGGAAAACAGGGAGTCCTGGCCGCTGGCCCAGCTTCCCTTCACCCGCCCGGCACTGTGTGGCAGGAAAATGCCAAAAGGGCCTTAGAGACAACAACAAAACAGGGTGTGCGTCTGCAGCTGATTGGCAGGGTGGGGTAACAGCCGGACACTTGCACAGAAAGGCAGCAGCTCACAGGCAGGGACCCTCTGTGGAGGAGATGTGCCTGGGGGGCTCAGGGGCATCGCGGAGAGCTGCCCCTGAGGTGCTCCCAGAAAGCAATATGGACAAGCCTCACGAGTGCTTCACCCATGCTATTTCTCTCTGGGCGCAACCGTCTCTAGCAACGCAGCATTTTTTCCAGTTGCGTTCTAATTGATTGCAACTCTCCTGATCCATGTAGGAGGGTGTCCCATAAGCAATGCCACAGCATGGAATGATTTTATACAGTGTTATCTTTCCATGTATCTAAACCTGCTCATTGCCTGTATTGCTCTCTATACCCTCCACCCTGTCACCTGAAATAACTGCTCACTCATCACTGTAGTGGGTTTAGCTGTGTTGTACAAATCCAGAGAGATAAGGAACTATATTCCTTAGATAGCAGCACATACTCTTGCACAAAGTTCTTTCTTGTCTCAGAGTTCAGTCTGTACCCTTATTTAAAAAAAAAATGAATGTAACAAAAAACCCCTTTTCACAGGAATTACCTTAAAATGCAGCATGCAATTCATTAGTGCAGGACTTCTGAAAAAGTGGTGTTGTTTCAAGTAAGATTACGGCCACCATTTTCCCCATGGTTGCCAATGTGCAGTATTTGAAACCATCTCTTTTTTCTGTGTTTCAAGCAGCAATTAAGTATTGTGTTTCAAATGCCACCACACAGCAAAGGTGAGTAAATAATGGCTTAAATGAGAAGTAAGTTTTGTTTGCTTTTGCAGGTGTTAAATTTCAGCAGGACAATCTAACTCAAACAAAGCCCTAAACAAAAGTTACTGGAATTCGTGACTGACAACCTGAGTTTCATGTTAGACAAGGCAGATAATGAAAATTATCTCTCCTGGCTCAAAAATGTCTAACCACTGGTTTTTACCATGGCTGTAAAATTCTGAGAGTGAGTTTTTTAATTTAGGGTGTAACATTTTTGTTTAAAGTTTTGTTTTAAACTTTTGTTTAAAGTTTTAATGCATGGGAAAAACAACTGCAGCAACTCCATGTAGTTAAACTATTTATTTCTGTAATGAGTATCCTTAAAAAAAAAAAAAAAAGAACAACCTTCCCTTGAGAAGAAATGCAATGCTACATATCTAGTATCCAGATGGATACAAACTCACATCCCGTAAGCAGTCTCAGAACTTTAGGAAAAAGGTAACACAAAGGTAACTGAGTCATTTTTAGACCCAATAATTAATTTTGTGGAACCCACTCACAGGAAACTCAGCTGCAGGAAACCCTGCTTGCAGAGAAGAGAATGAAAGCAGCAAGTTGTTTCAATGCAAACTACTGATGCTTGTGAGCCCCTTCCCCCAGGACTCAAGCTTGCAATCCTGCCCCAATATCAAAGCCCTTCAGGGTCAAGACAGTGGGACCAGGCCTGTAGTTGAGAGGTTTACTGAAGAAAATTCCATGACTTCACTATGACAGGCTCCCATTGTAATTCTTAATTGGTTACTTTAGATTACTCTCTCAACCAGCCCTTGTTAATGTGAAATGATAACCTTGAACTGTGTTTATGGTTTAAGTATTATCCAAAGACCTGCACGCAGCATACAGGGACAAAGTCAGAAACTATTTTGCGCTTGTATGAGGTCAGAATCAGGGTGATTCTGTCAGCCTGATCAGAGGATCGCAGTAATTCAGTTGTTTATGGGCCTTATCAAACATAAGATTAAGAGTTTGTGCGTGCCAGTTTAGAAATAGAGCTTACTGGCCTGATTCTTCTACTTTTAGCCACAGTGCTATTACCTGATTTCTTGTGCAGTCTTACTTAAACACAAGTACAGGTGGAAGAGGTGAGTTCTATGTTCTTTAGAAAATTTGAGATTACATAAATGGAACACATTAGTGGTTCTGCAATTATAAAAATCTGAGTAATAGGGGAAAGTTGAAGCAGTCCTGGTCAGAACAGCTGCCCTGTTAGTTTTCAACTGAAGCTAAAAGTCTATGTGTGTTGTTTGTCCTGGAGACAGAGGAGAAATCCTTCAAAATAGCAGATTCCACTTAGTCTGATCTTTAACATAATGATTCTCAGGTTTCTGTTGTATTTTTTTGCAATGTATTCTGTAACATTATACACATTCTATATATATGTGTTCTATATATCACAATATGTTTGTTGTTTGGGATTGGAAGGGACCTCAGAAGATCATCTAGTCCAATCCCCCATTAATTATACCTGGCTTTGACATGCACAGACTCCTTTTGCTCCTTGAGGAAGACGAGTGAGATGGCATTTGGTGGCACTGCTCAAGTGATCGAGGTCAGCCAGATTTGGCTCATATCACATAAGCAGAGAGAGGGTAAATAGGAATCTACTCTTTGAACTATTGAAGTATCTTCTAGGATTATTATTTACACAAGATTTCCAGCTTGGACCTATGGTCCTCAGCACCCATGTGCTGTTTCCTAGAGCCCTCAAAGCCTGTCTGTTCTGCTCTGCTCAGCAATTCCTTTTGCATCCTCCAACCTAAAGCTGCTTTTCCAATACTTGTTTACCCAGTGCCTGCTGTTTCCTTTCACAGCCTGTCAATAGTGCCCCTTCAAGCCACACCATTGTTCAGCTCCTCTTGAGTCTTCTCGCTCCTCTTTGAGCTCTCACGCCTCACCCCAGCTGGGATCTAAGGAGATGGCTGCACCAAGGGCCCTGGTTCTCCCCCGAGGTGAGGAGGGAGAGGAGAGCACGATGGGGTGAGGAGTGGGGTGATCCCTGTTGTTCGCAGTAAGGAAGTAAGGTGTGGCTCATCTTGAATTTGCCTGAAACACTCTTATCAAAGGACAGCCGGCAACCAGGAAGAAGGTTTATCAAATGACAGTTCCTTGGAATTGCCCATCCAGGCCCTACAACAAAGGCTGGGCCTTATAGGATTAAGAGTTTTGTTCTGTGTAATGTGGTTGATAAAAAAAACTGCCCATAAACAAGGTGAGCTGGTTCCAAGTGTTCTGGGCTGAGAACAGACTCCTGTGGGAAACACAAGGACCTTCAGTGGAGCATGTGTATGGGGCAGTACACACAGGATGGAAAGGGCCTGCTACAGCAGCCAGTAAGCATTATATTATCCTAATAGCAAAACAAGTTGGCTTTACTATCTTCATGTCTTATTTTTCATTAATTATTAATAATCAGTTAATACAGCAGTGAGCAGAATGTACCATAAAGGAAGTAATTTACTGCCTGCTTTACAATAGTGCTATGTAAACACTTGAGTTGCATTAAGTACTGCATTTCTATGGGAGTAGTGGCACATTTGGGTGAGCAAACACAACCCTTCAGAGAAAACCAAGCACTCGTGGTCCAGCCCCAGCCTGCACTGCTACCAGCCCGTGACAGTGGGAAAATAAATCAATGTTGTTAATGAAAAATTGAGGAACCAAAAATGATCCCAACATGCTCTTTAAAACTTAGTGTTTCTATTATTTCCACAGGACTTCTGCTTCATACTTGCGTTAGAGAGGCCCCAGCCTTACTCCAAAAGTCTCATGGATTTCAGTCAGCCAGGAGCAGGCCTAGGATGGGCACCTGAAACCAAAAGGGACCATGGTTACTTCCCAGCATCTGAGTGATTTCTTATAAGCACCTTAAAATACTCTTCAAATATTAGAATTATTTATAAATATATAATAGTACAACCCCTGTATTGTCCTATCTGCCTGTGTTTGAGAGGCAGATTTTCCCGTGTTCTTGTTCCCTAAATCACAGGCCAGGATTCAAGCAACATTATTCAATTGTTTTTTTCTCCATGGATGTAACACCGTTTCTCGCAGTGCAGTTTCACTGCTGAACAGAAAACAGAACTCACCCAGACAGAGACTCAGATCTGCAAGACCCTCAGATTTGCAGTTTTTTCTTTGCCTTAAGGCACATACGTGAACTGTTTGTATCTCATTGTGAGGCTACTGACTGCAGCTCATCCTTGAAAACAGCATCCTCCAGAATTCAGCAAAATTACAATTCCTGTTTAACCCTGTATAGTTACTCAGGAGTCTGACTGAACTGGAGCCTGAAAGAAGCACAGGTCCAGCAGGCGTTCCTGTAGCTGCTCAGGGATAATAGCTGACTAATCTGCACAGGGAGAGCTGATGGACAACTTCTAGTGGCTTCTTCATCCTTAACATTTTTAGAATAATTTCAATAGGTGCCTGTACATCGTAAGTCACTGTGGCATACATACTGCCCTGTTTTCTTGCAGGCATAGGAGCTCTGAATTTTTACTCTCCACCCTCCCACATTCCGGTGCAATTCCTTTCCTTAATGAGCACACACACCAAATGACCTCTGTGTTCCCTTCTGCAAAATTGTGCACTGTTTCCCTGAGCTCTGGAGCTCACATTTTCATGATGCAATTATTTTCCTGTGCAGCAACAGTTGCAACAAGACTGGTTTTGCAAAACAGATTTTCAGCCTCTCATTAGGTTGATGAGAATTTGGTCAGCCTGGTAAGAAATCTTTTGCATGTGGCAAATTAATTTTATTTAAGCACCCCTTTACCGTAGTCTTTTAAAAGAGCCTTCTGAATGCAAAGGCAGACACTACTGCTCAGTCTACACTTCCCTGTGCTTTACTAAATGTTTACTAATGAGGCAGGTATAATCTGATTTTATGCAATTGATCATGAAAATGTGTTAACAACTGAAACCTAAAATGAACATCTTGCATGACCATAACATCATTTGCATACTTTTCTCATTTACAAGCTGTTCCTTAACAATTACAGTTCATTCTTTGTCATTCTGGAATCTCAGAAAACTCTGAGCAGTGTACTACCCTGGTGACCAAGGCACTGGCAAGGCAGAAACTGGATCTATGTAATTCTTAAACACTACTCATGGATCCTTCTTCCCCCACAGCAGATGAGATTCAGTGAGTGCAAAACTTCACTGACATTTTTGATGATGCCTTTCATTTGCATTGGTGGCAAAACTGCTCATCTCAATAACCTACAATTGTTACATTTAAGTGATAAAACCCACATGAATCAACACCTCCACTAACAATGCAGTTTCACTCTTCTAATGTTGGGGAAATAATTGCATTTTACTTTTGGCACAGGTTCTGATTTAATTCCCAGTTAAGTCAATGGCAGCCTGGAGAATCAGTGTGCTTCAGGGACAGGGGATAAACCCAGCAGTCAAGGTTTATTCTCCAAATATTAGCAGAAGTGATCTGCTTATCAGGTAGTTGATATTATTAGCTTGAAGGCAATAAAATCTTTGCATCCAAATAGAAGCTTTTGAGAGATCCTAGTTGACAGATAGATTTATAAACTGATAATACAATCTTGAATTTCTTCTTAAACTTTGGTTAATTAAAGCATTTGGGAAGTGTGGATCTTTCCAAAACCACTTATTGAGTAACAATACTGAAATGATGTTGCCTACTCAGGAACCTTACTGTCAATGAACTTTGACTTTTCAATCATTGTAAACTGTCTTTAAATTAAGATGATTATAAAACTAGAATATAGTTTTATTTTTGTTTGGATAAAGCAAAGCAAGGCACATGACATGGACTAAGCTAACCAGACATGAGGCAGATCTATACTAAAACTGCAAACTTTACTTTCTGCTCCCTCCTAAACTTTTTCCCCAGTAAACACAATTTCACAGTGGGCTTTATAAAAAAATCCATGAATCTTCATGCACCGAGGACACAATCTTGAATATACTGAAATTCTTGAAAAGACTCTCATAGGCTTCGATGGACTTGTAATCAAGCTCTGAATGTGAGAGGCAAGAGACTAACAAAATTTCATTTTCTAGATATGATCAACAGTGATGGAAGCACCCAGCTCTGTGAAATGCTGTGTAAAACTTTATAGTACACTGCTGTATACAGCTTGACAGTGGTACAGATGTGACAGCCTGGGAACTGCTATAGTACAGAACAGGGCAATTCCTGAGTTAACTGCCTTCTGGAAGAAGACTTTCTTTTAATGAATTAGCGGGCAGCATATGCTGGGAGGAATGCATTTCTCTGCCTTTCTTTCAACAGTGCTTCACATATAAATTCACATAAACCATGATACACCTCTAAATATATGTATCAAAGATGTATCACCAGGATTGCTCTTGAGAAACTACAAAGCATTATCAGGCAACTAGTAGCATAATCTTCAAACAATTCAATACTTCTGAGAATAATTTTTAAGCCATAAGTTCTGAAATCCTACAACAGAGTTGGACAAACAGAAACAGCTTCTGCAAAGTTTATGTATTGCACTCCACTTGCCAAAAATGTGGTCCAAATCAGGAAACGGTGTGAACTAAACCAGTCAAAGTCCAACAAATTAATATTTTACCATAGCTGTCAGCAGACAAGACTGTAAAAAGTCCTTCTTCCTTGTCTGTGTGCTTAGCATGTGGTAGGCCAACCACCTGGCAGGAGCTGTCCATGAGTGTCTTGGCTCAGGCTCCAGATTAACGCAGATCTTGCCTGCACAGACAAATTCCTGTGGGAGATGAAGGGTTTACACAAATCAGTATTTCAGGGACACACCAATATGTTGTTGCATTTCCAGCCTGCCTGGCTGCCTGAAGATGCACTGGCTGTAGAAAACTGGGGATTTCCCACAACATCCACCTCCACATGGCTTGACTTCTGCATCATCCTCCTGAGAGCTACATGCAAGAACTCCAAGGATGCTACAGTTAAAGGAGGCAATTAGCACTGTTTGTTCAGTCTCATGCTACATTTGCTAAGCTAATACTTGCAATTGCACCTTTCTCAAAGTGCTGTTTTAGTTGAACACAGTTTGGTGAACCGGAGAAACATCCACACCCATGTAAGAACACCAAGCAACTGGACCTTGACACCACTGTTGAGCTCTTTAACCACATGAAATGGCAATCTGGTCTTCCATCTTTCCCAATAGAATTTTCCAACTTTAATCTCAGGTGCATGCTGGTGTACCAGCAGGCCTACTGGAGACATGAGGGCTGCAGCATACATCCCAACTATAATCACAATCTGTTTCTATAAACACAGCATGACAGTTTTTATGGGCCAGGTGTTCTGAAGGCTATTTGTGAGTGGCACCGAGTCTTGGATACATATTTAGCCCATTCATAAAATGTTCACAAAGCCCTTGTGCTATATGCAAAAAAAAATAAAATAAAATAAAAAATCCGCAGGGACCTGATCCATTGGACTCTGGGTCATTTGGGTCATTCTGTCACGGAGGAGTGGGGATGTGAGGATGCTCTTATCAAGAGACCAAAATAAGTAAAGCCAAAATAAGGTTCCACATCTCGAGATGGACACAACCAGGCCACTTCCTGCAGGTTCATTTCACTGGTGTCAGGGGTATGTGGAGGTATCACTGCACGCTTTCAGACCTCAACCAACACCTAAGCCACCTGTGACCGCTGCATGTGGTGCCTCCCACCCCACCTCTCCTGAGGTTCATGCCTAAGCCCAGCTGCTCTTGAAAAACCTTTCATCCCCTTTGCTGCTGCAAGGACATGGACAGACAAGCCACAGTAGCATCACGGGGTGTTCTCCCCTTCTGCCTTGAAGGATAAGGACAAAACCCCTGAAACAGGTCGCTGACCAACCTGCCCACAGACACTTGGCAATTCCACCCTCAGGCGCTGCCCCCCCCCAGCCCCGCCGCCATTTTGAGCTGGGAGCTGAACGGCCCGCAGGTGGCAGAGAGCCTCGGGGCAGGGACAACCCGTGTCTCCCACACCTCCAGTTGGGAAGGAAACCTCAACCTTTCTCCCCAGCACGCTGAGGATCTGAGGGAACGGCCCCCACTGCGGACAGCGCCTCCAGAGGCTGCCCGCCGGTGCCCCACGCCCCCCCCGGTCCTGGCCCAAGCGACCTGCGCATGCGCGCAGCCGCCGCTGGCGCCGCACCCCGGCCGCCCCCCGTGTCACCCAGGGGAAGGCGGGGAGCGCTGGGACTTCGCCCTGGGAGAGCCGGTGTCGTCACAGGGGCGGCGGCCAATGGGCGGGCGCGATTAAAATAGCGCACTATAAATAGCAGCTCGCGGGCAGCCGTTGGTGCAGGTGCGGGGGTGGTGCGGTGGCGTGGTCGTCGTGCTTCCCCGCCGTGCTCCTCGTTCCCCCTCCCTGCTCCCCGTTCCCCCGCCGTGCTCCCCGTCCCCCCTCCCTGCTCCCCGTCATGGCTACCGGCCGATGTCCCGAGGAGCTTGCCGGCGGGCGGCGCCGGAGGGGGGCGCGTCCCACGCCCTCGGGAGTGGCCCTGGGACAGGGCGTTGACACCCTTGGGGCCTTAGTGCCTGCACTCGTCCCTTCGTCTCCCTTCAAGGACTCGGTGACTCTTCCTGCTGGTTTTAGTTGTTTTCTTCCTTTAAAGTGTGTGCTCCTTCTCTCTCTGAAGCAACTGAGGGTGGCCCGTGTCATGCCACTGTGGAAAAGCACTGTTCGTGGCAGTCATGGCTTGTGCCTGCTCTTAAAATGACATCTGTTTAAGATTGGAGACTGGCTGCTAGGAGCAGAGGAAGTGGAGTGATAAACCTTATCGTGTTGGCCTATATTCTTCCATCTCTCCTCCATTAGTCTGAACCAGGCTGCGACAGAAAATGCTTTCAGGGGTATTACAGGGCCTGGCCCTTTCTGTGTGAGATACTGCTGGAAAGATGTAGGCCTGTCCTGCTTGGGGTTTACTGTTCAGGCCTCCCAATCCTATTCAGGCATGCACAATGAATGCATAAACCCATATCCAACAGTGGAGAAACATAAGGTGAGGTTTTCTTTTTATCCCTTTTCCCTTTGGGAAAGGTGGGGATGCATCATATGAAGGTGAGTAGAGGAGAACTGTGTTAAAACATGACTGATAATGAAAGCAAATGGTCTGCCATTTGAAGATTTTTGCTTTATTTTTAATATATGATCAAGAAAACGTTAATATGCCAAGTTCCTGGCTGTGTTCAATACTACAAGTACTAGAATTGCAGTGGATCACTTAGATGTGTTCCTACTTGCTCAAACTGTACTGGTTTTGTGGAAATACACGCCAGTTCTTGGTCTGTGCTGTGTAGTTGTGTCACACATGTTCTCAGCATACTAATCACATATACTGCATATATTAGATAAAGTATCGGCTGTAGGATCATCAGGGTGGTTTTTATTTATTTATTTATTTATTTATTTGTGAGAACTTGGTAACATAATAAAGAGCATGCATTTGCTGTTTGGGAAGATACCATGCAGTATATTTTATATAATTATGTATACAGATACTTTCACACAGCTGATGAATTATCTGAAGTTTATTCTCTGTTTTTTACAAAGTTGCCCCTGTATTCAAGGAAAAGTATTTACTGAAATGCTTAACATAGCAGCTGGAGGGGAAGAAGAATCATCAAATGGAATTATGAGGTGGCAGGTTCGGAAGAAGGCACCTCTTCACACAAAACCCAATTAAATCTTGGAACTCATTGCAACAGGATGTTGGGAATGTCAGAAATTCAAAAAGCAATTAGGCACGGTCATGGAAGAAAAATCTGTGCAGGGACGTTCAACACAAACATCTCTGATTCAGGAACTCTTTGAGGTGCAAATCCGCATCCTGTGCATGTGTTTTGGGGAGCAGCCTCCCCTGTCTTCCTTCTATCATTAAGTGGTTCCTGTTGGCAGCTCTAGGTGATAGAGTCCAGGACTGGACTAGAATTGCTGCTGTTCTGACCCAGCACAGTCATCTCTATGTTTAACTGTCATTTCATGCAATGTGCTGTGGGTTTTTTTTGTTTGTTTGTTTTATTTTCGTTCTTTTTCCCACAGTCTTTAATCAACCATCAAAACCAACAATTCTTGCAATAAACATTTGTGATACCTAAATGTTTCCTTATGCTCTGAACATCTCTGTTCTTTCTTGCCTGTAGCTTTGACTGGGCTCTGGATGATTATTTTGCTGTGTGTTTGCATAAAGCTGAGCACTGGTCTGTGCCTGTATTTCCTATACAATTATTTGATATAAATATTAATAATTTGTATGTCTGAAGAGAGCCACATGACAGAAAGTTTGCTGCTCATATAAACATCCCAAGTAAGAGACAATGGAGCTCAATCTGGTCCTCATTTGCTGACAGAATTAGCCAGATGTGCTACTTGTGAAATACCAGCAATACCTGCCTGCAGAGTTAAAAATTCCGTGATCTGCATCTGCAACGCTCGTGTTTATTACCTAAGAGCGTGGGACTTGACCTTGCAAACCCGCTGATGCTGAAGGCTGACATAAAGAGTGAGATGTCAGCGTAGCAGAACAGGCATGGGGGGCTGCTTGGTGCCAGCCAGAGGTGTTCCCCAGCTCTACACCCATGTGTGGTGGTGCCTTCAGCAGAGAGGATGGGGTGTCTCCAAGGGGGTGAAGGGGTTGAGAACCATGAGCCTACAGCAGGCTCTGAAACTGGAAATGAAGTCAGCTGCGCTCAGTCCTCAGCTTTTTCCTTGTTAGCAGAGAGATATAGTTGCCTTGTGTGGCACTGATAGCTCCTGTTCCCACCTTGCTGCCAGAGGCAGATGGGCTGATGTACACATTTCCCATTGAAGAGGCAGTTGTCCATATTCATGTTTTCTTTCCATAGACAAGCCTAATTTTAGTGGTCAGGAATGGAAGTGCCCAGAGATCACATGGGGAGTGGGAGTATGATCATCCCATTGTATAAGATGGGGACAGACTTTTTAGCAGGGCCTGTTACGACAGAACAAGTGGTAATGGTTTTAAACTAGAATAGGGTAGGTTAAAGCTAGACATGAGGAAGAAATTTTTTACAATGAAGGTGGTGAAACACTGGCACAGGTTGCCCAGAGAGGTCGTAGATGCCCCATCCCTGGAAACACTCAAGGCCAGGCTGGACAGGGCTCTGAGCAACCTGATCTAGTTGAAGATGTCCCTGCTCATTGCAGGGGGTTGCACTAGATGACCTTTGAAGGTCCCTTCCAACCCAAACTATTCAATATTGAACAATATTTGGCACAGATCTTCTGAAAAAGCCCCGATTCCTCTCTTGCCACTATAGTTTGTCATACTTATTTTAAACACAATGGAAATCCAGTGTGTCAGACCTAGGGCAGGAGGGATGACCCAGGGAGAAGACCCTTCCCCTAAGGAGCTGTGAAGAGAGGAAGGGTATGTGATTCTTCTGAGGAGCATCCTTGCCTGTACCTGTCTGATGAATGCTTCAGTGCAAATGGAAGGAAATGCAGCAGAACCTGCTGATCACTCTACTAGCAAGATGCACTCTCTGGGTCAGTGCATGGCAATTTTTGTTGGCATGGGAGCAAGACAGGCTTCTTTGTAAATTCTGATGCTATTGCTATCTTTAAGTTATGGCGCACTTAAATAATTCCCACTCAGCCAGAGAACCATGACTGCCTGGCTGACTATAGAGCACAGTCACGTCCTTCTACCAGCAGAGAGTCACTTGCAAAAGGTGCCTCAGGGATGGCCGCTGTAATATTTTTCTTTTAAACTTGGGTACACCTTATCCATGTGAAGAAATACTTTTCATCAAATAAGCATTCCTGGTGCTCACACTGCTGTTATCATTAAACAAATATTGTATTTAGGGAGTATGGAAACAGGTTCATGAGGTTTTTTTTTACCAAACACAGCCATTAGCTGTTGACAAAAGAGCACAGATTGCACCACACTTTAGGGCTAAAATAATTGGTTCCCCTATTCCAATATATTCTGCAAATTTATTGTGAGATAATTTTTACAGTGTAGTATTATCTTCATTGCACATTTATTTTCTTAAATGCAGACTGTAAAGTGTAGATATGATTTACAGGTTTGCGTTATATTTGCAAATTCTAATGAAGTAAATATCTAAATGTAACTTCTGAAGTAACTTTCCATAAGTTACTTACTTATACCAGCTGGAGGGTGAAATCCCAAGCAGCATACACTAAAACACCTTAGGCTGACCTTACAGTCTCTTGACAATTTTATACCATAAACAAACAAAGAAACAAATTCTTCGCATTCTGCTTTTTAAAAAATGTTGTTATGAAATCAGGAGCATGTTTTTTTAGATATGGCTAGACCTGATTTCTTTTCTATAGTTGTGTACTTTTTACATCACTTCAAGTAAGCAAGGACACAGACTTCCTGAACAGCACTTCTTATGTTATGTGAAAATGAAATGTGATATATTAGCTTTGAAATTTCTCTTAAATGTTTTTGATCCCTCATAAGCCAATATTCCTGAATTATTGCAATGGATACAATTAATTAATTTTTCTTGTAGCAATTTAAGAATAAAAATAAAGTCACTGCCAATTTAAATACATCAATCCATCACTCTCCAACTAAATTTTCCAGCTAATAAAGCACAAGGCAGAAGTGGCAGAAATGGAAATCTTCCAGTGGACCACTTCCCTCTTGGGCAATTTCCAAAACAAATATTTAAATCAGCATTTGGATGCTTGAATCTTTTCACAAATATCTACAGCAATCCTCTTAGTGATACTAAATCTCTAGTAAAGATATGACAAGACATGTAGTAATGAGTAATCCCTAAACCTGACATATAACATTCCAGTAAAGAATCTAAAACATTTGCAGTTCTCACAAGCCACATCCTAATGTCCTTTTTTATTTCTTTTAATCTAGATAAAGTTAGACATAATGAGACTGATTATACGAAGTCATGACAGGAATCTCCATCCTTGTGGAAATAAAACCAGTGTGAAATCTTGGTCCCATTGACTTCAATACCTAAACCAAATTTCACTGCCAACCTTCGACTTCTGTCTTGTGTGTCATCAAAAGAAACTGAGCAATTGTTCTCAAATACTAACAGGCAGGTGTGGTGAGCATGAATAACTTTTATTTCAGCTAACATGTATTTGGATACTTTTAGGAATTAATGATAAATGAAAAATATAGCATGGTATGTTGAATTGTTGTGACTTACAAAACAGAGGAGTTTACAGAGGAATATTCCAGCTTTAGAAAGTGTCTGTGGTCTGCTAGCCTAATTTTAACCTCAAACCATCCAACTGCAGACAGTTTAACAAATTCAAATCTACTGTCCTCAGACCACTGAGTGGATTTGTTGGTGGTTACATCTCATTACTTCTTGTTTTCAGCTACTTACAGAGAGATGTAAATACCTGACACTTTCCAAGGGAGATTTTCTATGTAAGCAATAGCTGCCCTGATTGTCACTAGATGTCCTAGCCCAGGATGGAGGGAAGGCAGGGTCTGCCTGGGAACCGACATGTACAGGTGGTTCAGTGAAAGGTCTGGAGGTTCCTTTGGAGGGTATGAGATGTGGAGCAGGTTCTTGTCTCTTCAGGTGTCATTCCCGACATCTCACTCTCAGACTGGGATCTGGCCTGCTGGGTTAGCACACGTGGCAGGTAACTCTCCAAACCTGAAGAGCCTCAGGAACAGCAGCCATTGCTTCCTTGTCTGCTGAGATGCCCGTGAGAGGCTGTCAGGACAGAAGAGGCAAAAGTGATGATAGCTTTCCTGTCAGGCATTTCCTGGCACCCTGCTGGGTCCCCAGCCCAACCTGGCCAGGTCTGTCCCTTCTGCCTACCGTGGGCGAGGGGGTGAGGGCAGCTGCTGGCATCCCCTCTGTATCAGCCACATCAAGCCTCATGATGGTCTTTATAGGATGAGCCTAATCTTCTGTGTCCTGCTACAACCATTTTGGTACAAGTCAGAAAGTAGAACTTTATTACCATTTCAGGTTTTTGATTTTGACCTGGTGCTATGGAAAGCATGTTTTTTGGTACCTCACCAGGTTGCGTCAGTAAGCCTGACACTGGTCTCCTGGTGGCTCCCACAACTATATGTTTAGGGAAGCCTATCTACCCTACCCTAAGCGTATCTCCATCCAACCGACGGAGATTCCGGCAAAAATATTACACAACCCGAAATGCATGATAAGCATGAACAATGCTAGGAAGGGCTTTACACTGAATAAGCTCCACATGACAAATACGAAATTGATGTCTGCAGTGTCAACCACCCGTGGCCATGGTGCAAACAGTGGACAATAGGTGGGTGTGCAAGCCTGCCTTTGAAGGAAGACTTTAATCACGGGTAAATGCGCTTTACTTTAGTGTTATCAGTGACATCTAGTGGTAATAGACAGTAAACTCAGTTTAAATCTTGAAGGCTATGTATGAGTTTAAATGTCTAATCCCAATTGAAGTATTTAACGAAGTTATATTTCCCAAAGTGTATTTCTTTCTGACATAGCCATATAATGACCGTGCTCCATGCATGGAGCAAGGACTAACCAGGAACATGCCTGTACACAGCACGGTGTTTTTTGGTGGTGGGAAACACTGGAACGAAGGAAGCCACCAAAGTATTTGGTGTGTCTGAAAAGCAGTTGATGAACACCTGTTCTTTATTTTATTACTGTCAGCTACAGATAGCCTTTGTAAATATTCCAGACCCTACAGCCTTTCCAAATCAATGAACATGGCAACAATTAAACTCCCAATTTGAAATACATAACTTGAATAATGTGACAAATTAAAAAGACCAGTGAAGGCGGAGGGGCTTCACACAAAGTCGGACAGAACAGTGGTGCTGCAAAAAGCTATATTATTAATTGAGGGGTTGTTTTTTTTCACAAAAAGAAGGATTTGTCATCAATGGGAGGGAGTTTAGTGCCAGGCTACCAAAATGGTTGGGGCTGGAGCACTTGTTCTGTGCTGGGAGGCTGAGGGACCGGGGCCTGTTCAGCTGGGGCAGAGAAGGCTGCAGTGGAACCTGACAGCAGCTCCCCAGCACCTCTGAGGGGATCAGCACAATAACAGAGCCGAGGTCTTCCCAGCAGTGCATGGCAAGAGGATGAGAGACAATGGTCACGAGTTGAAACAAGAGAGGTTCAGTTTGGGTTGAGGAATCCCTTTCTCACCTTGCGGTCAGTCAGGTGGTGCATCAGGTCACTCAAAGCAGCTGTGCAGTGCCTGTCCTTGGAGGTTTTCAAGACCCAGTTGGACAAAGCCCTGAGCTAAGTGATGTGTGGGCTGAAGTGAGGCACCACACACCCTAACACAGCCACTGTTTTGACAGTGCTTGAGGACCTACACCTCTCCTTTTTGTACCTGCATGGCCACATGTCTCCTCTCTCTTCTTGGGTAAAGAACAGAGAAGATTTTCTGTCCGGAAAAGAATCTTCATGACATCTATGTACACCTCTCCTGCTGCTCTTCTGAATGTAGCTCTACAAAGCAAAAGATGCAGGACTTCGTTGTGATTTTTAAACCTGACAATTCAGTAAGGCAAACAATATCCAAGAAATGAACAGTAAAATGACTATTGTGAAGCCAAAACCAAAACTCAATGCTCAAAACATACACCAGGCATCTGTGCATGCTCTGATGCCATGTTCTCTGTAAAGTCTGCTGCTCTTCTTGAATATGGCTCCCAAAAGGACGTTTCACTCTACAGACTTCTGAAGCCAGTGTCTAGAGCTTTAAGTTTCAGCTCACCTTGGAGAATAAACAGCTCACAGAGGAGTTAACTTTGATAAGACAAGTGCAAAAAGGACACAGATAGCATATCAGCTATGCTGAAAATCTGTCTTTCTTTTCATAGCCTGTTCATCCTAAGAAGCAGTGCAAAAAACAGAGACCTCTGGATCTGTTAGTTTGAAGAATGGTGCTCTGTTTTGAGCCCTGCCAGAAAGATCCTTGAGGCATCAGCACATCTGCAGCAGAATGTGCTTGGGGCAGATGTTTAACATTGGGATTTAATTTTGTTTTTTGAGTATTGTGATTTTGAACTTCTGGGAAGTATTCCTGTAGAAAAACAGTACAATAACGTATTGAATCGTCTGCAACTCTCTTTATTTCCACAGATGTATTCCCATATTAAATTTAAGAATTTGGCCCAGCAGCCCCAGTCTATGAAATTCCCCCCAGTTGATTCTCATACCTGTGTAGTTGTTTATGTGCTCTGGTGACTGCTCAGCCGAGGCAAAGATAGACAAGGTAGTGTCCTCCCCAAATATTTTTGAGCAGTTATGAGAAACTTCACTGATGCTGTCACCTGCACACAGATGCTGCAAACTAATTATCTGCCTCAGTACAAACAAGACACCATCAGCCACAGCTTTGGCCTTGCTGTCCAGAGCACCCATGGGTGGCAATGCTCACCGGGTGCCTCTTGCTCTCTGTTGCAAAGTATTCAAGAGCTGTGATACAACTGAGGGACACCCCTGATGTCCAGCGGTGCTGTTTTGTTCAGCTTTTGCCATGGCAGTGGGATTCCTATGGATGACTTTGACCTGCCCCGAAGGGGGTGGCTGCTTGGTGAATTCTACAAACCTTGTCATTCATCTCCTTCTGCACTTCCAGCGGGTGCATATTGTCCACCTCTGGGCTCAGCATATTTGGTCCAACGCAGATGGCCAGATTGCTGGAATCCATCCTGTTGGTCTTGGCGTTTTGGCTGATGTGGTGGAGCAGAGACAGCAAGTGCTTGAGCAACACAAGGTTTGGTCTCAGCAGTTTGTCAGCCACCCTGCGTGAACACAAAAGAAATGTGACATTAATTCCACTTCTTTATTTGGTCAAGTGTCAATGAAACCCAGACAGATGATGCTTCCTCCAGAAAGTGGCATGTGTGTGCTTTATTCATTGCTTAGCAGAAGTATCATTCAGAAATCCCCAACAGCAGCTGTGTGGTTAATTATAAGATCTTGAATTACAACGTCTTGACTGAAAGGCAAGCATTACAGCAGTCAATGTCCTTGAGTAGATGAGATGACATCAGGAGATGTCACTGGAGGCTTCCGGAAGCACGTGAAAGCCTGTGGTTGTGCTGTGCAGCGCTGAGCACTCCAGTCAGCATCCACATCTGCCCTTTCTAAAGAGACAATCAAGGCTGTGATCTCCACGTGCCCAACTCCACCAGCAGATGTGAAGGCTCCTTGTCAGCGCCTGTCCCACAGCACAGTGACTACATTAGCTGAGACACTGCAGCCTCTCTCCTCTTCCTACACGACTCATTTTGTAGGGCAATCTCAGATACTCTCAGGAAGTGCTGCTGCTAGAGCCCTCTAACACCAAACTCATGGAGCAATAGCAAGCTGGTATAAATGACAGGCTTTTAAGTGAGATTTCCCATTTCAAGAACTGTCACTGGCCTCTACCAGCCTCTCCAGCACATTGGGCTGGTTGCAAGTCTTTCTGGTTACAGAACTTACTCTTTCAATTCTTCAATTTTTTCCTGCTTGCTTGGTCAGAGGAGCTCACTTTCAAGCCCAGTGCCAGCAGGGCACAGATTTGCTTTTTCCCAGGGCTCACACAGGGCTGGGGGTGGCTCTGCAGCCCAGGAACCATCAGGATCCCCTAAGATGCAACTGAATGTGAGGGGTGAGGAAAACTGAGTGTGAGGGGTGGGAAAAGAGGGTCCCTGAGGGGGTTATGAAGGACTCAGAGACACATGGCTAAATCAGGGCTGTGCAGCCAGTGCCAGGTGAACCTGGGGAATGGGAATATGGAGAAGGCCAGGAACATTCTCTCCAAAAAGCCTATGGGCTTCTGTTGCTGAATGCTTAGTGTAAAAGTGGTTCAGGCTCTCAAGAATCTTTTGAAAAAGACACTTCTGTGTTTGTGGTTGTTTGACCCATCAGCTCCGGAGTTGAGATGACACAGAAATGAAGGTGAGTCTGGGCCTCTGGAGGGGCTGCTGCACCCCAGGGCATGGGGGCTGACAGACAGCTGCTGTCTGCACATGGGTCTGCACAGCCAGGGCTTGGGCACTACAAAGCACCTGACTGCTGCTCTGCCAGCTGTGTTTTTTTGAGCATTGAGGAAAAATGCAGTTCTGGATGTGTCAGCTGGATGGAAATGGCTTTGTCTTTGTGTTTGATAGGAAGCTGTCCACCCCTGTGGGTGATCTCCCCACCTCCTCACTGAGCCCTTCCTGATGCTGACCCCTCCAATTTCACTCTGCACCCATGGTGGGCCCGGGGACGGCCCCTGGGATTCGCAGCTCCCGGTCTCTGCTCAGAACCACAGCAGCATCTCCTGAGGTTGTGTGTGGGTGCAAGGGGGAGCCGAAAGTGGACAGTGGGAGACAGTGCTGCGGGCACTAGAGGGCAGGACAGGCCACAGCAATCAGGCCACAGGGACACCTAGAAACACTGATGTCACCTGTTGCACATTTCACACCCTGCACTAGTGACACCCTGCACTAGTGACAGCCATCTGGACTTCCCTCCTCTGATAGAACCCAAAGGTGTTGACCTTTTGCAAAGTCTAGTCATACCCATAACATGAGGAACGAACACTTGAGGTCACCCTACACTAAGATCACAGAATCACAGAGTTGCAGACCTCTAAAATTCACTCAGTCCAACAGCCTTCCGTGGTCACGTGTCCCTTGCTTGGTCCATGCTAAGGGCTTTCTAACTGCAGCTGGTGAGTACTACCATCTCTCAGCCCTGAACTAAACCATTTCAAAAAGTTAATCTGAACTGTTTCAGCTCGTCCTTTGAATGAGACTGGAGGAAAAATACATTTCCTTGCCTATATTCAAGCATTTTTTCAAGTGTCCCAGTAAGTAACCCTTGTCACCTCCTTGCTATGGGAGACATATTTTGGTGTTTTAGCTTTGCACCACCATCATGAGGTTCCTCAACTGGGAGGTGGGAGAAATGGTGCAGCACAACTCCAGCACACTTTGTGAGAGTGAAGCAGAAGCTTTAACACACAGATAGGCAGGATCCTGGACTTCTGCTTTGTGTTTTGTGGTTCTCATGGAAATTCTTCTCCAATTTTCAGGAGGAAGAAGGAAGTGGCAAAATCAAACCACGGAAAACCAGAAGTTATTCTCTGGAGCAGATCCTTCAAAAAGCTTATATCCCACATGGGCTTCAAAATACCTGGTAAAATTTTCAGAAGAGCTCAAGCTTGGAAATTATGTCCAGGGACACTGTCCACATGGAAATCCAGTCCCATAGCTCACTGGAAATGACAGGACACCCCCTTCTTGCTGCTGCTTTACATCTGAAATTTAATACACAGACACAAACCCAAATTGCATGTAGAGTAGCATGTATAAAACAAAATGAAACACTGGACAACCACCCGAAAAATGCATGCTGTGCCTTGAAAAACACAGATTACTGTGGGCTCATTACTAACCCCATGTTTACACACTACATTAAGCTCATTTAGTTTGCAGTCCCAGAGGTGCAGATGGTGATTCTTCTCCTCCAGCACCTCTGGCGGCGTTCCCAAAAGCAGAGATCCCGGCACAGACCCTCACACTGCTCCTGCCCCAGGCCTGGCTAAGTACCTGCCTACCTAAAGGACTAACATTTTCTCCTCATGGAGACCTGGAAGGAGCACTCAGCAAACATTCAACTCTACATTATGCGGTGTACTTGTAGCAATGTTTCCAGAAAGACCACATTCCACTGTCTCTTTGCTCAGGATCCACCAGCAATTCCTGTGGTGCTCTTTCGCGTAAAGGGACAAAGCCTAAAGGGCTTTCCCTGTGTCTCTCGGGCCTCCATACAGCACCATCAGAGGAGCGTGGTTGAGACAGGGACTCAAACCACATCTGGGAGCGCCATGGTTGAGATAGGGACCCAAACCCCAACTATGGTAATTGCCCTAGTCGTCAAAAAGACAGGCATTTGCAATGCCTGACATAGCAGCTTGGGATATGGTTCATGATGTACCCCTACCTTGTCAGCTGACACTAACAGAAACATCCGTCTGGGGATGATGTGAACTCCAGGCTTGGAAATAAACCTCAGGAGAGTCCCTCAAGGACCAATGGATCACTGAACAAATAACCCAGGCGCAGGTTGCCTCACCTGTGCTGCACACTGCCAGCCATCAGCACTGCAGCCAGCATTTCCCCCAGGCACAAGGCTTTCCCGTGGCCCAGTGCAAGAGTCAAGTGCTCTCTGGTGCTAAATCTCTGCCTAAGTAGGGACCCACTGGGCTGCACAAGAGCACACACAACCCCCCGGTCCCACACACATGTGAAGCAAGACACTCATTCACTCTGGGGTCCCTTCCACAGGTTCAGCAGATCAAAATTCCCAGCCCTCTCATCCAATCTGCAGAGCTTCACACAGCAAACAACACACAAATTAGAAGCTGCACAATTTTTTTTACAAAAGCTCAGGGAAAGGAGGATTATGGTGTTTGTCTTCCCAAGCCCCAGTTACGCGTGCTGAGGTCCTGCTTCCAAGGGAGTGGCTGGACATCTGCCTGCTGATGGGAAGTCATGAATGAATTCCTCTTTCTGCTTTACTTGCCCACACAGCTTTTGCTTTTCTTATTAAAGTGTCTTTATCTCAACCACAAGAGATTTTTTTTTTTATCTTATTTTCCCCACTGTCTTGCTGAGGAGGGGGAGTGAGAAAGCATCTGGGTGGGCTTCTGGCAGCCAGCCATGATCAACCCACTAGTCCTTTGTATTGCTGTCCAAAGTGGGGTATGAGATACCAACAGTTTTGAATCTGGACATACTATAGCTGTGATAGCAGTTAATTGGCAGGCTTCTGCATGGGTCACGGAGCTGACTTGATATATCATGTAATGGAGCCTAGGGCTCACCAGTGGCGCATTTCAGCTCCTGCTCATTGCTGCACCGCTTATCTCTGTGTTTAGCTACGCCTGGGAACATTCTGATAAAAGCAGTGGCCATGTGCTTGGCGCTGGCACAGGTATTGCTCCTGTGCCGGGAGGGCTGATTGATTGCACCTCCCTCTTCACCCCCAGGACTGATGTGGTCACCTTTGTTGCATGGGCTCCCCAGGTCCTCACACATCCTTTTGTAAGGTGTTTAGTTAATGTCTTGGTCTTTTTCTCATTTATGTTGAACCAGGTTTTGTTCTGATGTTAAGAGGAAACAGTTTGTTGGGCTGATTGCACCTCCCTCTTCACCCCCAGGACTGATGTGGTCACCTTTGTTGCATGGGCTCCCCAGGTCCTCACACATCCTTTTGTAAGGTGCTTAGTTAATGTCTTGGTCTTTTTCTCATTTATGTTGAACCAGGTTTTGTTCTGATGTTAAGAGGAAACAGTTTGTCGCTGAGGTGACAAGGAAATGTGCCTTTAGGGTGTGTGTGGGGATTTGGGCAGGTGCCTGGGGTGGTTATCACCTCCAATAGCTCGGGATCTTACACCTCTACAGGTGTGCAGTCCTATTGAATTGGTGCATCATTTGGTATATACCCTGGTGAAATCCAGCAGCTCTTAGCACTGTAATGGGGCTTTCCCCATGTCCCTCAGGCTTCCATTCAGCACCATCAGAGGAGCATGGTTGAGACAGGGACTCAAACCACATCTGAGGGCACCATGGTTGATATAGGGACCCAGACCCCAACTACAGTAATTGCCCTAGTAGTCAAAAAGCAGCACTGGATGTGGAGCTTGAGGAAGAGTCTGATCAGGAAGCTGGTCCTTCAACAAGGAAGCATGAGGAAGAAGTGAGAGAAATTACCCCAGAGGTGGAAACTACCTGGTCTCTAACCTTGGGCAAACTTTGAAATATGCAGAAATATTACAACCACCAGTCAGGCAAGCAGATTGCTGCCACTACTGCAGAATAATGCATCCAGTATTTCAGAGAATTAGCCGTGCTGGAAGTCTTCTACAGTGACCTGGACAACAAACAGATCTCCAAAGATTCAGATGATGTCCTGTGTACATAAACCATGTGGAGAAGGGTGGTCTGAAATGCATCAGCATCATATTCCAACCATCATTGGCATCATATTCCAACTTGTCCCCATAGGCCAGCGTCTCAGCTGTCAGGGGCACCCTGCAGAGCCAGCCCCCCTCCAGCCACAGGGGAAGGGAGCCCAGGCACACACTGCCTGGCAGTCTCTGGTTCTTCTCGCATGATCAGGGGAAGGACATGAGGAAGTGGGATGGTGAGCCCACCTCAAAGTTAGGAGCTCATGTACTCTACTTCAGGAGAGGGCACTTCAGTGACCCAAAATGGTACTGATGGGCTTTTGGTATAGCTGCCATGGTTACAGAGAAGGTTAAACAGCTGCCAACATTACCCGGCCTCTTGGAGGAGCCCTGTGTTGTGTGGTTACTGTGTGTCAAAGAACAGCAGGTGCTGTTTGCTACCATGATGATGCACCAAAAGCAACATAACATTGAGACTCCCTGGTTCTTATCTATGATCTGATTCACTGATTGGAGAGCCAAGGAGTGATCAGCAGGACTTGACCAGCCTTTGGTAGTTCCACACAGTCAGTGTGAAACTCTGATGGACTGTGGAAGCCAACAATGGACTGTCATGGGCTGAACAAACTCAAGCCACTGCTGAGTGCTGCAGTACCAGGCATGCTGGACTCCAGCATGAACTAGAGTCCAAGGCAGCCAAGTTGTATGCTACAACTGAGATTGCCAAGTGCATGCCACAGTTTGGATTCACATAAAGGGTTGTCCAATGCACCTGTAATTGACTATACCAGGGGTGGAAGCACAGTCCTACCGTTTGTCATACATTGATTTAGACATCACTGGAGCCCTAGACATCTGCGGTACATCAACAATATCATCATGTGGAGCAACACAGCAGAGGAAGTACTTGGGAAAGGGAAAAGGATAATCCAGATCTTTCTGAAAGCTGGATTCAACAGTAAAGGGGGAAAAAAAAAAAGGTAAACTCAAAGGACCTGCACAAGAGATCCAGTTCTTGGGAATAAAATGGCAGGCTGGGCATTGTCACATCTCTATGCGTATGATCATTAAGATAACAACTGTGTCCTTTCCAGCTAACAAAAAAGAAACACAATTTTTTCTAGGTGTTGTGGTTTCTGGGAAACGCATATTCTGGCTTACAGTCAGCATGTGAGCTCTCTTTATCTAGTGGCCTGAAAAAGAACTATTTTGAGTGGGGCCCTGAGCAACCGCAGGCTCTTGAGCAAATCAGCCAGGAGATATTTCACATGGTAGCTTTTGAGTCCATCTGTGCAGGACCAGCCATGTAAAATGTGTTCTACACTTCAGCCAGGGAGCATGGCCTCACCTGGAGTCTCTGCCAGAAAACACCAGGAAAAACCTGAGGTCTACCTCCAGGATTTTAGAGCTGGGAGTATTGGTGATCTGAAGACCACTGTATCCCAACTGCAAAAGAGATACTAGCAGCATATGAGGGAGTTTGAGCCACTTCAGAAGCTGTTGGCATAGAAACACAGCTCCTCTAGGCACCATGATTGCATGTGTGGCACTGGATGTTCAAAGGAGGCATAACACAATCGATGCTACATGCACTAAGTGGGTAATGTCAAACATGCAACAGGCTTGAATAAGGAGCCTCAGCCACCCGGGAATCCTGCAGCAGATCATGGGCTGGCCAGAAGGCAGAGATTTCAGAGCATTGCCCCAGGAGGTGACCCCTGCCTAAGAAGCACCACCATATGAGTTATCATAAATCGAAAGGCAGCATGCTCTGTTTACCAGCAGATCTTGTGTTGTAAGAAGCCATCAGAAGTGGAAAGCTGCTGTGTGGAGTCCATGACATGACAAGTTGTTGAAGCCGTTGAAGGAGAAGGCAAGTCAAGTCAACTTGCAGAAGTGAAAGCCATCCAGCTGGCCCTTAAGGTTACTGAAAGCGAAAAGCAGCCAGTACTCTACACTGACTCATGGGTGGTGGCAAATGCCCTCTGGGGCTGGTTAGAGCAAGAGAAGGAGACCAACTGCCAGGACAGAGGTGAACCTATTTGGATTGCTGCATTGTGGTATGAGGGGATTTCAGGAATGAGAAGCAGATGGAACAGGATGGTAAGAGGATACCTAGATGTACTAGATAATGTGGGAGATGAGCAAAACACAAATGGTATGGAGTAAGGAATGGAGATTGTGCTGGGTCTGGCTGGGATGAAGTTAGAAAGTTAACTTTCCCTGTCACAGCCTGTGTGGTGCTGTACTTTGTGTCTGGGGCTAAGAACAGTGTTGACACCACGCTGCCACTGAACAGTGCTCACATGATGTCAAGGATCTCTCTCTCTCTCTTCCCTGCACCCCTAAAACTGAGTATGCTGGTTGTGGGCAAGAGGCTGGGAGGGGACACAGACAGGACAGCTGACTCCAGCTGACCAAAGGCATATTCCCTACCACGTGACATTGTGCTCAACAATAAAAATTCAGGGCAAAAAGGAGGAAAGGGGGATGTTCACGGTTATGGTGCTTGTCTTCCCAAGCTGCTGTCAGGTGTGCTGAGGTCCTGCTTCCAAGGGAATGGCTAGACATCTGCCTGCTGATGGTTGGGAATGAATTCCTCTTTTTGTTTTACTTGCCTATGCTGCTTTTGCTTTTCTTATTAAACTATCTTTGTCTCAACCCACAAGAGGTTTTTTTTCATCTTATTTTTCCCCCGTCTTGCTGAGGAGGGGGAGTGAGAAAGCATCTGGGTGGGCTTCTGGTAGCCAGCCAAATTTAACTCACCACACTAATGTGTGCATATGTACTCACAGGCTTCGTACAAATGTTTATATACCTGAACATACATGTGTACTCTCTGTGAGCTAATTCACCTAGTAACAGCAGGCAAAGAAGACCGAGTCAGCTTTTCAGATGGTGAAAGTAAATTTGAAATAAATTTTGGGTTGGATAATTGCTATCAATTCCTTGAACTAATTATTATTATTACTGTATTGTGTAGAGTTCCTGAGGGAGGTCAGAGTGAGCAATGTTGTCTGAATGTCAGTGAAATGCTGTCCCTGCCCCAAGGAGAACCCAGGTGGTGGTGCAGGTCCTGCACTGTTCAGGTGGTGGGAGCAGTGCCGCTGGGGACACCCGAGGGGGAACTGGCAGCAGAAGTGATGGTAGCAGAGTTGGGATCTCCGTATGTACAAGACGTGGCAGATGGAGTGCAAAAGGAAACGGGCTGGCTGGCAGCAGGCACTTCAGTAATGAAGCGTCACAGGAGCTTGCAGACCCCTCTCTGATCTTACTGGGCTACGTTCCAGAGTGTGTTTTCACTTTTTTTTCCTTAAATATCTGCAAATGAAAGCCTGCTAAGCTCTTGGATAAGTGTCTCTTTAACTTCTCAGTCTCTTATGAATTTCAAATAACAATTTTTTATTATCTTAATTGGTGACTGCCTGTTTTAATTAGGCATCACAGTTAATCTTACACTGCTGAC
Source organism: Streptopelia decaocto (assembly GCF_964273445.1). NCBI lineage: Eukaryota > Metazoa > Chordata > Aves > Columbiformes > Columbidae > Streptopelia > Streptopelia decaocto. The sequence goes on from NC_138656.1 coordinate 57,735,356, forward strand.
ATGTATGAGGCTTTGTGCAGAGCAAAATGTGGGGGTTTTTAGCATAAACACCAGAAGAAACATGAATTGTCAGAAATAACATGACCATGTTAGCAATTCTGATTTTAATTTTCGACCTTTCACCATAGTCTTCAGTTACCACTTTCTGAAATTATTCAATATTTTATATGCATATCTATCGAGTCTTTTATATTTTTTATTTTATATTCTTCCCTTCACAGTGATCTGGAAAACATTTCTGATCAAAACAACAACAGGCAGAAAGCAATGGTCAGTCTCACTTCTCCGAAGGTCTCAAGCCATGATTTTGTCTGCCAAACTCTAGCTAATATCAAATACAAATATGTAAATGCAAAATTAATCACTCCTGATCATGTTGTCTGGGAACATATTGCAGCTTCCACAAAAGCTGGCGGGCATTCATGTCCTGAGGGGCTTAACTGAGCCTTCACAATAGTTGCACTGATGATGCCAAACCTCGTGTAACTTCCCCCTTGATTTTTGCAGGCTGCCAGAGGATGTCACGGAGGGAGTTTTATTAATATTTTATACAAGAGATGTGCTCAGCTGTAAAGCTGAAGAAATACAAAAGGAAAAAACCCAAACAAATCGTAAAGCTCCCAGAACTCGTGGGGTCACACAGAACCAGGAAAGGGAGGGTGATACCAGCAGAGCAAGGTGGCTGGTTTGCAGCGGCCAGCTGTATGCAAGCATGGGCAGAGCCACTGTGATTAGGTGCTGCTTCTGTGGGAGACTGTATCTATCTGTTCTTTTTGTCGTTTTGAAAGGTGCCATATTTTGCTGCCTTTTTTTTTTTTTTTTTCCTAAGAAGTGCATTGTGAAGTGTCAGGGACATGAGAATTCATCTCCTCCTTTCTCAAAGACAAACTGGTGCTCTTATTAACCAGCCCACATTTGACAGGACACTTACTTGTCCTCCTTATGGGAAAGAACTAAGCTTTTTCCCAGGTAAAATACCGTATCTGGACTGCAAGAGGTAGTGTCCCATCTGAAGGCAATTCATCATTATCTGAAACAAACTTATATCCAGCTACCAAGCAGCACAGGTCAGTGATAGCAGGTCACTTTCAAAATGCGATGGTTAAGTACAGGCAAGTCTACAGAAGAAACAACCCACTTTGAACTGATGAAGCTTCCTCATGCTTGAGTCACTTTGATTTCAATAAGAAGGTGGAGCGTGTTGGTTAGTAGAGAGTCAACCCCAGTTGCTCAAGAGCCCTGTGCAATTCTTATCCCTGTTAAAAGGGTGATTTCCCAAACCTGTGCCCAGGCGGCTGCTGAGGATGTCTGTTACAGACCAAAGCAAATGCCTGTGGGCACAATGAGGCTAGCCAGGCTAGCGGCAACACAGCCCCCTATCCCTAGTGTCCCCTGGCCCCATCCCTCATTCCTGCATGCATGATAGACTCAAATTTGGGCCGCAGCATCAGTGCTTGTTATTTCCAACACCTACAGTGCTACATTCATACTTGCCACTCTGCCTCAGCAATAATCCTGGCAGAGAGTGCTTGGCTGCGCCACCAATAAATCAGCAGCCGTAAAGACTTTTCTCTTTGTAAGTCACTTTTCACTTCATTTCTCCCCATGCCTATTGATTTTTGTCTCCTCTTTTTCGGCCAGCCCGGCCCTGACAGCGCCCAGCTCGGCATCCTTGCGGTCCCCTCGGGTTTTGCTGCCAGGGGAGGGAGCGGCTCCTCCCTCGGCGGGGAGGTGCGGGAGGGGAGCCGGCACCGGGGTCTCCGCTCACTCGCTCCAGCTCCGCGCCCGAGGCGGACCAGCCGCGCATCCCTGCGCCCCCGCGCTGCTCCGGCCGCCCCCCGGCGCCATGCCGGGGCCGCGGGCAGGCGGGACGGCGCGGCGGGGCAGCGGCGGCGGAGTCCCCGGGGTCTCCGCGCCCGAGGCGGTGAGTGCGGCGCGGCGGGGCAGGGGGTGCGGAGTGGGGCAGGGCCGGGTCGGGGTGGGGACGCGGGGCTACACCCCGCCTTCCCGGGTGTTAAAGGTGATGCCGGCTGCTGCTGCGGGTCGTCTGAGGATAGCGACTGCCGAGGAACTGCCCGGGTCTTTGAGTCTGGTCTTGAATTTGGCTAAATGCAAAACCCGAGACTTTTCTTGCATAAGTCTAGAAATGCCCTCCGCAGGGCACTGGGCCAGTCCTGTATTGTTGGGCTTGGCAGGTTCATGCTTCGAGCCCTGGACCACAGAGCACTCATTATCCTTAGAAAGAGGCCATGGGAGTCGTTAGTGTCAGGGTCAGGTTATCAGCGGTCCGGCACACATACAGTCCCCCACCTCTTGCCAGAGACAGTTTGGAGAGACTGCTTGATGGTATCACTGCATGGTCAAACTGCTCAGACACCGCTTTAGGGCAAACAGAGCCCTGGAAAGCAGAGACACAAAACAAACCAAAACCCCCAGACACGGGTTAATGGATATTGGTTTAAATAAAACCGGAGGGTTTGTTGGCTGTATGTGTGTGATGGAAAAAGTTGAAAGAGGGGTTTTTGTTGTCATCATTGTTGTTCTTGTTGTGGAGAGGTTTAACATCATTGCAAGAGGCATGTTTCACATTAGTGCATGCTGTGAATCCTGTCCCACAGCACCTGGTAGTCTGGTGTGAGCCCAGGACCAAAGCCTGGTCCCTGGGGGGGTCTCAGCTGCAGCGACCACTCCTGTCAGCAGGGAGAGGAGCCCCGGCTGCCAGCCCATCGATTGGGAGGCCAGAAGGGAGTGTTACATCATTTAGTCTGACCTCAGACAGGAGCGAGGTGCTGGCTGACAAACAAAAAGAAAATTGCTGGGGACTGAATCTCTGCACTGAGATACAGTATTTCTTTGTGACATTGTCCACTTTGACAAATAGGCTCTTCCACAAAAAAGGTGATTAGTGGCAGGGACTCTCTGCATGAATTGTTTACACAGAAATGCATGGATCAAAAGTAGAAGCTTCAGAGCTTCCAAATATAAAGCCCGGAAGTGTATTTTACATGCCAGTTGATCTGGTTCTCCATTGTTCATCCTGCTCTTCAAAATTAGGACTGCTAGCAGAAACAGACTATTTTCTGATAAGAAAGCGCTTATCCCCAAAAAACAGATAAGAGGAAAAAAAGCAACAAATAATTGTTACATTTTGTTCAAATTTGTTTATAGAAACACTGTAAAACCCCCTGCTTTCTGACAAACATATTTTTCTCTCTCTTCTTCCTATTTCTTTCTTTTTTAACCTTCTACTTCTGATGAGAAAATAGCAAAGAAACAAACAGCAAAAAGTAGGTGATTATTTAGCAGAGGAATTTGGGATGCTGACTGCCCTGAGATCAGTTTTTACTTAACTTTTTTCAAAAGTAACTCTTCAATATGCACTGAAAAAATGCTATTTTCTTTAGAAATAACACAGCCACAGCACTCACACAGATAGCATGGGGCTGGATCCATCTTCCTGCACTTTGACATTTAGTCTTCACTTCCAGTTTTATGGATCTGACCCCCTACTATTTTAATTAAGCCTGGTACTTTTTCAGAGTACCGATGGTCTCTGAAAGCAGAACAAGACAGTACTGAATTAGGCTCCTTGAAACTTATATCCCACCTTTTCCAGTGCTAACAAATGTACATAAACCCTTTGCAATGGCGCAGGAGTGGAGCATCACAGGAGTGCCAGGCTGTATGGGGACGTGATCCCCAGAGACAAGAAGGGTGAATTGCCTCCCCAGACCCAAGCATCTATCAGTCCAGTGCACCATCTGCCCCAAACCAGTGGGTCCCCTAGGACCTTGAGAAATGCGTATCTACTGCAGATAATCACGGGTGGCTGGCTTGTGTGGTGTGGCAGGAAAAGGGATGACAGTGTTTGTAGTTAATGAAGTCCAGTCCAAAGCTGCACCCCGCAGTAATTTATTACCTCAGAAAGCAGGGGTGCGATGCTAGACAACTAAGTGGCCCTGTGGGAGGGAAGGACACTGGGAAGGCAGGACCAGGAGGGTGGGAAGATAAGGTGGAGGAACCATTCAGTGCCACCACTGCTGGGGACAGCAGCAGTGATCAGCAGAGCTTGTGGGGGGCATTTGTCGCAGCTGGCTCTTAGAGAGCCTGCAGCAGGGCCCCTGCTGGGGATCTAAGTCACACTGATTGCACAGTCAATAAAGAAAATCTCATCAATCACCATAACCAGGCTGCTGGCTTTTAAATTTCTTCGGATAAAAATCTGTTTATTGCTGTGTTGTTAGAAGTTCAGAGTACCTGCACTGATTCCAGCAATATTAGTAGCACAGAGTCGCTTTGGAAAAGAGTTTTAATACAGACCAGCTCGAGGCAAACACCAGTCTGTTTTTTTCCATATAAGCCTGGAGCCACTCCTTGGGATGGCCAACCTATTTTAGAGGAGCCAGTCTCTACCCACACTGATACAACTGAGACCAGAAAACATTCCCTGCCTGTCTGAATGAGCCAAACCAACCCCTCTCCCTAAAGGAGTACCTGCAGGGCAGGTCTCATGGACACTGCTGGGGGTGGTGGGGCAGCAGGGCACAGGACAAGTCTCAGTGGGTGCAGAGGTGCCCTGGCCCATGTGGGACAAAGGAGTCAGCTGACGCCACCCATCTGTGTGCCACTGAGAAATATTCACCGAGGGCTGCCTGTCCAAAATGTCAGCACTGAGACTGGCTGCAGAAACTGCCGTGGCATGGTCCAGTCAGTGTATGTCTACAGTAGTAAATTAAGCAGCACTTGAGAGTTCTCCTTGGCACTGCAGCATAACAATCTATAATCACTATAAAGTATAATATTGTGCACAAACTCTCAGAGCCAGCCCTGGTACCAGTTTGGCCCATGCCAAATAGCACGGCCCTGCTCAGCTCCTGCCTCTGAGGCAGCAGCACCTCAGGCCATCCCCAGTGGGGCACAGAGCCCTGCCTTGGGGTGGACAAAACTGGCTACCGTGGGTCCAGCCTGAGCTGTGGCACCAGCAGCACCTGCAGGCAGTTTGGTTTGGCAGTGCAGCACTGCCTTGGAGAGCGTCAGGATGCTCCTGTCCTGTGTCACCTGCTCCAAGCCCTTCCTGCTCCCTCGCAGCCATGGGAGCTCACATGCCTGGCTTATCCCCTTTCCTCCTTCTTCTACTTCCCTTGCCCTTCCTGAATGACACCAGTTATACAGTGATAACAAGATTTGGTCCCTTGCTTCTATCACCTTGGTCACCCTCATTACATCCCCACCTCATCCATTTCCACAGTGCCCACCTGGGCAAGACCCCTGTGCTGTGGTGTTTGTACAGCTGTGGCTGCACCCACTCACCTCCCAGTGGGAGGGAACCAGACCCTTCCCCTTCATGGATGGGCAGGGGGTTATGGGTGATCATGACTCAGCTGTATAGTGACTGCTGGGGAGAGGTGGTCCCCATGGCTTTTGTCCCCTCCTTGCTGCTGGCCTAGGGCCAGAGACAAACTGGAGGAGAGGTCCAGGCAGAAGCTCATTTAAAGGACTCATCCCCCTCCAGGAGCTCCTTTTCCTCCCCTTTGGTGGTCCAGTCTGCTGGGGTGCTCACAGCTGCCCCTTCCTCAGTGTCCTCCGCATGTGCACATGAATAATGTGGCCAGGGAAAGGAAAATCTCTGGGAATTTCGATGTGTCCCCTGGGAAAACCTCACTGAGGAAAGACAGCTTTACCTGCAGCACACATCCTGGAAACCCTCTGGGGCTCCCCTCTCTGCTTCTGCTGTCTCCTGAGGTCTGATTTAAATGTGAACCATGTGAAAATTCTGTGTTCCTGCCAGTGACGGATTATTTCAGGAGGAGGAAGGATGTGGGTTTGCCGTTTTCATGAGGACATTCACCTGGTTCATCCTTAAGGATTGTAGAAGTAGGTTTGTAGTTGTGGAGGCATTTCTGAAAGTCCCGAAGAAATAAAAGTCCAAGGTTTTAGGAAGAGGTTTAGTTTTCAGCTAGTGCTGGCATTGCCAGCTGAAGAATCTGGCTGTCTAAAAGTCTGTCCATATGGCAAAATCATGTCCCTGTATATCTCTGAAGGAGGTAGCACTTCAAAAGGCTTTCTGAATGAGTAAAACCAAGTGATGCATTTGTGCCTGTAAACCAGCAGCGCATGGTTAGCTCATCCAAGGAAGAATGGCTAAACTATCGATTTTCAGTTTTTTTGGTGGAGTGCTTTGAGCTAATAAAGGAGTTTTGACTTCTCTGCCTGTTTCAAAAAGCAAATAATTTGGTGCCAGGGTTTTTCAGCACTCTCAGTACCCTCTATGCCAGCTCAGCCTGCAGAGCAGTGGGATACTTTTTAGGTTTTCCTTCCTGTTTTCCTGCTTATGGTCAAGTCTTCAGGCAGGTCTCCCTGTGAATGTCTGGGATGAAGCCCTTTCACGGTGCAGGTAAGTGATTTCATTAAGTGAATGGCTTCCAGTGCATCCAAAATTCTGCAATCTGCAGATGCCATCCTTGTCCTATCTGTGGTGTGTCTTGGAATGAGAGCAGGTTACAGGCTGGAGTAAGAAGGGCTGGAGTTTAACTTGTGGCAGACACTGTGGTATTCTCCACAAGGCAAGAAAATATTTCTGTTAAGTGGAGGAAAACTCCCTAAGAGAGAAAGTATGATGTAATTGATAGTCAATACCGGCATAAATGGGTTTAAATTCTCCCAGCTCTTAGAGCACAGGGCAAAGTTAATTTGGCTTCTTTGTGCCTGCTGCAGTCTTTCAGTAAAAATCATATGTAAGTTTTTCCCACCAAAGTAGCAGCAACACTTGTGAATAAAGTCTTCTTCATGACATAACATAATTCAGTTCAATAAATCAAATGAAAATGACCATCCTCTCCGTGTAAGTTAAAGACCTGGCAAACTGACAAAATCTGGCAGGTTTAATCTGTCCATGTCCAGGTTTTGCACCACCAACCCAACACTGGCATTGCCCACCTGTACTGGCTTTCTAAGGGATTTCCAAAGAGGGTAGGGAGGTTTTACTGGGGATCGCACAGGGGGCTGGGGAGGGGACAGGGTCCCCAGTAAAGATGCCCAATAACTGTGAGAAGCATGAAGACTGGAGATGGCTCAGCAGTCCCGCGGGGCTGGTGGGAGCTTCTCATGGAGCTCTTCTTGCACTGATGAGGACTCAGGCCAGGAAGAAAAAATAGACACCCCATGTGGTAGCTTTTATGCAAACTCTTCTAATAAGGCATTAATTTAATTTCTAAAACCATAAAAATGGAATGCACTTTCCATGTGGAAATAGCCAGTTCCAAGCCCCTGGACCCTGAAGAAATTTATTACTTTTATCTGAAACACATTGCACGCATTGGATTGATCCTCCACATCCCAGTACCTCTCACTTCCTACATTTAGTTATTTTCTACTGAATCACGATAGTAAAATTCTCACCCTGTTCAGATAGGATTTGTTTTCAATTCACTGAGAGGAGAATCCATCACCTAGAGACCTAAGGAAGGGAATAATTTGGAAGGACTTCTCACTTGTCTCAGCTGGCAGCCAGTGTGCTCTTTCTGCAGGTGACAGACACCAGAGCTGTGTGAATCAAGGAAGATCTGCACCCCACCCCTGCTGCTGGGCCCAGGGCCCTGCTTCCCGCATCTGCAAGGAGGTAGCAAGCTACCACCGATTCTGTCCCTCACCCACACCTGGTCTGCTCAAGCACACAACCCTGCTGCAAAGCATGATGGCTTCTGCAGGACCTGCCATGGCTCCCCACCCCATGCGGGGGATACTTAGGTTCATGCCTCAGCCTCTCAGGAGACCATCCAGCATCACATCGCAGAACCAGGTCTCTCTCTCCCTCCTGTCTGGAGCAAGAGGAAGAACATCAGGTCTGATATTTTCACTGGTGCCAAAATGTGTGTGTGTGTACATATGTAACTTGAAACATATTGCTCATTTAATCTTTACTATATGCGCTTGGTAGATGAAATTGTGGCAATTCTAGAATAACAGGTATAGCAGTAACAGAAATAATTTGCTTTATGGTGGTACAGGGAGAGGAACAAATTTGTTCTTCCTGCAGTGCGGTGCTCTTTCTTTGCCCTCCTGGTGACACATCAATCCAGGCACCTGGAGCATCACGTTGGCACCAGCTGTAACCCCCATCCCCACCCCAGGCGGCACTCAGGAAGGCTGAGTTTCCCTGAGCATCTTCCATCCTCTCTGCAGAGATTGTGCCTCTGGCTGGCCCTGGGTGGATTCTTAAAGGGTTTCTGACCAACTTCTCGGCGCCACTTGCTGGCAGACATTGCACCAGATTAAGAAAGTGGTCTCTGTCCTCCCACTTGCAGCTTGTTTGGGAGTCTGCCCTGAACAGTCCTTGTGGGTGTGAACAGAGGCAGGGTGACAGACAGCACTGACAGTTTTATAAGCTGATATGGTCAGAGCTCACGATACAAGGGAGTAAGCTGGGGAGAAAACCTGGGTCAGCATTCATCCTCCCTTCCCCTGCAGTATGCAGCTGTTTCTATCACTCTATCACTAGACTGGTGATGCATCCTGATGCTGTAAAACAATGATGGACAGACAATGACCCCCACATGTACCATATTTTAAAATGCAGCTGGAGGACTCTCCTGAGCTGGAGCCCTGGTGGGCTCAAGCATGAAGACAACACCCTAGAGCATCTTAGGAGAAAAACCTTTCTCAAAAACACGTTTAACTCTGTGTGCTCTGCAGTGGTCACCATGACATCAACATGAGCTTTGTCATGTACTGACCTTTTGTCAAGTAGCTGACTTCAGAAGAACTTCTGGTAATAATGAGTCAATGTTTATCACAGAAAGAACCTGTTGCTCTGATACAGACACGTGCACAAAAAGCAATTTCAATGTTAATTTCTTTGACTTCCAGTTGTGTATTTTAAGGTATTTGTCAAAAGTAGGCAGCAAAAAGGGCCGTGGTAGTACAAGCATCGACACAATCATTGCATTGAGAAAACAGCTTCTCTGCAGGTATGGACCAGTGTCAGCTACTCCTGTCACATAAGCTCCCACATGCAGAGATGACACAGGAGTGAATATACCGGTGTCAAACTGGTATAAATCAGTAGTAAATATACCAATGTCAATCCTGTCTTTCACTGTTCCTAGCAGAAAGGGGTATTCTAGCATCCCACCACACTGCTGCTTCATGGCCATGTGTGCCAGCACCTTTCCCTGCAGTGAGAGCGGGGTGACTTCTCCTGCTACTGCTTCATTTTTCTCTGCTGACAACACCCAGGAGCATCACTCATCTCCTCTGGGAAACTACATTTGCTTTGGGTTACACAGATCAGGGCACCATAGGGGTGGTCTCAGCCATCTCGACTCTCCATCACCCTTCACAGGGCTTGGTCCCTGACACCACCAGGGAGCACATGGTGCCTCCAGCTCTGCTGCATGTTGCACAGGTGCCCACCCTTTACACTTGGCTGGTTTGCACTGACTTCATAACATTTTGGTTTCTGCCCCCTAGGAAATCAATCAAGTTCCTTGTCTCACCTCCAGCTTTGGCAGCAGTGCTTGGTGCACACACACACACACACTGTCACCTTCTTCTCTGTGACTCCCCACAGAAGGCTGAGGCCACTTTTCCACTTCACCCAGGAGAGAAGATTTGCAGACACAGATCGTAGGGCTTGTTTGCCATTTGTAAATCCCATGGAGTTGTACGCCGCTAACAACTTTCAGGAGTGAAAGTTGGGAGTTAGAGGTGGAAGCTGCTGAAATTCTGATCAAGTTGGCACAAAGTTTCAATAAAAAGCAGATGGCATTTTTTGTCATTCTTTTTCCACTCGGTAAATGGGGCCAAATGTTCAGAAAATTGTCTGCAAATATATCACCCTGCTTTTCAAGTATCTCAAAAAAATACTGCAAATATGACTTCTATAAGACAGGCATACCCCAAAGGGTGCTAACCTGTCCTTTACTGTTTTCATGTCAATGCTTGGCAGCAAGGAGCCATTTCTTGCCTCTGATGCTCCTCTGCTGTGTCGCTCGTTCCCAAAATAGCCTCATTCCCTGGCGCTTGTGCTTGCGTTCAGATAGTGAGTGGCCACACAGAGCCCTCTGTCCCAAAGTACAGATTTGAAGGACTTGAGGTCTTTAAGAGGCAGGCAGCTCCCCCGTGGATTTACAGGAGACACCTTACCCATCTCTAATTGAAGCCAGCTTGGTTGTCTTTGCAGGGCACCCAGGTTGCCTCTGGGGGCTGAGCTGGGCTCACTGAAAGCAGCCTCCTCTCACCCTGTGTTAGAGCTTGGAGGTCTGTATCCAAGCCAGCTACTCCAGGGACCTTTTATAGACAGTGTGGAGAAGTGGGCACTGCTGGGAAAGGATGCGGCTGTATCAGAGAAGGAAGCACAGTGCCCTGCAAGCGCCCATGTCTCCCCACTGCCCATAAAAGGAGCTCAGGGGAGAAGCCCCCATGCAAATGCTGGCGCTGAGGGTGCTCTAGTTTGGGCAGACACCCACGGAGGTGCCATGCCCAGTTGGCTCTGTGAGGCAGTGGCTGCTGTGCCAACCAAAGTGGGGCCTGGAGCCCTGCCACTCAAGGGGAAATTGGGCAGCATCCAGGAGTTAGAAGCACAAACTGACTTTATCCTCTTCCCATACACACTTGGTAGCAATGACTCCTTTAAATGCTCAAATCCCTCATCTTGGCAAGAACTTTGCTGGATGGTGGAAAACAATAACAAATCAATTTCTCATTTTCAGCCCCTCAAGACTATCCCTTCCCGCCGGAGTTCAGCACCATCGCTGTTATTCAGCAAAGGTTTGAGCAAGCCATGGTTGCCTTCAGCCAGGTATGTACATCATGTGCCATATATACAGTGCCTGCACAGATGTTTAATGCCCAGGTGCAATGTGCTATACCTTGGCTTGCCCATGTATATATCATATGGTGTCACTGTCAGTGTCCTACACTAGAGAACCCGAGGCAAGTTGCAGATGAGAGATTGTACATGTGGAGCCCAGAGAAGCTGAGCTGTCAGAGTTGTGGGTGCAGAGCAGGAGCTGATATTGTAGAGGAGATGGAGGGGAAAGGCGGTGGGAACTGCAACCCCTGGCATTGTCCCCAGCTGCTCTTCTCGCCCTCCTACCAGGCCTATGTGAGCCCAGCAGGAGCTCAGCATCTTTCTTCCACCTCTCCCACCCCATGACAAGAGTGCCAGTGCTGGCTCTTTGTTCATATTAGTTTCTGCCTATGCAGCTGAGAAGCCTCCATTGGTGGTTTCTGCTGCAAAACATTTAGATTCTTTGCTTTCCAACTGGTTTTCTTTCTTTTGGGTAGCAAAGCCTTAAAAATAGGCAGAAGAGTTGGGTGTGACAGCATTTACTGCCTTATTTTGTACAGGTCATGACTTGCCTAGCCAAAACAATGGGAAATTTCTGCTGATATTTGTGGCAGTGCCTCCTTCCTTTGTTAAACTGATTTCCAATGAGCAGAGAAATGCTGTCATTTGAACTGCAGATACTTCATTGCAATGCCCTGACTTCCCTTCTGTTCTCTAATAAACCCAGTCCAGTTAGTCAAACAACACTGCTAACTGGACATGGTGGTGTTGCAAGTAGGCTATGTGACTATGTGTCAAAAAAAAAGTCTTACCGAGGAAAGACAGAAAGGGCAATGGTGTCTTGGGTCTTCAGGCAGCAAAAGTCTGAGTCCTTGAGCATTCCTCACCTGGGGAATGGGGCAAGTTTTGCTGTATGAGCACTTGCAGTTGATTATTCATCGGTTATGTCTCTCTTCAGAGTGAGCACATTTTTTTGCATTTATTTCTCAACATAAACATCAGGAGCTGTCAGATTGTGAGAAAGGCTGAGTTTAACACATTTTCCTCTCACTGGAAACATTCCTGATTGAAGTGTGTGCAGCAGCTCTGTGTGACACCTCCTGGCTTGCCATATGGTTCCATCTCAGAACCTGCACCATCCTACAGTTCAGGGGCACAGGTGGTACTCAAATACTGAACAAGTGCCCAGGCAGGACTCACTTGCTCTGTTTTCTTTGATGCCATAATTTCCTAGGTGCTGTAAGTGAAAAATACTATCGCCACTACCAACCTCTCCCACTCACCCACAAGCCCTACAAACTCCAGGAGCCTGTAGACAAAAAGGGGATGTTGATGTCTTTGTAGGAAGGAGGCAGCAGGATCCCTGTGCTGGCTGGTGATGGGTGACTGGTTGGAGGGGCAGTTGTGTCCCCCTCCAGCCCTGTGTCTCTGCCACCTCCAGCCTCTGGCTTTGGCTTTCAGACCTCTGTCCATGAGAAAAGAACCAACTGGGCAGGAAAATGGTCCCAGTGTCTCTTCCCCCTTCACGCACAATGTGGGTCCTCCCTCTCATTTCTGCAGGAGGCAGCATTTACCAAGAGCACAATGGTGTAGCTCACACTGTTGCTTGTGCCATTAACTGATTTGCAGCTGGTGCCAGCAGCTAATTTGTCTGTGGCCTGGGTGTATGGAGGAGGGAAGTGTGTTCTGGCAGTCTCCCATGTTTTTCTGTCCCTCCAGACAAAGCCAGTTAAAGTTATCTCAGCAGGACAAGCAAATGTCAGGTGCCAGCACTGGGCTGACCCTACAGTATGAAAAAAGAGGGAGAGGGCAAGCAGCAGAACCAGTAACACCAGCCCTTGGGACACAAGTTTGTGCTTCAGGCAGTGAGCTGGGGCAGGGCAGAGCTGGGGCTGCTGCTCCTCCAAGCAGCAGTTTGTCCGCAGCTGCTGCCTCCCTTTGCCCCAAGCTTTGCTGCCACAGCCTGCCTGGCTGCCCGGGGAGCATCGTGTTCCAGGCAGTGCGGGCACGAGACCTGTGATGGTTTTCACTCTCCTGGCAGCTTGGTCCTGGGGAGACTGCCTGCTCTGCCGATCCCTCCAGCTGGTGCTGATCCTGACGAACAGCCTGGGCAGAGCCCCAGCGGCTTCACCGGCACCTGCCTCATGGCACTAAAGGCAACAAAGGCCTTGAATCAGCTCGTCTCACAAAAGGAAGTATCATTTCCATTGAATATATTTGAGTTGATGAGCACACAAAACCTCTGACGCACAGACGAGGCTGGAGTGAAAGTCAGGTTAAACCCAGCTTCCTTTGTGACACAGACACAGTTCCTCCCTGCGACCTCCCAGCCTGGTGGCCAAGCCACTGTTGGCTTCACCGTAACACAAAGCAACAGAGAATGCCCACAAAGCTCTGTATAAAGAGCTTCTTGTTTGTCTGTGATCAACACAAACTAATCAGCCTTTAAATAAAAGATGCATAAATAGAAAAGTTTCTATAATTCTTAATAGCAGGAAAATTGTCACAAGTTGGGATTGTTATAAGGAACCCCCCTTCAAAAAGCTGTCACCTTTTAGGGTTCAGAGCAGTCACACATGGAATTTTCCCTGAGTTTTTCTGTGCAGGCAGGAAGCTATATGAATAACATGGAGCACTTACTGGATCGTTACCCTTCATGGCCACTATACAGTGAGAATTAATTTCAAGTGGAGGCAAAAGCCTTTGTGATCTGGTTGCCAAACCTGTTAACTATCCAGTCCTGACTGTTCTCAGCCAAAATGGTAATTTTTCCCTTTCTCCTACAGAGGTTCACAAACTACCTGACTGCGCTAATGCAGGTCATTGTAGTAACTGAACCATAAGGCATTTCCAGAAAATTGATAAGTTTATTAATCTTGCAGATTCAACTGCCTAGAAACTAGTTTCTTCCAGCTCTCAAACCAATTCCTGGTTGCAGTCAGAATGCAGGACACGCTCTAATCAACTAGTCCAGACATTGACTGAAGAGTTAACTCATGAGATAAAGTCACTGCAGTGTCTGGTTTCTGGTTCTACTGAGCAATTATCAGTCACATTAGGAAAAGGTAACATAAGCATACTCCTAGGCTTACTTTCTGGTTATTATCCAACATGCCAATCAGAAATCCTTTGGATTTATGTTGGAAAACTATCAATGACAAACATCAAGAAATAAGCAGGGCAAACCTTTTGTTTTAAAACACGCATCCTCCATAGCCAACTGAGACCCGGAAGGAACTTATTCCTTGGGATGTTGTCTAGAGGGTATTTCCTGATTATTGATGTTTATTTTTGTACCGGGCATCTTCTCTGAGGCTGAATTTGAATATTGCTCATTAGGTGCTAACTTCATTGCTCACTCTTGGCAGGAAAGATGTTAAACAAGGTGCATTCTCTTCAAACATTTATGGGGACAGGATTTCTACCCCAAAGGTTTTCCACTGGGTTTTCCACTGATGTAGTGTTGGAGAGGTCAGTGGAACCAGAACAACTCTTGCCATGAGTGCAGACACAATTGCAAAAGATGAGAGGAGCACTGTACTGAAGACGATACTCAGCTGGGCTTTCAGGAGAGTGAGGCAAGTCTGATCTGCAGCTTTTGCTGTGACATTGGAAAGTCATTTAATTAACCACTGTCTTGATTTCTAGACTGATAGTGATGATAGCGCTGCATTTCTTTGCAGAGGGAAACATCTCTTTTGGGGGTCTTCACACTGGTAGAACAAGGAGCTGGGGAGCTTGGGCTCTGTGTGGTCTTTTCTGTGTTGCCCTGGCTCCTTCCTCTGCCCAGGCAGCCAGGTCCAAGCAGGAAGGCACAGCATGTACTGAACTCTCCTACAGAGATGCTGGATCCCATCCCAACACTGAAGATCTGATTCCTGTCATCATGCAACCACATTTAGTTGCCTTTTTTTTTTTTTTTTTTAATGGTGTGACAGACTTGCTTTGCCAAGCGGAGAAAGCTGAGGGAAATATCTGCAGAGATGCAGAGGGGGTGAGTCATGCAGAGCCTGGGGGCTGACGGCAGAGACCCTTGTGTGGAAGGCTGTAGTTAAAGGAGGTGGGAGGGTGGCCACAGGACTGAAGTGGGCAGGTGTAGATGAGTCAAGTGAAGGTTGTGGCAAAACAAGATCTCTGAGGGTGAAATCGGTGGGGTTGCTGGTAACACTGCGGAGTTTTATGGGTCAGCTCGTAGCTTCGATTTCCTTTCTATACCCTCCTACTACTTCTTATGCTGTTCCTGCCCTTTACTTTTTCTCTTCATTCACTTTTACTCTCTTCTTCCATTTTTCATCTTTTGTGTGCTTATACTAGCGAAATGCTTTAGCTCTCTTGTTTAACCAGCTGATGATAGTACCTTGAGTTTTCTTTCATAGCCTGACTGATGGGAAAATAATGATCAAAAAAAGTATTACCATCATAGCACCAGCTGTATGGACGCATAGTGGATGGGTTGTTGCTTTTTCGGGGGGAGAGTGGACATCCACCCCCTGCTCTGGTGCAGAGCATCTTCAGCATGACATTTCACCTCTCTGCACCACAAGTCCCCATCTGTAACAAGGGGCTAATAATGCTGCCTTTCCTCATAGGCATATGGTGAGGAAAGGAGTAGTTAACAATTCAACACAGTGATGGGGCTGATTCATTTGGAGATAGGCATAAGACAATCAGGAACTGCAGAGACCTGGAACAAACCCAACAGACGAGGTTTTTCAGGGTAAGACTTGTCCCTTTCTTAACTGTTAGCATAATAGGACTCTGATCCATGTGGGATCCCTCTTTTTTATAATACAAGTAATTGTGAAAGTTCTTAACTGAGAGCAGTTTACTTGAGAAAGAGTTTTGTGAAAACAGACCTATTTATAAACACAGAAGTAACATATTCAGCTTCTCGGGCGGGTTGGTTCAAAACAATTCATAGAAACTGTTCTCATGAGAAACTCAGAGGCTGGCTGACATTATTATAGGTCTATGCTTTCTCTGGAAATGTTACGTTTTTGTTGAAAAAAACAACACTACAAATATCACCCAAACTAAAAAGCTTCTCAGTGGGAAAAATATGTCATCACTGTTGGTAGAGACCTTACAACTTTTGTTCTACCTGTTTTCTAACTTTCTTGTGAGCTCTAGAAACTTGGCCTGCATCACTCCCCTTTATGCCTTTGATCAGTTACAGGCTCATGAAAGTTGCAATACAAATTTATTCAATTAACACCAAAAACATGGCTTTCACATCGGGAAAGCTAAGCAAGCTTTGAAACAATATCACCCTACCACTGATTGATGTCACCACCCAGACGTGTGGCTCCAAGACCACTCAGTGGAGGCCATGATCTGATGAATTTGATGGGGTGAACTGGGAGCAGAGGCATCTCCCATACTGCAGCCAGCCAGCCAGCAGCAGGACAGCCTGAGTCCACACTGCTGGTGTGACAAGAGGTGCCCAGGTTGCAGTGGACCAGGCCGGCAAGGCATACATGCAGCTTTAAAATGACTGGAGGGACCTCAGGTCCTACTGCCCTGTTCTTGCTTGTCACCATTCCCTGTCTGGAAGTTAGGGCCAGCAGCAAAAGCTCATGGGTGGGATTTCATAGATCTGGTACCAAGCCCGCTACTTGTGAATTACAGTGCTGAGTGATGGGGTTTGAAGTAAGCTGAAGATTTCCTGCTGGAGAAAGCCTGGTAGCACTCACTTGGTCCATGTTACCTGCAGATTGCTGGGAGCAGGATGCTCATGGGGTGGCCAGTGGTGAGCATCCATGTCCCCTTGGCTAACAGCAGCAACCCTACTTCTACACAGGAAAACGTGTACACTGGTTATGTCTCACACATGTCAAGTCAAATAGATTTTCTTACTTCTTATAAGCAGCTGCTGCATAGCCAGATCCTGAACCATACAGTTATTCCGCAGGGGCACAGTCTGTGCTTCCACCAACACAACTTGTTTAAAGCAGTAAAACTTTTATCATGTGTCCAAGCCTCAGTTGTAAACAGCTTATCTCTAAACAGCTAATATTTTAATTTAATTTTATTTCTAAATGAAACTCTCAGGCAACCCAGAAAACATTTTCCTGACCTTTTCTGCCTACACACAGCTATGTCCCACAAGAAAAGTGCAGGGACAAGTGTGACATTGCTACTAGACACATCTAGGACTTAGCTGAGTCCTGCAGTACTGAAGACATCCAGACAAACTTTATCCAGTAATGGCCAGTACTCTGCGGTGCCCACAGGATGCTTTTAGAATACAGGATTCTACTTTTTTTTTTTTTTTAATGTTGTACCTAGAAAAGAGAGTTTGTAAAAGGGGTTAGAGGAATGGGGACTCCAGTGTTGTGGCCCTGTCAAAAAACTGGTCTGAGAAGAGATAGCCTCAAACCGAGAGATGCACTGACGAAAATCAGGAGCATCGCATTACAGATCTCACCGAGGGCTAATTAACACCCGTGACAGCTTACATCCTGTCTGCTGGCGGAAAGGAAACATGCTGTAGGCGTCCCCAAGCTGACATTCATGCCTGGCATTTCCCCAGTGCTGCCGCAGCGGGGTGGGCAGCATGGCCGGCAGCATGCCAGCATGCAGACCACTGGCACCCCAGGTCCAGGAGAGCCGGTAGGGTCTGATGGTGGTCATGGGCTGACTTGGGGGGGACTCCCTGCTGATGCCTCCACCAAGTTAACTGCTGACCCTTCTGCCTCAGCAGTTTTCTGCATGGTGTTTGCTGGTGGACTTGGAAATCTTGGACAGGTACACACGGCCCATTAACATGCAGGAGAACCTGTGCTGCCGAGCCTGCCAGGAGTGCTGCTAACCCTGACCACTACTAGTGATGCTTCCAGGGCCTCCAGCCAGGACTTTTCCTTGCTCCGCAGCATGAGGCATTCTATGGAGGTCTCCTGCCAGCAGAGCATCAACCCTGGGCATGCTGGGGCACCAGCTCTGCTAGCAAACATGGTGTTCTTGGGGACTTTCCCCATCACTGGCACAGGATCACCCCTCTCAGAAAGTGTTCAGGTGTTCCCAACACGGCTCTGCCTGGGCCAGCCAGCCCTTGCCATCAGCTCCTTGACACCATCCAGAAACTGGCATGAGCTGGCTATCCACAGCAGGCAGCTTGGACAGGCTGTCCCTGCTTGGCAGGGTGACAGACTTGAACAGCAAAGACGAGAGCCAGGCCCATGCAGTGTGCCAGCATTGCCATGGCCTGTGTTTGACGTTTCCCCAGTCACCATGTGAGGACACTATGAAGGACCGTCTTCTGCCCTGAGCCCAGGGCATGGGCAGGACCTGGCCATGATCCTGGTGCAGCCCCAGTCTCCTTAGCTACCTTTTGCACCCAGCAAACCCACTTTTCCCCATTAATTTCACAGATCAGGCATGGGTGCAAGATTCCCTGGTACTACAAGAGCATTTGGGAGACTACGTCTGCAATAACAGCATCGTCTGCCTCCTCTAACTGGGACTGCCCTGTGCAGCACCTCAGCTCTTGAGCAGGTTTTGCAGGCTGTTCTTTGGGTAGCCCTGGCAATGCGGCTTCTTTCGGGGCACAGAGGACAACCCTGTCTTCCCCATGGATGCTGAAGACTTCCCCCTTGGCCGCCCACAGTTCTCTCCCCTATAGGGGTGGAAGGTTTCTTACCAAGCATGAAGACAAAGGTGTTTCCTCTTCAAAGACACACCACAACACCTTTTCATATTTCCTCAGTGTCCCAAGCCGTGGCACCTGCCCCTTTCCATGGCACACAGGTGCCCTGCTCGGCCCTGCCTGGCTCTGCCCTGCTGGCAATCCTGGCAGCAGCTCCCATCACTTCACCCAGCCACATGTCTCTGAGTCCACAGGAGACCCTGGCAGTGCTTGGGCTGCTGGGCCCTCCCCAGCCCCATGTAAGCTCCAGGAAAAAGCAAATCTGTGTCCTGCTGGTAGTGGGCTTGAAGATGAGCTCCTCTGACCTGCAGTGTTGGGAGGCCATTGCTAATCCACACAGGTGCACTTCAGTGCCCAGACCTGACCTAGGTGGGACTCCGAGCTAAAGCCAGAGCAGAGCCAAACCTAATGTTTCAGATTTAGCAAAGTTTGGTGTTTTCCTTTTCCACCTTACTTCCAATCCCATTTGTTGTGCTGCTGATTTCCTGCCTGCTCACAGGAAACTCACTTTCTCTTTCCCCTCAGCATCCTTGCCAGGGAGGAATACTGAGATTTATGGGTGAATGAAAAGCAGCTGAGACCTGGGTGCCCAATGCGAGTTTACTTGGCATGTACTTGTGCAGCCCACTTGTGCCAGTGATGATAGGCACCTTTAAGAACAGGAAAGATGAGCCATAGAGGGCTTGGGGGCCATCCCAAAGCTATGATAAACCCCAGGGCTGAGCTGAGCCAAGTAACACATTCTGCACTTGCTCAGGTGTGCCTGAAGCAGTGTCCATTCCCTGGCAGAGAGCCTTCAGTGCTCACTGAAGCTAGGAGAGCTGGGCAAGTCTCATCTCAGCAAGGTGAGATGCCTCCAGGTTTGTTTGGAGATCAGCTTTAAACCATGCCAGCCTGTACAGTCTATTTCAGCCACCAGCATGAATGAAGCCAAAGGGTTTACACCCACCCCCGGCCTGTGCTCTCACATTTGGCAGGCTTTTAAGCCCAGTCACACAGTTATCTAGTGCCTCCACTGCCAGGCAACCTCCTGCTAGCCAGGCCCAGGAGTGCTTTGTACCCAGGTTCAGCCAAGCACAGGTTCCTGCATCCTCACATGGCTGCAAGGGACCCAGAAGGGCTCTGTCCTTAAGAAAACCAAGGTTGAAATGGATAAACACAATCAGACAGCTCTTACTGCATGACACCTACTACTCCTACTCTTTCTCCTATCTACACATCACTTCCCACAAATAGCACCTTTTACTTCAGTCTCCACAAAACTGGTAAATAGTTAAATGTCAAGCAAAGCAGCAAAACCTTTGCAATTCTGCAGCAGCCCTGATCTCCCTGGTACCGCACAGCGAGTACAAGTGAGGGCTTGGGAGGAAGCAGCATGTACTGTGTATGTGGGTGTGCTCCTCTTGTTGCACAAAAGGAGGGTGTCACTGGGGTGTCACCCATGTTTCTCATTCCACACGTGACCCTGTCACCTGCTTTGCAGAGTAAAACACAGGTGGCAAGTTGCGAGTGAGATGGGGAACAACCAAATGGAGCTGCAGTTGGCTGATGTAGGAGAATCTTCATGTGCCTTGAAGCTGTGCTTCACGCTGCATTGCTCTGACTCTGCTCTCTTTGAAGTCTCTGAAGATTTGAGTGTTACCTGTCATGAGAGCCAGGTGTAAATGAGATAGACAATCCATCTGCACTTCTTAACCCTCCACGAGAGAGTGCAAACTGGAAGGTGCTTGATCCCAAATTGGTCTTAGCCCTGGTCACTGGAGGTTCTGTGGCCACAGATGGATCCATGGTTTGCCAAATGCAAATGTCTTTTAGTGCCCTTCTGGGAAAAGTGTAACTGTCTATAGGCCACTCAAGCCAATGGAGGACCCTACTGTACTGCATATAGGCCTGCACATTTGGGTTTTGTATGGAAACACAACTCAGATGCTGAACCTGTTACATCCTCAGACACTGACCTAGTTTCCTCTTTTGTCCCAGGCAGCACTCACATCCCACTGTTCACTGCATCTTTTAAAACTCAGACATTGAAGGAACCTGTGTTGGGGAACAGTCACAGTGGTTCCACTGCTCCACAGCTATTGGTGGATTAATGAGATCTGAGTGTGGAAATTAGCCCCACAAAGCTGCAGCCTGAGGCGACCGTGCTTGTTTTGTACATGGAAGAAATGGCAATTGCTGAGATTTCAAGTACCCAGTGAAAAGCAAGTGACATGAGGAGCTCCCACTGGAGGATAAAGTATCTCCTTGGTGCTTCCTGTGCAACACCTGTCCATGAGGAGATGTGCTATTTCATTTTAGATCAGTTGTAACTATAAAAGCAAAATACCATTTGCTTTCATATCAAAACGAGGTCCCACCAAGTTGCCCACCTCTGGGCAGGTGGAGGAATTTTAGCCCAACTTATTGCATCTATTTCTTACTGAACAACATATTCCAGAAAAATAATATAAATCTTGCCAACTATTGTTTTCCTAAGCCTATTCTACCCAGCCTAATCCCACAAAGCTCATCTAGGAGGATGCCTTATCCCTATCCTCACTGTGTATCTACTATATGCAAGCCCTTTGCTTCTTGGAAATGCTCTTGATCAAAATAGCCCATCTCATCCGCGATTACACTCTACATTGTGTATCCATATACAGGAAATTCATCAACAGCTCAGTTCTGCCTGGGTGTGAGTCTGGATTTCCAAAGACATCAGCTGCACAGAGTTACCCAGGATCTACAGACAGACTCATCCACCAGTGTCCACATGGCCTGTGGCACCCAGTCCTGGCTTTGCTGGGGATGGCACAGTGCTTTTACCTTCCGTGTGCCAGTGGACCACATCTCGCATTAATTCAGGTAGATGTTGGAAGCCAGGAGAGGTGGCTTTTTTAAAGCATCTTTCAGCTGTTTATTATAAAGACAACCACTCATAAGGAACCTGATATGTACCCAAAGCTTGATGTTACGATTGGGTGTATACAAAACAATTAGCAGTAGTAAGAAGGTTAATTTTACCTTAGAAAAGTGTTTGAAGCGCTGGAACTGAAGGACTGTTGACACACTGGGGTCTATATTTTTTAAAGGATTTGTAAACTGCAGAAAGATGCCATAAAAATTGCTGCAGGGTTTGAGAAAGCTCTGCAGTGTGAATTTGAAGGATATCAGCCTGGATAGATTACCACAAAGTAGGAGATGACTCAGGACATGTGTGTGGATTCATTCATGTAGGGGAAACGGCTGCCACAAGTGGCTCTTGAAAGTAGCAGAAACAAACGTTAGGAGAAGTGGTAACTTTACAAGCTGGGAAAAATAAAATGTGGAGATAACCACACAGTTAATAAGCAATTGTGAAAGTTTGAACCATGGGGAAAAAAAAAATCTCAAGGTGAATGGTGGTGTCTCTGTTGAGATCTCCAGGTGGAAGGGAGGAGCCTTTTGGGAGGTGTATGTGTTAACTAAAAGCAGGAGTATTTTAGTCAGCCACACATTGCTGGCGGGGCTCTCTCCCAGATAGACCAGTTGAAATTCCAGTATGGGCATGCAGCCAGACTAGATGATTATGTAGATTCTTTCCCGGCTTGGAATGGTGGATGAACTCATGCGTTCATGTTACCTGTTTTCCTAAGGAAAAAAGAAAACCATCTCTCTGCTTGATACGCCCCATCCTGCTGTCCTCGCCTGAGCACAGTTTCCATGAGCCTCATCAAAGTGTTGTTCACATAACTCTATAAAGCCAAGGCCAGATCTCACTCTTGGCCCTTCTCCTGGCTCAGACCATGATTCTGACATGCCACCTTCACTGCTTCATTGCAAAATAAAGGCCCAATTGCAAGATGGGAAAATAATAAGCATCTAAAAAGGACAAAACATATCCAGAGGCATATAAAGAGACAATTCCTTGCTTTCTTGGGCAAGCAGCAATACTAAAGTACAGCCAGCCACACTTTGCTTTTATCCGCTGTTGTAAGGCTGGCCCCATGGTGGCCCTGGATTGCAGCCTCGCAGAAAACCAGTGGTGAGCATCCATCTCCCCTTGGCTAACAGCAGCAAACCTACCTCTATACAAGAAAATGTGTACGCTGATTATGTCTCCCAAATGTCAAGTCAAATAGATTTTCTTACTTCTTAAACCTCTCTTTCTTTCGTATAATATCTCTAAAAATAATCCCTGAAACCCCCCTACCTTAAGTGTTTTTTGAAAAATAACAAAAAAACCCAAGAAACTCTCCAGTCAGTTATAAACAGATGACGGGAAAATCCTGCACCTGACTAATTGTAATACTGCAGCTGGGCTTTGTCTTTGGGGATTTCTCAAAGTTCAACTTCTGCACGAGTGAGCTAAGAGCCAAAGCGAAAGCGAAAATTGGGCTCTGTTTGGAGCCCTGCTAAACCAACCACAGATGAGCTGGCTAAATCTGTGGCTCTGCTTTTACTGACCTATGCCAAACAAAACAAACAGGTCTTTTTGGTGCTGGCTTCAAGGAGAAATTTAAAAGGAGCCCTATTTCTTAAGAAGAGCTGCTCAAAATCTTATTTTTGGCAGGCTGCTGGGGATTTCCTTGCTGAAAGAGGAAGAAGCACAAGAAGTTGACTCACATTTCAAATAGTTGGTTTTCAGCTGAGGAAACCTTACTTATTCCAGTGAAAGCATTTTATATTCAGTTAAGCTTTTCATGATGCAGAATTTATTTCCTAAACCATTTCAGTCATCCCTTCATTTTGCAAACAGACAAATCTAACCTATTTTTCCTCAGCAAATTTACAACTTTGACCCTGGCGGGGGCTCACCATGGAGCTGGCTGGGTGGAGCAGCATGGTCAAGTGGATGCAGCTGCCCCATCAGCACCCCATGAATTCCGACCCGGCAAGTGGTCACGTCACTGCCTTCATCCGCAGCCCAGGGAAATCTATCCCCATCCTAACTTGAGAGAGCCTACTTACGGCAGACCTCTCCAGGCTATTATGTTGAGGTTATAAAACTATTTCCCAGGAAAGTGGTACCAAATTCTTTGTTTGAAAAGGATTACCAGATCACTTCAAACTGGTAACCTTCTCCACACATGGACCCCAGGTATCTGCTGTGTCCAGGCTATAACCTGGTCAGGCAGAAACTGGGTCTCTGTTTCACCATGGTGCCTGTATTTGGTAGAGCCCCAGGCCCTGTGCTATAACAAGTGAGGTTAATAATAATAATGCTAATGACTACATCAACAACATCAGAATCAATCAAGCGTGCCCACCCTCGGACTCCAAACCCAGTCTCTCTATACATAGCATACTGACACAGTAACCTTATCTAAACAATTGATTGACTCTTTATCTAGTGTTTAAGCGTTCATGAGTGGCTTTTAGATCATCCATCTGATGTTTCCCAGTTTATATATGAGAGGCATGAGCTTTCACTTCAGGAGCTTGTACAAAGCTTGTGCACACTTTGAGGAAGTCATTGATACCCACCGCTCTTGCACACCTGTGTTCTGCCATAGACAGCTCTCCTCCTCCAGCTTCACTCTTTTAGTTGGGCTTCTCCATTCAGACTCTGGTACTAGTCTTTGGTTCAGATACTCTGTAATGAGATCCTTCAAAACAAGTGGAGGTGAGAGAGCCAGTGGCTCTGCTTATTTTAAAGAAACTTCGAAATGTAATCATCCAGAAGGATACTAAAGGCAGAAAGGGAATTTCCCTGGACAGACAGGGAGGTTTGCTAGGACAGCTACAGGGAAGTTCAAAGCACAGAGAAAGTTAGGTCCAACCTTTACATTGATTTCATCTGCTTCACAGACAATAAATGTTCTTCTGGACTCTTTGTTGGGCAAAGTGCTCATTTCAGGGTCCCAGCTCTTCTTTTTTTTTTTTTTTTTTTTTTTTTTTTTTTTTTTTAATTTTATTTTTTTAATCATTTTTGCAAGCTTTGCAGCTAGAGGAAAATGAAGAAGGCTAGGCAGTCTGAGGGGAGTGATGCTTCTTAAGCACTTTATCCTCACAAAAATGCAACAGAAGTCGAGTAGACTGTGTAGGCCATTATTCAGAAAATGCTGCCACTGCAAACTGGTGCCAGCTGGATGCGTTGCAATCTAGTATGTAAATAGAGCTGGCTAGCAACTTTTAGCAAAATATTTGCCCAGTGGACCAGAATAGCTCTTTTGTAGCAGTAGAAGTAAAGGTTTTCTGAACCCTAGTAAACACAGAATGGGTTATAAAGTATGGTGATCCCTGGTATCTGGTGTTTATTTTTCAGTTGAGCTTTGAGTGTGTTTTTTGTTTTTCTTTTATTTTTCCCTGCAGCTGCTCTGTATGCATGCATCTAAACTCCGTGTGGCTCATACATCTAGTAAAAATGATCACATCCTCCTGTGTCCCAGCCAGGTAACTGTGCCATGTATTTGGAAATGCACTACAAATCAGACTGATTTTCCTTTGCCTGGGACTCTGTGCTTCAGGGCCCAAAGGATTTGCTTTTGTTCTTAGAAAGACCCTCTCCTCAGGTAAAATTATCAGCCTAAGCTCTAAATCCTGGGGGGAGAAAAAAATACCAGCTTTTCTGAAAGAGCCTCTGCTATAGTCTTACACCACAATCACCCCTGCACAGCCTTTCTCTTCACACATTCAGCCTGTGCACAGGTCAGCCAGCCCACCACACTGCGTTGACTTTACGCTTTCCTCCTACATTCAAACAAGTTGGTGCTGCTTCATAAAGCCCACACTTCTTAAATTACTCAAGGGGGAACTTAATTTATTGGTCTGAAGGTCTGGGAAATAACGAAGGTTACCCCTCCTTCTTCAGCCTCGATTGCAATATTTGCCTCATAAATGGATAAAGAGCATCTTGTGTTTCCCATCAATGCTATTCATTTCTGCTGAGAAGTGACATATCAGAGAGAGCTGACTGAAAAGTACAGAAAGATTTAAATATATTCCTATCTAATTTCTTCTCACAGTCAGTTTAGATGTAGTTTTTCATTTCCATTGCTTTGGGTAATTAAAAAAAGTTTCAGTTATTGTATTAGATAGACATCCCATCAGAAATTCCCCTAGATGATAACCATACGCAGAATTCTTAAAATTGATTTGCAATGTCACTTTTGTGAGACTGTGATACAGACTTTTTTTTTCTGCTGAGAATCACACAGAAGAGCAACAGTCTTTCTCTGGGTGTTTTTGGTTTTGTTGTTGGGTTTTTGTGTTTTGTTGTTTTATTTTGTTTGTTTGTGTTTTGGGGGTTTGTTGGTTTGTTTTTGTTTTTTGTTGGTGGTGTTGGTGGTGATGGTGTTGTTTTGTTTTGTTTTTTTCTTCCTGGTACAGCTACTGGCAATTGTGAATCTTGTCTTTGTTTTTCTTGGCCTCTTCTTGGATGGCAGAGGAAGGTGAACGGGAACTCAGTTGACACAACAAGAAGAAAAATGTCTGTGCCTGTTCATTTTAATCTACCTTCTTGCAGCAGACAGTGTTAAAAAAGCATAACTTTAAGGAGCCTTCAAGGAAAACCAGAGTAATCAAAACCAGAATTTTGGCTATAAGCCCATTCAAGAGTTTTTGTCTTGCTTACATTGTGGGAAAAGACTAAAGCAATAGCAGAACACATTAATTCACTTTATTAGTCATTCTTTAACATGACTGCATGCTGCTTTACGGAGAACAACCAAGACAAGGGTCTCTCTGGATATGATTGAGAGAACTGAGTGATGCAAAAAGCAGAGGTTCTATCAGAGAGGAAGGCTCTTCTGCCTTCAAGGACAGTGAGCTCAGAGTCCTGCTGCCAAGACTTAGTGCAAAAGGCCGGCATATGTATCACATCTTGCATGGATTAGAGAAACATTCGTTAATTGGTTCTATTTTGAGAGTAGAAGATGCTCCAGAAGAACACTCTGGGTCCTTACCAGCAATCTTTCCTTACAATATTGTGCTACTCCGCCCACAGGGACAGAAGCTGATGTACTGGTAAAACTGAAGTGGTTACTAATGTATTATAATTCCTACTTTGTTTAGGCAGACAATTTCTCATAAAATAAGAATCTAAATCAGCATTCTCCTATACTCTTGTCGAGAATAAATAAAATCAATAAACTTGGGGCTTGGAAGAAAAAGCTTCTTATAAAGGCATAAGAACTGTAACTGTTTCTGAAGCAAGTAGCATCATTTGCCATTAGAGATAGAAACCCAGATTAGGTGGCTTGCCAGCCTGATCCAGCTTGCCAATTCCTACATTCCTATGCTTTCTGTACGCCTTTTCCCCCAATGAGATAGCTCAAGCTGAAAATTCAGCTGTGGTCAGGGCTTCCATGAGCTAATGAGTATTTGGATACAGAGGTTAGCTGTGGTCACCTGTAGGGGCTTCACACCACCACACATCTTCACAGATCTTAGTTTCAATTGGAACTACAAGCAGAAGTTCCAGAATAGCACAAGAAAGGATATTCCCCAAATTGTTTCTAAAATTGTAAAGTAGAAGAAAGAGCTGGTAAGACCTCCAGAACTAATACAAATGCTAGCCTCATTCACAGGGTATGAGTTCTTGTTGAGTGCTTCTGCCACTCAGATTTTTGGGCTTCCCCATCCTTGAGTACATTTTAAATATAACGTAAGGGGACTACTATTGGCTATTCAGAGAACCACAAATCCTCAGGATCAGCCCACAATGCAAAAGCCTTCAGGTTGTTTTAATGTATTGCTTGGGGATTTGCTCTATAGACACCTCAAAACAGTCATTATGGAGAAAGGTCAGGGTAGTGCCCCTAAATGGGTACCATATGGCTCAGAACTATTACAAATGTGAATTATAACTGTAGTCTGCAGACCTACCCTGGATGTCTGTATTTTTCTTCCAAGTAAAAAGGACAAAATTGTGCAGACAAACAAATGTTGCCTATCTGTATATATGGATATCTGTGTATGTAACTATGCATTAAATGGGATGGATCCTGTTGTCTTTTCTTTACACAAAGCATTTTCATAAGGAGACAACAATGATAATGCTCAGGTAGCTCTGTTTTAGGTCAGCCTCCCCAAAATTCAAGTTTTCTTGTTCATTTTGGAATTACTAGATGGAATAAAGGTAGCTTGTTTAGTGAAATATGGTCACCCATTCCAAAAGCAGAATCCCGCTTTATCACCATCAGCTCAGAGCACTGACTGGGAGGTTGTCTGTTGCAGTGGCTGTGTACCCAGTGCCATTTGATAGCCCTGGAAGACCTTCCCAAGGCTGGAAGGACCGTTTGCACTGATTGCAGCACAGAGTCCACAGGCTGAGGGTAGGTTATATCTGGAGAAGCAGTTAGAGCTCCCTGACCTTCCTCCTGGCCCTGGGGTTTGGGGTCCAGCTGCGATATCTTTCAGGTTAGAAAATATTTCCAAAAGACACTTAGTGCTGTTAAGTTTCATACTCTGAAAAGATCTGTTTGGCTGATGTCCTCCGCTCTGCTTCCAAGGGTGTGTCTCTCATGATACCCCATGCCAAGATGCCTCCTATGGCAGAGACAAGAAGCATGAAGAGGTCTGTGATCTCACTCCAAGGGACCAACCAGGACCTGAGGAGACCTGGAGGAGAATGATGCCACCCCAGGCATGTCTTTTACTCACCTTGCAAAGCCTGTCTTCTTTGTCCCTCTTTTGCCGTTCAGGGAGAATGGCAGAAGTGCTGCTGTGCTAACCTTGCAACCAATTGAGACTGTCATCAGAGGGGATGCTGAGGTACCTCAGGAGCAAGGCAACACAAAGAAAGTACCCCAGTGACTCAGACTGATGAACACAGATAGTGTTCAGCATAATTAAATTGCAACCTGCATGAGTGTCAGCAATATGACACATAAAATAAGAGCTATTTGTATTTGGGCTGGTGGATACACATTTTATTGTGTGTGTTCTGGTTTCTGATGGTCTGCAAAGGCTCGAATTTGTCTGTGAAAGGTTAAAACCCCCAAGTGAAAAATGTAAAAAATTAGCTTGAAGTCACCCAAAGGTGGTGTTGACAAATAACAGTTTCTCAGGGATCTAAGAAAAAAGATTTTGCCTCAGCTTGGGCTGGCTGAATACTGGTTGATGAAGCATGAATATGACAACTGCAGGCTTTTCTCTGTTACCAGATAATCTGAAACCCCACCGCTGGCTTTTTCAAATATACTGTGGTTCGTAATCACTAATCAGTCAGCTTCTGTGAAGACGACAGCAGCAATGGGCTTCTTAGCACTGGGGGAAGACCCAGTGGGGCAATGTTGATCAACATATTCCAGCAAATGGAGAATTCTGGTCATGGGAATAAGCAATTCAGCAAATTTCTCAAAGCAAAAGGCACATAGTCACCTTGAAAAGAATAACACAAGCCAAGCTAAGTCACTTGACTGGCAAGCAAATGAAACACTCATTTAAAAGAAACCGGGCATATATGCGTTGCAGAAAACTTTGACACTTGCACAACAAGCCACTGGGCACTGAGGCAAGACACCAACCAGCTGCCATGGATCATATGATGCCATCGGTCACATGAACCAGCTTTGCAGAGAAAATCTCTCATGAGCCTTCTAGGCAGTTACTCAGCAGATTAGCTGTGGTTGCCCTTGCAAAGGTTTTCTATCTGTCTTCCCCATTTTGTAGCTTTATGTATTCTTAAACTCTTGTTCTCAAGTGTCCTGAGCAGGGTTAAAGAGACAGATGGGCAAAGGCCCCCGGTCTCTGTGAGGTGAGAGTGGGCAAACTTTCACCTTTCTGTATTCCAGTGTAGATTGTTGCAAGCCTAAAAATGGTTATAGCTGGTCAGATTAAAGGGACATGTTTCTCCCTCGTTGCTTGCTTAGTACAGCACAAGGAAGCAGACCCCGCTTCTAGTTTATCAGCCTCCCACATGCAAACAAAAAGTCAAACACCTCAGAACCTGCCAGTTTCTCTCTGAAAAGAAGGAGAGCATGAAGAAATGTCATCAGCAACTGCTTTCTGAATGCACAGTGGGCTGGAACTTCCTCTCATTGGCACTGCTATCACGCAGCCTTCGCAGGAGCCACTTGCTGACATGTGCAATCACAACTGCAGTCTGCCTCTGCTCTCGTTCCTTTTTTGCCTTTCTGCCTTTTGCTTGGTCCAGATGGAGGCACAAACCCGACTACTGTCTGGGTCTTGGAACATTTTGCACTCACTGTGCCCTGGGAAAAGCAGGGGAGAACTCAGCTTAGAGCATCCCCAGGTGGCATGATGGGAGCCTACAGCAGCTATTACAGTGCTGTCCAGAAAAATCAGACATGGAAAATCCCAGGCTTCTTTTATCATAAGGAGGCATAAGAGTGGTACAGACCTATGCTGATGAAGGCAACCTGGGCAAATAAATGAGATGCACCTCAGTGCATAAAAGAGCAGAATGAGAGCTACTACTGGGGAGAATAATTTAAAAGCAAGGTGCTACTGTTATTATGTGAGAAGTATAGGTGTAAGGAAAATGGTGGTGTTATTTCCTAGGAGCTGCAAAAGGAGAATGTCTGTCTTTATCAGGAACTGAAGGAAGCCCTTTTCTATGTAGAAGAACAAGAAGTAGTTTTTATTCATCTTAGTTTATTTCTTCATATGGAAAATAGGCTCCTTCCAGTTTTCCTCTTAGACTGAAGGAAGTGTGCTATCATTCATGTTGTCTATGCTACTCTCTACATACTGTTTACCACATGTACAGTGTTACGGGAAATACCGAACATCTGAGCCTGTGGTTTAAGCCCCTTTATAGTCAACGGGGAGAAAGAGGCAGTTCCAGCTGCAGAAACCCTCTGAGCTTTTCTTAGGTTACTACCATAGGGCAGGATTCCTTCCCACATAGACATGACTTGTTCTCTCTTTGGACTATGGAGAGAATCTAGTTGACTAACTTGGATGTGGCTGTGTCAGTCTGGACAGGGAAAATAGCCAAAGGATGTTATGCCTACTACCTCTTGCATTGACAGGAATGTCTCATCAGTTCCTCATGACACTCCATGGGACTGTCTGTGTCCACTTGGTTTCAGCCTTTGACTACCTGTTCTTGGGGAAAAAGCTGTTATCTTGTGCTGTGTTTGAATGGCACATTGGGCAGTAAGGGTTCAGTCTGTGCTCCTTCAACAAAGACTTAGTGTTGCCACACACTAAACTGATTATAACTATCATCCCAAAAGATGAAAGTATGTTTGTATCATACTTCTGTGATTTCAGTGTTAGGATACCAGTGCTAGTGTAAATGGCAGGATGGAGGGAAAAAAGGGAGACATATGTCATAGTTCAGAAACCATGGCAGTGCCAGTCAGCATGTCTTCACAGCAGTGACTGTTGTTGATTTCAGCCATCTGAGCTTCTGGGCCTTCATTCCCCGGGCTCTTCCTTGGCAAAATGACTCTCCCAGAGATGGTTCCCAGGGTTGCCCTAAGAAGGCAACCTAGAAGTGAATTCCTGCTGCTCCCCTTTGCAGCTGTGGCATCACCTTCTGCCTGAAGGACAGGCTGGGCCTCAGTGAGCTGGGGGTTGTGTGCATTGAGAAGACACCACTCAGGTATGAAGAGCAGAAGGTATTCACCTTCAGATGCAGTAGTTCTCTTATGCTTGTCTGGCCCATCAGCTTCCCTGTTGCCACTTTCTGGTGAATTTTGGTGACATTTCACATTGCTGTGCTGGTTTGAATGGCATAGCATTCATCTGCCACCTGATGTGGGCTACCTCAGGCTTGTGTCAGAATGTGGGAAGTGAAAGTAGTGGCACCAGTTTGTATTTAGACTGTGACCACATTATTTTGAATTGATGCTCTCCCCTTTGTAAACAGGCCATGCAGTAAGCATGCAGCACCACAGCAGCAATGCCAGATTTGCAGGAGGGGGTACACTGAGCAGCGGGCACGTGTAGGCAGCTGGAATGAGAAGGGCAGATGTGCAGGGGTGCACCTTTTGTGTACTCCTGCCAAGCGGAAAGTAGTCTCTCTCGGTCACAGAAGACCGCAGATTTACTTTCACCTAAGAGCTGTCAAAACCAGTTAAACATCAGTTAGCACCATTACTCTCAGCAGTCTTGAACTGCAGGCCATGACAGCTCTGTAAGACGTGGATGGCCTGTAAAGTCCAGAGAACCACTGAGTTCTCTTTATTTAATGACAGAGCTCACCAGTAAGTGGCAGCTATACAAGATGTAGAGATCCGGGACTGGAAGGGACTACCATAAAGCTGTCCTCTAGCTTCAGGCACATTTGTGTGAGACAAGCCTTTAGTTATTTTATTTCTCTGCTCTTAATATGCCAAAGAAGGACAGGAACACACCTTTCTTCTACCTCATCTCCTCTGTCCATTGCAACCTGTGTATTCCTGGGGCCAATGGCAGCCTTTTGTTAGACCCAAGAGCAATGGAGAGCTCCTTTTTGGACAGGTCCTTTTCATATCACTGAGACATGGCCCCGGTCCTGGCCTCCAATCTCTTTCTCTATCACCAGGGAGATGACCCCCTCACCATTTCTGCTTCCCATTTGCTTCAAATAAGCAAGGGAAATGAAGCATCTCCCTCTTCTGAAGCACCACGAGATCAGGGGTAAGAGGTACCTCAGGCCTTCACCTACCCATTAGCAAGCAGCAAGCTGAGACTGAAACTATCTGTGGCTGCCAGAGCAGGACCCAGATAATGAATTCGTTAGCTGTGGCTTGCTGGCCAAACTGTTTTCATTGACAGAAAGTTCCCACAGTACAGGATAGGGGCAGGTGCTGCCATGTCAGATCCTGTTACCAACCTTGCACAGTCTCCGTGAGAGTTAACAGAGGAATGTGCTGCTTTGGAAAAGCCCTGTTCACCTCCCTGGGACATTGCCTTGATCACTCTGAGGAACAATCCTGACACTGCAGCCCCAGCAGCCATTATATTGGTGTGGAGAGACTCCAGAACAGCAGCCTTACATTCAGCAGAAGTAAGAATGGGAAAAAAGAAGGGGAAAGGCCTGTTATGTGGATTTCCCGTGTAGGAGCAGTGGTCCTTCATCCTGGGATGGGACTGGGCTGGTGCAGGCATGTGCAGCACCAGTGGTGCTCCAGGAGAAACCTACACTCTGTGCTCAGGGCCCAAGGGGACATGGGATTTAGGCTTGTTAGCCCTTGATGACTGACATTGAAACATCCCTGGCCTCATTGGCTCCTCTTTTGTGAGGAATTCCTGATCTTTTCAGATACAGGATGAAGGGCTGGGTGATAAAACTTTACCCATCCCCTGCAAAGTTTCTGAGTCTTAAAAATTTTCAGAAAAAAATTCTATTTAGAGTGCACAAAATGCCAGTCCCCCAAGGTATTTATCAAGAAACTGGGAGGGAAGATTAAAGAGTTACACTGAAATAAACAGCAGAGGGAAAATCAGGCTACACAGACACTTAATGTCAGTCATAGACTTACTAATATTGGGCCACTTTCCTGTCTTTTGTCGCAAACTAGTAAAACAAAAGTTAAATTCAGAGGGTGGATTTTGATTGCAACATCATTCTCTGTGATGTCTGTTTATGGATATGTTGAACCTCTAAGTAAAACATCTCCATAAACTGCAGCAATAACTGCCCCTCTTGCAAAATGTATTCCAGGAAATCATGAGGGAAATAATACGTCTAGTGAGGAATCCATTTCCAGGAAAAAATCTCAGGCTGGATGGGCCAAAGAGAAGAGAAACTGAACAGCGTAGAGGGGAAACATAATCACATAAAACTGTGTAGTAACTGCATATCTCAATGCAGAAATAAAAATGCGCTAGAAAACATCACATGGGTTGTGATGAGATGTATTAAACATTTTTGAACCGAGAAAGATATGAATATTATTTACATGCATCCTAGGCCCACTCTTTATGCATTGAAGAGCAAATGGAGAAACATGCATAAACAGCTGAGAAGCCAGAGGACAGATTCCTGCTTCTTGTCACTTTTTCCATCTACCTTCCAGAGGTCTCTGACCTCCATTCTACCACTGCCCTCAACTATGGGCAGTGCTCTAGTTGGGTAACATGGGGGTGACCAGAGCTGCTTGCTCCTCACTGAGCACTCTCTGTTGTCTACTCAACTTCTGCATATCATTATATGTAACTTTCACTAGTATCTGCATTTCTTACTCCACCTCATCATCAGACCACGATACGAAAAGAGAAAATGAGAGATAAAAAGAGAGGAATACCATATCTGAGTAGGTATTAAGGAATTCTTTCTCTCTGCTAATGATTACTTGATATGTTTGTCTCCCTGAAGATGTCATCCAAATGCCCTTGCCATGAGCCCTCACACTCTGCACCAGCTGAAGGACTTGAACCCTTTGCCATGGTAAGGTTTGAGCCAAAAAACAAGTCACGGTGGCTTGCAGCGAGGGCGGGCTACTGTCTCAAAGATAAGGATGCTTATTTGCATCTGAAGAGTCAGACAGCTCCTCACTCAACATTTCTGTCACCTGGCTGCCTATCCTTCTTGTGGGCCCCATGCCCACCACACTGCAGGTGGAAGCTGTTCAGCTGACTAAACCATCTCCCATCTCCCTGGTCTGTTGCAGCCGTTTTGACAGCTGTCAAATGTCCTCAGCACAGCAGCTGCTGCTGTTGCTGGGTTGGTACTGATGGGAACTTGGCCCGAAGTGTTCCTTCGTTTAGTTGTTATTTGGACAGGCCAACAAAGTGTTCCCAAGGCAACCCAAGCTTGGGAAGGTCTTTGAGAATGTTTAGTACTTTTTATCTTCCCAAGAGCAGAGTAGACTTTGAGAAAATAATGCAAAGGTATTTGTATCACTCTGTAGCTTTCCATATGCAGAAGAGCAAAGACACTGGAATGGTCTGTGGGTCTCTCAGATGAAAGACTGTAAGATTCATATATAGCAAAAATGGGTATCATAATCATATATGACAGTTGCAAGTGCTGTTATCCACAATCAGGATGGTTTCTAGGTTTTCTCTACACTTTTGTTATTAAATATTTTATGGGCAGATCCAAACACCTCCTGAATTCCTGCAAGACCTTAGTAGGATTTTTATTTTACACTTTGCATTATAACGCTATTTATTAAAGAAAACGATACCTTCCTCATTTTCCTGTGGTCATGCATATAATTTTTAACGGACTCAGTTTGTGGAGAAGGAATGTCTTCTGCCAGTTCACAACATTATTAACATGTTGAAGCCCTGATAAAAGTTGATACAACATGGCAGCATGGTAGAGACATGATGAAGGAACTCAGTGATCCAGTGCCCACTTACAGGAAAGGAAATACCTTGCTGTGGCCCCATAACTTAGCCCAAGGCAGGGTTCATTCAGAGCAGAGCTCCAGTAGGGACACAATGAAACCTCTTCATGCATAAGATTTTCATTGGTAGTGGATCTTTGAAGCATACTCATTTTTTTTAATAGATGAGTCATTGACTAAAACTTGATTCTAAGCCCAATTTGGAGGACCTTGTATCTGAATCCCAGCTTTGCAGCATTCCTGTGCAATAATTCAGTGACTAATCGGAATCTAGATGCTGATCCCCATCCCTTTTCTCCCTGTGTCCCTAGACCTGGCATACCAGGAAAGCACCTTCTTCTGTAATTATCAGATGCAGTTTAGGTCATTCTTTAGCCATCTGCTTTCTGCAGAAATTATTTGCGAAGGGTACTGAAAAAAAGGGGACACAATGAAGAGCACTGGTCAAGCACAGGTTAGTTTTATCTCAGCCATGCTCAGCACACAGCAGTCATGAGGCAGAGAAAACCGAAAGGAGCACACTGATCTCTAAAATCTGTCAAGACTGTTAACTTCCCAAATCCTATTTAAAATCGGGGTGGGTAGGTGATTAAAAAGGCAGTAGGTCCCTAAGTATCTTTGAGGATCTGGTCCTTGACTGCTTCCTCACCAAAGCCTCAGTGGTAACTCCCCAGCACAACGTTGCCCACAGCCACCAAAGCCAGCTCCAGCCTTCTCCCATCAAGATGGCACAGAAGTCATGCCAAAGGAGATAAAATCCCAGAAGTGGGCACATGCTGGTTTTGTGCTCTCTTCTTTTCTAAGGAATGGAGACTAGGGTGGTACCTTGACCATATAAAGTAAAGCCCTCATACATGTGCATCATTTTGAAAGAGTCTGTGGTTTCTAATGGAAATTCCCTGTTTTGAGGACAAAATTTTTATTAAAAGTGATAGAATATTTCATGACGGCAGACTTTTATAGGTCTTCTCTCATAAAACCACAATCTGACACCAAAAGCTTGGGATTTTTTCCCATTCTTGTTGTCAGTTATCTCCATTTAAAGTTAATTTTGAACATGACCTAACTTAGAATGGTGTAATTTTATACTTGGGGTGCACAGAGAGCCAGGCTGCAGGAATTGGGACCTTTTCAGTTATACCAAGACGGATACAGAAACAGCCACAAAACCACTGCAAGGGAAGGCATCTTTTGGCGGGAAAATTCATTCTGCAAAACTTCCAGATGTAGATAACTAGTGGTATCTTACACATCAGAAAAAGAGAACCAACAAAAATTGCATTTTGAGGAACTAAAGCTAGGATCTGCTAAGAAATAATAAAGAAGAAAAAAAGAGAAGGAAGAGAAAAAAACAACCACAATGTCTGACTGTAATTTCCTTTTAGAAGATCGCCTCTGTAAGAAATTAAGCAACTACTTTCAAGTTGATAAAAGCTTTTTTTTTTTTTTTTTTTTTTTTTTTTAAATCAGTACAACATAATTCAGCTTTTAAAAAGGGCACTGTTCACATTTGATTTTGAATTCTTGTCCCACTGTTAAAAATAAGTAATATTCGGGGTGAAAAATGAGCCTCTGTCTCTTGGCCAGGTATCCCAGTGTACTGAAAATGGAAGAGGGGAATTTCAAGCTCTGAAGTGACACATGAGCCTAGATGCCATTGATTTTCATTCGTCTGTGATGACAGTAGAGGAAAGGGACAAATCTATCAATTATATGGAAAAAGCAGTGATTTCTGTCTTGGGACCATGTATATTCACACTCCAGATCAAGGTGTTCAACTAAGCACTCATCTGTGCTCTTTGTGGAAAAATGATCAACTGAATAAAGTACTTCCATGCATTCTGAACATCTCAGTGTTCACACAGATGGTGTCACACTGGTGGAAAGGGATGTTCTCTGGCTTGTCGTTAGGATACAGAGTGAGAAGTATATCTCCATACACACATCCCTCCAGTCACCATCCCAGTGTTGTTTTAGAAGATTAAATATGACATTTATGAAAATTGGCAGCTACCTCTTACTTTCAGCACTTCTTGTATGCAGAATGCATAAGAACTTCTTATTTGTTCTGACAGCCCTTCAGACGTATTTGATGACTGAGGCACACCTTGGCACAGACCTTGTTGATAGATAGAATGGGCTGTCCATCTAACCACCTTCCACCCTCCATTTCCTCATATTTGTAGCTCAAAACCTGAATGCAGTCACCAAAGCTTTACCTGAAAATCTGAATATGCTGTCCTGGGAACAGTGGAACAAGCCATATACTGTTTCCTGCAGACTGTGTCCTTTGTGCCCTGCACCACCTCTCTGCAAAGACCTTGATCCCCACCACAATTATACACTGTTTCCATCAGGGACACCACAGCTAGCCCAGAGCTACAGGCACAGTGACTGAGTAGCCATGATGCACATGCTGATTAGCCACCCAGAGATGTTTAATGACTTTTTCTCAGGGAAATAAATCCTCACCACCCACCAATTTTCAAAATGCTCATAGAAAGTTCACTGGGTTGAGGAAGAGTTGCTCACTTGCCTGCTGTGACTGAAATTATTAATTGAATCATAGAGTACCAGGTTGGAAGGGACCTCAAGGATCATCTGGTCCAACCTGTCTTGGCAAAAGCACAATCCAGACAAGCTGGCCCAGCACCCTGTCCAGCTGAATCTTAAAAGTGTCTAATGTTGGGTAATCCACCTCTTCCTTGGGGAGATATTCCAGTGGCTGGTTGTTCTCCCTGTGAAACATTTCCCTCTTGTGTCTAGTTGGCATCTCCCCAGAGTAACTTGCATCCATTGCCACCTGTCTTTTCCATTTGACTCCTTGTTAAAAAAGGAGTTTCCGTCTTCTTTGTAGCCACCCTTTAAATATTAGAACATGGTGATAAGGTCTCGCCTAAACCTTCTTTTCTGAAGGCTGAGCAAGCCCAATTCTCTCAGCCTTTCCTCACACAGCAGCTTACCAGTCCTTTGATTGTCTTTATGGCCCTTCTCTGGACACTTTCCAGCACGTTCACACCTTTTTTTTGTATAGTGGGAACCAAAACTGAACACGGTATTCCAAGTGTGGCCCGACGAGTGTGAAGCAGAGGGGGATAATGACGTCTTTGTCTCTGCTGATGATGCCCTTGCTAACGCAGCCCAGCATCCTCTTGGCTTTCTCTGCCACAGCAGCACACTGTTCACTCAGCATGCTGACCACCAGGACCCCCAGGTCCCTTTCCACAGAGCTGCTTCCCAGCTGGGCAGATCTGAGTCTTTCCTGTAGAGACCAAAAGTTATTGCGGGTGATAGAGGACTGAAAAACACCTGGGAAAAAAAGTGCAGTCACCTAAGCCTTGCCGATGAGACTAGGAGACCAAGATTAAAAGCATATGAAGAACTAAATCCAGTTAAATCTGGTAGAAGTTCTGCATGGCTAAAGATAGTTTGGCATAGGAAAGTAAAAATTAGAAGACAAAGAATATTGCGTGTGAGAAGCTAAACACCGAAGTCTTAGAGGGGATAGCTGTGGGCTGGGAGTTTCTGAGGAGTGCCACTGAGGTCCCTCAACCCCAGGCAGAATTAGACCATTTTTGCTAAGGGGTCTCACAAACTTTCTTGCCAAGGAGGCTAAGAGCCCCCTTAGGAGCTTGAAGGTACACACTGACTGCAATGATTGCAGTGCCACATGGACTGTCCCAACCTCACTTTGAAGGAAGTAACTCCTCAAAGAGCATGTAGACATTGTGTGACACCATATCCCACTATCTGCCTGATGTTTAAAGCATAGCCTCTGCTGTGGCCATGCTGGCATCCCCATGTCAGATCCCTTCCCAAAAGTTAGATGAAGGGAGGGGAGTTCATGCTTAGAATCTAGATAAAATTATTAGTTTGGTTATGACATTGCTGTATTTCCTTCTGACAATAAGCTGCATGCATAAAATAAGTGTGTAATTGATCTGGCCAGAAGCTGACTGTCACATTTCAGTGTGGTAAGTAGAACTGCATAGACCTTAAGGGACACAAGTAATGCCCAGAAAATAACATACAGTCCTCAAAGATGATGCATTTAAAATGCCTTCATTTGTCAAAGATTTACCATTACGGCTAAAACTTAGATATTATCTTTGTTATGTGGCACATAGGAGACAGAAGAGGCAACACTGCCAAACTTTTTACAGGGATCTCCTGTAGGTACCACTTCACCAAAAGCTATCAAAGCACCTTATGCAGTGCAGTGACCTTTTATTTTCATCATGTTATTAATGAGAAACTAAGGTAGAAAGAAGGGAAGCTGCCTTTCAGATGTTGCATGGAAAATCAAAGGGCAAAACAAAGCATCTCCTGGAGTTCACCCACAAAACCCCAGCACAAAGACACAATTGCAGTTTTTGGTTAGTCTGAAAATTCCCTAATAGGGGGATTACGGAGTGCTGTAGGTTTGATGAGTAAGCCTGTTCAATTGTTAAAGTAACAACTTTTTCCACGCTTGTGATGTTCATTAGGATTTTTCTTTTAAAGTTAGTACAGAAATATTATCTGCATTGTTTATCCGTGTCAGTCTCACAGTTATGACAGGTTTACTTTGCAGCACACTCTCATTCCAAGAAAACTTCAGGAATGCTCGGTTCTGGAAGCAAACAGATATGTTGCAGGGAGGAGGGACAAACACTGGGACATAATACAGGCCTCTCAAACTCCTCTTCTAGCACATTTGGCTCTCCTAAAATAGCACAGACAGAAGCCAATTACAGTGATACGTTGTATTTCAGTGTCTGAGGTTAGCAAAGGTTTTTGCTGAATATAACATTGGAGGTGGCTTAGGGATATAACAATTTCAGGGGATTATGTCTGAAAGATGAACTCTGGGGATATGCGCATAATGCAGTAAGAATAGGAACTTTGCCTTGTTACCTACCGAATGGAAGTAGGAGCCCTCTGCAAATGTACCAGCATCTTAGGTTTGGCATGATTTGCAAGATAATGAGTGTTCATTTTTACTCTCTGAATACTAAGTTCAATTAAGTTACCCAAGGACAGGATTGGTTCACAGTGTTGCACAAGCAGTATTAAGGCTTCCTGTAGCAATATAGTCTTTGGTTTACCCAAATGTTACAGCGTTGTTAGACTGTACATCTTTTGGCTCAGCATTATTATATCTTCTGGTGCCTAAAGGTAAGAGGATTCAATCTCTCTTTGAAAAGACCCTTTTTTGAGGTACTTCTGGGGTACATATCTTATCTGAACAAGTAACCATGTAACTAATTAAGGTATCTAGTAAAAATCAGAGCATTTCTTCTCAGCTTTCCCTTACACTGCAGATAGGATTTCTTGTCAGACCTGAGGAAGGGTTTTGCACCTATATCAGGTGACCTAGTTGAAGATATATTCTCCCCGCACAAACTTTCTTGCTAATACTAAATAAGGCAGTTCATGACTGCGAGACCACACACAGTGACTGTTTCAGAGGGAAAAATCCCAAAGAAACATACTCATCTGATAAATGGGATAAAAGGTAAGGCTCAAACAAAGCACAAACAAACCTTTAAAAGGAAGTGGAAAGGGAGAACAAAATCTTCTGTTCAAGCTTCAGCCATCACTGAACAGGGAAATGGACATGGTGGCATGCAGGTTCCTTCTCTACATGCTCCTTACTGTCATGTGTGTGCAGTGACTG
Organism: Streptopelia decaocto; assembly: GCF_964273445.1. Classification (NCBI taxonomy): domain Eukaryota; kingdom Metazoa; phylum Chordata; class Aves; order Columbiformes; family Columbidae; genus Streptopelia; species Streptopelia decaocto. Next base: position 57,775,609 of record NC_138656.1, read on the forward strand.
CAGATCCGAAAGCAAAGGCAGCATTCAGAGCAGGCACATGTGAGTGGAATAAGCAAATGCAGCCATAGCAGCATGGGATCTGCATGGCAGAAGCGGTAATTAATAGCCAACATTGCAGGAACACAGGCCTGAACAGAACAGCCTGGACTTCAAGCCAAGCCCGCTCCATCAAAGAGCTGATATAGCTGAACTCAATCGCAAAAGCATTTTTCCTTTCCCTTCACCACTCTCACTAGCAGGCACTCCTGAGTCCTGCTTTCCCTAGAGGGTGGGAATTCCTCTCCTGTTCCCAGCCTGGAAGAGTCACCATGCTTTTGCAGACTTGGAGGGGAGGACCTGGCTGCCCTGGTTGCAGTTGTGCTGGGTGGTGCTGTTGCCCAAGGCTGGCTTGCCCTACCCCATGGTGCACCTCCTCCCTCCACGTGTCCCCTCTGCAGCAGTAGTGACAGTCCCATTTGCCTCGTGGTGCCCTGTGGCAGGAGGCAGAGCCTGTGCCATAAGAAGCACTTGCTTTCTGAAATCCTCATAAGGTAGTCACGCTTTATAACAGGATAGCAATTCCAAAGTGGAGTGTTTATATGAAACACTAACACGGCAGATGTTGCTAATAGCAACAATATGGCAATTACCAGCTAATATGGAGATGTTTGTTTCGAATTTGTCATCTTGGTTTTGATGGGTAGCCAAAACTTCTTCACAGAAGAACATTTTATTTTGTGTTGTGTGGATGTGCATGCACAAGGACAAGGCATGCACAAGGACAAGGCATGACAGCAATAACTCTCTCAAAGTACGGGGTCAAACGTGCTCAGGGGAGTTTAACTGTAGCCAGCGGAGTTGTGCTTGGAAAGATTTGCTTTGCCTGACATTGTGTTTGCCTGGTGGATGGAGTCCAGCTGTGTGGTCCCAAATGTTCCCATTCATGGTTCACTTAGTGGTAATGAGGATCTGGTTACCGGCAGTTCTACTTACTACTTACGAAGCAGGTACAACACAGGAATGACAAACTCACAAATGCGTCACTATGATGAAGAGTTTGGGGATATTCCCATCATACTGCTGGGGCTTGGAGGAGGGTAAGTGGAGGCAAACAATGGGAAAATTCCAACTACTTCTGGTTGTTCCTCCTGGGCTCCTATGGTGACAGTTGTACTCACAGCCATAGGTGCTTGCTATGCCTGGAGCAGCTCCCACTCTGCCAGGGGAATCGTAAGGTGTTGCCACTCCTGAGCCGGTCTTTCTTTTCTAGTTTTTGTATCAATGGGACATATACACAATGCGACCCAAAATTACACTCAGGCCAAGTTTTCTTGATCTTATTCCAGATTTGCTGCTAGGCCATTGGCAGTCTGCAGATCACCTTTTGTGAGAAAATGAGATGAATTATGCCTGCAAATCACATGCAAGTTAGCATTCAATGTGAACTCCAGGTTATCTCTGGTTTCCACTGTTTCTTATTTCAAGATCTGAGATCATTTTGATGTGGAAATTCCAAGCAAAACACAAGGTGCAGAAGCAGGAGAAATACAAGCCCGCATCAACCAAAATTGAAAAGAAAACATTTTGCATTAGTCCTGAAAACCAAAATCAAGATTCATACCTCTCTCAATTTAGTAAGAAATGTAATCTGCCCCAAAGAACACATGAACTTGGCAGAAAAGCACCATCTCAGTTTCTGATTTGTGAATGGACAAGAGAGATAAGCAAATAAGTGAGAAACCTGTTGGAGTAACAAAAAACACTTTTCAATACTTTTTGAGTACCTTCAACCAGAAATCCTGAAAATATTAGAATTCAGACTTAATTACATGTATTCTCTGTTATCTTGTTGCTTATTGTAAGCAAGCAAAGATTTAGATCTGCATGTGCTCAGTCAGAAATGATAGGCAACTTCAATTCCCTGATGCCTATGTGCGCCTTTGTGGCCACCCCAGGGAGCCCAAGGAATGAGGGATTCCTAGGCACCACCGAGATAGAATGGCAAGCTGAATTCAGACACAGCTGAACACCAGCACAGACCCTTTGCAAAAAATGGCCTGTATGCTCATGTCCTCCACCACTAAAAAAACACCCATTGGGACCAGTCACATGATGACAAGTAAAAAACTTTATAGCTGCCAACTTAGGGGAAGCTTGGGGGATGCACTCATGAAAGAATAAACAAACCATCCTGCAAAGCAAATGCAACCAAAAGGGTGTCATGGGAAGGGCACAGAATATACCCTGGGCTGTATTTACAGTATTAATTTTTGTTTGTAACTTTTTCCTATGCAATAGTAACCCAACGTGTAGAAGGACAGTGCAATCTAACACATACTGCAATCTAGACTTGATATCTAATTAAGAATAGAAATCAGTTGAACAGAGCTGGGAAAAACTGACAGTGGGTTTCACTTTCCAAAGGAAGGATTAGCATGAGCCCAGGTCCCACCTGACTAAAACTGCAGGAGTTCAGCACAAGCTGGGTTGATGGGTCTGGTTCTGAACTGTTACAGGTAGGAGGTAGGGACTGGTCTGACCAAAGCTCAGGTTGCTCTCTTTTCTGTGACCAAACCCTGAACCATGTCTATGTAATCCACAACACACTCTGGGGAGTGGTAGGAAATCAGAGCTGTCTTCAGAAGATGTGTAGAAATGTGACCTGTTCCCAGCAACCCACATGCCATCCTGTTCTTTGAATCAAGTAGTGCTTTCCTTAAAACAAAACAAAACGCACCAACAAGTCTCTGACTTTGGTATAACTGCTCCCCTGGGGAGACTGCAGTTGTGCCAGTGAAGACAAAACTGGAATACAACCCCTTTTCCACACGGAGTGGCGGTGTTGCAGAACTTGGCTCTTGCTGCTCTATAAGGGTTTGAAAGGAGCGCTGCTCCCAGCATGTCCTGCTGAACCTGCTCACAGCTGCACCCTTGCTGGTATGGGCGACAGGGCAAAGGAGGGTTTCAGGATTCATTCACACACTCCCTCATCACTAAGAGCCATCATGTCAAACATTTGTGAAAGTAGTAGAAACAAACAAAAGTGAGCTGTGGCTGGGATTTTCCCATTTGTGGTTTGATAAGGACTCTCTCCAGCCACAGCAGATTTGTTCTTTTGTTTACTACCGGCTCCTGATTCCTTTCTCCTCCTGACTGGTTATGCCTCTTCATTGCTACAGTCTGGAGTCCTTCACTGAGCCACAGTGCAAAAGGAGAGAGGAGAAAAGAGGACAAAACACATAGCTTGACCGTAGCTCACAGAGGGAAAATCACCATTTGGTCTGTGTTGGCAGCAAGCACTGTATAAGCCCTCTCTCCAAAAGCTGGCTGGGCAAAGTGCTTGGGAGTGGACCACAAAAGCAGCCATGGCCTGGCGGGGGAGAGGGGCTGTGCAGGTCCAGGGGGAAGCAGAGTCAACAATCTTATGTCCTGGCCTCTATAAAGAAAATGCTTCACATCTCGGGGAGCACACCCAGTCCCCAGAGGTCTGGATCTACCCTGGGTCTCCCTGCTCCTGCGTTCCCTCCAGTGGATGCAAAGCACCTCAGCAGAACTGAGGGAAGCAACCTGATGTACAGGGTGGAAGGAAAGCTTGTACATGGGCTAGTCCTATAAAACCTGTTAAGTCCACTCCCTCTCCCACACCCTGATCTTTGTGTAAATGTCCCCATGCCCCTGAAGGAGAGTCAGAGATGGCTTGGGAGAAACACATCAACTGCAAACTGCTCCAGGTGTGCCCAAGCCATGTGCCATCTATTCTGCTCGCCCTAGGAACCACTGTGATACAATAAACCTATTGCTCTAACACATCATGGCATAAGATCTGTACCAGCCAAGGGGCAGACCATAGCAAAACTCTGAGTCTGCAAAGCAGAGCTGGGTGGTAGAGAGGGAATCAGTTTCTTCAGGGAGGGAAGAAGCTGTTCATGTGAGGGACCTTCATTTGTAAATATCCCATATGATAGGCCTTTTCTGTTAATATTTAGTGTGGAGATCAGCTTTGGGAGCTACATCTGTGTTACCCTTCACACACTGGTGCAGGAAGCTGTGAAGCTGCTTTGGCTGGTAGGTATGAGGGCAGCACATGCTGTGCTGGTCCTCCTGCCTTCACCCACCCATCACAGCAGCTCTTCTGTCCTTGGGACCCTGCACACAGCTCCATGGTGCTCAGCAGGAGCCACCACACCTCACGTACTGCTTTTCACAAATGCAGCCAAGCTTCATTCTGTGTGGTCACACAATTATTCCACCAAGCCATGTTTTTGTACCATGCCTGCTATTCAGATGGGGCATGTTTATTCGTAAGGAAATAAGCTGCTTTAAAGTCATTTTGACACAAAACAAGTGTTTGTGATACACAACATAAAAGACGTATGAGAAAAAGGAATTATATCAGGAAGGTAAAAAAACCCCAAATTGTTTTCCATATGGGCAAGCAGGCCTATACACATACATTCCACATACAATGGTCATTATATCCCCACAACTGTTAATAGATGGGAACTAATTAGACAGAGATACAGCAGTGTGTGCCAATGGATAGTCTGGTGATGTACAATCAATACATTATCCATTACTGTATCTTTTCCTCCTGGGAAATTCAAAGCATTATGCCCTGTATACAGCTGTGCCCTATTTGTAATCTAAGCTTCTGGCTGAACTGATCACCACCCATTAAACTCCCCTTTTTTTCAGGAGTTGCACATTTTCCAGATCAAACCCTGTGTCTTAATCATGCAATCAACTGAGCTCAGAAATACATCTGCTTACAGTGCTGGAAGTGAGGACAAGGCAGAGCTGAATTGCATAGGTCCCCTAAGCCTCCAAGATACTTATCAGACAGATATGTTTACATATACATTTAAAAGACGTACTGAAAAATATATGCCTCTTGTCCAAGAAATCCTGCTGGGACTATCAGCAGGGGTGCCACAGCCACCAGGGAGCCTCAGAAGAAATTATCAGGAGATGACAATATTTCTGCAAGGTGACAATATTTCTGCAAGAATGTGCATTGGCCCATGGAATTTAGTAGGGAAATGACTGATGTCACAGGACTGCTAATTAACAAAAAAATCAGTTGCAGCAGTGAGTAAGAGATCAGTGGTAAATGCACAGGGCTGCAGAGTAATTGATTGATATTCCTTTAAGTTTCAGCTCTGAACAAGACTACAGTCTGCTGTCTCTACAGAAGCACGGAAATGATGGGCCTCAGGAGGCCTTGAAAGGTCACCTACAGCATCTTCCCCCCACAAAAGCAGGGCAGCTCTTCTTTTTGCCCTTCTTGACACATCTTTGTCTAACCAAAAGAGAATTTTGCACCTTGGATTTCTGCCAGACTTGAGCTGAGACTGACTGTCTCTTCCAAACGACAACGCGGGGTCAGTGCTACATGGGCTAGGTCTGATGTGGTTAAGTAAAGTAAAGCTTTCAGGGTGAATTCAGCAGCGGATGTAGCCGTGATGAGCATCTGCAAAGAGATGTGCTATGACACAGCCTCATCCCCCGCACACATGAAATGGAGCATCCACCAAGGGAAGCATCAGAGAGACCACAGTTATAGAAGTCTGCTGTCCACCTTGATCCATCCCTGGAGTATTCCCAACCCTCAACTCTCAGCCTTAGCCCCTCTTTTTCACTAGGTCAAAAGAAAGGTATCTAGAATAGCAGGTTTTAATTTGCCTCTGTCAATGAATCAGTAGAACTAATATAATGCATTTAAAATCAAACATTGGTGAATTTTCATAATGGCCTGGTAGAGTGAGTACTGTTGTCCTTATGTTCCTGGTGTGCCCAAGTTGGGGGAGAGTCAGCAACAGACCCTGAAAAGGTACAGGGAGAGCAGATACAGATTTTTTCTGGATTTTTTAATGTCTTCCGTTGAATTAAACTTTCTTACTTGGACACATAATTCTTACTAAGACATATTTTAAGCAAAACCCTTTATTACATGTTGTCATCCATTACTAGATTATTACATAGCACCACTTCTTCTATAGAAGTCCAACGCTTAGATTCTCAAGAACTAGTTGGCACTGGCAAAGTGTGTGTTTACATCTGCTTGCAGACAGTAAACTGTTGCTATTAGTTGTTAAAAAAATATACAAAAACATTTCTCTGAATCCTGGCTATTCCACTCCCCCATCTTTTTAACTGTTCTTAGTGTAACTTGATCTGGGGATGCACCTTTAAACTGCAAAATCTAAGGTCCATGAGCAGTCAAAGGACAGATGGTACCCACTGCCCTTTACCGGTAACGAGAAGCTGCCCACACTGCAGCCCGCTCTGCACATCCCACCTCACACTGGTGATGCTAAATGGAACCTTTACCTGGTGAGTATCTCATCTTTTCCATCCATAACAGCTACAAGGGCTTTTTTTTTTTTTTTTTTTTTTTATTTAAGGGAAAAAAAAAAAGCACAGCTCCTCTAAAAGGAAAGAGGAAGCCAGAAATTTCATAGCGTCTCAGTCCTGCCCCATGATGCTTCTTCCTGCCTGTGAATTTCCACCTGCCCTTTCTGCGTATATAAGGCAGCACATGTGGGGTAGAACTGTTTAGTCGCCTGCCTCTGTCCAAAGGATTAGTAGCAGTGAGGGAGTGATGCTGTTTCTCCTTTCCTCTGCAGTTTGCGGGAGGTGAAGGAGCTCTGGCTGGACTCACTCCTTGGGTAAGTACTCTCTGGGATTAAATCTGTGGTGTCGCGGTTGAAGTTGGTGGAGTGCTCCAAACACAGCTGTACAGAGATTTGCAAAAATATAGTTGGGGGAGAGGTGTGCTCACTGCTAAGCATAGCTCGTGGGCAGTCCTGTCTGTGTTGCTTAGACTTCTGTTTGCAGATTAACAGCAAGCTCATGTAGCTGTCGCCACTTGCTCATTTTTTACATGGATTAAAAATTGGAAGCTTTTTTTTCCTGCTTTAATCAAGAAGCAGATAGAGCAGCAGGGCTGAGTGCCTTCCAGAGCAGGGCTTTATGATTGACTTATGTGGAATATCTTGCTGGTTCAGGATCAGATTTAAATGCTAGACTAGTTTGCAAGGGAGAAAGACAAGAAGGATGCAGTTTAACAAAGCTCTTTCTTTGTCCATTCCCCGTTCAATAAACAGGCAAACAAAAGGACCGAAGGAAACCAGAGTGTCCAGAGCTCCCCGAATCAAACTCCTAATGAAAGTGTTAAGCAGCTGTAATACTGTGAGTGTCTTTATTGTTTCAATTCTGTCAACAGAATGATTTTGAAAAGCTCTGATTTCTAAACCATAGCATTCAATTACTCACAGAATGTCTTTTGTTTTCTTGCCTAGTCAAAGACACTAAATGCTGGGAACATGGAGAGTCTGATTGAGTGCCAGTCAGAGGTAAGCAGCTGCTATGATTCCCTCGATCCTTGTTGGGTACTGGTGTGAGATAACTTAGCAAAGTGGGGGTGGCCCCTGCCGGAGCTGCCTGCTGCCTACGAGTGGGCAGAGCCCTTAGAAGGCAACTCTGTGCAGCACCATGCAGAAGGAGCTGGGCATCGCTGTGAGCAGCTAAGTGCTCCTGGGGAGCTTGGCTCAAGAATCTGGCAGGCTCCGAAGAAAACAAAGCTTCCCAGAGAAGTTTAGGAGGAAATCTCCAGTGCTGGGGGGGACAGAGAAGGGCAGGCTCTGTCCAGCTGGGGCTTCTCTGGATCAAAAGAGCAGCCTGAAAGACCACGGGGTTGTGAGCTGCTGGGCAGGTCTGGGTGGCTGGCCATAGGGTGGGCAGTGGGGCAGTGTCACTCCTGGACTGAGGTGCCTGTCCAGCAGGAGCTAGGTTTGCTCTAGTTAGTGGCCGGAGCCTCTCACAGATTTCTGAGGAGCTGCAGCAACTCGCTGGTGGCCCTCGCTGCTGGTGGCAGCTCTGTAACTCCAACATGCTTCTTGCAGGCTGATGCCAAGAAGTGCCCCCAGCTGGTCCCAGTAGATACTGAAGACGGACTTTGCCACTCAATGGGTGAGTTCTAAAAACAAACTGAGGAACTGTCTTGTTATATAATTCTTGCAAGCTGGTGCTTCTGCAAAACCACCTAAAACTGCTTGCTTCACCTCTCTGAGCGCAATCCACAGCCCTCAGCGCCATCTAGGAGACAGCTTAACCCCAGGAGTGCCACTCACTTGCAAATGACCTCTTTCCCTTATGCTCCATGGCAGAGGTGACAGAGCAGAGTGACAGAGGTCTTGTATCTTTGTTCCCTGGTCCTCAGAGACACATTTCTTCGTGTCCCGTGGCAGCAAGGAAAACTAAATGTGCTCATTTCTCACTTGAGTATGGCCACTGAGGTGTGGCACTGCAAGCAAGTACCAGCAGTTGCACACCAAAGCAAAGAAACCCTCTTGGCAGCAGCAACTGCACTTGTTTTCTCTTGCCATGCAAAACATCAGCATCTGTAAACAGCCCAGAGGAGACCATTAGCAAGGCAAGGTCAGATTTAGAGCAGACAATCATTTCAGATGATTTTTCAGAAGTATCAGAAGCAAGCATTTCTTATGACACTATGTTAGGTGACTTTCTCATAGCTTTTAACCTCTTGCTAACAAGGACTTGTGCCAAGCCACAGATCTAGGTCCTGAGAACCTCTCATCTGCATAAAACAGCCTCATTTTGGAATAGAAGACCAGTCCTTTATAGGAAATTTGCAGAAGGCAATGCCTTTAGGAAGTTTTCTAATGAAAGGATCCTTTTCTCACTGTTTCTGAAAGGGAAAAAAGCCACACCTCATCCCAATACAACCATAATCTCCAAATTCCTAGCATGCTCTCCTCTTTAAGATGCAGGCGCAAAACTCATGCTAAGAAATTTCTGACCCTGAAGCCAGTGAGGCCCCACTGTGATACTCCAATCCTCTGGAGCAAGTGTCACCTTCCACTGGCTGGCTGGCAGGGGGAAAACACAAGCTCTAGCAGGACACTGTCATTAGAGCTGGCTCCAAAGCTGGCAGAGATTGAGCCATGTGGTTTAATTTCAGCCCATGAAAGAGGCTGAAAAGCAGGAGCCCCAAGTTCCACTCTTGCCCTAAGTCTGGGGCTCAGTCAGACCGTGCAGTGAAAATTGTTGTCATTGCCAGCTGCTCAAGCAATATATCTGCCTGAGATAACTATCACAGAAACCGCTGCAATATCACAAATCTCTATAAATGCTCTTATTTCTGTGTCTTGTATGTTCCCACACTCTAAGAAGAAACAGTGACTAGAATATGAAAAAAACCCACCCAAAACAGGAAAGGTGGTGTCCTTAGAGGGATGGTCACAGGTTTACAGTTTAGGCAGTTGTTTCCTTAGTAACAACTTAGTTGTCTTTCAGTTTCCCCCTTTTTGGTTCGAGCTGTTTCAACATACATCTCTGCACTGCACACAGATGAATCGCCACATAGCACACTCTGTGTTTTTTGTTTTGTTTTTAAATTGATTTTTTGCTTTCCTTTTGCTTCTGGCAGATGGAACAAAGAAAAGAAAGAAGGTGATATCACAGTCATTTACTTTGAGACGAAGCTCTGCCAATGGGAATTCGTCAGGGCAGCTAGATTCAGGTGCCAAAATCACTCTGTTTGGCCAGCCACTGGCACTCATCTGTGGGGAAGATGACACGCTGCCCCAGCCAATTCAGGTGAGCAAGCCTGGTGACACAATTATCATACCTCTGGCTTCCAGTGTGAGGCAGGATCCCTGCTACTTGTGCTGCAGCACCCAGGAGATGCATGATTTTGGTGTTTCCCCTCCACACACACTTCTGATAAGCTCAGGGCCCATGCCAGATGTAGAAAGGGTCAGGTCTGTGGGTTTTGTCCAACGCACCCAGCTTTCACTGGAAGTAACCTTGAATGGAGACAACTCAGGATCAGGAACATCAGAAGATCTGCTCTTTAGTATAAATGTTGTGATTCCACAGAAATCATTCAAATGAATCTTTCAGGAGAATCAACTTTCAAGGGTTTCTGTATTTCCCTGAAAAAAGTGTTTGCCCATGGACTGTCATTGACAACTACTGAAACACTATCTTCTGGATAAGGACGGTCTTGTGACAGTTCTCCCACTGAGTTGCCTTTTTCAATATACAGGCTTTTTTCTCTTCTAAGCAATATTTGCCTGGCTTGGGAGCAAGGAGATTTGAACCAACACTTAAGCCATCCCTTGCTTCCTTCTGGAAGGAAGCAGGGATGACTCCACTGAAGTTAGCTGAATTTACCAGTCCAAAAAAAGGGTGGGCTGGGCGAAAATTTGGTTATTGCCCACATAATCTAATTAAAGCAAGAACCAGATACTGACCTAATTAGAGCACAGTGTACCTCCAGACAATTTTTCTTCTGTTTCTTAAGAAATGATCACTTGCTAAAGGACCTTTCTTCACCCAAGTAACTGTTCTTTCATTCCTGTCTGGTTTTTTTTCACCTGCAGGATCTCCTAGCTATACTGTGTATGAAAGGACCTTCCACTGAAGGGATATTCAGAAAAGCTGCCAATGAGAAAGCACGAAAAGAGTTGAAGGAGGACCTAAACAAAGGCGGGAATGTTGATTTAAAAAGCAAATCTGTGCACCTGCTGGCAGTGGTCTTGAAGGTGAGCTCCACTGACCTGCAGTGGTGGGAGGGCATTGCTAATCTGCACAGGCACACTTCAGTGCCCAGAGCTGACCTAGGTGGGACTATAAGCTAAAGCCAGATCAAAGCCAGACTAAACGTTTTGAGCTTAGGAAAATTTGGCATCTTACTTTTCCACCTTACTTCCAGTCCCATTTGTTGTGCTGCTGATTTCCTGCCTGCCCACAGGAAACTCATTTCATCCTTGTCCTCAGTGGATGGATCCTCCCCAGGGAGGAATACTGAGATTTATGGGTGAATAAAAAGCAGCTGAGACCTGGGTCCTGTTGTTATCTCAAAGCAAGTGTACTTGGCATGTACTTGTGGTCCCCATTGCTTTGCTAGTGCTGATGATCACCTTTGAGGGCAGGTACCTCAAGCCAAACTACCTCCTAGTGAGCCCATGTCATAGTGATGCTCCCTCTGTGTTCAGGGGTAGTGTCCAAAACCTCATCTAAATATCTTGACCTTCCAGGACTTCCTCCGAAATATTCCCTCCAAACTCCTGTCGGCAGACCTCTATGAGAAGTGGATGCAAGCTCTAGAGAAGCCAAGCAAGCAGGAAAAAATTGAAGAATTGAAAGAGTAAGTTCTGCAACCAGGAAATTTTGCAACTATCCCCAATGTGATGGAGAGGCTGGTAGGGGCCAGTGACAGTTCTTGAAATGGGAAATCTCACTTAAAAGCCTGTCATTTATACCAGCTTGCTATTGCTCCATGGATTTGGTGTTAGAGGGCTCCAGCAGCAGCACTTCCTGAGAGTATCTGAGATTGCCCTACAAAATGAGTCGTGTAGGAAGAGGAGAGAGGCTGCAGTGTCTCAGCTAATGTAGTCACTGTGCTGTGGGACAGGCGCTGACAAGGAGCCTTCACATCTGCTGGTGGAGTTGGGCACGTGGAGATCACAGCCCTGATTCTCTCTTTAGAAAGGGCAGATGTGGATGCTGACTGGAGTGCTCAGTGCTGCACAGCGCAACCACAGGCTTTCACGTGCCTCCAGTGACATCTCCCGATGTCATCACATCTACTCAAGGACATTGACTGCTGTAATGCTTGCCTTTCAGTCAAGACGTTGTAATTCAAGATCCTAGAGTTAACTGCAAGTTCAGCTGCTGTTGGGGATTTCTGAATGATACTTCTGCTAAGCAATGAATAAAGCACACACATGCCACTTTCTGGAGGAAGCATCTGTCTGAGTTTAATTGACACTTGATCAAATAAAGAAGTGTGGCTGCTGCACCAGGAATTAATGTACCATTTCTTTTGCGTTCATGCAGGGTGGCTGACAAACTGCCGAGACCAAACCTTGTGTTGCTCAAGCACTTGCTGTCTCTGCTCTACCACATCAGCCAAAATGCCAAGACCAACAGGATGGACTCCAGCAATCTGGCCATCTGCATTGGACCAAATATGCTGAGCCCAGAGGTGGACAATATGCACCCGCTGGAAGTGCAGAAGGAGATGAATGACAAGGTTTGTAGAATTCACCAAGCAGCCACCCCCTTCGGGGCAGTTCAAAGCCAACCATAGGAATCCCACTGCCATGGCAAAAGCTGAACAAAACAGCACCGTTGGACATCAGGCATGCCCCTCAGTCATATCACAGCTCTTGAATACTTTGCACGCAGAGGGCAAGTGGTGCCCGGTGAGCATTGCCACCTGTGGGCCCTCTGGACAGTGAGGCTGAAGCTGTGGCTGATGGTGTTTTGTTTGTACTGGGGCAGATCAATTAGTCTGCAGCATCAGGCCTCATCCTCCACAGTGACTCACACTGACTTTAAGCTAGGATTTTTTGCCAGGAAACATTGTGCCAGATCATGCTTGAGGTCCCTTCCAACCTGGCATTATATGATTTTATGATTTTGACAGGAGCCCCGTGGCTCTGTGCTTTCCTTCACACAAAGACAGCAGGAAGGAGCAGGAAAGACTGTTTAACATGTTTTCAGCCCTTTTGACAGAAATAAACTGTTTTCTGTGTGCAGGTGACAGTGTTGGTGGAATTTCTCATAAACAACTGCTCAGAAATATTTGGGGAGGACATTGCCTTGCCTGTCTGTGCCTCAGCTGAGGAGTCATCAGATCACACCAACAGCTCCACAGGTATGAGAATGGACTGGGGATGTCACAGACTGGGGCTGCTGGGCCAAATTCTTAAATGTGATATGGCAATACATCTGTGGAAACAGAGAGTTGCAGAGGGTTTCAGATGGTAAATAAAAACTAACAGGTTCTTTCTCCCCACAGAACACCTATGTGCTGCTCTTCAGAATGACTCTGCCTATGACAGCCCAGATCCTGAAGGTGAAGGCAGCCCTAGTAACTCTCAGATGGAGCCTCCCAAAGGGAGAAGCACTAGTGTGAGCAGAAGACATCCAGGACGCATCTCTGCCCCTTCACTGACTAATTTCAGAAATGACATCAGCACGATGGACAGGAGGTACTCAGAGCCAGACCTGTCCTTCCAGAACCGCCTTGAAGGCAGGATAAGGAAGCAGAAGCTAAACAAAAGTGAGGACAATTTTCCGGTTCAGCAGAAACAGCCAGAGTTGGAGGCACTGGAAAAACGGCTTGCAATCTTACCTTCACAATTATCAACTGACTCTCTACCCAAAACATCCTCCAGTTGCTCCCTGGAGAGCTCTGATGGCTCAGTCTTCACCAGCTCCCCAGTAGTTTCACCCTCTAGTCCCAAAAAGACCTTTTTAAATAGGCCCCAGTCCTTTTCCACGAAGGCTACCGAAGACTGCAGTACATCTAGCAGAGAGATCAAAAGGCATTCCATGTCGTTCTCTTTTGCAAACCACAGGAAAATGCTAAAAAAAACCCAGAGTTGGGGGCCTGGAAAAAACATGGGTTTTCAGAGAGACAGTTTCATAAAGAAAGAAGATCAGTTCTCCTGCAGAATTGTCCAGGGAAACAGTCCTGATGACAACAAGCCGTTGCCTCTGGTGTATCAGCAAAGGCCCCGTTTCAGGTCAGCTGATGAAGTGTTCAGAGAGGTAGACCAAAGGAATCCTGGAAGACCACCCTCTTATGAGGAGGCTACTAAAAACTGCCTGGCCACTAAAATTCCCTCCCACAATCTCACAGTTCAATCTATGAGATTAAAGATGTCAAACCAGGACGCTTTGACACCGCATTCATGCAGCAGCTGTGCACAGGACGCAGCATATATGGCTCTAAGGGATCTAGCCAGTGGCCGAGTTTCTGCAGCGAAGGACTCTGAGGTGGAAACTGAAACCCTCAGTGTCACTGTGGGAAAAAACTCCCGTGTGAGTTTACCTGTGACCCCGGGAGTCTACCGATTGAGAGCCATGTCTGAATCCTGTCAAAAGAACAAACTTGAGTATGTGGCTCGGAGGTGTAGCCAGCCCGTTTTTGAGGTAGACCAGATCCAGTATGCTAAGGAATCCTATGTTTAAAAAGCCTATCCCTCCTTTTTGCTCTGTACAAAGTAAATATTGTAAAAAAAGACATCTTGCTCATCCTTTGTAAGATTTTGCTTTCAAGAGACCAAGAATAAGCTAGCTCTGCATGAACTTTTTTTCCTTGAGTTTCTTCTGAAGTGTCTGTCACCTTGACATGTCACATTCTTTCACCACAAGAGGTGGTGGTGAGGAAGACCTGTGTATCATTATGTAAAAATGTAAGTGAATATGCTGTACATAACCTGTTGTGTGGGAAAATTAGTTAATAGTAGATAAACAGTGTTGTATTTGTATCCCTGGAAGGACAATTAAAAGGTTGGCAGGTCCAAATCCTGTCCCACCTTCCTTTTCTTTTCTGTATGATCACAGACTCCATGCCATTTGTCACATGTGTGTGCCAGGCCGATGCAATGCTTTGCTGATTTCTGCATTAAGAAGTGGGCTGGCAGCTACCCCAACTGAGGAAGGGCTTTTGTGTCATCAAAGTCACTTCAGCACTCTTCCATAAAGCCCTGTATCTGCTGCCATTCCCTCTTGCTGCTTGCTGGTGACAAGAATGACCTGACCACTAACCAGTGTAAGTGTTGTATACTGAGCCTGTGTTTAGACCTGCTGAAGCTCTACAAGGTCATCATGGAAATATATCAAGCAAACTTCATGTGGCCTGAGGTGCTCTTAGTCTAAACAAACTGGACAGGCTAAGCAGAAAGAAAGAGTATCTTCAGATATGCCTTTATGAGGGGAAAAAAACCCTCTAAACAATGAAAACTCCTGCAAGGAAACATTCTTCAAATAGTTAAAGCTGCAGCTCATTAAAAACAAAACAAAAACAAACAAACAAAGAAAAAACTTATAACCTTGTAAAAATGACTGGAAGTGCAATGTGTTTTTTACATGTAGGAACTTGTTTTGGTTAGCACTTACCTCCCCTTTTATGGCTCAGCATAGCCTTGAACCAGGAGCAGGAAGACTTTTGTTTTTCTCCTGTGTAACTTCACTACAATAAAACATTTTTCTGCATGAATGCTGAACTGTTCATTGTGTATCTTTAAAATATCCAGGCCCTACATGTGCTCTACCTACTTTCATACTATCCTGCAGGTACTGCAGGTCCGTTTGAATGACATGGCATGCACAAGGCATGACAAGCACTATCACTACTATTGTTGTTGTAAGAGGCTGCAGGCTAGATTTTGGGAACAAATCCCTCTCTGGCAGGGAAACAAGTTACACTGCCATGTAACAGCAGTTATCAGTGAGGTGGAGAGGGAGCTGCAAAGAGGTGCTGCTGCTTCAGAAGTGGAACAGACTAGCAAATAGCATACCAGCATCTCAGGTATGTATTCCAGGTGTGTGTGTGTGTTCACAGGACACAGAGAAATGGGAAGAAGAGTACCTGGCCTGACAGGAGCAACGATGTGAGAAGGACCATACAGGTAGGCTGCAACTAGAGAAAATGCCAGCTCACTCAGCCCCCCAAGCAGTGGCACTCTGCTTCCAAGCAAGCTGAATGAGAGGGCTCTGCTGCAAGCTGCAAAAGACATTTGCCGTGTTCTGCAATCTGCAACTCCTGAGTCACAGAATGACAGAACAGGTGAAGCTTGAGATCTTCCTGTCCAAGACCCCTGCTCAAGCAGCATTAGCTAGAGCAGGTTGCCCAGGGCTATGCCTAGACAGCTTTAGAGTATTTCTACAGATGGATACTCTGCAATATCTTTGGGCAACCTGTTACTGTGTTTGATAACCCTCACAGTAAAAAAAATGTCTCCTTGCAATCAGATGGAATTCCATGTGTTTAATTTGTGCCTGCTGCCTCTTGTCCTGTGTTGAGTGGGAACTACAGTTTTCTTTTGTAAAAAAAACACAAGTGTCTTGCCCTCATGGCAAAACAACCATGAAGAGATAAACCACATGCAGTTGAGAGGCCCAGAAGCCACAAAACGGAAAACACAAACTTCAAAATGTACTCAAACATGGCTACATCTTTCATAAGTGACTCATTCTTTTTGACTGTGACAAAACTAAGGATCCCAAGAAGAGGAACTGCTCATTTCCTGTTCTGTAACCACACCAGAAAATGCATGGAGAATAAGCACAGTCCCTTCACCAAAGATGAGGAGAGTCTCTCTTTGGGTTCAAGGTATCCTAAGGCAGACATGACAATCACACTCAGAAAACTTACCTGCATTCTAAAGATGCAAGATAGATAAGCCTAAGTCTTCCAATGCCTGGATAAGAAAGCCCATTTGGAACTTTTTGTAAGGCACTTCAATAGACAGAGAAAAAGGAAGAGAAAGGAGCTCTACACATTGTTAACAAACAAGGTGTAAGGTGAAGGAGTTGTTTAAAACAGTGGCCTAGTCACCCTCATCTTGCTCTTTCATTTCTTCAAGTCCAGGAAACATCACAATTAAACAAAATCTGAATGGAAACGGACCCCAAAAGAGGTCTACTCTCTCATTGACAGATAATTTTTGTCTTACTCCATCTCTAAAGACTTGCTGTTCAGTCAGCATTATGTTCATGTCATGTCCCTCCACACAAGGGATTTCTCTTCTGTATAAGCACTTAGGAAGCCTCAAAAGACTAAAATGACACAGAAAGCAGAGAGCTTTGCTTTAGCACTTACTCATCTGCCCCCAGCTCAGAAAACAGCTTTATTATGCTACCAGACCACTGTACCACATTTAAATATTCAGCTCAACTATCCTGACCTCCAAGAATAAGGTTCTTTAACTGCGATATCCAATAAGTGAATTATCTAAGTGCCTTTGTAAAAGGTGCCTTTGACTTCTTAGCCAGAAAGATCAAATACTCATTTATAGCTGGCTCATCTGGAGCTGGATTTTGGCACAAGAGCTGAATGATGACAGCAAGCCTCCTATTCTACACAGGTTACTCTCATCAGCATTGCATCACTTGCTTCACACATCCAATTTTCTAATAAAATTTCATGAAAACACTCTAAACATACCCGGCAAATAAGCCTGAAAGAGAGGAAAAGAGCAATATTAAAGCAGAAGATCCAAGCCATTGCCTTGTGAGGCAACACTGGAATGAAGGCTGTTGGTGCAGCCTGAATTTGGTTCCTTGTGTTTGTATCCTGCTGCAGTTTTCAGTCACATGATGCACTCTGTTCTTCCTCACAGGATGCACCTGCTCCGGGGAGGAACCAAGGTTGTGCAGCAATGGAGAAAGTTTTAAGTCTGGCATTCACCAGCACAGCGTGCCTAGCAGGGCACTCAGGCTTTAGACATATGGCAATGTCTGAATTTCTAGGATTTGAAAGAGCCAACAGAAGAACAAAGGAGTTCCTCATGGAGCAACACACTCCTCTGCTTCTTCTCCATGTTGTGCACCTCTGTCACTTGAATTAGGACAGCAACTTATAAAAAAGCACATTGTTTTCAACTGTATGGCAAATCATTAGTGAAGGCTGGGAGAAATACTATACTATACATGCAGGTTTCACAAACATTTGGACTGGCACCCAGGTGCAGACTGCAGACAATAGACACTTAGATGTAATTATCTGTATGCAAGCCTTTATGTGAGCCTGTGCTTCATCTTCTGTGTAGTCTGCATTCAAGTATCTCTCTGGAGTCCCAGGAGTGAGTTGAGTGCAGGTGGAACACAGTTCCCTGAAAGCAGGTGTCTACAGTCATGTGAGTATTTTAGGGGACTTTGAGGAGTTTTCTAAGGCATCAAAAGTAGACATAGGTCTGGATATTTAGGAAGCTGAATCCTTCCCTAAAATCTTCTCTGACTGTGGTTGGAGCTTAGACTCCCACCTCACTTGTTGATGCCACATTTAGATACCTTGAATGTAGGTCTTTGTAATCTAAAGCTAACACTTTTATTCACAGCAGAGAAACAGTAAAACTTGGGATTTTAGGCTCCATCTAAAGGTTCAAAGGAAGCACTCTTGAGCAGGTATAGGCCCTCCTGCCTGCCTTCCTCCAGAGCCTGGGTCCTTCTGCTCCATTCCACCACAGACAACCCTGACCAAGACCTTCTTTTCCACTCGTGACTCTTCATCTCTACCTCATTTTCACTGCCTCCCCATTCCCAGCCTGCATTCCTCACATCACCTGTTCTTTATCTTTTAATTGAACCAAACCAAATCTATCCCTGTGGACCTGCTGTCAAAGTCCCAATTTCATTTCTGTCCTCTTCACCCCCAGACTCACTTCTCTCAGTGAGCCATTTCGTTTTTCTCTTCCACTTCCACATTTTTCCCTCATATCTGCACTATTGTTGCAATAAGCCCCACCAACACTCATCTATTTTCAGTCCCACACATCCCGTCCTCTTGTTTTAGTCTCTGCATATGCAGAGAATCAGAATAAGAGAAGAAAACATCTCTGCAAGCTACAGGAGAAAATCTACAACTCATAAAGTCCAGTGACAACCTCAATTCACAGCTGTAACTACGGAAAGCCTCTAGGATGAAACTTCCACAGATGGAGGTCATTGACTTTATGGGATTTCAGTAAGGTGTCTGTGCATCTTTTGCTGTGGGGAAGTATGGGCTGTCAGCTACTTTAGAAGGAGATTTGGAGCTATGTTAAGTTAAAATAATGAGTCAAAACAAGCCATTTCCCCCTAACACCTCACCAAAGTAATTCACAAGCTAAGATGTCAGGGACATTTCTCGTAATTTGCTTGTGTTCTCTTAGAAAAAGCATTGTGAGTACATTGATTTTTGCTGCCTCCACATGCGAGGTCTTAAGGGAGAAGCTTTCTCACCTATCTGATCTCCTCTCAAAGCTGTTGTCTGAAGGGCATTTCTTTCTGGCAACTGTGAAAACTAAGGACATCATTAATCCTTCACACCTCAGGAAGAACAATTGCTGGCCACTTAATGATGCACAAGAGAATAGTTACTGCCATGGACACCCTCTGTAATATCTGCCACAACACAGCCCAAGAAAGTTCTTCACTGGACATAGTCACAGAACAGAACCATTTCTCTACATAAGAAGTTTCTTCTGTATTTTCTTCCCATTATTGTTACCTGCATACCCCAGGGACAAGTTGCAACACTGAGGTACAATCTCGTGGCAAAAATCATGAATGGAAGGAATTCCATCAACTTTGCACTAACTGGTAGCTCGGAATGTTACTGCACACACTTTGTATTTGGCATTTACTTCTTTACAACACAGACACTTGGCTTTCTTTTTTTCAGGTGCACTTGGCTCTTCAGAATTTCTTTCACTGCATCTAGATAAAATAGGATTTGCAATCTTCTTTGGACATTATGTAAATGGAGGACAAGACTGCATGCTCTGCTTTGACAAACATAACTCAGAGTTCAAAAGCTAGTATCAGGGAAGGTAGGGCAACCTGTTTGTCACCCAGAACTGTTTCTGTTGAGACTGAACCACTCTGTAGGATGTGACTGTGCTCCACAATTCCGACACTTAAAATAAAGGAAAGAACTTGGGAAATTCTTTGTAATGGGATTGTATCTCTTCAGCCTTTTTGTTAGAAATCAACCTCTGTATTTTCCTGTAGTACTAAAGGCAAAACGGATGTCTTTGGGATTCCTGCTTGGACTATGCATACTTTAATGTTAAAAAGCCAATACTGATGTTAAAAGCTAATGATAAAATTCCCGCCTCGTAACTCAGTTACATATTGTAGGGAGTTCCACACAGACCACTGTTACCATAATGTTCCCTCTTGTAATACTGCTACCAAATGTCTCCAATTAAAACAGGAAGAAGTGCCACAGCAGACAAAAATCCTGCCTGTGTTATTTTTAGTCTGAGAATGGGAGTTCTTATTTCTCTACTGCCTGCTCTGGTTATGGTGCTGATCTATCACAGCAGAGCAGGTGGTTTGGTGCAGCACCACACCAGCACTGCTTGTTCCCAGGCTGGCTCATTCCTCAGCCATGCAATGCAAGTGACAATTTCAGATTCCCATCACACCCAAACAGGTCTCTTGAAACAGAGAACAAATTTTTTGTCATAGTGAGGCCAAGAGATCACAGCACTTGCCTATCACAGGGGTAAATTTGAACAAATATAGGTAGGCAGCCCAGGATCCTGACTGGTAGCCTACAGTAGATAAAAGAATTCTCAAGTTTAGGAGCCACTGGTTTTCAACGCCTCTTTTCCAGGACCTCCAAGCTCAGGGGTTCCCTAGAGGAAGATAGGATTATGGTTGTCAGGAGCTTTACCCTCCTGCCATCTGAATGTGTCCAGAAACACTTCTTCCCACATGATTCCTGCAAAGGGAACCCCTTCATAAAAAAGACCAAGAAAAAAAAAACAGTGCCTCACTGCCAAAAACTCCATGACAATAACACTACCTTTCTTCCCTTGAATCCATTATTTTTTTCACTGTCTTGGGGAAAAAAAAGGATGTCTTCAAGTGTCATTCATAGAATCCTGCATTTCTGTTCAATGTAAATCATGCCTTTGACAATGGGTGCACAAGACGTTTTGCCTGCCTAAGATATGTTCAAGACAGCAGGTCTGCTTGTCCACTGCTCTGCAGACTCAGGGGGCATCCAGAGCTGTGTGGAGCAGGTGTGAAAAGCTGTTTTTTTGGTACAGATTCCGTCTGCATGGCAGAATATTCCTGTCTTAGGTGGCAAGCAGCATAGAAACTCATTCAGCTAACTTGGAAACTCAGTCATGTAGTTAACCAAGTTCACTTTGAAGTTGGCTTGTTTGGCTGTCCAACCCAGCAAGCGTTTCATGTCCATAACTGATCACATCCAGCTGCAAAATTCAAGTGATTAAAACATGCTGCTACTGCTAGAATTAGCCAGAGAGCAGTTACTGTGGCTACTGTGTCTCCACAGGGACAATTTCTGACTACAGGAAAAGGAAACCCACCTCGGTTAGGCGCTCTGGTTACATTTTTCTCTGAATTTTCTTAGCAGTGAGTCCTTATCTCATGTGTCATCAGAACAGTGAAAACTTCAGAGAAACTTCTGAAGGTTAAACATTCAGAAGGGGAAGCACCTTTTAAAATAAAATGTCTGACAATAATAGAGGGAAAAGTCCATGGGGAAAGGGCAGGCTCTGTTGGAGAACTCATTTGGACAGCTGACTGTCATATAGACAGCCAGCTGCAAGTCTTCAGGGATTTTAGGTGAACGACTGTTTTTTTCTGCCTCTCTGTTACTCAGAAATGCTAATTATCTACTATTTTTTTTCCTATAGGAAGCATCACTTTTATTGTTTTAAATCAGTATGTTCCATTTGTGATGATAAAGATACCAATTTAAATCTCACTTCTCAGTGAAGCCCATTCCAAATTCTTCATGTTCTTCTACAAGGGGAAAGGAAAACCCAGATAGTTTTCTAACCTGAGGTGCCAGCACATAAGCCTGAGCAAATGGTTCACAAATCCCAAACAGGGTTTGAATCCATTGAGGTCTGCTTCCTCTGCTAGGTAATAATATGAAAAGCTTTCTATGAAGCATTTCACACTTTCTAAACAAAACATGCTTTTTAGCCAACCAGCTTTTTACAGAACTCATCCAATGGCTGCTTGAAACTCTTCCTTCATACTACCCACAAACCTTCTACCAACTTCCTTAACAGATACTACAGTCCGTATTCAAACCTTGCACCTTCAGTATTACATAGGCAAAGCTGCAGATTATAAAAATGTGTTAAAAAAAAAATTAAGGCCAAATCCAAGCAGCCTTCAAGACAGAGGATCACAGAAGATACTCTTATGATAAAGATGAGAGATTTGCCTGCTTTCCCACATGCTTACTGCACAGTCCTGGGCTGTGCAATTCAGCCTTATCATATATAGGGCATAGTCCCATCTGCTTCCTCCCTGTAGTGAGGAAGAGGTTTTGCACTCACTTTTCTCCCCACTCCTCCAGATGTAAATTCTGTCTCACCATCATAAAGCTGTGACTTCACACTGCAAGTGTAGCTGGACAGCTCTGCCTGCAATTCACCAACCAGTTCTCTTTAGAACTGGTCACGAGGTAAGAAAGCAACCGCAGCATCATTCAAGAACTTTGCAGAGCACTGTACTCCAAGGAGTACATAATGTTACATAATACAGTATACAAATGTATAACCATCCTATGAACTACATAAACCAGAAGACAAGGCATTTGAGAAGTCTTTGGGTGGGTGAAAGAGCAGAGCAGTCACTAGTTCTCCATGGGTGATCAGAGAGGATGGTCTTGAGATAAAGACTGGAGATTTGTAGTTAGGTTATTCGGCATCAGGGTCTGTGCAGGCATTTTTGCACATGCCTGCTGCCCAGTGGAGTTCTTGGACTGTGCAGTTTAACCCCACTAAGACCTAGATGATAATGCTCTGCCTCCCAGAGATGTGATAAAGGGCAATTTATTCTGAGATGGACAAACACCAAAGCTACAGTGAAGAGGCAACAGAAGCAGATCAGTCTTCTTTCTTACTCTGCAAGTTCAATGCACTGGAACAACTGGCCTCAATACAGGGAGACAGAAATTAAGGCAGAGCTTCCTGGGCCAAAAGGAAGATAACTGGGAGACCTCTGTTCAAGGAAGGGAGATGTAAGGAGCGGGATTAGCAGCACACAGTCTATTTGAGCTTAAATAAGAAGGTCACCAACAACTGATTTTCCAATTAGCAGTCCAATGAATGGTAGGTTAAAATTAAGTGTGCACTGCTCCATCCTATAAGATGCTCTCTCACCCCACTATAATTCCTTCTGGTCACTGGTGCTGAAGTCCATGGTGGTGCAGGGCAAGAATGCCAGCACTGAGAGCAGGCTTGTCACACTGAAAAAAAAAAAACAAACTTGTGGGGGACATGGCAGGAAGGGAACCTAGGGAGAATGGGGCTAAGAGTCTGATGTGAAGTGGTAGGGGGAAGCAGGATTTTGGTTGCAAATCGTGAATAATAATAACTGGTTTTTGACTAGCAGTGGAGAAATGAAGGCCTTCAGAACTAGAATTTCCCAGTCCTGTTCAACCTCACAAGCTCAGGACTGAAGAGGAAGCTGAGCTGCTACAGAGAAAAGGAAATTTTGTTTTGAAGACGTGAGTGATAGGATCTGCATTTTTTTCTAATCATGATTACATAACAAGATTAACAACCCTACTTAAAAAAATACTGATGTCACCATAAGAACCAGACACGTACAGTCTGACGTTTTTGAAGGCTGTACTGCTGCTATTTTTTCATGCAAACAGAAGACACTGTCCCAAACAGCTTGGAAGTGTCTCCCCAAATTTCAGCTCCGCAGGTCAAAAGCAGAAATAGGTACCTAGCTCAACACAAACATTCAGAAAAAACAAGTCAGGTCTCCCAGATCAAAGGGCTGTACTGGTCCTGGTCAGATTTAAGGGCCATAGTGCTCTGGCTTGGCTGGACCGAGCTGCTCATTCATTAACGGCTTGCCCAGACGCAAGCAAGTGTTGAAGGACTGCTCTTCCCACCGACCCCAGTGACACTTGCACTGTGCTCCTGCAGCTCCATATCATCTTGACCCACCACTCAGCTGGTAACTGTGTAGTCAACACAACTTCTGTATTGACTCTGCCAGCTGCCTGTTAATTAATTACAAAACCACTCCTTCCTCTTTTCCCTTGCCTCCCACACTTGGCTTGGTTTTTGGTAGGTTTATTTTTTATTTGCTTGGGCTGAGGGTTTTTTTTTTTAACTTCTTTTTCTAAACGTTTCTCTTGCTATACAGTTTCCCTTGTGCCTTGCAGGCCTCCTATGAAGTGCTCTCTGCCTCTTGCAATTCTCTTGTCTGTGACTCCCTACACAGGGCTGACATGGAGCACGGGCATCTGCCACAGTAACATAACTGAGCTGAAATAAAGAGCATTTCACCTGTGAATTATATTTGAGCCAAAGACTTCAGAAACAAAGGGCATGGATTATTTTATATAGTCAGTCTTGCCAAAGTAATCAAGCCTTTATATCACTACTCAAACAGGTAAAAAAAAAAAAAAAAAAAAAAAGCTATCACTATATCAGCAACCCTTGCTTTTCTGTCTCTCTTAATAGAAATTTTTCACAGAATCTGAAAACACATCCTCATGATTTGTCATGACAGGGAGTGCAGCTCTCTATGGACACGGGATGGTGCACTGAGAGCCCACCTCACTGTCCTATCTCCCATTGTACAGTATCCAAATTCCTTACTTGTGTGGAAAAAAAACATGAGGGGTGCAGCTGTTTGGGCTGCCTTTCAGAACATCGGTACTTAAGCCACCGGCACACCATCCGACAGGATTTTGCGGTCTCCCAGCCAATTTTTGCATCCTCAGTGGCACGCCAGACAGGGTGAAGACGCTGTCGGTGTCTCTGGAAACCTGCCACCCCCGAGCAGCTCGTACAGCGGCGGCAGAGGGACGGTGACACCTCGCGGTCAAACTCCTTCATTACCTCGGCCCGGGAGGGGCCGCGCGGCGCTGCCAAGCGCAAAGCCGTTGGCAGTTAAAGGGATTGTTTCCCGCTCAGCACCCCAGTGCCTGGAGAGCAAACACGCCCTCCTTGAATCCCCCTCAGCCTCCAGCGCTTTCCTGACAGCAGAACCCAACTGACACGGAACGGGACTAACGGCCGCCCGCCCGCCCCGCCCCCGCGTTGCCCTGGAGACGTTGCCGCCGCGCGGGCGGCCGTTACCGCGCCCTCAGCGAGCCGCCCGCTGCTGCGGGCCGGGACCCCGCCATGCTGCCCGCCCGCGACTCGGAGAAGGCGGCGGCGGCGGCTGCCCTAGCCGTGCCCTACAGCTACTCCAGCCGACCCCGCGCCCTGTCCGCCCGCCCGAAGTACCGAGCGCCGCCGGACGCGGCCGAGCCGTGAGTGCCCGTGTCCGGCGGGCCGCGCCATGCAGCCCCGCGGCCTGTGCGCCCCGAGCGGGCACCGCTGCCCCTTCTGCCCTTCGTTCCTCTCCCTCGCCGTTCTTCCTTCCCGGGGGAGGGGAATCCTTCGGGAGAACTTGCACCTCTGACCCTTCAAAAGCCTTCTGGCCTGTTGAGGCGTTAACGTGTTGATTGCAGCTCCGTAACCACAACTGTCTGTGCTACATGTTGCAGGCAGAAGGAACCTGTTCGTTATGCCAACCTCATGTATGACAGGAGAGTGGTGCGTGGCAACACTTATGCCCTTCAAGTCATACCTGCGGTATGTGTTTTATGTAGACCACACTACAGCTTTGTTGAAAAATAATAGGGTGGGAAAACTTTCTTGTTAATAATTTTAACTACTGAAGTTGTAATTTTACTTAAAATATTTCACACAGTCACAGGCTGTCCAGTTAAACTAGCATGCAACTGTTTTCAGCCTTTCTGTAAATCACTTAGTTTCCTATGAACTTCTGTAGTTCTGATTTTTTTTTTTTTTTTTTTGCCATTAAGTACTTCATTTTTTTCCCCCCATTTCTTTAGTGTGATGATACTGAGCACAAGTCATCACTGCATCATCTGTTAACTATATGCATCCACAGGTGTCATCAGTGAGAACAGCAGCTCTTAGGAAATTAGGTCTTGGGGTAGTCTTTGGCTTACCCTACTAAAGAAGCAGAACTAGATTGTCCAGCTGTATGCAAAAGCTGCTTGTGTGGAGGCAAAAGTATTTTATTTGTCCTGGTACAGTAGTGAATGTTTTAGTGATATTTTATTTTCAAAGAATATTTCTATACAGATACTTTGATCATATAAGAGTTTAAAGCAGTCTGTATTTTTTAAAGCTACTTTGTGGAAATAACTTTGTGTTGTTCAGTAGCTGTTTCTTAAGAGTGAATTTCACTTATGTTCCATTTAAGAAGTTCGAAAGTGATGTTCATTTCAATCCTCATACACAGTACTGAATATAAAAGTTAGCGTGGGGTTTTTTTGCTTCATCACCGATAAAGAATCTATAATTTTTATCTAGCAAACAATTCTGTTCATAATATGAGAAACTGATTTAAGTCTATTTGACCTTAAAGCTTTACCTAGAAACTTACTTGTCAGCAAGAACATGGCATTTTAATATACATTATCTCGCAAAGTTCTGTATATAATATCCACTTCCAAATAGCAATGGATTGCTCTTAGTGTGAGATGCCATTAGTATGTGCATGTGGGCAGCTAGTATACCTTATTACTTTCATGCCATACAGTCTTTAAGGTAACTAAAATTTTAAGGTCAAGACGCAGAAAAGTAAATCCAATATTCTAGATTTGTAGCATTAAAATCAAACAACAATCTTCATTTTCCTGTAGAGAGAAATTAGTATCATTTCCAAGTACACAGTGTATTCTGGTTTGTGTTTTTTTTCTTCACCCCTGCTCAGTGTACCCACCCTGATCCCCTTGAGATTCAAAGGCAGAGGGAAACACGGAGAAGAGCACTGGCTAGAAAGCGCACAAAAGAGCAAGAGCAGTCAAGAACACCTGAGCCGGTGGAAGGCAGAGAGCATGTTCGTGTGCAGACAGGTAAAAGGCTGATTATTTTTATTATTATTATTCATTTGAAAACAAAAACTTGCTGATTTATATTCACTTACTAAATTGATGATACAGTTGGTAGAATCACATAGGGCTAAGGTTAGAATAATAGAATTTGAGAATCAGAGGTTCTCTAATCCTTTCCTCTATAACCCCTTATTTTTATTTGTATTTTATAAACTTGGTTAATTAGTGACATTTTCCCAGAGGCTCTGTTTGTCAGTTTTCAAGTGTACATTCTCGACCACTAGTCAAGACTTCTCTGTGTATTCTTTTCAAGTGTCATCAAAGAAATTTGGTATATGCTTAAAATTGAGGGTTTTTAAAAATTTTGCTCAAGAGTGCAGTCATATGTAAGAATAAAACTACTACTAAAAATTGGAGGACATACCCTAATTTAGAACAGGAAACTGTCCGATTTGTAAGAAAATTTTATTTGTAGGAAAAACAAAATTTGGCAGTGGGTTAATCATCAGGTGTGTGTAATGTATTGCTGTGCCCTCTGAATATAATTTCAGATTTGACTGACTTACAAACTGGGAAAACAGCTGTGGTACACGCTAATCAGACGTGGTCCTTGGCTTCT
The DNA here is from genome assembly GCF_964273445.1 of Streptopelia decaocto. Lineage (NCBI taxonomy): Eukaryota > Metazoa > Chordata > Aves > Columbiformes > Columbidae > Streptopelia > Streptopelia decaocto. Next base: position 57,802,614 of record NC_138656.1, read on the forward strand.
GAACGTTCCCTCTGTCCCAGCCCTGCAGACTTCCTACACCACCTCCAATTAACATGGTGGCTCTTTATGATTCAGATACTGTTGGATGCAAAAGGAGTCTATCTAGTCTGGAAGTCTTGGTCTCATATCCCTCCCACTGACTAGTGCAGATAATTTGTTATCTGCATTTTGTTATCTAAACCAGGTTATTTATCCATGCAGTAGGAGACAGATATAATTCAAATCAAGCACATGTTGTTATAGATGTGTGGTTACCTCAAAACCACTTATGGTAGTGCCAAAAGTAGAATACCATTCTTGAAACCCAACAGATCCAGTGTTTTGGTTTGATGCATACAATGGAGAAAAACATATGCTTTCAATATTACTTGTTAGTAGATATGAAATCATTATCCCTTTTTGAGATTGTACTATACTGTTGAGTGTACCAAGAATTGTTTATTCTGCAGGGTGGGCTGAAATGGTCTAGACTGTGACTTTTGAAACCTACCAAGTGAAATGCCCTTTCAGGAAGTGCACCAGATGTTACAGAGAACATGGCATCAGATGCAGCAAACATATCTATGTTTTGAGATGTTTTCTTTTTTAACTTTATAGAAGACATTTTATTGCATTGTTTGATATAATTCACACTATAGAGTCATTAAAATTGTTGAGAGTTAAAATAAAAATAATCTAACTTAAAGCATTCATTGTGCTTTTATTTCCAGAGCTGTATTTGGAAGAGATTAGTGACTGGGTAATAGGGATTGATACAGAGTGTCAAACAGATGCATTTTTGGACAGACCACCCACTCCGCTCTTCATACCAGCCAAAACGGGGAAAGATGTGGCCACGCAAATAGAAGAAGGAGAGGTATGAAGTGAAGCCAGGTCTGCACGTGCTGTCAAAACATGTCTGCCATACAAAATGTGTTTCTGATGCATAACTGAGGCAGTAACAGAAAGGGCTGACCTTATGCTCTACAGAATATGCAAAAAAAGGAAAAAAAAGTACCAATGTCTGCTGTGAGGTTAAGCGCAAAATTAATGAAGGTGCTTCTCCATGTGCAGTGGTTCTGCTGCTTTCAGCTAAGAACTACAATGCTGAGAAGTGTTCTCTCCTCTAGAAATAGTGTCCAGCCTGAGAAGGAGTTGGGAACTCAGAGGTGAGCAGAAATAGGATCCAGGCATGTCCTCTGCTTCTCCCTGGCAGCCCCCACAGTGGCTGTGTTAGGGTGTGTGGTGTCTCACTCCAGCGCACTCATCACTTAGCCCCCAGCTGCATGCATACCTTTTGCCTTAGCTGACACTGACCCCTCCACCTGCACTTCTCAGGTCTGCCTTCAGCACAAAGTCTTTGTTCATCCTCCTTTTCTCCTTGCCAAGATGCTAAGAGTGATTGTGATTAAGGGACATTTATCTCTGTTTCACTGACTTCCATCCTCAGTTGTTTGACTTTGACATTGAAGTCAAGCCAATCCTGGAAGTGTTGGTTGGGAAGACGGTTGAGCAAGCTTTGCTGGAAGTCATGGAGGAAGAAGAGCTGGCCCGGCTATGGGCACATCAGTGCGCCTATGCAGAGCTGCGTAACGCAGAGCTTGCTGAAGTACAGCGCCTGGAAGAACAGGACAGGCGATACAGAGAGGAGAAGGTAGGACTTCCTTAATGAAGAACAGGCCTCTCTGAATGCTCATCAGAAGAGAGAAAACAATTTCCAGTACTGAAACACAAGCTGTGAAATAAGATGGATGTGGCCAAAAGATTATTGCCAAGTTTGATATTCCTCAAAGCATTTTGGTGCCACACAGCTGCACTCTGTCATTTGCTCTTGTGCAGCAGCATCATGCTGTTGTGTTTATTCGGAGAAGTCATGTTTCAGTGACCTGGTATACTCAGACACCTGATCAAGACGCCAAACCTAATAGTACCCTTTGTACCTGGTGCAGCTGTTACTCAAGCCTCTTCATTATAACTGCTAAAGAAATATTCACAGAGCTTGAAATTAAGAGAGGCACCTCCTAGTCTTTCACACTTAATGCATACACCTACTGTATGTGCACCTTTACCTCTTAAGATCTGCAAGTATTAAGCTATATTAACTCTATCTAATAGCAGGCCAAGTCTTAATTATCTGCTCTTCATAAGCCTTATATATTTGTGTTTTTTCCACGCTTTCCTGGACCAATTTGAGTTTTAATCTATAATTACATTAAATAGGATATAAAATTGTGAAGATTAAAAGTTCAGGAAATCCTGACTCAACTTCATCTCATTCCAAGGCCAATGATCAGTTTTATCTGCAATAATAAAGTAAAGAGTCATGAGATCAATGCATACTAAGGTATCAGAGAAGGGTTTCATTTGGCCAGCTACAAGACCCTTATTTTACAGACTTGCCAAAATCAAGAAAGGTATACCAAAGGAACATGTTTCCCTGTAGTCCTTGTGGATTTTAATACTCCATAGATTGAGTACAAGTTTTCTTTCAAGCACTTGTTCACATGAGAAGTTTTTGAGAAAGAGGCCATAAGTATTGCTACTCTTGATTGTCTTTGCTATTTATAACTTCTTCACTGTAATAATTTTTCAAGGTCTAGATCAAAGGAGTAATGGCTAAAGGCCTGAAAGTTTTACATGCAATATTGTCTTGACAGGAGCGTCGCAAACGCCAGCACAAGGAACTGCTGCAAAAACAGAAAGAAACCACAGAGAAAATTGCAGCTCGGGCATTCGCGAAGCGTTACCTGGCTGATCTCATTCCCTCGGTCTTCAACAATCTTCATGAAAGTGGGTTTTTTTATGACCCTATAGAAAGAGGTTTGTGCATTTTTTTTAATATGTGAGTTGAGTAATATAAAGGTCAAAACAACCATTAAAAATAGCATATTGTCCTATGATTTAGATTAATGTCACAATACTTTATTCATGTACATTCGTGGCTGAAGAGATAGTTTCCAAACTCAAATTTTTGAAACAAACATTATTGGTCATCCGTACAAGTAATCAAGAATAAGCAAGACCTGACAGTGTTACAATGGGAAGAGCTGCTTTTGAATTGGAGAGAAATACATGGATGGTTAGGATTGGTAGCAGAGAGAAAGATTGATCCAAATTGAAGTAAATGTATTTTGATAGGACAGGCAAAGAAATCTGTATGTTGTTCTGAATCTTTCTTAATGATTGCCAGAGCAATGGAGAGATTAGTCAATTATAATTAGGCCCTGGAAATTATTTCAGAGTTGTACATCAGTGACTTTTAGAATCATTGGCATTTCTTATAGGCTACCTTGCTAGATCTTGCTTCCCCAGGCTCCTCACAGGTGCCCAGACCACAGCTTGGGAATGGATATGCTCTCTCCAGAATAAGTAATGGGGCAAATGCAGAAACCGAGTGTAGTTTGCAAACAGGGCAGGCTTTGTGACCACGGCATACAAAAAAAATTATTTGAGAAATACATGGGTAAGCAAGAGCTCTTTAGTCAGAGGGAACAAATGCTTTCAGCAGACCAGAAGCCAGATGTCTTTGGAAAGCAAGGCAGGAAATGTTATTCTCCTGAGTTGTTCAGAATAGTTATTTTCATCTCACTAGAACACAACTATGTATCTTGTCTGTGCTAGCTCTTCAAGGGTGCCAGACCCCTTTTGAAAATCACTGCAGTTGAGAGGAGTCTGGTCTATAACAATGAGGAACCTCAGTAAGAAAGGCAGGAGATAAGAAACCAAACAATACCTGAGAGATTTAATCTGGCTCTTGCAAAGCAAGTGGGTTTTGGCAAGGATCTTCATCCCTTAATGATCATAGCAAATGAAAAACAGCCCCAAGATCATGTCGCTCATCCTTAATAAAAAGACATTTTTCCTTTCTTCCTGCTAAATGCTTACAGATATTGAGACAGAATTCCTTCCATGGCTGATGACAGAAGTGGAAGAAACACTAGAGAGGAAGGTTCTGGGGAGGACAGTGCTTGACTGTAAGTTACCAAATCCTGGAGTGTAATCTTGACTGCTTGATGTTCTTGATTGTCTTTTCCCCAGTCAGAATAAACATCACATTTACAGGGTCTTTGTGGTTTAAGGTAGCAAGTGTTATTTTAGCAGGAACTCCAATGACACGTGTCTTTTTTGAGTTTTTTTAAAACTATATTAAAACATTTTTAATGTTGTAAAGCTACTACCACATACATCTAGCTAATTAATTTTCAGCTGAAATAATAGAAGTTTCAGTCATGCTGCACTACCTTCTCTGCTGGCTTTATACTGTTTGAGATATGGTGATGCTGGGAGATGTAATGCAGTTGGCAGGAGCAGAATGGTTAAAAAGCACCAGTTCTTTTCTGTGCTACAAAACCTCTATTTCTAATGTGTCACACAGCCATCATTGCTCTGCTGTTTTCTATAGTGTGCCCGATTGTGCCAATGGGAATAGAAAAGCCCATCCTGTCTATAGCCGTGCATATACCACAGAAGTCTCTTAACTCGTTTGTGTAAGCTCTCTGAGCTGTGGAGTAATACATTCATCCTCCATGAAAGGAGAAAAGAGGAATAATCATAGGCCATGGTTGACTGAGAAGTCAGGTGACCAACACTTCTCATCAAAACAAGGGCTTACATTCTCAGCAGTCAATAATCATGTCCTTGCTATTGAAATAGATTAAAATATCTGTCTTCTTTTGGGCTAGTTCAAGCTAAGTATTCAAGTTCTTTTATTAGTCTTCAGAGCTGTAGTTGAAATGCCTGAACCATATAAACTTTCTTGTGTAGAAACACAAAATTGTGATGAATGTGTGTTTGATCTAGGACCATGGTGGTCCTAGATGAAACCACTTTTTATATAATAATTGTTACATCTTTCATTCCTATGGTTTTCCTCCTGCTGTGATTTGTGGGTTTGAATTACAGTTGTGTTTGTTTCCTCTGGGCTTATTTTCCATTTAACCAGGATCCTTTGCTGTTATTTAATTTGTATGATTACAGCTGGTCTGTTAGGTATTTTATCCTATGATGTATGTGCCAATACGTACACCCAAGGATCACTTCTTCATGTAGCTCTTCAGAAGAGATTCAGAAGGGAAGGAATTTCTCTCCTTTTAAGTAAGAAGCATTGTATGTGACTACTGAATAAACATTCCAAGGATATTGTTGCTGCAGGATTCACTATTGACGAGAATGTCTATCACATTAATGTTAAATCTTTCTGTTTGATTTTTTAACCAGATATTGTGGTTTTGCACTGGTTCTAAAATATGCAGAGCATCTGAAGCAGGCCAATAAGTAATACCAGCAGCTCCTGCTTTGCTATTACCCTCTGTATTTCCTGACTTATACCAATCACCCACTGTTGAGTAAGCAACACCTCTGCAAAAGGAACTGCAAATTAGATTCTCCAAGCTTTGTAGAGACAGACACAGCCTTGGCTGAGATAGTTTGTGGCTTCTTCCCCCCCTTATGTAGAAGTGTAGGAAAAATCTCTTAAGGATCCATTTTAACCTATTTGAATGAAGATGGTACTTAAAGAATTTATTTTGTCACTATCCAATAAAAGAGCTGTGAACTATGAAAGAGGCACCCACAGCGTAAGGCAGCTATGTTTGTCCTCTCAGAGATGACCATTCCTTCTTTTACTTGCTAAAGTCAACCCAGGAACTAACAATTAAGCTCTTTTTAGTACCTGTACATTGTCCTGCTTTCTCTGTTAAATCTCTTTTCCTTCATTGCTGGCCTCTATTTTTCATATTTAAATGGTGTAAATCCAAGTGAGTGTTGATTATTTTTATTTTGTTGTTGTGCTCTTTGATGTGGAAGGGGTATAATATTTAGAAAAAGTGATGAAGGCTAAACAGCAAAAATTATTTTTATATTTATTATAATAATAAAGAATAGGTGCATTACAGCTGCTTTTCAGAAAGAGAAAAATCTTTTGATGACTCCCCTTGTTTCAGTATTTCCCACTGACAAAACCATTCATGCTGTGTGATGCCTGGCTAGTCCTTATTCCAAGCAGGATGACCTGCTCTGGAAGTGAGGAACAACTGTGAGGAAATCAACAAAACAATCCAAAAAGGTGAACCCTTTCAAATCCCTACTTTCAGTGTAAACTGCTCATTTGGCTGGAAGTAGGCTACAGCAGCAGGGATGGTTTTTCTCATTAAAATATTATTTCATTTTTAGTGTTTTTTTTCTTTCTGTTTAAGAATTTACAGGTCAGTAATATATAAAATAATCTCAAATTGTAGGTTTTTTCCTCCATGTTTTTTAATGTTGGCTTTCTCTGTTTCAGCCTTGATTCGTACAGTGGTTGAAAAACGCTTAGATGCATTTAGCTCTCAACCTCCATTTGATCAGACAGAGGAACCTGCTGAAGAGCCCAAGCCAACAGATATAGAACCCCAGGTGGCCATTGAGACAGATGCTGATGACCAACCAGTCACAGAAGAAGAAGAGACTAAAAAAGTTGTTGCTGAGGCACAGCGTCCACGACGTATCTCTTTCATGTTACATGACTCAGATCAAGCAGAAACACAGGATTTGGAAACTGAGTAGCAAGCAGGCAAGTCATCAAGTAAATTGAGATGAATGGCTTAGCTGAAAGAAGAAATTTATTTGTATCTATTTACAAGTCTCGTGCCCTGGTGATGCTGAGAGGTGAACCTAAGCAATAGCAGAGCATTAGACTGTGTTTTCCATATGCTGACATTGCTGACTTCAGGCTGTAAGACTAGAGAAGTCACTAGTGCAGTGAAAGGTAGTGAAATTCTATCCCCTTCTATACAATCCAATAGATAAAAAAAAACCTGGGACATTTACAGTTGAAAAGTAATGCTGTCCCACACCCTGTGCTGGAAGGTCATAAGAAGGGCATTGAGACCATCCTAATAACCTTTACAAGTGCTTTGATAACATTCTCAAAACAGATTTTCCTTACTTTCCCTGTTTTGAAAGGTAGCTACTATGGCACTTAGATAAATTTATTTTCACTCACGTTAGTCTCTCCTCTCCTGACAAACTTGGATGGGCATCTCAGCAGGTAATAGAGCAAAGGCTCCCAAACCTCTTCAGGTTCAAAGAGTTACCTGCAACTGGGAATTTTTGCCAGTGCAAAATCCTCCTCAGCCTCCCGAATCATGGAGTATTGGTGAGGGGCTGGAGCCATGGGCTAAGTCCAGCCTCCGTTCCCTTTGTTGTTCTGCTAATCCATTTGAAATGGTACCAGACATGACCGCCAAAATGCACCTGCACTGCCACACCTATCTGTCTGTTCACAGGCCAGCCCCACCAGTGGGGCATTCTGTCGTGGTTGAGACAGACAAATGACATAGGCCAAGTTCTTCCAGGATGAAAGTAGTAGAGGCCATTTATTGCCACAAGTGCATTTTTATATAGTTCTATGAATTCATGTGTCTCTTCACTATTGGTTACAAGTTACAGCAGTAACATCTCATTGGCTATTTTTGCTATCATCAATGGTACTCTTTTACTCCCTTCTCTCTCATGGGTACATTCTTAACATCTCCAGATACCCCTTTACTCCTATCTTTCTCATGGGTAGGCCTTAATATCCTCAAGGCTAATTTCTGTTCCCATGCCCTCCATCAGGGAATCCAAGGACCCACCATAGTCCCACAGCATTCCCCCTCATAAAAGTAGAATTGTGTTCCACTGCAGCACCATTGTTTCCTTGCTAGCTGCATCTGTGGAAAAAGTCCCGCCTTGTCCAGAGGAGGTAGCTTTGTAGCTACCTCCTCTCTGCAGGTCAGAGAATCCATATGCTAACCCAGCAGGCCAGATCCCAGTCTGAGAGTGAGATGTCAGGAGTGACATCTGAAGAGACAAAACCTGTTCCGCATCTCCTACC